>NW_025318899.1:1321250-2642500 GCF_018153725.1 Drosophila mojavensis | reverse complement strand
GATGCCACTGATCTCTTTGGGCGACTGTTCGTGCTCCTTCTTATTTGCCAGCTCCTCGAGAGTTTTCCCCAGCGCAAAGTCTTGAGTCGTGATCACCGTGCCTAGGCTAAGCTTTGGTGCTCCATCGCTGCTCTCCGTGGTAAGCGCATTTTTCGCGTCTTTTGTCTTGTTAATAACAGGACTGAGCAGGGTTTCCAACTCCTCCGTCTTGGCCACGTTCTGTATGAGATTTCCCTTTGCCTTGCCTGGCTGCAGCCTCTCAATGGTCCGCATCACATTCGCCTTGGCCTTGGCCTGCTGCGCCTGCGCCGTAGCCGCCTGCTTCTCTTTGAGCGATTTGCGTTTCGCCTCCTTGGCCATCTGTTGCTTGATGTGCGGCGGCGGTGGCGGATTCAGAAGCAGCTGCGTGCTGCTCGGCTCCCTGGCGGGCTTCAGTGGCGCAGGCGATGCTGTTGCTGCAGCTGATGCGACTACGGCTGGTCCGGTTGTGGGTGGAGCGGATGCTGCTGCTGCAGCCGTTTGTGGCGCTGTAGCTGAGGAGTTATGGGAAGACGCCGAAGTAGAGCTGGCAGCTGTTGCTGAGGTGCTGCCAATGGAGTTGCCCGAGTGCATTGAATGCGGCGGTGTGCCGCAGCTGCTGCTCACGCTGCTCGCCGTGGGAAGCACATCGGATTCGACTTTTATGCTTTGCTTGGGCGCGGTTTCGCTGACCAGCTCGTTGAGCGCCTCGGCCAGCTTGGTGGGCACCAGCTCCGCCTTGGGCGCAGCCAGAGCAACGGGTCGCCTAAAATCAGCCGCATCCAACTTGGTGCCAATGCTGGAGTCGAAGTCATCCAGCAGATTGTAGCGCGACGGCGAATTGCTCGCAGAGCTAAACTCCGAGAAGCGCGGCGTGTGCTCCAACCAGCGATTGATGTCCTTTAGCGTTTGCTCCGTCTCCACATCCAGCGCCTCCAGATTCGCATTGCTGTTGGCCGTGGCTTTCTGAGCCGCTGCAGCTGCTCGTTTGCCCGTCATCTTTTTGTTGCCCTTTTCAGCTGACTTTTCCGCTGGCTTTGGCGGCGGTGGCATTTGCTTGTCCGCTCGCTTTTTGCTGCTTGCTTTGGTGCTGGAATCTTTAGTCTTGGCATTGCTCGCACTATTGCTGCTAACCGACTTGGCTACATCCTTGCCAACCGGCTCTGTTTTAACAGCTGGCAAAGGAGGCGTTGACGTTATAGGCAGCGCCGGTGGTGGCGGCGTCAAATCTCGCAGCAGCGGCTTGTCAACGTTTTTTGGTGTCTCTGCTTTCTTGGGCTGTTTCTCGACGGGCTTCTCTTCCTTCTCTTTCTCCTTCTCCTTCTCAGGCTTTTCCAGCTTAATCGACTTCTCTACGCTGCTGTTGGAGTCCTTAGCATGCTTTGGCTCTTTGTTTTTGCGACCACGTTTATGTTCCGCTGGCGCCTCTGTTGTATTTTCACGCTTTTTCTTGGAGTTGGAATTGCTTTTGATGCTCGTCGATTTGGAGTCCTCGGAGGGCGCTAGAGAATTGGATGCACTGGAATTGCTTTGAGCTGCGCGACTGCGTCGATACTTGATCACATCGTATTTGTCCATGAAGGGCAGCAGCATCTCCAGTTCCGCCTGCTCGGCAGCTGCGGCTGCTGCAGCCGCGGCCTCTGCTGAGCTCTTCTTGTGCTTGGCACTGCGCGACTTGTCCTTATCCTTATGCTTATCCTTGTCCTTTTCTTTGTGTTGCGTACTTTTCTTGTCCTTGTCCTTGTCCTTGTCCTTTTCCTTCTCCTTCTCTTTCTCCTTTTTCACCTCTGACTTCTTACCCCGCTTGGTAGCCACTGGCGAGGGTCGACGTCGTCGCTCATCGGAGCTACTGTTGCAGCTGGCCAGCGACATGAAATCGGATTCCGAGTCCTGATCGGACTTGTCAACCTCGTGACGTGCGCTCAGCTTGGAGGTCTCGGCGCTGGTCACCTTTTTGACCGTGGTCAGCAGCTCGGAGAGATCATCGTTGAGCGCGCTCTTTGAGTATTTCTTGTGCAGATCCACCTTGAAGGGCGACATGCTGCGCGATCGTGAGACGTCGTCGTCATCGTCATCATCATCGTCTGCATCCGCATTGTCGTCGTCGTCGCGTTCGTCATCGTCCTCCTCCAGCTCTGCAGCAGATTCGGCTAGCGCTGCGGCAGCTGTTGGTGGCAATTGCTTCTTATCAAACAGTGGACTGTCGTCATCCAGGTCATCCAGCTCTCGCTCGCCTTTGCCACGACCTCGACTTCCTTTCTTGCTCTTTGGCTGACGCTTCACAGGTGTTGGTGTCTTCACCTTCGACTCGGCGGGCACCATTTTCTTCTTTTGCGCGGCTATCGTGCGCGCTGTGGGCTTCACCAGCGATTTGACTTTGGCCAGTGCCACTTCTTCATCGTCGCTCGACTCGGGTTCAGTGGGTGCTGGATCACTAACTTCCGACTCCGTTTCCGTTTCGGGCGTTGACTTTTTACCCGCTTTTTTGGTCTTTTGTGTTTTGGTAGTGGGCTTCGAGGAACTGGTGGCCGACGTTGACTGCGAGGATTTGCTGCCTTTAGCTTTGCGTCCACGTTTGCTCGACGTGGCCAGCTCTGTGTCCCTTTCCCTGTCCTTATCCTTGTCTTTGTCTTTTTCCTTAAGTACTTTGTTACTCTTGCTCTTCTTGATTACAGGCGGCGGTGGTGGCGGCTCCGGTTGCAAATCCTCCTCATCCGTTTCCACATCTTCATTGTGACCCATGTCCCTTTCTGGTTTTGTTTTAGTTTTCTTCTTACGCCGTTTATCCTTCTCCTTGCGCTTACGTTTTTGCGCGTGTGTTGTCAGCTCCGCGGCAGGCTCCTCCGTTTCACTGTGCTCCTCCTCTTCCGCACTTGTGTCCTGTATACGTTTACTCGACGTCGAGTTCGCTGAGGATTCCTTTCCCTCGTCACCTTTCGCTTTCTTGCTGAAGTACTTCTCGCGGAATACGTTCATTTTAGAATCAGCGGCGGGATAGCTTAAATTCGGATCATCATCGTCGTCTTCGGAGAGATTATCGAAATATTTCTTGGTCGCCTTATCGAAGGCATCCTGCAGATTGTTGACCATTTCCGTGTACTCTGTGGAATGAGAGATCCTTTATATAATTCTTATCCAGATATTCAATTGAGATATAGTATACCATTGTTGTGACCATTGTACAGTCTACAGTTGTTGACAATCAAGCGAAAATCGTTGCGAAATTCGCTGAACTTGTGATACTTCCCACTGTCCAGTTTATCCTCCATCTTGAGCAGGTCCATGGGTCTAGAAAAGAAGAGAATGAATATAAGATAGATACTTAATATTATTGTATACGTTACCTTCTGATAATTGAGTAATATCGCGGTGCGATATCCTCTTCAACGGGATCCATGAAGGGCCATGCATCCCGATGATTTTTCACATAGACAAGCACCTTATGCATTCCGATTTGTAGCACCTCCTCCGTTTCGGTAAAGCTAAGAATATTCGCATGATTTGAGGAGTTGTACGTTGAATTGTTGTTTGCTTTCGCTGATGATGTGGTTGATGTTGTTGTTGTGGAGGTGATGTTGGTGTGGTTTGTTAGATGATGGGTTATGGGTCTGGTTACATTTGTTATGTGTGGTTGTTGTGTGGTGTTTAATGTCGAGGAATGAGATTTATGTTTATTACTGTTAAT
Organism: Drosophila mojavensis; assembly: GCF_018153725.1. Taxonomy (NCBI): domain Eukaryota; kingdom Metazoa; phylum Arthropoda; class Insecta; order Diptera; family Drosophilidae; genus Drosophila; species Drosophila mojavensis. The sequence continues at coordinate 2,638,797 of NW_025318899.1, read as the reverse complement.
ATGACTATGTGAATGGTGGGTGGAGTTGGTGTGGTGCGTGTGGTTGGTGGTGTTGTGTGATGATGTTTGGGCTCCGTGCGGCGTTGTTGTTATTTTTGCTGCATTTGCTGCTTCCGACGTTGAGTGGTTGTGATTGTTGTTGTTGTGATTGTGGTGCGACGCGTGCTTATGGTGGTTGTTGTTGTTGTTGTTAAAGCTGCTGTTGCTACGGTTGGTACTATTTACATGGCTACATTTTGTTTTTGTTTTTGTTACGGTTATGATGAACAGTCAAAATGTTGTTGGTTGATTTTTGGTGGTAGGTACAAAAGTTTACAATACAAACGGGTAATAAAATGTTAATTCAATCGATATATTATATACAATTTGATGAAATATGATGTGTCGGTTAGTTGAGATAAGTGCAACAGTTAAGGACATGCAATCAAAGAAACAGAGAAACAACACTACTGGAGGGACTTACAGTAGGGTGTGGGATCTTAATGCAAAAAGCTGAAATACCCTTGCAGATGTAGATTCTCAATTGAATAGTAGAGCAGTCTAATATTGATTCAATATATAAATTTACAAAAGGTAATTGTATAGGTTTTTTAAACAAAAACGCTTTCTTTACAAGTGGCATTTCCTTTTAGAACTATAGCTATTTACAACATGATCAAACCAATTTTCTTTTATTTACTTCCTACATGATAACATAGCTTATATATCAAATTTCAGCAGTTAAACTTTATAGAGAGCCGAGTTCGTATAGGTTATATATACAAAAATTGTACGAAATATCTGCAAAGGCATTTAAAAGACAGCTAAAATATCTAAGCTCAGATCTAATTTCAACATATAAGACTTTGCTTTGCTATAAATCATAGATAAACTGTCTCTAAGCTTTTTACAAATACATTTTACATAGTTTAGTAGTAGATCTTAGAGATCTACTTATATAGAGATTATGTATGCGTAAGTGTTCGTGAGTGTATGCTGTTGGGCTTTGTTTGCTTTGTTTTAGTTAATTGGTCACTTACTCATCGGCACTCTTGTCAGAGTAGGCGTTGCTAATGCGTTCTGCCTTGCTGGATGAGGAGGCAGTGGAGGCAGCCGACGATGGCGCTCCCGTTGCTGTTGACTTTTTGCTTTTCGATGACGCCTCCGATTTACGTTCCGCTTTGGAGGAGCTGCCAGAGCTGGCGCCAGCTGCGGCCTTTTGTTTCTTGGAGCGTGCCGTCGTCTCGCCAGAGGAAGAGGTGGAGTTGTTGTTGTTGTTGTTGTTGTTGCTGATGCTGCTGCTATGTTGTTGCTGCTGTTGTTGTTGTGTGCCCGTTGGTATAAATATGTTGCCCGTTAGGGAGCTGAGTGAGTTGTTTGTTTGCCGGCCGGGCAACTTGACATTGGCCGCTGGCGCCATCTGCTCCTCCCGCTTGACAGCTGGCACTGGCGGCGGTGCGGGCTGTGTTGGCTCTGGCTGCTGGGGCTGCTGCTCCTCGCTGTCATGCGCGACGGGCGAGGGCAGGCTTAGATTCGCAATGCTTGTGGCGACCGCTATGGCCGCCGAGTTTGTATCCAGCAATTGCAACTGACGGCAAAAGTTCTCCTTATCCTCCGGACTCAATGAGGGAGTCTCTGGACTATCTGGCGACAGCTGATGTTGTGGTTGCAGCTGCTGCTGTTGATGTTGGCGACTATGGCGTCGCTTGTGGTTCCGTCCACCTGTTGGGTTGTTGCTGCTGCTGCTGTTGCTATTGCTGTTGTTGCTATTGCTATTATTGTTGTTGCTGTGGTTGTTGTTGTTCGTGTCGTCGTCGTCTGTCTCAGACGCATGCTTGTGTCGCCGCCGATGATGATGATAATGCTGTTGATCCCGTTCACCACGATCTCTGTCACGATCGCGACGCTCGCGAGAGCGTTTCTTTTGCTTCTTGCCTGACTTCTTCTTCTTGTGGTGATGATGATGGTGATGATGATGATGGCCCTTGTTCTTGAATTTCGCTGGCGATTGCGTTTTCTCTCGCGGCGGCGGTGGCGGCGTACGAAACTTATCGCCAGCTGCCTTTACAGAGCCCAAATGCTGATGCGGCTCGAGCTGTTGTTGATCTTCAAGTTGCTGTTGTTGTTGCTGCCCGAGTTGTTGCTGTTGCTCTTGCGCTAGTTGCTGATGCTGCTGTTGTTGTTGTGTTTGCTGTTGCTGCTGTTGCTGCTGTGGCTGCGGCGGCTGCTCTTGTGTCGACTCCTCGTCGTCGTTCTGGTCATCCTCTTCGGGCGACAAACAAAAGGTTTCCCTGTGGCACAGAAATTCGCTCGAATTAGTTGTTGTTGTACGTCTGAGGGAGCTTGCGTAAGTTGAAATACCACTAGCTGTTGACGTCGACTGAGAACTGAAGCGAGAAGAGCAAAGAGAAAGAGAGAGAGAGAGAGGAAATCGTGAGTAAATATTGCTGACAATTCAGAGGATATGAAAAGGCATTTAACTATTTTCCAGTATAAATCGCTTAAGACTAAAATTAAATGAATATTAATATTATTGCCCTGAAATATGATGACTAGTTAACAAGCTTTTACAAGAAAATGAAATTTAGATACACTGAATGCACACAAAGTTTTTTTTTTTTAAGTTTACATTAAATATTACAAACATAAAAATAAAATATTTTTATGGAAATGGAAAACTCTTGTTGTCTTCTTCTTTTCGAGCATTCACTGTAGCTAAGTTAATTTGTAAAACGATTTTTACTGTTATGATATAATATACTATGGAAAAGTCTGTGATTATTTGTTGCGTAGATAACATCTTGCTGCAGATGGGGGCCCTGTTCGATGAAAGCTGAATGGAATGAAGTGCCACAACAAATGTTAAACTTAAATTATGAAAAATATAAACAAAATATAATAAATTGCAATATATCAAATATAGGAATAGTAAAAAAAGCATGCTTACATAATTGTTCATATAGTGTTTTTTTTAAAGATTTTTTTTCTGATTTTTTTTGTTTGCTTTTGAAAACGAAATCCAACCAATTCTTTTCAAATTATGGACAAAACTCAAATTAATTGCGTGTCGCCCGATTATTTGGTCCAGTTGCTCTCAGTGTCTCTCAGTTTCTCTCAGTCTCTCTCTCGCTGGCGGCCTGCTGTTAAGCGTCGATGAGAATGTATTTGGGTTGTCTATTTTTTTTTTTTTTTTAAGTTTCAATGACAATTCTTTAAGCAACTTGTTTGTTGTCTTTCAAGTAAAACAAATCGAAATGAAAACAAAATCAATTTCAATAATCAAACTTAAACAGCGGCTTTTGAAACAAAATATGCTTGGATGTGCGTGTGCTTGATAGTTCTGGCTGTTTGTTGTTGTTGTCTGTGTATTGTTTTGGTTGTTGTTGTTGTGTGGTTGTTTATGATTGTGATAGATGCTGTCCGCTTGTTGCTCTGTTTATAATACTGGACGTGCTAACCGTCTGCGTGAGCGTTGCTGCACCGCTGGCGGTGCCAAACTCGCTGAATATTGTCGTTCGCGACGTTCACGTTCACGTTCTCGCTCCCGCTCACGCTTACGCTCCTCCTCTTGGCGCGCCTTCAACTCCTCTTCCTGGCGCGCCTTCAACTCGGCTAGATTACGTATGCGACTCGAGTTGCGCACTTGCAGCAATCTGTAATCGAGTGAGAGTATTAAATTTCATTACTGAATGTATACAAATTTCAAGCATGATTGAAGACGTAGTCTTCTAAAAGTACAGTCGCTTTGCTTTTCTTATTGGCTGAAGCTATTTATATTAACTAAATCAAGTAATACTCCTTTCTTCATCTATGAAACACTTACTTTCTGCGTCTCAAACGTTCACGTTCACGAAACAGCTGTGGCAGCTTGGGCAGAAAGTTCTCATCCAGTATTTGGAAGAGTTCACGTTCTTTACCATTCGTTGAGGTCTTAAATTTGGCCGCCAAATTCTGCCAGTCCTCTTCGGTGAAGCAAATCACCTGCCAGACAGTGCTGTTGCTGCCCAAAGCTGTATTTCCACTGGAGCCAATGGATCCTCCAGCTGCTGCTGCTGCTGTGGATGCTTTGCCTGAACCGGAAGCTGTGTTGGCCGTTGGCTTATCCTCGCGATAGAGTCGCGTACCGTAGAAATACCAATATCCCGAGTTTTTAGCGTCGTAGCCGAGCGGCTCAACGCGCAAACTGTCCGCCTCTAGATTACTGAGTATGACCTGCACATCGACAGAGTCCAGGCGAAAGTGACATAAGTCGTGTAGAATTTGTAGGCGCTTGCGAACGGGCAGCGATTGAAAATCTATGTCCGTATCAAAGTGATTCTCTGTCTGATGCAGGCGACACTGTTGGCGCAGGAATCGGCGCAAAAACATTTGATAATTACTATGTGTAATCTCATTGGCTACCGACTGTAGCGCATCGCAGCCGGTTAAAAGGCGTACAATTAATTCGGGCACTAAGGCAACTTGATCCTCATCGCTGGTACCATCGGAGAGCAGCGCCGATTCGAGGTCCTGCAGGCGAAATAGAGAGGATTATAGTTAAGGTATATTCCGATAATGATTCCATATATGCAACACTCACCTCAATATCAATGTCTGGCAAATCGAAGGCGGAACTAAACAATGAACAGAAATGCGAAATACACGGTATCTCCCACCATGATTGTATGTCTAAAAAAATAGAAATACATTAATACACAAATATATCTATCAATTCTTCTTGACAGGCTTACCCAATAGGCCAATGAAAGTAGAAACCATTTATGTATGCTTTATGTCTTAGAAACTTGGTTGTCTTCAAGATTAAATTAAAAACAATTCCAGGGCGCGGTTGCGTTTGCTTTCTGGTCGTTCCCTGTTGCTTAATTATAAATTCGCTTCACAAACTCTGTCCAAGAAAAGTAATAATAAATTCATTTAAATACAATTTAAATCAAGAGTCAATTTTTTGATATGAAGTCAACTGATATATTGATATTTTGACTAGATATATTTAAATTTATATTTATGTCTTTTATGTGCCACATAGCTTCTAATCAAATTTATATACCATACGGCCAGGGTATGTCATGAACAGAACACATGTACTCTAACTGAATGGCGGCAAAAATATAAACGCGTGTGCAACATGTGTGCCTGTGTGTGCGTGTGCATGTATGAGCGTGTGTTGTGATTGTCAATTTGTTTGAGATACACAAACAAACACGACTGCTTATCAATTATCAAAAGCGCGCGCGGCGTAAATTGCGATGCACATACACTGTTACATTTTTGAGAGAGCACCCACACACTTGTGTTTTGGGAGAGAAAGAAAGTACACGCGCACCCCTTTCGCGCGCTTAATTTCAAGAAGAGAAAATCAAAACAGATGGCCAATAAACTAGGCCCACAAACAAAAACGAGTTGCCTCCCGCATGGGCGGGAGTGGGACGACCATATATGCGGCCAGTGTTGTTCAGCGCTAGTTGTGCCGCTCACTTTTTCCACAGCACTGTTGATTTCTCGGCTGGTCGATGAATTCCGCTCCCTACCCCTGCTGCCATACTACAGTTATTTTGCCTGCTGTCTGCACTTCTATTTTCTTTTCTTGCTTTTTTATAATTAACATGCCCTTTCTATGAACGCCAATCGGGAATGTTTTTAAATAAATTACGCGCGATTTTAGGACATCAGCGCCCCTCGAGCATGCGTCGCCTTTGACACTGCCTTGTTGCGATGCTACTCTGTGGTGCTGCTGCTGCTACTGCTGCCTCTGGCTGTGTGTATATATTTTTTCATTTGCGCTTTCCTTTTGCCGTAACAGTGAAGCACGCAATTGGTCGACAACGGCTGTTTTATTATTATTGTTTTTAATTATTTAGCAGATGTATGCACTTCATGCACTTAACGAGCAATAGCTAATATTGCTGTTTTTACTTTAGCTTGCTTTCTTTTTCACATATAAATAAAATTAATGGACGTATGAACCTTACCGAACGACAGAATTTAAGCAATGCGCCTCAAACTGTTGGCAATATTGCCCAAACTGTGCGCTGTTACGCTCTCTATTGGACTGTTACTTGCTATCGATATATCGTGTGCGTATATGTTTCAACTAAGTATCGATACATCGCATTAAGATATTTTAATTTTATTTCTATAATATAAAAAATTTTATGAAACAAACTCCTTACAGTGGTAATTTTGAATAGATTTGTTCTGTTGCTCTCTTAATAATTACATACAAACTAAGTATATTGTTGGGAAACGGCCTGCGTTAACTGTTAACTGGAAGAGTTTGCTATTAAAATAAATTTGAACTATTTATTTTCGAGCATAACTAGACTTAGTTTCCGCAAGGTGTCGCCACATATTTATCCATACCATCCAGCCTCTCGTGTGTTTCAAATAACACGCAACAGTGTGCAACAAATAAACAACTGGCCAATTACACTGGGATCCGTGTAACAAAATGTGTTTGGTTAACAGCTTGGGTCCGGGTCCGGTTCAAGATATGTTAAAGAGCGGGAAGTTTTTCTTATTTTTTGTAATGGGTTCTTCTTGACAACTGAAAATTTTGACTCAATTGGAAATATGTTTTCAAAATTTCAATATGTGTAGACCAAAATAAACTTTTTTTTTGCATTTCTTTCAAGTTGCACATCTCCATTAGAGTTGCAATTAGGTTAATAATCGATAATTCACAAGTTTTAAGTAATTTATACTCGATCCGTTGTGTTTTGAAATTGAAGTTCAAAAAGAAAACATGCAGCTATGATTTAATAACTAATGAGAAAAAGCTGCACGTATGTGTAACTGTTTTTTTTTTTTGGCTTTGTTTCTTTTTTGCCCGCTGTCTTCCAATCGGTCGTCTTTTGCTGGTATAATTATCTACGAACTGTTCTTTCGCAAGGCGAACATTCGCTGTTGTTGTTGCTGAATCATTTGTTGCTGCTGCTGCTGTCGACGCAGGCGCTGCTGGTCCTGAGCTTGTTGTTGAGCATTTCTAATGTGTAGATTTTTATTCAATTTGTTGTTATTCCTGGCTTGCTGTTGTTGTTGCAGCTGTTGCTGCTGTTGTTGTTTTTTGTCTTTGCGAGAGGATGGATGCTCCATGTTGGGTCCCTTTTGACGTTGATCGTGAGTGAGTAGAAATCCCGTTAACTTGCCGTCCCATATAATCAGTCGAATGGGCACCACAGAGAGAAATTGCAGTTTATACGGCGGTTGCTTGAGATTCCTCTCAGCAACTAGAATAAAATTTGGTGCATTATGCGTATCAATGAGCACCCGCTGCATTTTGTAGTTAATACCAATGACATGACCCGATTCAAGTGTAACCACATTCATCATATGCTGAAAGATCTCCATGACCACGGCACGCATATAAATCACCTGTCGGTTGCTCACGTACCGCTTGAAGAACAAATTGCTAGAATCATCGCCCGCCTGCTTGGCATTATATTTGCGCTCATTTGCAATCTTTGTCAATTCATTCAGTTCCGCTGGCGTGCGTTCCGGTGCGGTGCAGTAATTCAAACCGGCGGCAAGCAGGCTGCAAAATCACGAAAAGGAGAAAATATAAATATCGATAGACATTTTAAGGATAGCCGATATTAGCGATTCTCATTATAACTGTCAACTCTAAAAATAATTCTCAACTGAAGTTGTTGGGTTAGTGAAATGTAAGAAAAACTTTACTTTATCTAAGCAGTTTTTAAGGTGAGCTTTTGTTTTATCTATCGAACTATTATAAGCTACTTTAATCATTTTGTAAGCATGTGTATGTAAATTGAATTCTGTTGAGAGTCTCAAAACTATCAAATACCGCAAATAAACTCGTTAATTTAATATGGCAATTTAAACATTAAATATTCCCTATGAGAAAATAAAAACCAGGAAACTACTTACCGATGCACCATAACATCCGGATAGCGTCGAATCGGACTCGTAAAGTGGGTGTAGATGGGTATGGAGAGGGCGTAATGCCATAGATCGGACGGTTCCGTTTTGCCATCGCTGCATATATAGCTGTAAAAAGAAACGTGATTAATATCCTGTAATAATATATCTATAGATTTATGCGATCAAATTCATATAGCCTCTCATACTCTCCAAATATTTTCAAAACTTTACAGGGTATCACATCTCTTGCTATCGGTCAACTTACGTGGCACGCGCCATCGGCTTCATTAGCAGCTGACTTAGACACGCCGACATAGCCACCGGATCGGCAGCCTCCTGGCAGATTTTTCGCATGCTCGCCTGCAATGCCTTCGAGGAGCTGTAGTCCAGTTCTAGGCCGTGGGCGTAAAGCTTGTCACGCAGCGTTTTCAAGGACTTGGTCAGGGGAGGAGGATGATTTCGCAGCACCGCAATTTTGGGAAAGGCATCGTGGATGAATTTGGCCACCGCCTGATTGGCCAGCAGCATGAACTCCTCAATCATGTGATTCGCTTCCCTCAGTTGCTCTATCTCGAAGCCAATGGGTTCGCCTTCCAGAGGATCTAGAGTAAACCGCACCTTGGCATTGTTGATGGTGAGGGCGCCATTATCGAAGCGCTTGGTACGCATGTTAGAGGCAATGCCATGCAGCCAGGTAACTCTTTGGACTATATCGTTGACCGTAAAGCCGTTGAGGATGTTGGGGAAATCGTCTTCGGTGAAGGGCTCACGTGGATTATCGATTATCTTCTGGGCATGCTCGTAGGCAAACTGTGAACACGAATTAATGACGGATCGCGTAAAGGCTGGCTTGCCCAGCTGCTTGCCCTGGCCATCCATGCGCCAGAACACAGAGAACGAGTATTTGTCCTCCCCTGGCAGCAGGGAGCAACGGAAGCACAGCGTCTTTGGCAGCATGTGAATCACCTCGTTGGCCAAGTAGATCGAAGTGGAGCGTTGCTTGACAATGTTGTCCAGCTCGCTGTTCTCTTGCAGATAATGGGAGACGTCCGAGATGTGCACGCCCACCTCATATTCATTCTCGCTGATCTTCTCTATGGAGATGGCATCATCCAAATCCCTGGCAGTCAACGGATCAATGGTGAAGACGCAACTCTTGCGCATATCACGACGATTTACTAGATCATCAGCTGTTACGGCGGGCGCTGCCTCGGCGTACATCTCATTGAAGCGCTCCTCATAAGGCACAATGTCTCGCAAACTGTTGTGGAAGAGAATGGCCTTCAGCTCGCTATCCAGATCCCCCACACGTCCCAGCGGCTGCACCAGCTCCGCAATGCAATGTCCATTGGAGTCCGTCTCCAGTATGTGCGCCACGTAGAGCAAGCCGCACACCTCGTCCAGCTGCTTGCCACCCAAATGGGCAGCACAGCTGGCCTGCGGTATATAGGCCATAGGCATACGTAAGTCAAAGGGTCGGAATTTGTAGAAGAGCTCGTCGTCGCACAGCTTGGTGGGATTGGTGAAGGAAATGTTGCCGACAATCTGGCGTAGCTCCGTTTGCTTAACAATGGCAATGACAAAGGCTTTGGGGCAATTATCCGAGGCAATGACTGTCACACTGTCATCGTCCGAGTCCTGCGATTCGGTCTCATCCGACAATTCTTCGTCCTCAGCTTTGAAGGGAGACGGAGAGCGTGAGTGAGAGTGAGAGAGCGTTAGCAGCTCTCAGAATCCAAAATACTTACCTAATGATAGTGATCCCTTGCCACCTATAATGGCGCCCGCTGACGGATCCGTTGTCCTGCTCACCGCGGCGCCCACATTCAGGACAAAGGCACGCACTGTATCTCCCTCGAAGGCATAACGCCTGGCCACGGGCAATAGGACGATGCCATCACGCTCCAGTGTCTCGCGATCCGTTGACATGGTGATGAATGCCTGGCGATTATTCTTCCGATTCACACGAATCTCCTCCTCGACGATGCGACCATAGCCAGCTGCCACCAGTCGTCGAGCATGCGTCTCCAAGTCACCAAAGTCACCCTTGAAGAGCAGCTCCTGCGGCAACTGCTGCTCGCTGCCCACATACTGTTGCACGATCTTATTGATGTACGATCGCATGGCTTCCAGTTCGGTCTGCAGAGATCGAGGCGTGGTCCTATCACTGCGTTTCTTGCGATTCCGATTGCGCTTGCGTGGCGATTGAGCGCCAGAATTGTCCAATTGTTGTTGTTGTTGCTGCTGATACTGCTGTTGCTGAGCTGTTGCAGCTGTGCTGCTGCTGCTCGTGGTAGATAGCTCTGAATCTCGTCGTGAACGCAGCACCTCACCGAAACGCATTTGATTCATGGGATGTACTTGATTTGGTGGCAATCGGGCAGTTGATCGTTGCTGCATCTGCTGCTGTTGCAGTTGCAACTGCTGTTGCATCTGTTGCTGACGATTCATATCCATGCCACCATCAATGCGACGCCCAATCGGTGCTCCTGACTGGCGTATGAGATTCGCTGCCATATAGTTGCTCGCTCTGTTCAGTTGCTGACCATCCGAAAGATTCAGCCAATCCAGCTGGGCGAGCACCTCGTTGTGGGTTATGAAGTGCTGGGCGTGCGCCTTGATATCGGGGCTCAGGCAGGCGAGTCTCAGGACAAGCTCCTTCAGAGCATCTACCTCGCCGTTGAGCACTTGGCGAGATTTGCGTCTCCTCTTTTGCTCCTGTTGCTGCTGCTGCTGTTGTTGTTGATGCGTTGACGGCATGGCTGCAGCTGTTGTTGTTGTAGTTGCTGTAGCTGCTGCACTGGCAAAGATATGCACGGGCATGCCATAGGAACCCATGGGATAGGGATAGCCAGACATAGGCAACGGCATAGGAGGCAAATGATTTTGCTGATGCTGCTGATGTTGGCGTTGTTGCAGCTGATTGGCCGTGGCAGCTGCTGTTGTAGCGGCAGAATTGAGCATTGGCATTGAGCGCTGCTGCGGCAATTGCAGTTGCGAATGTGAGACATAATTGCGCATAAATTGATTGGCTTTTTGCTCAATCAGGGGATAGTCCGAGGTATTTGGCAATTTGGTTGCAAATTCCTTTTGCGTTTGCTGCAGCCGCGTCGCCAGACGTTGCGAACGTTGGCGTAATAGCTCAATCGCAGTCGGATAGTCAGATTCGGTATCTATTTGTTGATGCTGCTGATGCTGTTGCTGTTGCTGTTGCATTCTGCATGTGGATGGTTGCAGTGGATCCGTTACAGCACTTTCTAAGCTCCCTACGCTCGACGTTTTTGACATGTTTAAAAACAGTTATTGTTGCTGCATACCAAAACGGGTTTGTTAAATAAAAAAATACTTGTTTTTGTTTATATCTTGGCAGCGTATTTCACTAGCATGTGACAATAAAAACACACTTTCGGTTCAACGTGGCGCACAGCGTGTTTCGCTCTCTTTGCGCATAACGTCACAAATTTTGAATATGACCTTGGGAGCCAAATTTTAACTAACTTAATTTCGATTGTAGAGCCATATACACATTACTATGATCCAAATAAAGTTTTTCACTTTACCCTTAACTATACGACAACGAAATATGTTCAAAAACTGTGTTGGTTTTATTTTTGTGACGTCATTTAATTTTGGCGCAGTCTTATTAACCTAGTGGTGGAATATAAATGAAAACTTGCGATCTTTTGCCGCACTATCGCACAACTAAACACATGTTACACCTATCGATAAATAATATCGCAACCGATATTGGTATAAATAGTGTTGTAAAACCTTCGCGCCATTTTTCTTGTATCAATCATCTCCTGCATTTTTTCGCAGAAATTTCATTTCCTGCATTTTTTCGGAATGTTAAAGAATGCACCATAGAAAAAAGGATTATCAGAGTGGTTAAGTGCTAGCGTGAGGGTGTGCATTTAGGTATTGAGCGTGTGTTGGCAATTGTATGTGTGCGTGTGCAAGTAGTAAGAAAAAAAGACCAAATCCAAGGTACACAATTTATTGTTTATTTATGTATGTAGCTTGCTTTGCTCCGTTGTTTGTTGCAAATTTTATAAGTTTGGCTTTGTATACTTGAATTGCTTGCAAATTATACATAAATACATACATACACAAACACACAGACACTACTACACTGACACACATACAGAGCTTAAACTATGTACGAATGTAAAACAAGAGACAAGAGACAACAATGACTGATGTAAATTGTCTTACAAGTGAGCAAACAACAACAAGAACAACAACAACCACACCAACTACTACTACCACAACAGCTGAAGAGGCAACCAATTATACCACGCCCACTAAAAATGTACTGGAACAGCCGCCCACATCGCCGTTCATATTGAGAGCACCGCCCAGCGCCAAATCCAAATTAATCTTACAAAACATGGAGGAAGTTTTGAATACCGTGAAGCAAAAGCATCGTGAGAAACACAAGCGAAAGCGCGAAGAAAAACGACGTGCTGCCCTGCTGGCCGAGCAGGCAACAGCAATTGAAGCCACAAATGCTGCTGCAGTGCCAGCAGTAACGGCAACAACAACAACGACAACGCCAAATGGCCGCCACGTGCTGCGAGAGAAAACGGCGCGGGAGAATGGTTTGAGTCAAGCGAAACGTAAATCCAATGGCAGCCCGGTCAAGAGCAGCACGCCGCAATCATCGATCATGAAGGCTGAGCCGGCGGGCAAAACCCCAGCCAAAGCCACAAATGTATTCGAACTGATGATGAATGCGCGCAATCGCTCCATGGGCACCAATGCCAATGGCCAGGAGTTGGCCGAAGCCGTGGAGCCCATTGTGACGCCTCATAGCAAACGTAAGCAAATGCTGCAGGAGTGGAACGACCGCAAGGGCGGCGCCAAGCGGCGATTGGCGGACGAGGCACGTGGCGACTACATTGAGCAGAAAATGGAGCAGCGGGCCAAGCGGTAAGACGCGACTAGAATCTTAATAGAAAGCAATCCATAAACCATCCAAATCAATTGCAGCTTAAAGAAAATGTTGACTCAACCCAACGAGCCGAGGGAACGAAAGCAGTCCAACAGCAGCAGTCAGGAGCTGCCGCGGGTGCGTAAGCAGACGAGCAGCAGCCAGGAGACGAAGGAGACAATCAGCAGCCAGGAGGCGCAGAGCGATAGCAAGCAAACGCAGGCACAAGCAGCCTCGGCTCCAACCAAAAGAATGCGCGGACGTCCACGCACGCGGCGGCTAAGCGCAGATGTGGAGACAGCTCTGCCCGTTAGTGCCGATCCCGATACGCTGCAGTTTCTGTCGAAGCTGTCGTCGCCCACCAAGAAGCGCGACAGCCTGTTGGGCTACTTTACCAAAGTGGAATCGCCACAGAACTCTGCGGAAAGAGAAAAGGGAAAACCGGAAATCAAGTTGATCGAGGAGGCAATAGAGACGCCCAAGCGCCGGCCACGCGCCAGCAAAACTAGCTCCAATCTCTCAGTCAATGTTGAGGAAACCTCGGCGACAACAACTCCTTCCGGTCGTCCGAGACGTTCGTGTGCGGCCAAGGCGCGCTACGACTACGACCTGGAGGTGAGTCCCACTAAGGCCGTTAAGCCATCGCCTGCAGTGGAGGAAAATGATTGCATAGAAATCATAGATCTGGACAACAGCAATCCGGCTGTGACGCCAAAGAAATTGGCGCCGCTCTTTGTGCGGCAGGTGCCCAAGCCGAGTCCCGATCCCACGGCACTGCGCGCACGTCAGGAGTTTCTGCATTCCGGCGTGCCTGAGAAGCTGAAGCAGGAGCAGCAACGGCAACGTAGCTACGAGCAATACTACGAGGATAGCTACGAGCTGTTCCCGAGCATAGCCCATGTGGGCAGCGAGCGACTGGAAGTGAAGCAAGCGAGCAAGCGGCTGCCTTTGCGAGCGGAGGAGCAGCAGGAGGAGGACGCAGCAACGATAGCCCGCAAACCACGCCCTGGAAGCATAACCAGTTGCACTGCCTCCGATTTTGTGGCGAGTAGGAAGAGAACGCCCTGCAGCTGGACGCCTTTGCCACAGTTGGACAATAAACGGGCCATGGTCAAGAACTGGAAGAGCATCTTCGATCGCTTTCCCACCTTCAAGTGCTACAATCAGATGCGCGAGAAGTATAGGCATTTCAGTGCTATAGATGCGGCGCAGGATACGCAGCCGATGGGTGAATCCTTTGTGATGACACGACGCACGCGACGTTCCATCCAACAGCAGGACGTGGGCAAGGAGGAGGATTTCCATCCACCCGCCCTGGCGCCCAATGGCGAGCTCCTCTTCACCGAGAAGTATAAGCCGCTGCTGTTCGAACAGGTCCTCGTGAACCTGACGCCCGTGCAGGAGCTGCGTGACTTTCTGGCCAATTGGAGTGGGGCCAGCGCGAGCAATCGGAACTCACAAACGCTCGACGACAGCTCCAATGATCACGACTCCAGCTCGATGAGCGGCAGCTGCAACACGATGGTGCTGCTCGGGCCCTGCTCGAGCGGCAAAACGAATGCGGTCTTCGCTCTGGCGAACGACATGAACTTCAATGTGCTGGAGATAAATGCGGGCATGCGACGGACGGGCAAGAAGCTCATACAGGAGCTGCAGGAGGCGACGCAGTCGCATCAGATACGCAAGGAGGCGAAAGCAGGCGCCGCACCGACGCAGCAGCTGCTCCAGAAGTTGCAGCAGAACGGGCTGAAGGCGAGGCGAAATCAGGGCGACGACGATGTGCGAAAGTCTCTGATATTGATCGAGGATGCGGACATTGTTTTCGATAACATCGATGCTGGCTTCACGGATGCCATTTACACACTCGCTGCCAGCTCGAAGCGTCCCGTCATCATCGTGGCCAGCGATCCGAACTGTGCGCACCTGCAGCGCCTGATGCAACAGAATACGATCAAGTTCCAGGCGCCGAACGCCCTGAACATCTCGCGCTTCCTCGCCGTGCTGGCGCTCATGGAGAACTGCCCGATCGAACTGGATGAGCTGATATCCCTCTATTTGTTCAACAATCAGAATCTGCGCAAGACTCTGATGGAGCTGCAGTTCTTCATACAGAGCGGAGGCGATGCCAAACGGGAACAAGTGGCAGTTGCTGTTCCGTCTGGTTCACCCAGCAAATCACCCCGTTTGGCCACTTTACCCGGCGTCCAGATACATCAACGTCTCTTCGAGTTCTACACCAGCGCTCAGAATGTGCAGCACTTGATACCCTTTCCCGTTGACTTCCGCCTGCTGCGCCTCAATCTCGGCGAGCTGCTGCGTCACTCCACCCAGCTGCAGTCGCCCTCGACGCCGGTGGCGCGGCGCGTGGGCAAGCGCAAATCCTGCTCACCAAAGAAAGCGTGGCTCAACAAGAGCGAGGCCCAGGAGCCGCTGCAAACATTGGCCTCCTTCTACGAGCAGCTGTCGACGGCCACGCTGCTCGATGCGACGCTCGAGGAGCGAAACGATCGACTGCAGCCGCATCTCTCGGAGCAGCTGGCGCACGAGCTAGTCGAACGAGCCGTCGGCACTTGTCTGGCCGCCAAGAACTATGCCTACAACTTGTTCGATAAGCCAGAGCAGCGGTGAGTAGATAAAACGAGAGAAGAGAGAGCAAGAGAGAGAGATTATCTAATTGAATTCATTTGCCTTCCCCCCTGCAGCTTCAATCTCTCGGATCAGCTGGGCAGCTTCCAGTTGCGCTCCAGCTGCGCCCGCTCCCTGGACTACGAGCCCGCCATGCGTTCCATTTGCCGCAGCGAGAAGCAGCGCGCCAGCTTGGAGCGACGCTCGAGTCGCTTCTATCACTATCTACGCAATCACACCAATCACAATCTGTCCAGCTTCTCCCTGGAGCTGTACGACGCTGCCTGCCAGGTGCTGCAGGAGCAGGCGCCCTTAGTCGAATAATTAGTGCAAAGGAAACGAAACGGATAGAAAAGGCAACCTTAATGGAAAGTTTATTTACATTTGCGCTACGCAAAATAGAGAGTTGATCTTCTTATATTAGTTAATGACTGGTTAAGCTCTAGTTAGCTACAGTAATAATACACTAAAACGACCTGAACTATGTTAACAATTAAAACAAAAACGAATACACCTAATGGCAGTTGTGAAGCTCTGCAACCTAGCAGCAGCAGAGGAAACTATTCGAGGACTTTTCCGCCGGCTTTGGCTCCGGCAGCTGCTGCTGCTGCTGCTGTTGGAGTCCTGCTGATTTCTGTCCTGATTGTGGCTTGGGCTGTGCATCGATGGCCACTTCACCGATTTTGAACTCTTTTAGCTGCTGCACTGCATCCGAGGAGTGTCCGGCACTGTTGAACGCCTTCGTTGCATCCTTGCCCGCCACCTCGAGTATGAGATCATCGCCACCTGGATGCTTCTCCACAAATGCTGTCACATCGTAGACGTTGCCCTTGTAGATGATCCACACGGGCTGCCCGTTCTTGCCGTTGCGTTCTGCGACCTCCGATTTCTGATAGATCTGTGACATCTTTGGGAAGTGCTATCTGTCGCCGGAGATAAGAGATAAGAAGCGTTGTCGCTCTCCAATTGCCAAATGGGTTTTTCTGGTGCGTGCGTCTGCAGTCGGGGGCAGGCAGCTATTCCACGTTGCTGTTCCGCGAACCACAGCCAGACGAATGACTAGTGCTAAGTGCTTTAATTATTTTTATGTGTTTATTAGTGGTAAAAGAGGGGGAAATTTAATCGATAAGAACTACGTGAGGTTTTCATGTCGGACGGTCTAATTCCAATTTTGCGTGCCGCTATACTTAAGCTATATTGAGTGCCCAATGAGTTGGCACAAGTTCTTAATGCAAGCGGAAATACTAACAAATAAATTTGCTTATCAGTTGCGATGCGATAGTCAGAGAGCTCTGCAGTAAGTTCAAAATTCCAATCAGATTAGATGGAGTTAAAACCTGTTCAAATACCGCTGGTAAAAATCGATCAAACGCAATTATCATTGGCGTTTAAGATTCTGTTATCTCTTATCTTATCTCTTGCTAATAAATTTCAAATATAGCGGGCTACTGCCTGCACACTGCTCAAGCAGTTCGCTTGCTTGAACTGCTTGAGAAGAACAAGCAGTCATGGGCTCATTTCACTGCATCAGTTCATATGCATTGCTAATACATTCGTAACCGGCCTGAACTGCTTAGCGAAGCAGCGCATTGCAATTGGCAGGTTTTTCATTTGCTTTTCTGAACTGTGCTGAAATCGTGAATGATATTGACAGACTAACACAGCGTATGTTATCTCTAGAGCGCAGATTTCTATAACATACAATATTATTACTTCCGTACTGACTCCAATGTTCAAGATTCGTAGCTGAACCTGATTGCTCATTCTGTCTAAGGCCAAACTGGTTGCTTTCTATCTGATTTATGTACTTGCAGCATATGCTCACTGCAAATATAGCAGCACTGCTTTATACCTTTGTTAGTTAACTTAAACTGCTTTTCATTATGGCAAACACTGCTTAGCTTATTTATCTAAATTCCCTTTAACAGTTGCTATAAAAATATAGTTTAAAGTGTTTCCAGCCAAGTGCCCTGCACTGTGGCACCCGCTGTTGAGATACGACTTTTGTTTTTGTTTTTTGTTAGATTTCAATGTTATATTCATGAGACAACAACAATAATGAGTAATAATTTTAATATAGTATTATGTATTTCACTTTTTATATGCTATGTATGCATTTTCTTCTTCTTCGTGCTTGGGTTTTCATCGTTTTATTTGTTTTTAATGCCCATTTTAAAAATTTCGCTAGTATTTAGTTGAACTTCGAATTTTTTCGGCTACTCTTTGACTTTTTTTAATCGAATTTCAACTTTTTTTTTGTGGGGGATTGTGTTTTCTTCTTCTTTTTGCTTTTTAAAGAGTTTTCGTTTTGATTCGCTTAAGTTAATTAAATTGAATTCTACCCTGCTAAATATTATATATCTTTATATACATTATATAAAATATCAGTCAATGGCATCGAGTGCTACTTAAATGGCTCGTAGGACTTTGCTTAACTGTTTAGTTAGTATTATATATATGGATATATATATATATATATATATCGTAATTATCTATGGGCTGGTTTTTATCTAAATTTTTGTATGCTTTAATGGATCGTAAGTATTGAAACCATTCAATAAATATATATTTATATACGAGTTAATTGGGCTTCATCAAAACTAATTTATCATTTATATATTGCATTTGTATATAGATTATATATACATACATAATATATAGATAGATAATGCCACTGGTTTTTTGAGTGCTTTGATTGGAATTGCTGCTACTGCATCTAGTTAAGTTTAAATATTTTTATGGGTAATACGTTAAGAGCTCGAACTCTTTCGCTCTCGTTCTCTCTTTCTCCCTCTATACTCTCGACCTATACACATGCACACATTTTGTTCGTCTAGGACCAAAGGCAAAAAATTATATATAGTTATACATATATAGGTATATCCGACTATATACAATTTATGGATATTTTTTTATAGCAGTTTTATCTTCGAGCTTCCAGCTCCACTTCTTTTTTTATAATTATATTTATCTTGGAATAATATAATTTTGTATTTATTTATTTATTTTTTTTTGAAGTAACGACGCCAAATCCTAATATTATATATATTAAAAAAATTGAAAATTTTATAGCATGTTTTCTTGTTTTGCTTTTCAAACGGTCTTTTATATTTTCTGCAATTTTTTGTTTTTTGTTTTTTTTTTTTTGCAATTTTTGTTGAGATTTGTGCTTAAAATTTACATTGCTGTGTACAAACATATATATATATATATATTTATATATATATTAGATATATATTATTATAATTATTTAAATTTTAACTTATGTATGTCTATTTATTTATTATCAATTTTTATTTGCGCTATTTGGCTAAACTAAAAAGAAGAAAAAAAATTTACACCTGCACTTGCTGACGGACCAAGAAAACCAATATATATACATATATATATATATTTTAATTTTGTAAGAAATCGTTCTTGAACACATAATACGTTTAAAATTCAAATTTAATTAAAAAAATTTTTTAAACAAAATTCAAATTTTTACTAAGATTTTTCTCAAATTATTTTTCTTTTCTCTTATTAAATTTAAATATATACAAATTGAAATAATTTTATGTATTTTGAATTGAACTAAAAACTTGAATTGTGTTCCATCAAACAAATACAATATATACATATATATATATTTATAATATATAGCATATATATATATGTGATTGATTGATTTTTGGGTGGGGCTAGAGTTTTAGTTAGAATTTCTTTTGATGTGTTTGTTAAAAACTATATAGTTATATATTCAAACTAACAAAATACAATATGTACCGTAATGTTGCTATGCATACATATATATTCATATATATATGCATTAATTGTCTCAATTTGTTTATGTATAAATATTTTTATCATGCGACAATGGAAATGAGTACAAAACTAAATTGTGTCTGTCCCTCTGCATAGGTGTATGTGTGTGTGTGTGTGGTGTGTGTGTGTGTATCTCCTCTCATCGTTTACAAATTAAATTCTGACTAATAAACAGTCTTTTCGTGCCAGCGCGAAGTTCTTGGACAGATCTCTCTCTCCCTCTTAACAATCAGCTACGGCTCCATCAAAAGCTAAAGGTTGGAATTATTGCGTCGTCTCATCCTGCTGCTGCTGCTGCGCTGCCTGATCCGGTGCCAGACTAAATGTCGCTCCACCAGTGCTGCAGGCGGTGCTCTTTAGTGTGGGCAGCGCTGTCAGTGGCGCCGCTGCCAGCGAAGACGCTGATGAGGAGGGCGAGACACAGGCGGGCATGCCCGCTGACGAGGCCAACGAGGAGGCGGACGAAGACATGGACGCTGACGAGGCTAATGAGGAGCAGCCGGTTGCCAAGGGCGTGCCACTCGCTGTCACAGAACCAATAGCACCACTCGAACTGGTTGTCGCCAGCGACGTTGGCGACTTGGGCGAACTGATGCGTGAGAAGAATTTTGTGATGGCATTCGGTTTCGATTTGGTGGCTGCGCTGGCTGCTGCCGCCAAAGCGTAAGCGTGGGACGCTGTCCCGCTGCCGCTGCTGCAGCTATGGCCAGCTGTTGCTGCTCCTGCCGATCCAGCCGCTGCCGCAGTCGTTGCTGCGGCCGTGGCCAGGCGGTAGCTGGAGTTGCCAGCGCATATATGTTCAGGCACATCGCGTACAGTTTTGTTGGGCGGCGGCTTTGTGTACGAGCGCGTAATTTCCGATTGCTAAAAAGCCAAACAAACAGAAAAAAGACAATGAGTTGGACAAATTGATGGGTTAATTGAGAGTGTGTGCCTCACCTGGTAGCTGCTACGTAACTGCAGATGACGATCCTGTCCGTACTCGCTGTCCGGCAGTGGTACATGATGTGGACAGCGCGGCGTCTGCTGTTGCTGCAGCTGATATTGGTAATGTTGATGATGGTCGGCGCTGTGGCTATTCAGCGAGCTGCATGTCGAGGCGTTGCTTTGTTCGCTTTTATAGCTACCGCTGCTGCCGCTGCCGCTGCCACTGCCGCTGCTGCCTGTGTTGCCATATTTTAGAGTAGTCGCCTCAATGCCGCCGCGTGCCACAAAATTGTTAATACTATGCCCGCTGTTGTTGTTGTTGCTGCTGCTGCTGCTGCCATGTTGCTGATAATGTTGCTGATGTTGCTGCTTCTGTTGTTGCAATTGTTGCTGATGGTGGGAATGTTGTTGCTTATTGTTGTGAAGTTGTTGCTGTTGCTGATTGTTGCTGCCGCTGCCGCCGCTGCTGCTGCTGCCTATGTTGCTGCTGTTGCTACGAATCACAGTCTCGCCACGCACGGCCAGCAGCTCACGTGCTTGGAGCGCATCAACGCGCATTCTACATCTAAATTGATCCCTATTAAGTAAAGGGTTAATATTAATAAGCTTTATTGAATATCAAATTAATTTTATTGGTCTCTGTCCTAGTTATGTCAGTCACTAACTTTTTAAAGGAATTCTTTTCATTTCACTACTGTCAACAATTCAATTAGCTATTAGCTCTTATGGCCAAATCTTTGAGTTATGCCTATATCAGTCAGTCAGTCAATCAATCAACGATTTTTGATCATCAGCCAGTGAAGTTATGCTTCAAGTCTTTTATACCATTCCATTGGCTATCCCGTAAAGTTGATCAATCGGTCAATCAATGCCTTCTTGGTTTATTCTCTCAGTCAATCAATGAATCAGCTTTTATCCACTCATATAACAAACTTTAACTCAACTTAGCAAAGCTCCTCGTCTATGTTCTGTGCCGTGAGAGTCACATCAGTCAGTCAATCAATCAATCAATAATGAAAAACCCTTTTACTTTTGTATTCTCACCCGAATCTCTAAACATTTCAAATTCCTAGCATCTGGGCAATTGTGATTACGACCAACAGTTGGTCAGCCAGTCATTCAATCCATTTGCTTACCTATCATCGGGTGGTGTGCTCAATGATGTGCGGGTCGGAACGCCAAGCCGCTCCATTCCCGCGCAGCCGGCCGACTGTACCGATAGCATCTGCAACAAGAGAGAGAAAATCAATTAAACAATATGCAAATAGATAAATATAGAATATAATGGACAATTATTGTCTAACTTTAGTTGAGCAAGTCCTGGCACTGGGCCACCTCCTCGACAGTCTGAAAGCGCGACGTCAGGTGCCAACTCTTGCGCACCAGCGGCTTCCATTGAATGCCATCCGCCGTGCTCCCAACTAGCTCAATGCTAATTTTCATGCGCTGCAAGTTGGGCCAGGGTCGAAAGGTCAGATGCCCCGTATATATGGAGCTTGTGCGCATGATGAACGGCTGCTCCACAAAGAGCAGTGTCTGATGCCAAAGCGATTTGAGAGGTGAATTCAAGCAGGGATTGCAGCTGAGCTTGAGTGGCAAATGGGCGCGACTGAAGGAGACATCGAAGTAGAGCACAAAACATTCACAGTAGCCCTCCTTTTGCACTTTCAACCGAATCTCTCGATCGATCTGGAAATCCTCTCGAGAAGCCGTACGCAAGTCCAAGCTCAAAACTTTGTGAGCCAGCGTGAGCAAATGCTCGCCCTTCGTGCGGACAAAGCGGGGTTCGGCCAGCGCGTAGCGTCGCATGGCATTCATATTGAAGCCGTAGACATCCAGCCACCAGTTGCAACGCTCGTTCTTCAGCAGCTGCTCTGCTCCAGCTAGCAGATAAAGTGCACCCAGGTCGGGCAGGATGAAACCGTCTGGCTTCAGCCAACGATCGCGTGCCTGGATTAGCTGCATTAACTCCGATTCGTACAGCAGACACTGTCCCATCCAGTTGCAAACAATGCCGTCCACACGCTGCGGCAGCTTCACATCTTCCACTCTACCATGCAGTACCTTCACAATATGCTGCATCTTATTCGCTTTCACGACGAGCCGCGCATAGTCCGTCACCTGGGAATGATCCACAGCAAAGACAGTTTTCGCACCCGCTCGTGCGGCCATCAAAGCCAAAGTGCCTGTGCCGCACGTGAGATTAAGTATGGTCTTTCCGGCAAACAGATGACGATTCTCGTGCATGGCCAGCTGGAAGAAACGCATGTGATCTTGATTCTTCTGCCACGTGCGCATATTCTCCAAATGAGCTGCGAAATCGTGACGGAAATCGGAGGATGTCATGCGATCCACTGTTTGTAGCTCGTGGGGTACGTCACGTGTGGGCGTCGGCAGACGTGGACAGGAGCGGACGCGTTGGGAACTATAGCATAGACCACGGCGAGCGCCGCGAAGGCTATCAGCAGTTACAGCTTTGGACTTAGTTGTGCTATTGCCAATTGGTATCTTATTTATTTTATGGTATCCATTAGAGAGACTCTTCACATTCGATTCCTTATCTGTCTTCACAGTTGCATTTGAAGCTGGGACTGCAGTCAGAGCGGGAGGACCAGCAAGAGCTGATATTGGAGCTGGTGGTGACGCTGTAGCTGGACTAGAACTGGCCTTGTTTTTATTCGCTTTGCTCTGTGCCTTTTCGAGCTGCGCATGAAAGGCGCTCAGAGAAATGGGCTTTTGCTTGCGGCGACTGGCGTCGCTTTTGCCACATGTTGTAGCTTTATTATGGTGTGCAGACATTATTATTTTTAAAACAAACAAACTAAAATCGTGTAAGATTTAAAGCTAAATGCGAGGCCAACTGTTAAAATGCAACCCTGCACACGGCCAGATATCGATTATTAAGAGGATGCCAATTAGTCAAAAGTTTATCAAAGACGTTAAACAATTTAAATGGTGCAGATTCCATTTTGCAGCTCAAGTGACAATCAGGCAACGCCAATGATCTTACTGGATTTTAAATCCGATAGTGGATAATCGAACTAAATCAGTCAGTGATGTATCGAAATAGCGGGTGCTTGCTACACAATTAACAAAATTTGTTAATTAAAGAATATGTTTTTTTTTTTTTCATGTGTCAATCTAATAGTGTGTGCAGTGCCGTGTTTAGTGCATTTATATCTATATGGCACGTGCCATACCACGTATTTCGCTGGAAAAGTCAATCAAAAGTCGCCGCTCATATAAAATAGAAATGTGTTCGAGTAACGGTACCGATCAAATGTGTATGCGCATATGTTCGTACGCGTGTGGCTGTGTGTGCATGTCTGTGCTTGTACATTTATGAAGATTGCATATATTGAACGTTTCGCTGCTGCGTTGACACAATTCTGTATGTCCCACATTATTCTGTGGGCCTGCAGCCGCCTGGCCCCGCCCACACCTGCCGATTGATGTGTTCAAGTGAGCGTGACAAATGACAAATCTAGCAAATAATTTCGTTTTTATTTTTCACTCGCAATCTTTGTTGCCATTTAAATTAAGCAAAAATATGCGGGCAAATTTACGAATTGTTATTACATGCATACGCAGCTATGAATGCATGAGCATAAATACATGTGTACATGTGTGTGTATATGTATGTATCTATGCATATAATTTTGATTGTGAGAATTTGGTCTCACATTGTCTAGTTCGTAAGGAACAGCTAGTTCCACTAGTTCTCTTGGCGAATTTAAAATTCTAATAATGGTTGAAGCAGACAACAATTTTTGTTTTTTTCTCTTATAATGATGCGGGAATTGCGAAACACAGGTGGTTCCATTATTAAATTCCACTAGTTCTTTAGCCGAAGCGACCAAACGGTAAAAGAGAATAATGGCTGCCGAAAACAATGCTTTAGGGTAAATTGGTGAAAAGTGTTTTAAAAGCTAATTATTTAGATGCGTGTGCGCGTGCAACATACATATAACGGTAATAATGAAATCGTCTGTCTGAGACGCACATATTTAATAATCAAATTGAATTATTCATTGGCTAACGGCGGCGAAATAAAATTCGATTAAAACCTGGCGTCGACGCCTTGGGTTATTAGCGGCAATTGTTGTGCTTCTTATTGCGTTGGCAGTGCCGCCAGCAGCGCCACTTACGACGCCCACGCAACGCTTTCCAGCTGAATCTCTCTCTCTCTCTCTCTCTCTAGGTCTGGCTCTGTTCTAAATGCCAAGTCACGCATGCACACATACCTGCCACATTACATATGTGTGTGTGTGTGTAAGATGCTTAGCAGATAGGCAAAAATTGTGATGAAGGCACTGCTAAAACAAAGTAAAATTCACAATAGGGCATATGCACATGCCTATCTGTGTGTGTGTGTGTGTGTAAGTGCTTTCCCATGCTGTTTGTTAGTGACATACACACACACACACATACCTATGCACTATGTATGTGGGCTTGCAATAAATAATGAAACATGTTTCGAGTTGTCAGCACAGCGAGCAACAATTTGTCAAAAAGTCTTCGTCTTTGTTTCTACTCTGTATAAAAATGTGCAAAAAGAGAAGAGTATATCCACTGAGCACTCGCTAATTAGAAAGCTTCAGGTACGTAGCTCGAATGGCTATGCCTCAAACAGAGAGAGTCACTCGGTCTGGCATGGAGTAGACAACAGTTTACAGTCTAAGAGCCACCTGCAATCGATTTCACAGTTTATGAGTCATTCACAGGCCAATTGCATTTACAGTTTAAAGCCACAAATAACCAATTTCACAGCTTTCGGGTTGTACAAATGCCAATACTCTTAGCTTTTTACAGTGTATTATGTAGTCGGCTACACTTGTCTGCAATTTGTCTTAATTGTATTGCCTCTGCTTTGTGGCTTAGCCGTCGGCTCTGCTTTTGTCTTTGCCGCAACGTTGCAGCACAGATTGTGCGGGCGGCTCTGTTGTCAAGGTTTCACCATATGTAAAGTCTAGAAAACAAAAGTCTTTAAGTTAAATCTGGCAAGGCTTTCAATTTGGCAGAGCTCTTTAGCTCACGTT
This sequence comes from Drosophila mojavensis, assembly GCF_018153725.1. NCBI lineage: Eukaryota > Metazoa > Arthropoda > Insecta > Diptera > Drosophilidae > Drosophila > Drosophila mojavensis. Next base: position 2,613,609 of record NW_025318899.1, on the reverse strand, counting down.
GTCTTACTTTTTGATTTGATATAAAATATAAATAAAATCAATTTGCTCTCATAACGTAAATGACAACACGAATTTGGCCAATGATCAAAAATTAAAGCCACAAAGTTTAAGCAGCACAAAATATATATAGTATATGTATGAGACTACCCTGCCGACGTGCCTTGCATCCGGCAGATACTTTGCACAATAATGGGCCAGACACGGGGCACGCTCCTCGTTCTTGTCGCCCACATTGCATAACATGGCTAACAAGTACAAAGAGAGCGTTGCTAAACGAGTGCACGACAGCAAGATGCCCTGCATTCCATTTTTGAATACAAAATGTATCTAAGAGCTTAAAGTAAATTGCATAAGAATTGCATTGAAAGACGATATAAAAATGAAGTCACAAAGATACGCAGACTTGAACCGTGGTCTCCTTAGTCTCTTTACCTATATTCATTCGCCCTCGCAATGGTACAGTTAGTCTACCCCTTATACCAGTTTTGCCTCTGCAGGGTATAGAAAGTAATGTAAAAGGCAAAAAGCAGCAAGCAAAACCAAATTTCCGACTGTTTTTGTTATGTAACCACGACGCACGATTCCACGTCGAGTGGAGCTGTTGCTTCAAGGACTCTGTCAGCCACCCAGCCACCCAACCACCCAAGCACCCAGCCAAACACTGAGCATTGCCGTTGGTCGACTGTCTGTGCTGCGGGTTTTTGGTTTGCTTCTTCCTCTCTTTTTTCATTCGCTTTGTGCGCAAAGGCAATGCAGAAGGATGGACGAGGCAAAGCGAAGGCAGGCAAAACTTTTTGACACGTGTCGTCGACGTCTCTTGCCCCATTTCACGATTTGTGTTGCATGCCACGGTCTCTGCCCCACTCTTGCCCTGTCTTATTAGAATATGCTTGATTCTACTTACGGGTACAGAATGTTCCGGCTTGGTGGACAAAAGTGTTGCTTCTGTTGTTGTTGCTGCTGCTGTTGTAGTTGCTGCTAATGTTGCTGCTATGGGTGTTGTAGCTGTTGGTGTTGTAGCTGTTGTTGTTGTTGTTGCGGTTGCTGTTGTTGTATCCGCTTGTGCTGCTGCTGTTGCGGCCGCTGCTGCTGCTGCTGCTGCTGCTGTTGTCCTTGTCAGTGGTAGGGCCAGAGCAAAGGCAGTCTCGTTGCCCGTCGCACCTTTATAATAGTCGTAGCCAGGTTCGCAATCGTTGCTGCAGCTGCTGCGCCGTTGCTTGTGTCTTGCGCGTCGCGTTGTTGTTGCTGTTGTTGCCGATAATGCTGCTGCTGCTGCTGCCGCTGTGTTGTGGCTGCGTCGCAGTGTAATCACAGTGACCAGCACGCTGCCACACACTAAACACACGGCGACACCAATGGCGATCAGCAGAACGTGGCCTAAAACGGGAAAGGATGAAATGCAAGTAAGTAAAGAGTTTTTAAATTTATATAGATATATAATAATTCTATTATATTTAATATAATATTTTTTATTTTTTCCATTTCTATGGAGCTAAAAGTTAGCCTTTTTCTCTTTTAAATAAAATATTTGAAGTTCTCACACAATTGTCCATCAAGAAATAGAAAACAAAACAAGACTTTTAAAAACAACAAGGCAAATCTAAATTGCTAAATATACGCCCCCACAGCAAACACTCTAGCAAAATATAAACAAACTGACCGTTACGAAATATTTTCAAAACTAAAGTTCCCACAAATAAAACAAAAAATAAATACACAATGCTAAAAATACTGCAAAAATACTCAAGCAATGCTGTGAAACAATGAAAAAGAGCAACGAGGCGAACGCAATGCGTTCAATGTAAACATGCATACATAGCTGTAGAAACAAATATATATCTGTATATATATAAATATAAATGATATATATTTATATAGAAATGTATGTATTTATGTATGTATGTATATAAATGCGTAAGCGTCTAGACTAGATAGCAGACGACTTAAGCGATATCGAGCAACACATGCGCAAGCGTCTGGCATTCGTAGCTACTCACATGAGTGTGTGCGAGCCTATGTGTGTGTGTGTGTGTGTGTGTGGGCGAACGGGCAGAGAGCGATAAACAAAGCGTACCAACTAACCAGCCGGCCCCACAGACAGACATGCTATACTTATGTTGGCTATTTAGCCATGATAGACGCACACACACACACATACACACACACGCACATATCACATATGTGTATATGTATGTGTGCAGACGGAAAGAAAGGCCGTTCATATCGCTAGACATGTTCTATGCACAATTGTTTGCGTAATACAATATTTTACAAAGGAAAGCTATATTATAGCTATAGCTATAGCTAAGCGGAAATTTTGAGTATTTAAAAAACATAAAAAATCGTCCCACTGATTAAGTAATAAACATTTTATTGCTAATATAATAAACAACTATTTTTGAAAATTACTTCTAAAATTATTGCCGGAATTTTGCGGGCTTTTTTAAAAACCTAATGGAATGACTGGTATAAAAAGTAAGATTGATGGCTTTGTAGTAGTGAAAAAATGATTGCATCGGAATTCAGTTACTTGTTAGTTTTAAATTGATACTGAAAGTAAATATAGGGGTATTTAAAAAATACTAAACATTTAATATGATGATTTTTTACGCTGACATTTATTAATCTATCAATCTATCTCCAAAAAGAAACAATATTTACGTATGTATTTATCGTAGTATTTTCGTCTGATCAGCATACCAGGCCTTGAGGGGCGCCAAGTAAATATTTGTAATGTCTGTCGCACGATTTGTTTGATGTACAGTTACAATTAAGCGAGGCCAAACACGAAAATGAATGACGCAGCTACAATGTGTGGGGCATCAACTTCACAGGGGAAGATAATGGAAGTTTTTTTTTTCTGTCTGGGATCAGTCGGCAGTCAGGTGTGCGTCTGGGTCAATGAAAGGCCAAAAAACAAAAACAACAATAGGATACAAATGAAACAAAAACTGAACAGCGAAAATGTTCACGATTATATCAAATACCGAAATGCCAGACGAATAAAAAACTGAAAAAAGATAATTTTGCAAAAAAAAAAAAAAAACAACAAAAATGAAGTTAATCAACTAAAATGTACAACGACTTGTCAACAGAGTCGGCGTGTGTGTGTGTGTGTGTGTGTGTGTGTGTGTGTGTGTGAGAGAGAGGTGGTGGTGTGTGTGCGCGTGTGTATTTATGCTTGTCTGTCTGGCTGCAACTTTACAACAGTACAACAACAACAAAAGCAACAACAAGTGGCACTTTAGACTTTTGCGCATTCCCAGCCGCTGTTGCGGTCGACGCTGACTGCGACTGCGACTGCGACGGTGAACAGGTGACTCAACCGGCTCAACGCTTAGTTTTTTGTTCATTTTCTTTTTTTTGTATTATACCTGTTCTCTCTTTTTTTTTTTTTTTTGTTTAATTGCATTGTTGCTGTAATTTTTATCGCAGTTGACTGATTGAGCGCGTCTGCGACACAGTCATATCTAAAAAAAAAAAAAAAAAACAAATAGCACTCAGCGACACGTGCATACAAATGCCCTGTAGAAGCGGGTCACATGGTTAGAACAACTAGATTGCGTCAGGTTGCGATGGTGCGGGCTTCGAATTCTGAGAAATATACAGCTAATGAGATGTGGAAGCTTGCAGTATTTGATTCTAAGTAATTGAATTAAATGCATAAATTGGCAGCTCTAAATATAGGGTAGATAACTTTTTTCCAACTTGCCACACACCCAAGAGCCACATATTGGACGTATAGATATATCTCGCTATCTGTCTATCATCTATTCATTTATCTCTCTATCTAACTATATATCTATCTTTCTATATATACCTATATCTATTTAGCTACCTATTCATTTCCTGTACAACTATAAGGAGTCTTCACTGCATAACGCATAAATTGAAATCAATAGGCAGGCGAAAGAAAAAATTGTAGTTTCCTGGAATCAACTGTACCACATTCCAAATCGAGTACGCAATAAATTAATGTGACATATTAAGCTAATGTCATTATGAGTCTTAAAATTGATATTTGTTCAATATGTAGACAGCTGTTTAGCTTACGGACTTAGCAGGCAGGCTGGCACCCAGCTAGCCAGCCAGCCAGCCAGTCGGGCAGTCAGCTTGTGGTCTGCCTTCGATTTGTTGTGCGAGAGACTTAAATGGATTTTGTGGCTATTTTTAGTTGACGCGCTGATCTCCTAGTGGGCACACGCACACACACACACACACACGCCGCTGGCTGTGGTGGGCAGTGTGTAAACTTGTTTGCAACGCCAATGCAAAAATAAAAGCACATAACTTTAAATGAGGCAGGGGCAATGGGGCGGCAAATGTCCGAAAAGTTGACGGACGGCAAGTTCCTTGAACTGCAACGGAGGCAGCTATGCAAAAGAAGAAGCAAAAAGCACGTAGGGAGTGCACAACTGGGAGATAACCTAACCAAAGTGATGATAATCTAATGAACTGATTATAGTATTATCATTTCAATGATTAAATCAATCAGCCATTATAATTATTATAAATCTTTCTGATTTTCAAAATCATTATTAATCTCAGCCTCACTTGTAATTTATTTATTTATAATAAATAAAATTTCATATACGTCATCATCATCATGACTATTAATTGCAAAGTACATTATCATCAGCTTCATTATAATTAGCAATATTATCATTATAATTATTCTGTGTGTAATTCTATGACTTCAGTAATTAGATTAGAGAATAATTTCTTCCCTCTGTAACATAAATTTGATATAAACTAATATACCCTAATGTATAAGTAATGGGTATAAGTACACAATGAATGGACTGTTCAAATGGTAATCGGGCAATTTGGAGGCTGACAATTCAATTGATTAAGTGAAAGGAGGTGCCTCGAGGTGGGTTTATCTGATATGCCATGCTATATGCTATATATACATACATATATACACACATATGTGTGTCTATCTGTAGCTTTTGAGCTCGGTTCTCGCTGAATTCTTCAAGTTATTAATTTAATGATTATGATAGCAGCGCTAATGACAGTCAAGTGCATTTATATACAAATATAAATATATATAAAGATATAGATATAGATGTAGTAGAAATATGTATATATGTTAGGTATATATGTTATGAGTATTTGGTCAGTAGGAGCATTGACATCTTAATTGATGTCAAGGTCTAACTGAATGAGGCGAAATGTCGGGCTTGCAACTAAACTGAACTCGCATCCACTCAACTCAACTCAAATCGTGCCTTTAGCATGTTAATACAAGTATATATACTGCGTATACACTAGCATACTGCGCAGATGACATTGAACTTGAAGGAATTGTAGTGTGTGAGAGAATTTTGTTATGACTTGATCTATTCATTCCAAATTGCTCGAATATGATGCAATTCGCCAGACTTTGTAACCACTGCCAATTAAATTGTAGCTAAAATCAAATAGACCAGAGATAGAGTGAGTGAGTGAGGCAGAGGTGGAGGTCGAGTAGCTGTAGAGCGTCACGTATACATACGTATGCCTAGCGGTAGTCGTATCTATGCTCCGACGTCTGATAAACATTGAACAGAAAATAAAATAGAATTTTCGGACAACTGACGTCAGTCAAGTGCGCCAGACAGCCGCAGACGTAGACAGCGTTGCAGAAATTGTTCAAATTCACGAATTTCGAATATGACTGTGTGAATAAACAGCGCAAATATTCGTTTATAGATTTTCAATTTGCCATAAACGGCCATTCAGACCAACCCAGTCGGGCACATAAGAATGCTCTAAATAGATGAGTAAGCCTGAGAATAGTAGTGGAATGCTCAGGGCATTATCAACTATTGATAGACAGAGGAAAGTAGAGGAATTTTCATGTCATCACGTGCCATTTGGCATTACAAACACGTGATATTTCATGTATGCAATATGTGCTGAAAGTAATTGCTCGAAATCAGCTGTAAAACTGAGTTTTGTCTGTTCTAAATATGCCTCGGTTGGACTAAAAAGTAGAAAAGTTTTCGGGGCATGCCATTTGGCATTTGAAACAGCTGATACTCCTCTTTCTGGGTGCAATTTTTGTTGCACACGCTTGCTTAGCCATGGACAACTGGGCTTTTGGCAAGCGATGCAGGCGAAATACGAAAATTTTTTGGCAGTTCAACAAGCAGAAGCGAACGAGAAAATTTCAATATCAACATGCAAAAGGCAAAAGAAAAAAGAAATGCAAGCGACAAAGTCTCGTTGCTGACGCCGCTTCCGTTTCCGTCCGCGCGAGAGAAGGAGAGCGAGAGCAAGAATGAGAGAGAGAGAGAGAGAGAGAGCAAGCGCAAAGTCGAGTCAACCCTTTTGATGCAATCGCAGACGCAGACAGCGCAAAGCGTTTGCTGGCAAACATGCAAATGAATGGGGCAAAAAATGTAAAAGGCGTAAAAAGTAAAATAAAGTAAAGCGAAGGCAAAGCAAAGCCGAGCCAAGCCGCAGACGGGGCCACAACAGAGATAGCTAGAAAGAGAGAGAGAGAGAGTGCGAGAGAGGGCGATATGGTGACAGACCTCGCCCAGTCTCCGTCTCAACTGCTGTCTCAGGCAGCGTGTCTGCTATGATGAAACTCGTGGCTTTTTTTCGCTGCCATTTGACCTTTAGCGAGTGCATGTGCATTCAAACGAGCACAACGACAGAAAACTATAAAAAATAAACTGTAGAGATTTTTTTTGTATATATATGTATATACAAGTGTGTATATGTGAATATTTATAATCGCCAGCAACGTCATCAAGCACGCCGTGCCGAATGAATTGATTAATGCAAAAAATGTTGTATGGAAAAACTTGGCGTGCACGCGGCGTATGCGCAATGTTGGGCAGACGCCGATGACATTGCGTATACGACACATGTACACGGGCATTTCGCTTAGCTGTGCAATGGTCATCAGCATAACTGGAAATTAACAGTACATATAAACAATATATAAAAACGAGGTAACATTTGATCAACCCAAATTGATAAAGAGTCAAAGTCCACCTGCAAAAATTTGAAGTTAGTTCTTAGAGTAGCTTCTCTTCGTATACTCCCAATATATACTCTCTTTTTATACACTTCGCTTTTTTTGTGTTACACCATTTTCATAGCTATACAAAAGCGAGAGACTCAGATACAGCTGCGCTGGCTTTTGTTGTCATAATTAAGTTCACAGGGTCTGCCGTCTAGACACGAATTTGTCGGAGTCAAGCAACCCCCTACAGCGTCGAGCTCCTACCTTACCCCAAATTCCCCGACGAGTAGAACGATGATGAAGTTGATGATGATGGAAGCCCATCAAAGTTAAGTTGCGGCTCTATGGCAAAGCTTGGCATCCGCATTCGCATTGGCATTTGCTTAAGTATCGCTACTCGGCAACCCCCCGAGCAACTCCTAGCTCCCTCTCTCTCTGTTTCTCTCTTGCTCTCTCGCTCTCTCTCTGTTCTGTTATGTGCTCCCTCTCTGTGCTGCGTCCAATGCAACATTGTGTCATACTTTGTTGATTTTGCGCTGTTTTGTTTGCTTAGCGCTTCTTCTACTTTACTCTTGGACTTGCCAACCTGACGACTGGCCACGACTTTAGGTGCCTGCTGAGCTGGGGGCTTGGCGCTAGGGGGTGAATTCTGCTTTTGTTTGCTTGGCGCTTGCCTCAACGTAGCTGCATGCAAATATTGACAGAGGCTTCGAAATATTACGAAAAATTGCCTCGTCTATTTGCCATTGTAGCATTTTCTTTTTGTACTTTACTTTTCATTATTCTTATGTTTTATGTATCTATGTGAATGTGGGTGTGTGTGTGTGGGTGTGGTAGGGGCGTTTGGCTGGGTTAGGGGCTGGGCTCTCTAAGCTGCAACGGCCAATGACTCATTGACCTCGTTGCTATGCTTGAAGTGCCGCCACAGTCGCCGCCTAGCCTCATATGTGGGTCAGCGGCAACTGGAGGGTTGGAAACTAGTTTAATAAAGCGGAGCAACAATGCTCGGCGACTGCCAGTCCTACGAACAGAAAATGCAACTCTTCCAAAAAAAAAAAAAAATCCAACTAAAACTATGTCAACTGCAAAAATGCTTTTTGTGTGCTCAGCGAGTAAAAGGGGGCGATATGTCTTCCACGGTTATGATATATGAATAAATTAACTAGCTTTACTCTACACGCTATGTACAGGGTATCATATAACACTTCTAACGCCATTGTCTAGCATACTTTGTTGACATGATATACACAGATCTAGAATCACTGCACTTCACTTTCTAATCTGATGAATTACAGGGTATCTTCTAGTCGGTCATTCGCCACTTTTCCATATCTTACACGGCTTTACTTAACTTTCTATCTGTCCGATATTTAACGCGTGCTCAGCTATCGGCTTGGCCCGTGCTCACCGCCTGATGGCTCAGCAAGTTTTTCACGGAATTACGCCGCGTATACGTAATATATGTTATAAATTACTCATACGCAGCAACAATGGGAAATGGCGTTTTAATTTCCACTTTATTCCATTGCACTTTCAACGGGCCGCCGCAGTTATCAATGGAATTCATTGCCCAAAATAATAATAATAATAAATAAATAACAAATGATAAGCGCCAGCTGAGCAGCACAAAATGAAATAGAGAAAAACAATATACTTGTATAGATTTTTGTATATATACAGATATATGTATCTATATCTGTTCTCTTGTTTTTATACTTTATATTTGTGGAGTATAAAATATAATATTTTCGACTTTGCAATTTGCACTTTCTTTGCACCTAAAACACATTTTAACTGTCTAAATGGGAATCTTTCTATTTGAGAGCGAGCGCGAGAGAGAGACAGAGAGTGCGAGAGGGTGTCTAGAGGGTGGCGGGGGTTGCGGCGGCAGCGCGTGTAGCTAATTGTATGGTCGTGGCATGAAGAGCCGGGTCCAGTTTAGTTTCAGTTCTCCATATATATATGTATATATACATTTTTTCAGCATTTCAGCATTTTTGCGGCCAAACAAAATGATTAGTGAAAAGCTATTAATGGCTTAATTAATATATATTAATTGATTATGTTCGATTTTTTGAGTTTTGGTAGCGAATAAATACATGCGATTCGACAAACGGATCTAAAAATAATACGAGCGATCAAAGGAAAATGCCCAATTGAAAATGAGAGCTTAATTGCACATCGGCCATGTCACAGGGCAAACGAAATAATTATCGATCAATCGATAAATGGCAAAGTGATCGCACTGTCTGAGTTTTACACTTTGGTACAGTGAAACTGTTGGATATTTAGGAAAACTCTTTCAAAATTATTTAACTTTATCGGATTTTCAGCTCTGGATTTGTAGCACTAACGATAATTTATCGATCACGAAATTTGCAGAAACTAGCAATAGGATTTCATTATTGATTTTGTAACTATGCTTACATAACAATTACTTTTATAATATTTTCACCACAGTATATTTGATTGTTTTGCTATAACTAGTTTAACGATAACTGTTCGATAGCAACACAAAACTTAGATTTCGTTTTATCAACTGCATTTTAATTAATTAATTTACGTTTTCTTTAATATTGTTGAGCAAGTCGCACAATCGATTATTTATCGATAAATACTTCGATACACACATACAATTCACTGCTTTTTATCTTTCACATTATATGCGGTTTGCTTTTCAATTTCACATCACCTTCTTGCACTTTCGATAATTATCGATCACATGTATATTTGCTTAAGCTTTGTTTTTCTTCAATTCTGTTCACTTTATCGAGTTGGCACTGTTGTTCTTTCGCGTTTTTGGTACCTAGTGTGCTGGGGATTGTCGGCACTCGACTGAAATTGATGTGTCCGAGCGTCATGGTGCACGGCCGTGCCATATAAATACGAGAGCCTATGTCTGGTGGATGTCGTAAGGTGCACGGCAGACAGTTTAGACATTTCATTTGATTTGCCAGACATTTATCGGGGGAACACAATAAATTTTGATTGCAATTTTCAACACTGTTCGCTATCTCTTGCTCCCTTCCTCTTCTCTTCCATATTTGTCTGCCTTAAATATACAAAATGAAGCAGACAAAGTAAGCGTAGGACAAAAGTAAAGCAAAAAAAAAAAACAAAAACAAAAACAACAGTTTTTAGCCAGACGCCGACTATGCAGTTTTTACCATTGTTGTTATTCGCACGCTCCCTCTCCCGCTCTCTTCCGCTGCTACTGCCACTGCCTCTGCATATGCCTCTGTTTCTCTTCTGCTTTTGCATTCACAACAATTGTTGTTTTTGTTTAGTACGCTTTGGCCATTCTTTTTTGTTTCACTTGTTTCTCGTTGCTTTTTGTGCATGACGCGACAATTTGTCTATCTATTTTTAACTATTGCCATCCCGCTCGCGCCGCCCGCTCATCAACGTCTCGCCACTCGAAAAAAATTACTCGTTCCGTTTCGTCTCATACCATGCCATACCATCCCGTCATACCGCATACAAAAAACCATCTGTGTGTGTGTGTGTATGTGTTCTCTCTCTCTCTATATTTTTTCGAGGCCTATATGTGATCCCCAACCCACCTACCTAGACGATATCTCTCTCTCTCTCGCTTGCACGCTTTGCAGACATTCAGTGTTCAGGAATTTTATTTTGATATTTACATGTGTGTGTGTGTGTATGTTCTGTTCTATTAGTTTCATTCGTAGACAATTTAAATTTCAAATTTCTATCTTGTTTTCTTCCTCTTTTTTTTTGGTTTTTATATACATATTTATATATATTGTTTTCGAGGGTTTGGCCAATGACCGTCAACAGAATTAATGCGAACTCATTTTCAGCACACACGCCAAAATAAAAAACCTCCCAGTCCATTGAATTCCCCCCTTACATCTATCGACTCCGAATTTTTTTTACTGTTGTCAAGAAGCAGCTTTGACTTTTAATCAGCAAAGTCCAAACGTTGGCAATTCCGAGGCACAGTTCCAGACACGTATATAGTATATACATATATAGCCGCAGACGACTATAAGTGATTATTTCGATTTTATCGATATCACGATTCACTCCACGATATGACATTTGGCCTTGTCTGTGGGATTTCCAGTCTGGACTGCCTTAATGATATCTCGTATGTCATTAGCCAGCCAGTCCGGCAGTCAAGCAGTCAGGCAGTCAGGCAGTCGTCGGCGCTTTCTCTGATGTAATCGAAACTGTCTGGCCAATGTGCCCCGAAGCCCCCGGCCCAAGCATCAATCATCATCAATCGAATTTAGCCACGCGCGGCTAAATTTCTTTTTTAAGTCAGCATTGCGAGCCAATGAAATGCGAGCACAACAATAAAAAAAAAAAAAAAAAAAAAACAGAAGCAACAACAACAGCACGTTACGCAATCAAGAAATTCTATTGACCTACATTTCGTTTTTGGCAATCAAGGATGTCTGCACACACACACACACACACATTTATATACAAATATATAAAAATATATATGTATTTATGTATATGGAAGCAGACAGGCGAGAAGGAAACACAGGCAGGAGCCCAAAAGGCAAAGCCATTAAAGCAGGAAGTTGCGCATTTTGTGTGCCAAGCCTCAGACCCAAGAGCCGCCAGCAAAAGGACGCAGACGCACACACACACACACAGGGGCATATGCTTATGTATATATAATATGTGTGTGGAACACGCGAAACGCGAATAAATCATTGATGAGCCCAGCAGCGATGCCTGTGCAGCAACGATACGAACCTATATCCATAATAAACGAGCAGCTCCAGCTGTGTGTGTTTGTGTGTGTGTGCTAGTGCTAGTGTGTGAGTATATGTGCCAAATGTAGGCCACAGGCGCGTCTCCCTGTTGGTAGCTTAGCTTGTTGCCAATCGGACAAAGTCTGCTGACAGTCGAGACAAATTTCCGAGAAGCAGAGAACGAGCCGAAGCCGAAGTGCACAGGCAAGGAATATGCAAAAGAAAAGGCAAAGAGAAACAACAAAAGACGAAAAAAAAAAGAAGCAAAATATGGCATTCTTTATGTCAGTGTACACTGCACAAAATTAATAGCAATTAAACAGGTGACAAGGACGAAAAAATAAAGCATGAAATAAGTTTAAAATATGCTGAAAGAGATGTATTTGTCGCAGCTTGAAGAAGAAGCAAATTGGTAATTGCATACAAATTCCTATTTACTATATAAATATATAGATTAAGCATAACATATATGCCATATTTAATAACCTACCCTCGCCTCAGAGCTGCCTAGCATTTTCTTCGAGTGTAGCTTTAAGGTCTGACTGTTTTTGCTGTTTGATTTATTTGCTGCTTTAGTCTGTGGTCTCTGGTCCCTGGTCCATTATCAAGCGATAACTCGTTTCCGTTTGCCAGCGCCCCAGTCTGGCTTATCAGTGAACACCAGCTGCAGCACACTCGACACCACCGCACCACACTTAGCTCCACTGTCTGGCCACACACGATGCTAGTGGCCGGCGCAGCAGCAGCAGCAGCAGCAGATGACGTGCCTAGCAGTCAGCAGACGTTTGTCTTTTGCCTTTGGCCAACGTCGCTGAGCCTGGCTAATATGTATACAGATATATATAAATAGGGATATACAGAGAGAGGCACAGAGACTAACTAAATATATAATGTATTTGGCAAATCGTAAGTACATAATAAAAGTCTTTATCAGCTTTTGGGTCTGCCGCGGGGTTTCTGTTGCAAAATGTCAAAAGCATGACAAATAAATAATAAAAAAAAAAAGCAAGCCATGTCCGTCATCCGTCTCGCCCACACACGCGCACACAGCGCCGTCTGGTAGACGCACTATATACATATACATATATAATATATGTATATATCAGGCGATTTTGATTTACATGCGTTGCGGCCTTACTTTTTATTACATAATCAACATCAGCAGCACACTTTATATAGACTTTATATAGTAGTTGTTGTTGTTGTTGTTGTTGTTATTGGCGTCTAGCATTCAGTTTTCTATAATTTTATCAATGAAACATTCACATGCGCCGCTGTCTCTTTCACTCGTTGCGTCTCCTCGTCGCTTAGCTCATCTGTCAACATTTTCGTCTGGCTTTGATGTTTGTGTGTGTGTGTGTGTTTTGTATTTCGAATACCCTGAGGCCATTGTGAATGACTAGAAAGAGGTATGATGTATGTGTGCTACTGTATGTAACGGTTTAACCTATTTAAACGGACAGAACTCAAATCAAATGCTGCTAATCGTGTACGAGCTGTGAAGACTTAAGGTTTTCTAAATTAGTTGATTGAACTGGGTCTTGAGGCTGAGGAGCGCAGATCATGCCAAATTGTAGGGCATCATCTAGTCTAACAGACTCTCTACTATAATTGCTTGCTTCTTTTGAGTTTAATTTTTGGCTACATCACATTTCACTCTTGCATTATAAAAAAGCAATCTTAGGTCAGCCGGCTGACTAATGCTACGTCTGGATCGCGCTATAGCAGAGCATCACAAGACATCGAATCACACTACGACCGCATGACAGACAGACGGCATGATTAAATAGTTGCGTGCCCAGTAGACAAAACAGGTAGCGAAAAGCGGGTAAGAAGAAAGATAGCTTTAAGAGCTTTCAGATTAAAACTTATTGATTATGTGTATATGTATATATGTATATCTGATATATATTTATATTTTATTTGTTATAGAGGAAGTCACGACATCGTCTGCATGGCTGACGGCACTTGTACAAGGTTTTTCGAATTTGTTCTGTGTACTTTCACCCGAAAATGTTCCTAAACAAAGTCAGTTATCAATTACAGTGCATGACATGCTAAAAGAACCTGTTCGGCATGCATATTGTCGTGCCTTTTTTTTATGAATTTGCTTGCACAATTCATTTCACAATGAAAAAAACTTCCAGCTTTGGCATTCAATAAATTAGCGACTTTTGCTGTGCGAATGTCTCTCTCAGTGTGTGCGTGTGTGTGTGCGTGTTTGTTGTTGTGCGTATACGCAATATTCGCAACAGCTGCTCCAACAAACGGGATTATCCAGCGTTCGACTACAATGGCCAATGCCAACAGAAGAAAAATAGCAAACAAAAAGAAACCGCAACAAAACGAAACGGAATCAAACAAATTTTTCAGACTTTGACCCAGACATGAGGCCGAGATTAGCGTGTGAGTGAGACAGTGTGGGTGTGTGTGAGACTATATACATATATGTGTGTAAGTGTGATATATAGTGCAGCTGTCTTGGGGTTCAAGTTTTTATTGCGTTGCGATTCCGTTCTATTTTATTTAAATTCTAAGTTTCTCCGTTGATAGTTAAGCTCAGCTAAAGATATGGCAAACATATATCTAGGCCTAGCAGATCGGAAAAATATATACATGTATGGTATGTACGTGCTTATGTACCGCTGCAGAGATCTAAACAACTTTTCAAGGTTCACTCTAATCGCGCATCTGCTTCTAATCTGGCGGCTGGTCATGTGGGCGTCTGATACAGGTGCCGTTTCGTGATATCTGCTGAATATGTATCTATATATGTCTATATGTGTGTGCGCATATGCTCATACGTATATAAATGAACTCAATTTTATTCCACACCATTGATAAGCCCGGTCAGAAGCAGAAGCCAGACGCTTGATAAGCAAAAACAACAAAAAATTGTATTAAAGAGAACGAACCATGACAGCAACAATAATAATAGTAATACAATAAGACCTTGCTCATTGTTGTTATTGCTCTTCTTGTTGTTGCTTTTGTCTGCACCAGCTTGGTCGCGTCAGATGTTTAATTAGCTTTCGATTAATTTATTGCTTTAATTGTTGTTAGTTATTGCCCTTGCATTTCATTGTCTTTTCAAAGAGACAACAAAAAACTTTCTTGGACTCTATAAATTTCTCAGCTCCGTAACATTCTAGGGCTAACACAATTTCAGTTGACTCGGTTTTGTTTTTATAAGAAGTATAAATTAAATTATTATAAAGATTTTAATCACATACTTTGAGACACCTTTCGAATTAACAACTTTCATAAAGAATCACTTTTTAATTAATTATGGAATCATTATAAAATTATATACGTCACACGTCAGACTACCCGTTTGATCAGTTTTATTAGGTAGGCAATCAATTTCAGTGAACTGAAAATCCGGGTTCAAAATTCTGAGCGAGATCTTGGTCGACGGTCAAAGCAGACGTTAAATTTAAATAAATTAGGTACACTTGTTTTAAATTGCGAAAAAGGTATAATAAATTATGATCATAATAATGACAATGACAATAATGTTAATAATCATAATATTGACAATGATAATGCCAATGATAATGAGAATAATAATTATAGTTTGCCAATGACAATGACATTGGTATTGACAACAATAATGATAATGATTATGCTAATGACACAGTTAATGGTCATGAATATAGCAATATCAATAGTAATGATGATGGTAATAATAATGACAATGCCCATGTTAATGATAATGACAATGGTAATGCTAGACTTGCAATGGATATATAATAAAATTCTAATTATAATACTAGCAATGATAATGCTAATAATAATAAGCAATATAAAATGAATTTCCTAATTGTTATCTTAACAATATAAAGCGATTATTAGAATGACTAAATGGCAATGAAATAATAATAAAAAATACTGATAATTTGCAATACATCTAGCAACTAGATTTCCTAGTCTATAAAATACTTTGAATTAGTTGCTCGTCGTTTAGCTGGAGCCAAAAGTGTTGGCTAGACTCGAGAGCAGCGAATGTGTCTGGTAGCCGAGAGTTCACCGTAGCTGATTGCGCGACCCTACGCACACAAGGCTGACGACACCTACAGCCTAGCTGAAAAGGTTCCCTCTCTTGCTCCCACTCTGTCCCTCTCCCTCTCTCTCGCTCGCTCCATCTGTGTGTGCGAGCACGTGTGTAGCTATGTAGGTATGTAAGCAGAGCCCCAGTCAAGACGTAGGAGCATACCTAACATAGGCAGAGACAGAACCAGAAGCAAAAAAAAAAAAAAAAAAAAAAAAAGAAAAGAAAAAATAACAGAAACCGAGCCACTTCCTTAGCTCTAGCTTACGCATGGGTTCATTGCACGGAAGTGATTTGCCTACCAAGAGAGCGGGAGGTAGAGCAAAACGAGAGAGGAGAGAGACAGAGAGAGAGTGAGAGAGTGAGTAGAGCTGTGTGGAGCGAGTGTGTGAGCTGTGACTTGGACTTTTGTTTAGTTCATGCTCTCGCTACGGCTGCCCATGCTATCTACGATTTGCGCTAGATCGAAAAAAAAAAAACACTAGCACATGGAAAAGCACTGGGAACTAGCTCAAAACAAGCAGCTGACATTTTCGTTAAGTTTAAACTAAGAGTTTTTCCTGAATAATATCCAAATATCTGGCAAACAACAAGTGGCTGACATACATAACACAGATAAAGCTCTTATTATATACATATAAATGTATTTGCATATATATGCTTACATATTTATGCTCTATATTTCATTGTTGTCATATTTTGTGAGCACACGCCCCCACAAGCTATACACGCCCAAATTAGCAAAAAAAAAAAAAAAAAAAAAGGAAAATAAATAAATCTATAGAAAATAAACTAAAAATTTCGAAAAAAAAAATCAAAAATTTTTTTTTTAGATTCCAAATATTTGTGCTTTTTGTTATTTATTGCTACATTTTTTATGACAGCCACAAAAAATAGCTGAAGGGTTTTTAAAGAGCATTCAAAAATTGCTTTCTACAGTAAATGCACGCTAAATAGTATTGGCAAATACAAGAAATGGAAATGTAGTTAAGGCAATGAAAACATTATAAAAAGTTATAAGATGTATTCAAATTCATTAGACAATATTAAAGAGTTTTTACTATAACTTTTGTTTGTTTATACTATAATTTATTTAGGAATTTGCTATTTTATTTTTGATGAATATTTATGGTTCAGTTTCACTTAAAGAGCTTTTACTGTATTTGAATATTTATATATGACTTTTTGTCGAAAATGCGGCGTTGATTTCAAAATTTATTGCATTTATGTGAACAGTGGACATTTTCTATAATTTTTGTCTTTTTCTGTGACTGGATGTTTGCCGCTGTTGCTGTTGTTGCTGTATGTGTGAGTGTGTGAGGTTGTGTGTGTGTGTGTGTGTGTGTGTGTTTTGACAGGAAGTCGCCGGAATGCGTTTCGCTAAGAGAATGCGAATAGTCGACTCATATCATAAGTATAATTAGGTAGTTGCCTTCTAGTTTGTTGTTGTTGTTGTTGCTGCCCATTAAAAACGCCAAATTTTTTGTTTGTATTTTTGTTTTTCCGCCCGCTACACTGACGTCGAAAATAATGCACACACACAGTGTGTAATAGCAAGGTAGAAAAACAGAAATGAATTTACGTTGCTCACCTTTATGATTAATTGTTGTCGTTGTTGTTGTTGCTGCTGCTGCTGCTCTGTTTGCGATTTTGTTATTGTATATATGTATATAGATGATTTTTACAATTTGTTTAGGAATTTCGTTAGTTATTTATAATTTACAAATTATGCTTATATTGACTTTTTGCTACACACATTTACACACACATACACGCACACACAGAATTTGATTAAAATTATTATTTATTTTGTATGATTTTCTTTTTGATTTGATGTGAATTTAACTAAGCACACTTTACATGCTATGTTATGTATATGTACATTAACAGGGTTGTTATTGTTGTTGTTGTTGTTAGTGCTGCGACTGCTGCTGCTGTTGTTGTTGTTGTTACTGTTGGTTTTGTTGAGGTTTCGCTTGTAATTTGCAATGCTGCTGCTGTTTGTTGTTATTGAAATTATTTTGTTTTTATATTGTAGGAATGATTTGAGTAGAGGAACGCTAGCTACATACGTATATTTCTATATGTATGTATTATATTTATATATATTTGTATAACTGTTTATATATATATATATTGTAGATGTGTTTAGTTATTTATTCTCTTCAGGCTGCTGCTGTTGCTTGGTCGGACTGCTTAACATGTGAATAATCTATATAGTAAACATGTATTATTTCGTACTACATGTGTAAAAGATTGTGCATTTCTTGTGTTGTATATTTTTGTAATGCGACGATTTTTTGGGTTTTTCTGTTTTGCGCGCGGACAACGACGGCGACAACGAAACGAACTGAGACGCACGCAAAGTTACACTGCGGCCAACTTGAATGTTCCATATGAAAGGTATATGGCAATGCTTGAACATTCGACGCCGCGTCATCTATGTGTGTGTGTGTTGTATCTGTGTGTCGTTCGCTCGCTCGCTCGTGCTCTCTGGCAAGCTGTTTCGCTCTCTGTCTGGCCGACTGGCTGGCTGTGTGCGCGCGCTGTAAATCAGACAACAATTGTTTTGCGCTTTTCGCCACAGCTACAGCAACAGCAACAGCAACAACAACAGCGGCAGCAGCAGCAGCAGCAGCAGCAGTGATGGCGACAGGAACAACAACAATAATTATTAAAATAAAACGCAGACGAGAGACAGACAGACAAAAAAACAACAGCGCAGCCGCCGTCGCTAACTGAAAGCTTTATCTTACACTCGTTCCATTATCAAAACGTTTCAAAACGCGCGCGCGCTCTCACTCGCGCTCTCGCTCTCTGGCGCTCTCGCACACTTACGCACGCACACCAGCAACCCGCTCACAATAACAACAACGTGCAGCCGGTTTTTGACTGTAGTTGAGAAAACAAATTGATAAATTGCACAGAGGTTTTGCTCGAGCTTACATTTAAATTGTAATCAACGTGTTGAGTGTAATGCTCCACTGTAATTTTACAGTATTTGCAACATTTATTTGCTCTCATTGCTGACAAGCACGAACTCGGCCCAGCTCGGCTGAAACCCGCTCACGTCTAGGTTTAGGCATTAACTAAATCCACTTGCGAATGTCTCTCTGCATTGTTTTTTTTTTTTTTTTTTACTTACTCGGATCTCTCTTCATATGTGTGAGCAAACGTTTGCCTCGGAAACGGAACGAATCGACTGCATGCTCTCTCTCTCTCCATTGCGCTCTCGCGCTCAAAGGCTTACGTATTTAACAGCGTAGCTAACATTAATTGCGGGATATGGAGCCTTTTAACAGTGCGCTGTGAGCACTTAACAGCAGCAAGTGGCTATGAATTTATCAGTTGCTGTTGCCGTTCCATTCCGATTCCGATTGCTGTGACATTGTTCTAGCAAACATATTTACTTATTAGTGCTGCTAACTGTTGTCTTAATGTTTGATTGTATGTGAGCATGATTATTTGTTTCGCCCAGACGCTTGTCTAAATACAATTAATACATGCAGGTGTCGCTGTTGTTGTTGCTGCTGCTCAGTTTCACTGTTTCACTGTCACTGGTTGCTGTTGCCATCGCCTCGCTGCTGCTGCTGCCGCTGCTGCCGCTGCTGCCGCTGCTGCCGCTGCTGTCTTGAGCCGCCGTGCAAAGTCCAAGAAATTAAAGTGTCAGACAGCCGCAGTCGCTGTTGAAGGGCTGTGCGGGGGCGACGATGGCAGCGGCGGCGCGGGGCAAAACCGCACGTTAATTAAGTTTATTTATGCAGCAATTTTTTTTTTCATTGTTGCCGCTGGTTTTAGTATGGTTTATTTATATTTTTTTTTTAATGATATGAATCACATGCGACATTCTCATTTGATTATTGCCCCAATGCAAAATATAAACCCTCCCCGTCGCCCAGATCAGTGGGTCGAAGTGTCTGGCCGATCGGTTACCCAGTCTGCCTTTTGTTTTTTTTCGAATTTTTTTTTCCTGTCTGCGGTTTTGTTGTTTGTTGGCTTTTTAAAAATAGCCGCAAGCAGGCTACTTAAATTGTATTAACGCGTCTATAAATTGTTAACGTTTGGCCTTAATACCCAGAGCCAAGAAGTGGGCGTGTGTATGACTTTAAGTAGGCAAGTAGGCAAAGGATATGCCTACAAGCTGCCAGAGGCAAAAACGTAACATAGGGTATACTTTAGCTTTGCTGAAGCATTTGGGATATATGTATATGGTAACTAGGTAACTTTTTATGTACCGAGAAATTAACAGCTATATTCTCGCTTTATACTTGTCTAGGAAATACAATTCAATTTAAATAAGATATAGAATAAAAGTGTCCCTTAGATTTATTCGATCTATTTAACATCTTACATAAGTATCTACCACATACATACGATCTTATTTACAGCTTACGTTAAATATATAATATATATATTTTGATTAAATAACAGTAAAGCCTCCTTAATAAAATTGAAAAAAAAAAAACATTTTTGTTGTATCAAAGCTTAAAATGCCATTGAAAGTATTTAGAAACATTTTAATGTGGTATCTGCAGGTCGTGCACACTTAGTCTAAGCCTTACAGCTATATCTCTTGTATAATATTAATTTTGTTTATATTTTCTTTTGTTTGCGATGCTTTGATTTCTAAGAAATGCGCCTCGCAAGCCCCACGACCCGTCCCTAACCACAAAATTATCACAGTTTCAGCTTAATTTGTATACAATTTTTCCTTATTTTATTTTTTTTTTGTCTCTCTATTGCTCTGTGACGACAACAACAATTGAGACAACTTATCATGAAGTGCTAATTAACATTGTCTCGTCTGGTTTCTCGCCATATGCAGTACGCTGTCTGTTTGTCTGTCTGGCGACCTACCTGTGTGGTTACTAAGCTCAACTTGCCTGCGTGCCGTTCACCACCCCCAACAGCAGCCACCATCCGCCGAACCACAGACGAGAAAAAAAAAAAAACAGCCGTAACTCACCCAAAAAAGAAGAAAAAAACTGGCACTTGGTAGCGACGACGTCTGTGTTTGCTTTTGCTTTGGCGCACAATGCGAATGAGCCAAAAAAAGTACAAAATAAAAAAAAAGCAAATAAGAAACATTGTACATGCCAAAAAATACTCGACAAGTACAAGCACTGAGAGAAATTGCTCAAACAATTGAATAAATATAGAAAAATAAATATGAAAATAGAAATCTTCATAATTGAAATTTAGATTCATTCCAATTATAGGAATAAGAAAATGATATAAATATAATTAGGTTTGTCTTCGATCTCGCATGTTCTATCTTCTAACTTCTATCTTATCTTGTATAACGCTTTCGATCTTCATCTATATTATCTCTTC
Source organism: Drosophila mojavensis (assembly GCF_018153725.1). Taxonomy (NCBI): domain Eukaryota; kingdom Metazoa; phylum Arthropoda; class Insecta; order Diptera; family Drosophilidae; genus Drosophila; species Drosophila mojavensis. The sequence goes on along the minus strand of NW_025318899.1, from coordinate 2,592,530 downwards.
ATCGTTAAATTGTCCCCAAGTTTAGTAATTGACATTAAGCTTGAATCTGCATTTAGGATGAATTATGAGTAAATGGGTTGTATAGCTAAAGCTTTATTGAGCTCTCAACTCAAGGATACTTTATTGTATTTTAATTGTATTTTAGTTTCAAGCTCTACCAAAAACTTTCGCACATTCAACTTTAGAAATGAAGTCTTCAATTTTCGCACAGTGTATGCATACATGCATGTATTTATTTTGAAACGCGGCCACAAACGGCGAGACATTTGTTTATGTTGATAATTTAATAAGAGCGCCGCTGGAGGCAAACGTGCGGGCTGTAAGAGGGGGGTGAAGAGGTGTGGCAGTGGCTGATGAAGAAAGGGGAAGGGCGGGTAACGCAAATTGGGAATGAGACAGTTGTTGCGGGCGTCACACGTGACGTATGCGCAATGCCCGACGCATGCAACTTGCCAAATGAGCGATTCGTTGCGATGCGATGCGATGCGATGCCATGCGATGCAATGCGATGCGATGGTTGCTGCACGTTAATTTGTGAGCATGCCAAGGTCGGGCTGTAGTTGTTGCTGTTTCGGTTGTTGGTGTTGTTGTTGCTGTTGTCGTTGTCTGCATTTATAAATAAATTCGCTGTGGCAAATAAATAATTAAATAGATATGCATACATTGTGTGTGAGTGTGTGTGTGTGTGTGTTGTTGCCGATCGTTGTAATTAAAGGCGTACATGTCGTATACGTAATTTGGTGTGTGTAAAGCCTCAGAAACGATCCTCGGCACCACAGCCACAAGAAAACAAGTACCATGCGCAGTCAACGTTGTTGTTGACACTTTTTGCTGTTAGTCATTATTTGGTTGTTGTTGCTGTTGTTGTTGCTGTACTCGATTTGTTGTTGTCGTTGTGTGATAAGCAGACTGTGTCGAGACAACAAAAGACGCAGACGATTGCCACTTGCGCACAAATATACAAAGTATGTCCACACACACACACACACACACACACACACATGCAGTCATATAGAGACACCTCTGTGTGTGCCCCATTGTTGTTGCTCTAATATATTTTTAGCTCAGCTACTTTTGAGGCAGCTGCAACTGCTCCGAAAAAGAAAGGCAAATGCCACAATTGCAGTTCGCAATTTGCTGCTCACATCTCTCAGCTCTCAGCTCGCAATACGCAATTGCATGTTGTCCCAGACAATGCGTCTAGTCATTTCGTCAGTCAGCCAGTCAGCCAATCAGTTGTTGCACTCGATAAGGCTGTCGCAAGCTCATTCTCTTCTTCTCTCATGAATCACATGATGAATGATTTTTAATGTGGCACTCGCTGAATGCATTGATTAGTTCTTCATATCAGTCAAAAAACGAGAGGAAGAAGAAGAAGAAACGTTTACATACTACACGCAAATGAGCTAACAATGGAGCAGCCAAGCAAGAGACAGAGAAAGAGTGAGAGAGAGAGTGAGCGAGGCAGAGAGGAAACGTGAGGGTTACAGTCTGGCAAATGGAATGACTTTAGCTATCAATCATAAAAGTTAAGACAACCCATTGTGTGCCTGGCAACAGCTGCAACAGGTTTATGCTTTGGAGTACTATGGAAGAATTTCATATTATCTGTACATAAATTTAGTCGCTAAGCATATTTATTAAAATACAAATATTATAAAGTTTAGTTAAGTTAGTTTAGTTAGTTAATATAGATAGTATGCCTATCTGATAATATAAATATAAAAACAATTTTTTTTCTTATATTTCAGTGTGTTTTGAAATACATCACAATGCAGTTTGATAAAATCAGGTGAGTCAGATATATATGTATATTTTATTTGTATTTATTTTATATGGGATTTTTGTTAACATTTTTTATTGTATTCAAATATTCACACCTAGCTTGTAAATTTAAAATGTTGTTTTTTTTTTTTTTTTTTTTTTTTTTGTGGTTTTTATGACTCTGAACTTATTTTTATCAAGTTTCATTGCTCATTTAGCAACACCGACAAAAGAATACATAATTTGCCCACACTTATATATTATTGTTATCTACAACGTTGTTCTACTTAAAATGTGCTATATACTGTCAGACTTGCACTCCATAACATTTACAGCACTGAGCAACATTGTCATGTTGTTTATCAACACTCAATTGCATCGTTAGTGCTCTTATCTATGCAATTACCTCACACATTGTCTCTTTTACTTAAACCCTTTGTCCACTAGAAGTCAGGACTCATTCGCTTAACTTTCTGAAAACATTTAACAACACTAAACAACAATGTATTTTATCTACCATCACTCGAAGGCACTGTCAACGTTGTTATCGTAGCAGAAACTCACATTTATGAACTTTCACATTTTATTGCACATGCATTTGCCAATCTGCACTTATTTAGGCTTCTGTGGCGTATTTACCAGCACTGACACGCGATAGTTACATCTGCCAAGTATATCAGATATATGTTTGACATTTTGTGTATATATACATAATATCAAAGCAATATTAAGCATATTCATTATTAATTTCCCAACATTTACAACTTTATAGTCGTTTACCAACACTCAAACTTCAGTAATATTTTATATTAGCTTCAATCGGGGCTTTCCTATGCTTTTTGAACTGGTAGTAAATCCTGTTTAACGACACTAAATAGTTTTTTGTACCATTTACCAACACTAGCTTTAAGCGAAAATGAAAAATTGAATGTAAATACCTTTAGAAAATCTTAAGGGTTTGTATATTTCTATATATGTATGTACTTTGGATCCACAGTACATTTTACACAATGGGCAACCTTTGCTAATGAATTTTCAATGCGTTTCTCAATGGAGCTCATTAAACGGCGATGAAGGCACGTTGCCAGTTCAACAATAGCCAGTCCATTGGCATCCATTGATTGCACTCTGAGTCATAACTCATTGAACTTTTGCCGGCAGCAACAATTGCAGCTAACAGCACCAGCACCAGCACCAGCAGCAGCAGCAGCAGCACAAGCAGCAACAACAGTAAAAAGTGTCAATCAGCGCCTGGTAACTGATTCGAACCGAGCTGTGAGCACAGATGGGGCACATGGTCTTGGTCTAAGTGCGATGACGCCTTAAGCACATTAGAAGCGACGACGCCAAGTGCTGTCAGCAGCCGGGCAACAGAGTCGTAAATGTGGTAATAATAGTCGCCGATGGGGCTACAACATTGTGGGTGTTGAAAGCCAAGACATAAATGTCGAAGCATATGTTTAGACGCTCTGTAGCTTCACTGTTGTCCAGCGGACAGGTCTATTACCAGAGCCCTGGCTCATATGGCGGCAATATTAGACAGCCAATGGCTCTGTCTCCCCCCGTTTTACTCTTTCTGCCTCTCTTCCCTATTCTCGTGCAGCCATCCATGTGTCGCTGTGCGTGTGTGTGGTCCATGTGCTTGGAGGTGGAGGATCGTAAATGGAGAAATATGAAATTCTCAAATGGCTGCATTTTATAGTTTTTACTTTCACTATGCAGTGTTGTAAAATGCAAATAGCTATTTAAATTGTTGAGCTTTCAGATATTTCAATTGGCTTGATTGTGACTAGTTTAGCTATTGTTAAAGATAATGCTGTGAAGTTTTGATGAAGTCGATAAATATTAAGATAAACAAAAATAAAGTCAATCATCAATATAATATCATCGCCATAATATACCATTAGTAAACAGGGCTTTGTTTAAAAATCGTTCTTTCTTAAGCTACTTTCAATCCGTCTGAGTTGATTACATCTTACGATTAATCAAAATCTTGTTTCCCATTTAAAGCGCATGTCATTGCACAGGAGCAGACGGAGCAAAGTGAAGAACAAGCAATATACAGTTGATTACATTTAATGTTATGACAAATGAATAAGGAACGAAAGGCAGAAGCCAACAAGGTAAAGGATAACCAGGACGAGTCAGACGGAACGACAGCAGCAGGAGGGGCTGAGGCGTACAAATAAGGTGCTGAAAGTCAAAGACTTGTGCTAACCATAATAGACAACGTGCTCATTATACAAATTGCACTGAGAGCGGAGCAAACGCAAAGGTAGATGACGTAGAAGACGAAGAAGACGAACTATAGGACCTTCAAATCCTTTTGGAAAAGGAAAAGGTCTGCGCCTCAGATGACGGAATGGCAGAGAATTCTTAAGAGAAAACGCTGACACAATTGGACAACGGGCAAAACAACCTGAATTCAGATTCAAATGAAGCTGAAAGCAGAAAAGAATCTATTAAGATATTATCAGACGGCAAGCAGAAGAAAAGGAAGCACAGGGGAGGGAGGCGGGCAGGTAGGGGTTAGGGGTTAGAAGTGTAATCAGTGCACACGACGAAAAGCCTTGCAATTGTTGCAGACGTCAATTTGGGTCGGGGCAACAGACATGCACAGCAAAAGAAACTGACGTGGGGAGAGGGAGAGAGAGAGAGAGAGAGTGTGTGAGAGAACGAGAGACTACACAGCCACAATTGCGGCCATTAGTGCAGAGAGCATAAGGGAGTGAGAGAGGGAGAGGGAGAGGGAGAGGAAGGGAGAGAAGGAGCTGCATCAACCCTTTTCGTAGACATTTTTCGTATGACAACGGCAAATATTTGCCGGATAATATGAATAACAAAGCAGGCGTAGACATAGACGCGAAAAGCAAAGGGCGACGAGAGAAGAGGAGAGAGCGGAGAGGAGCGGGGGCTAGAAAGTAGCGGGTAGCCGGGCAAAGGGTGGCGACAGAGGCAGTCAGTCAGCCAACCTACTTAAGCCAAGACCAGGGCGCTGAGCAGACCTGACGCAGACGTTGACTACAACTTAAACTAAAAGGCCGACTGGGCAACGTCGTTGTTGTTGCTGTTGTTGGCTGTTGTCGCCGGTGTCTGAGACGCAGACAACTTCAAAATGGAGCTGGAAACTGTTTTTGTTGGGGTCGGACTGTGAAGGCGGAGTGGTGGATGGAGGCGGGCGAAGTCGGAGTAGGAGAGACGCAGCCAGACGTAGACGAATTGCTGACTGACACAAAAGTGCTTTTGTTGCACGGTTTAATGAAGAAGCCAGAGGACAGGGCGCATGGTAGCAGCTAGAAAGCGAGAGAGAGAGAGAGAGAGAGAGCGAGAGTGACAACTAGAAAGAGATGGGCAAAGAGAGCGATAGCAAGTCAACTCATCGAATTATCCATCATTCAATGTCCTGTTGGAATTGCACTTCAGAACAGGATATGCCTTTCGGCCAGACGCACTCATGACACAAAGCTGATTGCTACGACAACGCTCAATGCTGAACGAAATAAAGGCTCGGGTCCCATAGCGCGTCGGCTATCCAATAAGCTCGACCCCTGGTAGGGCATGTCAAAGTCTGTGTCCACAAAAAGGAAGGAAAAAATAAATAAGAGACAAAAAAAAAAAACGCAAAATAAATGCCCAGGCGTAAGCGACTGCAGCGTTTGTATAAACAGAGAGACTAAAAGGCGACTTAGCGTCGAGTGCACGATTGATAGATACTCATTAATTATTGAGTACCTGTCTAAACATTCACTTGCACTTACTTCTTAAATTATTCTGCTTTTTTGTGTGTTGAGTGTTGCTTATCTCTAAAAGCTCTTTATATTGAATATTAATATTTATCGATAAAGTGCGGGTAGAGCCGACTTTGATTTGAATTTGATATGAAATGAGATGTTATGGATTTGAATATCGATATTTATCGATAATGTGTCATAGCCAAATTCCAACAGTAGATATCTCTCAGCAATTTACAGGGTATATATGAAAAGAAAACGAAATAGCTGTGAAACCCAAGCGAATGCAGGGCTCACACGCACGGACACACACAACACACACACACCCATACGCAGACACAAAACTGCATGCTGCGCTCGTTTAGTACGCCCCTAGCCCGTAACCCCCTACCACCTTGTTAGCCTCTACCCTCTACCCGTATACCAGCGATGTTTTTCCAGTTTTTGCCCTGATGCGGCGGCTGCTGCACTTCAGACGCTGCTTTGTTGCAGCCAAGAGCGCCGTCAACGGCGTCCAACAATCGACACACGCAGACAGACAGACAGAGAGAGAGATGCAGAGGGAGAGAGAGAGAGAGAGATAGAGAGGGGGAGGCTAGGCAGGCGGGCTGGATGCAGGCCAGACTGTGGCAGACAAAACAATATGTTTGTTTGGATTATATCGAAACGGAGCTGCGCTGCGCTCTACGACACGAACGCGACGCTTCTTTGTATGCGCAAACAATTGGAGCAGGCGGAAGTTGGCTGAAGGCGAGGCGGACGGGCCGGGACAGTGCTGAGGTAAGGGCAGACAGTTGTCCCGGGCAACTGCCGACAGAGCGACAGAGAGGGCACGAGACAGACACAGACAGAGAGAGAGAGAGAGAGAGATGGGGCATGCATGCAGCTTGCACTCGTCCCATCGCCCATTCCCCATTCCCCATGGCCCGGTCACGATTGCGCACCTTGAAAATGTTCGCCTTGCGCCTTGATTAACTGTCAGTGGCTGAAAAGTGATTTAATCAAGGAATTGCAACACAGCTCCAGCCAGGCAACACACTGAGATCTCTGGCAACAACATGTGCACCATATGGCGGCTGGCCAACTGACTAACTGACTGAGGCACAGACTGACTATGGACCCATCCAGCCAACGACCACATCAATCAACTCGAGACTCAAGTGCGCAGCGCTGCATCCTTGAAAGACGCCCCGTCCAGCAATCTACTTGCATCTGGATTGAAGTGCCGGGTAGCTGGAGCTGTTGCCAGCTGCTGCAACTGCTGGGGATCTTGCAGCTTACCTTAAACATGTTGCGCGCGTTTTTTGGGCGTCTGTCCCACTGCCCCTGCTCCTGCCCCGGCCAGCTGGCTGGCCTCCCTTTTGGCTGCCAATGTGGAGCTTGACTTGGCAATCGCAGCTTTCAGTGGGGCGTCAACAAGAGAACCGCAGGAGAAATAACTATAGGAGTTACTAAGAGATAGAGAGAGAGTGAGAGAGAGACAGATATTGGGGGAGAGGAAAGTAGAAAGAGGAATGGCGAAGGAGAAAGAGAAAGAGAAAGACAGAGACAGCAAGAGAGACGGATAAGAAGGAGATTGAAAAGAACGAGAGAAAGATGGAGAGGCAGAGAAAATGAGATGGAATTCGAAAGTCAGGCGAAGTGGGAGGAGAGAGGGAGGGACAAAAAGAAATGAACTGAGGAAATTAGAATGCAAAATGGAAGGAAAAATGCAGTAGTTGCAGAGAGTGAGAGAGAGATAGAGTGATAAAATGCTTGAGTTTCATTCTATACGATTTGATTCTCAATTTCTTCCCAATTATGTATATCCTAGACAGATCTCGTAACAAAATATTTAGCAATTGTCTCAAGCATAGAAGATTTGTGAAGGCAAGGGAAGTCATTGTATTTGTCAACTATGTATGTACCCTCAGCCTATTTACTTATTATCCTATTAAATAAGGTGGCCAACAGAAAAAAGACAATGAAACAAAGAAAATAACAATAAAGTGCGAACGGGCAAAGAGCAGACAGCCAAAAAGCTTAAGGACGCGCACACACTTATACCTGGGCCAAAGGATACACAAGTGTCTCATTAAAAGAAATAAAGACAAGTCCTTAAAGTCAGTCGAGCCCAAGAAACAAGAGGTGCACAAGCAGCAAGACAAAAGGCATCAGAGGGAGAGAGAGAGAGAGAGGGCCGAGACATGAGCGAATTCAAGGACAACTACGAGCGAAAAAAAGGGCAACAACAACTACAAAGAGTGCCAAAAAATCAACAAAAGTGCGCTATTAAGGCAATTTGATGTGGCGGCTCCCACCCCTTTAGCAATTGGTTTTGCTCCTCTTTCAGCCGTCCGCCCGCCCGCTCTCCCCCTCTCCCTCTCTCTCGTTGGCAAACACGCGACTGTCGAATGTCCCCACAGTGCGGCATATCGCCCATCATTAGAGCGTCGCCGGCTCAGACAGCAACAGAGAAGCAAAGTGGCTCAATGTCAGACACAGACACACACACACACACACAGCACACACAAACTGATTCAAATGCTCACACACATTTGTATTGCCTCGCTCTCCGGCTGTCTGCCGTTCTCTCTTTCCGCTGCAGCTTAAGTGCATGGGCATAAAAAGCTCTCTGCCTAAGCGCGCTGCCGCAAAAAGGGATAGCCGATATCAAACAGACGACTGCGCTCTGCCTCTCCTGCTTACACACGCTCGCTCGTTCCTGTGTGTGTGTGTGCGTGTTTGTGTGAGTGAGTGTGCAGCAGACGCATTGAAACAAAATACCGAAATTCTATGCGTGACCTTGAAAAGTATTCCTTGCTTGCTGCTGCTTCTGCTGTTGTTGTTGTTGTTTTTGCCGGTCTGCGTCGGTGGTTGTTTGTGTTGCTGTTGCGGCTGCTTCTGCTGCTGCTGCTGCGGCGGCTGCTGCTGTCTGGTGTTTGTCGTCGTCGTCGCCGTCGCCGACATCGTCGTTGATTTTGTTGTTGCTGCCGTCTGCATTTTCCTTGTTGTCTGCGCACAATTTGTGTTGTTGCTGTTGCTTCGTCTTCTTCTGGCTGCGTTTTAGCTTTTTTCTTTTTTTTTTTTCGTATGTTTGAAGTTGGCTTTTTTTATTGAACGAGCCAAAAAAATTGTAAAGGCAAATGCGACTTTGACGTCCGCCTCTCACGACTCGTCGCTGTCTGCATGGCTGTGTGTGTGTGAGTGTGTGCGTCTGCATCTGTGTGTATGAGTGTGAGTTGGCTGCATTTTGACGTCAGACGCCTAGGGACTATGGCGGGGGCCAGCAGCCGCACAGCCCAGACATGCAAAATAAAACAGATGAAAACAAGTACGAGTCAAGTTTGCTGACTAGTGTGCTCGACTAGCAGATACTCTGTAAGGTCGTCGTGCTTATATAGTGTACTAAGATAGTAGGTGATTTTTGGTTCATGAGGAAAGTAGTGAAGAGAATGACTAAAAGTGTGAGAGAGACAGCAATTGATCATAGCTGAATTCATGAGGATTGCAAAGAAATTACGTAAAGATTTACTTTAATTTTTGATGGAGAATCAATTCATGTCATGTCTTCGATCTGTCACATGCTTTTGCCCAAATGTTGTATGGCCCCTTTGGCAATTGAAATGATTATAGGGTATAATGATGAAAGGGTTCCCAATAAGAACAACGTTTCGTTTGCATTTTGTGGAATCCTCCTTTTATTTAGTTTCAAGGTACGTTAAAGTACCAGGTATTTAACTAGTGAAAGCAGAGATTGAGATTGTGAATTTAAAATCAAACGCAACTCTTAGAGAACCAAAGAGAATGACTAATATCTGTAATAATAAATTATGTATACTATTAAATATCGATAAATATCTCTAGATATTGAGAGACACTATGCAAAAACTAGATAATTTTGTTGTGATCGATCTTGACTAAATGCTTACGTTCGATTAATATAAATAATAAATACTAATCTCATTTAATAGACATGCATAAAGCACTAATGATCCATCAATATTTTAAAAGCAATCTCTGATAATATAACTACTTAGAGCAATAATAATACTAATGATTAATGAGCTACCCATACTTTATCGATATCGACTGCAGTAAGAGCTTAAAATATCGATTAATAATAATATGCTCCGGCAATGCATCTGGCAATTGCAATCAATTTTGAGCTGATAGGCCGATATTGCAGATATGCAATCATTACGTTTAATAAATGCCAAAAGGTTGTTATTAGTTATGGCTCCTCTGGAGCTGCACTTATTCTAATTGGCGACCATTAAGAGAACAGCGCACCGACCCAAGCAGCGCTCAAGTCGAAAGGGGGAAAATTATGAACAACCTGTTTTCTGTTTGCAAAAATCCTTGTAATGACTTCTCATCTAAATATGGATGCATGCCCAGTAGCTGGGCTCCGCTCCGAATCGGATTCGAAATCAGGGGCAAAGACAACGATGCATCGGCTACCGCGCGGCTTGTTTATAATTAGCATTTTTGCCGATTGCCAGCCGCTTGATAAGCCATTGTGTGAGACAAAATGCAAGATTTATAGCGACAGGATATTGAGAGATTCTTTGGCCAGGCCAAAAGCTGGACACCAGCTCTGCCCCAGCGACAGACGAAGCCTGTCTTCCCTGCGAGACAGATGCAACATCCTGTCCATAACTCTGGCTGCTGTTGCGGCTGTCGCTGAAATTGCATTCGCATCGGCATTGGCTTTACCATGTCCGTCTGGCTGTATGTCTGTCCGTCTGTCCCTTCGTCTGTCTGCCAGTTGGGGCGTCACTGTTTGCTCCACATGTTGCACGTCCATGTCTGACTCTCCTCTTTTTCTGTCTCTCTACTAGCTGTTCTCTCGCTCTCTCTCTCTCTCTCTCTCTCTCTCTCCGTTTTACAAATGCACATAAATTTTAATGTAATCACATTCACAGTCCGACTTGGCCATAGCCCATAGCTTGACCGTCGCTGTTGCGGCCAGTTGCAAGTGATGCCAAGTTTAGCGATTAGCTCTAAAAAGGCTAGATCTAGCCGGAAATACATTTTTAAGTGCTTATATTAAAAATAGATTACATTTATGATACCAAAGGAAATTACTTTAAGACTAAACATTTTGTTATAGTGTTGGATAACGCAAAAATTTTGATTATTTTAACATGAGCAATGGATTAAATAATTGAATATTGACTTTGACAAAAATTATAACATGTATATAAATAGATCTCAAGGAAAATCCAACAAATAATTGGTTTACTTTTAGCTAGAAAAAAGCTAGACTCGTTTAAAACCTAGCTAGTTTCGCAGCACTATGCTCTGCAGCTCTGCTGACTGTGCTGCAACGCATTCAGGGATTTTGCAACATTTCATTCAATTTAATTCGAGTTGAATGCCGTCGTCGTCGGCGACGTCGACGTCGACGTCGTTGTCGTCGTTCGATTGTTGGAGCCCCGGCGTTTTGATTTGGCTGCCCCTGTCTGAGTCGAGCGTCTGCTGCATTCAGTCGGCTGCAGATCGGAGGTGCAGGGGGCTAGTCGTAGCTGCAGGTACAGAGTCTGTGAGCTGGAGTCAGACTTGGAGTTGGGATTGGAGTCAGAGCCAGTTCGGTTTGCCTGTCAGTTGGTCTGTCTGCGCGCTGGCTCTTTATCCAGGCGCTCGCTATTTATTTCGCATTCGCAATGACAGCGAAGGGTTTGCTGCGCCCCTCCCCAAATCCCCCTTTCGCTGTGCACTAGGCACATAATTAAGTATGGTTTTTTTTTGGTTGGCCAAAAAAGTTGACGTGTGGAAAAGGCGAAACGCAAAACGCAAAAGTTTTTGTGCCAACTCATGGCCCCAGAACTTGGCAGACAAGTAGTAGCTGGGTGCGACACTTTTCTAGAACGCATTAAGGACATTGTCGGCGGCTAGTTTCAGAGTGGCGCCGAAAAGTAGGCAGCTAACCGGGCCCCAAGCCCCAAGCCCGCACCTACTGTCGCCTGAGTGCCTTTATTTATGCACTTTGCTGACGCGTCGCCTAAGTCCGTTGCCTGTCGCCTCGCTGAGCATCAGCCTGACCAAAAGGCAAACACTCACACACACTTGCTCAAAATTTCATTGGCAAACTTTCGGTCGAGAGGGCTGTAAGCGAACTGAGGAGCTGCTCCCATCAGAGTGAACGACTAAGCTAATCCGCTTTTCTAGTACAGAGAGACTGGAATTTAATTGGCATATGCAGCGACTCTATGTGGTTGCATTTGAAGTGTTATGAAGGAAACTTTAGTATATAATTAATAATCGGCGATCGATTATCGATTACCTGGATTGTTACAGAAAATTATGTATGAGCTGATAAAATATACTGTTAAGTATACAAATATTTTTCTATATAGTCCATACATCAAAAGTAGATCTACTCCATATCAATAAACATATTTCCTCCTGCCTGTTACAGTTACATAACTGTTCATCAGTCCATAATGTCCGCCTATAAACCATTCCTATACAGTAAAGAGTATAGCAGGAGCTACGTCACTGGTCAGCTTATTCTTGGCTGGCCTGCAACGTCCACTCCCCTGCCGCTGCTCAGCGACCCACAAGTTTTGCCTTTTTTGGCTTTGAAAATTTGATTTAGAAAATGCGTGTGCGGGCGTCTCTTAACTGTCTATCGTCTGGGTTTTTCATTTGGCTATTTAATTTTTATTATTTTTTCTCGCCCTACACCCTTTTTCCAGGAGCTCTCGACGGACAGAAATTAATCAAGATATTAACAACCCTGCGAGCGAACCAAATTTCTGACTGTCTGAATAAAAAAAGGGTTTTTTGGCCAAGGTCAGAATTGAGTTATGAATTATTGAATAAGTTTGACGCATGGCATTTGAATTCATTTAGAGCGCGGCAACAGACAACCTGTTGAGAATGTGATAGAGTGAGAGCATTAGATTGAGAGAGGAAGAGAGAGGAAGGTAACTGTTCATTAGCCGACTCCACGAGGTGGCTAGCATAGCCAAAGCTGCATCAAAGGCAGCTGCTCGTCTGCTACCACTGATTGGTTGCCAGTTAACGCCTTTCAAATACACACACACACACACATACTTTTGCAATCAATGCTGTGTTGATTATGCAATAATACAAAAAAGAAATTTGCAGACACAGCCAGACACAAAAACTTAAAAAAAGAGGAGAGGAGAAGAGAAGAGAAGCTAAACCTTTTGCTCCCTCGACCCGAATTGCAGGCAGAAACTGTTTGCGATTGTGTCTCGACGTAAACGCATGAAATGCTCGCCCACTCAAAGGGTCGGGCAGACACACGTGTAAAGCTGGGGATCGGGTTGGTCGCATGTGCATCAGACAATGGAGTGTGAGAAGTCTCAATCTCGCTCTCTCTCTCTCTTTCTCTCTCTCTCTCTCTCTCTGTTTCTCCCTGTCTCTCACAGCGTGCTCCTTTGTGCAGGCAACAGAAAATAAAGTTTATGACTTTGACTGCCGATGGCGACGCCGCCACTGCCATCGCCGCTGCTGCTACCAGTGGTGCTGCTGCTGCCCTCACTGTCTGCACCGGCGACGACGTTGGCGGCGTCTATTATTGTCGATTTTGCATTGTTGCCTGGCTCTTGAGGCTGCGCACAGTGGAGCAAGCTAGCCCAAAAGCGGACAGACGCTTGGACAAACTCTGCAGTTCGGCTTAAAGAAGTTCTAATAAGTTGCTCCCTGTACAGAGAACTTGTTCATTTGCACTCTCGCACCACACAGTGGAACAAAACACTCGAAAACGAGCACATTTTTCAACTAAATACGCAAATTGTATAGCTGGTTAGTTTTTACTCAGGCATGGAACTAGTTCTATTGTTCAAATCTTGTTTGTTATTCAATTCATTCATGGCATTCGTCAAGACCAACTTTCTACCTGTTGAATAACGTATAACTTCCACTGCCTCAACATTCGACTCGTTTTGACAGCTGGCTTTTACACTGCCATCAGAAACACGTGTGCTACAAATTACCATGTACTTAGGTACAGATATGCAAATTTACCTCTATTTGTGTTCAGGCATCTGTGAAGGAATATTTTAACTATTAATCAAATAGAGTCTGAATGGTCTGTTCATCACATTTATGATGACATTAAGGCGGTGGTGTTAAGCCACAGCTTGAATGGCTACATGTGAGGCACATTTACTAGTTCCTGGTTCCGGCAAACATATTTAGCTTCCCTCGTGATTTCTAGATATATTTTCATATCAACTATTGTAGTTAGATGAACATTTACTAGTTCCTATCCCCAGAATATATTTATTTTGAATCATATTTGTGTTTCTTTCCCTTTAGTTCACATTTATGAGTACCAAATGGAACTAGTTCTTTTGATGAGTAGTTCCTGGCTTCCATTAAAATGCAGTCATGTATTAAATTTATTCACCGTAAGTAGTTCTCAGATGCAATTTTAGCTCAAGGTAAGTTCAAATGGTTCCGGGTTGCAAAAGAACTAATTTACAGAAGTTATTCAATTTAGTAGTTTGTTAGTCTAGTTCTAGGTTTACTAGTAATTAGCCATTGAGATCATTTTAAGTCTGCTTCTTTAATATGGATTGTTCTCGGTCCCTGATTCATTTTTGTGCACAAAAAAAAAGGTACTACAACTGGAACTACATACTAGTTCCCAGTGCGATTCAACGCATTCACTGTCAACTGATTCTTTAGCCTATTTTCGGTGCTAACTCCTTTGCTAACTGTAAACAAACTAACTGTATAATAGTAATTCCCACTCTGGCGCACTCTAGCGGCAACATGAGCAAACATGCACACAGGGAGCACTAGCCAGCCACCCACCGATTGGGCCTCCTTTGCCGACGGGCACTCTAAATACACGAGACACGAGACGACAAACAAAGCCAAAAGGCGTTGCGAAACTTTAGCGCGTCATTCATCCTCATCCAGTCCAAATATTGCACCCTCGAGCAAATGCACACCCAGACAGACGAACACACACACACATAAATACATATACATATATATGTATGTATATATTTCTATATATGTATGTACTAAAATACACACATTTATAGCACGAAAATTAAGTGAAGCGTAAGCTGAAATGCACTCCCACTCGTCGTCAGCCCGCCGCAGCGAATTTCTTCGTCCGCCCGCCGTGCGCCCGACGCACTCCGTCTGGCTCAATGTCTGGCACTTGCCGCATGGCTCTCTCTCTCTCTCTCCCCTCTCACTCGCTCGCTATATGTGTGTGTGTGTGTGCTGCTTAACCTTGAAAAACGAACAAGTCCAGTCGCAGTCGTAGTCGACACACCTTCACCCCTGCACACCCGACTGACAGTTGACTGGCGGCGAAGCCGGCAATGATTTTTCGTCCTCGTCGTAAAATGAATTTTACGAAATATTCGCCGCCTGTTTTAATACCCCGTTCACTTAGTGGAGAGAAGAGGTATATTTGCGCTACACTTTTTAGAAACTCTTTGCTCTATATCTATATTTTACCTTTTCTTATCAGTAAATCTATTATAATACATCTACTATAATAAGCTCATTTAAATCTTGATAGCTTAGACTAGCATCGAGGCTCATTTAAACCCTATTTGACTCTCAGCTCGAAGGACTCTTCGTGGCCTTAGCTTCAGCTAGTCGATAGCCAAGCAGTCCTGTAAAATATATCTTCTACGACTCTACCATAAACAGAGTATCTCGCAGTCAATTTCTGTCTCTTGTATACTCGTTTCCTCTTCTTATTGTGTACTATAATTTTAGAAGAAGCAGCTCAGAGTAGAAGAAGCTGCCAGCAGCAGTCGGAGATCCAAAAAAGATACACGCGAGGCGCTTGAATTGAATAACTTTTTTTTTTTTGTGCTTTATTTTTGGGTTGGAGGCCTTTGCGTAAGTGCCACCCTAAAAACTCAGAGGCCTGGCCAGCCCTAGGCCCCAAAGAGAGTTGTCTGCGAGAAAAGGGTTTTTTGCCCACATTATTATTATAGCAAATACACTGGAGTCCAGGATATGGCAGGCTGGCAGCTTGGCTGGCAGACTTCAAGTCCAAAGTTAAAATGAATTACAAACACTTTTTGTTGTCCTTGAAAGCGCGTCCAGGAGTTGGCTATATATTTACATTTATATATTTATATTGTATACACATACATACATACATACAGCTTGTGCGGAAATGTGAAAGGTTGACTTGTGTAAAAGGTGCCCAGCACGCGGTTTATTTATGAGTTTTGTCTTGTCTGTCCATCCATCTGTCTGTCTCGCTGTCTGTCCGCCTGTCCGTCTGTCCGTCTGCTCGTCCATCTGTCTTCAGTCTCAAGACATTCGCAAACGTCTCTCAATGAGTCCACACGTTCGGGTCCGGGGCCCACGTCAAAGCTATGTCTGGCTGTCGCCGTTGCTTGGCGAATGCATCAATAATGCTACAGCGCATCAACTTTTGCTTCTTCTTCTGCTTGTTATACTCGTCGTGCTTAGGCTGAGAGGAGTATATGGGTTTGCGTACGAAGCAAACATTAAAAAGACTTAAAAATTTGGAATTTTATATACATGTCTGATGATCTTATTTGTTGAAACAATATCTCTTCAAGTTGTAATACTGGACTTACTAAACATATGGAATGCTTTTGCTACAGATATCAGAGAAACTTCTCCATACTAGAGTAGAGCTCAAACACTAACTTCAAATGTGCTGAAGCAGAATTTTTGATCTTGAAGATCTCACGATTTCTTTGACAGAAATAAAACAGGGAATATTTTCCTCAAGGAGCTATATTTTGAAAAGAACGAATGCTTTCTCTACTCTAGTGAAAGAACTTCTGTGGAAGAGGAATATCTAAAGACTTTCTCTGATTAAACTGCGAAGATAGAAAATCTACAGTTGTGGAAAAGGAATGTCGAAAAGGTTTTCTCTACCCGAAGACCTTCTCAACAGCAAAGACTGAAAACTTTCTGAAGAATGTTTCAAGACAAGTCAAGTCGACTTTTTTCAACTCTCGCAACTTGAATTTCTTTTGGAAACATGAGCGAGTATTACGCTGCTAGTTGACACCCGAGTGCAATGTTCTTGCTGCTTGTTGTTGTAGTTATTGTTGTTGCTGTAGCTGCAATTGTCTGGCCCGGGGTCCATCTGTGCCGCTTCATTTGGTCGTCGTCGTCGTCGTCGCCGACGCCGCTCAAATTAATGAAAACTAATGCGACACTGAGAAATTGATGATTGCCTCCGCCGCCGCAGTCGCCGTCGCCGTCGCGTCGCTGCCTGTCTGTGCATCATCTGATGAAGCAATACCGCTCTGCTCTCTGCCACTCTTCACTCCAGCCGTCGCAGCTCGCGGCTCAACTCGCCTCAACTGCTGATGGCCATGGACATTAAAATGACTGCGTCTGCGCTCGCCATGCACTTTGGGGTCGGTTGCGGGCTGCAATCAACGACAGACGACAGTCGACAGTCCGCAGTCGGCAGTTGAGAGTCGCGAGAATCGTGAGTGGAGAGTGAAGAGTGGAGCGTGGAGCGTGGAGAGTCGTGGACAACACAGCCAACCAAGTTCCAGACTGATTGATGCCGCCAATAAAATTAGCTGGGAATTGTATGCTTTCGATTTCGTATGCCTGCCCAACGATTCGCAAAAGTCGACTCAGCTCTGATAACATCTGATCACAAATTTTTGTTTCTTGTTTTAGCATTTTGGGCTTTTGTTTTTAGCAATATTTGAAACTAACTAAATAGCAGCCGTGGCGGGGAGGGGCGAAGCGGTGCGGGTCGTCTATAAACTAAGTTGAGTCTAGACGGTTTATGATCTTAGAGATTGCTTTTGTAGCTAAATAAAATCAAAAAGTTTCTTTTTAGAGCCGAAAACTTTGATTATTTAACGGCATTATCTCAAGTTTTTGGCAAACATGGGTTAATAGTTTGACAAGTCAATATAAGATAGGTTTTTAAGAATACAACTGAGTTTATTTAAATGAGCTATAGCAAAATCAAATATAACCTTTTTCTTAAAGCCCATTTGGGGCAAGACCAAGGCAAAGTTCATAAGCTGCTTTCCATAGGAAAATTTCAATTTTCTCTTTAAACAGACTATTTAAGCTATTGATTAGGCTGCCTGGAGAAAATTTTGCTAGCAAAGGGGACCATGGCTATTTGACAGACAGCTCAAGTCATTAGCGAGCAATGGGAAAGCAAAGTTTCACCTATTTTCAGTTTAAAGAAATGCTTTTGGTCTTAAGCTATGAATATTGTAAGACTGGACTATTTGTATTACTTTGAATGTCTATGTATTAAAAGAAATTTGGATAGATATAGGCCAGTCTTAGCTAGTTATATAAGCCTAAACATGGAAATAAAAGCAAAGCTTAAATAACTAGCACAAGCATAGAAATAATGAAGAGTAATTCAGAATAAACCCAGCTCTGATTATATCTCTCTGATATGTATGCATAGGCATTCAATGTTAGGCATCTAAATTAAGACTCTTCCAATGACTCATGTTAGCGTTTGGGTTAAGTTGCATCCAAATATTTATTGTAAATAGTAGATGAATTTTTCAGTTGGCAACAAAAATCATTCTACATCTCTTTAACTAAGAAAAGGCTGCAAATTTCACACGAAATAGTTAGAAATCTTATTGATTGTAAGTCTGACTTTGATTTTCACTTAACAGCCTAGATCTTTGCATTTGCAATTATAGATTCCCACTTGTATACTCCAAATCTGGAACTCTCATCACATGCCCACAGTTAGACCTATTTGCCTATTGAAAATGTAAATAGCTCTCGCTTGAGTCGGCTTTAGTCACCTGTAAGCATTATTTTTGTTCAGACTTCCTGTAAACAAAGATTTAGATTTCGATTTATTACATCAGCTTTGGCGGTTCGACTGTTTTGCTTTCGTCACTCGCGTTAATTTGTTACAGAGGATTGCCTATATATATACATACATACACACATACAACATGTACATCAGCTGAGCTTTCATTTCCATTGAAATCGTACCTCTCAAGCAGTGTAGCCGAGTGTTTGGCTAATATTCTCATTGGTTAACCGTCTGGCTGGTTGCTTATCTGGCCCACAATTATTTGCCATGGGAAAACGAGGGCCTATTCATTGGAATTTTTTTTTTACTGTGCTTTTTATTTGACTTATGACGAGAGCTGTGTGTGTGTGTATGTGTTTTTTTTTTAACTTTATGTGGGTTGGTTTGGCGCGCTCGCAGTTCGCCTGACTCGTTTGCGTCGTTGTTTCGCTTAACTTTTTCATTGCCAGACAGTGCGCAAACATTTGCAAGTATTAATTAACGCTTTGTTGAAGTTTGCGCTTCGATGTCGCCGACAGGGCGACATGGTTTGCTATATCTACACACTCGACGTTTTTTCGTTTTTTTTTTTTCTAATATTACGTAGCCGCACCGTTTTGCCATTTAAGAGAGAGAGAGGGAGAGCGAGAGAGGGGTTAGACAGATTTGAAACTTGAAGTTATTCCCGTCGCTCACTCAATTATTCAGGCATAATAAGCAAATTGTTTTAATATGCATAAATATCTTGTACGCCATTTGGCAAACAAGTCAAAAACTGCCAGACAAGCTGGCAGGCGAGACAGCGGAGACGCCAGTGAGTGAGGCGAACAGGGGTTGGCCTTCAAGGTGTGTTTACATATATTTAACCTTCAAGATCCACAGACTAAATATGCCAACGGCAAGCCCAGCGACAAACATTTGTCCCAGGCAGCTTTGGTGACTTCTTGAATACCCCACAGTTGGCAGGCAGCAGGACTCGGCCGGTGCTGGTGAAATGGCCCAAAATGGCCAACCATGTAGCGCAGTGTAGTCTGCCTCATTTGCCTCGGTACTTCCACAAAATTACGTTACGTGCGTGTTCTGTCTGTGTGGCATACAGAAGCGAGGGGGCGTGCACTGTGGTTGCGGGGGTCGGTGGGGCAGCGGTTGCGGATGGCCTCGAACAGGGGAGCAACAAATAAAAGCTCAGGCCACAACGCAGAGCGAGCAGATAGCGAACTACGCATAAGCGAGACCGAAGGATATGCGTTGCAAAAACCACATGGCAGTTAGCTGAGAAGGATTAGCGAAAAGTGGGACGACAATGGGTTAGTTGGACTCAAGAATACCCTAGCTGAAATAATTAATAGGAATTGCAAGGAATAGGAATGAGAAGGAATTTGCGAGTATTATTAAATATTTCATAGATAGAGATAATCATTAGTTAAAGACTATCTAAGATTACAATAGAATTTGTACCGAAGACTGCACTGAAATAGATCTCATAAAAGTTTAATATTTCTTCTATTTCTTCCACACAAAGCCAGGAAATTCATGTTTATTCAATAACTCAACAAAAGAGACAAAATGTTGGCTAAACTAACGATAGCATCATAATCTTGCGAATCATTCAATAAACCACAGAATTTCCTTTGGATTTCAAATCGAAATCTTAATTGATAACAAATGTAGAAAACTTGTCTATCCCTGAAGAGAGCAAATCACTTGAAACCAACTTGATTCGTTTCAAATTTGTTTTACCAGCTCTCACAGGCTCTGGGCAAATAATGAGCTGCTCTAGGGTCAACCGAGCTCAATTCTGAAACCCTCTTGAACCACTTGGGCGAGCTACAGGGTATAGCAAAAAGGAAAGAATAAGCCAGTAGCTATTAAAGCTAACGAAGGCGAGGCTGGCGCGGCACATGCAAAGGGTAGCGGGGCACGTACGCCGTCTGTGGCACGTTACGTATACGCACATGCAAACATGCACAACGTAATGCGAGCTCAAGGACACGAGCCAAATCAAACAAGCAAAAGGGAGAAAAAAAAAAGAACAGGGAAAAAAAAGAATGTGCTGCCTACGCATATTTACGCATACATAAGCATTCGCATTAAGTCGTGTGCTATGCGGCGTATACGTAATGTCGGCAAAATAAAGCATACGCCGTGTTGCCAGCCGCGCGACGTAGGCGTCGGAAGTAGGCGACCGAAAGGAAGTAGAGACAACAATTTTTGTGCGTACCTCACATTATGCTATGTAAACAGTGTCTCTATCTCTCTATGTGTGTGTGAGTGTGTATGTGTGTGTGTCGAAGTTCTATTTATTTAATATACAAATATGACAGTAAATGTGTGTGACGACAGCTTAGACATTTATGCGCAGTTAAGCTGATTGAAGATTGTGCGATTTCATTTTTTAAGGCCTGGCTAATATAAACATTAGCAGCTTGCGTTGCCGTATAAATTATAGTCTTAAGCTGACGCATGCTTTATTTATATACACGTATTTTTTTTGGCAAAGTAGACTTTAAACGCTTGAAACATAAATTAAATGAATATTTAAATTAAAAGCCGTCTGCATTATGTCGGCAGCTCTTGTTTGTGTAAGCTATTTCAGTTATCTTTAAGGTTTGCTAGAAATTAAATGCTAGATTGAAAGTAAAAATTGGTTTTGACGAGGCAGAGGAGGAAAGTAGACACTGTGACTAGGGAAAGTAGGGAACTGAAAATGAGAGACTGTGTAGTATCTTAGAAAAAGGTTGAGCTGTGGAAGAACATTAGAACATTCCTTTTACAAATATTCAAAATATTTATATTTTTTGGTCAGCAGTTGTAGATAATATGAAATTAATATTTGATTATAAATAATATATAAGCTTTATATATATAAGATACTAGCTAATATTACATAGATATTGGTTGGATTACTTTACTTAGTTCAGGCAATCTAGAACCTGGAACTTTACATAGGCTTTGCTGGCTATTGCTTCTATTTCCGTTTCTTCTCATTTACAAGTTTTGAAAAGTTTTCTCTTCAAACTTATTGCATTCTAACTTGTGAAACTATAAGTAAAAGCAAAGTCTGTGTTAATGAGAAAAAAATGCGTTTGGTTGTAGGAAGTTTGAAATATACTTGAAAACTATAAAACTTACTACCACAATTTAAATTGCATTGCTGAGGCAGGTCTGTGGCTACGACAATATTAAAGGCATTGTAGCATAGCAGAATTCGAAGTTCTATTGAGAATTGGACTTGTAATTGAAGTAAGTTTAACAAGTTGAAAAAGACTCGTGTTACTTTTATATTGTTCGTTATATTTATTATACTAAGATTTTTCTTTAGTCAGTTTACGTTTGTTCTTATGACGGTTCGGACTGTTCAAATAGTTTCAGCTGCTTCAACTTGCGTCATAGATGACGCATTTATAAACTCAAATAAGGTTGGATCTAAGAGTTTTCATTCAACTATATATTCCATCTGTGTAAGCATTTATACATGAATAGAACTCCTATTTACACCTTCTATTCTCTGATATAGCCCTCAGTTTTATATTCAAACTGAATTTATAAAGAAAAGAGAATATGTTGAGAGTATGTTAATATAGATGCTCATACTATAAGGTATCTTCCCTTCTCTTCCTTACAATTCAGCTATTCGAATGCCTTAAACTCAACGATTCATCAATTTATGCTCCTAGCTCATTCAGAGAAAACTTCAATCCGATGTCTGCTAAAAGGGCTTAGAGCCTTCAATGCCCTACATATTGAGGGCATAGTACTGTATTTAATGCTCATACGCAATAATGATAATTAATATATTTTAATTATGATATTTTTATAGCTTAAATAAACGTGCAGCCGACATTGAGAATAGTTAGATAAACAATCAGGCTGACTGATAGACATAGTCTGACAACCAGACAGGGTCATATTTGAATGCAATAATTACAATTTGTATATATTTCGCCTTTTTTATTGTTTTATTATGCATTTTTATTATTCATTATCAATGGACTGACTGGCTGGCTGGCTGGCTGGCTGGGTTCGGTTGGGTCTTTACGTCGGTCGGGTCGTTCGGGGTCTATTGAAAGTGAGTTAAATCAACTGTCGCGACATGCTTAAGCCATAAGCAATCAGTGAATGGCGCATGTACACATGCACACGAGTCTCAGCTGCTACGCTGCAATTAGCTTTGGCTAATCAACGGGAGAGAGTGCAACAGTGTGCGATACTGTCTCTGTGTACGTGTGTGTGTGTGTGTGTGCGTATGTGTCTACGTTTTATTGCACCCAGCTGAGTCAGTTTGCACGCTCAGTTATGCAGTCATTCAGTCAGTCAGTTACTCAATCGATTCGCTGGCCGATGAACTGCGCCGGCCCCAATGGATTTCTGATTGCAGATGTGTGCGTGTGTGTGTGTGTGTGGTGGGATTGTATTGGTGTGTCTGCTTGTGTGGTTTGGTTTGCTCTCCTGCTCTCCTCTGCGTTGGCTTGCTCTGCGCTTGCCAGCTAATGCGCACGTGTCCCATTCATCAAGCAGGCAGCTGGCCGCCATGGCGCGTGTCTTGGCCCATTTGAATGGCTACGAGCATAGTCCAAAGTCAATTGCAACTGCACTTGGCACATAGGCACACGGCCAAACCCACAGTCGAACCTGAACCCTGAAGCCAATTCCAATCTCCAATTGGCGTTGTCCGCTTTGCCTCACACTCGTCTTATCGTCTTCGATCGTTGCCCCAAAACGCACGCGCGTTGAGCTTTCGAGGCGCGTTCATTGAACGCACTTTTCGGTTTCATTTTGTTGACTCTGTTGTTTATACTCTATCGCAAGGTATTTGGGCTATGAGGGAGAATGTGTGCAATTTATTAAGTTGAATTGAATATATTTTGGAGAAAAGTATTTGTTTAGATAAAGAAATGAATATAAATAAGAATAGATTAAATACATAAACTCTAATTATAATGATATTATAACAATGCAGAAGTTCTGATTGAATTTAGTTAGCTACTATACAAATACGAACAGTTCCTTATCAAACAGCGACAATTTATTGTGTACATTTGGAAAGGTAGTTTTGGTAGATAATCTCTTGATTTTTGACAACTCTACAATTATGTCATTTAAATACCGTGTAAATACGAATCGAATAATTAAACTTGAATAATTTGCATTGATTTTGAGCGAGAACAATTTGAAACTACGCTTCATATGCGATTTTCCAGCATGTTCAAATGGTTCGTTTTGTGCTCAGCCGTGACATTTCTGATGGTGAGTGAACTGTGCCTAATTCCTCCGTATTTAATCCTAACTCGCCTTGCAGTGCTCGGCTCACGTGGCATTCACAAACTTGAAATGCAGCTTCACTGATAAGAGCTATGGAGACTTTAAGTATTGCTACATCAAGGCGGTCAATCGTACTCACAAGTACATCAGCAGCTATGCGCAAATGGCTCCAAAATCCCTTAATAATATATCGGTAAGCGGCATGCCGAGTGCTGGGAATGAAGATCCTCATTAAATGTTTCAACTTCTCTCAAAAACAGGTCAACATTCAGTTGTTACGCAATAGTAATGGCTATAAGCCGTTTTTCTCCCTCAACACGATTGATGCATGCAAGTTTCTCAGAAAGCCAAGCAATCCACTTTTGATCACATCTTATAATACCTTCAAAGATCACTCCAATCTCAATCACACCTGTCCCTATGATGTGAGTAGCCAATGTGCGCCATTTCGATAGCTAATACTGATTTCGAATTTCTCTTCGCTTAGCATGACATTATTGTCGACAAGCTCTATACTGGCGATCAGGATTTAGCGTTTTCTAGATATCTGCCCATACCGCAAGGCGACTATGCCATCAAAATAACATTCTTTATCTATAACGCTAAAGTGTGCAAGGTTAATCTTTATGTGAAATTAACTTGAATGTTTTTTCACATTGAATACATATAAACTATTTGTGAGAAAATATATCCAACTGCTATAATTTATTATGTAAACTTTCAAAAATAATCTCTTGAGTTTCGATAAATATATTATTATGGCGTTTAAATACCGTGTAAATACGTACAATCTACATTGATTGGGAATGAGCTTATAGAGCTAGAACAACCTGAAAATCACTTCACATGTGATTTGCCAGCATGTTGAAATGGTTCGTTTTGTGGTCAGCCGTGACCTTTCTGATGGTGAGTGAACTGTGTGTAATCCTTCTGAGTTTCCCACTCTAAGTTTCCAACTCTCTGTAGTGCACGGCTCATGTGGCATTTACGAACTTGAAATGCAACTTTATTGATAAGAGCTATGGAGACTTTCAATATTGCTACATCAAGGCGGTGAATCGTACTCACAAGTACATTAGCATCTATGCGAAAATGGTTCCACAATCCCTTAATAATATATGGGTAAGCGGCATGCCGAGTGTTGAGAATGAAGATCCTCACTAAATTCGTCAACTTCTCTCAAAAACAGGTCAACATCCAATTGTTACGCAAAAGTAATGGCTATAAGCCATTTTTCACGCCCAACTCGTTTGATGTATGCAAGTTTCTTAAAAAGCCGAATAATCCACTTTTGTTGTCATATTATAATATGTTTAAAGAATGCTCCAATCTCAATCACACCTGTCCCTATGATGTGAGTAGCAAATGTGCGCCATTTCGATAGATAATACTGATTCCTAACTTCCATTCGCTTAGCACGACCTTATCATCGACAGGTTCTATACTGGCGATCATGAATTGAGTTTTGCCAGATATCTGCCCATACCGCATGGGGACTATATAGTCGCAATAACATTCTTGGTTCGCAATGCGGAGGTCGCACAGGTTAAGCTTTATGTGAAATTAACTTGAAGGAATTTTCACACTTTAATCCGTTTGTAGAATAAAATTTTTGTAACATATCTGTACGAGAATATATAAAAAACAGTTATAATTCAGCTGCTATAATTTATTGAGAAAATTTCATAATAAAACTGCCAATTAAAAATTCTTTGTCTGTTAGAGTATTTGGTGGTGCGGCAATGTCGAATTGCGCACTTTTCTCTTTTCTTTGTGGCTTGTCTTATTTTCTTTTTATGGCTGGGCCAGAGATATGCACATAAATACCTTAAATACAACAATAATTTTTGAGAGCTGACGCTGCGAGGCAACGACCGAATGGCGAAGCGCGAATCTGGCTGCAGCCGCAGACAAGACGAGCGATCAATGCACCTTTGTGCAAAGGTGCAACGCCTTGTGAGAGACACGTGTGTGAGTCTCTCTCTGTCTGTGTGATTGTCTCTCTGTGTGTGTGTGTGTCTGCGCATGCAATGACGCACGAAACGCGATCAGAGCTGAAAGCCAGACTAACGTTACCAACGCGAATGCCAGTCGGGGCAGCAAACTTGACCAACATGACTCCATGGCTATTTTTAGACCAGCTGCTGCTGTGCCTGTTGACTGCAATTGGCCCAGACAAAAATTGTTGTTGTTATCGTTGCTGGCAACTGGCTGGCCGCAACTCTGCTTCTTCTTCTTCTTCATCACTTTTTTCTTTCGCTTTTGATCAGATTTATGCGTAAAGTGAAGTTTAACCCGAGGTCGTAACAAGAAAAGGGTGGCTCGCATACTCTGCTGCAGGTGGCTTGCATAGCCATGTAACATGCCAATTTAATAGCACTTTTTTACACACACCCACTCACACACACATACACACACGCACACACGTAGACACACGCACATCTGGCCTGTTGTCTCCAAGTCCATTTGGGAACCAGTTCACGGCGTGCGGAAACGTCGCATATCAACCGCATTTTGTCTTGCATCTTTGCCTTTCGCCTTTGCCTTTGCCTCTCTTTCCCCACATCTTGTTGTTATTTTCGTCTCGCAGCCGCAGCACCCGCTTTCGCGGCAGACAAATTTATGAGCGTTAAGTGAAGGCCAATAAAATTCTTTTAGTCTGGACTCGTTTTGAGCTCTTGGCTGGCCAGCAGTTTTATTTTTTTATTTTTTTTTTTTTATTTTACCTTTGTATATTTTCACAATGTGTTCGGCTTTGACTTCTCCCTTGACTGCCCTTGCTAAAAACGCGTCGTATATTAATTGCATCCGCTTGAATCAGTATGGGAGTCGAGACGAACATTATTTTCAAAGGCAGTTATCAATAATTTTAAACATTATGTCGTTTAAATATCGTATAAATACGAATCGAATAATAAAGCCAGAATAATTTGCATTGATTTTGTTTTGACTGGGCTTATGACTCGCTTAGAGCGAGAGCAATTTGAAGTTACGCTTCATATGCGATTTTCCAGCATGTTGAAATGGTTCGTTTTGTGCTCAGCCGTGACATTTCTGATGGTGAGTGAACTGTGTGTGATTCTTCTGTATTTCCCACTCTAAGTTTCCAACTCTCTGTAGTGCACGGCTCATGTGGCGTTTACGAACTTGAAATGCAACTTTATTGATAAGAGCTATGGAGACTTTCAATATTGCTACATCAAGGCGGTGAATCGTACTCACAAATACATCAACATCTATGCGAAAATGGTTCCACAAGCCCTTAATAATATATCGGTAAGCGGCATGCCGAGTGTTGAGAGTGAAGATCCTCATTAAATGTGTCAACTTCTCTCAAAAACAGGTCAACATCCAGTTGTTACGCAAAAGTAATGGCTATAAGCCATTCTTCATGCCCAAAACGTTTGATGCATGCAAGTTTCTCAGAAAGCCAAGCAATCCACTTTTGATCGCATATTATAATACCATCAAAGATCACTCCAATATCAATCACACCTGTCCCTATGATGTGAGTAGCCAATGTGTGCCATTTCGATAGCTAATACTGATTACGAGTTTCTCTTCGCTTAGCATGACATTATTGTCGACAAGCTCTATACTGGCAATCAGGATTTAGCGTTTACGAGATATCTGCCCATACCGCATGGTGATTATGCAATCGTAATATTATTCTTGGTCCGCAATGCTGAGTTGAGTAAGATTCATGTTTATATAAAAATCACTTGAAAGAGTTTTTAAATATCTGTGTGAAAATATATAATATACTTCAGACTTATTAATCGATAACATTTGCACCTGATTTTTTAAATCAAATTAAGTGTTCTTTGAATTACTTTTCTCTAATGACATTGAATATGAAATTGTTTTCACATTGCTCGTGGCACATCCCCAGAGCCTTTGCCAAATGCTGTCAAGTCAGTTGAAGCGGCAGCTAATCGCTTGGGTAAATAGTTTACTCGGATGCCAGCTGACAAGCATAGCTGCTCTCGTTCTATCTCTCTCTCTCACGCTCTCTCTCTCTCTCTCTCTCTCTCTGTTTGCCAGGTGGATTGCGTAACGAAGCTGAAAAGAGTGTGAGCAAAGCAGACTTTGTGGCTTTGCTCTTTAGCCTGTTGGATTATGCCAGCTGCGGCAATCAGAGCTTTTGGTCAGGTAGCCAATTAATGTTTTCTGAAAAGGTTCTGCTACCCAAAATACTCATACTTCGCTGTTTGAGTATTATTTAAATCAAGCCAAATAGCGTAACAATTTCATTCAGCTTATACTAATTTTATACAAATTGATTTGTGTCAATTAAAAATATCATGTACGCATCAGGAATTCATTTAAGTGCTTAAATTATCTTTACTATTCTCTGTTAAAAATCAATTTGTATCAATATGATCATCATATATGATATCAATATGATTGTTAAAAGAGGCACCAAAAAATTATTAACATAAACTTTTGTTATCTTAACTGAAAAGAAATCGCTTGGTTCCGGTATACTTGCGAATCTATGTGAATCTGAGCTACGATTCTTAAGAAGGGTAAAAGAGGCGTGACGCATCAGCAAATATATGTAGCTAGATGTAGTGCTAGCTAGAACTCCAAATTTTGAAGAGTCGCTCTTGAGATTGATTATTCTCGGACCCTGCAAAAAAATTATATATAATATTCCTCAACTATTATTAATATATAAATCGTTTTACATTCTTTAAATGTCTTAAATTCAGCATTCGAGGCATACTTCCCTTTCATAAATCCTAAACTCTGCTGCATAGAACTAAGCAATTAGCTTAGAATTTCTCTAGGGATTGCAACATTTCCATTGAGGCTAATTACAATTTTTCCATTTCAACTCGTTTTTCTTGGAGTATACAAACACGCTTTAACCCATTGACCCTTTGTTGTGCACACACAGACACACACGTTAGCCATAATTAAGACAATACGCCAAGTGAAGAGCCCTTTGGGTGAAATGAAGCGCAAACTGATTGCATTTGCCATTGGCAGTGGCCATAAGGAGGTGGACATGAATGTGAACGCTGACATGTTGTAACCATATTGCGGCCTGTGGCATGTCCAACTGGCCCTTATTACCAACTTGGCCAACTGGCTCGTTAGACTTGGCCAACACAAACACACACACATACACACATACCCAGCGAGAGAGACATTGCAAAGAAGTGCAACGCGGCAACTACAAAGAAGACGAGGAGCGAAGACGAGGACGACAAAGACGACGACGACGACGACGACAACGAGGAGGACGTATCGGGTACACTGATAGCAGTCCGGGGCGGCAAACCTCAGAGAGGCAAACCTTGGTGGTGGTGGTGGTGGTGGTGCTGCATAGTGGGTTGAAATCGACACTGACACACGCACAGATGTCGCAAACGCTTTGAAGTTGCTTTTGTTGTTGTATTTTTGTTTGCTTTTGTTTTTTTTGTGAAGTTTGAGCTTGTCTTTTGGCGATGCCGCCGCGTTTCGAATTGCAATCGGCCAGGCAAATGAGCAGCGAAGCGTTTCCCTTACCAACACACACACACACTCGCACACACTCACACACAGATGTAGGCCCAGGTGTGCGTGTGTGTTAATTGCATTAAAATGTTTGTAATTGCAATGCGGCATCAGATCGGCATCAGCTTTCGCATCGCTCTCTTATCGCTGCGAGCAAATCTGTGCACATTCAAAAAATGCCATAGATGCCGCCACATGAAAGAGCGCGAATCGTGTCGTAACTATAATTGCCATAATAACATAATATCGCAGCAGTTGAGCGCGCCAGCAGCAGATGCAACGATGCGAAATACCAGAAGACCAACTGCAGGAAAAGTAAAAGGTGTCGCTTATTGTCGCTACAAATGCGCACGACACAAGATGCGTCGAGGTGCACTGGCAGAAAATGCGTTGCAGTTCTAATATCGACAAAATGTGAGCAAGGTGCCTATTGGTTTTATGCATGGCTCGTTCGGCTGGCTCTCCGTCTGGTGATTTTTTCTGAATGTTCGTCTGTCTGTCCGACCAAGTATCCAAATGTACGTCCAGTTGTCTATCTGTACTTCTATTTTATTAGTCTGCAGAATCGCTGAAATTGAAATTCATCCTCGCCTCATAAAAGCTGAAGTTTTACCCATAGGGGAGTATCGAGTATCACTATTTAAGAGGTTAGATAATTAATCAGAATATGATGAATGAGATAAAAAATTGGAGAACGAAGTTTTTTTCGAAAAAAAAAAAACATAGAAATATATATACTATAATATACATATGGCCTGGTGAAAGCTGTATAGTAAATGACATATATAATTAGTTAGTTAAAGGTTGGATGAGCTTTGAATCAATAATCAACTCAATTTTTTTTTTTTTCAAAATTTCCTATATATATATAGATTTAAATATATACATTTAAATTATTGATAGATCAGTTGGTTTGCTTAGTCAAAATTAATGTGAGACATGACACTTGGACTCTTCGTCGCACCGCTGTTACGCAACTCGTTTTTATAGAAATCATTCGGTATTTCAGTGTGAGGTAATGAGTGAATTAGATTCTAGGCGCCTGCCACGTTGGTGGTCGGGCGGGGTATGTTCCGCGATGGCTGTGACGACGACACATCCGCTGGATTTGGTAAAGGTTCAATTGCAGACACAGTCGAAGCGGGTGCCCGTTTCGCATCTGATTGCGAACATTTATAAGAATTCGGGTAAGCGTGATGCCAGTACGGCAGCAGCAATAGAATGAAGTACCAAATGAATTCGTTCTAGGCATCCTGGGCTTTTACAGTGGCATTTCGGCCTCGTGGTTTCGTCAGCTCACCTACACCACGGCCCGCTTTGCGCTGTACGAATATGGCAAGAACTTTGTAGATGCCAACAATATGTCAGCAAAGTTCCAGTTGGCCACATTTGCGGGCTTCTTTGGCGGAATTCTGGGCGTGCCGGGTGATGTGGTGACAGTGCGGTTACAGAATGATTCCAAGCTTCCACCGGCCGAGCGTCGCGGGTGAGCACTGAAATCAATTTGATGAGTTTGGACATTGAATGAGATCACGATCAGGATAATAGATGACTAATCAGTCGATGGTCCGAATGGGATATTTATAGTGATGGACAGTCAGTCTGAATAGGGATAGGGCTAGGGATGGGTTCAATAGAAAAAAGTTTATATATTGAATTAGTTGATCATCAGTTCATTGTTCTCTTTATGCAAGTTTTTTTAAGATAAGTTTTGCCTATCAAATATTTATATGAATGCACATCAAGTGGCTCTACATTTGGCATAGAGCTCTATATAGTTTAGCTTTATCTGTTCATGGAGCTGGGCTCATGATGATTGGCACATCAAATTTTTTTTAGTAAAATCGATAGATATGAAATTCTAGCTCTAGTTTATTGATCAATTTAAATAGTACTGCAGGACTATAGACAAAATTAGATCGTTTTTATGTGTGTATTATACCAAACCCAGATCACATTTATATTGATAATCTATTGACTCTGGAGTTCCCCTAAAATCTATAAGTATCGACTACTAGATCTATTTTATCTATGTCTGCTAAAGTAAAGGTTCACTTTGCAATCGACTTTAGGTTTCAGTTAAATCGATAGTATCGTTAACCTTGCTTAAAACTTAATATATGACTCACAATTAGCATAGCTAATCATATTAAATCGAAACTCTCTCCCTCTCTCTCTCTCTCTGTCTCTCTCTCTCTGTCTGTCTCTCTCTCCTATTTAATGCACCGTTATCATTCCCCCCAGCTATAAGCACGTTTTCGATGGCCTTTATCGGATCGCGAAGGAGGAGGGGGTTAAGAATCTATTTCGCGGCACAGTGCCAGCCGTGTCGCGGGCCGTATTTTTAACAATTGGCACCAATGCCGCTTATGACCAGGTTAAGCAGGTTTTGCAGCGCGAGATGGGCATGAAGGAGGGACTGCCATTGCATTTTCTAACATCCACAGTAGCCGGTTTTATTGGCACACTAATGACACAGCCCATCGATGTGATGAAGACAACCTATATGAATGCGCCGCCCGGTGAATTTAGTGGTCTGGGCGCTGTCATTGTGCACACGATGAAGCAGGGTCCATTAGCTTTCTACAAGGGCTTCGTACCGGCTCTGTTGCGCATCAGTCCGAATACGATAATCACCTTTATGTTGTATGAGCAGGCGCGTCTGCGCTTTGGCTATCTGCCGCCCGACACCTCGAGCTCAGACAAAAAATCCAAATAGATGGTATTTATATATGGAGATATATATATATGTACATGATGTCCAAAATGTGGCCAATCTGAAGATGCAATTGGGGATGTCATGCCGCTGCATCAGCAATTGCAGCAGTTGGCTGGAGTTGCGCATATTTTCTCATGGCCAAACTGGACTGCAGTGGGCAACTGCAAACGGAAGCTGAAGACTGTGGGCAGAGAAGTAAGCGCGGCTTGACTTTTCCTCATGCTTGTGGACTCTCGGAGAGTCTGTCTGTTTGTCTGTCTGATTGTCTGATTGTCTTAACGTCTCGTTGAAGTCGGTTTGTACGCTCACTAGTTATTATACCCTGTACGCATTGTAAGTGAGTCAGAGATGTATATTGATTTTGTGAAGCAGTATGCCACAGCCAGGGTCGAGTCGAGTCGAATATATATTCAATACAATTTCACTGCTGAGTATCTGCTAGTCGTGCTCCCACTTGCCAGCTAAACACTCTTACTTGTCTTCCAGCTCTATTTGGTGCAGAGTTTTCTGTCTGTCTGGCGGTTTCCACACGTCGCCCAGCCGCTCGCCCGTCTGTCTTGTTTGTCAAAGAGAAACAGTTAAATGCCAGTTTACCAGTTAAATCGGAATCAAAGCGAAAACAATGACACAGTGGCAAACCCCCAGCCGCCCCGCCAATACCACAGCAGACCACAGCCGTCGAAGCGAGTGCGAGTGCTAGAGCGAGAGGGAGAGCTGAACCCGACCTGCTGTTCGCCCAATGGCAAGTGAAGTAACTGCACGAAAAAAAAAATCGTCTAGACACAGACTAGACTCCATAAAAATAATTATTATCGGTTGCAATTTCTGTGCCTGTGCCTGTGCCGGGCACCCCGTGCACCATTCTCCACTCCTGCACTCCTCTAGCTCTCTTCGACTCCAACATGGTTCGGCTTTTCGCTTTGGCTCTCTCGACTCGATGGCCGTCATTCGCATCATACGGTTTCATCTGCTTCACATTACCATTGCAGCTTTTATCGCTCTCTCTCTCTCTCTCACTCTCTGACTTATTTCTCTTCTCTTTTGTTTCTTTTTCTTGGTCAGATTATGTTCCCGAATAGAATCTATATATCCAATATCTGTGCTGCCCGAGCTGTTGACTAACTATTCGAAGTTTACGTGCTGATCGAATTCTGATTTTAAAGTATTGGGTGGCACATCCGATAGTGAATGAGCAACGGCAAACATAATGTTGTAGAATCAAGAAGCTTCAGAAGATGTTTTATATATTCACAAAATTTTACAAGACGTGAACTAAAGGAAACAGACCGCAAAAAAAGGAAGAAGAAAGAGATAAACAATCACAACATTATGGTATTTTAATAAAAGTCATTTTGGACTTTAGCCGACACTCTGGCTGCCATGTCAGCTAGATTGTCTGCGGCATTTAAATTGTATTTAATAAATCTTTGGCCAGATATATAAATCTAGATCGAGTCGAGGTATTGAGCAAGGGTTGGGTGTGAATCAATAATATGAACAAAGCTAGACAACTCTTATAGTTTTATTCTTTCAATTTAATGGTAGATTATATTCGATAGGTAGATTTATTGTATATGTTTTATAAAGAATCAGTTACATGTCTTACTGGAGATAGATGTAGATGGAGTCACAGAATATTTAAAATATAGATGATTGGTTTATTATTTTAATGGATTCTACTCAAATGCTTAACTTAAAGGGTGATGACTGTGTTTGTACAAATAGAATAAGAAGAAAGGGTATTTAGGCTTTGGACATATCTCCTAATCCGAAGCCATTTCTTTTGCTCTCCCTCTCTATCATTCTATCTCCCTTTCATTATTCCCATTTCTTACGCTATATCTTTTTCCAACTCTCTTCTTTTCTTCCTCTATCACACTTGCTCACACTATTCCTCTCCTATCTTTTTCTCACACTATTCCTCTTTCTCTCCCTCACTTTCTCACACTATTTGTCTCTCTCTATCTCTCTGTTTCTCTCTCTCGCTCTCATCTTCACTCATTTCCTTATTATCTCACTCTCCCTTTCGCTCAAGGAAGATCTGTCACTTTTGCTTTCTCACACTCTTCAATTTGTTTGTATCTGCCTGTCTCTCTCTATCTCTCTCTCTGTTTCACTTTAAACATTTTGAATACAATTGGAGAACGTAATTACATTTATTGCAAAACAAAGCTTTTTATATAGGCGGAAGGGTTGCCGAAGGGACAGTCGGCTCGATAATGGACGCTGGGCAGTTAGGCGCTTGGCTGGTCAACACACACTTACACAAAGTCTATGTGTGTGTGTGTGTGTGTGTGTGTGTTGTGGACAGACAGATGGATGTGGATATGTTTGATATGCTGTCGACACGCATCGCTGAGCATGCAACGCCGGTAACTTTGACAGCAGCAATGGTGCGACAAGAACGACAGCAATGTGGAGCAAGCAAATATGCGACACAGGCCAGAGGCACGCGGGGGTGCGGGGGGGGCAGCGGAGTGATACCAGGCACCAGGTAATTGCCACAATTTGCTCGTTGCGTGAATGGACAACAGAACGGAGCGAACAAATGGAAAGGGTGCAAAAGGACGACAACTTCCGTCAATGTTTTGCCCCCGAGCATTGGCAGGAGCGCAGGTGGCTGGGGCAAGGGCCAGCTAGCAGGAGCTGGCTTTGTAACAGGTTTTATGTATTTCTTTTTTTTTTCATATTTATTCGTTTCGTGTGTTGTTGTTGCTGTTGCTCGCTCTTGCAACGCCTTCTGTCATATTTGAGGTGCGCATAAAGGCACTCAACGCCGCCATAAATCAACTGCCAACTGCACTTCTGATCTAAGGCTGTCGCCGCACCGCCGCACCGCCGCACCACCATCGGCAGCGTAACCAGCGAACCGCCAAAGCGGCCAGCAACGACAACTCTTTAGGCCATAACTTTTACAGACGACAAAACAGACGGTTGATGTGCGCGCACTGGGTTTCACCTGAGCTTCGAGCTGGCAACCTCAGCGCTCACCCCTCGCTCCTTTTGGCCCTGCGTGGCTGGCCCCTTGGCTTGCTCTTATGTCTAGACTACAGACGCTGTCTGTCGCGGCTGCCGCGCAGCAACAGGAAACAGCAGACAGCAGACAACTGTGACAGCTCGAAGCAGAGCAGGCCAGAGCAAAGCAGAGCAAAGCTAAGCAACTGCAACAGTGGCAACAGCAGCAACAGCAACAACAATGACAACAACAATGACAACAACAGCAGCAGCAAACATTTTACCTGTGTCCAGTGTGTTTCAAATGAGCCAAGAATTCTCAGCTGTCAATAATGTCTGTCATTGTGGCTGAATGCTGTCTAGAAGCCAGTGCTGACAGCGTGTCGTGCGTGACACGAAAGAAGGTCGCTGCATAGAAAGTCTCAGAGAAAATGTAAGCCTAATAAATAATTAATCTGAATATATGTATATATATATATTTATCTATATATCTCTGCAAAAATATTTATTTATATCCAAGACTCACGCACGAGACACGCCCATCGCTAATATATAATGGCTAACTAGGTTTAATCTCTAGCGCCGCGACTGCTCCAAAATTGTTGCCAAATGCATTTGCTCCAAAGCTTCAAAGTTAAGTCCTTGGACTCAGGCGGCAAAAGTTCTAATCCTTTCGAAATTGAGTTGTAAAATGACAACGATGTAGGGGATAACTCTCTGTGTGTGTGTGTCTGTGAGTGTTAAGCAATCCCTGCAATGCAATGCACATGTTGGGCACTCTAAAAAGTCGCCAGACCTTCCAGAGGGACGGTCAAAAGGGAAGGCGTGGCAGCGGAGGCCATTTGGCGTTCCGCTTAATTATTCAAAACCATGTCATGTCTCTGTATAATTTTATGCATTGGCCAATGCGACCGCCAGCTCGTGATGATGATGATGATGATGACGAGGGGCTGACGCCTACACAGTCAGACGATGCAGACGGACGGACAGACAGAGAGACAAATGGATAGATGGAAGGACAGACTGCGAGCGGGGCAGAGACAGAGGCCAGACACAGTCAGACAACGCAGCGACAACTGCACACACACACACACACACTCACAGACAGAGAAGGAGCCACATGTGGCAATCACGAAACGTAGTGCCGTTACACATACAACAACAAACACACACACACACACTCTCACACATGCTGCGGCAAGAGTGAGAGCGTGGCATACCAGACAGTCTGACGCTGTTGGAGCCCACGTAGAGCGCAGCTACTCAGACTGCAAGTTGTTGTTGTTGTTGTTGCTGGCCAGGTCTCCGTCTGTCTGGACGACCAGCAACAGCAACAGCAACAGCAACGTCGACAACGACACAGTCTGTGGCAGACCGAGACTATCGAAAACTCGAAATTTATTCGTTGGAAAAAGTTGTATTCAGCTTTTTTCTCTGTTTATTTATTTTTTTTTTTGCGCTCTCTTTTATTTTTATGTTTTTTTTTTTATTTTTGTTGGCTGGTCGCCTGTCGTTGTGATTGTTGTTGTTATTCTCTTTAGCTCGCAGTCAAAAATGAGTTGCAAAATGCCCACGAAAATTATGTTAACCAGCAGCAGCTGTGCTCGAGCAAACCCACATCTACATCTTCACAGCAAGTCAACAAACAGTTCCCCGCTTAATAAGTGGAGCTGAGCAGCAGACAAACACTTCCCCTCTCTCTCTCTCTCTCTAAGTGGAGCTAAAGCTGAGCTGTGATAATATACACATAGAGTTGATTACTAATTTATGAGGAAATAATAATAATTAAAGGAAATAACAATTGTGAATGAGCTTGATTATTGATTTCATTCTTTCACAACCTTAAAATATATAGATCGACTGTAATAGCCTTGTATATGAAATGGGAACTAGAAATAGAAGAACGGAATATAATATAATAAAATATGATGCTTGATTAAATCAATTAAAATTAAATGATATGCAATTTAATTAAAACAAATTAATTACATCAAATTTAGTAGATACAATCAACTTAGATGTCAAAACTTGAAGAGAATTCGGCAGAATATCAGGAAAATCGCTTCTGCTTTGAACCCATTTAAAAATGTGAGTTTAAAGCTTAGTTGACTTTGTACTAGATTAACTTTTTAAATCAAAATTCCAATTCTGAGCTACTCATAAATGATTTCATATTTGCTTAACTAAATGTAAATATATTCATTTCAAGACAAATCTTTATTTCAAGCAAGATGAAATTATTTATTTCAACATAAATAAAAATATAATCAATATCAGCTGATTTTTGATATTTCCGGAATATATAATTTTTATTTTTTTATTTTTTTTATCATATTTATTTTATATATATATATTTCATATATTTAAATTCTTAGCATTCCAGTTTTAATCATTTTCAAACATTTATTTTTATGTTATGTTCTATATATTTTTAAAAATTTGTATTTATTTAATTTATTTTTAATTAATGAATTTTTTTATTTAGTTTTTAATTCCGGCAGAAATTTTTATTAAAATTTTTATCATTTGCATTTCATTTATTTTTATGCTATTTTCTATACTTATTTATATACATTTTTTATTATCTTTATTTTATTTTATTTATTTTTTTTATCATTATTCCAGATTTATATACATACACGTATACAGATATATGCATTGATCAATATATAGTTGAAGCCCTTTCTGCATTTGTATTTGATTATATTACCTACTCACCGTATTTGTGCCAAAAGTTTTGCTTGTTCGCTGTATTTGTATCGTTGTCTGAATCCTCTTCGTATAGCTCTGTATAGAGTATGAATTCGATTCGTGCTGTGGTTGGTGTTGTTGTTGTTGTTGAAGTTGTTGTAAATTGTTGTTGTTGTTGGTGTTGTTGTTGTGGTGTCAAAGGTGATGCGTTGGTCGCTGTTCGGACTGTATCACGATTAAAAATTCGATGCGCAGCGTGCAGAGTGTTGCGTGTTGTTGTTGTTGTTGTTGCTTTTGGCACATGAGGCACAGCCGTTGCCGTTGCAATTGTTGTTGCCGTTTGCGTTGCTTGCAACAATGTAGCACGTTGATTAATTTGATATGGCAGCAACATGGACGCGGGCGAACCGAATGCCGAGGGCCCAATGGCAGTCGAGTGCGACGCGGCGCGACGTTCAAAAGGCGTGGCAAAGGCGAAAACGGGCACCGAGAAATAGGCGCGTGTTGCAACAGTTGACGTTGTTGTCGTTGCTGCTGCTGTTGTTGTTGTTGTTGTTGCTGTTGGTAATTTATTAGGTAAATTTGTGGCTGGCAGCGAATTATGTTTGGGCGACACTTTGCTCTGGCTGCCGTTTATAATTAAATCTAACTTATTATTTGCACTATATACACTGTGCGAAACGCTGTGCGTATCGTATGCACCACTATATACACTTTCACTCACAGCGCTTCCACTTGCGACGTTTCCAATAGGTTTGCGATATGCTTGCATTGACAATCGGCTGCTCTTGCTCTGCTCGCATGTCCGACAGATTTTGTTCAAGTTGGAGTTTCTCTGGTTGCTGTTGCTGTTGTTGCTGTTGTTGTTGTTGTTGTTGTCCTGCTGCGCCCGCAAGTATGCAATACTCGGCCTTTGGGCATAGTCTGGACTATTGGCGCGTCTGTGCATGGGCACCGCGAGGGCTTGCGCCGACCACAATAGGATTGTTGCCAGTAGCGTTAAATTGAGCGCTAACCATGTGCTTGTACAGCGGGCCCCCGCGGCGCCTTGGGCTGAATGCGTGGGGGCCACAGCGTCAACTGTATGCGAATTGATAGTTCACTGCACCCGGCGACGGCGACCGCAGTGCAACATCAATTGAAGCCCCAACAAAGCTGACCCAATGCGCGGCAACTGCAAAAGTTGTACAAGAAAACAAAATGCGAAAGATGTTAAAAGAGAAAGGCGAAAGAAGAGCGAGGGCGAAAGGGTTGACAAATAAAGGGTGAAAATATTTGCGAGAGATAGATGTAATGGAGATTAGTATAATGGAGATAATTGCTAACTGTGCTGTACTCCCTGCGAGCCCTTGCTGCATATTTGAAAACAGCCTTTAAGGACTCGCAATGAATAATACGTTAATTGTGAATGGCTAATTCAGAAAGTTAACAATTTCTCGTAAGGAGTGTGACTAGAATGACGCAGCAGTTTATCCACATACTGAAATAGTTCTAGAAATATATTCCAGAAAGTCAACTTTCTCGGAATGTCAATTAATCAAGATGTTTAAATAGGTAAACTATACGATAAGTTCTTTGCATTGATATTAGATTCATCTCAGGGCCTTTTTCATAACCGGAGCTTTAAAATACCTGGCGTATACTTGATATATAATATATTATTCAGTTTTAGTTAATATTTGTATAGCTTTAAATAGCTTTTGAATATACTAATTTTAAAACTAAAAACATATATTTTTCTAAAAATATTGACATTATCGTAGGGCACGAATAAACATGGCGTATACGTGATATTTAATAGTTCACTTAAATCTAAGCTCTTTGGTGCTAATTGTTGCAGCATGTCAGATGTTTTGTTTAACTTCTTATATTCAAGTATTTCTATATCTAAAATAAGTTCCGACATGTAATATTTGCCTAACATTTTTCTCACAGTGCACGCTGCTGTGTGGTCGCCCACTTTTGAGTTGTTGTTGTTGTTGTTGCTTTATTTTGTCTTTCGACTGCTTCCTTTGTTTTTGTTCGTCTTCGTTGTTGTCGTCTGTCCCTATTACAATGTTTCTGTCGCAACATGATTTCCCAACATCTCCCGCCCAGAACTTTGCCCAAAGCAGGGCACTTAGAGAGAGAAAGAGAGAGAGGGATGGGGGGATGGGGGGAGTGTAAGCAAAGGGTATGTGGCTGTTGATCAGCCACAGACGCGGGCATAAATAACGCAACATATGTATGTGTGTGTGAATGTGTGTGTGTGTGTGTGTGTGTGTGTCTATGTCGGCACTCTTTGCCAAGGCACGCAAAACAAGCGCACGGCAAACGGTGCGTATGCGCAATATTTTGCACAAATTTATGTTGCACTTCGCGCAGACTTCACTTTTATTATCATCCACGTTGTCGTGCGTTTTCCTATACTCGCTCGTACAGCGTAAAGAGGGTATATAGGGTTTGCATGTGCTTCAATTTTTTAGCTTCGTATTTGGATTTAGACAGTTGACTGGATATATATACCCTAAGTTCTAACTATGATAAACTGAAAGGTTTCTGCTTGGCCGGGTATCATGCAGCTGGTCATAGCCGCTTGCAGCAACATTCTTACTTGTTTGCTGAATATATAAGAAACAACAAGAGGCAACGGCAGACAACGGCATTGTCCCCCACTGCACTGATGGCTTATGCTTAGGCTGCTTGCTTATGTCTATCCACTCTGCCTGCTATGCCTGTTGCATTGTTGTTGTTGTTGTTGCTGTTGTTGTTGCTGCTGCTGTTATATGACGAAAGATTACAAGCTACAACAAAAATAGGCTAAAATTAAAGTAGCTAAATTAATGGCATAGTTGCTGTTTTGCTGTTTTGTGCCTCTGTCTGTCCCTCTGCCTGGGGAAAGGGTAAGGAAAAAGCAAAAAAAATATAAAATAAAAGGTGGAATGACTTTTGCGTGGCATTTTATATTCATGATGCACGATTTCGATATAGAGACAACAATTCTCTGCGCAACTCTCTACAGACTTTAGCTGCTGTTTTGCTCACTAATTGTCATTGGAGTCACAGACAGACAGACAGTGGAGCAAGCAGACTGGAAGACAGTTGGATAGACATTTTGACTAGTTGGCTGCTTCGCTTAATATGTCCAGAGATCGCTGGCATTTCGCTTTGATATGACGTCGCAGACACAGATTGATGCAGAAACAAACAGTTGAACTGCGGCCAGGGCGGGTTGGGGCATGTCAAATTTGATCGACAGCCAAACAAAGCCAAAAGTCACGCCAGCGTTAACAAAAAAACAGTCAATTTCATTTCCATACTCAAGTCACAATTTTATGATCAGACTTAAGTAGTTTTTTAATGGACAGCCAAAGGGTAGATGAGATAACGTTGACTTAATGGAGGATTGTATAGATATATATATATGTATATATTTTTATATATTCTTGATCAGGCGTTAACTTTATAGCTATCAGCTATGATGTTTCCTAAGCTTATATCAAAGGTGTGTTTATATATTTTTATATATATTTTTTTAAAATATATTTTTATATATTTTTTATAGCTATATTTATCCTATATCTTCGGTTTTCCTGTACTTGACAGAGCTATTTATATATAATCACAAGTCAATAATTATTCAAAATTTATTGCAGAGTATTTGAGCTTTGTTGCCCACAATTCTGTTTTTCTGTTTATGTTTTCTTATTGAAATTCCAGTGCTATGAAACAGCAGCACTCAGACTCATCATCATCAGCATCATCATTATAATCAGCGGCTACAAATGTTATTGTCTCCTGTGTGCGCCGCCCCCTGCTGCCCCTGTTCAGTTCGCGCGGCTACTGTTTCTTTGCGATATATTTTTGTGTTGATCTCCTTTTGGTGTTTGTTGTTTTTGCAATTTATTTGATTGCCTCTTCATTTGCGCCCGCTGCAGACTCTTTCTCTGTCTGGCTCTTGTTTTTGTTTTTTTTTTTTTTTTTATCACGTCACGGACTCCTGCTTCTGCTTCTGGTTCTGGCTCTGGGATCAACGTTCAGTTGCAATTTATGCGCGATCATAAAAACTCGCTCAGACCCATAATTAATAAGTGTATAAGCCCCTTGCGTCCAGAGCAAATGGAGAAGCGGGCGAAGAAGCTGAAAAAGTGCTGACAAGTGCTGCTCTCAGCTGCACAGTGTGTCCAAAGTAATTTGCATTCGTATTGCCAAAACAAATCCAACAACTTGACCGGAAATACCATATTTCGCCCTGCTGAACAACAAAAACTTTTCGGCCATAGGCGTTTTTAGCTAATTCCCAGAAAATAAAAAAGGCAACTAACATAAAAAAAAACTATTAAACAGAAAAAAAACATTCCAGTTTATTTTTAAACAAGTCGCTAAATTCTTGTATTTATTTCGGTAACAAAAAGTGAAACAGACGCAAACGCAGGAATTCGGCCGAGTGCGAGCGAGACGCAGCTACAATAAAGGGTAGCCAAACGAAAGAAAAGCCAGCGGGAAAAGACTTGTAGCAATGTGCAACGATAACAATGTGTTATCGATAACAGTCTGTGGCATTTGTTAGTTGCATTGGAGTCGCATGATAATGCCAGTTGCATTTGTTTTAATTACTCTAACTTTGGGCATATTGACTTAGCTTTTTGTCAGAGAGATTATGGTTTATTTTTTTAGTTTGTAATTTTAATAAAAATTCGTTTTAGTTTTAATTTTTAATTTGGAAAACAAATTTATTGTAATTTTCCTTTTTGAAGTACACAATAATTATTTGTATTTATTTTTTATTTTATAAATACATTTTACTAATTTAGAAATTCAGTTTCACCTTTCTCTTCTTCATATTTTTTTTTTTCCATTTAAATATTTTTCCTTTTCCTTGTCAACTATCAAACTAAGTTTCACATGATGTTTTTCAAATATTTAGATTTTGTTTGTAGCACATTCGCACTTCGGTTAGTCGAGGCAAACGGACAGGAATCTCTTATACTCTAGAGCTGTATTTGTAGTGTATTTTGTGTATCGCATACCAGAGTCGAACGCCAATTTGACATTGAGCAAACGTAAATTCAGCGAATTCCTGCGTAAATCGATGAAAGACCACGAGACCGCAAAAAGGACCGAACCCCAAAAAAAAAAAAAAAGCACAACCACAAAAAAACAATGGAGAGAGAGATAGATAGAGAGCGAGCGAGAGAGAGCGGAAAACGATGCGAATCGAGCCGAACCGCACCGAACCGAAACGAATCGAACCGGGTCGCCGGGCTTAATCAAGTGAAAGAATTTCGCACATGACAGCAAAGAATGCGCCGGTCGTCTAGTTGGAATGCCAATTGGCAGATATCAACTGGAACTATGCACACACACACACACACACAGATGCACTGGCACACACGGAACGCACACCTGAAATCCACTTAACGCACACACACACACACGCGCGCGCACGTACACACACATAGACAACGCGACAAAAGTTCAAACAGTTTTTCTTTTTCTTTTTCTTTTTTTCAATATTGAAAACTGATTATGAATGAGCATATATATAATATATAGATATTTATATATATGCGTGTGTGTGTGTGTCTGTGTGGGCGCGTCTCGCACACGTCTACCGTTAGTTAAGGCCAACAAGGAAAACAATTTGCACTCTGTGCAGTTCGCTGCGCTGCGATCTTTTCGCAAACCTGCGCCGTACTGAAACTTAATTTTTGCAGCTAACATATAAAAAGTGCC
The DNA here is from genome assembly GCF_018153725.1 of Drosophila mojavensis. Lineage (NCBI taxonomy): Eukaryota > Metazoa > Arthropoda > Insecta > Diptera > Drosophilidae > Drosophila > Drosophila mojavensis. The sequence continues at coordinate 2,549,455 of NW_025318899.1, read as the reverse complement.
CGTTTGTCTCCAATATATTTCACACGACGGCAAGCCAGCATATATGCATATATATATATATATATATATATATATATATATATAGCATATGATCAGGAGGTACTGCAGAGGGGGGTGTGGGGGATCTTAGCCGACGACAGCGAGACGGGCGTGTGTCGTGTGTGTCGTGCCTTATTTTTACCGCTTGTTGTTTTTGCTTCTATTTTGCGTGAGCAAAAAAAGCAAAAAAAAAAAAAAAAAAAAAAATACAACAAAATTATTTTTGTACTTAAAAATAAATTGAAAAGCATTTTCCTCATCTGTTTTTGTGTCGCCACAAGTGTGCGTGAGCGTATGTGTGTGTGTGTGTGCGTGTTTTCTCTCTATGGCCAAACAACAACAGGCGCTGAAAATCAAGCGTGAAGCGTGCTGCAGCTCCGCCTACCAAAGTAAAGTCCCAGCCTCAACCAATTCGGGATAAGGGCTCCCCGCTCACACACTCACTGTATCTCTCTCAGACTCCCTCTCTCTCTCTCGCTCTCTCTTTCACTGTGTGCCTATCAAACTTTTCGCTCTCACGCTCTTTTCTCAATCCAAATATAACAGGCAAAAAAGAAACTGACTGAAAAGACAACAGAACATAATTTTATAGCTAAGATCGGGCCAGATGCATATACATATACATACATATATATAGAGTAGAGTAGTGTAGAGCTCTTGTTTGTGTTAGGAGTTGGGTGAATTCCATGAGCTATTTGCGTACTGCAAAGTGAAGGGAAATAAAACTTGAAATTCTGAAATGAAGTCACGTGAAAATTGCATGCGAAATTGCATGAATTAATGCAGCAACAACAACAACAACAACGACGACAAGTACAACAAAAATCAACTGCAGGGCAAAATCCACTCAGACAAAAGTCCTTAGACAGGGCTTTTTGGCCAAAATAACACACACACACACAGACACATACATTTAAACAGCAGACGGCGCCTAAGCCAAAATCAGGAAGTTTCCACTGCAAAACTGACGCCGGAAGGAGCCAGAGACGCGACGACGACGACGACGACGACGACGACGACGACGTCGATGATGATGTTGTTGTTGTTGTTGCTGATGCTGCTGATGTTGCTGATGTTAGCTAAGAACAATGCAAACGTGAAGATGCTGAAAATGATGATGATGATGCTGAGGATGATGATGATGTAACTGAAGTTGAGAATGAGAGCTTACAATAATTACTGGAAGAAAACGCTGCACTTTATGCAACAACAAAAACTAGAAATGCAATCAGCAAGAAACTAAAAACAAAAACAGCTTGCAATGTAAAGCAAAAGACGACTAGTAAATACCCTGTGTGAATGGTTAATATATGTTCACAAATTAGTTTTTTAAGTTTAGAAAACAAACATACTTCAAAAAATCCAAAATAGTCTGTAAGATTAATATATTGCTTGACAAAAGTACAGAAATAAAATGTTTTTAAATTTGTATTAGATGCTACAGGATATTACTTATCTGTGCATACCTCATAGGAGCACTTTAACTGCTACCAAATATTCGAGCTCTCTATTATTGCAATGGGACTCTGGTAAGGAAAAGGTTTTATACACACTTTGATGGGTATTAGCTAGTCTACCATTTCTCCTCAATACAGTCCCTTGCCCATACCCTTAACGTGCCTTCGAATAGGAGTCTATACCTAAAAAATCCTAGGCCAAATCGTTTACTGGTTACTAATTGTTGAGAATATATGAGAAGGTATATACATACATAGAGAGTTTATATGAAATATATTAATTAGAATCAAATTTGTATATATGTAAATACACAAGTTATATAAATTAGAAATATAAAGGACTAATTTAAAGAGTTTAAAAAACAATCTGCCTGCAAATGAGAGAATTTCCAGCACAGAGCAGCAGTCCGTTATTCAAGCCCCGGTAGATCGTTTAAATAAATTGATAGACAAACGGTGAGCGTTTCCAATTGGCCGTCAATTCCAATTGGACAGCTCGTGACTGTGTGTGCAAATGGAGGCGACAAAATCATTTCGTACTTAATGCAATTGGAACAGTGGGCGTTGACCGACAACACATCCTTCCGACAACTTTAACGGTGCACTGCCGGCGGTAGGAGTGCTTGCTGTGGTTCGGGTGGTGCAGTCTGGCTGCAGCTTGGCTTGACCACTTGCAACGGTTTATGGTTTCCGCCAGCAAAGTGAGCAATTTTCGTCGTCAGACGAACCAGACATTGCTTGCTTTCTGCATGATTAGACCGTCGGACACACAAGTGAAGGAGAGAGAGAGAGAGTGGGGAGAGAGAGAGATAGAGAGAGGAAAAGAGGTTTAGAGGCGCAGCTTGGTGGCGCCAGACGACTTCCTTTTTGTATGTGGCTACAGGTGGTGCAGCAGCAGCAGCAGCAGCAGCCGGCGCAACATATTGATTGAAATTTTAAATGCAAATCACTTAAAGCGTTCAATTTAATCAAATTATTGCAATAACAATGTTGCAAGGGGCAGCTGGAAAGCAGCTGGAAAATGGGGGCCAACGGTGGGCTGGACTGGAGTCCAGGCATTCAAGTGGAGCTGGCTGAGTGACAGCGTCCACGGCAACCACTGTGGCTCAAAAGAGCTGACGACAGCAAGTCAAAAGGCCAGAATGAATGCACTGAGCGAAACTAGGTTGAATAACTGGAAATACAAACTTTGGCTTCGATTTTGTTTGACTGAGGAGAAAAGCGAAATGAAATGAAGTATTTTTAGACCTAACAATTGATTGAAGGCTTGACTATGATTGATATTTGTTTATTTATTCGAAATTATTGTTGCACTTAAAATGAAAAATACAAATAGCTCTTGTAGAGTATTTGCTAGTCAGGCAAGTCCTACCAAAGCAACTTCCATGTTGCCTTACTTTAAGTAATATTTAGTATTAAATAAAGTTTTTCCCAAGTTTTTCTAGGCCAACTTTTGGCTCCAACTTAATTAGACCTTCGAATTGGTCTCACCGATTTCGCTCAGTGCACTCTTTTGCGGTCAGTGGCAATGGCCATGTCTATGTGCCGCATGGCACCAGCACTCCTCGCATATGTGTCTATCAGTCGTTGCTGCCGGTGGCTCATAATGATGTTGGCCGGGCTAACTGCCGCTTGCACCCTTCGCCTTGGTCGCCGGCTTTGTTGGCTTAATTAAATTGCGGTTGCCACTTGCAAACGAAGCGCGTACACAAAATCACACACAGCACACGGCACACAGCACATTGCAACAATGCAGCAATGCAACAATGCAACAACAGCGACTGTTGCACGTTCCGTTTCACTTGTTAATTCGCTTCTTTTCATATACTTTATCGATGCTGTTGTTGTGGAAAAAGTGGTTAAAAAGTGTGTGTATGTGTGTGTGTGTGTGTGTGTGTGTGTGTTGAGTCTGTTTGTGTCGCGGCTAACAATAACATTAAAATTATAGCCGCAATTCTGCACGCACCACTAAATAAATTGGTAGCTTAACTAGCTGCGGGAATACCCCTACTAGTGCGCATTCTGCAGGAATACCCCTACTCGTACGCTTTTCCTTTTCTTGCCAATTCTCGCTATCAACTCTCATCTTATTCGGCAGCCTGTGCATCAAATGCGCAAATGACAGCTAAAAGTTTTCTTGGCTTAAGTAAGTTTAGATACCTTAGTTGATAAGTGCGTGATTTAGCTTGGCTTCTTTACACTGAGCGAAATGCTTGGGCTTCTTAAATAAAGGTGAAGAGTGGCATATAAACTGAAAATTAAGTTAAATTTGCCATCTTAAAACAAGCACAAATTGCTTATAGATTTTATTAATTAGTTAATTATTATTTTTTTTTTATTATTATTATAATTTTTATTTTTTTTTATTTTAACTGATCAAAAAAGTCACCAAAAAGAATTTTCGTTTGTATTTCTTAAACATTTTCGTTCACATTTTTGTCATCTCATCTCTTCCTACTTTTCGCTTCTTTCGCCTTCAACTCAACCATTTCGCTCAGTGTACGTTTAGAGCATCATAAAAAGCGCACATTTTGACTGCTTTTGCAGGAAGCATAACCATGTACATATGATGCTGCTTGCATTCGAATGGTCGCAGCTTCCCCTGACTTTAGTTCAGTTAGTTCCTTGTTTATTGTGAATTTGTCCTTTCGAAGGACAAAATGCAATTGCAGCCGCATAGTGCAGAAAAGTTGCTGACGCGAGGACTTGGCCAAATCCCACGGAAAAGCCATGACACGCCCACTCCAACACTTAAGCCACCCACAAATGACCTTTGAGTGCCCCGCTGTGGCAGGCGCTGTCTTTGTGCAGCGGAGTTAGTTAGAGGTAGTTTTTTTTTTTATTCTCTCTTTAGGAGTAGCTGCTATCACGTTGAAACTTAAGTTGATTTGCTTTTTTGTTGAGCATAAAATTCAATCAGCTTCAGCTGCATTCAAAAGTTACGAGCCAGCACCCTGTGTCTGCAGCCCAGCTCACTCAGCCAGCAGACAGCCACGTTTGTCCTTAGCTTGTCCTCTGGCAGCAGGAGCAGCAGGAGCAGCCGGAGCAGCAGGAGCAGCGGCGGCAGTCCTTGTCTCGCTGTCTAGACCGCTGCAGGGGTCGCATGCAGCGTCATGACAACCGCATGCGATTTATGCTATTGCCCTCTCTGTCTGACAGGCTTGAGCCTCTTGCCCCTACCCACTAGCGCCAGCTCCAGCGCCGTGCTGCCACTTTTATGTGCCACAAGCGACGCGTTAATATTATTAAATGCAAATTAAGCTTTATCTCATTTCGTTCATTAGCGGCCAATTTGCGCGCCCTTGTTTATTTGGCGATGGGGTTAAGCATTAACAAACTGGCACGCCCCCAGCTGAAGCTTAGACTGCGGCAATTATGCTTGCAGAGCGAAAGAGAGAGAGAGAGAGATAGTGAGAGAGTGAGAGGAAGGGAGAGAGGTAGATGATGCATTGCATCATTTGTGGCTGCATTCCAATGCGTCTGCTGGCAGCTCCCAGCCCCCGTCCAACTCCAGCTAAAGGCGTGCTCACTTCCTGGCAGCGGGCTAATTTGCAAACCAATTAAATGTCAATTTGAGGCATTGTTCGCCAGTCGCCGACGTCGTCACAATGTCTGCCGTGTCAGCGCGTTCAACTTTTGCCCAGACACTCAGCCCGAGCCAGACTTGCAATTCAGCAGCGAAAGGCGCAAAATGTGTTGTCGCCGCCTCAGCTGCATTGTTGTGTGCCCATACCCTGGCATTGACTAGCCGCAGTGAGGGTATACGAGAAAAGCTGATAACGGTTGATAGCAAAAGCCTCCACAAGCTGATCCTAATGATAACTCTTCTTATTCATCGATTCAAATCGGTTATCAACAATTGTTTTACAATTGTTTTTACCCTGAAAGGGTATTTCCTATTTGTAATTATAGTTAAATCTAATATCAACCGATAAATATCGATTTTAGACTCAACGGTTATTAATGAATTCATTTTGCAGAAATTCATTTGGTTATTAGCTAGACGATATCGATTTTTATCGATATATCGATGACAACTATGCATCTGTCTTACTATATATTAAACTGATAACGCTAACGTCAGTTTAAAACATGTTTTGGCATGTAGAGATACAATCGATAAATATCGATTTCTCCAGATTAAAGCAGATAAAAGCTAAAAGCTCTCTTAAGACTTACATTTCATTGACTATATTTAAGGGTAGTTATTCCAATATCTTTAAAGGATATCTCTTAGCCTGTCCATCTTCTCCTCGAGTATTTCTATTTGCTGCTGCTGTTGTTGCTGGCAGCTGCAAAGTTTGCCCAGCGCCCAAAGTTTTTACTGGCTGTCTAGACGCGACTTCAGTCGACTCCTTTGTAGACTACGACTTCGACTTCGACTTCGACTTCTACTTCAACTGCGACTGCGACTGCGACTTTAGTTGTATTTGGTCGCGTAGTTTGCATAAGTTTTGCTGCCTATACTCCACAGCTTGCGGCCTCGCTATGGCCACGCCCCCTTAGCCACCTGTGCAGCTGTCGGTGGCTTTGGCTTGCGGCTTGAGCCATTGCCGTTGCCGTTGCCGTTGCCGTTGCTTAAGTGCATTTTAATGCCTCAAAGGGCGTGATTCAATTCAATTCATTTCTTAATTTGTGGGCGCTCGAGCTCTTTCTGCCGACACACGTGGCGTATGCGTAACAATTGAGGAACAAGTCGGAACAGTGGAATATTTGTACTTTTTAACAGCAAATTTGTAGGCGAAGGTTTGACGAGGTCATTAACCAGTCAGTTCCTAGGGAAAGCTTGATATCTCACAAAGAATACTTCGGCGAATACAACTTTATTAAGCTAGATTAACTTAATTATCATTAAAAAAAAAAGTTTATACAATAAATCATGTGCATTTGTATATAATTGAAGCTATGTATATAGCTCAGAGCTTTATATTATTAACTAGGAATTTGCATTAAAAAAATTTCACTTGAATTCAAAATTAATCAAATCCTTTTGAAATGTGATATTATTTCCGAGAAAAGCTTTTATTATTTTAAAGAAAATATAACTTCATTACAGTGATGAAAGCTTTCCCCTAAGAAATTCATAAATAAAAGAAAGCTTCAGAATGAAAGTATATTAATTTTCTCAACAGCAACTGCTCAAAGCTCTCTGTAAGGTAGATAACTCTAAAAAGATAAGAGCTTTTAACTGAAAATGCATTAATCTATGTACTTAAAAACGTCTGTTTAAGCGCTCATTAATATGACTTAGGCTCAAAGCTCTCTATAAGGTTGAAAACTGCTTAAGTTCGCCCAGCTCTGATCTGCAGCTTGAGTTTGCCTTGGGGCAACTGCCCAAAGGATTAACTGCCCACAGTATTAACTGTTAACTGTTGCATATATTTAAAAAGCTTTTATAGATGTTCTCTAAAGCTCAATTTGCCCGTGGGCAAATGCCAATTCAGCTTAGGCTTAAATGCTTGACGTCGATTTGGAAAAGCTAAACAATTTCCATCGGTGATTATTTATGTCCATTTGGCATCGTGTCTCGGTTGGCGCTGCATGCAAATGGAAATGCGGCCGACAAATGCCCAACAGGCACGCCCACAACCGCAGCAGGAAAACGGATGCCGAAAAAAAAAAAAAAAATACAAATGAAAATAAAATAGAAAGAAGCAAACAAAAACTAGAAAAATTTGTATGCAAATGGAGGAGAGGCCCAGAGGACCCAAACGAGAACAGGCAATGCCAGTGCATTGGAATATGGCTGCAGGATACTTTTAGCCACAGACAGCGGTGGGCGGGTGGTGCGGGTGGTGCGGGCGTAGCGGGTGGCTAGAGCGGTTTTGATAGGGCCTAGCTGGGCAATGAGTTTTTGAGCTAAAAGTTGAATTGTGCAACAAACAGACTCGCTTGCCATCTCCCTCTCGCCGACTCTGCCGCTGTCTCCGTCTCGCTCTTGTGCTGCGTGTGTTCGTTTTCGACTGTCTGTGTGGTATGCACTTGTCTAGACGTTGGCTAGACAGTGTAAAACCAAATCCAAAAAAAAAAAAAAAAAAAAATTGAGAGAAAAAAGGAAAATAAAGCAAAATAACAGAACAACAAAACGATCTGAATTGCATAGCACATTTGGCATGTGTAGCCAGTGTGCACCGTACCGCACATTTCTCTCCTCTCTCTCTCTTTCTCTCTCTGTCCCTCTTGACAGTCGACAAATTTGTGAAAAAATTTTCGGTACCAGCCAAAGGCATTCAATTTCGATGAACAATAGTTTTCTCTCTGAGGTATTACTGTAGTGGCAAGGCATTTCGGCTTGGTTAGGGAGTGTCTACTGTGTGACTGTCTCTGAGAAGTCATCCCTTGACAAGCCAAAGGCATTCAGTCCCTGGTGAGGTATTACTGTTGAGCACACTTAGCGCGAGTCTACTGTACTACAGGCGACTAGCTTCAGGGGATAGTAATTTCGTTTTATGTTGCGAGCTTGACAAGCTTTACCGAAGTGGCTGGTAAATTTTGGCATGCATTTGCCAAGTGAAATGCATTCAGTTTTGATGAACGGGTTTCTCACATAGGGAGGTATTACTGCAGTAGCGAGTGACTACCGTATGACTAGCTACAAGGATTGTCCCAGCTAAGGACTTTCACCTATATTCACATAAGTTGACCACTTAGCCAGTGATTACTGTAGAGCTACAGTGCTTAAGATTCTGATCACACATTTTGACATCTTTAGTGAGTGTCTATCGTAGCACGAACTGCACTTAAAAATACATTCCATTCGTTCAACAATTTTTTGTTTACTTTGCTTTTTACAACTTAACTAGTTACTACTGTAGTGGTACAGTGAATTCCTAACTACGAAGCGCCGAACTTCTTGCGCTGATAAGGCGGAGGCAGCATACTCAAGTAATTCTTCGTCTGCACGCCAATCGTCACCAGCTCCTGCTCGTTGATTCTGCAGACCTGCAGCAAATGCTGAAAGGATGGAAAATAATTAAATTTTATATATTTAACTAATCAGAGATCAGAGATTTATGTTGCTTACCTGTCGATTGAGTTGCATCTTCAATTCATATTTCCGTAGCTTCGTTGACTCCAGCGATTTGCTCAGCTTTTTGGCTTTTGTGAGTGGCACCGTCTGCTCCTGCTGCTGCTGCTCCTCCTGCTCATAGCTCTGCAGCACATACAGGTGCACCTCGTCGTAGACGATGACAATGTTGGGATTGTTGGCATCGAGCAGCAAGCCGCGAATGCTATGCAACTGCGCATTTGGCACAAAATGCTTCTCGGTCTCGCAGACGAAGCGTCGCTGCAGCAGATCGTATTCCACCAGCCGTCCATCGGCATAGGCAACCACGAGGTTCGGCCTGCCCGCGTGCATGGCCAGCGCCGTGGTGCCCGCCTTGTAGCGCGGCAGGTTGAGCAAGTGCCTCGACTTGGCGCCGCGCAGCTGCCAAATGGCAATCAGGTGATTGGTGCTAGCTACGATCAGGTATTTGCCACATGGCGACAGCTCCACGAGGCTGATCGGCGACTTGATCTCCTTGCTCAAGTCGATGCTGTAGGCAAAGTCCACCTGTTGCTCCGTCAGAGTGAAGCAGCGCATTTGATATGTGGGCGCGTGCAGCAGCCAGAGCGAGTCGTTGCCAAAAATTATAAACTTGGCCGGTTCCAGTTCGGCGGGCAAATCTTTTGTCAGGCGCGTCACAGCCAGCGGCTTCAGCTCCAAACGACTCAGACGCAGCTCGTCAAGCGTCGAGTAGCAAATCCATTTGCTGTCCGGCGAAATGGCAGACGCCTGTATAAATTTACTGGCGCCCACGACGAGCTGCACGAGCATCTCGGGGCCCTGCTCCAGCTTCAGTTGCTCACAGCTGCCCACTGACATGCGCGCCACTTGGTTCTCCGTTGTGTGGTCACTCGGCACGCCCAAGCGCCACAAGTGTAAGGATTGCGGATATCGGAGCAGCATTAGATTCGCACTCGATGCTAAGCTGGCGCATTTGCCAGCCAGATAGGGCGCATATTTGGCTGTGTAGGCGCGCGACTTGGTGCTGGATGAGATGCAGAGCAGGCCATCCTGGCCGCCGGATATTATGCGATCCCCGACAACCAGCAGCGCCTTGACATAATGTCTGTGCACCTCACGCTGCAGGAACTTCACCCAGCGTTGGCAAACGGAGTCCTCGCGTTTGATTTGCGTTTTGCTGAGCACACGTATCAGAGGCGGCCTCATGCCACTGCACACCAGACGATCCTCCTCCTCGTTCACGGCCAGAGCAAAGACGTGCTTATCGAGCACCTGATTGGCCTCCACTTGTGTTGCATTCGCTGCATTCCAAACGGTGACATAGCCCGCCGAGTCACCTGCTATTATTGTATCATCCTTCAGCACCTGCAGCGTATAGACAATGACATTCTTGGCTGATAGAGTCATGGTGTGCAACGTGTGTCCAGTGGCCACGTTCCAGATGCGCACAGCGCCCACTGATCCAGTAACGAGGCGCTTGCCTGGCTTATCGAATTTACAGCAAAGAACGCGTCCCTCTTGCTTCCTGAACAGCAATTTATAGTTGATTTCGTCCTGCTCAATGCTCATTAGATTAATGTGTCCCTCCTCGGAGCCGACGGCCAGCTCGGTCTCGGCACTATTTACATCCAGGCACCACAGCGCATTTCCTGTGGGCGATTGTACATTCCGGGGCTGCAACGTATTCAGATCCCACTCAACTAGCTGTCCCGTCAAGTCCACCGAGAAGAGTCGCTTGCCAGCCCAGGCCATGTTCTCCACCTGCGACTCGGGCGTTAGTTTTATCACTTTCTCCAAATAGGGTGCATAGCTCATGTCCCAGAGCTCTATGGAGCCATCATCACTGCACAGCACATGGACATTCATTTTATTTATTTCTTTTATAAATATAATATTATTTTTTACTCACCGGCTGAGCGCCAGGCATTTAAGCAGCTTGCTATACGCCAGACTGACAATCGCACGTGGACTTATTGTGTAGAAACGCGCATTGTGCACCTGGGCGGTGCCTGTTGATTTAATGGGCACGTTTGCTTTCATTGTAAAACTTGCTTAAAACTGAGTTTTACTTAAAGAAAACAAAATCACACGTGCGTCGAGCGCGTTGTCACTGGCCTTGCCAGACTGCATAAAACACGATGTAAACAAAGCCAGTCACAGCGCTGGCTAAACGATTGTTATAGCTATCGATAAGTACAGTGACACAATGTGATGAAGTTGGCTTGGAATTGGGTGTGTGAATTGATATTCATAAAGTGAAAATGAATAACAACAATAATATCTATGTAAAATAAATGTTCGAAAACAATTATTTTAATCGATCCTATTGTGATGTATGGAAAGTAAACAGATTCACATTCACTGCCTTTTCATACGATTGTTTTAGTCATCGATATTTTGTGCAGCAAGTCATAGTGTCACTGAACTAGTTCACAATAGAGCTAAACAACTAAGTATGGGGGTGGATTTTTTCTTCGGTTTTAGAAAAATTATCATTGTTTGCTAATTTAATTATTGATGACAGTGTAACAAAACTGAGAAAAGAAAGCCACATGAAACGTACTTAATTATGCAATAACAGGAACGAGTTACCATCATTCAGCAACATTCAACTGCAGCAGCCAGCCAGCCAGCGAAATGCATCAATCAATATGGGGCTGGAGTCTTCCATTGCTGTTTCTGTTGATCCTCGGCACGCCGGCCATATCGTCGCGTGTCCTTGAGCTGAGCGATCGCTTCATCGATGTGCGCCATGAAGGTCAATGGTTAGTGATGTTCTATGCCCCGTGGTGCGGCTATTGCAAGAAGACGGAGCCGATATTTGCGCTCGTCGCTCAGGCGCTCCATGCGACAAATGTGCGAGTGGGACGATTGGATTGCACCAAATATCCTGCTGCAGCAAGGGAGTTCAAAGTGCGTGGCTATCCCACAATAATGTTCATCAAGGGCAACATGGAGTTCATCTACAATGGGGATCGCAGCAAGGATGAACTGGTCGACTACGCTCTGAGGATGTCGGGGCCACCTGTCCAGCTGGTCACGCGCACCGACAGCGTGGATATGCTGAAAGGCTCCCATACGATCTTCTTTATGTTTGTGGGCCCCCAGCAAGGTGTTGTCTGGGACACGTACTATGCAGCCGCCGAGGGCTACCAGGAGCACGGATTCTTCTATGCGACGAGCGAGGAGATAGCTGCTCAACATTTCGATTTCGAGAAGTTGCCCGCTGTCATTGTGTATAAGGAGGAGCAGCATCATTTCTATCCACACGGACACGTGGCGCACGAAATGGATCCAAATGATGTCAATGAAACCATATTCCAATGGGTCAATGTGGAGCGTTTCACGCTGTTCCCTAAGGTCACGCGTTTCAATATCCATCAGCTGCTGAAGACGAAAAAGTTCTTGGTGCTTGCTGTGGTGCAGGAGGATAAGCTAAGTCAGATAGCGACGCATGAGCTGGAGTTCCGCGACATGGTTGAGGGTGTCATACGCAAGCATCGACCACGTTACCATGACAAATTCCAATTTGGATGGGTGAGAAAGAGAAACAAATTAAGTTTCATTTCCTAATTGTTTTGCTCTTTCAGATTGGCGATCCGTCCATAGCGCATTCCATTATACTGGACCAATTGCCAACGCCTCATTTGATAGCGCTGAATTCCACGACTCAGCATCACTATATACCCGACGACGATCCGCTGCAGATGACGCCACAGGCTCTGCATCTGTTCCTCGAATCAATTAGCAATGAGAGCGCCACGGCCTATGGCGGTGATACGTATTTTGTACGAGTGAATCGGGCACTCTTTGAGCTGAAGCGTTCCCTGCGCGAAATGTGGCGCGGCAATCCGGTGCTGATGACTGTCATCTTTGGCCTGCCACTGGGCTTTCTGTCGCTCATCATATATTCCATTTTCTGTGGCGATTGTCTGGTCACAGAGGAAGAGCAGGAGGAGGATCACGAAAAGAAGGAGTAGAGAAGCATAAAGGATTGCAAGAGGAAGAAGGAGTAGAGGCGAGAGATGGTTTTCGTGAAGAAGTAGATCGAGAGGAGCAGGAGAATTAAGAATAGAACAAATAGAGCAAGGGGGAAGAGTAGATAGATAAGTCTACGCCTCTTTCTGTCGTGTCACATATAAGTAGCAGGTGGATTACTACAATGAGTACACAAGCTGGAGGATCAATCGAAGGAGCATCTACTCTCAAAAAATAGTTCATCCCATTGTTAGTGCAATTTTCACAATTTACAATGTACTTGCATTAAGCCAAATCTAGTCTTATTTTAAACGACATAAACATTTTGCTGATAGAAACAATGAATTTTTGATTTCATAAATGACTTTTTATGCCCTATAACATTTGAAACAGAAGCGAGGAGACCTTTATATGAAGCATAAGGGGGAGTTGATACTCAACTACTTCAAAAGCTTATAAATAGTAAGTTCTTTTTTAGTAACCAAGATTTTGAGAATCAAAAACAGTATCGGAGCTGTTACCATGAAAATGGAAGACCTAGAAGGGTTCGTACTTCTTACAGTTAAGATTAATATCCATGAAATACAGTCGCTGCTTCCTTTAAGCCTAATTTACATATGTAGGAGTGAGAGATTAAAGTGGTATATTATAAAGCTGACATAATAATATGTCATACAAGATAACTTGATGATGGGATGTCTCTCAAGCTGGAAAAATTACCAATCTCTAGAAGTGTCTTCAAAGAATATTAAGATCTGCCTTATACGAGTAAATATTTGAGCCGCATTGAATACAAATGCTGGCACATACAAAAATCAGTGACGAGCGAAGGTTCACTGTATTCTCTCTCATTTTTTCTTCATTTAATAAACATAGTTGATAAAATTAGCGAAATCTCTAAAGCACATCTGTTCTTCGAATTCTAATTCGGTTGCGTGGTTCTGATCCAAGGGAAAACTGAAGCAGTTCGATCCATTTGGGCTATAATCAGCAGCCATAGTCTTCGTCGTCGTCGCTGTCTATGGCTGCACGGCGTCTGTCGTACTTCACTGTGGGTTTGCTCTGTGGCATCTGGGCATTGACGCTCTCCAAGATGCTGACGAATTGGGCATCGTCCAGTTTACCTCGCACTTGGCCCATTTGGGCCATACGTATGACCATGTTCTCGAACATTTGTGCTTTGTCCGGTTTGCTCACTTTCAGTGTGTTCACTGCAATTGAGATCGTTTGTGTTAGTCGGACTTCACTGTACCACTTTGTTTACTTACGTCGTGCGCGCGCCTGCTGATCGAGCACTTGGGAGAGTATTGAGTGCTTCATTTCCTCCTGGGCGCGCATTTGCTCCTGTTGCGCCTGTTGCTTCTCAGCATTGTTGCCACCGCCGCCACTCTAGATAAGCATTGAAGGAGTATATTGATTAGCGGATACCCTTTCTCTCACAGGTGTGCAGCAAGCCAGCCGCAACAGCAAAAATTATGAGTCATGCTAAAGTGCTTTAAGACATCAAACATAACTTGCATAGTATATGCTTAAGTCGATGAATTCGTTTTTCAAATATTTTATATATTGTTTATTTTATTTCTTTTACTTTTGTTGCTATTTTTGGCATTTGGCAATAAGTTTGCCGCTGACATTTGCTGAGCACATGGTTTTGCCTTTACTTACTAATTCCGCCATGCGCTGGGCGCGCAATGCATCTAAATCGCCGTCAGACATGATTACTCTTCAATTTAATATTTTAAATTTGTTATATTTATTAAAAAGTATGTAAAAATATGCACTGTTCGCTCCGGCAGGCAGTGTATCGATACTTGCACACAGAATGGACCTGTCAGTAAACTATCGATAGGCGCATATCGTCAGAAATACTTATCGATACACTGCATAAGTGCACAGAGGTGGAAGAAGCAGCTACAGATATAAACAAACAGCTGAGCAAACAACAGTCTCTAGAAAAAACTATATAAAATTGTGTAAAACTTTTGTAAATTGTCAAAAAATTGCTGAAAATGACTTCGGCGCTAGAAAACTTGGAAACGCAACTAGAAATGTTCATCGAGAATGTGAGGCAAATACGTATAATCGTAAGCGATTTTCAACCACAGGGCCAAAACGTTCTCAATCAGAAAATGTAAGAAAATCTGCGATGTATTGCAAACCAAGCTTAAACAATTATTTTTTGTTGGAAAATGCAGCAACAGTTTGGTCACCGGCTTGCAGGAAATAGATAAATTGCGGCCGCTGGTGCAGGATGTTTATGTGCCCTTCGAGGTGTTCTTCGATTACATCGACCAGGATAAGAACCCTCAACTGTATACAAAGGACTGTGTGGAAAAGGCGCTGGCCAAGAATGAAGAGGTGAAAGGCAAAATCGAGAGCTTGAAGAAATTTAAGGCCAATCTGCTACTGGAGTTGTACAAGACTTTTCCCACTGAAATGAACAACTACAGAGCTTACAGGAAAGACTCAATCTAAATGTTAGTTTTGTAATCCCTAAAATATTATATATACGAAAAACATATCAATAAATATGTCCTTTCGTGAATTTCAAACGAACTATATAAATATATTTCGTTTATATATTTGATTTGAATTCATCGTTTTCTCTCAGTTTCGTTCCATTGTGAAAATCTAGGATTTAAGTTAGAATTTTAGTAAAAGGGGTTGCGGGAACGACTGGAATTTTCATTCAGTTTTCAAACAAGGCATTTGGCAAAAAAATTCCGAAGGCTCCAGTGGCGCAATTGGTTAGCGCACGGTACTTATAATCAGTAACTGTGTATGAGCAATGCCGGGGTTGTGAGTTCGAGCCTCACCTGGAGCAGCAAACACAATTTGAAGTGTTGCGTAATTTTTTTATTTTTTTTTTAAATGCAAAAAAAATATATATATATATTTTTTATATAGATGCATTTTATTTTTGTAGTTGTTTTGCGCTTGCATTAAATACAAAATATTTTGCATTGCTGTTAAAAGAGAATGTGAGAGAATACTGGGCTGTATGACAGCGTTGCCAGACTGTTGTCAGCTGTCATATCAGCTGTTTTTTGTTATTGTGTGTTCGCTTGTGTAATTGATAAGAGCTTAGTTTTTTCATTATTGCTGCAAAATGCGGCGGACGTTTGCATATTTAAGAACTGGTTTCAGTGGATTAAATAATAATAGAATAAATGAGCTCACGGCGAGACACGTGTCATCAGTATGCTGGAATTGTCAAAAGCCGGGCAAAAACATGATATGCGGGGATTGCGGCAGTTTGCAGGATGTGGATAATAACACGGCAAGTAATTAAATAGCTGACCCATGGAATGCACAATTAATTGACTGTTAGGTTCTTCCCACCTACAGAACTACTTTGAGCTGTTAAACTTTCCCACGAAGTTTGAACTGCAAGCATCGGAGCTGACGCAGCGCTTCCGGCAGTTGCAGGCGCGCGTGCATCCCGATAAATACAGCAATAAGTAAGTCGACAGATTAATAATTAGCATTCCATTTCTGACCTATGGCCACCACCTGCACCTGCAGAACTACCCGCGAGCAAACCAATTCGGCGGACTGGAGTTCCCTAATCAACAAGGCATATAAAACGCTGGCGGCGCCCGTGGAGCGAGGGCAATATATGCTGCAGCTGGAGGGCGAGCAAATGCCGCAGGATAACAGTGCACTGAATACGGCCTTCCTGATGGCCATGATGGAGCGCAACGAGGAGGTGGAAGAGGCTGACGATAGCAAGGCGCTCGATCAGCTATATGCACAAATTGTCCAAGAACTAGCTGATAAGGCGAATAAACTAACGGCACAGTTCGAAACGAACGATCTGGCGGCTGTCAAGCAGACGCTGGTGGAGATGAAATATTTGCTCAGCATACAAAACAGCATTAAGAAAAAACAGCAACAGCTGATGTCCAACGTAGCGTGAATATTCAGATCGATTACTCGATAGGACATCGATAGCCGAAAAACGGCGAAATGATGAAGAAGAAGAAAATGAGAGGAACCAAACAGATGGCAGCACCGGCAAAGACTTTGCAAATATTTTGTTTCTTTGTTTTATTTTGTTTTTCTTAAAAACAACGATCGATTAAAGTGGAAAATGTAATGAGAAATACGAAAATCACCTTTCTACACCTGGCTGGGGTGCTACTAAATTAATGACTTGCAGTTGTAAGGTAATTGTATAAGCGGATCAACTTGTTTTTTTCTTTTTTATAGTCTTTGCTGCTGCGGATCATGTGCGATCAGTGGGCGAGCGGCATGTGGGCGTGGCGAGCGCTTAAGTTAGTTTAATTATTTTACTATTGGCCCAAAAGCCAGATAAAAGTTCCCCGTGACAAATCACTCACTGCGCGGTGATAATAATTTAATCAGTTAGCCCTGCAGCAAGTTCACACAAACTCACGTATCACTTACACCTGCCAATGCACACACACATAGACAGGCAGACACACACATACAGCCACGCACACATATTAGCGAGTCATTTGGCAAATATTTACAAATTTAATTTAAATTGAAAATGCTTCTTACTTCGCAATGTCAGTGCTGCTTAGTTCATCGACTGAAGGAGCTGCGCGCATTCGATTGAAGAGACTACAACAAAAACAATAACAACAACAACCAGTTGCGAAGATGTTGAGGACAATTCGCTCGATCTTTGTCGGTCTGCTGCTCTGCTGCTTAGTGCCGTTGTCTGTGGCCGATGTTAATGGCATCATATCCCCCATCATCGGCGTGCTCGCCCAGGAGGTCTATCCAAATGGCCTGATTGCCAGAAACTTCAATGCCACTAGCTACATAGCCGCCTCCTATGTGAAGTTCGTGGAGGGCGCTGGCGGGCGTGTGGTGCCCATCGGGTGAGTGCTGACGGAGACAGCAAAGTCAACCGGGCCTTATCACAGCTAAGATCAGATAAGGCGTGATTGAATTGTTTACAACTGTGATGGTGTGCCATGACAGGCAGATTTCAAATATATATTTAGCATGTATATACTCAAACTTAAAGCTAATTTATGGCATCTTATTAACTGTTCAAGCACTGGACACAATCGCAGCTACTACGAGCAGTTGCTCAAGAAGATCAATGGGTATGCCAACCGACTAGCGACTATGACTACATCGTTGGGTTATTTTAATTGAATGAATTTAATCTTTATTTAGTCTACTGCTGCCTGGCGGCGCGACTTACTTCAATGAGACAAACGGCTATGGTGATGCGGGCGAGCACTTGATAGCCGTGGCCAAGCAGCTGAATGATAACGGCACTTATTTTCCGGTGTGGGGCACGTGCCTGGGCATGGAATTGCTTGTCTTCAAAATGGCAAATAATACGGAAACGCGCTCTAATTGCGAGTCCGTAGGACAGTCTCTGCCACTGGAACTGAAACCGGGTAAGCATTGTCGAGAGGCTACCTGAATCATCTTGTGGTTATATTAAACAAAAATAAATAAATAAAATCCCTTTCAGACTACAGAAAGAGTCGTTTGTTTGCCGGCGCCAGCGAGGAGCTCATCGGGAAGCTGAGCAAGGAGAATGTCACCTATAATTATCATCGCTACTGCTACACGCAGCAGAGCTTCACCGTGCCCAAATTGAACAACTCGTGGCGCATCATGTCCCTCAATCATGACGTGAATGGCTTGGAATTTGTGTCCAGCATTGAGCATCTGACTTATCCCTTCTATGGCGTACAATTTCATCCGGAGAAACCGCTCTACGAGTTTGTCAGCAACAAGGTGCCGCACTCCCCCTCAGCGGTGCAGAGCTCACAGTATTTCGCCGACTTCCTCATCAGCGAAGCGCGCCGCAATTCCCACAGCTACACCAATGCCACAGAGCAGGCGCGTTCGCTGATCTACAACTACAAGCCGGAGTATACTTCGATATTGGGCTCCAGCTATGTGCAGCAGTATATATTCGGGCAGCCGGACATCGCTAATGACGTTGATGATGGACGCCCCTATCCCTATTACAATGGTCGCAATGCTGCTGCAGCTCAATTCAACGGATTTCATTTGGTTCTCGCATTTAGTTCGACTGTTTTGGCCATGCTAATGCAACTTCTCTGCGAGCACTAATGTCTATTTGTGGATTAAGACTGTGCAGAGTTTTTCGTTGTTACTTAGATAGCTTTTGATTTTTTATTCTGCCTGCCTGACGCGACTTTTCGTTTGTAATGCTTGAAGTGAATTAATAAATGTTGGCTAAACTGCAAGTTGAAGAATTGAATAATTCCTTAAAGCTGTTTGTTCCCAGAAAAGATATAATTAAAAAGAAAAAAAAAATGTTTTTCTTAAAAATTGAAATTTATCTCCCAAGTGTTGAGTCAAAAATAGTACAAACACCTTATCAAGTGCGGGAATAATTTCAGCGAATGATAAGGCAAAGTTGCATCCAGCATCATATGAATACCGTTTCGCATTATTGGAATTCCAGTGCAAAATTTATTGTTCCAGTCTATCGAAATAATAAGCTAAGTAATTATTTTTTCCTGTAATAAAATGAATATTTATTTAATACTTAATTTTCTATTTTCCTTTATTTGTATTATCTCTTAATTTGTTCACTTTTGTATGTATATTATTTTTGCAGCCGCCTGAAGCTATGCTTGTCTTAGGCATTTAAAAGCTTTACTGTAGCCTGGTTAATGATTGTAAATATTGATAGTCCTGCAGATATTGAAAAAATTCGCAATATCAAAAACAGAAAAATTCTGAGACGTAAACTTCTAAAATAAACTGGATACAATGCTATTCAAATGACTGTCTATCTCTCCTTCTCTCCTCTTCTGTCTGTGTCTCTCTCGAATAAATGTGTGACCTGAGTGTGCTTTCGAGCTTTATTCACTAAAATGAAATGAGGAACCATATTGCCTTTTTGCAAACCCCATCGCGCTCTCCGTCCGTCCGTTCGCCAATTCGTCCCCCCCATCGTCCGTCTGTGTGTCGAGCTAGAGACTTTAAATTCGAAACTGATTCACATGTTGCAGACTGGTGCATTCATTGCTGTTTATCTCTGAGGTTTTATGCAGTTGCGGGTGAGGGCCTTCATTCAGTTGTGCGGCAAATGGCAAACAGTGCGGATAAATCGACTCGCGATCCATGTGTGGTGGGTGTGGTCTGCATGGATATAGCTAGTGCCTTGTATGAGCATAGCGCGGACCCGAAGCCGGCCAGCTATATAGCGGCTTCGTATGTGAAATACCTGGAGGCGGGAGGTGGCCTTGTGGTGCCCATTTGGTGAGTTCATATTTAGGATTTGCATGGCAGCTGCGTGCACGGCATCCTCATTTTGTTTGTTATAGAATGCTTGAATATGATTCTCTGATTCATTTATGGCTGTCAATTACAAATTCTCCAAATGTTGCATGTTAAGTGCTCGTATAGGTTATACGTGATAGTTGATGCATTCTCCCATTATCGCAAGAATGCAACAGAGTGACAGGGGCAGCGCCGATATGGGGCAGCGTCCAGCTAAAATTGCCATCATCAAGCATTGATAATTACTTGCCTGCGTCTTAGTTCAGTTGGGTTCAGCATAGTGTTCATGGCAAAATTGCTCCTTTAGATTTTGAAATGGAACTGTCAAGCCATGAAATGAATCTACGCACATGGTGCTACGTTTACAGGGTGCTTCACTGTTAGCTGTCAATATAATGAGCAAATCTAATTTGAATTTTAAATACACTACTAGATTTAGAAATTCGTGACACGCTTTATAAGCAGTGCCCCACTGTGCAAAAGTTGAATTAGTGTTAACGCATCTATATATTCGTCTACCCATGTGTTTAGCTCTCTGACGAAAGCCGAGGTGCTTTCGCACCGCACTTCAAGTTCAATAACAGATAAAATACTTTATATAGTAAATCTTATCGAATACACCACACATTCGTAAATTTATATTAGGAAAAGACGCACAGCTAGCCGATAGAAATGTAAATTCTCGTTTGAGCTTGTTTTCTTTCTGGCAGAGAAAGTCAATGTACCCCCTTCTCTAGCTTGCACAGTGTGAGAACTGTGCCGGCCAAGGCTATTGGCAAAATGCCCGGCGCAATAAGTTGCGTTCGTTGCGTTTGTTTATGCACATGCAAAGCAATTAATGAAATGAAATTTATTTTAGGATCGGACGTGATCGCAATTATTATGAGCTGATGATGAGCCGGATCAATGGGGTGCTGCTCACGGGTGGCGCTGTCTATCTGGACGATGAGGACAACCCTGCGGCGGTCCCTTCATGGATGACCAATGACTGTGTGAAGTCGATTCAATATATCTATGAACTGGCCCTCCAGCGAAATAAAGCGAACAAATATTTTCCGATCTGGGCCACGTGCTTGGGCTTCCAGCTGATGCTGAAGAATGCAGTGCCGTCAATGAAGCGTGCAGCATGTGGCGAAACCATATCCAGGGCACTTTCGCTCCAGCCAACTGAGGATTACGACAGCTCGCCGATGTTTCAAGGCCTCAGTCCGGAGTTGCGCACACGCTTGCAGAGCGAACCATTTGCTTGCTATCAGCACAAATACTGCATCACGGAAGAGAGTCTGGGCGCAGCGGCCAGCGATTGGCGTGTGCTGGCCACTGGGAGGGCGAGAAGCGGGGTGAGCTTCATCACGCTCATCGAGCATCGGAAATACCCACTATACGGCTGCCAGTTTCATCCCGAGCGTAGTGCATACGATCAGCTGGTCGGACGGCAAGACCCGTGGACTGAGTCCCACACCAAGCACGGCATTCAGCTCAACCAACACTTTGCCCATTTCTTCGTGGAGGCCTGCCGAAGGAACTCGAATCGTTTCGATAGTCTGGAGCAGCTGTCGCGCCACTTGATCTACAACTGGATGCCGGAGTTCAGCGGTCGCCACAATAATGTCAACTGGCTGCAGGTCTATCTCTTTCCCAAGGACGTGGACTACGTGAAGAAGGCCGAGGAATGCTCAGAGACCTGAGCTAAACAGCAGCAGCAGTGGTTTTAGTCAGTGCCATATAAAATTCTACGTATTTACTCTGATATTAAAGTATTCAGATAACATTCCAATTATATTTGCGTTTTCTTAAGGGAGCTAATGAAGCGAAAAGAAGCTCTGGTGTTTCCTAATAAACATATGTATATGAAACGAGTCACAAGTCATTTAAGAACTTAGTTTACTTCTTACAATATTTGGGACTCATTTCATAAAGGAACGACTCTCCTCCAGAGTCTCGTCTATTCGGTAGTTAAGTCTGCCTCTACCCAAAAGCCTGAAGCGTTACATATATGGATTCTAATAAGTAGAGTCTCGCCTAACCAAGAACACTTTGACTTTTCTGACAAATATGTATAGATTGTACAGACCTACTATCTGAACTGTTACAAATGACGTCTGCCCCTCTTCCCCATCGCGCTCTCTCACTTAGCTTTCGGTCGGCACATGCAACTTTCGTGTATTTTTATACTCATTCACGAAAGTGAATTAGTATATTGGTTTTGTGCAATGTCCGTCTTGCTGTCCGTCTGTCCGTCCGTCCGTCTGTCCGTATGAACGCAATCTATTTCGGCGCTATTGAAGCTACAGGCTTGAAATTTGGAACACATACTCGTGTATATCTCCGATTTATAAAGTGTTAAGATTTTCCCGATCCGCCCACTGGGGGCGTGGCAAATCGGAAATTGCATTTTCCGTGGCATATCGAAAAATACCCTGTAACTTTCACATTTTTTGAGGGTAAGCATTCAAACTTTGCAGTTAGGGTACCGTTATCACGTTCTAAGAACTGACCAAAAATGATGGCAAATCGGAAAAACTGTATTTTCTACAGTATTAGAGCGAAACTTAGCTACTAAATTGTTGATGGGATGTGAATGAGTATTCCGCTGTCGGTAACGCCCGACTGCAACGTTCTTACTTGTTCCATTTGACCTTTCTTAGCACGTGCCTGGGGACGCGCCAACCACTCCTGTATCTATTTGAC
This sequence comes from Drosophila mojavensis, assembly GCF_018153725.1. Classification (NCBI taxonomy): domain Eukaryota; kingdom Metazoa; phylum Arthropoda; class Insecta; order Diptera; family Drosophilidae; genus Drosophila; species Drosophila mojavensis. The sequence continues at coordinate 2,527,024 of NW_025318899.1, read as the reverse complement.
CATGTGTATTTGTTTTTCTAATTAGCCCTGTGTCTTTGGTGTTTAGGTTCCTCGTCTTTGTCTGTTTTTTGTTCCTTTTGGGCTTGTGCGCATTTGTCTGGCGCGTGTTTGTGCAGTGCCACCAGCCAGGCCCAGCACCTTCCAATCGCAATCACCTGGTGGGGTTAAGGTTCAAATTGACGGACAGCATTAAAATAATTGTGGCTCGTCTGTGGCAACATGTTATTGTTATTGCTCTGCCTCATTGTTTGGCTGAGACGGCATTGTTGTCCGGACATGGTGTTCGCTTTTCTGCCTCCTCTTATAATTGTTTTTCTTCTTCGTCTATATGCCTCCACCCAAGTGCTGTCTCCCTTTGCGCGATAGCGACATCTAGCGACGGCGGTGTGGACATGACAAATTACTCATACGCCACGCGTGACGGAACCCTTTTTACATGTGCTTACTGTTTCGGCCACGTAGACAGAATTATTTTAATTTTTCCATTACGAAAACATGAAATTAGAGCGAGTGATATGGCAAACATAGAATATTCTTTAAAAAAAAAAAAATTTTATGAAATGTATATGTGCATATACAAATATTTCAAATATATGTATTAAAAAAAAATTATAAAATGATAAAAAAAAAATATATTTATTTTTTTTTTAATTTTAACATTAAGAAAACTAACTAAATAATAAATATACTAAATATTAAACAAGAAATTAAAAAAAAAATTAAACAACTAAATTTAATATTAATTTTTAATAATAATAATATATATAAATATACTTTTTTTATTTAAATTTAATTTTTTGATATTTGTAATTTTTAATATTTCTGTTTTTTCAAATATATCTGTTTATTTTATTTTTTTTTTTTAACTCAGTATTAATTTATTATTTTTATATACCTCTCTGGTGTTACTCTTCTATTAAGGTTCCAGAATGTTCCCAATAAGTGGGCTATAGTACTTATTCATATGCTATTTGACATAACTAAGCATATATATATTTTTTGGCCTTAGCATTTGACGCTTCATTTGCTGCGGTTGTTGCTGAATGGACGTATGTGTGAGCCATGTGTATGTGTATTAAGCACTCTTCATTTAACCCGTCTACTTATAGTCAGCCCAACGGCCGGCTTAAACGCCCTTGTGCTCATTTCACACTCACACACACACGCACACGCACACAGGCTTACAAAAGTAACTGCTAGCACTTACATTTGTAAACTTTTGAAACACATTCACAGTGAGCCGATACACACACGCACACATGCAGAAATCAACACACACACACAGACACACTCACAAAGTCTCAAAGGAGGCCAAACCTCCTTTTTTAATGACGTCATAGGCGCTCGCTGCAAACATTTTGGGGGCTGCTCGATTCGATTCCAACGTTGCCCAGCTGCCCTTTAAACCTAGTTGGCGTGCATTGAACTGCCTGCTCTCTCTTTCTCTCTCGCTCGGTGTGTCTCACTGCCGCGCTATCTCTCTCTCTCTCTCTCTCACTCACTCCTACGTAGTTGGCTTTGCGCAGCTGCTGTGCTCTTTGCGGCATTTGCAGGCTGCAGCTGCAACGGGCAATGAACTGCCTGCCTGCCTGCAAGGACATTGCAGTCACACACATACCTACACATACACACATACACATCCGCCGGCACACACACATACACACACACACAGTTACGCTTGCTTGACACCTTAGCCCATTTCTGGTACAACAATAAAATTGTTGCAGCCTCCCTTTGGCGACATCCCCTCCCTTTGGCCCCCTGCCCCAGCCGTCTGCAACCGTCGGCAATTGCGCCTTATTGTCGCATTTGGCATTTAACTGCAGTTGAAGGATTCTGCCGACTGCTGCGCGCATCTGGCCATTTGCTGGCTATCATCTAGCCGTTTACGCCTCCCCTTTCAAGGCTGCAGCACAGAATGTGGAGCGAAACGCAGACATTGAAATTCGACTCGAAATTTCGATGCATTCCCTTGCCATTGGCTATTGTGAATATGCTCATGTTTGTGATAAGAGACTATTTATATTTTACTATTTATTACAGATTGGAGTGAATATAAAAAAAAAAATAAATAAAAACTACTGGCAAATAGGCCTCCTGCTTGAAAAAAAAAAAAAAAAAAAAAAAAAAACAAACAAAAAATATAATAATAATAATAATAACATAAAGACATGAAAGACGTACGAATACTATATGATATTAATTATTAACTATGTGATCTTATATATTAACTATTAATATATATAGTAAGTATAGTTTTTCTTTAGAAAGTGCAATCTTTTCTTAAGGAATTCAGTTTCTAAATATTTGCTCATATTAAAAATACATAAATATAGTTTTAGTCTATAGCTGAATATTTTTCAAAAATTTTACTATAAAGAAAAATGTGTAAATATGATAAATCGCATATTTTTTGTGACATTTAATGCATAAATATTTAAAAAAAAATGTCACATATATGTTTAATGACATTTAACGCTTTATCAACTTAAAATATAACTTTGTCGACCTTTCAGTTGACTAAGTTTAAAGTTCAGCATTAGCCACCTAGCTGTCGGCTAATATGTTTCACAAAATTAAAAGAGGATAAAGAAGGTTCAGGGAATAAAAGTCAGGCAATGCCTATTAGCGTGTTTGTTACTTGATTTTATGGCTACGCTGTTGGGTGACACGCCAGGCTGACATTTCGCCATGTCTCTATCTCTGTGTATGCGTGTGTGACGTCATAGCTGTGCGCCGAGCCAGAGACCGTTGGAAGGTCAATCCGTACGACACACAGCGCGAAAAGCTGCTGTGATTTGCTGGCAACATATTTAGGTTAAGCCCATCTCTCGAGCGGAAATCTGTGGCGGGCTTTAAAGGTGCCGCAGCCACTGATAAAAGAGGGCGCATTAATCAGCGCGGTGAGTGTTCGAGTCGTCGTTGTTGTTGTTGTTGTTGCTGTTGTTGTTATTATTGTGCCTTTATTGTTGGTGTTTTGGGTCAAGTGGCTTGAGCCTGCCTGTTTGACCTTTGTTGTTGTTGTTGCTGCTGCTGTTGTCGCATCCTTTGGCCTCACTTTTGTTGCAATTGTTTCGTGTCCTATGGGACAAGGTTGCGAACCTCTCGCGATTTCACATTCAAATTAGTTGCAAGCGCTATTTATAAGCACCAGCAGCAGCAGCCACTTGAGGGCGTGCCGGTCGGGGTGGTGCCAAAGGGTGGTGGTGGCTGCCCATCCTCAGTGGCCGCATTATGCAAGCCACGCGATGCTCGCGAGCGTCGTCCAAATGTCGCCTCTTGTTTTCGGTGTTCGGTGTTTATTAATAAGGCAGGTGGCCAGACAGGTGCCAAGGGATGTGCAACTAATGCATATATAAATAAATCAATCATTGCCTCAAGCACACTCAAGCTCAGACTGAATCAATAATGCATGCCGCATACGTGACGTATACGCAATATATATATAATTAAGTATATGTATATATTTAGTATTTAAATGTGAAATTAGTTTAACATGGCTGACCGCACAGTCTTCTGACGTGGCATCAAGTGCATTGCGATGCTGTGGTTGTGTGGTGCTGCGGTGGTGCATGCATATATGAATGTATGCTGCAGCAGTGCAGTACGTCAACGGAGCCGACGTCGACAACGACGACGACTACGACGCAGCCCTGACCCAGTTAGCTGCCTTTCGTTAGCTTCCGCCGACAGCACACACACACACACACCTAGTCATTTACATTCATGATGGCATCTAACGACGTCACATTGAAAACCTTCGTCTGTGTGGTCAACCTGTGTTTGAGCTGCGTTCAGCGTATTTTCTTGAAAGCCTAAAACCGGCTATAAAAATTGTCAAGCATTTCACACGTCCAGCCGCTGTCTGTCGCACGTTACACGCTGCGTATACGCAATAAATGCTTCTTATCGAGCCATCGAGCAAATCAATTTATGCTGCAGCCCGGTGGCATATCCTTGCACTTTATCTAATTGAATGCGTGCGTCAGCGGCATTCCCTCTCCCTCCCTCTCTCTCTCTCTCTTTGTCGCTCAGGTTCAATGTCCTGCTTTGCATAGAAGTCGGCGTGCTGCCTGGGCTGGGTTTCTGTTGGCAGCTCTTGTGCGCTGCTTCAGGCAGTTTTTTCAAGGAAGTTCACTGAGGCATGCCAGAAAAAAAACGAAATGTGTTTTTCGGCCTGACTAGCTGAACGATTACATTAGAATATCTCTCTTAAGGCTGAAAACGAATTTTGAGTGGTTTTTTTTTTTGTTTGTTTGGTTTTCTTTCTTTCTTTTTCAAGTCAAATGTTAATATGATGTATACCCTGTGCTGAGATTTTAAGAGGGCATGAGGTTTATTTAAATTGAGTTCTATCTGCGAGAGTCTGAGATGAAAGCTGCTTTGGTAGAGTTATTCATTCTCGTCGTTTCTGTTGAGTCGATCTACTGGATTTCTTTAGAAAATTAATTCCTTGTGTTTACTCGTGCATTATGATAATTTGTCTTGAATTACGACTTCAATGTTTGTGCATATATATAAAATATGTGAATATATATATATCGATATCTATTGTTTTAGGTCATGTTAATCATATCTACTTTATTTGAATAAAGACATATATAGTTATATATGGCCTATATCTCAATAGATTGTATATCCCTAACTAGAAAAGAATATTTTTAATGTGAAATGACATAATCTAAATCTCTATATCTGCCGTAGGTAGTTAGCTTCTAATGTGTAGTAAATAAATAAATATTCCATAGATACCATTGCCTATCTGTTGATTGGGTTTGTTGTTTTTCAGCTTTCGATTCGAGAAAAAAGAAGAAAATTACAATATTTTCATTAAGCATCACTGAACTAGAATTCCTCTGCTCAAAAGAGTGACGCTATGACAATTACCTAAATCAACAAATTCCATGCATTTGCTTAAGCACAGGGTATCAAATAAGTATATCAGACAAGTACGCATATTTCATAAATAATTAATTTATATATTTCTTTATGTATGTGAGATACATATACACATAAGTATATATGTATATGCGTATTTACATTTCTGTACCTCTGGCCACAAATTGCTGCTGTCACGCCCCTTTTTGTGAGCCTGTCTGACTGTCTGTCGTTTGCATATACCTTTGATAGCCAGACAAATTTTGGATAACGATTTCCTTTGAAATGAGATGAAACCCGAGTAAGTATAGAGCACTCAAACTGGCTGTTGTTAGCTGACTTGGCCACGCCCCCATTTCAGTCGATTATAATGAGGCCTATTCAAAGTTTTGACTTATGGGTTGAATTTAATCGCAAAGCCTTAGAAATACAACAAATGCGAGCCTTGGCCAAGTCTGACCTAGTCCAATGCCCGGGCGACCAGTTGGCGGCATATGTCGCCCCACTGAGCTGAGCTGACCTTGTCTAGAGCAGTCCGGGAGAAGAGGAGGAGAGGAATAAGCGGGAGCAGCACTCAACCCAGCTAGGAGACAATCTCTTTGGTGGCAGCTTCCCGCGGGATAGCTGCTGAATGGGAACGAGGTCGTGGCCGTCGTGGCTGGGCTTCCGGCCAATTATGAATGAAATCCTTTAAGAGCTGCCGCAGGATAACGCGCCAAGTGGTTGGCTCACTTATATTGTGTTTGTGCCCGGTATGCAGCGAAGGACAAACAATTGCTCGTCTGACGTATGACCCGATCAAGGATGCGCCGCAGCTCCTGGTACGTCATCGTGTCGTCCTCCAGGGCAAGCGTTAACCTTCGCCCGGCTGCACTCGGCCAGCTTTTCAGTTTTATGAATGAAAAGCGGGGGGGAAGTGGGCGGGCGAGTCAGTGCTCAACAGCATAAAGGATGCTCCTGCCCAGCTGCTGGCCAAACTGAATATAATTAATTAGAGCCCGACTCTGTTTATATGGCCTAATCGTGTAATTGTGGCTTATATGCCGTACGTGTCACTTGGCATCTTTATGGCCCACTCTCGCAGCTGCCCCTGCCCCTGACCCGCCCCGCCCGCCCCTTTCGCAGTCACGTAGCTCCGCAACTCATTAAACGCAATGTCAGCTAATGTGCTCGCAGTGCCGGCAGCTCTGGTCAGTGCGGGATGCTTAATAAATGCCAACTCATGCATGCGAAATGAGAAAGGCATAAGAACGTCTTCGTTTCGGTTAGCTGCATACGAAATACCCTGGCGAGCACATGAGCCAAAGCCAAAGCGAAGCCGACTCCACATCGATTGCCCTAAATATTAAAATAGATGGATGCACATAGATGGATGGAAGAGGGGTTAGAGTACTTGAGCGACAGTGGATGACAAATGCTGTTAGAATAGTGGCAATTGTACTTGGGTTTAATTACGGCTTGACTAAGTATAAGCTATATGCTCTCAGCAAAGGCTTAACAAGGAATGCTATTCGACTACAGACAGGCAGACAGACATATAGACATATATAATAAAGATCAGCGAGTTGTTCTACAAGTTGGCTTTTATTTTATCTTATCTTCAATATCTAAATATATAATTAAAGATAAAGAAAAGTGGATAGTCAAATAGACAAAATGATAGATGGAGTGATAAATTAAGAGTTAAGTAGAGATATAGATAGATTGATTGATATATAGGGAGAGTGAAGGACGTTATAAAAGATGTGAGTGTCACTAGATGATAAAATGCGTATGGAGTACTATGAACTATGGATGAGTACTGGGATTTCATCAGTGAAGAATGCGGTCCGGCAGATAGATAAATAGTTAGATACATAAATAGATCCGTCAATTTATTAGTGTTATAAGCGAGTTTAAGGAAATATATATATAAAATCCTGTGCAATGAAAAATTAATCTAAACTTGCTTTATACAAATTTATGTTAAGATACAAACTACTTTGAATTCAAATTTTTCCATTAGAAAAGTTAAAAGTTAAAGTGTTATTTGCATGTATCATCTATATATAAAATGAAAATTTAATTCAATTTTACTTCTTCTGCTCATTAACTGCATGTACAATTTGGCACATCAAGCGCATTATAAATTTATCTGATTGAAAGCAATTTGATGTAGCCAAAGACAAAAGTGAAGTGAAGAAGTGAATTGCGAGAGAGCCAGAGTTAACCGACAATCAGAGCTGAAATTGCACAAAGACTCTCGATTGATTTATTGAAAACCATTGGCTTTTGCAGCTCTCATTTGGTTTCCCTCGAGCTTAGGCCATTTACGGCGAATATTTGCTTAGGTTGCGCTTTGTGCACTGAGCGCCAATGCGAAGATATTTGTGGCCCGAAATGTAGACATTTTGTTTACGCATTGAGTTCAATTACCAACACATCGTGCATACTTTATGAGCTGCGGCAAAAGGCAGCAGAGGATGCGTGGAGCTGCTGGCAGCTCGCTGCTAGCTGGGATAATTTATTATTTATTTAGTTCGTGTCACACTCTTGACTGAGCTCCTGGCTGGGCTCGTCCTTAGATGCTAGGCTCATCAGCTGGCTGTGTGATGGCAGAATACACGCATCTTTGAGGGGCTCCATTGTCTGGTATTTGGGTCAAAGTGCGAATTAGCATGAAGGTTGTTGCTTGTCTTGCCTTTTTCCGGCTAACAAGGCGTATACGTAACACCAGCGTTTAGCCAATATACAGCCACTTCTGTCTATGTGTTTTGTGTCGTCGCGTTGGCGTGTGAAGTGTCTTCAATTTGTGGCAATAAGCGAAGATTTGATGCTAAAAATAGCAAACGGTACAACAACAATAACAAGAGCAAACAAGAACGGCAACCACATTTGAAATATTCATTAAATGTTTGACTCGCAGCTCCTTAAAGTATGCAGCAATATTTTGCGAAATGAAATTACTACCGAGTGCCATTAAAAAGCAACGGAAACTGCCGTTAAGATAACAAGCATGAGAAAACCTCATAAAATGTATGCCTTGCACACTGGAGAAGAACAAAACGTGAAGATGAGAAGAAAAAAACAGAAAGCAGAAAAACCACTGAAGCAGCGCCACGTAAGATGATAAAGGTAAACAATTTTAAGGTAAATATTGAAAGAAAGTGAACCACAGAAACGTGGCAGAAGGAGCAGGAGGAGCAGGAGGAGGCGCTGTGGTGGCAAAAAACATATAAAGACATGTGCTGGCAAATGCCGAAATTGGAATTATGCTCAGCGAGAAGTCATCAGAGAGAACGCTACAAGAATTTCACACAAGCTCTTAATACCCTAAGCAGAGTATTTATGTTTGGTGGCTCGCTATGCCATCCGCATATGCGGCTAAAATGAATAAAATAAAATTTATATTTATGCCTTGTTTAATTTTGTTAGTAAGGGATAATAATATTACGTTCTGTTGGCTCAATGGGCCGAAGGCATGTCCTGATGCTATTAGCCAGGCTTTGTCTTAATGCAAGAACTAATTTATGTAAAGGTGCAAACGGTTAATGGTTGGCTTTTTATATAAAAATGTGTACACAAATATAAATAGATATATGTGCATATAATGCAACATAAGAGATGATTGCATTCTTATCTTCTATATTGATATGGATTTTGATAATTTTACAAGAGACTAGAGTGAATTCTTTACACAATTTACACAAATTCTATAGAACATTGATGTGAGCTTTGTAAAGCAAGGAGCACTCGATCGGTCTTCTGATTTTAAGTTGATTCACATAATAATCTGAGTAGCCATGCAACGCCTCGGTAGCGCAGTTGGCAGCGCGTAAGTCTCATAATCTTAAGGTCGTGAGTTCGATCCTCACCCGGGGCAGGTAACTTTTTTGTATGCAATCATGAAATGAGTTTTTTGATATATTTAATTATATACATATATTTATAGATATTTAGTATTCAAGCATGCACATATGATATTAACAATAAGTAGTAAAATATACTTGAAGCTCAGCGAAGCATCATTCCTCTGCTGCAATAAGTTCTTGCATACAAAGATCGTCACAAAAACTCTTGCAAAAACTAGGAAAAGTTTCAAGTTTCAAGTTTCAAAAATACAGAAAATGAGCTTTGCAAAGTGAAACCGCTTTCTCTGCCTCAAATCCTAGTCTTATATTTCAGGAAAGGAAAGCCAAAGTTATGCAGTAAAAGTTTTATAAAAACAAAAACCAAAAAAAAATATATATATATATGTATATATGGAAAAGCTAAAAGTTCGTGTTTTGAACTTCGGAAAGTGTGCAAATATTTTTGATAGAAATCTGCTTCATCAATGTTATCACAGACCTCAAGTGTTAGCTGATACTTAGCTTGTTTCAATTTTTAATAGCCCGCATAAAAAATATCAGTTTAAAGAGGAGCTTGAATAAAAACAAAGTTTTTTTTTTTCAAGGAAAATTTTATGAGGTCAGCTGTCAAGAAGATATGTATATCAGATTGGGAAGGAAATTCACTCACTCTGACGCTTTTAGTTAAGGTATCATTTAATTCGGCAAGCAGCAGCAGCTGGCTGCCTCTAATTGTTTTTGCTGTTGTTGTTATTTACGCTGTTTGCCTTTTGGCTCGTGTCTTTTTTTGGGGTGTGGTTATGAGCCAAAGAAGATTAATTATGCTGCTGTTTTGCTGGCCAAATACCGCTCACACTTTGTCTTCGTCTCGCCCGCCCGCTCGCTCGCCGTAACTCACGCCAGCTATTGCTCGACACGAGGGACAAATTAACGCGCTTTCCATCATAAAAATCCTTTCAGTTGCGGAATGGGGCCTTCTTTTCCACTCTGCCATTAGCTGAAAGCATAATGTGGCACAAAAAATGCAAAAGCTGCCCCGAAAATTAGGCAAGTATTAATAAGTGAGTGTTACACGCTCCAAGCAAGGGTACATATAAATAGCGAATGGCCAAAAATAGCTCAAAGAGCGGAAAAACAAAGAAAGCCGAACGGAAAATAGAAAAGGCAAACTTAATTAAATATGGACAGTCGCACAAACCGAACTGAAAAGGCAACAAACAGCAGCCAGAGCAGCCGGAGCAGCTGGAGCAGCCTTGGGCTGGGACTACGTGACTGCGGTCGCCTTTGGCTAGCGGCTGGCTGGCTGGCATACTTATACACAATTGTTATTTTCCATTTCACTGGGCCAAGTTGGGGAGTGCGCAACAGCGGGCCATAAAAATCACGCAGGCTGAGCGAAACATATCATTGCGAATGCTAAGCATTTGTCGTCGCCTATCAGCAGGAAATTAGGTCACTGAATACGTATTTTTAGGCAATTCCATTATCAAATACACATATGACGCGCCCAGAGGGCGCAGGAGTTGCCGAAGGCAATGACCATCGCCATCTCCTGCGCCTTTGCCTTTGCCCTCTGACGTATTTCGTCAGTAGAACAGAATTTATGACTTGTCCGAAAAAAAAGAAACAGTTTTGATTGCCTGTCTGACACGCTAATTTGTTGCCTTGAGAGAGTATTGAATGCTTGACTAACGATGGGCAGCGCTGGCGGATGGGGCGTATGCGTTATGCTGTTTGATATGGAAGAGCACTCGCTAGAGACTTCGAGCGAAGCACTTGACACTATTACTAAGCCGACTATTAAAAATAACGAGATTATAGCATTATGATAAATTTGGGGGCATTAAACTATAACGACTAGGCCCATCATCTTAACAGTTTTACTGAGCCATAAAACTTCTATATCAATTGAGTCCGATTTGTCATCAATTTCTATTCGATTCGGCTAACATAGATCGTATTTCCTAAAACACAATAATGAACTGAAATGCAATGGAAATTTTTGAGGCTCTGTGTAGAACGTTTTCTAAAGTCTTGACGTATTTGTCATATTTATTAGGTAATTATTTCCATGCCAGTTCGTTTGCCAATTCAGTTGGAATAATGTTAATCAAATGGCAGGCTCATGCTCCGGCTCAGGCCCGGGCCTGGCCAGACTGTGTCTGCCTCGATGTCAGGCTTGACTTGTTGTAAATTCGAAGAAGGGACACGCGTTTCGCACCCATAAATTTCCATAAACATTTTACGGCCTTTGCCTGGCAACGATATCCATCAGATTAATAAGTACTTTCCATATACACTCATATATGTGTATATACGTATGTGTGGGTGGGTGTGAAAATATTGATGATGTTGCCCTACCAATCGCTGACCTAGTTTTCCGTATGCCGGCTGAGTAGGCAGCAGGCAGCAGGCGGCGAGCAGCAGCGCATAAATGTAATCAGGCCCGCCATACGCGACGTATACGCAATGTGCAGAAGGGCTTCTGTTGCCGTAATTAGCCTTGATTCATTGTAATTGTTATTTTTGGCAACTTCTCGAGCTTCGCCAAGTGGGTCACTCTCCGATGAGCGTTTTCAAATAGCCAAAGTTTCCCAATAAATATCAATTGTTATGTGACAAAAAAGAAGATAAAACAATTTTTTTTTTTTTTTTTGTAAATTATTTTCTCGCTTTTTATTGAACTTGCTGTGTGAATGAAATATTCATTTGTAGCTGCTTCTATTTGTTGTTGTTGTTGTTGTTGGTAAATAGTTAACTTATGATTAAGTAAATGTGTATATATATATCATTATAATCGGCTGTATATATGTGTGTATAACTGTATTGCTTATGCCGTTATCTGCGTTCAATCATATATGTTATATATATAGTTGAGTTCTTAGATTGTTTGTTCATTATAAGTACATTACGGTAAATTTATGCAAGTGTTTTGTATATGGTATATATATGTATACATATATATATATGCTGTCTATATAATCAGTTTTGAATTGCAATGCTTGGTTAGTTAGTACATTTCTCATCTTATCTATGTGCCCTACGACTGAAGAGTGCGAGAAAAAAATGAATTTCAAAACTTGAAGAGCAAAATCTTAACTACCGAATGAAGTTTATACATATTTATACTTGTATGAAAACATAGTTAAAGTACTTAAGTATTCATATATATATATATATATATATATATGTAAGTTAGACTATAGTATATTTAACCGAGAAAATTTTGATCCCATTACAGCAACTAATTGAGTACGCATAGTAGACGAATATATATATCTATAATAATTATAATTAAAAATTCAAATTAATATTAGTTTTTGTTTCTTTTTTTCGAATTTGGGATAAAGGCACGAATGTACAATAAATTTATTATAATTTTATATAATTTTATTATAGTTTTAATTAAATTTAAGCAATTTTCTTTGAACAATACAAAACTTTCCCTTGGGACAGTCTTCTGTTCGGTTTTGCTGGAATCGAAAGCCGCGTGGAAAATTTTCTATTTCTATTTGCTAAAGTCTTGGAAAATGTGTTTTTTTTTCTCTCTTTTGGGGATCTTTCTTGGTGTTTGTTTTGTGAAATGAGCTGCTGTGGATATGAGAAGGTAATTGTATCACAGTTTTTCGAAATGAATGGGCGTGGCATTTGGCACTATGTATTGTGTGAGCTATGTGAGCTACGTGAGCTATACGAACTACTATCAACTGCTATTGGCTATGAGTAGATAACGATAGATAATGAACTCTCTGCCGATCCCGTTAGCGCCGCGCATATTGGCAGCAGACGGAGCTGCGTGGCACGCGCTGCGTCGGCAGACCGGACATGCCCTTTAGATATGTATAGGAGACGGGCTGACGGAGGATGCGTTGTGGTGGCGGCTTCGCCTTGCTGTGCTTCGCTTGGGTCGCGGAGCATGTGGATGAGTTGGAGCAGGCGCTGGAGCTGCTCGTCGATTTGGTGGCCAGCTTGTGCTGACGCTGGTGCAGCTCAATAGTGGAAGCCGATTTCAGAGCGGACTTCAGTGGCATTTGCGGCTGCTGCTGCTGCTGTTGGTGTGGGTGCGGCTGTGGGGGCGGCGAGGGGCCGCTGCACGACATCGAGCGCGATGTCAGCGAGAGGCTCTCAAAGGCGCGTCGCAGTGACGATGTGGACCGGCGTTGCATTCGGGAGAAGCTCGTGCGAGACAACGATTTGCGTTGGTCTTGCTGCTGCGGCTGCTGCTGCTGCTGCTGCTGCTGCTCCTGCTCCTCGATGTCAATGGTGCTGCTCGTCTCGCTGGAGGCGCAGGACATCAGGTCCAAGCGTGCAGCAGCTAAGCCACGACTAGCCGATGAATACGAATCGGTCGATGAACTGTGCGCATCCTCTTCCTGTGCAGCTGCATCAACTAGGTCAACGCTTGACCTCAGCCCAAAGCGTCGGCTGAGCAGCTGAAAGAAGCCCATGTTGCGCTCGTAGCGGGGCGTTGGCGAGAGGCTGGGCGAGTGCTGCGGCGGCTGCAGCTCCAATTCCAGCCAATGTTTGTTGCCATTGCTGTTGTTGTTGTTGTTGTTGTGCGGCGGCTGCTGCTGCAGCTCGTCCGCAAAGCAGACGTGTGGCGAGCCCATTGCAGCGAGTGCTTACTGTACTCTAAGGTTGCTTACTCTATGTATGCTGCTTCCGCAGAGTTTACTGTAGTCTTGTAGGTAACTATAGCTAACAGCCTTTGCCTTTGCGGCTAGCGAGTAGTTACTGTAGTACTGTATAGCGAGTGCCTACTGCAGTCTACACAGTTTAAAATGCATTGGAAATGCGCTCTGGTTTCTTGCCTAGAGCTGCGTTGTTGTTGTTAGCGAGAGTTAGCTGTAGCTTAAAGGTTATCTATATAATAGTTATATAGAAGCTGCACTTCCGACTTCCGACTTTGCTGTACTCCAAGCAGCTTAAGCAGGCTGCACTTCCGCTTTCTCTTTGTCTATGGCTTTGTTATTGCCGGTCCGATACACGCATACATATACACAGTCTCTCACACACACAAACATGCACTGTGTTTACTTTGTCGGCGTTTTGCTTGTTTCTTTTCTGCTTCTTTTTTTTCTTTGTTTTCTGCTCAGAGCTTCGTGTGTACACACAGACGTTGTCCTTTCGCGTTTGAGTCGGCAAATCGTTTGCCGCTTGCTTTTATAGACTCGCCCGGTCTGCAGACTGCGCTGGCTGCAAACAGCCGCTAGCGAGCGCTCTCTTACAACAGCTCTCTCTCTCTCCCTTGTCTCTCTCCCTCTCGCTCTTTCACTATGTGTCTGTCTGTTGCCTTACTGCGTTGTGCATTATTATGATTATTTGGCTGTTGCCGTTGCCGTTGCCGTTGCCCAATACACAATGGCAGCAATGGCAACATTTGAATTGTGTGGCATTTGTTTACCAATTGTTGTTGTTGTTTGTTTGCTCTGCCTGCCTCCTGGCACTGGTGGCACTTGCCATATTTGCTTAGTCGCGTGTGGCCTGCACTTTAATTGCTTTTTGCAGCGCAATTGCAAAATGTTTACGCATCGATTTGTCTCCATTTCCTCTTCACTGACTATAAAAATAAACCCGCTTGAGTTTATTTCGAAACTTTTAATTGCCGCACAGATATATCCGGACTAAGTACGTGGGTGGCTGCAGGTGTTGGTGGCTTTTAGCTTTTTAGCTACACGCAGATGTCGCCAAGAGAATTCATAAGCCGCAATTAAGGCCGTCAAAAATAGATTACAGCTATTGTTCTCACGTTCGCGACATTGCCGCTGTCGTAGCCGTTGTTGTTGTTGTTGTCTTTTTTTTTTATTATTTAATTACGCACAAAATTGATTTTAATGCTCTATAAATAAAACTGACTGCCAATTTTACGCCTCGTTGCGGTTGGGTCTGAGGCGACACGATGGGCGTGATTGCTGAGATGGACGAGGAGCGATGCGAAAGGGCGAATGCTGGATATTTGTCTATGGCGATTTAATGAAATCCGTTGTTTTAATGGCATTGTGTGTGTGTGTGATTGGTGTTTGTGTGTGTGTGTGTGTGTGTGTGTGTGTGTGTGTGTGTCTGGTGTGTGTGTGCGGGGAGACTGCGATAATTGTTCCTGTCGTGTTCTGCTGTTGTTTATCTTCTAATTAAAAGGCGTAATTCTTGTGCCCCTGACGTCAATCCCATTAACAGCCCTTTGTTCATTTGACAGAGCCAAGCTCTAAATATAATTGACATCCCTGCAACTGCAAATATTTGTTAACTATCAATTTAAATATAGAATAATAGTTGATAAGCTCCCACGCATCAAAGACTAAATTTGCGTTGAACTTTTCTTTTTATTTTTAGATGAAGAGGACGAGGAGCAGATGATTTTTAAAGGCCTGCATTTGGTAAGTAGAATTTATATTTAATTTAAATGAATATATGGCACATTATAATAAGCACTATTGTACAGCATAAAATATTATTAAATAAAAAAAATGATTAGTTAAATATAGTTTTTATTTAACCAGTTACGCCTATTAACTGCCTAAGCTGAATAACAGAAATGATAGATATTTAATATAGAATACGCAAACCGATACATATATGATGGCACATACACAGAGTTCTCTATTTGTTGGAATCGAAGCTTATAATACAATCAAATAAGCACAAACATGTATGCATGCGAATACATACATAGTATGTCGCAGTTGAGTAAAGTTGATCGCCTCCCATTCAGACTCTCCATTTCTATTCGAAATCATATCGGCTATGTTGGAATGACCTAAGTAGCTGTCTCGCTCTCACTCGGTAAAAGCTTAAAAGCAGACTAAGCCCAGCAACAGCTATTGTTGTCTCTCTCTCACTCTCTTATAAATGATAGGCGTGCAACTAAAACGCAAACTCAATTGGATAACATATTTACAAGAACTCTGTACAAGCTCTCGGTATCTCACTAATACTATTGCAGGCTAACGACTGCAGCCAATCGCGTTAAGGCTGAGCATAATTAGGAAACAGTGATGACCGAATAAGAGTAATAATGAATGCAGTGTCTATTTATGTCATATGGCAATTATGAAGCGAAATATATAATGAAATTCTATTTGAGATATCAATAGGGCTGCATTGGTATATGAGCCTCACTCAAGTAAGCAAAGTAGCTGCAAATCCACATTGAGTTTCAAGAGATTTGAATGTTACGCTGCCATCAAATTAATAATGCATGCGGCGGCTTAGCGAGCACTTGTAACAACAACAACTGCCGCAACGGCCGCCGATTAACGTCATCCATCGAGCTTGAATATGTAGTTTGGCTCAGGCAGACGACATCATATCGTATGTCAAAACTATAAGGTCGAGTCCTTCGGCCACTCGAAAATTGAGGACTTTACCTACATCAGCAAACGCAAGGCGACACCAAAAACAAAACTGTTCCCAGAGTACAGTGAGCGAACTGTTCCCAAGGCAGCCAGCCAGTCAGTCAGCCAAGGCGCAAGCGCACACAAGAGCTTTTGCCAAAAGCTTTTAGAAAATAACTGTTAGGAATTTTAAATATTTATAAGAAATAAAACATTTCAAAGTTTTTTCTTTAGATTGTATTTTATTTATTGACAGCTAGACTTATGCTTACGGTTATACGATCTAAAAATATAGGGTATTTTTACTTAGGTGCTAAACGTTTTTACTTATATTTTGCTCAGTTTTCTTCTGTTTAGTTTGGAAATGAATAAAGTGTATGGAAGTATATTTGAAATTTATTATAAATAAATAAATAATAATATTCAATTATTTGTTTTCTTTTGTATTTGTACAATTTTGAAATATCTTGGATAAATTCGTAATTTTGTCTAGTCAAGTGCCCATTAAAATAAGTGCAAAATATAATTGGAAATAACAAACGTTTTTCATAGATTTTTCTCTTTTATTTGTGTATATCATAATTTTTCATTTGAGCCTAGCTCCGAAAAGTTGAGTTTAAAAACTACATGGGAAGATATGTGTGTGTGGTGTTGTTGTTGTTGTGTGTATGTTTTAGGTAGGGTATATGCTTATATAATTTATATTAACTAGATTTTAGCTACTGTGTAAACTGAAAGTCTCTAAATATCGAATAGCTTTGCACACATATGTATTATTTTTTGGAATAATTCAAATATATGGAAACTGTGTTTTTTTTGTGTATAATTTTTTTTAGATATTGTTCTCTCTGACATATTTATAAAATATGTTGCTCTGCTGCATATCCAATTTTTTTTTTTAGGCACTACATCACGTTTTACTTTTTACTTTTCCCTATTAGCTACCCACCCAGACTCCACTTCGACACCTTTTTGTTGCTGCCGTCGCTGCCGTCGCTGCCGTCGCTGCTGTTGCAGTGTTGGCCTTCACCCGGAAATTGCGCTGGGCAATGTCCTCGGCGCGATGACGTTTTCGCCGCTGCTCTGTCTAATACATGTGATGCAGCGTGTAGGGGCAGCAGGCGGCATAGCTGGGCACGCGGGAGTATAGTCCGGACATGCCCTTCATGTAGACATACTGCACTGGAGGTCGCAGTATGCTCTGTTGTTTCTTGTCCTTTTTGGCTGATTTTTTTGTTGAGCTGCTGCTGCTGCTGTTGCTGCTGCTGCTGTTGCTACTGTTGCGGCTGTTGTTGCTGCTGTTGCTGCTGCAGCTGCTGCTGTGGCTGTTGTGACTGTTGTGGCTGTTGTGGCTGTTGTGCGGCGTCAGCAGCTTCTTTGCCCGCATCAGCGAGGAGACGTCGCGCTGTCGAAGCGGCGTGCTGCTGCAGGAGAGGGAGCGCAGCGATGCCGTTGCCGTTGTGGCTGCCGATGTGGAAAAGTGCTGCAGCATGCGGCTAACGGACGAGGAGATGGAGATGCGACTCAAATGTAGCCCAGCCTTGTTGCCAGTCGATGCCGATGATGCGGAGCGTGGCTGTGGCTTCAGCTGATTCAAGTTCTCATTCTCATCCTGCTCACGCTGACGCTTCTGCTGCTGCTGGGGCTCATGCTCGTGCTCGTGCTCGTGCTCATGTTCATCTTCATGCTCGTCGTCATCGGCGCCGCTGCTGCTGCTGTCGTCGTAGTGATGGGGATGCAGTTGCTCCATGGCGCTGCCGGGTCGGTACACCGTCTCCACATAGATATGCGCGTTGTTGTCGTAGAACTCCATGCCCGGCGAGAACGAGGCCGAGGATGTGCGCGAAGTGTTCTCCAGATCGAGACTGGAGCCACCATTGAGCACCTCCAGGCACTCGTTGCGCGAGCCGCTCAAGCTGAATGAGTCCGTGGACGAGCTGCGTATGTCATCCTGGCTGCTGTAGACCGTATCGTTCTGCTGATGATGGTGATGGTGCTGGAAGTGCCTGCCCAGGTGCCTGCTGAGCAGCTGCAGCAGGCTGCGGGATCGCGATAGTTTTTGGCCACGCGAGCCGCGCTTCTGCTGCTTCAGCTGCTTCTCGCCCAGATCCATCGAGGAATTGGAATTGGAACTTGACTTGGAGCTCGACTTGGAGCAATTGTTGGGAGTTAGCGTATCCATCTCACGTTTGGGTTTTAAAGTTTATAGTTCTCTTGGATAGTTCTTGGCTCAGAATTTATTTTAGAGTTTCAAGTTTTTCTTCACTTTCACTTGGAATGCGTTTCGCGACGTTTGCTGGCATCAACTGCTGGGGCAGGCGTTGCTGCTGTCGCTTTTATAGCTGCACTCAATTTCGACTGCTGCTCGAAAAGCTTCGCGTTTAACCTTCGTGCGCCGCACACCGCCCCCCATGCGCCCGCTCGCACAGTCAGCCCGCAGGACGAGGACACTTCGTGCGCTGGCTGCCTGTCGCCCAGCTCCGAGCCAGCAGTAACCAAGCAGCTGCCGTGGCAGCCACAACGTGAGCAGCAGCAGCAATTCCATTCTTCTTCTTCTTCTCGCATCGATATTTACATGTGGTTCGTGCTACCTGTTGCCTATTTGGATTTCCTGCTTCCTGCTGTCAACGTGATTCTTGCTGCCTGCCTGTTGCCTGCTGCCAGTTGGCCGTGTGGCTCTCGCCCTCCCCGTTTTTGTGCCATTGTTCTGCTGCTGCGGCAAACTCAAGTGTTTTTGCACTTTTTGAGCTTTTGCGCTTTGAGTGCGTGATGGAGAACGTGACCCTTGCGCGTCATACTCGAGCCACGGCTCGAACACCTCCAGCCATTGCCTTACAATCAACAGTTACTAACTTCCGACTGACGTTTCTGCCGCCGATTTACACGTGAATCACCACACCTGCCCTCAACTAGGCAGACAGCGCCCTGAATGGAACATGTGGGAAGTCCCAAAAATGCCAACTCTCCTTCTCTCTCTCTCTCTCTCTCTTTCTCTGTGGGCTCAGCAGCTGAAAATATTCCTCAAATTGGGTCATCCATTGGACTTATCTAGAAACTACTATCAGTCGATTCAGTGATAGCTCAGATTAGTCTGCTTTAATACATATTAAATGCATATTTAAATATCTAATTTTTAGCAATTTAAATCACTCCAATACCCTTTTCTGTTTGCTAAAAAAACAAAGATTAATTTGCCTAGCTGCTTGGCCTTCTTTGTGTAGCCGCAAAACTCTCAGAATTTCTTTTCAAATGAATTACGTTGAGTCTCAGAGTAGGGCTAGATATAATTAAATTTGCAGTATACGAAATAATTGAGCTCACATCTGAGCCGACTAATTTCTTCATTGTTAGCACAAATGCTAAGTGTAAGCGTATATATATTTATAAAATTGCTTTATTATATTTATTACTCGAGTCGCAGTATATCTCCCGCTAGGTCGAAAATCTCAATAATTCGTAAAACTGCTGTGTTCCCTAAAACTTTCGCTAATTCGACCGAATTCCTAACAATTTGATTTGTAATAATTTTACCGTTTCTCGTTGTTGCGACTTTGATAAAGAATATGAGAATATAATGTTCATTAAATAAATTTTCTTTTTTGAGCTCCTCCTGCTTCACTGAAATTTTGTATATATAAAATCTCACAGATTATGAGTTAAAATCCTATTTAAACTGCTTTAGTTATCTGCGCAACTTAAATATAATTTAGTAGTTAAGTTACGACTTAAATTTTGAACTAAAATTATATATTATAAGTCATGTCGATAAAAAAGTAAAAAACAAAAATTTTAAAAATTTTTACATTAATATATACTTAGTCATTTATTATATTAAATTATGCATTCATATACCTCAGCAATTGACTAACTCTCTCATCTTTTCCTCATCAAAGTTATTTACATTAGGTAAGCCGATTTGATAATTTTCGTTTGCTTACTTAACTTGGACTAGGGTTAATCAACGCAATCCTTTAATTAATTATGCTCAACTGCTGCCTAATCAACATTAAGTATGAAATAACTCTTCCATTTAGCGCTGCAATTAAATACGCTAATGGATTCAGTTTCAATAACGACAACAGATTATGAAATTGAATTTATGACCTAAGTTTTCACGTTTCCCTTTTGAGATAAACATTTGTATATAGTATATGAAGGAGAAGCACCAAACAAATGCAAAGAGTGTTAAAGAAGAGAAAATAAGAAAAATATAAAATTATGTATAAATATAAAAAGATAAACTATATAAATGACATATATTCATATATAAATATATTTATCATACACAGTGTGTAACATTAATATTCGATTTTATTTTGTTATTTTTCAACTTCAAAGGCAAATAAAACATAGATTATTTATTGAAATTAGTAAAGTTTTAATGGTAAACTATAGATTGAAAAATTACTTTTTCGTTGAGTTATAGATCAAAGTAGTATGATTAACATAATTAACAAAAATTATACATAAATCGAAAAAAACACAAAATTTGGCGTTGCTTTAATTAATCTATAATAAAACAGTAACAACTTCCAATAGCCGTAAATGAAACATTTAACATCATATAAATATACTTATATATAGAATTCATATTATGAATACATAAATATAATTGAAGTCTTCTACTACTACTTTGGTGCAGTTAATTAGCTACATCAACGCACAGATTCTTAGGCAGATATACATATATATAAATACAGTTATATTCTGAGCACTAGCATATCATTTAGATGTACTCATATAACACCCTACCTTCTTTACCTGTCCCCCCTTTCTACTCCCTCTGTCTATCCATTCGAATGATTCTGCTCATTTAAATAGTTTACCCTTCGTTCGCCTTAATCAAGTCCAATCAGTTAGCTTACCAGCTTGCTCATATGCTGCTCAACACTTGGCTTTACATAAGGGGCTACACTAGTCAGCCCTCTCATGGCTAATTCTGTGTGTGTCTGCTTGGCTGCAATTCTCTTCACTTGACTTTGGCTCCTGTTGCGACTCGCACGTTGCTGGCACGCATCGCGGTTATGCATGCAGCACTTGAGATGGCTGTTGGCTCTCGTGCTCCAATTGCTGCTGGTGCTGCTGGCGCTGCTGGTGCTGTTGCCTCTGATAGGAATAGAACACCATTGCACCTATAAATAGGGCGCATTCGATGTAATCAGCTTGCCACTTGACTAAATTTCAGTGCGTGCCGCTTACCTAAGTCCACACTTTGTCCTCAGTGCCCGTTTCATTGCATTGCCAACTGTCGCTGAGATATCCTTAGTGTACGCTGTCAAGGTCGCTCGCCGCTTTAGAAACATATGTATGTATATACACAAGACAATGTCACGTAGCTGCAGATTGGCTCACCTGTTGGCACCTGCCTGCGATTGAGATTTCGTGTGCAGCTCAGCATTGTTTGGATTTCTAGAGATAGCAACTCGACTCGCAACTGTTGCGAGAATTTTCCAAGGACGACATTAAACACTACGCCGAAGCCAAGGCGCTAATGGCTCTCAGATGCTGGCTACTTAGGCAGGTGGTCAGGCTCATCGCCTTTTGCCTTGGGGGCCAGAAATCCAATTCGTCTGTTACTAGGAAATAGTTCTTGGCCCCAGATGTCAGCAATGCTGCCAATGAATCCAGGGAATTGCATATCCATGCATAATTGCGCAGTTTCTTTGCGTTGCGTTCTGTGCAAATTATGCGATTGCAGAGAGATTGCTGAGAGTTGTCTATCTGTGAGCCTATCTAGCCTTGGACTGCTGGGCTGGCTGCCATTAGCGCTTGCCTTTTGCATTTTGGCTTTGCATGCTCATTTGCGGTTCACTGGAAGTTCTTCTTCTCCACTTCGTCTTCTATGCCTTCTTATATGCAAAACTTGTTTAGCTGCTGAAACAGATATCGTACAAGAATCAATTGAGATTAAGAAGCTCTCATTGCTTTGCATGAGGCTTATGTCTGGACACCGGGCTGTGGTTGCGTAAGAAAACATTGTGATACATTTCGATAAGTCGACTTGCTGATGCTCTCACTTATTGCAAGCGTTGTCCAAGGGAAGAGCGTATATTTGCTCTATGCATTGAACAGTTAAAAATCTTCTGTATCTGATTTGAAATCCTGAACCCAAGAATATTTGAATACATTTTACTCATACTCACTCCTTAAGCTGAAGCAGCTCCTTTCTCATGTCTCTTAATTAGAATTTTGCTCGCATTTGAATGGATTTGAATTTGAATAAAATTTATATCAACGAATAACAGATATAATGATTTATATATAAGTATGTCCTTATCTCACCTGAACCTTAACCAAATTCTTAAGGTATAATTCTTAATAAAGCTAGTCTTTAATTATATAGAATATCCCAAATCTTTTTGAATCTGTCGCAAAATGGTTGCAATAGTCACGCGACACTTTCGTCTGTTGATTACTTTGGTTAGTGTATGAAAAGCAATCAAACATTAATTAATTTATGCGATTATTTTGTACGGGTTGGGTTCGGTCTTCGCGTACGGCATTTGCGTGCGTATTGCGCTCCAGACACCCACATATCCATGTGACCAGCGGCTGGTCACGTTTTTGGACGTGCTGAAAGCAAAACGCAAAAGTTTCCGAAGCAAAAACGGAAAATCAGAAATCAGACGAGCGTGTTTTAGCTCTACGGTGGATTTATTCCACTGCAATTGGTACGGCTTCCATGTGCAGTGCGGCGGCTGCTGTTGCTGCGGCTGGTAGTGCTCGATGGGCTGTGACGTGGTGGTGCACGCCCCCAATTGGTCAACGCTTCCTATGGGATCACTGATGATTTATTTTAAACGTCACTTTGAGGTGGGGTTGAAGGTGCGACGGGTTCATATGATATTGCTAAAACTATGAAGCTATTGTGTGCACTGTCCTCTGCCTGTTGCCTGATGGTTGTTGGTTGATTGTTGATGCCTGGGCATGAATTGTTGACGCTTGTGTCGAGGCCAATAGCTGAAAGTTCAATAGACCAGAGGGCAGACACTCTAGGTAGGGAAATTGTTTTGACGCATTCGCCTCAGACAATGTGAATACAATTTAACACGAAAAATGGAGAATATTCGGGCTGATACACTTTATTCAAATTTCACGCTTAATTATTTCCCCCTTTTTTCAGAAGAGATATTCATAGGTCAGCGGCTTGTAGTCAGCACGATATTGCTGCTGATAGGAGTTGTCTGTCTCCACGCTGTGATACACCTGCGACTGTAAGGCCGGCGAGATGAGGCGTCGGGTGTAGGCCAGAGGCAAGGCATAGGCCAGTCCAGGTGCGCTATAGTAGGTATAGCCAGGCGTGTAGAGCACCTCATGGCTGAGTGCGAGGCCCAGCAGGCAAGCAAAGATAATGAGCTGCAATATAATAATAGTTGTATTACTTAATATGCATTTACATATACATATAACTTTCATTTTAATTTAATAATTGTACTAATTTTAGATTTGTGCTCAAAACTCTAATTACGGTTCTTCTCCACTTGTTTTTTCAAACTTCTACTCGCGTTCTCTTCGGCCACCGAAATCTAAACGATCAATGCCGAAATGCCTATATAGTCATCTAGTTGTCTCGCTCCCACTCAACAACACCTGGAGCTACGCTCAGCTACATTTCTCTTTCTCTCCCTCACTCATACAAATTATTGGATATTTTCACAGAAATTTATGCAAGCTCTCAACTTCTCACTAATACTGTTGCAAGCCAATCACGAGCGACTTTAATAATACCGAAAGACACATGTATATAATAAATGTGAGAGTGTTTTTCAGCTCAGATTTGTTGTACATATATTCACATATTGAATTCTTGCTCTTTAGGCTCTATATATCCCTTGGCTAGTCTCTTTCTCTGCACTTTCTTGAATCACAATTTTCTCAGCTTCGTTTGCTAGTTTTGTTGACTTGTCAGCAGTAGTTCAATGCTTCTTGAAGCGTTTATACGACGTTTGCTCTAAGTTTTGCCCTTTACTCGATTTCCTCTTAATAGATGAAAATAATTCATTTTAGCTTAAGTCAATCCTCTTTATAGTTTCACTAGCTTGGCCTAGCTTCTTCAATCGCTTCACTTTAATCGCTTGCTCAACTTACCAACTTCATGGTCCTGTTCTGTACACAAACTGAATGCTGGGTGGATCGCGTGGCTCCCTTTTATAGGCTGCAGTTTCTGAGTCCACTACAAGGTCAAAGACATTTGAGGCGGCAGCTCTGAAAGAAGCCCTTAACTCACTTTGAATGGAGCTGCAATTGCAAATGTGCTTCACAGATCGATTGACTGCAGTCCAAAGGAGACAAAGTAGACGTAAGAGAAGCTGGACTAAACGAAGGTGAAGTGAATACAGTGGGATACCCTATTGTGGAAAACTTTTAATGGAGTTGGCCCTGTATATATATTATACTGGAGGATTTTCTGTATATGTGATGTCAAATTTTCTCAATTGTCGATAGCGCAAAGTTCTTAACTCTTACAGTTTAGCTTACATATACAATACCTTACCCTTAACCAGTCTTACATACCCTTCTCTTCTCTCTGATGCATGCAGAGTATAAGGAGTTGAACATGTTCTCCGTCTTCCCAGTCAGATGGAGCGCTGATCGTTGGCTTAAATAACTTGGTAATGCAATGCAGTCACATGCAACTAGTTGCTCGCTTCCTCAGTCATTCTCACTCATTCGCAGTGTTTCTGTTCGATCTGAACAGTCCATTTCAAGTCCATTTCCATTTCCCTTTCACTTCCCTGACAGTTTCTGGACATGGTTTCTGCAAATGGTAAATATTTTGCTCTTCGATGTTGACAATTTTTTCGCTTGTTTTGCTTCACGTTGGCCCAAAATCAACAAATAAGGTGTAAGGTGTAAGTGGGCGTGTTCTCTCGCATTGATGAATTTCAAGGTCAGCTACAGCTTCCGCCTCGGCGGGCGTATTTACATATCTGTCCTTGAAATCGTACTCAAATTGTGAGAAGTTTACCAAGTGCGCAGCGCTTTGTTTTCCGATTGCGGTTCCCTGCGTTGGCCTCAATCTCAGGCAGGTCCGAAAACAAACGCCTACCACATTACTCAATTAAAGTCCTTTGTATATATGTATACATCGTACTTATTATTCAATATATTTCTGCGAAGTATTTACTGTTTTGGTCAGTTCTGCTCAGTTGTTGTTGTTGTTGTTGATGGTGTTGATTGAAAACAAATGCGCAGCTTCCTTTACTTTTGTGTGGCGTAAATTAAATGGCAATTTGGGACATCTTTGGGCCTATTGAGTTAATTTCTTATAAAATTTCAACTGTGATTTCCTAGACTTTAAAAAGCTTTATCCCAATATATAGGCATACATATCCAATGATCTTTAATGCGCTTCTCCGCCCAACGTCCATGGCACACAAAAATGTAGTCGAAGCCGCAGCTGAATAGAGCAAAGTACTGCAAGTTTTGGCCTGGCGGTTGAGTAGTGTGTAACACGAGTTGAGCGAACTGAAGTCATTCACTTATGAAATGTGAGCTGGACCAAATAACTAAACAAAGCCGGCTAAGATCTCAAAGCACGAAGGTCGAGCGTTGGATTGCATGCAGTCCATAGAGCATCGGCCATCGCTCATAGTTGCTGCTGCTTGCCACTTGTTATATAAATGCTGCAGTCTGTGCAACTAATCAACGAGTCTTCTGACAGCTACGCAACGAGTTTCAGTTCTGTTCTGCTCACTATCCAAACGCCCTCAACATGTACAAGCTGGTGGGTAGCAGTTGGCGTTGTTCCTGAGTTCATTTTTAATTTGCATATACATTTGGCAGTTGGTCTTGCTGTCGCTGTGCGTGGCGATTGCCTATGCGGCACCTGGACTGCTGCATGCCACACCGATTCTGGGCAGCTCCTCGTATCTGGGCTGGCCGGGACAGACGCTGCAGACGGTGCAGGTGGTGCGCCCCATTTGGCCCACACACAGCATTGTGCGCCCCATTGGACGTGGCTACGGCTGGCTTTAAATGAGCAGCGGTCATCCAAGGCGAAAGGCCTGCAATGAAATAAATTCTTTGAGCTTGATTGGAAAGTCTGCTAAATGCCTTTTTTATTGGGACTCTTGGGGGTTTCATGCTGCGGCTATAAAAGTCGAGGCACCAGCCGCCAGCTGCAGTAGTTAGTATACAGCCAGCGGAATGGCCTGGTCAGTAAGTAGGCGTCTTTTATTTTGGAGACACATCTGTAGCTTCATCTTTGGCGCAGTTCTTTCGGATACTGTGGACTGTGACTGTGACTGTGGTGCTGCATTCGCAATACGCCGTGCCTCTACATCTGTATGTGCTCACGCCAGCGATGCGCATGGCTCAACCCACTGCAAGTCAACTGCAGTTGCTGCCTCTCTTACCTGCAGAAGAGAGGAAGACGCAACTTGGAGCTGTGCAGGGCAGGGATTTATTACTAGAAATGCAGCAACTGATGAATAGCTTCAATCATCTGCTGCAGTCAAACAATACCTCGAAGAAAAAAAAGAAGCCGCCCTTTCCATTTCCATTTTATTACAAGCCGCTATTGGATCGATTTGGGAACCTTACGCTTAATCTGGCGTTTACATTTAATTTCATGAACACCAACTCCTTTGCTATTGGGAAACCAGCTTAAAGTATTATATATTATATTTACAGTAATAAAATCTCGGAGAGAGTACTTCAATAAAAGAATTGTTGCTCTTAAAAAAAATAAATAAATGCGTATGCAAGAGCCAAACCAAGCCATGCAGACTTCCCATTGGCAATCGTAAAAAATTTGCAAAGCAACAACAACGTTCTCCGTTTTGCCAAAAAAGGAGAGAAGCATGCGCTAATCATTCAAATAACTAGCATAACAGGCGCAGCAATACTGCGAGTCCAACGGTACATTTTTCGTTCTCTCTCTTGATCGTCTAGACTGTGAGAGATCACATGCACGTATGTGTAAATGAAAGGGAAGATAATAGGACTATTTGTTTTCTTCTTTCTCAAGCCGAACGTAGCTCATCGTGTGTAGAGGACAAATGGTGGCGTGAAGAAACAAAAACGAATCCTAATCGCCTGGACTAAGGGTAACGTATGAAAGAAAGAGATAAACGTTTCAATTACTTTATCGCATTGACTCATTACGTAAGGCGTTCATGGCGTCTTTAAATAAAATGGAGAATGACTAAGTGATGGCTGAGTCTCTGGTTAGTTCTCGAATAATCGTTTTCAGTAATACATATGTGATACCGCTAACGTCCGCTATTCATTATTGTGCTTATACTTGTATTTGCCAAGGGTTAAGCTTCATCATATTAGTGTAGCTAACTTTTAGGCTGCTGTTAAATAAAAATGCAAATATTTAAGTTATGTTTCCAACATTTTATTTCTGCCGTAAAATATGATCAATTTTTCATATCCCGTGAGTGAGTCGTCTACTTCTTCAACAGCAGAGGGGCTGTGTAGGCCGCAGCGTAGGGCGAAGCCACATAGGAAGAGGCAACATACGGCGAGGCCACATATGGAGATGCCACATAGGAAGATGCCACATAGGGGGATGCCACGTACGATGATGCCACATACGGAGATGCCACATAAGGTGCGGAGTAAGCCAGAGGAGCCACAATTCCTGGCTTAGCAGCAGCGAAGGCGACCAGAGCGAGGATCACAGCAGCGATGAACTTGAACATTTTTAGTTTGTTGGTTGGTTGGTTTACGGTTGTTGATAAAACAAATGTAACTGATGCTCAAACCAGTGTCGAGCCATGGCTTATATACGCAAATTGGACTCAACCATTTCGTAAAGACCTTGGCCAATGTGCATGGTGTATTCTCTTGCCCAATTGCTCAGGCATTGCACGTAGCCAGTCCAATTGGCACTTATATGCATAAGTGACTTAAATAATTTGTAGGTTTAGCCCCGCTTGGCTCATTAGCTGGGCCAGCACGATGTCTGCGCCAAGGCTCTACCTATTAGCTGGCTGGTGTATAAAAGCCCTGGCTCAAGCAGCTATCATCATCAGTTCCGTTCAACCGACAAACTAAACAACTCAAGATGTTCAAGTCAATCATCCTCGCCGTCTTCGCTCTGATTGCCTGCGCTGCAGCCAAGCCAGGAATTGTGGCTCCACTGGCTTACTCCGCGCCCTATGTGGCATCGTCGTACGTGGCATCTCCCTATGTGGCATCTCCATATGTGGCATCGTCGTACGTGGCTTCCCCCTATGTGGCATCCCCGTATCTTGCATCGCCCTACGCTGCTGCCTACACCGCTCCTCTGTACCTCAGGAAGTAGGCAGATAAAGACGACCCGGCAAAACACATCTGCAAAAATTGAATATGAATAAACAAAACTGAACCTCGGAATCAAATTGTTTTTACTCATTTTATCTTGTATATATATAACACCATATATATGTGTACGTATATAGACAGTAGTCGGGGCTCTGTTCAAGGTCTTTGCCTGGCACTTATCTCAACTGCCAGCAGGAAGTTTGAGTCGAGGTCTTTTATCTGCCCCTTCATTTGGCTGTTTGCTCTAAAAGGTTTCCTGGTTGTCTTATCAAATATAAGAAATATATGTATTTATATTTATATTTATAACTGCGTTTCCTTAAGCTTATTTCTGATTTTGGCTATATGCTATCGAGATACTAGCCTTCCATTGTGCCATTCGAATGGAAGACAATGCTGCTGCGATTGTAGCGACCTGAACGTTGAAACTTGCGCCAGCGCAACAGTATCAGAGCCACCAAGGATATGAGGATCACTGCGCCCAGCACACACAGGAAGAACTTCATGAAGTGCAAGTGGAGCTCGAGATTGCGTGAGTGGGCGCGCAGCAGCTCCAGTTGATTGTGCAATGACTGTGTGGGCTCCTCCTGGATGGCGCCCTGCTTGGATGGACTAATGCAGGAGACATCGCGTATGTGAGGCGTCTCGTCAGTGCTGTTATCCGGCTCGATGTGCAGGGTCACGGTCTCTGTGAGGTAGGGCGGTATCAGCAGGTGGTGCAGATAGGAGCAATTGAAGCGATTCCTCGAGATGCCCAGTTTCTGCAGCAAGGGAAAGGCCTGGGCGAAGCTGCGATTGCCCTGCACCTCGGTCAGCAAATTGCCATCGACGAAGAACTGCTTGAGGTTCGTTAGATAGGGCACAAATAGATCCAGATTGAGGTTGGTCAAGTTGTTGAACGACAGATCGAGTATCTCCAAGAACTTCTGCTTGGAGAACATGCCAAACTGCAGCTCACGCACGCCAGTGGCACGCAGATAGAGATTCCTGAGCCGCTTCAGCTGATCAAAGGTGCTGACAGTCAGGGATCCGATGGGATTGTAGGAGAGATCCAGATGAAGCAGAGCAGTCAGATTTGTTATATTCGCCATGCTCGCCAGTCGATTGCCTCGCAGCTCCAGTGTCTCCAGCTGCAGCGCCTGGTGCATGTGAATCGAGCTGATGTTGTTGTAGTTAGCGCGCACGAATCGAGTGGCGTTGATCGTGAGGTTGGTCAGGTGGTTGTAATCCAAATGAAGCTGATGGACAATATTCTTGTTGGTCAGCTGAAAGGCGTCCAGTGAGTTGATAGCCAGCAGGAGGCTCTCCAGGCTGGCAGCCTCCGTGAACGTATCGGGATGAATGCGTATGAGCTTGTTGTTCGATAGATTCACCTCCTTGATGCGGCGCATGCGATTGAAGACCTCCGGCTGGATGAAGGTTAGCAGATTGCTCTCAAACGAGACCGACTCCAAGTACTCGTTGTCCTTGAAGATGTCCTTGTGCAGATCGGTCAATCGGTTGCCCGTCAGCTGCAGCTTATTGAGGTTGTGCAGCCCGCAAAACGCATTCTCGCTCAGCTGCGAAATGCGGTTGTACGATAAGTCCAGGCGCATCAGAGCATTGGCCCCGATAAACACGGACGTCTGCACGGAAGTCAAATTGTTGTAGCTCAGATTCAAATACGACAAATTGCTCGCAGCGCTGAAAGTGTTGCGCGTCAGCTCCAGGATGCTCGTATAGGACACGTCCAGCGTCTTCAAGTGGGCAAACGTCTCGAACAGACGGAAGGGCACCGACAGCAGCGTCGAGTCGTAGAACTTCATGAACTTCACCATGTTGCCGTTCAGAAAGTTCTTGACTACGATATTTTGACTGTGGGTCACAACGAAGCCCGTGACTGTGCAGAAGGCATCGCTGGCATCCATATACATGTGCTGCTCGAACTCATCGCAGCTCAAGTAGACATCGCCCGATAGGCCAGGATCGCTGTTGGCCAGGACAAACAGAAGGAATAGACCAGCAGTGCGTATACGCATTGTGAACCGCGCGCAGCGAAGACTTTCCGCAAACTGCAAGAGAAGCTTCGGACTGCAAGTTTTTTACAGAAGTGCAACGGAATTTGTGGCACGATGAAAAAAAGAGCCGATTGATATATGTATATATTATATACTTAAATATCATGTTTGTATATATGGAGACTATCGTTGTTTTTAATGCTCTGCTAACAAATGGAAGACTTTGCTCGAATAGTTTCTTCTTTATATGAAAGATAAACATACAAAAATTCCAGCTCAAGTTATCTGACTTAAGAACTTTTCCCAGAGTAAGCTTAGCCAGATTTACTCTATTCGAAATGCTTCCCTAATTACTGAATATATAATATTTCTGCATATCGTAGCTTAATGTACAGGGTATGTTGTTGTCGCGCCTGCTCAATCTGGAGCATGGATATTCGAGTCACTTCTCCGAGCTTGCAAGTGATAAGAAATGTCGGCCTGGGCTTTGCTTTTATTCTTTTTGCTGTATTTGTTTGCGATTACGAAAAGTTTTGTAAAATATTATATGCAAAGATATCGTAGGCCCATGTGGCATGGCCATTGTGTGGATGCCACGATGGGTGCAGTCGGCAATGCTGCAACACGGATTAAAAGTGTATTGACTGATTGCATAACTAAATTGCAGAGTCAGCGCTTGACCTTGAATCGAGTGAACATACGCAATCCGATTCACTGCATGCCACATGCCCCAGGGCACAAGTCACAAAGTCAGCCAAATGCTCTTCGGTCGGTTCGTGCTCACAAGGGCAGGTCAGTTAACTGAACGCATAAATTTGAATCGGAACAGCTACTGTTTCGTATATATCCATATAATATATAGATGTTTAACGCTTGTTCGCTTTTTCTTTTTTTTTTTTTTTTTTGGTGGCTGCCTTCAAAACTTTTTATGGTCCCACATTTTGGCGACGTGCTCGACATACCCAAAGCAAAAGACCTTTCCAGCTGCTTTTGGCTGGGCACGTAGCCAGGCGCTCGGCTCGTCTTTTATAATTTGTATTGCTTCTAATTATATTTCGTGTAGAATCCATCCACATCCACATCCACATCGCATATTGCGGCGGCTATAAAACTGCAATCGTAGTACTCTCTGGCATAGTCTACTTTGATAGCTCTAACCAAACATTTCAACATGTTCAAACTGGTGCGTTTTTTGATTGAAGTCTGTTTTCGCTAAATTCTAATTGGGTTTCCTTTGCAGTCTGCTGCCCTTTTCGTGTTCTGCGCTGTGCTCGCCTGCAGCCTGGCTGAGGCGAAGCCTGCGGTGCTTGTGGATGCGGCTCCTGCTGTTGTCACTGCCACCAGCTCGCAGTATGTGGCACGCAATTTCAATGGCATCGCTGCCGCGCCCATTGTTGCCGCCGCCGCCGCTCCCGTTGCCGCCGCCTACACCGCCCCGATTGCTGCTGCTCCCGTTGCCAGCGCCGCCTATACCACGCCCCTTGCTTATCCCTACAGCTATCCCTACACCGCTGCCTACACCACATACCTGTAAATGATGCATTCACCGTGTTGACTCACCTTTTTATTGGAATACAAAATAAAAAAAAACAATTGCTAAACGGAATATTTGGGTATTTGAATTTATTTTTGTTCAAGGAAGTCGAAATGTTGGAGCTAGAAATATGAATTCACTGCGTGAAGCGAACAAAATATTAATGTGAAATATGTGAATACAAATATTTAAGTCTTAGATCTATTTTTAATGATACTAGGAAATAATTTTGTTCGATGTTTTTAAATGTTGTTCCAGTTGCTATTGGAAGCTCTGCTCTGTTAGCTGCTTAGGCAGACAGATAGGCAATAAGAAGCCAATACTATAGAAGAACAGCATGATACATAGAAGGCAATAATCATCAAAGTTCCGGGTATGAGCCACGCAGCGAAATTCTGGAATGTGCTACATAAAATGTATGAATTTTATAGCAAATGAAATAAAATATATCGATATATTTGATTTTTTGTTTGATCGTTTTCCGCTCTAATTGAATATATTTAAAATGTTTCCTCGTTGTGCTGTCTTTTATATCTTCACCTTAAGGCTCGCCATTTTACGTCTGCTTGTCTTCTTCCACCATGTTCGAAGGACCAAAGTAGCTATCTCGCTCTCACTCAGCAACGCCAGAGCTGACGTTCAGTGACATCTCTATTTGTCGCTCTCTCTCTCTCTCTCTCATAAATGGCAGGCGTGCAACTAGAACGCAAACTCAAATGGATATTAATTTTACTAATACTACTACAAGCCGGATACTGCAGCCAATCACGACAAAATTGAATATAATTTGGGAACTGTAAACAGAAAGAGACGAGCAACAGCGATGCAGACTTTGCATATCACTCTAATACATCATCTTTGTGTTGTTGTTTGTTGTTTCTTTATATACATTCATATATTTATGTTTCTTTGTGATTTTTTTTATAAATAATATTTAGATTAAATTTAACTATGCTTACAAATATTTCTATTAACAACAACAACGTGTTTTGGCAACGACTTGCAGTCTGTGTCTGGCTAAGGATTCCGAGGCTGGAAGCCAGTGGCTGCCTGTTTGGCAGCAGCTATGTTTGACTGGTTGTTGCCGGTGTTGTCTCTGAGTCGTTGCTGCTGCAGCTTGCTGCAGAATGTTGCATTGCAGCGCGCGTATGGCGCCCACACAGCTGGGCAGCATGAGTGAAGCGGTGCAGAGCTGACAGAGGCTAGAGCGATCCTCCCGCGATTCACAGCAGTTGCAGCAGCAGCAACAGCAAGCGGTGCAGCAAGTGGTGCAGCTGCTCGATTCGGCTGGAGCTACAACTGCTCGTTGGCTGTTAGACTCCTCCGATGCGTTGACAATATGCGTTTTATCCGCGTTGCGTTTGAAGCTTAGTAGTTTCTTATACATGATTGTGTTCTGAGCGCTTTCCTCTGATCAAATGAAACGGCATGTGGGGCAGTCGCTTGGCTTTATAAATTCAATTATGGATGTTCGATGCGATGGAGGTGCGAGTGGGTCACAAACCCAAGCACATGCTTTGCATGCGAATCACGTGTCAGTCAACGTTTCAGTTCGATTTGCTGATCGTTTTTATATTTTTATTTTTTGCGTCACGTTTATAAATAATTATTGCGTCTGGCTGGACAGCGACCCCGCCCCCCTCGCACTCTCCCCCACGCCCGCTGCCCCTAGCATATAGCCGATAGCCCATAGCCCATACGCTAATGAAACTAAAAGTAAAGTGCAAATTTGGTCGCCGAGATTCTCCTTGGCGTGAATTGATACGACAAGCTGACTGCTCAATTGGCAGGCAAGAGCATCCGAATGCCTCGCCGTGCATAATAATTAAAAATTCGATTAGTTTCGCATATTTTTCATGTTTTGTTTTTTCATTTTGTATTTGGAACCTCGAGTCTTTTGTGCATTTCGGGTATATAAGTTCGTGCAAATGCTGCAGTAGGCATCAGTCAAGTTCTTCAGAACAAGCAGCTCGTTACAACCCAATCAAAATGTTCAAATTCGTAAGTTTTAAATACACGACGATGAAAAACATCCTCTATAAGTAAATCCTTTGTATAGTTCGCTCTGTGCCTGTTCGCCGTCGTCGCTTGCGTCGCCGCCAAGCCCGCTATTGTTGCTGCACCACTGGCCTACAGCGCCTACACCGCTGCCGCACCAGTCGCCTATACCGCGCCCTACACCGCCGCCTACACCGCTGCCGCTGCCTATCCCTATGCCGCCTACCCCTATGCTGCTGCCTACTCCGCATATCCTTATGCCGCCTACTACCGTTAAGCATGGATGACGACTTGACAATTTGATCTGGATCCTCGGCTCACGCAATTTATATTTCCTCGAGCAATCCTTAGACTCCCCTTTTACTCGGTTTTTGTTTCACCTTTTTGGTTTCCCGTCTTTTGAGTTTATAGTATTATTTAATGATGGTTAGAGTGGAAATATTATTGTTGGATTAAATGCATTTTGCGTAAAACGTAACAACCAATTGTGCTTCTTTAATTTTATGAGTTGTATTTTAATATTTTATTTTGTTTTTTTTTTCCCTCAGCGACTGATCGGGTTCTGCTGGAAAGTCTTCATATCAGAAAGAAGAATCAATTTCGGCTTTTGCTATTTTTTGTTCTTGTAGGAAGTTTTCCCTCGTCTTTATATGTATTTTTTCTTTGTGATGTTTTTTTCTCAATGAAATACTCGATCCTTTAAAAAGTGTTGCCTCTTCACATTTCCTCTATTAAGTATGAATTTCTCCAAGTCTGCCTTTCCTTTGGATGTTTTCCATTCCATTGGAAGTTTTCCTTGCTATCTGAATATTCTATCTTCTAGGCTACTTACCCTCTCTAGGTTACATCTTAGCTTAACATGGAATATATTTCAGAGATTTTCGATATTTTAAGCTGCATCAGCTACATCAGTAGAAGTATTTCTTGTGTTCATTCACTTGAATGGTCTTTTCCTTTCTAATCCCCAGCATCTGTCAGATCCGCTTGACCCCCGCAAGGACACTCGCTGGTGTCTATTTTCTTTCACCTTGGGCGCACAGCTGTTGGCCAACCCTCTACTGAGCAGTTTTCTATTTTTAATTTGAATTACAATTAAAATGCGCAGTCCGCTGCTCGCTGCTCGCTGCTCGCAGCAGCTAATGGAATATATGTACTTGCAACTGGGTTACGTTAAAATGACGGGCACGTAAAGCGTCCGTAGTCAGCAGCAGTTTGTGGCTGATCAGAGGATTGGTAAGCGCTAAATTATGATAATCGCATCCACAGAAGGCAGCTGCCGCTGACGACAACCTGAGCTACGATTCGAGCCGGCTGCGAGGCGGAAGTGACTAAGCTCTTGAGTTAGGAATGTGGATTATCGTGTAGTTTAGCAAGTGCTTTGTATTTGGTTAGGATTTGTTGGCCTTGTTTGAATGCGTGCTTTGGCTTTGGCTTTACGGCCAGCCAAAATGAGCATTTGGCCCTGGTTTGGTAATATTTCAATTATTCAGTGCAGGTAGAGCAGACATTGCTAGGCCGTTGCTATGCGCCGTGATGGGGCTATTTGTCATTATTATGAGCAGCTTAAACAGCAATTATTATTGCATGCCACACGTGCCACAAAGCCATGTAAACAACGTTCTGGAACCCTAAAATCCTCGAACCCTAGCCGAGTGCTGGAGCCCAGAGTTCATTGGCATCGATGTTGACTTTGAAGTATTGCATAATCCTCGGGCACTGCTGTGCCGCGCCCTTTTCACTGTTTACTATCTGCGAGCTGTCAGCTTCGATTCTTAGGTATACCCTGTAAAAGTGCAGTGGAGTAATCTAGGTAGTTAAGGGAACGACTTGCCGTTGTATTTAAGATGTGATTACTTGAGAGAGTAAAGTCTTAAAGAAATCGATTTAATTTTGAAATTTTCGTTTTTGATATTAATAAAAATGTATATGGATGATGTTAGCTTATAGCATCTAATAATATAATAAATTTTTAAATATCTGATCCAGGGTATTTAAGTTACCGACTATACACAGTTTCTTTAACTCTATGCTGGTTATATCCTGTACTATTTGAGCATGTGCATACAGGGTATACTCGACTGTTCATAAGTATTGTGAAATCTATTAATACTAATATATTTATTTATAACTATATATCTATCTAGTCATATATATTTTAAATATGTATAGATATATATTATATGAGTACAGACCGATTATGAATTATATCTACCTATACAGATAGATATCTCAAATCAGGTATATGCTTTCTAGTCTGTTATAAAGTCATATGATCTACCCCACTCATCAT
Organism: Drosophila mojavensis; assembly: GCF_018153725.1. Taxonomy (NCBI): domain Eukaryota; kingdom Metazoa; phylum Arthropoda; class Insecta; order Diptera; family Drosophilidae; genus Drosophila; species Drosophila mojavensis. The sequence continues at coordinate 2,490,908 of NW_025318899.1, read as the reverse complement.
TTACTCCACTGCCCTTACTCATGCAGGGTATCTCAACTTCTAGAACTCAAGCTGCTTCAGTCTTGGCTCATTTTTAATTGAAACGTGCCCCGTTTGTTGCGTGTGGCAGCAACAGCTGCTGCCAGCATTTGCAGAGCTAGCCGCATCTAACTGCCGCTGCCGCTGCCTCTGCCTCCGCCTCTGCTGCTGCTGCTGGCGCGTTTAATTAAAAGGCGCCACGGGGAAATAGACGCAACTCTCAAATCTCAAGCATCAGTTGTATGGGCCTCGCCACTCCTTGTGGCAAGTGCATTAATAATACGCCGCGTGGTGCCGACAACGTTCTAGCTCTTTTTCCATTTGTTTCTTTTGACTTTGTAGTAAAAAAATGCATTTCATTAAAATGTTTAAATGTCGAACGGATTGCAAATTAAATCAAATGCGAGTGGTTTTTCGCAAGTTCTTTTGCTGCATTTTGCATGATTTTTGACGCCTACAAATTGGCAGCCATTAACGAACCGGGTGATGCACCACGCCTATTGCAACGCCTTCATAATTGGCTTCGCCGAATGCTTATGGTTTAACTAATCGAGTATTTCCCAGGCAACTCGTTTGCCATTTTAATCAGCTTCCCCTGCTGCTGTTAACTACATTAGGTTTTTGAGTGGCTACAGTGTTGACTGTCAGTTGGCGTACACTGTGCCAGCAATTAGGCAACTGCCCAGTCAGCTGACACACTTCATTTGTGCAGACATCAATAAAGGTCGATCCTAATCGACGCGTCGCCCGAGTGACAAAATTTTAATTGAATTTAATTTTGTAGCGCTCACTGTATGAGTCCATAAACCGGCTACAGTGCCTGCTTAGAATTGCCTGCTCCACTCAAGTAGCCAAAAAATACAAAACGAGTAACGAGTGAAGTAGTTGTGAGTGACAGACTGTGAAATACCCTAGAGTAAGTGTTGAACGGAGTTGAGGACGGTGTTGTATGAAGTAGCTCCCTCAGATAGGGCCATGGCAGATGGCAGAGCTATAGAAGAAATTATTTATTTAATATAATACCTTTGATTACTATATATGCCACATCGTACTCGCCTCTCTCTCTTTCTCTCTCTGCTAAATATCTTCTTCAGATTCCGTACACCCCATCTCAGCTACTTGGGCTGGGTAGAGCTGCCTATAAATGTGTCGCCCACTTGGCAAACGCATTTGTATGCAAATATTTTGCCTGGGCGTAAGTTACGCGTGATCACAGCCCGCTGAAATTGCCCAGAGTCTGGCCATTGTCAAGCGGGCAGCCGCCTTTCCATTTGCTGAGGGGAGTCGAGATTTACGCAGTCAATTTCGCATTGCACCGCAGGGCGTTGCGGCGAGTGGCCAAACGGTGGTGCAGGTGGTGCACAGGTAGCCAACGGGCACACAGGCATAGCCATAGTCACAGGCTAAGACTCCGGCTGAGGCACTTTAACAAGTTGGCCTTTTAAGTTTTACGTAAAGTTTGAACTGATTTATGCGTGTGGGGCGGCGAAGTGCGCTGCAATTAGCTGTCAGCTGCAGCAGCAGCAACAGCAGCAGCAACAATAACAATTAGAATGATTACAACAACAATTTGCATTGTGCTCGCAGTTGATAGCTATGAATTTATGATTGCATTTAAAGTTTCACCGTGCACTGTGCACAGCGACATAGCTGGCGGGGGCTCTTAGTGGAAGCCCCCCTAGAACGACCTTGCAACGCCCCTGACGGGCGCAGCCGCCGATAGGCTTGCAGCAAACATCAGTTATCGACTTTTGGCCTAGATAAAGTTGATCTAGAAGTCCGGCTCAAGCAATCAGCCAAACAACGCGCATTATGACAACCTTACACTGAGCGAAATGGGGTAGAGCTGAAAGTAGAAAATGTGCTAGAAGTTGGGGATATGATTTGAAATGAGAAGAAATGAAATGAAAGAGTTAATGAAAATAAAAGTTGTATATTTATTATATTGTTTATATTACATAACATTCTTCTCTTAGCTGTAATCGCATTTCATTTCTGCTTAAACACTTTTAATTTCTCCCCTAAAATCCCTTTCCGAATTAATTTTCATTTGTATGCAAATATGTTTCTTAACTTTTCGAATTGTCAATTTGCCAATCTTCAATCTTAAGTGTATGCAGTAATTGTTCTAGAATTCACTCAGCGCTATTATCGACATTCAATTAATTTGTTATTAGACTTGGGCTGTGGCTCGGTGGCTCGGTCGTTCGCTGACTCTGACTGTAGCCGATCAATTTGACTTTAACCAAATACTGTAATTAAGACTTAATCTTTAAGATCCTGCTAAATGACCAATTTACACATGGCTCCAACCATTCGCTGGAAATGATAAATATCGGAAAATATCAAGCGCAACACGCACCGGCGACCAGTTCTTAAATGTTTTTATTCGGAAACTCGTTCTCACAGATTTCTTGATAATATATACATATATATATATATATATATATATATATGTATGTTACATATATTTATATATATCAATATTGCGACTAAGTTGGCTATGCCAAACATCCGCATTGGCCAGGGCGGGTCTCTAACCGCCGCCGCCTTTACCACCTGCACCTCTTGCACCACCTGCACCGCCCTCGTCGTCGTCGTCGTCGTCGTCGTGCTGCAACCACGAGCTGCACTTTGCATGCGCACACGAAGTCTCGCAGCCTCCAACAAAAGTAAAAGTTCAGTTCTCGTTATAAAGATTTGAATTTGGTTTTTGGGCCCGACGCGAATTCGGCTATAAAAGCATTTGAGCCCAGTTAGCAGGCATTATTAAGCGTCGTGTTCTCGCCTCGTCTAAAACTCCATTTGCAACATGTTCAAATATGTAAGTCCTCACATTGGCCCCAGCCAAGCCTCAGTCGAGTCTAAGTCTGCTCTGGCCCATCTTCCAGATCCTGGTCGCCTTCTGCTGCTGCTTGGCCAGCGCTGCTGCTGCTCCTGGCTACTTGGGTGGCTTGGCTGCAGCTCCGGCTCTGTCGTTGGCCGCTGCCCCGGCCATCTCCTATGGCCATGCCCTGGCCGCACCGTCGATCACCTCGTATGGACTGGGCCCCAGGATTAGCCTTGCTGCGCCTGCTCTGGCTCGTGCTCCCGTGCTGTCTTCCTATGGCTTGGCTCCCAGGATTAGCTATGCTTCGCCAGCTCTGGCCCATGGACCAATTGGCCTGTCTGCCGCACCACTCGGCCTGGCTTCGCCACTCGGCCTGGCCTCGCCCCTCGGACTTGGCTACAGATCGTATGCTTCTCCTGCCCTGAGCCTGGGCCATGGCTGGTAGAGATTGCCACCTGGAGATCGAGGATCCCTATTGCTTTTCATTTCGTATGCACACAAAATTTCTGACAGCAAGTGAATTTGAGTTTTGAATTAAACACACATTTCGTATTGATCAAGATTGACTCTGAGCTTTATTGGACTCCGATTGGATTACAACTGTTAAGAATTTGAATTTGAAGTCTCTCACGCGCTCTGCCTGTGCTCACCAGCCGTAGCCATGGCCATAGCCCAGACCCAGGCCCAAGCCCAGACCCAGTCCATGTCCGTAGAGTCCGTGACCGTAGCCGCCCAGATAGCCGGGGCCCAGGCCGTAGCCATAGCCGCCCAGATAGCTCTTGCCGATGATGGTCTTCGTGACGATGGGCGCTGCAATGGTCTTGACGATGGGTGCATGGTAGCCCAGGCCCAGTCCCAAGCCCAAGCCACCATAGTGACCGCCGAGACCCAGGCCCAGACCCAGCCCCAAGCCGCCATAGCCCAAGTAGTCGTGGCCAAGACTGGGCGCAGGAGCAGGAGCTGGCGCCGGAGCCGGTGCTGGTGCCGGAGCTGGCTCTGGCGCTGGGGCAGCCAGGCAGCCGCTCATGCACAGCGCTGCCAGCAGTAAAAGCTGGCGAGGATTAGGATGCAGATTAGTATTTGGCTAGGACTCTACTTAATGCTTCCACTTACTCCTTTGTGCATTTTGCTATGAACTAGTTAAGTGCCACGTGATTTACTCCAAAAGCTGTGTGCCGCTTGTGCTGCTGCAGCTGCTCGCTGCGTGGCTCTTTTATATGTTGCAGGAACCGGCGGCTGCACTCGGCTGCCACCAAAATTGGGCCGTCGATGATCTAATGGGCGCTGCATTTGGCCACCATTGGCCGGCTGCTTCAGTTAATCTACTTTGTCAGTTTGCGTGCCTTTATTTTAGTTCAGTTTCTGTTTTTTTTTTTTTTCTTCTTTTTTATTTTGGTCACAGACATTTCACTCGTTTCGCGCTTTGCTCATACGCAATGTGGTCCGGCATGCATTGGGTAAGTGTTTAATTTGCAACATGCCAGCAGGCGACAAAGTTTTGGGCGTGGCTGCAACTGCCTTTCGTGCAACGGTTTCCTGCTGCCACTTTGTGGCAAGAATCGTTTGATCGCAGCTTAAGTAAGGCCAAAACAAATACGAAAACCCACTGCGAAATAAGGTCAATGAGCTCTCAATATACAAATGTTTGTGTGCCGCCCGTGTGACGCAATAATTTATGTATAAAGAGCAGATCAACAAAGAGATCTGTAATCAATTCTCCGATGCCCGAAGTGTCGATCGCAAACAGATTGGGCAACCAGCAACACATTTAAGACAATAAACCCCAAACAAGACAATGGCTAACTAAAAAGCCATTTACTAAATGCCACCAACTAAAACTGAAGACGACGAGGCTTTGGTTTAACGACTAAGAGATGCGCTGTAAATGAAGCTGAGATTTGCAAACTTGATTTGAGAATCAAATGCAGAAAGTATGTAAATATATATACATGGGGCTTTCCACTACTTCTTGTGCCTCTCATATTTCACTTCAGAGAATCATTCTACCCTGAATTCCAGTTCTCAATTTATGCAGGGCATAAAAAGATCTGCTTATGTAAGTAGATTATTCATGTTAGTCGAGAATATACAGAAGTTTACATATATTAAATTTAATTATATTTACGACCTATGGCACTTCCACTCAATCCAGGGAATTTCTTGCTATAGCTAGACATCTAGCTATATCAGTGATTCCAAATAGATCAGTCGTCAGCTTTTTTAGTAATTTCTCTTAAATTCTTCACTAAAATTTTCGCTTCTGTGCCACACTTGTCCGTGGTTTATGAGATTTAGTTAAACAAACACTTTTACTGCTTTCTGTGGCAACTTCTGCAACTCTATAAACAGTGTCTAGCTTTATAGGTTCGATAATGCTGCTTTACGACTGTGATACCCGCTCTTAGGCTAGTTTCTGAATGTTTAGGGTATACCATAACATTAAAGAAATGAAGATAAAACACACAAAACTAAAATTACATTCATAAGCTCCACAAAAGAGTCACTGACACTTGGATAAACCACAACAGCCCGAGCAAGCGATCCGCGACGTGTTTAAACTTGAACTTGAAAACGAGTTTTCGGAATGCGTGTGAGTGGAGTTTATATCGGAGACTGTCAGTGGCTGGAACTATGAGTGTTGCAACTGGTTGCCCATCCGAGCCGAGATGCAGCCAGAACCTGTTCTGAAGAAGCCACCAGCTGAATCTCTAACTGTACATGGAGGCAGGCCCCAAGCAGTTAGCGGTTGAGTCAGCGGCCAGCGCTTAGTCGCACTGCAGTCAGAAAGTGGAACACATCGCCCAGAGCTCTCAGAATGCGTGGCTGCGCATTCACCTACACGATTCTCCTGCTGCTGGCGCTGCAGGAAGCCCGAGCTGCCACACTCGTCTATCATCAGCCCACGGCCGTGATTTATCACCAACCGGCCACTGGGGTGCCGCAGCAGCATCCGGGCTACACCATTGTCGCACCACTCACAAAGATCGCACACGTCACCTACGACTCGGTGCCCGTCTCCCACACGCCCTTCGAGCATGTGCCGCTCTTCCAGCGCATCGGGCACGTGAAGAACGTGCGGCTCTAGGACTTGGCTTAAGGCAGTTGAAATAAATTGATATACAAATATTTATTCGCCAAGCATTGTGCTTACTGCTGTGTGTGTTTTGGTCTAGGGGTGTGTGTGGGTGGCTAAATCTAAGCTAGGATGGGGTGGCACTCTATCTAGATGAAGTAGGGAGCGGGTGCTGGGAATCTGGGTGCGGCGAAGGGAAACGCAGCTGGCAGCCCAAAGCGAGCGGGCGCGGCAAAGCCGATGGGAGCACCCAGAGGAGCACCCAGAGGAGCAGCCAGTGGAGCGGCCAGAGGAGCAGGTGCGAGGGCAGGTGCGGCAAAGGCAGGCGCCGGGGCCAGAGCAGGAGCAGCAAAGGCAGGCGCTGGGGCCAGAGCAGGAGCAGCAAATGCAACTTTGGGTGGTGCAGCGAAAGCCACTGGAGCTGGCGCTGGAGCAGCCAGAGCCACGGGCGCAACAGGTGCTGGTGCTACAGGGTAGGCAACGGCGTGGTTAATCCGATGGGCATTGAAGCTGGAGGCATAGGGCGCCACGATGCCAGCGGCAGCGAGTGGTGCAGGTGCAGCGGCAAGGGGCAGCAGACCCGCCTGGGCGCCAGCCACGCAGGCGAGAGCAACGAGCTGTTGGGTGGAGCAGAGCGTAAATCCAAGTCCTTCGATCAGGAGCTGTGCTTGACTTACCATAATCTTGGCGAACATTTTGTTTGGGTGGTGGCTGGTGGTTGGGTGGTTGGCTTGAGGGCTAACAAAGCTTTGATGTCCGATTGTCAGGTGTTGGGCGTTTTTATAATTCTGCCATCTGCCGGACTATATGGGTATATGTGGGTGGTTGTGGGGTGTGGTGGGGCATACCAAAAGCAAATCGCAAGACTTTCTACATAAGGCCGTGGTGCGAAGGGCGTTTGCTGTACTTAATAATCAATTGGCCATCTGTTACGTATTATCGACGCCCACTTTCATAATTGCACGCCAAAGTGCGACACCACCGCCACCACTGGCTAGCCCACTAACCGACATTCGGTTGAGCAAGTTTTCGTTTCATTATGGTTTTTGTTTTTGGTTTTTGCTTTTGGTTTTTATTTATTGTTTTTTGCGGCATCGATATTCACCTACTAATGAGCCACATTTATTGTACGTGACACCTAATGTGGTGTCAACTACTCAAACCACTCTCTCGCTCTCCCTTCCACACTCTCGCTCTTTCTCTTTCCCTTGCTATCGCCCTGTCCCCCAATTAATATTCAATTTCTTCACTGCAATTGTCGCATGTACAAAATGTTGTTTGGTTTTTACCTCTCTGCACCAGCGACCCCTATTGATAGCCCTCAAGCATATACCTCATGGATATACCCTACCATAGACCTCGTCTCTGTCTCCCTCTCTCTCTCTCTGCCTTCTCTCTGTTCATTGTCACTCGCTGTGCCTGGAATTCCTGATTTGGTTTGCCTGCAACATTTTGTCTGCATTTTACACTGTCGAACAGGAAATAAAATTTAATTTGAGAAATACATAAAGTGGATAGTTATGTAAAATATAGTTATTATCAATTAAATGTTAGTTTAAGTATATATAATAAGAACCCTTCTTATCTACTTAATACATCTTTTATCTCTCTTCCACCAATTCCTTTTCACATTACCTTTTCATTAACTTTTCCTCCAGTAACCATTAAAATGTTCAAAAATTTTCGTTTTTTTTTTATATTATATTTATATAAATTTATAAATACATAATTTATAATATATATGATAATTTTCTAAACGACTCAAAACGTCTTTGGTTTCGTTCAATACGAGTATTACGAATAATATCTGTATATAGACCTTTGCCCAGTCCAACTCCAACCTAGTTTAGAAGAGCGAATGATGATGATGATGATGGGCCAGCTTCAGGGGCAGAGCGCGCAGATGCGCATGTGGTGCAGCCACGAGCTTGGGAAAAACGTAGCCAATGGAGACGCGGTGGGTCGTCTTCTTGGGTCCGGGAATTGCGCGGTAGCTGTGACTGAACGGCACCGCCTCTAGCACGGGGGGGAGGAACTGCGTCACCGTGGGCAGATGCACCTCCGTGGTGGGCAGGAGAGCTGGCGCTGGCAGCAGTGGTGCAGGTGCGGGCAACAGTGGTGCAGGTGCAGGAATGGGCCAAGCTGGCGCTGGTGCGGGCGCAAGTGGTGCAGACCATAGTGGAGCTGGCGCCAATGGAGCGGGAGCAGGCCAGACTGGTGCGGGTGCAGGTGCAGGCGCAAGTGGTGCTGGCCACAGTGGTGCAGGAGCTAGTGGAGCAGGGGCCGGAGCTGGTAAATAAGTTTCCTGCAGCTGCAACGGCGCTGCATAATCCACATGATCCGGCACCACATGCTCGTGCACTGGTGCAAAGTGATCGAAATGGTTGAAGTGGCTCAAATGATCAAAGTGGTGTGACGGTTCGGCCTCCACGCAGACCAAAGCCAAGGCCAAAACGAAAGACTGAAGGAGAAGAAAAAGTTGGTTAGTCGAGGTGGTGCTGGTAGCCACTGTGGTGCACTATTCCTACCAATTTCAGCTGCCACATCTTGCTTGAGTTTTGTGTGAGTGGTGCGGTGGTGCTGTCCTTGTGCTCAGTTGCTGTTGACCGCTCGAGTCGAAGACGCAGCTATCAATGTCTGGCAATGGATCAGCTCAATTAATTTATAGCTCTCAATGCGTTTAAGCCTGGCCAAATCAGTTGGCCAGTGGCCAAATTGCACGTGCACTTCTTCACTTTCAGTTGAGCCACCGCACACTGAACCACACCCCGCCGCCACTTTATCGTCGAAAATGATTTGGTAACCACGAATCGTGACTTTGTTGTCATCGTGTTTACATTTGTTTAGAAGGCGCCTTAGTTGGGGCTCTGCTTGGCTTCTTATGGTGGTGCTGACTGACTCAAGGGGGCCAATAACTTCTTGCACCGCTCGATATTATATAAGTGGATGGCTATTTGTGTGCAGCTCGAAATGGAAAACGATTATGACATTGTGCATAAAATATTGCCGCGCTTAGATTATCGATCGAGGCGATTGAAAGTTGAACGTGAACAGAGCAATTTATGAGCCGCTCAATTGGAGGGTATAGGGCGGGTATAAGCGACTACCAGGGACTTGCATTTCATGTATTACAATATTGGGAATTCTATGAATGAATGTTTAGCTGCATAGCTGAATGAGTTTCCTGAAAGAGTTTGACTGTAAATTGAAAGCAGAGTATCTTACAGTCAGGCACATTAAATAGAAAAGTTTATGCTTGTTTTTAATTAAAAAAATTCGATTTTATTTATTGGAAATTCGCTAGGAAAACATGTTCGGTCTTGAAGACACGTCTAACCAAAAAGTGGGGCAGGAGCAGCGAAGCTGTAGGGCGCGGCATAGGGCGCGGCGTAGGGCGAGCCCAGGGTGTAGGGCGAGGCATAAGGAGCGGCCAGAGGAGCAGCGTAGGGAGAAGCAGCCAGAGGAGCAGCATAGGGAGAGGCAGCCAGTGGTGCGGCCAGTGGTGCGGCGGCATAGGCAGCTGGAATGCCGGAGACATAGCGGCTGGAGTAGGGTGGTGTCAGCTCGAACGGTGCGGTGGTGTAGGAGGACTGGGTGCCATCGTAGTTGTTGCGGATATCCACCTGGCTGCTGCCGCCAGCGGCATAGAGTGGTGCATTGGCATAGGCGACTCCAGCGGCGGCCAGTGGTGCAGCGACTGGGGCGACAACGCCTGGCTTGGCCGCGGCGCAGGCGACGAGGGCGGCAATGATGAGCTGTCGAGAAATGAAAGCGGGTTAAAAGTGGTTGAAACGCAGGAGTCGAGGCGGCGCCTTACGAATTTGAACATGTTGGCTGTGGTTGTCAGGTGGTTGGAGCACTGGACTGATAATGTCTGCTAGTGGCACTAACTGCGCTTTATATAGCCATATGGCCATATAGCCAGTGCAGTATTCTGCTCGATATTCGTGCATATTTTGGTCGCTTCTTTGTGTGGGGTGGCACGTGCCTGGCCTTTGATAGTGACACCACCAACAACTACCAGCCAGCAACCAACAGGTAGCGCACCATCATCAGTAGGAAGTCCAAATCGCAGTCGCAATCGCCGACGCATTGAGAAATTTCGCAAAAGTGCTCGCATTTGTATGCAGACGGCGGCGGCGAGTGGGTCAATTGTGTGGTTGCCAATTACCAATTGGTGGTTTCAGCGTTTTAGCCTCAATTTTCAATTTCAAACTAAGCTGGCCATAAAAACGCGTGTCGCATTAGTGCCGCACTTAACGATCGCTCGTAAAGTTTCAATTGCGCCGCCTCGCCATCGCATCCTGTGTCGACCTTGAGCCTAACCCAACAGGGCCAACAACAGGATGTGCTGTGGCCAAATCAACCACACAGCCGCTGCTGCCCTCTCTTCCGCCTCTGCCACTGATGACGCTGAAACCGGCTTGCGGACTTAATGAGCAATACGCTTGGATCTCGGCTGGTCACGTGCTAGCAGCGACGGCGTCATCAACAGCCTCGCCTCCTCTGCTCCGATATGATCTATCTCTCCCTCTCTCTCTCTCTCTCTCTTTCTCTCTCTCTATCTCTTTTCTTTCTGGGCTTCACATTGTTGCTCGAGATGAACCCAAGGCCTTGATAGATGAGCTGTTCAAGTGACCAGAGGCCAGTGCCTGATGCTACCTGCGCTTTGCGTGTGTGTGTATGTGTATGTATATAACTGTATTCACGTCTTGTATGCTCTCTGCATTTTTTATGACAGCCAACTGGGCATAAGAATGTTGTCTGAGCTTATGTGACAGTGCGTAAATCGCATTATCAAAGAGTTTTGAGTTTATTAATCCTGTCAAGCCGTTGTGATCTTCACTTCTTCCATCCACTCTTAAAAAACTTGATGTGAATAGCATATCAATGACATGGAGCAGCCTCTAAAGTGTTTCATTTTAATTTAATTATCATATAGTAATCTTCACTCTATTACAGCTATCATAATGAAATTGGTTCCAAATTGATGGAGTAGCTTAGAGAAGTTAGAGTCTTGATTGGCAACATCCGAGTAAATTTGATGTATATCTACTGTGTATATACTTATTTTTGATGATCAGCATTACTTGCCTTGCTATATATATGCTAAGGTATTTCTTATGAGAACTGAACATTTATTAAGTATTTAAGTATACAATTTTTATTTACATTCATTTATTATTACCTTTTGATTCTATGCTACCCGAATTTAGTATTTAAAGAACACAATTTATTGAGTATAATATCTTCATATATGTTCTATATGAACTCAAGTTCTACTAAAGCTATGTCAATAACACTCGGTACATAGAAAAGTAGGGGTCTGTAAAACAAATATTTTAGAAATCAACATCATTCGCATAGTGGTTACCAATTTATTCAAATAGTTTTGACTAGGCTATGTAAACATCATATTTCTTATATTTATGAAATTCAGTAAAGCATTTTTTTTTTTTTTTTTTTTTTTGACTATTAATGAAATATAAATTCAAATCAAGTTATTATATATTAAATATACATATACATGCTTTATAAAACAGCCATAGAAATTACCAATTGAAAAAAACTAAAATAAAAGGAAAACGATAAAATTGACTTTGTTTTGGCTTGCATTGTTTTGTTTCGCATTGATTTCAATTCAATTCAATGGGCATATTAGCATATTGTACGCGAGGGTATTCAGTGTTCGGCATTGCTTTCGTCACACACACTCTTGTTCCACTCAAGTTGGCCGCTCACTTGGTCGTCGTGTAAACGATTCTTGACATCGAGCTTGGATCACGAGTTCTACGAGGGGTTAGCAGTGTTGAGGTGGGTATACGGAAATTCGGAAACTCGAGAGCTTCCGCTCACTTCCTCGACGCCCAATTGCTATAGACTATATTTGAGATGGGCTTTATTTGATATTCGCATCGAGTACCGTTTGTTTTGATTGTTTTCAAATTGCATTGCTGTTATTCCAGTTATGTGAGAAAGTGGTTTCGTAACATCGGCAATCCAGATCAGAGTTCCGATCTCATATCCGCTTCTCCAGTTAGACGTTGGATTAGCAGCGCTGTGGAGTGGCAAGTGTGGATGGGGGGAGGGAGTTGGGCTTGCGGCTCGTAAATCAATGCCAAGTTTAAGGCCTTACGATCAGCTCCTCGAGCACTGAAAAAACAATTTAAGCGCTTGTATGCTAATGAGGTGCTCATCATTTTTTAATATGAGTAGCCGCACCAACGCCGCACCGCCGCACCACCGCAACACGTCGTAAACAAACATTGATCTTTGATAAGTGGCGGCTCATAGGTGAAAGGTGCGATCGACAATCAAATCGGATAAAGACGTCTTCATCTTTTTCATTGTGGTTGCGGCTGCGGCTGCGGCTGCTGCGACCTTCGACTCTTCATATGCAAATGTGCACCACCGAGAGATGAAGCGTTTTTGCAGTGGTTGGACAGACGGTATCTTTGATGGTCATGAACCTGTCATAATAAAGCAATCTCCGAGTTTAAGAGAGCTTTAAATGGCAAGTATCTTTTATTTTATTTAATAGCATTTATGTATTTCGTATATCTATCCCTAAGATGGCTCACACACACACATACGTTCGCATTCACACTCACACACTCATTCATACGCACACACACACACTCAATCAGTCACAGAGCTGGTAAGACAGTCATTTGGCTCTGTGATGAAAAGTTAATTCAACTAAAATCGATGCTTATGAAATCTATCTGATATATATGTGAATTGTTGTTGCTGTGGCTCGGTGGTGCTCAGCGCCTTTGTATTTGCGCGGTGCCGTAGGAGGTCAGCCCGGTGGTGTGCGGCACTGTGGCATAGGAGGCGCCCGCCTGGAGCGGCAAATTCGCCACATTCAACGGCATCAGGCCAAAGGGCACGGGCAGCTTCAGATTCAGCGAATTGCTATCCGAATGGGTGGCTATGGCTCGTCCCGTTGCTGCTGCTGGTGCCGGAGCAGGTGCAGGAGCCGGCGCTGTCAGTGGTGCAGCGATAGGGGCTGCATTACCACCGAAAACATAGCCCCGACTGGTGAGCACCTGTGTGAATGCCGCATGCTCCAGCGCTGGCTCTACAAACTGGCGTGCCACATGCTGCTGCGCACGCTGCGGAGCACGTGGCACTGGATAGTGATAGGCGCCCAGCTGGGGGCTAGCTGCGATGGAGTAGTCCAGGTGCGACACATCCGCTCGCACCGCACTCGAGTGCAGCGCCAGGCCGAAGAACAGAAGCAGCACCACCACAGATTTCTGAAAGAATCCGTTAGAGATTAGATCACATGTCAGACACAGCATTCACACATATACACACACACAAACACACACTCACTTTATGAGACATTTTGAGTGCCGTTAATTGGATGTTTCACTTTTATTGCACCTGAACACGGGTATTCAATAAATTTTTGAATGCGTTTCGTTTGCGGTTTCCGTTGTGGACGGGCGCAGCTTTTCGTACTGATTAAAATTTGTGCGCGAGCTGAAGATGCTTTTTATAGCTCGACTACTGAAACACGGCGAGCCACAGCTGAGCCTCAGCTGAGTTCTGCCTGAGGACAGGTGGGCAGACGAACGCGGCGACCAGTCAAACATTCGCGATGACGACTCGACCAGTCCAAGAGCCAGCACTTGGCCAAGCAAGTGAGACCTGACTGGTAGATACCCTGTAATGTGCAGTTAGGCTGAAGTAGGTGATGAGCTGGGGTATCAGTAGCTGCTTCAACTACCCTATATTAACCCCTCTGCTATATTCACGTACGATTGAGTTTTATAGTTTGTAAGGTAGAAATAGGTCTCATTATAATTATTTAGAAATAAAATATAAAGAATAAATAAATATATTGAGTAATTTTATATACCTAATCAAACATATTTACTGATTTATTATTATTATTATTATTATTAAATTACTATTATTAAATTCTAGCTCATTCCACAAATTTCACTCAATCGAGGCATACCCGCTTCCGCCATATGTTTGATCACAGGGCATGCAAACAGAAATCAAAATGCGTTTGTGCTTCTGCCGCTACCTGTTGCCTCTGCCGCTGTCGGCGTCGCTGCTGGCGGCAAAACATATTTTGACTTTCAGCTTAGCTTAGCTCTGCTGGCTCTACTTATTCATTCTGCTTCTGTTTAACCGTTTGTTGTTGTTGTTGTCCCGCTCTGGCTGCCTCTCTCGCTCGCGTTCTCTCTCGCTTGCCTGGTGCCATTGTATTTCGCTTTAGTTTGCTGGGGCATCGTTCCGCTGCACCATTGGCATTTACTGTTGTTTTTGTTGTTGCTCTGCTCTTACTGTCGTTGTTGTTGTTGTTGCCTTTTCTGTTGCTCTTCTTGTTGTTGGTTATCTTGTGACTCTGTTTATGTTTTCAGTGCTAAGTTGTTCGCATTTTGTATGAGCTGCTTTGCCATTTGTTGCTGTCGCTAGCTCAAGCTCTGCCGCTGCCGCTGCCTCTGCCTCTGCCTGGCTGTTGAGCAGCGTCTATTGATAATATTTAGTTTGCCTTGCATATAAATCAATGTTGGTCATTTCGATTGGCATCCAAACTATGCAACAGGCCACAACGATTTAGCCAGTCAGCTAGTCAGTCAGTCAGTTAGTCAGTCAGGGTCGTCGCCAAGGGGGTTATTAACTAGCGGCTAATGTCGGGTAGCTGTTAATCGATTGTTTATTATTATTCCAGCCAGAGCTGACGTTAATCGACTTAACAAGCGACTCAAAGTGTGCTTAGAATTGAAGGAAATTTGTCAAGAGGCCATCCATCGCTTTTAATGAAATAAGTTAAGAAATTCAAAAAAAGTAAGTATATATTTAATCGAGCTAACGGTGCAAATCGCGAAATATTTTAGCTTAATGAGAAGATATCTATAAAGATCTCAATATGTAGCTCGCAGTTTAATTTATAAAAGCACAGCTCAGATGCTGCCATTATATTCTTTTGCTGCCCCCTTCTGCAGGCGCGCACCTGGTCGGCGTTTAGTGCCAAACAAATGAAATAACTACAACAGTTTCGACACCTTGCCAGCATGTTGAGCATTTGAGCTGTTGTGAATTTGGGCTTATTAAACACAAAGCGACAGTCATGTGACATCAGCTACGATATGGCCAGCCAATTGGCTAGCAGCCGGGCAGCGGCTACAGCTGCTACAGCAACTGGCTAATAGGTCTTTAGATACTGCTGTTTGGGAACTCAATTAAGACGGCAACCCCGAACAACAAATTGACGGCAGCACGCCGAGACCGAAGACCCAAGCTCAAACTAAAAACAAAAAGCAAATAATCGAAAATGTAGGAATAAAGCATTTGAATGTTAACGACTGCGAGATACTTGTTCGCAGTACAAAAGTAAACCAATTTATGTATGTACATATTTTAGATAACTTATCTGAGTTGATTGTTAATGTACTCTTTGTTGGGCTTTATTTATCAAATTTGTTGGCCGTAACTCTCTACATTTTATTGACTAAATTGTTATATTTATCTTGGCTTAATGAGCACTTGTATATATTGAACAGTGGAGTGAGAGGACGCTGCGAGACAGAGGTGTGGAAGAGGGGGAAGGAACAGTGGAGTGAAATAATGAATTGGAATATTAAAGCAAACAGTGAAGGTACAGTGGAATGGAACAGTCAACTGAAGCACGCATCGATGTCTAATCTCTGATATCCATCCATTTCAGTCTATGCATTACTGTAAACCGAAATACTCTCTTCTATTGTCTGAACGAGCATTCCACAGATTCGTGGAGTGGCTGACCTCCTCCGAAATGTATTCAGTTATAATTTGTGCTAATAAAATCGTTGGCTATGTTTATGCATGGATCGAATATATGTATGTATATATATGTATACTATGTACATACATACATACATACGTATGGTTGACCCATTTGATAGATTTCGATTTGCTTAACGCTGACAGCTTCAATGGATTTCGCATTGAGGTGGGTCAATCGAACCTCAGTTGGCTACGTTAATAATGTTTTTATTTATTTACGGTATCTCTCACAGCAGGTGGTTGGCTTGCTCACACATTTTTCGGTGGTGGTGGTATTGGTCTGGCGCTATCTTAAGCACCATCCGTTGCATAATTAGACACGCTGGCGTTCTCGCCGCTGTCTCATAAATTCCGCGGAAGATGTTTGTTATCATCAAATATTAATCGTGGACTTATAAATTCTCGCTTAATTAATTGCCGTTCGATTAGCATTGAAATGAACATGATTATAGCTAAGTGGTGTGGTATGTCTGGGTCGGATGTGGCTCACCAGGCGGCGGTGTCGCACGGTAGCTCAGCCGGTGCTGGAGCGTGCGCCTCGTAGGTAACCACGGGGGGCGGGGCATGGACCGACACTCGGGTGTAGGTGGGCTGGGCGTGTGCGTGGTATGTGACTGGTGGTGGCGGCGGTGGTGGTGGGGGGGAGCATAGCGGGCCACAACGACTGCCGGCGGTGGTGGAGGTGGAGCATAACGGGCTACAATTACAGCCGGTGGTGGTGGTGGTGGCGGGGGTGCTGCATAGTGAACAACGGGCTGTGGTGCCTGGGCCACGTGCAGAACAGGCTGCTGCGGCGGTGCTGCAAATCCTGAGTAGGTGGTGGTTGTAGTGGTTACAGGTGGGCCCAACGAATACTTGATAACTGGAGCTGGCGCCGAGTAGGCGCTAATGTGTTGCGTAGCGTATTTGAAGTGTGGTGGTGGTGGGGCAGAGTATGTAACGTGTTGAGGTGGTGCAGCAGCATAAGTGAGTGTAGGTGGAGCGCTATAGACGGTATTCACGGCGACAGGCGAAGGTGGGCCATGGAAGAAGCTGGCTTGGGTGTGTGATGAGAGACAGATGAGGAAGAGCGGACCGAACTGAAAGAGAAAGGGAGAGTTCGAGTGAGGTGAAAGTGGAATGGCAAAGACGAAGACAGAAGAGGAATTATAAATTGCAGTGAGACAGTCGAAGATCGTCAATGGAACAGAGGTATTGAATATTGAAATGGAATGGTGGAATGAAACAGTGTAATGTAAAACTAAACAGCTGAATGGTATAAGAGAATGAGCCAGTGGTATGTAAATACGAAACAGTTAATCAGTGGTGTGGAGCACGCATGGAACAGTGGAACGGAACAATGGCAAAACTGAAAATGCCTTGAACCAAGCTGGGCAATCCAGGTTTATATTGAATTCATCTCCAGTTAGTTATAGCTGCGATGTGAGTCGAATAGAATATATAGTCTTTGGACTATACTGACTTATCCGATCGAAGATGCAGCTCACTTTGCAGTTTTAAGGTGTTGTAATACTGAAACACCCGAAATACTCACAATCTTCCACATTTTGAAGCACGGCAATTGACGATTTGTAGACGCGTTTATTGGTACGTTTGGACAATCAAAGACTTTCACATCAAATGAATTGTTTTCGTTGAACATCAGAGGTTTTTATACTCTTACTCTAGCGATTACGCAGTATGTGACAGAAACTCCATTACGGGAGCAGTTCACGCAGCCAAGGGCCACGTCCCATCGACAAGCGAATCGTGATGCCAAATGCACGCGGCACGTTTCGCAATCCCAATGCACTGTCTCCAAGGGGGCAACGAGGGGGTGTGGTTCAGTGGAGGCAGCTAGCGGCAGGTAGAGAGTGAGCAATAAAATTGGTTTTAGAAGTTGACTTAGGTTGTGGCAGTGACGAGGGAGTTCCAATTCCGATTCCAGTTCCGTAAGGAATTGCAGGCACGTTTCGCGGCTCATGCCACATCGACTGTGATTGATGGCCCCTGTTGCTCATAAACGCCAAAATATCAACAGAAGACCACAAGTAAGTAATGGCAAATATGGGAATGCACGACTAGAAGATACTGTGCTAAGAGGGAGTAGTAAGAGAATGCTTAAAGGGGAGAGTTATCCTGGATGTGGAAGTGTGATAAAAACACAGATAAGGTTTGAAAATTCATTAATGAACTTGAAACAGTGGCAAATCAAACTAGCTTGGAATAGTTTCTATGGAATTACCTACTGAAATAGACATGAGGGTAGTTATAGTTAATATACAGTATTAAAATAAATCTTAAATAAATAAAGAAAAATTTTTAAAATCAATTTCTGATTTATGTTAAAGATCTTGAAGCAGTTATTGATAAGAAATGATAAACTTAAACGTACAAAGGAAGTAAGGCCAAATCTTATACAACCTGCCTGAGCTCGAAAGTTATAAAAGATGAAGTCTTACATATTTCCAAACGTATGTTCTTCCTTTAGCAATATGTTCTTCCGTATCCTATATATTTCGGAGTATATATCTTCTAGACTGTTCGTCTACCGTTGCCAACAAATTGTGTAAGACTTGGCGCTTGGCTCCCTTATACATTTATTATAATGTAATTTACCCTTGTATCTTGTATCTTCTTCTTACGTTACACAACCTTGCTTAAAATATGGCATACCCGACTTCACTAATATTTCCCACATTTTACGACACAAAATATCTTTTAGTGGCCGCTTTTAAGCGCAGCGCCGCAAAGCAGTTTACGCCGAGAGACGCTAAGCGTGGCACTCGAAAGTATGCAATGAATTCAGCTCGTAAAATTGGCATCCAATTGCTTACGACTCCAATTAAATGGTTGCCAAATGCGCAACACGTGGCAGACGGCACCACCCGCCCCACCGCGCCACCGCACCACCTTCAATTGCGAAACGATGGAAAAATTGTCAGTCGAAATTAGCATAACGAAGTGTTTCCCAATCAGAAATCAATATGTTTAATGTATTCCGAGTGGGGCATTGCTTTGCCCATTTCCATTTTCCTTCCTCTCTCTTTCTCTCTCTCTGCACTTTTTCTTTTTCATTGTCTTCCTTTGTTGTTCGCCTTTGAGTGGCGCACATGCCGCCGCCTTGAAGTGCCTCTGGCAACGCAGCTGCTCCACAGTTGCCAGCAGCGGCAAAGCGCTTTAAGTTGTGGGGCACGTGGTGCGTGTGGGGCGCTCGCTGTGCGCTCCACCTGTTACGGCATCTTGTGGCACACGTTGCACGTTGTTCACGCAGCGTAAAATTCCATCACACACACTCACATTGTTTTGGCTTTTGAAGTTTGGCAATTGCCCCCACTACGTACCCCATGCATGTGTGTGCGTGTGTGAGTGTGCGTCTGCCTGGCAAATGTTGCTCATACGCCGCGTGTGCCACGCTGGCACTGAATTCACTTGAACACACTTGCCACTTGCCACTTCCCACATCTGCGTCGCGTGTTGCAGCTTAACGTGCAGCAAATCCCAGAGCCTTAACTTAATCTATTGCTTAGTGCGCTGCACTCTGGCGCAGTTCATCAGGCTGTTCTATAAATATAAAGCGCTAAGCCGTTGCTCGACTTGTTGTTTATCTCTTTGCAAATTTAATGAATGCTAAAATGTATGGGTTTTTATATTTACATTAAATTTTTATTGCTCAGAGAATTCTCTATGCATTAAGACAAAATATAAAATAATAAATCTTGTGCTAGTTATTTTTTTTTTTTTTTTTTTCAGCAAGCTATGTAGTTTAAGCTAACTATAAAATGTGCTTGATTTAAATATGTACATATATTGTTATAAATTTAAAACATTTTTCCAGTAAGCTTCATAAATATGTACTCTAAACGAACTGTCTAAGATAGATATTATTTTTAGTGAATCTGAAAGTCTAATATAAAACTACATTAAAGCCAAAACTAAGCATACACTTGCATAAAACTTGGAGCTGTCAACATAACCCATAGACCAGCTCATGCAGGGTATAAGCAATAAAAATAGTTAAGCGTGTGCTGAGTGGAAGTGCTTAAGTATGAGATTTTCTGGTTGTATAAACATGAGCAAATGGCGCCGAGTTCATTTTCCTAAAATAAATTACAATGTAATCGGGTTAAGACATGCAAAACGGTAAATATAAGACAACTGCTCTAACAGAACTTTTGAAGTTTGTTGAAGATAGAATAGAGAAAATTATATAGACAGAGTTTATATTAAAGTTTGCAGCATAATTACAAGTATATTACACATAATCAATATACTCTTGATGTACTTGATGTTACGGAGTATAAACAGCAAGAATAGCAAGCAAATTTGCTCACTGAGCTGTAAGTTTCGCTAGACAGAATAAAATATAAAAACACATACGCCATTGCCTACACAATCTTAGAAAAAAAGAAGAAATAAATAAATAAATAAGAGTAAAAATTCAAGATGAACAGAATTTCGTGCTTCTCAATATACCCCTTCTGCCGTTCCTGAAAGAGTATAGAAAGCAAAGTCAACGAACGCTTCAAGGTCAATGCTAAGGGGAGTGAGAACAACGAGAGAGAGAGAGAAAGAAAGAAGGAGCATAGAGTGCGTGGGTCACGCGTGTTTTTGTGCATTTCCTAGGGGCAGGATCAGTTGGCCAACAGCAGCACCACAGTGGCTGGGTGGTTGAGTGACCGATGCGAGAACTGAGAGTAATTAAACTCACAGCTTGTCATATGGCATGTCGCACGTAAGCCCCGGCTATTTCTGCAATGGCAACTGAATGCGCTTTTAATTGCATATGTGACGCAGTCGCAATCAGCCGCAAAGCCTTGTGCTGTTTGTTTTGTGGTCGAAGGTCCTTGCCCTGTTGCAACTGGCCGTTGGCAAATGGCAAATGACAAATGGCAAATGGCAAATGGCATGCACGGCACGTAGCTGGCAAATCAACATGAATAATTGAATTGAGTGTGGAATACTTTTAAGCTGACGAACTTAACTCGACTGCCGGAAAAGCCACTCAAACTCTGTCTTAAAGGGAGAGAGAGAGGGAGACAGAGAGAGAGGGAGAGACCGTTGTCTCTCGCAGCTCAAAAGCTGCGAGCAGGTGTTTCGCTGTGGCCTCGCAGTGTGGGAAATAGCAACGGGAGTTAACTGTGCCATGAGAGCAAACTGTCGACCACGCCCCTTGCCCCCGCGGCCGACGGCTTAAAGTGCATTTGCCGCAGAGACAAAATTGTTGCGCTTGGCTGAATATTCAATGCGCAAATGCGCAAGTAGGAAGCGACCCACAAGCAGCTGCAGCAGCAGCGGCAGCGGCACAGCTTCACCACAGTCTGCTCTCTGAAGGTCGTTGCCAAATTGTGGTGCGGCCTTAGATGAACGCTCAATGGCCAACGCTGAACGGTCGACTGAACGGCCAACCGATCCAACAATCTGTGGATCGACTGGTGTCAACGCTTCGATTCGTTTCGTTTCAACTTCACTTCAATAAAATTATAGTTTACAATCGCCCGGGCATAATTTATGCCGATAATGCGCATTGTATATCTGAAAATCTGCAATTATTGTACATTTCAGGCAAAGGCCAGCTGAGCACCACAGCACCACACACACAACAGCACCACAATACATGGCATTGTAGCCGATTGAAGGCAATAATCATTGTTCATACTGTTAGTTTGGCTTTAGTCTAGCTTTAGTCGCTTCTAGCTCAACTCGTTTGGCTTTTGGCTTCGCTCCATTAAAGTTTAATAAGCCAGCCAACTAACTTGGCCAACACAAATTATGTGACATATTTTGCGTCTGCTCGACTTTTTCGCAATTGCCAAATCAACTCAAAAACTGGGCACATGAAGTTTGAACAGGCTATGAAATAAATAATTATTTCAATTGCTCCACTCGCAACGCACTTTCATTGCAGCCACTTTTGCCACTTGCCACTTGCCACATTGCGCTACCTCGACCCCGCCCACCGCCCACCGCCTCGCGCCTGTCGACTCCTTGCCACCTTCTTGTTGCCCCCTTTTTGCTATTTATCAATTGGCAGTCGGCATAATTGCGAGGCGTTGGCATTTGTAATGCATTTTGCCAAGCAAATTTCAACACTTTGACAACTACACTGAACGAAAAGCCAACATATATGTTCAAGATAATAATGACTTGAAATGAGTCTCAGTCAGAAATTTTTACAATCATAGAAAACAATTTAATGTGCAAAATATTGAGATTTTTAATGATATTCAGGCCAAAATAAAAAAAAATCTTAATTTTTTTACTAAATTTATAATTATCAAAATAAATAATAATAAATATGTTGAACACATTCTCTATATACTAGATGACCAAAGAGATATTCAAATGTTCAAATTTTTTATTAAGAGCTGAGTATAGTGTTAAGAATCTTCTATCTTAGTTCTATTTTAGATTTATGTATATTAGAGCTGAAAATGTATAAAATACAACTTAAATCTTCCCATTATAGCAGCTCATTAAAATAAAAATTTATCAATCTAAGAACAAATATTTTTTGTATATATGAATATATAAATTTGCCAATCTAATATTTACTAAAAAATTATTAAGCCACTCCCTAATTTTTACAGTGTATTTAGCAATCAAGCAAAGCATTAAAACATTCCTAACATAATTTCCAGTGTATTAGCCGGCTTACTTCCACTATGCATTCTTTTCACCAAATGCCAACTGCCACAAATATTTTCCCAGTGTATTTTACAGCTAACTACAATTTCATGGCTACAAAATATTCCTAAGTTCTTGCATTTAACAAAAAGACTTTTCGCAGCTTTGTTCAATCGCGCTGCATTCACATAAATATTAGTCAACGCCCCAGTTGGCCCCCCATTTTTTGCGCAGTGTATGCAGTAAAAAGTGATCTATTGTTTAAGAGTTTTGAATCGTTTTTATTTACTTATAAGTCGAAACCACGAGCATTGCACAATAACAAAAATAAAACTTATATACAGCATATTAGCTTGATCTCCCTATCTCGCTCTCTCGCTGACTGTCTCTGTCTCTGTCTCTCACATAAAGGTTGATCATGATGTTGGTTCCTGGCTTTGACAGCGGCAAAGCCTCGAACATTGTACTGAGTAAACTCTCACAGAATCGCTCGGTGTGATCCGATTTGCTGTGTGGATGTTGCAGATGTTGCAGATGCTGGGGATGTTGTGTGGATGTTGCTTTTGTCGTTCTGTGCGTTGTCGTCGAGTGATGTGCGGCTGGAGTGGATTCTTAGTGCAGATAGCCGTGTCCATAGCCAGCGTAGCCCAGGCCGTAGCTGCCGTAGCCGCCGTGGTAGGTGGAGGTGGTGTGCAGAGCAGGTGCTGCCACAACAGCGGGTGCGGCATGGTAGATGGGCGCGGCATGCACCACGGGGTATGCCTTGGTGGCCACCTTGTAGGTGTTGGCATAGGACGTGGCCACCGGGTGGATGGTCTTCACAATCGGGGCGTGCACAATGGGCGCGGCGTAGCTCTTGATGATCGGAGCATGCGAGACGATGGCCGGAGCATAGGCGGGCGCCAGAGCTGAGCCGTAGCCGAGACCATAGCCATGGCCATAGGGGGAGATGACGCCAGCATTGGCAACGGCGCACAGGGCAGAGAGTACAGCGATCTGCAGGATAAAAGAGAGGTTAGTCTAAAGCTGCCTGCCAGCCTCCAGCTGTCGCGTATCCTTACCAGCTTGAACATGTTGCTTGGTGTGGTTTGGTTTGGTTGGTTGGTTGTACTTGACTGAAGAGTTGAGTGTGTTATGCTTAAACAGCCGCGCGACTGGGCATATTTATACCGAATCAAAAACTTGAGAAATATTCTGAAACCGCATAGACAATGCGACAGCAGCAGCAACAGCAACAGCAACAGCAACAACAATCAACGAGCGTGAACAGCGAATCAAAAGCGTGAACGCCCAGCCCTGTCCAGTCGGCTTCGTGGCGGCGTCGGCTTACGAATCGGCTGCCTGAGAATCGCATGCAGAGACTCGAGCATTGAGACTTGGCCAGTGTGTGAGATACGATCTCGATTCGAACTTGATGCAGTGCCACAGAAATCAGTCACGCGCCACCAACAACAACCAAGTAGTTGCCACCAGCTAGCGGAAAACTAGAAAACTCCGGGCTGAATCAATTAGTTGCCGGCTTCAAATGAGGAAATCCAAAGAGGCAGAGCTTTCCCGCCGCATTGTCAGCCTTTTGCGGTTGCAGTTCTTGTGGCTTCTCTTAATTGTCTGTACTTGCAACTAATTGCGGCAATGAACTCCCATATGCTCGCTGGATTATGCAATAGGTGCGTAGTTCTCAGCAGCTCCCACGGATCCCTTTCTAAATCTGCGCACGCACGTGATTATCAATCAGCAGTTGGAACTGATTGACAGTCAACGCGAAAGATCTCGCCGTAGGTGTAGGAATAAACATTCACAGCTCCAAATACCCCCCTTCCTCTCCCCCTGCCCCAGCCTCCGCCGCCAACCGAATGCAAATGCGTTAAACGAGCTCCGTTCGCTGATCAGTCCAAATAGTGTATGAAAAATCGCACTCGCTAATAGCTGGCAACAAATTGCGAATGGCCAGAGCAGCTGCAGTTGCAGCTACTTTGTTGCTGTTGTTGTTGCTGCTGTTGCTGCTACTATTGCTATGTTGTACGATTGTACATTAATTTTTTGTAAACTGATTTCTTATCGGCGGCGCGGCGTACGCGCCGTATGCGTAACTCGCAACTAACTGCAAAATCAATTCGCATCGCAAATGCAAATAAATTACAGTAAATAAACAACTGGCGGTAATTGAAAGCGTTTTATGATTGACAAATACCCTGGAAGCTCCACAAAAGTTTGTCAAATTGGGCATATATCATGAGTTTAGTAAACGGGCAGAGCAGCACGGCGTCTGTAGGTGGAAAGATACTAAGCTACGTATACGTAATATTCGTTCCAGCTTTGTATGTGGCATATTGCTAAAATGAGTTTTATTATTAATTTATCTAATCTGCAAATGAGCCAGCTTTGGCTGTCAAAAAAGTTTATATAATATATGCTGTATATGTATGTATAAAGTGCGGCATTCAATTCATAGGCATACAATTTAAATAATCCATATATTATCTGGCTTTACTGTCAATAGAGGAGATATTAAGTATAAGAAGAAGTAGAATTTATCGGGCGTATACTTAATTTTTAAACATATTTTGCATCTCATTTACTTCTGCTAGCCATTCACTTAGGTTGCTATCTTTGCAATTTCAGTCTAATCTGCCATCTCTCTCTGCTGCGCACATAACAATTCCCAGCAGTAATAAACCCCTTTTGCAAGAGCTGGCATATTACAGGGTATTTGCAAAATAAAATGCAATCCATGCTCGAATCATATTTGAGCGCTCGCCTTAATGGCCTGCCAGATTTCTTAATAGCCATTCTTAATATCTTGCAATCCTGCCCCAGCCCCTGCCTGCTCCTGCTCCTGCTCCTGCTCGTACACGCAACCCCTGCCACACCCCACTCCACTGCTTTCCGGGCACGCCTCATCATTATCTGGCCGCAAATCTCGGCAATTCGGGTAGCTCGACTCGGCAGCATAATCAATGCAAATGCAAAGACTTTGTATGTTTCTCGATTTGTTGGATTTGACTGCTGATTGTTGTTGCTGCTGCTATTGTTGTTGCTGTTGTTGGCGTTCAGATAAAAGGCGATTATACAATCGGGCGTAGGCCTCTTGTGTTGATGTTGCGCGCGGGGCCTTGACGGGCAGCTGCTGAGAGCTTTGATTCTGTGCACAAAGCGCGCTTAAACTTTATGGCGCATAAATCAATCCGAGAAACAAGCAAGAGGTGGACAATTCTTTTGGCGGTGCCACAAATCTGCATATTGACGTCAGCTCAACCCTTCACCGGACACCTCGAGCCACAACAGCAACTCTGGCCTTATCGCTATGCAAATGGTATGAAGTGGACACACGCGCGCAATCGAATGATCGAATGATTGAGTAGTTGATCGATTGATTGGGGCAATAAAACAGGATACGATTTGGGTGCGTGCATGGCTGACACCAAGCCACACAGCCACACAGCCACCCACTCACCCACTCGTATGTGGTTGCAGCTCAAATTGCATTTTAATGGCTTTTGCGGCTGCTGCTGCGGCGGCTGTGGCTGCTGCATTGTTCGATTGTTGCCTGTTGCATTGGGCAAGCGCTTGGCCACGGCACAAATCAAAAACACATTTCAAATTAATAGACGTCAATTTTTTCGCTGGTGATTTATGACTGGAAATGCAATCGAAATTTCACAAGTGCAGCGAAATATATTTCTAATTTACTTGTTGTTTAATTAGTGTCGGGTTTTTGCATAATTATATATACCATATACCATATAATATATGTATGTATGTGTGTATGTATGTGTGGTGACGAGCGGTAGAGCAATTCGCCAATTAAGTATACCACACGGTGGACGCGGTCAAGGTCGAGCTGCCGCAATGTCGTGCACATTACAGCGAATACAATAACAATAACAACAACAACAACAGCAACTAATAATAATTATAATAACAGCAACTGAAAACTGTAACAATGGCAAGACAATTGAAACAGCGAAAAAAAAAAAAACATTGCTAGAATACCTTCAATTCACAGCGACTGCGACGAGCACATAAAACAAGAAACCGAATGAAGACGGCGAGAGTTAAATAATTGACGAAGCGTGAATACTCTAACAGACCAGGAGAGTGAGAGAGGGAATGTACTTAAGTAGAGTACATTTCTGGTTAATATATTGCTTAGCTGATAGCAACTCAAATTGGATTAAGTTATGTTAATCATTATATCATTAATAGTAATATCTCTCGCATAACTCTCATGAGATTACTATAAATCGAAAGAGAAATAATTTTGTAAGAAGAGGATGAGTAGTACAAAGTAAAAGTAATAGTAGTAATAGCAGTAACGGTAACATTAACAGCAATAGTAGTTGTATAAATTATTTGTGATAGTTGTAAAAGCAGTAAAGGGATGCTTAAAAAATGTTTATAAAAATAAGTAGTTGTAGTCGTAGTAATATAGAACTAGTAGTAGTAGTAGTAGCAGTAGTAATAAGAGTATGAGTAGTAGTAGTAATAGCAATACTAATAATTATAGTCGTAGTAGTAACATCAGTACTAGTAGCAATAATAATAGTAGTAGTAGTAGAACTAGCAGCAGTAGTAGCAGTAATAATAGTAGTAGTATTAGCAATAATAGTAATAGCTTAAAGCAATAGAAGAATAATGGTAGTTTAAGAAAGTAAAAATAGTAGTAACAATAGTAGTAGAGAGAATTAATAGTAGCAGCATAGCATGAAGAATTAGTGCTCGAGAGAAAGAGCATTAGTAATTTTAATAGCAAGATACAAAAGTTGTTGTAGTATATCAGTTTACATACTATTAGTAGTATTGGTAAAAAATAGTATCGTACTCTTAAAAGAATTTTTCAATGAGAGTTATTATAGTCCATTATTTGTAATCATAGCTTAGCAATGAAGTGGGGAATGAATATCAGAATAGCAACTAGAATTTCAGGATTGCCTACCTATCAAACATACCAAAAGACCCTTAACTAGGGTATAAATATAAATAGGTATGTTTATATAAATACATATATAGTACATATATTACCTTTTCATTAATGAAATTAAAAGCGACCGTCAATTTGTTGTTGTTGATGTTGCTGTCGGAGCTGCCTTCGGTTTATCCCAAGCAGCGCGGCAATCTGCTTGGGCTGACGCCTGCGTTGTGCCTCGCTTTTGGCCAATTAAAGTTCTTTAGGCCAACTTGTCGTTGGAGGACATTGCGCAATTGCCCGCGCACACACAACAAAGCACGTAGACTGCGTTGTTGTTATAGTTGTTGTTGTTGCTACTACTGTTCTAGTTTTTGTTGTTGTTGTTGCTGCTGGTGCTGTTGTTGTTGTTGGGCATGTTAGCTTTTGAGTCTGAGTCTCTTTGACAGCTTCAATGAGCTCCGCTTGCTTGTTTCAATGCAAATTGCAGATTGGCTTCATAATTAAGTAGTTTACCTGAGCGCACGCACACAAGCTCCGACCACGCCCCTTTAGTTAAGCTCGTAAATTAAATTCGCAAACACCCCAGCGGCAACAGTTGCTGTTGCTGTTGTTGTTGCTGGTGTCGTTGTCTGTCAACCAAATTGTATGCAAATTGTTTTCAGCGCATTTTTCATGCACACATCGCGTCATGTGATTTATGCGTTGCTCCACAGGTCCCACACGTCCTGGGTTTTCGCGTCTGCGATTATTGCCTTTTAATTGAAACGAATTCGGTGACTTGCATGGGAGCCACGCCCCCGCTCCACCTCTCGCTGGCTGCCACCCTCCCTCAGCCCTCAGCACTCGGCTACCTGCTTAGTTTAGTGACTTTCACTTTTGTTGTTGCTGTCCTCTAATTGCGATCAACAACGTGTGAATATCGATCGAGCGAGCGAATCATAGACGACTCTCCGCATTACTCACCCTGAACTTGACTGGCGACTTTTGTTGCGGTTGCGCTCTCCATAAGCCCGCTCATTATTGTCTAATGCGCACACCTCTAAAGCCAGCCGTACCATAAATATGATGTGTACAAGCTGCTGATTTCCACAGCTCCAAAACCCGACAATTACGGCTAAAATTAGTCTGTGCATACACTGTGGAAAAATGCATCTAAACTTCAAATATATTTTTAAATATAGATAAAATAAATGTAAGAAAATATTCAGGCAAAGTAGAGACTTTACAAATTTCCATATATTTTCTTAATGATAAGAAAAAACAGTATTCCATAAACCTAACATAATTTCCATTTCTGACTTCTCTATCTCTAGCTACACAACATTATGCACTTATTTCGCTCAGTGTAGCATTTGTAATAGCAGTCGAGCAAACAAAATAAATGCAAAGAAAAACATGAAATAAGAACACAAACGGCTATAAAAAGTCAATTAGACTTAATGATAGCTTCGGCTAAACTACACATTAAATTTGTTTGGTACGCTGATTGAGTCAGTTGAGCCACAGAAATCGGCGGATCCGGTTTACGGCACCGAATGTTCTGTAATCAAGGAAGTGGCTGAGACAAAAACATGGCCAACAAAGTTTTTTCATGTTTACATTTATGTTTGTCCAGCGACAGGCAGTATCCAGTTCCCAGCATTTTGTGTAATTCGGCCATTAAAATTAATCAGACAATCGATGTGACGCCCATTGGAGCGAACAGCTCCAGAACTGACTAAAAAACCAACTGAAACCCATTTACATTTAGCATTGCAGGTGCTTATTATTACGCGGCGTATGAGTGCTGTGTGTATAAATGTGTGTGTGTGTGTGTATGGCTAAGACCGGCTAATGGACAGACATGTCCGCTAAATATAATCGCATTTTGCGGCCAACATTGGCTTAGCACGACAGCCAACATATCGCATTGCTCGCAACCCAAAAACATGGCTATTACCAAAGCTAATTAAGCCGCTTGTTGCACTGGCTAAAGCTGCCCCACCATCCGCCACTAGCTGCTGCTTGTAACTCCCAGCGGGCGGCTGCTTGTTGCTCGTTGCCAATTTCTATTAATTAAACTATTTAGTAGACGCGCACCTCACCTGCCTGCCTGTCTATCCATCAATGCGCTACGCATTGCCCACAACTTGTCAACAGAGTCTCGACTCTGTCGCCAGAGACAAAGTTTGCATTGAGCACGCCAATAATTTAGAGCTTAGCTATTTATAGAGCAGCTGTGCCCTATAAAGAATTTGAAATTGTTTATTCGAAATTGAGCTAAATTTCTCGTCAATCATGTTGAACTGGAATATCTTAGTTAGATGTTCGAATATCTTAAAGTTAAGTTTTAATTGGACCCATAATAATAATTGTAAAATATCAACGGAAATCGAAATTGTTAAGGCTTTTAAAGGTAAAATTTTTTACGACCTCAATTCAATTTAAGTTTGTAGCTGAGAATTATTTGCAATTCCATTGAACGAAATGGTTTATCGAACCTTTCATTGAACTGGCTACAGACTATATAGATTATATAAATTATAATAATATTCTAAATTAAAATCAATCTAAATACCATAATTTAAAAATTCTTTCATAAAACTAAGCTACAAGGCGAAAGAGTTCGAATCAAGACAAAATGCTTCGCATATCAGTTCAACTATTTCCTTTGACGTTTCATAGCTTAAACAGTTATAGCCATATTGGTGCTAATTACTCAGCTATTTAGCCAAAGTCTAAAAATAGCTAATTACTTCTTTGGGCAAATGCAATTTAATTAGCTAACTGTAGCGGGCGCTTTTTAGCCCAGCAGCAGCACAAGGGTTAAGCTTGTAGGCAAAGCTGAAGCTTGGCTTGCAAAAGCTCTCAAGCGAGCAAGCTTTATGGAAAATGCCTAAAGGTAGGCTCCATTTGTGGCTGCCATTAAATGAAAAATCATAATGCAAAAGCCACAAAATCGTCTTAAGTAAACTGCAAGTGGGTCAAGCAGACTCGTTTCGTATCGTATTCAATGGCCGAGTCCAATTAAATGACACCCTAACAAGTGCCGGTGCACCCACCATCTCTGCTGGCCATTGTCTGGCCAAGTGGGCCAAAGTGCTCCAAGTGCGAGTGTAATCCAAATGGAGCTGGCCACAACTGCTGCACTAATTATAAATTTAATTGGCCGTCAGCGGGTTTTTTCTTCTTTTTGGCGATGGCCGTCTGCGTCTCGGCATTTGCGTGTATCTAATTGAATTAGACCCAAAGGTCGCGCCGAATGGGCTGGGAACTCAGCTGCCCAGCTGACGCAAAAGACAAAGCAAAAACCGGCTAAAACAGGCGACATATGTGGCTATGATATGGAGCTGAGTGCGTGACACGTGCTTTCAAGCGTGTCACGAGGTGTCTAAATAAAGACAACTAAAGCTCATGCATAATTTGAATACGAGGGAATAAAGAAATGAATGACCCACTGACATTATTATTATTATTATGAAAATGGTATTATAACACAAGATTGGAAATAAGATTTAAATAAATAATAATCCCCATTCAGGTCTCAACAAAATGTATGCCAAATATAAACATGGAATTTTCTGATCAAATAATAATTAAAATATATTTTATAATAAAATGCTTAGATATTATTTCCAAATGAGATACAAACCTGTTCTTGAGCTAAGGCTGCGATTTAGAAAGATTATATATCATATATACGATTTTAAAAGACTATATGTATTATATTATATATATGATTTTAAAAGATTATATATCAATTCTATATCTATACATATATATAAAATATAAGTTTTACTTAGTATTAAAGCCGAGTCCGATCTGCTCTAAAATGATCTATCCATAAGCCAAATTTCAAGCCCATTTATTGAACAGTAAACTAAACCCATTAGATCACGCCTCGAACCAGCTGCTCAGCTGTCATCTCTAGGCAGAAGTAAGGCACAGCGGCTGGTTGGTCATAATTCGTGTTGGCGGTGCGAGTGGTGGCAGCCAGGAAAAGTTATTGTGCCATGGAATATTAGAAGAGGGAAATACGACAGCACAAAGAGTTGGCATTATATGCTAATGCGCGTTATGCTGACTTCATTGTGGAACGCGGCACTGGTAAGTGGAGCGTGGTGCAGTGGCTCCTTGTATGGCACTCTGGCCAGGGCAATTGTGGTGCAAGCCAGTAGCCAGGCACAGAGCGCAGACAATGCTGCTGCTGCAGCAATTGAATTATGCCTGGAATTGGGACATAGCTTAGCTCTGGGCGTGGGTGGGTGGCTCAACTGGCGACTGGAGGCAGGAGCTGAGCAAAAAGTAAATGCAACAATCGCATAGCGAATCGGAGGCGAATTCGTCAAGGGCTGCCTTGAGTGAACCACTTAGTCGCTCAGTTACGCCCAAATGGGTCACTAATGAGCCGTCGGGCTTGGGAAAATCTTGCTGATGGCTCGATTGTCTGTGCCAATTCTAACGTAAAGAAACCACCGACGTTTTTCGGCTATAAAATTGTGGCGCATCTTCAGCTGGAGCCACAGTTCAACAAGTTGCGCCTCTCAGTGATCACAGACCAAGAAAATAATAATCAAAGTGAAGATGTTCAAAACTGTAAGACTGTTGGATACCCTGTCTCGCTTGGATAACTAATGAGTGGATTCTCTTGCAGCTGTTCGTGTGGTGCGCGCTCTGTGTGGCTCTCGGCCAGGCTCGGCCCAGCTATTTGCCCAGCTACGAGGCAATCGAGTATGCGCCCACTGTGCTGGGCTATGAGCACTACGCGTTGCCTGCCGCCATCTCGCATCAGAGCTCGACGGTGGTGCACGAGAAGCGCCCGTACCTGCGACCCATCTACGAGCACCACCCAACCACCTATACAACCTATGCGGGCAGCCCGTTGGGCTACAGCAGCGAGTGGTACAGTCCCGGCTGGAACGCTGGTGCGCTCAGCTACCCCAGCATCTATCTCAAGTAGAGGGTACACCCTGTACACCGCGTATACCCTGTAATAAATAAGTTGGCTTGGATTCGGATTTGAGTTTTATATTTAATTTTTTCTTTCGGTGGAACACAAGTCAACAACTTCTTTCAAAATCTTTCGTTCTCTCGCTCTTACCAGGCGCTGGCGTAGGTCAGGGGTGCGTGGTGCAGCAGTGGTGCCGAATAGGCCAGTGGTGCAGAGTAGGCCAGTGGCGCCACGCTCTTCAGGTACGGCACATGGGCAGCGGCATATGTGGTGGGCAGGGCCGAGTAGGTGGACACGGGAGCAACTGCTGGATAGCTGGCAGCATAGGTGGTCACGGGGGCGGCATGCAGGGTGGTCTTCACAACGGGCGCCACCACATCCTCAACGACTGGAGTGCTGTGCACCTGGGTCACACTCTGGTGGGAGACGGCGGTGGGCACGCTCTTCACCACGGCGCCGATCTTGGCCAGGGCGGGCTCCTGGACGATGGCAGTGGGTGCGCTGTAGACCAGTGGTGCGGCGGCCAAATGACCGGGGCGAGCGGCAGCGACGGCGAGCAGAGCGGCGAGAACGAACTGTTGAAAACGAAGCAAGATAATTGAGTACTACACCACTGAGCCACCATGAGCCACCCGGCGCTGTGCTTACCAATTTGAACATTTTGGCTGGCTGTGGTTGTCTGGTTCTTTGACTTGTGTCGTAGGTTGGACTGTGCCCGTTGACGAATTGTCGCTGGCTTTTATACTTGAACTTCACTTTCAAGGCGCACGCAAACACACGCAAACACACGCACACACACACACATATATACAGTGAGTACACAATATGTAGCAATACGTACGTGCCTGAACGGATTCTTGTCGCGCATAAACCAGATTATAATTCGCGGCCAATTCCAGCTACGCACCGCACTCAGGCACTCAGTTATTTTTGTCAGCTCAGTCTCCGAGCCGAGCGACCCAACCCACTCTTATTTTCATTTACAAAGCGTGGCTCATTAGTCAAACTATTTGGCCCCGGAACGACGAATTTTGTTTTCATTGCTGTCGATGTCGATCAGCTTTGCGAGCATTGACATTTGTTGACTTTGTAAATGGAGCTGCGACACTTTTCCGCAGTATTGCCAATGCAAATGCAACAGTAAATTTCTAGCTAACTCAGCTGTGCAGCCTCGTGGCCGGGGTGCGTAGCTTGAGTGCTATAAAAGGCGAGTGAAAAGCTTTCGTTCGTCTGCAGTTGGATTTCAAATAGATCACAGACATGAAGATTCTCTTGGGCAGCCTGGTGAGCGATACATTGAAAGTAGCCTTGAAGTGCAATCAAAAGGATATTCCCTCTAAATATAGCTCGTGAGCCTTGCGCTGATGTTGCCACCGAGCAATGCAGCTAGCCTGGGCGAAATTGTGGACGACTCCTCCTCCACAAGGGAGCACCCGATATTTAGGCGCGGCGTGTGGGAGGCGCTGAGCGGCATTATACCCAGTGGGGCGAAGACCTTCATGGAGAAGAACTCACAGTATATCAATGAGCCCGTTAAATTCATGACCTTGGGCGCAGTAGATCTTGGCGCTCCTAAAAAAAAATAATTTGACAGATTTGCATTTGCTGTAACAATAATTTATACACATATATTAAATACATATGCTACTGCATAACTAGAGAACAATTTACCCCTCAGCTACTTTTGCCCAGAAGTTGATTTACTTGCAAACTGATTTACTTAAAGCAAATTTAATGTTTGGTAATTATTTAATAGTTGTTTTTAAAGCTGCTTAACTAATTCTTCCCACCCTATTAACAATCCTCTATTGTATATTATTCACAACAACGTCTATTTTGTGCAGTGTAGTTGCTGCTGTTGAAAGCTGTCACTTAGGATGTCAACTGCAGGCTTTGCAGCCAGTTAGGTGCAGCTTGCGATGCACTTTCCGTTTTACTATTTCTGCTCGCATTAAAGGTTCATTGGCCAGCGCGTGGCGTCGTTGGCCTTGAACCTGCGCTGGGACAGGACACAACCACCACAATTTATATACCCGGTAGCACATGAAAAACTACATATATAGAGCAGGGTAATGTAGTAATTTATTTGCAAGTCTAGCTCATCCAGTGAATGTGAAATGGCAACCATAACTGCGTTCCAGGAATTTTGATGAGTTGGCTGAGGTTGGCGTTGGAGTTAACTTGTATATACAAAATCTAGTATATTGTAGCTAAAGCCATGTATATGAAAAGTAGAAATTAGTTTTAGCTGATTAACCAATTGTAATAATTTTCAAAGCTGGGGATGTTCTGTGGAATGTGTTCTGCTGAATAAGATTTAAGAAATAGATCTTCAGTATCAATTTTTGTATATGTATAATTCCTAATTTGTTTTGTTAGCATTCGTCATTTCTAGTTGCGTTCTCTTTGTCCAATTAAATCATAAGGAGCCTCTTCGTCATGTGTAAATAGCTATCTCGCTCTCTCTCAGCAACACCAGAAGCTACGTTCGGCAACATATATGTTTGCCTCCCTCTGTCCTTCTGTCTCTAGGACGCAAACTCAAACAGATAATATTTTTTCAACGACTCTCGCCTCTCACTAATACTAATGAGCCAATCACAACAAAGTTGAGCAGAATTTGGCAACTGTAAATTAAAATTGTAGAGGAAGATTTCTGATTTGCTGGAAACTGTTCTAGAAGATTTTTATTGATATATAAAAAATATAATATAGATATCTAATAGATTAACAATTAAATTACATGGAGATAATATATTTAGTATACATTAAAATAAGAATATTGAATATTAAATATATACATTTAGTTCCTTTAACCATCTATCAATCCTAAATAGCTACGCAGCATTTGAGGAGAGTTTAGTACAAGTATATCGTAGTTGGGTAATCAACAACTATTTACCGACACTTGTTTACAACTCGCATTACGTATACGACTGTTTACTCGCAGCCAGGCACTGCTAGTTCAGAGGAAGTGAACCACAGGATAAAGACCCAAACAGAGGCCAATGAACTGCAGCAAGGACACAGATGAAGGAGATTGCATAGTAAATGAGACTCAATCGATATTCAAGGCAAAAATATGTATTTATTTATTCAAATTCGTATCACAAAACCGTCCAACAAGATGCACGTTCCACTATCGGTCTTTGAGTGGTGCAGTGGGGCTTCCTTACCACACTCCGGTGGCGGTGTAGGTCAGCGGTGAGGCAGCAGCGATTTTGGCAACTGGTGCAGCGACATACGTTTGGTGCACCACTGGAGCAGCAGCGGCATATGTGGTGTGCACCACTGGAGCAGCAGCATAGGAGGTGTGCACCACTGGAGCAGCGGCGGCATAGCTGACCACGGGCGTTGACTTGACAACTGGAGCGACGATATCCTCAACCACATGAGCGGAGCTGTGCACCACCGACTGGCTCTGATGGGAGACAGATGTGGGCACACTCTTCACAACGGAGCCAACCTTGGCCAGGACCGACTCCTGGACGACGGTCGCAGCGGGTGCGGCGTAGACCAACGGCGACTCATACAGATTACCGGGACGAGCAGCAGCTACGGCGAGCAGAGCAGACAATACCACCAACTTGAACATGATTGAAATGATTTTTGGGTTTAAGTGAGGTCTGTATTGACTGTTGGGCTTGAGTTTCTAGCGAGAACTGTGTATGATATGCCAACTGCAGGCGGTGTTTATATAGCAGCAGCAGTCGGTACTCCACGCACGGCCTTCATACACACGCACAACAACGAAAAGAAAAACATTAAAAAAAGAGACCATATCAGATTCAATTCTCACTGACATTCAATAAGCAATTAGCGTCGGTGGACGGCTCAGCTCTGCTCAGCCACAGAGCCAAGCACAACAATTGGCAAAGCTAGCCAACCAGTTTACGTGCCGACCATTGGCCAACTGCTCCACTGGCCCTTCATTAGCTCCTGCCCTCAGTTGCATTACTTGCACTTTAAGTGCGTCTCGGTTCTTTCAGGGTCAGCGGCGCAAGGTTTGGACTTCAACTTCAATTTCAATTTCAATTACAGTTTCCATTTGGCTTTCAGCTACGTGCACAGCGAGACGTTCAGTGACAGCTTTACCTAGCTATAAACTCTCAACTTGTAAAGGGTATACTATGATTATTTTTCTCTTGTCATCATTAATGTGGTTTATTAAGGTGCAAGCGTTAAAAAGTGAAGTCTGAGAATAGCAGTTGCTAGTGTGGAATAGTTTAGTGATGATGGTAATCTAAGTTTCGGAGATTAAACAATTCTTATTTGGCCTCTAGTTTGAAAACTACGTAGTTTACAGTAGAATACTAAGCTCGAGTGTGCGAGGGTAGCTTAAATAATCCATCAACCTTACTAAGATATAGATGCAATTATATATACTATAAGAATGTAAGTTTAATTCCTATTTACTATTTATAACTCTACACTTCATTTGCAGCGATAATGCAAACTTTAGTGTCTGGAAATAAAAGATTTCAGATTTCTTACTCCAATGCTTTATATCCCAGGTCTATCTGATCTATCTGATATCTGATTAAAGAGTATCGTTTAGCAAGCATTTGTATTTTTGAAGAAATAATTGAAAATCATCATCTATAGATTCTCTCCCAAAAAAACTCATTATAAGTGCTTGAGAGTGTCGAACGCTAAAGCTTTACATCTATTCATAGGGTATCTCTTAGTAGTATACTCTTTGCCATGTTTTCCATGTTTTGTGTACCGTACTTAATTATTTCAGTTGAAATAAGTAAATTAAGTAGACTCTTTAAAAATTTATATCACAATTCGCACGGTAGTTAAATAGTTTATGCTTAGCTATAACTATGTTAACTAGTTATACCTCTCTCTATGACGATCGCTAGTCTGTCCTACAATGTGCACATACTTAAAAGTAAAGCGATTACTTTTGAAATACTTATATTATCTTGTAGTATATTATTCAAAAAGTCATAGCGCCAAAATTAAACTAGAAATCGAAACTTATCTAAAAGTTGTATGATACTGTTCCAAAGATATAGTTTTATATAAGAAATTCATGGAGTCACACAACTTCAAACGGATTCATGAAAAGCTCCTGTATGAAGAATTCAGCTACATATTTTAAATAAAAATTGAAAATTTATATCAGACTTATTGAACTGGAACTATATTCCACAACAAGTCCTACTTCAGAGCTAAAAACTGAACCAAAAGTAAAATTTAAATGTTATATATTAGAAGTTAAAATCCCCCACAAGACTGAACCAAAAGTAATATTTATATGTTATATATTAAAAGTTAAAATCCCCCACAAGGCTCACATAAACAACACAGAATATTTGATAATGAAAATATGAAGTTTTATTTACATCAGTCGGAAGGGGGGATGGGGAAACACTAAGTAGAAGATACGATAGAAATTGTTGCGTGGCTTCAGCCAAGAGATGGCTCATCTGCTGAAGCACACCCCGATCAGAGCCGATGTGGAAGCCGTCTACCAAGACGACGCCCAGCCGTGAGAGGCCCAGGAAGGCGACAGGATGCTGGTGTGCAGAGCTGGAGCGGCATAGGTCTTGATGATGGGTGCGGCATAGGTCTTCACAACGGGCGTCACAATCGGCTGGACAATCTGCGCCGAGCTGTGCACCTGGCTGATGCTCTGATGCGAGACAGCGGTCGGAATGGACTTCACAATGTGGCCAACGCTGGCCAGGGCGGGCTCATGGATGATCGCCGGCGCGGCATAGCTATGCAGCAGAGGACCTGCCGCCAAGTAGCCGGGACGGGCAGCGGCCACAGCGAGCAGAGCAGACAACACCACCTGAAAGCAAGCAGTTTTGGGAGTTACGCGACTGCAGCACTCCTCGACGTGGCTTAGACACTTACCAACTTGTACATTTTAGCTAATCCTGGAAGTTAGTTACTTGGCTTTAGAAATGAACTGTGGGTCTGTGTTGACTCGTCGCTGGTTACTGTTGTTAGCTGTAAATTCGCGACAGCTTTTATACACAAAAGCTGACACACACACACACACACACGCACACACACTCACACACTTGGCTATGCTAGATCCAAATTCAAAACTCCAAAAGTGCAGAAAATACAATAATAATAATTTTTTTTGCATCGTTAAGAAAAGCCTGCCGACGGCGACCCACCCGAATGTCCGAGTGGTGCAGGCGGGTTGACGGGCTGCTGCAGCTGATTCAACAGCCAGACAAACAGCAACAATAAACACAACAGCAACAGCAACAACAACAACCACAGCAACCACATTGCTTTCGTTTACAGTTTTTCCGTTCAGCCCATTAAAAAATAAAACTACAACGAAAACCAGTCAAAAGCGAATCGCTGGCCGACGTCAGCTGTCGCAGCAGTTGGCCAGTTGGGCACTTGGCCAGTGGGTTGGCCACTTATCCAGCGTCTGCCACTTGCAACACACCCAACAACAACAACAGCAACCACAACAACAACAACAGCTGCAGCAGCAACAACAACATTTATGTCTTTGCTTTTCAGTCAGTTTTTCCTCTAGCCAAGTTGACCGTGAAAACTGTTCGTGGTTCATGTTTGTCTGCTTGTTTGTCTGGCGGCACGCACCACCAGCCAACCACTACGCAATTGTCACTGCCACGCAACACGCAACAGTTACAGTGGCTCAAGTTCAGTGCGTGGCGATGGTCAGTGCCAAATTGCCAAAGTGGTTTTTATGACTTGTTGTCTGTGCGATTTGTTCGTTGCTGATTCCAGAGATGAAACAGAGGATCGTCATTTGAAGGCCATAAACCATGAAGAAAGGTAATTGACATAGAATCTGTTTGGCGTTTGGCTTGCGAATCACGTAGAAATGATTGAAAAACAAGAAGATCGATATTTGAGGGCCTCTTAGCAGCTAGACTTTAAAGTTCTATAATGTGTAAAGTTCTATAATGTGTAGCTGTACCGAATTTGCTAGAAAACCAAACAAGACTAGGGGAAAATCACAATGCTAGATTTTTGCAAAGATTTTCTAAGGATCTATTACAATTTTAGTAACATGCTGCATTGTAAAACATATATTAATAGGGTCTCAAGCAGCTGTATAACATTGAATAGTGAAACGGTGCATGACAGCTCAGTTCACATGGAACAGTTCTGAGAACACCCAGCTCTAAATGCCCGGAGCAATGCATTTTCTATACCTCGCTCAACTAACACACTTTATCGCATGAATTGCGTGTAAGCAGCCATTCAAAATGTCTCTAGGGTATTTAAAAAACAATAAAGCCAAGTACATTTCGCATTAAAAGTGAGCATTATTGTAATTTCCTGTTATGTTAATCTGCACAGCTAAGACAAACGCCAAGACAGAGTCTGCCCACATAGACAATGGGCTGAACAGATCTTTTGCGCTGCTCTCACTCTCTATAAGTTTTGGTGTTTATCTCTCTCTCTCCTTATCTCTCTCTCTCGCTCTCTCTCTCAGTCTGGCGAGTTCCGCTTTTGTAATAATCATTGCGAACTGTTTGCCCCATACAACACCATTCTAGCAACTGTGAGCTGTCGCCGTTATGACCATTTGTCAGCTATTTTGTGATTAATGAATAACCATTGCAAGCGGGCGACATATAATTCCAGTTTCTCTCTCTCTTACTCTGTCTCTCTCGCCCTATCTGTCTCTATCACATTTTGTTTACAAATAATATTCTTGAGCCATGCCAAAAGTGCTTTTTAATAGATTTTCTTTGTTGTCGATTTCTATTTTGGAGCCAGACACTCACGACAATTACTGTTCAGGTCTGCTCCAATGGAATTCCTTTGGCTCCAATATATCCGGGCTCTATTGGGGGTAATGTACGCCTTATGGCCAACCCACACAAACAATCTCAACTCGGCTTCCAGGCGACAGTCTTGCGACAATTCTGGTTAGCGCGCTCACCTGGCTTGCATAACAATGACCACACTGATATATCTATATAGATCGGTTAATCTGTGTGTTACACCAACCAGTTGCTGCTGCTTGTCTGAGTGCTTACTTGCTTTTTTTGTTTTCCTTAACCTAAGTTGGCTTTTAATTAAAGCCAAGTGGAGCAATTACCGCTCAGTACATTGGTTCGACGTCACCTCGGCGAGCATTTTGTATTTAACTCGTATGTGAATTAGTCAACGTTTTACACTTTGTTTGTCATTTCGCTCGAACTAATTGCCTCGAAGGTCGAGAATTATCTAGGAATTCTGACAACAAATAATACACACCGACAAAATACGGAAATCAGCTCGAAGATAACGATTTAATCGAAACATGTGGAAGCCATCCTGTTTATAAATATCTATAAAAACTGCTAATTGGAATTTAATTTCAATCTATATGTATATAGATTATTATGCAATTAGAGTGGAGATTTAGGTTGAGTATGTTAGCTGGAGCTCAGCTTAGAGCAGTCGGAATCAGCTTAAAGTATATAATAATTGATTTAAATGAATTTTATATATTGGCCATGGAAACAATTTTTTGAATAATTTGAATGTTGTTCACTTTTATAGACAGACAACGCTGGACAGCTAGATAGATAGGTTCGCTTGCGTCTTATGCAAACACTTTTAGATGGTAATGCAAGGAAGAGCGGAACGTCCGGTGTTATAGCATAAGTTGATAAGAGTAAGAGTATCGGCTGTGATGATTCAATCTCAGGGTCTTGGAGAGATATGGAAATGATAGAAGACGTAATCAACACGCTTTGCAAGCCAAATTATATGATGGAACGAATACAAATATTCGGTTACAGGTCTAATTGAAATCGCCAGCGCGTCATCTAACAGATGCGACGCTCTAGTGTGAGTTCTATATTAATTGGATTTGCATTGTCTACACGAAAGGTGCTGAGAGGTATATCCATCTGCTTATCGTCGAGCCACATTTTCTATACAAAACATGAAAATTAATGCAAAATGCAAAATCTATGCATTGCCTCACCTAATTTAATATAGTCACTCTCAAAAAATTTCAGTCCCTCTGAAGGGTATGTAACAATCAAGCAACATCGGTCAACAGCTCTAGCATTGACTGGCCTAAGACACAAACCGTTTCGACTTACTTATTGCAAATGCCAGACGAAAATAATGAATACACATATCTACTTAACTGACTATCAGTCTTGGTGTCATATATACATGTGTACATACATATTGTTCGAACAGATTTTTAGTTGCATGTGGATTGACTTAAGTTGTAAATGCTATTCAAGCTGGAGCCGAACATGAAAACCGCCGCCCCACAACAATACAAATGGGAGCTGTCCTGACAGGCTGGCAACTCGAACAGTTCGCTCAGGTGTCAGTCAGTCAGTCAGTGCGGCAGTCAAACAGCCAGTCAGTCGAATAGTCAGTTGGTTAGTTAGTTATTTGGGCACTCAGTCAGACAAGAGTTGGCCAAAAGCTGGCAGAGAGTTTAGGAGATTGCGCAAAAAAGACACAGAGTAAGAAAGATCGTTGAAGTCGAGCGTTACCGACTACGGAATACTCACTCACAGTCAATTTTCTCTCTTAAACTGCAAGAGATATACAGTTTAGTGGTTTGCCACGCCCCCTGTGGGGGAAGATATATCCGCCATATGTTTTATCTCTGCGGCGATCGGCTGTTGCAGCCGCTGAGAGCAAAATTTTAACGAAAATTTTGGTAAAGTAACAGGCGAACAGAAATGAGAAGTAGGGAGATCTTAAAATTAAATATAAGCTAACAGTGCACTGTAACGCACTGTTGTTTAACAGTGTTGATAATGTTAAACAACAGTGTTACACTATTACACTGTTAACTAACATTTTTCACCGTCCTACTCATTCCTGTTCGCCTGGTACTTCCAGAAGCTCTACAGCTATTTTGGTGAAGTACCAGGCTAACAGAAACGATAAGTAGGGTGCAAAATGTTCGTTAGCATTGCATTAACATAGCACTGTAAATGGACTGCTATGTAACAGCTTCCTAACATGATTCTGTTAATGCACTGTTTTTTAGCAGTTTTCACCGTACTACACATTCCTGTTCGCCTGGTACTTCCAGAAACTCTACAGCTATTTTGGTGAAGTACCAGGCTAACAGAAACGATAAGCAGGGTGAAAAATGTTCGTTAGCATTGCATTAACATAGCACTGTAAATGGACTGCTATGTAACAGCTTCCTAACATGATTCTGTTAATGCACTGTTTTTTTTTAGCAGTTTTCACCGTCTTACTCATTCCTGTTCCCCTGGTACTTCCAGAATTTCTACAGTCATTTTGGTGACATACCAGGCGCACAGAAATGAGAAGTAGGGTGCAAAATGTTCGTTAACAGTATATGAACAGTGTACTGTTACCATGCTGTTATTTAAAAGTGTAATATCATAGATCTGTTAAATAACATTTTACCTATTTCATCTGCTATTCATTTTTGTTTGCCTGGTACTTTTCAAATTTGCGTTCAAATTTTGACCCCAACGGCCACTATAACAGCCTCCTTATGTTATGCAATTATATTTGATATGGAGCACATATTTAACCGTTGATATTTGAATATTGATTCCCAGTAAATAAACCCTTTTAAATAAGAACACAGTTTGTATATTTATTGGCGAAAATTATTTATTGCTTTTCAAAATTTACACAGTTTTTGCTGATTTAAATCTACATTTATTTATACACATATACATACAAATCTCTTAAGACATATACATACATATCAACTTAATATTATTCTGTATTATTTTTGCTTTGCATGTGTATATCTCCTCCCATGATATCCTGCACACTTCCTTTTGTTCTCTCTCTCTCTCTCTATCTCTCTCTTTCGCTCTCTCTCTCTCTCTACCTCTCTCTCTCTCTCTGTATCTATCTCTCTATACCTTCCATTCCATATCTCACCCTCTGTCTGCATACTATTTCTCTATCTCTCTCTCTCCGTTTCAATTCCTATCTCTGCTTATATTTCTATTTCTCTTTCAGTCGCTTGCTTTCTCACTCTCTATTTCTATTTCTCACTCACTCTCTTTTCCTAATTTTCTTACCTCACCATTATTGACCACCCTCTCGCTATTTCTATAGTTCTTTGTGTCTGTGTGCCTTTCTATCGCTCACTCTCTCTCTCTCACTATCTATCTCACTATCTATCTCTCTATCACACTATCTCTCTCTCTCTGCCGCTCTCTCTATCTGTCTATCTTTCTATTTATCGCACAATCTCTCTCTCTCTCTTTCTCTCTCTCTCTATCTCACTATCTCTCTCTCTTTCTCACTCTCTATCACTCTCTCTCTCTCTATCTCACTATCTCTCTCTTTCTTACTCTCTATCACTCTCCCTCTCTCTCTCTCTCACTCTGTCTCTCTCTCCCTTAACTCACAACACACACTGAACTATACATATGGTTTTTCTTTTATTCAGCTTTCCATTTGAAGGGTATCATTTGGTCGCTTATACCCAACTCTAGCACTCTT
The DNA here is from genome assembly GCF_018153725.1 of Drosophila mojavensis. Taxonomy (NCBI): domain Eukaryota; kingdom Metazoa; phylum Arthropoda; class Insecta; order Diptera; family Drosophilidae; genus Drosophila; species Drosophila mojavensis. The sequence goes on along the minus strand of NW_025318899.1, from coordinate 2,447,323 downwards.
ACTAGGCTATATTTTTTGAGGCAGCAGCTGCACTTTGTTAGTGGATTGTTCGCTTAGAGATAATATGAAAAGTGCATTTGGAAATATTTGCAATTTCGAGTCGTTTCGTTCGATACGTAATTGCATTGACACGCAGCGCTTGGCCGGGGACACTGCGGCGTATGCTTAATAAAGCAAGAGCCCCAGCAGCAGCAACAGCAGCAGTATCACCAGGTGGGCAAAGTCTTTTGGCAGTTCGTGCTGCTAGCCGGTGCTAAGGTCAGCTCTGTCCATCAACTACGACATTTTTAGCTGGTCAGCGGATGTGTGCAAATTGTTTTCATAGCAATAACATTGAAATTATTTAATTTTATTATATATATTTTTTTGTTGAGCATGCGCAACGTCTGCACTACTAACCCACTAAAACGAAAGCGAATGGCTTGCAAACAGCCAAATTGCAGCATGCAGCAAAGCCTGTTTCATTTTTGCACATTTAGAGAGCAAGAGATGCAATATTTCCTGGTTGAGATAAAATGAGTTTCGGGTGTGTTCGCTGTGGGTCAAGCGAATTGACCAGGACTTAAGCCTGAAGTAAATTGTTGTGCAAATATTTTCATATTCAATTGCAGCCTGATTAATCTCGTAGCTAAAGACAGAGTGGGTGAGTAGGTGAGTGGGTGAGTGGGTGAGTGGGGTCGGGGGAGACTGCCTCCATTTGACATTTGGCGTCGTCGAGCTGCACACTCCAATCGCACTTGTCGCTTGTTGCCTGTCAATTGCAGCGGCATTCTAATGAGCTCCCCTCCAGCCGAGTGGAGCACCTTGAATGTCGCGTTCGTGAACTTTTTGTAGCTAGTGTAGCTCGAGTTTGCCAAGCTAAATATCACAGCCAAATGCAGGCATCGCTGCATACTCAATCCTAACAGCGAGCATTCACGTTGAGGGACGCAGCGGAACGGAACGGAACGGGCGCCAAGTGTCACTTGTTGTCACAAATCTTGCTATACACGAGCTGAGAGTTTGATAATTGTAGCGAAAGGGTAATAAGATAGTGGATAGACTTGATATTAATTTCAATTTTAACATGATCAACAAACGGATTCATATGTTTCTAAGCCAATCTTAATGACATTGATTAAAAGTCTGTCTTTATAAATTCAGGCAAGATTCGTTGCAGCATATCATAGAGCTAATACCGAGAATAATATATGAAAATGAGTATAATAAATAATAAAATTCTTGTGATATGAAATATCTTTTGAATTCAACAAACATTGATACATGAAGCTTATCTGTTTTTGAAATGTCTGTATAACTTCTTTATTTTATTTGAATTCCTATGCATACAAAAAAAGCGCCTCAGTTGACTAAAAAATCTCTAATTTATCGACAGTGTATTCAAACTTCAACAAGTTATTTTGGTTTTTTACATCTTGTTAACCAAAGTTCAGCTAGTTTTTTACGGCATATGATACAATATTCTCAGCCTTAATATATATGTCTATTAAGATAACGAGAATTGCAACTGATTTCCACGGATTACAAATAAAAAACTGCACAATTAAATTGGCGAGTGTGAATTTCCTTTGCAAGCGCCAAAGCGCTAAAAGAAAAAGACCAAACAAAAATAAAAATAACAAAATAAAAAAAATTCAACAATTTGGCTGGCTGGTCAAGGTCGTTGCAGGCAAATGTAACACTGGCATAAATTATGCTAGCAGCAGCAGCAGCAGCAGCCACCAAGTGTTGCAAGCCAATTCAGCAATGACAACAACAACAACAACAGCAGCAGCAGCCATTAGTAACGGTATCTACGATGAGCCAAAGGCACAATTTGTGGCGCGACATGAGCAAAAGCAAAGGTACAAACTATGTGTACCTAGGCAAATGCTTTGGCAATTACGATATGCAATAGTTGTAGTCAAACAACAACAACAACAACAACAATAATCGTCTGCAGTCACGCTTGATTGAGCTGTAGTCTGGGTGTTGAGATTGAAGATACTGATACAAAGAAAAAGAACCAGCTCAGGATAAACATGAGTTAGGATAGATCAGAGTCTATGATCTGAAAGTTTAGCTCGAAGAGTTCAATAGAAGATTTGTTAGATCCAAAGTAAACAGAGGTAGAAAACAAAAAACAAAAATAATAGACTACACTAGCCTACACAAGAATAAAATGGCAAAAATTAGCAGATACAAATACAGATACAGATACAGATACAGATACAGATACAGATACAGATACAGATACAGATACAGATACAGATACAGATACAGATACAGATACAGATACAGATACAGATACAGATACAGATACAGATACAGATACAGATACAGATACAGATACAGATACAGATACAGATACAGATACAGATACAGATACAGATACAGATACAGATACAGATACAGATACAGATACAGATACAGATACAGATACAGATACAGATACAGATACAGATACAGATACAGATACAGATACAGATACAGATACAGATACAGATTCACTGAAAACTAAACACTGGTAGGCCAGTGTTATCAAAGCAAAAAGCGAAGCAATTACAGCGTCTGCAGCAACAGCCAAAGCAAAGGTAACTGCAACAACAACAGCAACTGCAACTGCAACTGCAACTGCGGATGCTAGTGGCAGCATGGTTAAAAGCCGGCAGCGCGGATATAGCAAAGTGGCTGTTGCCGGTGGTGGTGGAGCTACTGCTACTGCTGCTGCTGCTGTTTAGTGGGGGAGGTGGTGCCGCGGAAACGTTGCATTGAAAATCGCGACAAACAATGAGAGCATCTGCAGCTGCTGAGGCTGTCGAGCAGTGGCAGCTGCTGCTGCTGCTGTAGCCACTGGCAGCTGATGCAAGATGCCAAGTGTATAAAAGCCACTGCGTGGTGTCATGGTGGCATCAGTTGCACGCTGCAAGCCATCGAGCACCCCATACAAAGACAGAAGAGGATAACAAATACCAACAAAATGCTCAAATTGGTAAGGGCGAGGATCGGATAATGGAATATCCAAGGAGATTGACTCTTGTAATCCTTTCCAGCTGCTTTCGATGCTTGCGCTGTGCGCCTTGGCCGCTGCCCGTCCTGGCTACCTGCATGGCCACCACCATCATTATCCGGAGTATCCGCTGTATCCCGCGCACCACCACATCGAGCCGCTGCATGTGGCCAAGATCGTGCATGTGCCTGCGGCCGTGTCGCACCAGAGCTCCACGGTGGTGCACAGTGTGCCGCATCACATCATCAAGCCCGTGGTGCTGCCGACTGTGGTGAAAACTGTGGTGCATCCACCCATCATCAAGACCTATCATCCAGCGCCCATCATCAAGGCCTATCCCTACGATCCCTATCACTTCCATCATCATCACGGCTTCCACGACTATCATCTGCATTAAACTCGACTGGCTGAACCACCAACCACCAACCACCCACCACCCACCTTAGCCACCCGCCCGCTGCCTGATGACCAGCTGTGTATATGTGTATATGTGTGTGCAAATTGTTCTACAGCTTCAACTCGATGAATTAGAGAAATTTTAAATAAAAGTTTAAATAATATATAAAACATATTTTGTTTATATTCCGAGCAGACTAAATAGCTATAATTAATTATAATATTTTTTATAGATATTTATTATAATCACTTTCCCTCTACGGCACGCGTCGCATTTGCTTGTTTCTGTCTGTGGCCTGCGTCGCATTTGATTGCGTCTACGCCGCGTAATTGATATGCAAAGTGACGTCAAGGAGGAAAGCGGCATAACTGATTATCTATCTGTCTAGCTTCCCTGATTGCTTGATTATTACCCAATCGCCCCTCGACTCCTTGGCTCTTTGGGCAATTGAACTGGTTTGCATTTGGCCGGAACGTAAGACAATAAAGCATCTATTTAAGCCTGTTACCAACGCAAACAATGCCAGCTATGGGGAAGCTAACGCATGTGGTAAGATATAGAGATGGACATGTATCGATATTTCGTGACACGCAGTTAATGGAGATGCCTATGGACAATTAGCAGTTATTAGATACATGTTTATAAAATTGAAATCGAATGAATGAGAATATTGAAAATTATATTGAAAAAAAATTTGTAAGAATTATTTACTAATTTTTGTTGATTTCAAAGAGAGCGCTCATAGAATAATAATATTGCAGGAAGTAAGAAAAAGCGGAAAATTGATAAATATCAATTTATATTTTACTGATTGAAATTGTTTGGATTTGTAATACATACATATATATACATACATATATAATATAAACAATGTCAAGCTGAAAATGTATATAAAGAAAAAATTAATTCTCTAGAAATATCAGTTAAGCCATGCATATAACATAGATTTATGCTATGCTTGACTAACTGACTGACTGATATTTAAACTCTGAGCAGCTTCCAGTTACCTGCAATCGATGTACCATGATGAAAACATATGCACTTATAGAAACTATCCCTAAACATGGAACGCAGCTCAGCACGCGCACGTCGCCAGCCCATTGTGTGCGGCTGACTGAGGTGGCCCAAAGCAAAGCGCCAAGGTGACATAATTAGCATGTAATCAGCGAGTTATCATGTGACACCAGTGGCAGGCAGCGTGAATCGTTGCTGTGAGCTGCTTCCCAAGCTTATGAGAGACACGGCTGACACGTTGCCCAGAGCCATGTGTATGTGTGTGTGTGTGTGTGTGTGTGTGGCGTCAAATGCAGTTTCTGTGTTATGCAAATGAGTGCATTAGCAAAACGTATGCAGAGTGCCACAAATGGTGCTAAAGATAGACAGATGGATAAAGAGGTCTGTTACGACTGACTATAGGCGATGCAGTTCAAAGAGTAGCAAACTATGTGGATGACGAAACACTGACCTCTTTAAGTTCTTCTCGAACTGGCTGTGCACACGTATAAGTGTCTCAAGTTCACATCGTTGTTTGCATAAGCGCAAATGCAACAGCCATGAATCAACTCATATTCAATTCAGTCAGCTGTTAAAGCCGTCCGCCCCATAAGTCCAGGCAAATCATCGAGCATTTAGCTAAATTGCGCTAATTAGCTGCAAAGCTGCTCAGGTGGGTGAAAAGTGGGAACGGCCAAAGACTTAAGCGAGCATTTCCTAGCTCAGTCAATTAAAATCTAATCAAGTCGAGTCAGCGGCGAACTTAGCAGTGACAAATGTTATTTAAAGGGGGCTAAAGCAGGCAGAGAGTGGGCGAGGCAATGGCTAGATAAATGCTGGCTTTTAGCCAGAAACAAAACTGGGACTTGATAATTTAAAGGTGGATCATTAGAGTCAACGAGGTCTTCTTAAGCTATGACAATTTCATATATGAATAAAAATTATAATTAAAATGCGGATAATAATATGTGTATATATATGAAATTTTTATATTAATAATAAATTATTATAATTTGCCTCGATTTTAGACTAGACTAAAATGCAAAATAAATATTTATGGCTAAGAGGCCGTCCTAGGCTTCGATTGGCAACAGGTTGGGCTGTCTACCATTTGATTGCTTTATTGCCCGAGCTCAGCTTGGCAATAATAATGTGAAAGAGCTAAGCTAAATGCATGATGTGCAACCGTTTGAATATTGCACAAGACAATCTGAGCGACAGTTGTGTAGCAAAGTGCTCGCATTAATCAACAATTGCCAACAGCTTTGGCTTAATTTATGCAAGCCAAAAGTGCAAAGAGCAGGCCAGCACACACACACACCGACACACACACACATACGGCCAAGTCGGTCTTTCTTTGTCATGTATTTTGTATGATTTGCGGAACGATATCAAGCATACGCCGCGTTGCACGAGCGAGCAAGTGGGCAGCAGCAGCCGCGCCTGCCTCACAGCCAGCCATGTCCATAACCTGTTGCCTCTAGTCAAGCAAGACAAGAACATCGAGAACATTGAGAACGTTGAGAACCTGCCCCCGGAAGGGTTTGTAAGCTGCATCAAGTGTCGCGTGTCGTTTGAGCCGTGTTTGTTGCCAAGCCAAATGGGGACTGCAGAGGCGTTGACACACACACTTACGCACACACACATGCACAGCATGCAGTCGACTGATGCACTATAAATAGGCCAGCGATCGATGCAATTGCATATCAAATCGTTGCCAACTATCAACCTATTAAAATGTTCAAGCTGGTAAGTGGCTCAGCCTAGGAAATATTCTAGTCCAGTTCGAATTCTGACTCTATCCGCTTTGCAGTGCGTTTTCGTTGCCCTGCTGAGCCTGGCGGCTGCTGCTCCCGCTCCTGCGCCTGTGCCGGCGCCAGCACCCTCGCCCAGCCTGTTGGGACCTACCCTGGTGGGACCCGGCATTTGGGGACCTGTCGTCGCACCACCAGTAGCCATTGGACCACGCATCGTGCAGGTGGTGCCCGGCGCCGTCTCCCACGTCTCGGTCAGCCAGCTGCATCCTTCGCCGATCCTGCTCAAGAGCATCTGGTAACAGAGAGCTGCCAATAGCTAAGCGCGACAGACACAAAGACAGACAAATAGACAGACTCACGCACAGACACACACACACTGACATGTACCCCGTCCGGATATTGTTTCGCCCACTGAAATTTCACGTGCCCTGTTTAAGCAACAATGAAAAACCACAAAAAAAAAATGTTTTAGTTCTATTTGTATGCAATAAAATGCCCTGACAAATAATTCCTATAGCGAACGAATTTCAAGTGTTTTGAATTTCACGAAAAGCCGAAAAGTGTGCAACGGTATATTCAGTTTTATAAGACTGCAGCTGTATAAGACAGCCAGACGGTGAATTCCGAGTATAAGACAGCCAATGATACCCATTTGCAGGCAGCACTCTTAAAATTCCTTTTAAGTGAAACAAAAAACTTTATTCAAAAATAAAAATCATTGAATCGTATCACAATCAAGCGCTGTCAGAAGTAAAGTCCCATCTAATGGTGCAGAGTGTAGGCCAGAGGAGCTGTGTGCAGCACGGACTTGACCAGAGGAGCGGAGTGCACGACTGGCACCACAGCAGGAGCTACATGGACGGCGTGAACAGCTGGAGCAGCGTGGATGGTGGTCTTTAGGACGGGAGCAACAACGTGCTGGATGACAGGCTTGCTGTGGACCTGGGTGATGCTCTGGTGGGAGACAGCCGAAGGAGCGCTGTGGACAACGGTGCCCACCTTGGCCAGAACGGGCTCGTGGAGCACACTGTGAGTCTCGATGAGACCGGCGCTAACGGAGGCAACCAGAAGGGCAACAATGGCGACCTGTGAAAGGAACAAGGGAAACAAGGAATGAATTGGAATTCAGCTCTTTGAACCAAAGTGAACTTACGTATTTGAACATTTTGTGTGTTGGGCTTGCTTGAACTTTAGCTCGTTTAGCTTTGAATTGTGACTGATGATATTTCGGGGGTCTGCAGTCGTGTTTATATAGAACGAGCACGGGTCGAGGAACACACGAGAGCCACAGCTGCGGCCTTCACAGCGACTCAGCAATAAGTCCAGCGCCGAATCCCCAAACCAAAGCCGAACTCAACTCGTTTGTCTTTATTTCCGACAGCTGCAGCTACGAAGCAAATGCAGGCACGACTCGAGCTCAGCTACGACTGCTGGTGCTGCTGCTGCTGTCTTATCAGCATCAAGGTAAACGACTTCTCTGGCTGATATGGAGGCCCTTAGCTATAAAAGCGTTTCACACAGAACCCAACAGCATCAGTTGACCCCGTCATCTTCAGCGCAAGACAACCATCAGTCCCAACAACAACTAAACTCAACATGTTCAAATACGTAAGTGTGTTTGGATGCGTAGATGGAGCTCAGCTCTCATAAAGGATATCCGGTTCATTCTATAGGTCGCCATTGTTGCCCTTCTGGTTGCCTCCGTTAGCGCCGGTCTCATCGAGACTCACAGTGTGATCCACGAGCCCGTTCTGGCCAAGGTGGGCACCGTTGTCCACAGCGCTCCCTCGGCTGTCTCCCACCAGAGCATCACCCAGGTCCACAGCAAGCCTGTCGTCCAGCACGTTGTTGCTCCCGTCCTGAAGACCACCATCCACGCTGCTCCAGCTGTCCATGCCGTCCATGTTGCTCCTGCTGTGGTGCCAGTCGTGCACTCCGCTCCTCTGGTCAAGTCCGTGCTGCACACAGCTCCTCTGGCCTACACTCTGCATCATTAGGGAACTTTAGTGGACATTGTTTTGTTATGATCATAAAAATATGCAAAATAAATAAGATATTACAAAGTATTATTGAAACATAAATTAATGGCTTTTAATTTTTAAAATAAATGATAAAAATATTATGGAAAAATATGTAAAATATTTTTCATATACAAAAAAGGAAAAAATCTTTAAAAAGTATCAATTCTTTCCATTTAAATAATATTAAAAAAAAAAATAAATAAATAAATAAATGCTTTCCATTAAAAAAGAAAACTGCAGTTAACATTCAACTTTATTAAAAATAAAAATAAATAAAATTATCAACAACAAATACAAAGCTAGCAAATACTCTTAGCTCAAACTAAGCCGGCCACTGCTCGCCTGGCTCCAGTGGAGTGGAAGCGAAGTCTGTGATGGATCCATATGCCTGATGAGATTTTCATTGTATTGACAGCTCCGATTGTTAGCCTCAATCCCAGCCTGTCTGAGCAACCACACAGCATCTCCGGCAATAAAGGCCAAGCAGGCGGCAAATGCCAAAGAGTAAAGCAACTGCCATAATGAGAAAGGGTATTTAAATGTGCTTCAAATACAGAATTCAACTCTTCGCTTACCGCTCTGTGCATGTCGTTTCTGTCTGTTGAATTGGATCTAGTCTTAATTTGAATTGGCTAGCACCGAACTCCAGTAAGAACTCATGCTGCAATGAGGCCTACGAGACGTTTATATACCGAAAGTTGACACTGTTGACAATTGTTTGGCCAAAATTGCTAAATGGGCTAATTATCAAAGCGACAAATTGACATTTGTCAATTCGTTGCGCTGGATTAACTGAAGGCCTAAACACCACAGCTGAGCATTCAAATGAGCTGAACTGGTTCGCCATCTGATGGCAGATTCGCGCACTCAAGTAGGTTTTGAGAGAGAGAGAGAGCAAATTGTGAAGAAAGATCTTGAAAGTTCTTTGATGTAAAGCCATTTGAAGTAGGCCTATAAATTGATCCAAGGCTCTTATTGGCTGATTGATGAAAAAGCTGGAGACAGGATTTAAAGCAATATAGGATAAATATCCAAATATATTCTAGTATTTGCCTGTTGCGGGCAATGAATGTTGATTCTGTTCTGAACAAGCTATGATTGACTGTTTGATTGATTGAGTGATGAGCAAGCCATGTGTAAATTGATTTGAATTGATTGAATTGAAGCAGTGGGTGATTGGTTAATCAGCCAGTTAGGCTGAATGATGAAGAAGCTGAGGTAAAAGAGTTGGTGAACTGATTGATTGATGAGCATGCTAGCTATAAAGTAGTCATATGTCCTAGGCAAATTTATTGCAAGGCCTAGCTCTTTGATTGAGGACTGATGAGACTAAATAATTCCTCTGTTGTAGACAAAACATTTTGCCTAAGATATTAACTGATCTAAACCTTTAAGATTTAATGTTAATTGACTATTTGATTTAATGCTTGATAACAGGCGCACAATCAGAATCTTGTAAGCTCAAAGTTAACCAAGTACGCCTTAATTATAGCCATACCGTTAGTATATCAAATTTATAGTCTGATTGATTGATTAACAAGCTAGGTAGCAAAAGATCCTCGAGCTCAATCTCTTGATCTGTATGCAATGCCTAAAAAGCTCTTTACCAGGACTTATAAAATTAGTCAATTTTAACCATAGCTATCCTCCAAAACGATCGCTGAGCCACTCGTCCAACTGAGTTCATTGAATAATTCATTCAGCAACCGCAGCAACCTACCTCAACTGCAGTTCACTGAACACGTCGCACCACAGAAATTAGGATTTACGATCAAGCAGAGGTAGAGGCAGTGGCAAATGCAAAGCAGCGGGAAGTGAAGAGCGGAGCACGACGACTCTTGTAAATTTTGGCTGCGTATTTCATTTTCGTAAATGAATTTTTGACGATATTTATCTTAAGTACGTGTAACTGTCACGGCGTGCGGCGCGACATTACAATAACATAAAAATAAAATTAAAATAAAACAAAAAATATTCAAAGATCGTGTCAAAAAAAAAAAAAAAGAAAAAAATTATAAACAAAAACAATTGTGGGTTAAGTACGCGTGGGGCTTGTCGTCCGTGGTTTAACCTTGACATAGGGCCTGAGCCGTAGCCTCTTAAGTGGGCACTTAACAGCGGCAGCTGCACTTGGCGGTATTTTTATGGCTATCTACAACAACAACAACAACAGCAGCCGCCGCATATGTGGGTCTGGCTTTTGGCCATGAATCACAGAGACAACAATCAACATCAACTGGATCTTTGCGTCTGTGTCGACCACGATTACGCGTCTGACGATGTTGCAATTTTTCTTTAATTTGAATGTTGCAGCTCCAATTGCAATGTGTATAATTTATTTCTTATTGTCTCTCGGCGTGCCACCGTTCCCCCTCATCATAAATGCGTGAATAAGGGCAAGGCATGTCTTGCAGTCGTGTTCTGGATATCAACTGTGAAACTGGGTCAACAACAAAATTGAATCAAGTTCAAGATTTGAAAGCAGAAACGAGGCTAATGTCCATGACAAACAGAAATCGCTATGCTAGATGTAGGCTAACCAAAGACTCTTTTATACTTGGAAATTATGTTATTGATATTAAGCGAGGATTTTTACTTAACTGTTATACTAAGACAGGATCTGTTGCTATTTATAACCGATCTAAGGGATTTATATTCATTTAAGTAATGTATAACAGTTCCCAACAAGTGTTATATTGCTATTAAGCGAGGCTCTTTAATTTACTGTTATACTTACTGTTATACTAAGAAAGGATCTGTTGCGATCTAGATCTCCGATCTACCAAAAAATCATAGTTATATTAAGGAGTTATATTCACTTGAATAACAAGTGTTATACATAAATTACATTCAGCGCTGTATAACAGTTACCAAAAGCATTATATTTAAGAATAGACAAAGTTAACTTTTGTATAACAGTTTCAAAGGAAAACCTCGCATGTTAATAAAAATCTTAGTCTTGGCATTTCTATTAATAATAACAAATTGAACTCTAAGAAATATGTTTCGCACGTTTCAGAAATTTTGTAAAGGTAAATGACATTTCACAAAAATATAATTGATTAGAAGCCTATAAAAATAAGATTGACCTTCTGTCATGCCAATTAAACTTTATAAATGAAGCCCGGAAATATACTATTCGCTTGCCGTAATGATTCTATCGATTAGACAAATCGTCTATTAAGGTCGACAAGGCTTCAGCTGCTTTTGTTGTGGTCTCCACACATGGGAGATGTTTGGCTAAATAAAAATCTTAAAAGTTACCCTAATTGAGAATCAATTGAAATTTTATTGATTTCCATATGTTCTACGTCAACCTTTCTGGCTGAATCCTGATATTTGTTATATTCACAGAACGCTCTAGGCGAAACAATTAACTTTTTCATTTTTGCATAACAGTTTTTATCGTTTGTCTTTCTGTAAAGTGCTCTGGAGATTCCATTAGGTTATATAAATTGTTGTTCTATTAAGGGCAGAGCTCGTCTTTCAGCTGCTCGCTCTAATTGCGACACTTAAGACACTTTCATTGAACTCTTTTTGGGATGTCTTACGATTGCGTAGCTCTCATACGAGCCTTGTGCTGTTATGCGGCCACCTATGAAATCGTTTAATGCTCTCTTATGAAACATATCAAATTCTTTCAATTTCTGTCTCTCTCATGACGTCTCTTTCATTAAATCGCACGAGTGGCTTTCGCAAGAGGCGCGACTCCTGGCAGTGCCAATTCGTATCGATTAGAAGACGTAACGTCACAAGCGAGCCACATAACTCAATTGCTGGGACCACACACAAGACTTAGTCAAGACACACACACTCATACACACTCTCAAACAGGGAACACGCCCACGCATGATGAAATGAAATGCAAGTTGTCAATGTGTAAGAGAATGATTGCAACTCAATTAGGTCGACGCAAATGCCAATGAAGATGGCATTGATGGTGAAGATAACAGCGAAATGCCAGCAGATGCACTTAAGATTAAGTCAGCCGCAGGATAAGCCATACCCACTTACCCACCCACAGACACACACACACAGCTTCATCTTAACAATTTGCGTAAGCGCAGAGCAAAGCTAAAGCCAATTAGAGCTCCCATTGAAGCTGATTCAATTGTCAGCAGCAGCAGCGAGACTTATGGCACAATAAGTAAGTACTTAGCTTCCTATTACACACACATACACCCACACCACACCACACATACACACCTAAAGCGGTTTACAATGGCCAGACCTAGGTCAGTTAATGAACTTCCCATTGGATATTTATCGCAGCTTAGAAGCTGCTCTCTTAGCCAAACCGGTTGACGGCTCAAGTTCAAGCCCAACCAGAATTGAAATAACCAAAAATAGTCAAAAGAAAAATAATAAAAATAAAAAAAAAGTAATCAACGAAAATAACTACAGTCCAGCTTCGTATAAAAGCACTCGTTCAATGCCCCAAACATCAGCAGTTGTAATCGACTCACAACTCCAACCAAACCAAACCCAACCAAACTCCAAAATGTTCAAGCTCGTAAGTTCCATGGTTGGATTGAGTGTGTGAGTGGCCTGGGGTATAAATGCTCTTCTCCTCTTTGCAGATCGCCTTGTTTGCCTGTGTTGCTGTGGCTTCAGCTGCTCCTGGTCTGTTGGCCGCCACCCACTCCATTGTGCAGCCCGCTGTGCTGACCAAGACCGCCTACGTGGACACCAGCGCCTCCTCGGCCATCACCCACCAGAGCAATGTGAATCTGGTGCGCAAGGTGCCCGTTGTCCAGACCCTGCACGCTGCCCCAGTTGTCCATGCCGCTCCATTGGTTCACTCCGTTCCCGTCGTCCATGCCGCTCCCGTTGTCAGCACCTACGCCGCTGCTCCAGTCGTGCACGCCGCCCCCCTGCTGCACTCTGTCCCCGTGGTGCACTCAGCCCCTCTGGTCAAGACCGTCGTCAGCGCTCCAGTTGCCTACACTACCCTCCACAAATAAGCCGTAACGATCTATGTAGCGATCTATGTGCAAAGTGAACAAAATAAAACTGAATTTTTAAACTACAACTCGTAAAACTTTTGTTATTTTGATTCCTAGGTAAGTAATTAGGGGGAGGAATCAGATTTTTATTTTTTGGGAATTAAATTTATAATTTTGTATATTAATCGATAATAAATATCGATTTTTATGGTTTTTAAATATATAAAATATAACCAAAAAATGGAATGAATTAAAATTGAATTGGAATTGAAAATGAGTTCCATTGGAACTGAATCGGAATTATTTATATGAAGTAAAAATTGTTCCTGTAGAATAACAAAAACTTGATAGCCTTATGCTTACCTCTGATTGGACTGGTTGGGAGTTCAATTGGAATTGTAATGAGCTGTAAAACTTTACACTTCAACAGCTCTAGTCCGACTAAAGAACTCTATTATATACTAGGAATTTGTTTCTATGGCATGCCTAACAGACATTTCTAAACATAGACAAGACCTTTTTTCTTTTGTTTAAGTTAATTACAATATTCATTGAGTGAACAGAATAAAATGAAATGCATAACATGAAATATTGTGAACTAAAATAGCACAACATATTTTTCATGGGAATTAAATTCAATGGCGTAGAGTATAAAAGAATAAATTGTAAAGCTTTTCCGTGCAGGAAATACATTTTAACAGAAAAGAACATCCACATAATATATATATTAAATGAGAAAAAGTATTGAAAGGCATCAAAACACTGTTGATGAATAAATCTATATAAGTCATTCTAAGTATCCATCTATTCATATGCATAGGCAATCATATATTGATGTTAGATAAAATAAGGCCTCAATAAACCTACTGAGACTATTACAATACACTCATATTCCCTTGTTCACTTAAAAGCTCAATATACATATATTCAGTAAATACAGTAAAATCTCGATAAATTGAAAAAAAAAAATTCTATTCCCTTGAAAGAAATTCTGTCTCAATAATTCTCGATAATTTGAATTTATGCGTAAATGGAAAAAAAACTGATCCCTTTTCGAATTATCGGGATTCTACTATATATTCAATTACAAACTTTTTAATAAAGAAAAATATATCTGGTTATATACTTCAATATTTAAATAAAAAGTAATTAAGAAATAAAATAAGAAATTCTTAGCTTCGTTTAACATTCCCAATTTATTTCAAATAATCAACAAATCAATCAGAAAAGCTTCTTAGTGATGATAGACATGAGCGACGGGAGCGACGGCAACATGCTTAACCACTGGCGTGGCGATGGTCTTGATCACGGGTGCAACCACTGGGGTGATGATGGACTTCTGGTGGATCTGGGTGTGGCTCTGGTGGGAGACAGCGTGGGGCAGAGTCTTCACAACGGACACGGGCGCTACATAGGTCTGGTGCTGGACGACTGGAGCCACGTGCTTCACGACGGGCACCACGGGAGCCACATGGCTGACAACAGGCACCACAGGAGCCACTTGCTTGACCACGGGCACCACGGGAGCCACCTGCTTGACAACGGGCACCACTGGAGCCACCTGCTTGATCACGGGCGTGATGACCGCCTGGTTGTGGAACTGCGTGAAGCTCTGGTGGGAGGTGGCGACGGGTGCGCTGTGCACCACTGCGCCTACCTTGGCAACGACGGGTGCTGCAACCACATGATGCTGCTCCACGAAACCAGGAGCGGCAGCGGCAATGGTGGCCAGGGCACAGATAGCGATCTATAAAGTTGAAACAGGATTAGACGAAATCCAGGATCCTTAGTCCCTATAGCAACTTACGAAACGGAACATTTTTTAGAGTTGGGTTTTTGGTTGGATTGCAGCTGACGAGAGACTGTTGCTGTTGAGGCAGCTGCTCCGGACTTTTATATCGTCAACATGTTTGCCCAAGTGTCCTTCAAGCAAACGCAAACAAACCCGAGTCAAACACAAACACAAACGCAAACAGACCAAAGCAAACGCAAAGCAAATTCGCAAACTTGTTTCTAGCAAATTGCTTATCATTTTATTATTTCATACTTTTTCATTTATTTATTTTTTTGCGGGGTCAGCATTGAACTTGAACTGGGACATTGCTGGATAAAGCGGGCGGAAGGGATCTCTTCTCAGCAAACAGAGCTGAAGTTGCGCTTTGTAGGCAAGTCGGTGATTGATGTGGGAATATTAAAAGATTATTTCCTAAAGTGAACAATACTAATATATTTTAATAAAAATACATATATATATATATTTTCAAATGTGAGTAATGAATGTAAGATCTCAATTACTAGAATAGCTTAGTTGGCGAAATGTCTGTTATCTGAAACCCTGAACTCAGCTTTCGGCTATTCTGCAATCAACCATTTCATAGATATGCAATGTGGAACGAATTGGAAATAAATAACATAAAATAGTATTTTTTAGCATCAATCATAAGCAATATAGAAAAGTGTATTTCTATCATCAATCATCGAGTCATCAATCAATGGATGCATAATAAAATCCAATTTCTCATATTTTCAATTAGGCTTTCAACATATAATCAATCATTGATAAGAGCTTTGCAGATATTATAGTATATTGAACAGCCAAAGCTATATAGAAGCTATTCGTTTGGACATATAAAGCCCATAGAAGTTCTCAAGTTCCTAAATTTCCTCTGCATTCATTTAAATGCATAAGCGAAGCCGACTTCAATCAGTTACAGCTGTAGCAGACTATTAGCAAACACACGAAGTATATCCATCTAACATCGCTTATAGCTTTTGCTATCTACATACGTCAATTTATCAAAACTTTATGCTAAGGCTTTGCATGCCTGACAGACGAAGCGAATTTGACTTAGAGAACAGCATTTCGTGCGTGCTCGTGTCACGATATCAATCATTCGAGTACAAGAAAAAGCCTACTTCAATCAGTCAAAGCTCCGCTTGACACACGCACACACACATACAGACACACCCACACAGATCAACCTTCGTGAAGGCTCAAAGCGCCGTCTTAAAGTCAGCCAAGTCTAGGGCTCTGACGCCGCTGAGCGAAGGTCGAACAGATTGTGAATATAAGATGAAATGCACATTTATTTCACAAAGCAGTGGGAGCGAAAGAGACAGACAGAGGGAGACAGAGAGGCACAGCGAGCAGACGTCAATGAGCGAGAGAGCATTGAGAGATTACATACATATATAAAAGTGCGGCGGTATCCGTTGGGACGGGTCAGTCGCTGGCCGACAGCATTTCAGATGCGACAGCGATTGACCAGACACGACCATCCTGCGATTGAGGAGTAGGAAGAGAAGAACAGATCAGAAACGAGAGTCGAGAGCAGCAAAGAAGAAAATTTGGTTGGGTTGGGTTTGGTTTTAGGTGGGACGTTTTTGCATTGCGGGATTATTGTACAAGTCAGAAATTTGAATTGGGCGTGAGTGTGGTGATCGGCACGAAGTTCTCATAGTCCGAATCGATTTCCGGCAAATAGTCCAGAAACTCAGAAACATGATAGATGCGATAGGTTCTATTACCATTCTGTTGATTCTCCGATTCTGTGTCGCCGTTCGTCGACGACTTGTGCCGCTTGCCCTTCGCCGGCAGGAACTCGGTGCCGATGCCGAGCCGGGCCAGGGACGGATTCGTGTACTGCGAGCGCCATGTCAAGTTGCTCTTCTCATAGAAATCCAAAGCGGACTCCTCCAGGGCCGCCTCCGAGGCGTGCACCAGCTTCAGCATCGCCCCAGGCGCCGGCAGTCGGGAATAACGACGAGCTAGCGACATGATCTATCCTTATTTATGGCCGGTTGGGTTCCTTTTTTTTTTTTTTTTTTTGGTTTTATAAGAATTAAAGAAACTTGTAAGAATATGATATAAAATTTAGGTTATTTCAGTATATTTCCGAGTAGGTTCGTACCCCTTACAATACTTATGTACCTATACGTATAACACACAGCCTAGCTCAATGACATTCGACTACAAATACTCTCAGGGCACATAGACGGGTCGAATTTGGAGTACTTCATGGCCAGCTGAGAGGCTAGTGGAGCTGGAGTTTGTATGAAAGGTGCGATTCACATTCGTGGGCTCCACATAGCCCAGGGCACGGCCCATCGGCGCAATAACAAAGCGAGTGTGCGTCTGCGAGGAGCCCTGGTACGAGACGACCGAGGGAGCCGAATCGATCAGCAGCATCTGCTTGGGCCTGGCCAAGGCCAGAGCCAACAGTCCCAACAGTCCCAGCAGCAGCTGCAAGCCGATTTAAGTATGAATATGGATGCCATATAGTCTTTAGATCGTAAACTCACCAAGAGCCGCATTATCTTCGTCTAAGCGATTGAGTTGGGGGCGGGGGCGGGGGCGGCTCTAGATTTATTTCTCCGCTGCTTGGCAGCCTCAATAAGCACGAAAACGAAGCGAGTGGCTAAGCTAAACTGAATGGCAGTGTGAATTGCTGTGCCATGAAATCACAGCCAAGCAATTGCTGGCCCAAGCCAGTGGCGTAGCGCTCGCTGTGCCAAGCGGGGCAGTCGAGGGTGTAGCTACAGTGGCGACGCCTCTGACTCTGTGCTGGTTTCTCTTGCAATTGTGGGAGTGTCTCAACTTGGACGCTTTACGTAAAGCAATAAAACACACAAAAAAAAAAAACGAAAGAAACGAAAAGAAGTGTATAAATAAATACGAGCGAATGCCGCAAATATTGTAGTAATAACAATAACAACAATTACTAACAACAACAACAATGAGTGGTGTCAGTGGTGCTGCGAGTGGTGCGAGTCAGCTAAGTCTGTCTATGGCAACGCATGCGCAACCCGCTGAAGGTTGGTCGCCCCTCGGCGGTAGCTTGTAGCTGAAATCTATTGCTTTAAATACCCTGTAAAAGAAGCGAATGCAAGTGTGTGGGGTATAATTACCAGAACCTGGACATAGTAGTAGCGAATCTTAAGAATCTTACTGCCTTGAACTTAAGGGTATATCTATATATACATTTATTATTTTATTTTATTTTTTTTATATTTTATATATCTATATATAAATTTATTATTTTATTTTATTTATATATATTTATTATTTTATCATATTATTAAAATGTATTACATATTTATTTCACATTTCGTTTTCTTGTAGCTATATATTCCTATGAATTATTTTGATAAGGCATTAAACTAAGAAGCGTTTGTCTTTTCAAACAAATCACAGCAAATGTGCTAATCATATTAAATTTATTATGCGGAGTATTAATTATTTACTAAAAACAAAAGTTCGTTTAGCCTTTATATAAGTCGAAAAACTTCTCTTGATACAAAATAATTTCCTGGACAACTCGATAAATTTTGTTAAGATATTCACATTTGCCAGCATATCTAGCCTCTCATAAGTCTAACTTATTACAGGGTATTTGACAGGCATACAACACATCAAATTTGTAACTTTGTTACTTTGCTTTATAAGCAGTTGCTATTCGTCTCCCTCTCTCTCTCTCTCCGTCTTCTCTCTTCGCCTTCAATTAGCTGCGTTCGCCAACTTTAACAATTAGCCCGAGGCGCGTAATTGAAGCTTTAAGTGCGTTTCAATTGACGCACTTTTTTTTGTATTTGATTTCTTCTTTCTTTGCTGTTTGACTACTTTGATTAATTAATTAAGCTCGTGGAAGGGTTCGGCTGCTGACTGGCTGCCGTCGACCTTAGCTGCAGCTGTTCAAGAGTCTCTCGGAGCGATTAGCTATAAAAACGCTCGGGGCGCAAGTCGTTTGGCTTTATTTGCTCTACGGACAACGGTTATTCAGCATGCATATCGCCGCCGTGGAACAGCTGCTACTAATCCTCCTCGTTTCGGCGACGTTCGCTTCCAGCTGGGCGGCAACCATTGTGCACACGCCGAAGGTTGGGCAGGCGGCGGGCAGCGCCATCTCCCATCAAAGCTTTGTGCGACTGTCGACGGCGCCGCAGCCGCAGCAGCAGCCACAGCTAATCCTGGCCACGCCCACAGTGCGCATTGTCAATGCAAAGGTCAACAATGGCTTGGAGGAAGTGCACCACACACCTGCGCATCTCACCTACGCCGCCCACCCGGTGGTGCATCAGATGCTGCCCCGCATCAAGCCCGTGCGCAACATAAGCTTTGCCTCGCTGCGGGCTCAGTCCCACACACTCGCACACACACACGCACACACACACGCACACACGCAGCTTCAGTTAGTTTAGTTCGTGTTTTACACATTTCAAGAAATTTTTTTAATTAAGCAAACAATTTGAAAACCGTCTCGAAATTCAAGTGAGCTTTCAAAGTTTCTACAACGACTGCGATCCGAACGAACGTCGCGAACACTGAGACCCGATCAGCTGTGAAGAAAGGAAGCAAGAAGGAAGGAGGCAGAAGGGGCCAAGGATCTCAGCAGCCGGCTCTGCATGCGACGCCAACGATGCACTGGCAGCAGCTGCTCAAGCAACTATCGAACCACATCGTCTTCCGCGGCCTGCACCACGCATTCATCGCCGTCCAGCTGCGGGATGAGCTGTGGAAGACCTCGGCCGGACGGCGCAGCCAGAAGATGCGACCCTTCACGCTCTGGCTCACCCACATACTCCTCAGCTATGCGGGCGACATCCTGGTCAGCCTCCTGCTGGGCATTCTGCCGCTGGAGCCACTGAACAACGCCCAGGATGTGGCGCTGTGCACAGCCGCCTGGTACATCGTCTTCTACAGCCCGTTCGATGTGGCCTACGCCGTGGCCCGCACGGCGGCCTGCCGCTGCCTGGTCGCACAGGTCACGGCGCTCAACCAGGTGCTGCACATCGAGCGGGGCGTGCAGCTGGCCACCAAGACTTACGGGCGAACCGCCACGTTGCCCATTCTGATAATTGGCACTGTAATAGGCAGTGGAGCCGAGTTCCTGAAGCCCGTCGCAGCGCTGCTCATCAATCGATGTCAGTTGCAGAATGTCGCCTATGTGAAGCTGAGCACGTGAGTCTGAGCACGCCATCCCGCTTGAACCCAACCCAACCCAACTCCATTGATGACCACTACGCAGCAACTCCAAGCTGGCGCTGCTCGTTACCTGGCTCTACCTGGTGCAGCTGAACCACAGCCGCTTGCTGCTCGGCCTGAGGCGCTGCCAGCTGCAGCTGTACGTGCTGCTCGCTCTGACGATCTTCCGGATACTCGCGGTATTCTGTCGGATGGACCACTTGATCTGGCAGCTGGAGAATCGACTGTGCTATGCGCTCTTCGGCGGCCTCAATGCGGACTTGAACAAGTTTTTCAAACGAAAAATTGCGCTGGCACCGCGCAAATCGTTTTCAAAACTTGATTGAGCCTGCATGTGGATCATATATATCATATATCATTCATGTATATATATATATGGCTACCCATTCGAGTGCTGGGTCTGTCACAGTGGAACGGCGCGCATTCGATTGGCAGATGCTGCGCTTCATTTGCGCAGCCCCAGCGACGGCTCCAATTGCATAAGTTGCCACACGTGGCGCCCTCTAGCGCTAAGCGGCTTAAGTGCGACCGAGCAGGAGTCGGCCGGCGGCAGGCATGGCGGGTGTGTCAAACGGGTTTTCGTACCGCATACTCCCAGATCTGTGTATGTGTCTGTGTAGGTGTGTGCGTTCGGATTGTTTGCAACAATACAGCGAGAATTGTGTTTCAATAAAAATCAATTTAATTAAGATACATTTTTGCATTTTATGTTTGCAACTTTTTACAGGGTATAGGCAGGAAAGAGGCTCCGAACTAAAGGGGTACCTCAAAAAAAAAAAAAAAAAAAATAAATAAATTTAAACATTTAATTTTTTTTTTCGGTCTACCTGACTTTAAAATATGTAAAATGTGTTTCATAAAAAATATTTATTTTTAAAATATATTTTATTAAATATAATAATATATTTTATTTTATTTTATTTTATTTTTGTTTTTTATGGATATATTTCGACTTTGCTGATTTTGACATTTGGAATATATACAAAATTAAAAGCAGCAGCTGCATCAAGTTAGCATAGAATTCCTCAAAGCAGCTCTGAGTTTTATGTCATATTTATGAACTCAGCTTAGACCATAAACATTTTAGTACAGAAATAGGAACAACACAGTAAAGTAAACTACAAATTTTTCCTCATTTTTCCAAACATTTTTTTTTTTTTTGTATTTCCAATCACTCGAAAATAATTTATTTGCCCACAAAATGGCTGAAGCAGATGAAAACTGTGATGATGTCGTAGTCAAGAAAAAGAAAAAGTCCAGCAAAAAGAATTGGGTTATGTGCTGCAAGAAGGATTTGCCGCCGCCACCGAAGCCCGCGCCCGTCGAAAAGCCACCACAAGTCGTTAAATGCGAACCGATTGTGAAGCCACCAAAGCCAAAGAAAGCCGACGCAGAGCCCGTGTGCGAAAAGGCATCATTCTATCGCTCTGGCGACGAGCTACGCGCATATCTGGACCGCGAGGTGGTGCCCATCATGATGGAGGGCATGGTGGCTCTGGCTCGTGATCAGCCCAAGGATCCCATTAGCTATCTGGAACACTTCTGGCTGGATGAGAAGCACAAGTGCGACATACCCCTGCCAGAGAATCTGCTCTAGGCTAGCCGCAGTATTCACCGCACACTAAACGGACTTGCCCCTTCCCTGAATCTCACGCGTTGTCTCTAGCTCTACTTAACTTTCAAGATATCAAACACTTAAATGTTTCTGGTTTTACGTTTGGATGGAGGAGAAGCACAAGTGCGACATACCCATCCCAGAAGATCTGTTCTCGTTAAATGAATGTTTACTGTACACAACACATACCCACGGCTTCCCTCTCTCTTCTACGTTTGACTGGAGGAGAAGCACAAATGCAACACGCCCAAGCCGCAGAATCGACCTTACGTAGCCTAAGTTCACTTTACTTTTATCGGTTTTGGTCCTTTCTTCTTCCTAGCGCGTTCGCCCGTGTTCATCTCATCTTTCAAGATATCAAGTAGGAAATGTTTCTAGCTCTACGTTTGGCTGGAGGAGAAGCACAAGTACAACATACCTAGACGCACTCTTTATAGCTGGAGTCTTCAAAGTACACTAATCAGGCTTGCTCTGCCTGTCGTTCGCCCTCTCGCACCTCTCATACTTGTAGATATCACACAGTAAATGTTTATGGTTTTACGTTGGGATGGAGGAGAAGCACAAGTGCGACATACCCATCCCGGAGAATTTTGTTTAACAGAGTATTCACTATACACTAATCAAACTTGATATCGTCTCCCTTCAATCTGTCTCAAATTTCAAAAATATGAAAACAAAATAAATGTTTCTGGTTTTACGTTTGAAATCACGTTATACTAATGGGTATATTAAGGGTATATGGGTAAAAAGTTTAGACTTTAGGGAGTATAAGAATCAGAGTGAAGCGATGAACAAATGTTGAAGGGATGGATTCCTCGATCTTCTAGCTCTAGAAACTAGGAATTTCCAAGCAGCCGGCCGTGCATACCCGCTTGACATGCACTCAACGAAATCATCGATCTAGATATCTTCTTGCTTCAGTGAGGCGCAACGTCTGTTATAAAAGCTGGCCCAAGTTCTGGCTGCAGCATCAGTCAATTAGCTGCCTTCATCTAGTTTCCAATAGAGATTCTCAGATCATGTTCAAGCTGGTGAGTCAATCTATTGCCTATTGCTTGGCCAGTCTAGCACTTCTCTCACTCTCTGACAACCTTGCAGCGCCTGAGCCTTTTCGCCTTTGCGGCCATCTGGCTGTCTGCCGCTGGGGCTGCTACGCTGGAATGGCCCGCCAATCTGGTTGCTCTGAGCACCAGCAAATCCTCGTCGCAGCCTGTGCCGCTGGTTATTAGCGAGGAGTCCGCCGAGTTGGTCAACGAGAGCAGCGCCTCCTCGGCCGAGCCGGAGCCGGAGCAAGCCTCAGCTGAAACGTCCGCCAGCAATGCCATAGCAGAAGCCGCCGACGCTCGTCTGGTCACTGCGGTGCCTGTCTCCGTGCCACTGCCACTGATTGTCGCCGCTCGGTCGGGTCTGCGCAGCGTGCTGACCATACAGGAGCCCACGGTGGCCAAGCTGGGTGAGCTGGTGGAGCATGTGCCCACAGCGGTGTCGCATCAGAGTCAGACGGTGGTGCACGATCATCGACGCCTCGTCACGCCCATTGTAGGTCCAGCGGTGCGCACCACCCAGCTGGTGCGTCAGCAGCAGCCCCTGATCTGGACCATTTCCGCTGATCCTCGCGTGGTGCTGCTCCAGCAGTAGATCCCGAAAAAAGCCAACTTAACGAGCAACAAGATGAAACCAAAGAGAAAACAACGACAAAACTCTGCTTCTTCTTCTAGTTAACACGTCTATCTATCTCTTTCTATCTATCTTCTCTGCCTCTGACACTTTACCTGCCATTTTCAATTCTCTTTCTGTCTATCTGTCTCTCTACTTTTACATCTATTTACTATTTGTTTGGAATAAAGAATTCGCATTTGCAATCTGTTGCGCTTGTTCCTTTGATAGCTCCGTCTGCCTGCCTTTCCAACAGCTCACAGCAATTCAATAAACATCAACAGACGTCTGCCACCATTGTTGTCCAGGCGGGACCTTAATGAGCAAGAAGGCGGGCGTGTACTGAAATGTAAACGACTCGAGAATTCCCTGTTCGCTGACAATTGAAGCTTTACGTAGGCAAACAAGCATTGCATAAGTGTTGGTATAATGCCTTAACAGCAAATCGATTATCGATGTTTATCGATTTTATAGAAACTTAGAAAAATCGAGTGTATTTGGACAACCAACTTGATCTACTCATGCTTAAGGTGAAGTCTTTATACTCTATATAGACAGTATATGACAATATCCTTATATACCATCGATATATTGAGTATATTGAAATATCAATCCCTTATTTTACATCATTCTACATCATTACACATAGTATTGTAAATTCACTCTATGTATGGTAGAATGTTCCAGACCTAAGCATAGATTACCAATATACCCCTTTCTAGTACGACTACAGTGTATAATCAATAAATAACGCAATCAGTGCCAAAAGATCTGCACTATAAGTAAGCAGCAGACACTGGAGCACACGCCTTGGCAGCTCGGCTGGCGTCGTCTCAAGCTCAAGGTGCCGCCTTCTCCCTGGACTGCAATTAGAATCTCAGCTATAAAAGCTGCAGTTGCTCCTTGAAGGGCGAACAGTCCAAGAATCGCACTCAACTGGAGCACTGGAAGATGCAGCTGCAATTGGTGAAGAAGAAAGAGAGAAAGAGAGTGCGAAAGTTCTCAAGTTTTCCGCTTTTTACCTTTCAGATTTTCACACTTCTCTTGAGTCTATGGAGCTCGACTCAAGCTGAGCTGCACTTGGCACCACATGGACTGCTCAAGTGGGCTGAGCTCGTGGAGCATGTGCCGACCGCTGTGTCCCACCAGAGCACCACTGTGGTGCACCACACTGTGCCGCGCCGCACCACCACATTGCTGGCACCACACAGTTCAGTGCGCAGCCTGGTTGTTGCCCCACTGACTCCGCTGAGCCCAGCCGCTGCCTATGTACACGCCCATAAGCTTGAGCCCATGGGCTGGAGCTATCTCTATCCACACACTCTGTCCACGCTCTATGCGAACTGATTTGACATGCGAATAAACAAGCCCACGTCTGCAAATCCGCATCGATGTCTGCATCTCTTTTTTTGGGTGGGGCAGGGCGAGGGGTTGGCTTGACAGACTGGCGGATTAGCTCTCGTTAAAATCAATGCAAATGCCAATTAAATTTTGCGCTACGTTTCACAGTTGATTTAGGTGTTGAGGTGACGTCACCGGAGCCACACAAATAATCCGAGAAGCTGATGAACCTTCGACTCGACCCGTTAGCAGACAGTGCCTTCACCCAGCAGCAGAGAGGTAATATCTGTAGGCCGACGCCGAGTTGACAATAACAAGCAAGAAGCCATGCAGCCGCCAGGTGTTTGGCCCGCCAGCGTTTGGAATTTCGATGGGGATTCGTCTAGCTGGATGAAAAGCGAGAGCGTGCAAGCGCCACACAATGACAATGAAAATTTATGAAACTGTAAACCTTGAACTCTCTTCAACTGATATCGATGCTCAAGCCAAAGGTGAACCCCAGCCAGGTTAACAGGCTGGCAACAGTTGGCCAAAGAGTTGACCGCAACGCTGGTCATTTTCGGTCATATTATGCAATTGACCTGAGGTGCTCAAGTCCGTGAGCTGCATGAACTCGAGGTTATTTTAAGTGTCAGAAATGCAGTAAGCGACGATTGAGTAAGTCTTGGGACAGTCGAGAATGCAGTTGATAAGATGAGTGAAGTGGATAGAAGACCTTTATATCAGCTTTCCCAAGAAAGAGCCATTCCAAGGAAATATAAATTAGAGCTGTGCGCCATAATAATCTTTTATAGTAGATTTTGATAAATGGTAAAAAGAGGATCTAGTAATCTACCTAGTACTCTAATGTAATCTAATCTAGTAATCTAATGTAAATATCAAATTTTGCGACTCTAATCGGAACTTGAACTTATTTGTCGCTTTGCTGTGCCTTCAAGTGGTATATGCATATCATTTTTGATAGTCAATAAGCTATTTTAATAAGGTGGTTCTTAAATTTGCATTTACTAGCTATCAAACTATAGTTGTCTTTTTTCGATTTATCCCTACTCCGGCAGACGGTGTTATGTAATTTGTGGTCAATCTGAAACGAAGTTTTGCAATAACGTAACAAAGAAGCCTTCTTGGGAATTATCCCGAGGTATGGCAGTTAGGTCTCGCCAGACTCCTTCCTAAGATTAGGTGTCTTCCCTCTTTTCAGACTCCTATGCTGTAGGGCTAACAGCTTACTTCTTTTCTAAAGTAGATATACAATGTATTTCTGTCTTTCACTCGATATTAGCTCCAGTTTTTTCCTGCACTACCTGCACTGACCAAGCACTACCAACGGTACAGATATATCAGAACCCATACGCCGCCTTTAATATCAAGGCTGATATTTCTCTGATGCATTGCTACACAAGTTTCATGAAAAGATATTTTGAGTAGATATAGAAGCCTTTATCGACCTCGCTTCTCGTATGTATATAGCCACACATTGTTATATCTGCACACATACGACTTATCGGCTATACGGAATACGGCTTTTGTCTACTGCATAACTTTTGCAACTCAATCTTTTATGACATTTCAAAGTGACGCATTTGCATTTTAGCAAAATGCAGGAACAGAAACCATGCGCTGTGTCTGCCAGTGACAACTGCCGCTTATATGGTGTTTGGGATCAGTTCCCGTTGTAGTCCTAGACGCCGCAGTATCTGCTCTGCTCTGATATTATGTAAAATTGAAAGCGCCTTCGGAGCACAAAACATTCTGGCACAGACAAAGGTCACAGCACAGCTTTAGAGGCGAGCAGCTCGACGACAATTATTGGTGTTTATCGATTGAATGTGTTGCCATTGTCTGCACCACCCAACCACCCAGCAACCACCCAGGCAACCGCAGTCGCACAGACCAATATCTATGGCTGTCATTTTCAGTTTCGAGTGCAATGATGCAATTCTCCAGAGCGCTCAATACAAAAGTATGCCAACGTATTCAGACGGAGCTGCCACTACCGGTCGCCAGGTGGCGCGCATTTTAAAGCGAGCGCCGCAAAGGCCGCAATACGAGCTGCTTAAAGCTGAGAGAGGCGAGTTCATTGCATTTACTGGGAATTCGACGACGTAGCTAGAGCAATGCCAACTGCTGCGCTGATTACACACACACAATTATCACAACAGGCAGCTGATGGGTGGTGCTGGGTGGTGATGGGTGGTGATGAGTGGTGCTGGATCGTTGCCAGCACACCGCTGCGTAATCGGTTTGTTTGTTTATCAATAGAGCGGAATTTGAATGCGTCGTTATGCTGTCATCGCAGAGACTGCGGCTTAACCTGGGGCGGCTTAGCTCTGGGTCTGGGTCTGGGTGTGGCTCGGGGCTGGCACAGTGTTAAGGATGCCAACGGCAATGGTCAGGGCCATGGCCATGGGTGGTACCCCATTGGTGGTATACACAAAGCAAGGCAGCAACGACAGCGACGCACAAAAGAAAACAAAATCTAACAAGTTAAGCAGAGCAGAAAAATTTGCGCAGAGATGAAGAACTTACAGGCTAAGCAAATTATTTGCCAGGCCAATCAGAGGGCCAAAGCACTTAGGCTAAGTGGCCAAAAAGCTAATAAGCTGCGACCAGAACTGAGCAATTTGGCAACTGAGCTGGGGGCAGATAGATTAGCCAGAATATGCTCCATACGACTAGAAGGAACCCTGCCTAACCTTGACTTGTTAAATTTCGAGATTCCAGATTTCCAGGAGATGGGCAAATATTTATGATTCGCTGTTTGATATTCCAAACACAAAATTGCGAAAATTTCAATGAGCTCAGCCAATCATTCTCAAGCAGTCCAAGAGCAGAGGGTGTAGAAAAAAGCCCAATTTAAATAATTTATGTAATCTCAACGATCTCTGTGGAGACAATGTTAGGCAAATGCTGCCAGAAATGATTAACAGCTGTGAACCAGCGGCAGCAGGGCTTTCACTGCGTAACAACAAAAACAAAAGCAAGAAAAACAATTTTTCTTGGCGCCGGAAGTTGAGTTGAGGCAGCTGATGGGGCACCACAAATTGAAGGTGTTGCTGGCTCTTGCTCTTGCAACTTGTTGCGTTGCCGCTTGTTTCCTTATGCCACACGACTACCAGTGAAAGGGTTCACAAATTACTAGACCATGCGGGCATTGCGAAAGAGCCAAGCCAAGAGCCCGAACTATGAGTCAGTCTTAGGCAAACCCTAGCTAAGCCGCCTGATAATCATGCCGGGCACACAATGTGGGTGAATGACCTTGACGATTAACCAACTGATAAATACAATAATCAAACAACAACAATAATAAACCAATCCAAATTTATTACATGCAGTTTCGCAAAAGCAAAACAAACGCCGCAAAAAAAAAAAAAGTTTAAATTTTAAATTCCAGCTGCAAAACGCAAAACGAATCAAAACAAAATTCAATCAAAAA
This sequence comes from Drosophila mojavensis, assembly GCF_018153725.1. NCBI lineage: Eukaryota > Metazoa > Arthropoda > Insecta > Diptera > Drosophilidae > Drosophila > Drosophila mojavensis. The sequence continues at coordinate 2,419,190 of NW_025318899.1, read as the reverse complement.
CAATGAAAATTCATTAAGAAATGAATTAATGAATATGATATACTCTTTAATAGAGGTTCATATTGATAAAGACTTTTGGATATGATAAAAATATTCCAAGTTAGGTATCTAGACAATTGGAAGAGGTTTTCCATAAAAGACAAATATAAATAAAAAGTTATTAATAACTGACATAAATTATTCTGACTTTTTTTTATGGAAACTGCATAAAGCCTAAAGTCTGCTTACTTAGAGAATATATATAATTCCATAGATCAAACTATATTTTGTATATACACATTGCTATATACTGTACTGTATATGACATATCTATATTACTTATACCTACATAAGTGTATATATAAATATAATTTGCTTATATTTCATGCCGAACATATGTCATATCAAAACTCATATACCCTCTTTCAGTGTATGCTCAAACACATTTCTTGAGTCAAATGAATCACGGAGCCAGCGATTCGCTCAGCTCGACTGCATCGCGTGCCGGCTGTGACTGCATTCGGCGCTTGGATTATGTAAGCCATACAAACAGCGAGAGATACAGAAAACAAAAAAACATAAAGGCGAACTCAAACAGAGGCTGAGAGAGACACAACAACAATGTGCCTTAGCTTGCCACAAAACCTGAGCCGGGGTTTTCCCAAGGCCTGGCCAAGACTTAACGACCGGCTCGGAGCAATGAGAATTGGCTAGGCCAATTGCTAACTGAAGCTTGGCGTCTCTTGCAATTGCCTTTTGGCCGGGATTTTCCAAAACTTCATTTATTTTTTGGGCAAATCCGTGGCACAGTTGCAATACACAAATGGCGGTGAATGCGGTCGCGGCTGCAGTTGCAGCTGCACAAAAAGCTTCCTCATAATTAGAGCCCAATTTTAGCGTCTGCTTTGCATGAAGAAATGCCAAAATGGCGAGATATGTGGGAGTTATTCAGCTATTGGTTATGAAGCAATTGTGACAAAAACCAGTGACCTTCGAGTAAAAAATGAGGGAATGACAGAGAGAAAGAGAGAGAGAGAGAGAGAGTGAGAAAGACAGAGACAAAGAGGAGTGTGCAAATAAACACAGATTAACGAAGTTTTGAAGAGGCTACAAAAGCTGTGACAAATTATCTATAAGCTAGAGATGATAAAGAAATATAAAACACAGGCCTACAAAATTGATGTAAATGAGTAAATCGGGAAGAAGTCAATAGTTGTTTAGATGGTGAGTTAAATGTTTATCTGCTCTCAATCTGCATTGATAAAAAAGAGACCTAAGATATAGACCCCTATATCTGTCGGAGCTCAGATAATCTCCAAGCCCACCATTACCGACAATAATTTTTGACTTATTTTGTATCTTGATAACCCTATCAATAATTTGAAAAAAAAAATTGAATATGTCCTATATTACTAGACTTCTGAAATAGACATAGGAAAGGTCTTATACCTACATATTTCCATGTTTTCTAGACAAACGTAAGGCCTAACATGCATGTAGATAAGTATAAAGCAATCTATCAATGTCTCGTGTGCATGTATATAATTAACCTTTATATAAGCAGCAAACGTAGATCCATTTTTAACTGAGTTGCCCAAACACCAAAAAATTAAATGAAATGAAAAAGATTTCATTTAACGTATTTTAACCTATAAAATCATCGAATTGAATGTCAAGCCCACAATATTTGACATATATCAACTTAAGAGCTATTCGATTAAAGATTTGCAATTAAAAGCTCAATCGAAGCCCTGAACCCGATTACAGAGCAACAGCTCTTTGGCTGGCACAAGGTGCCCAGAGCGGAGTGCGCACAGCCTAAGGTCAAGTTCAAGCCGCGGCTACTGGGAATTTACTTGGCAAATATTGAAACTAATTTCCAAAAATCTCAATCGGAAGTGCGTTGACTATAAAGCAGGCTGCTTCAAACATGCCCCCAAAACCGAAAACCGAAAATCAAAAAACTTTTGCCTGACTCAGGCGAAAAAACCCGATGGTCAAAGCTTTGCGATTGATAAAAACTACACGAACTGTTGAACTGGTGACTGTTTGACAAACACTTAAGGCATAAGTAGGATGACAGACGGTGAAATACCCTGTAAACAGATATGCGTGCAGAGAACGAAACGGAGAGAGACCTTGAATAGAAAGATTGGGCATTGCAGATAACAACTTTTAACACTTAAGCAGGGTCTAGTAATGGAGTAATTCAGAAAATAAGTCATTGTATTATCACATAGACCTTTAGAAAACTTAATAGTAATACGAAATGATAATCGGATAATCTAGTGAAAAGATGGCAGTCTCTGATCCCCATTTTTCAATTGAGTATAGCGATTCATTGATTACAGGGTATATAAACAGAGTGAAATGCTTATGCTGATTAGCATAATTAACACGGAGCAGCGGCCTGCTCATATTAACAGCTTTCTTGGAATCGTTAACATCAAATGGCACTTAAACGCTGCAAGGTCAATCACACACACACACACTGACTGTCTGACTGACTGATTGACCAACTGCAAGTGATTGAAAGAGAGTGAAGAGTGCGAATACTAATGCCTGATCACTGATCACTGATCACTGACCAACCACAACAGAGTTCGGCACGCGCACGATTCCCAGACAGAGCTACATACTAATAAACAATATTTAATTTTTATGAACTTCGGGTAAAACCGCTAAGCGGCAAATAAATTTTGATTGAATGACTGAGCGATTGAACGACTGAGCAATCGAGTGTGCGTTTGTTTGCGCCTGGCCCTGGGGTAAATACGAGCTGTAGCTTCCAATTTATTTTTGGGCCAGATCCGGTTTTTAGTGGCGTTGCCCTTTGAGGCTCGTCGTCGATTAGTCAGCGGGCAAATCTTTGGGTCAGTTTTTGTCAGTTTGTTGAATTTGCTGCTGACCCAATTAATAAGTGCAAATTTCATAAGCGACCGCCTTATGCGGAAACTGTGGTGAAAATTTGTACATAAACATCTCGCGACATCAAGCTGCAGCCCACATAAAAAAAAAGAAAAAAAAAAACAATAACAATACAAAAATGAAAACATAAAGCGCTAATTTCGGACGTAAGAGTTTTCAACATATTTCTTTTTTTTTTTTAATTTTTAATTTGGGTCTCTTCTCCATCTCCTTAACTTTGTTAATGTGCCCCTTTTAGCTTACACGATTAACACGATTGCAACAAGCTTAATTTGTAGCTAAGGTTTCCGCTTAGAGCTCATCTTAACCTTCGCTGATACGCAGAATGCAGTTAAGCCAAAAGAAAAAACCCAAAAGTAAAGCCTTTGACGTCATAGCCACGAATTGTGAGCTCTCCGTTTTGTTTTGAGCCAACAATTCGCAAACAAGCAACAGCAGCCGAGGCAGAGCCAGCCGCAGCGGCAGAGCCAGCGACTGCGACGCCGACTCTGCGCATGCGCAACTTTTGTATAAAATCCAAGGCGCAGTCGAAAGCGAAATCAGTGAAGAAAACGTTAACAAACGAGGCAGACACAGTGTGGTGCAGTGGTGCAGTGATAGGATAACAAAAATAAAAGGCACAAAGACCACTTACATAAGGATTACAAGCGACATATTGGAATATTTATATAAAAAAGCGAAAGGTAAGAGTGAACAAGAAAGAGACGGAGTGAAAAGTGTCGCAAACAGTGAAATATAAGAGGATGTAGAAACAGATCTGAAAGACGTGTGAATAAATGAACTACCATATGAATGACACAAATGTCGAGTCTTACCAAATTCAACATATATATATATATATACCTATGTGCATACGTAACAAATATTTAAGCTACAATAGAAATTGCAAGTCTAGCCAAAACTAGATCTTTATAAAGTGAACAAACTATGAGAGTTTTATAACAGTTACTATATACAATGTTATACAATATTAATTCCAATAAAATCAAGTCTGCATTCATATAGATATGGCAATCTACCACACCGTAATTGCCTCTGCCATGCAAACTATAAGCTACACATATGATCTTCCATATAACATCTACTATCCGCTAATTTAGCTCCTTTCTTCAGCTAGTCTTTTGCTAGCTCATTAGTTTAACAAGCTTCAATTGCATTCCCATTACCATAATAGTAAGTTCGTCCACTGCCACGCCCACACTATACCCATCAATGAGCAGTCAATATCCGATTGATATAGTATATATTGAAGTCAACGACCTAAACCCTATATATCAAAAAACTTTCACTGCAAATCTGAAGACAAGCTCCCAGTTGCACACACACACACACACACACACATAAATTAACTTTATTGCTCAGGCAAAAAATAAAACAAAACAATAAAGTCGAGATCAATTTGCAATGCAACGTTGCACACGACTTCCGTTCGATGGGGGCAAAGCAAAAGTGCGCTTTATATAACCCGAAAAAAAGCCGAAGCCAAAAGATCTCAACGAGAGACTCTACAGCAACCCACGCTCCAGAAAGAAAAACACATTAAAAGCGTAAATGACATAACACACAGCAAGCGGTCGGGCAGAGGCATGTAAATAGTCGGGAGTTACGAAAATGCAGAGTCAAAAACTGACGCCGAACGGACGCTGCTGTCAAGGCAGAGATCAAGTTGAGCGATCAGTTTTTGGGGCTTGCCAAATCTCGAGCCAGGTAAAATTACCTCATTGAGCTGGAGCAAGCGAACGGGGGAGCGGGCGAGCGGTCGGCCGGTGTCTGCCATCATGCACGGTCTGCGACCTCGAACGAAAGTAAAAGTCTTTTTAATTCAAGCCGCGCGGCGCTGAGTCAGCGCGAAGATTTGAGTAAGAAAGACCGGTTTCTACTCTCGTGCGATTGCCACAGCGAAATGCCCGTGAAAGAGCGGGCGGGGCAGAGGGGCAGAGGGGCAGAGTCGACTGCGTGTAAATTGGGACAATGACCAGTTGGCTTGAACATGCTCTGGGTTATTGGTGTCACCGAGATTATGCAATGGCCCCAGCTAACTTTGTTTATTGCTTTCCAGCACACGCACACACGCACACACACACACGATGAGAATGAGAATGCGACACAGTTTAGTCTGTCTACTGGTGCTAGCGGCCAGCTCCGCTCTGGTCGCTGCCGACTCCAATTGGGGCAATGAGTGGGCGCCCATGGACGCGCCGGACTCCATGCTGAGCAGGCGCTCGGCTGAGGCACAGCCCGCGGCGGACGCACAGGGACGCAACTATGCGGTGCACGAGAGCACACAGAGCAACGCCACGGAAATCGACACGGTCATCGATCAGCTAATCAACTCGCGCCGTGAGGGCCGCAATCTGGGCGAATATGACGCCGTCTATGCCGATGGCAACATCGATCAGGCCCTGCAGGAGGGCAACGATCTGCAGGCGCGCAACCTAATTCGGGACAAGCTCTGCGGACTGGGTCTGATGAGCTGCGATGTGGAGGAGAAGCGCCCCTTCTACTCGACCATCTATGCCCAAGGACCACCGCCACCATCCAGCTTCGGCGGCGGCCCCTATGGACCAGCCAAGCCCATGCCACCACCAAGCTACTTCAGTGGACGTCCACCCATGGGCCCGCCGTCCAACTCGATTAACTCCTTTGGACCTCCGCGCAAGGTGGGCTATGAGGGCTCCTACAAGCCTCCGATGAACAGCCTGTACAGACCTGGCGGTCAGTTCGGCGGCTCCTATCTGGAACACCCACCATCCGGCATTGATGGCTCCGATGGCATCACCTACACCAAGCCCCCACCCGGCTCTATCATCTACGACAGCAAGCCACCTGGCCCACTCTACACTGGCTCGCCCAACGGACCCGGACCCATCTACAGTGGCCCCTCGAACGGCGTTCCACCTTATAACTTTGAGAATCCCGAGAAGATCCAGGGCGCCAGCTCCTCGCTGAACGGCTTCTATTCCCAGCAATCGTCATCGTCGTCTTCGGCAGCCACCTCCTCCAGCACCAAGGTTGTTGTGGGTGCTCCGCTCGATGCGGGTCTTCAGCAACATGTCCACCATCATTTCCATCACGTGGATGCCGGCGAAGGTGCCAATATTCCAACTGTTCCCATTCCCATTGGCAGTGGTCAGACCATCAACACCGACTTCAGCGCCTTGGCCCAATCCTCGGCCACGTACACGCCCCAGGCACAGGCAAGCAGCACCGGCTTCACGCAGTCGAATGCGTTCACAGCTGGCTTCAATGGTGCCTCCCAAGGTGGTCTGCTCTCCCAGGGCTATCCCGGACAGAAGCCCACCTCCGGCTTGGGTAGCTTCGGCAGCAACTCTGGCTTGTCACAGTCCACCTCTAGCTTTGGCCAGAACGGTTTCAGTGGCTCGCCCGGCGGCAGCTATCACAGCCAAAATCCCGACTACTACAAGAAGGAGCTGCACAGTGGTGCCTCTAGCGGCTACAACGGCATCTCCTCGGGCTACAATGGACAAAACCAGGGTGGTTTGTACCAGGGCGCTGGCGGTGGCTATGACACGTCCCGTCAACAAATCGTCGATTGCCAATGCGTGCCCATCAATCAGTGCCCGGCCGCTGACCGCATTGGACGCAAAGAGGATCTGATTCTGGCCATCGATCCCAGAAATCTGGGCAAGGACATCGAGGCACTGAGCGACGATGCTGCGGCCAATGCCAATGCCACAGCCAAGGCTGACACCAAAGAGGAGAAGAAGGATGAGGATGAGAAGAAACGCACGCGTCGCCAGGCCGACGCCGACAACAACAACAAAGAGAACGACAGCAGCGATCTCTCATTGGACGCCCAAGGGGTAAGTGTCTGCGAAGACTTCAGTCCTTTAGCTCTTGTTAGTGGCCGACTAATGCAATTGACACTTAGTATAATGCTCCCTAGTTGAGACTAATTGTGATCTAGTTCCCCACACACACACACACACACAAACACACACAAGTAAACACACACACATACTCAAATACAACTCAACTGCACGCATTGATCAACGCTCCACGCTCAACTCAAACTCCGCCAAAGGTAAACCAAATAACCCCCGCTCGTCGTCGTCTTCCTGCGTGGGTTTGTCTGCCAACGACACTGGGATTCGTCACTAATCCAACTGCAACTAAAAAAAAACAACAACCAATCAACCTAACCACGCACGGGTCCTAAAACCGGTCGCACGTCCACGTCCATCAGCTCCTAGGGCTAACACCGTGTGTCCTTCTTCCAGCAGCGTTTTGGCGCACTGGGACAATCCCCGCTGGCACTGCCCGCCCTCCAAGCCATTGAGCTGATACAGCGCAAGATTCTGCCCACATATGGGGTTAGCTTCGGTCTGCCCTACCCATCGGCTGGCTATCCAGGCGGCTATCCAGCCAATGTTCTGAACGACTATTACCCCGCACAGAATCCCAACTTTGGCTCGCTGGGCCCCAATGGCCTCAATCTGGGTCTGGTCAATGTTAATCCACTGGTCTCGCTGCAAGTGAGCAAAACGGATTACGGCGAGAATGTGGTCAAGCCACTGGTCAATCTTCACGTAACACCCAATGCGAATATCATTCAGAAAGTGGGCGATTTCTTCAAGAAGACGCCGAGCGAAGTGCACAGCACGCACTACCATCACCACGATCACTTCAGCGGCTACGAGCATGAGCATCATCCGCACCACTATAGCGCACCACCGCCAACACACCACCATCACGTTTTCGAAAGTTCAGGCCCACACTTTGACGTGGAGATGGTGCACAGCTCGCCCATCTTTGAGTACCACAGTGGACCCTCATTGCATGTGCCAACGCAGCATTATCATCACGCTGAGCACCACTCGGAGGCTCCATTCGAGCACTCCTACAATTCCATTTATCCCGACACATCTCCCGAAGACTTTGGCTCCACTGGCTTTGGCAGCTACGGAGACTATTCCCAGCATTACGAGCGCAGCGTCAATGCCACTGCCCCCGACTGGTCGGCGCCCAATCGTCGGGGCAAGCAGCTGAATTTGGGACAAGTGCATAGCATTCCCGCTCAAGCGCCTGGCGCTGCGGCGGGCAGTGATCATGTAACCTTTCCCCGTGATCGCAGGCGACGCAGCGTTGATAAGCCTGAAGAGTTTGAGTTGGGAGCGGAGCAGGTAACCATAGTTGCGGACAGTTGAACGATCCCGGACTGTTAGACATATGAGAATCCTCTGCTAAGCAGTTAAGCAGTTGCTAATCCTTCCTTCTCCATCCTTGCAGCGCGCCTACTATGGCAACCGTCCTGTGGAGAAGACCTGTCGCATCAACGAGGTCTGCTGCCGTCGTCCACTGCGCCCCCAGGCTCCTCCCCAGCAGCAGCTGGGACGTTGTGGCGTAAGGAATGCCGCCGGCATCACGGGCCGCATCAAGAATCCCGTCTATGTCGATGGTGACAGTGAGTTCGGCGAGTATCCCTGGCATGTGGCCATCCTCAAGAAGGATCCCAAGGAATCGATCTATGCCTGCGGCGGCACTCTCATTGATGCCCAGCACATCATCTCGGCGGCCCATTGCATTAAATCGTAAGTCGACTCTAAGCTCTTCCAGAAGATTTAGACTAACCTGGAATTTCCTCCTGCAGTCAAAATGGATTCGATTTGCGCGTGCGCCTGGGCGAATGGGATGTCAATCATGACGTCGAGTTCTTCCCCTACATTGAGCGCGATGTTGTCTCTGTGCACATTCATCCCGAGTACTATGCTGGCACCCTGGACAACGATCTGGCTATACTGAAGCTGGATCACCCCGTCGACTTCACCAAGAACCCACACATCAGTCCCGCCTGTCTGCCCGATCAGTATTCCGACTTCACCAACGCTCGCTGCTGGACCACCGGCTGGGGCAAGGACGCCTTCGGCGAGCACGGCAAATACCAGAACATCCTCAAGGAAGTCGATGTGCCAATTCTGTCCCACCATCAGTGCGAGGCGCAGCTGCGCAACACGCGTCTCGGCTACAGCTACAAACTCAATCCGGGCTTCATCTGCGCCGGCGGCGAGGAGGGTAAGGATGCCTGCAAGGGTGATGGCGGCGGTCCTCTGGTCTGCGAGCGCAACGGCGTCTGGAACGTGGTCGGCGTGGTGTCCTGGGGCATCGGATGCGGCCAGGTGAATGTGCCCGGCGTCTACGTGAAGGTCTCTGCCTACTTGCCCTGGATTCGGCAAATCACGCAGAGCTACAAATGATTATTGGAGACAGTGCCCAGAGCGGGGGCCGTCACAGCCAATGACGACACCTCCGATCAATTCGTATTTCACTTTTGAGCAGCCATTTCCATTACGCAACGCACTCTCTGTTGGCCCACGCGTGTTGACTGTTACCGCTCGTTACCGTTACCCCGTCTTGTTTAGGCCTTTTCCTTATTACCTTGTTATTATGATTTTTTGCTACTTTATTATTTGTTGTTAAAAAACACTCTTTGTCGCACTCAGATTCGATTGTTGGACAAATATGTTAGCGAGTGGCCGAGTTAAGCGCTTGTTGCCTATTGCTCTCCTCCACTTTGAAGCTCCGATTCGTGCATCGTGTATAATAGTTGTGTTTATATTAATTAATTTATTTTTTATACTTGTAATAAATTAAAAACTATTTAAATACATTAATTTATCAAAGAAAACGAAACGACTTTTCATTACAGTTATATAACTTGCTATGATTTTATATATACAATTATAATATAATCATGTGTATTACATTATATTGCAAGTTGTTGAAATGAAGGGATTTGTGAAAAGAAATGGTGGGCCTATGCCATTTTGAATACCTCTTAAGACAATTAAAAACTAAAATATTAGTTAGGAGGACTAACCGCAATCAAACAAATATCTGCAGTACATGAAATAAGTATGAAACGTTGTCGATCGAGTGTTGCGAAATCATTGTGTTTTATCAAAGTGAGTAAACATGGGTTATACAAAGATGGTAGTCCGCATTATCCAAGAAATATTACCTAAAAAAGAAATATATCAAATATAAACCAAAGGAGATAGAGATGCTAGACCCAGCTTGTAGACCTAATTTTTAAGAAAGACTTCAACATGCACTACAAAAAAACAGAGATAGCAACAGGCTCTATGAGTAGAGTGATAGTAAATACTGCTGGACCGACTGTAGGAATACGATGGCTCTTCGAACAAATACGAACAACGATCTAAGCTGCACTCAGATCAGTGAGCGATCAATTCCGACGAAGTAAGAGGGAGCGTGAGAGAGAAAGAGAGAGAGAGAGAGGGAGAGAAAGTGAGAGTGAATGAAAGAAATAGCAATGGCTTTCTAGACTATCTCTACCATTTAGGCACACACTTTAAATATTGCAAAATATTTACTCTTATTTAATTATATATCATAAACACATATCAACTATATTTTATATACTTTCATTTACACAATGATTTTACATAACACACATTTTCCACACTTTTCTCATATTTAAAATTTAAAAATATATATATATTTTTTTTAAATTAATATTTAAAAGAAAGAGAAGAGTTAACAATTAACAAAAAAGTAAAAAAGTTGTGCTGCAACCGAAATACTATTATAACCAGCTTAAGATCAATTACAATTGGGTGCAACCCATTAAAATGCGAATTATAATTTTTTTCGTCAGCTTTGCACCACCCATAATCGCAAGCAGCATAAAGCGAGCCACCGTGCTAACAAAACATTAAGAGAGACGCCATCAAAGCGCGCACAACTATGAACTTCCTCGAGCGGGTGTGTGTGTAAGAGTGTGTATGTGTGTGCTTGTGATATTCAAATATATCATAAAGTCTCACATGTTGAGTGCCCGTTAAACTCAAGAGCCGCAACAAGACTTTCCGCACTACTAAAAAAAAAGTAAATTTATAAAATTTCTGCACCGCTGCCTGAATCGCAGGTGTATAAAACCCATTGGAGCAGCTGGAGCCGAAGCTTAATACAATTTTTGCAACGAGATGTACAACAAGTGCTTGAAATACCTGATACTAGGTGAGTTCAAGGATTACCGCAGACTGCTCTCAGGGATTAATCACAATATTCATCAATCAATCAATCGCAGCGCTGCTTTGCGCTCAGGTGTTGGGCAGGCTGCACAAGCGCAATGGATACTTCTACAGACAGCAGCCGCCGGCACAGCATCAGTTTGGCAGCGGCGGCAGCTACTTTGAGCCCTCGTTGCCAGGGCACGAGGAAGTAGTGGAGCTGCATCATCATCCACAGCAGCAACAGCACCAGCAGCATCAGTCGCCACACCACGGCAGCAGCTCCAAAAGCCATTCCAGTGACAGCAGCAAGGCAGGTTACAGCATAGGCAGCGGCCTGCGCTCCATTGCCCAAGGATCGGCAGATCAGGCTTACAGCGCCGTCGCAAATCAACATGCTGCCGCCAAGCAGGCTGCTTTTATAGCCAAAAACACCTTGGCGCAAGCAGCATCACAGGCAGCTGCCACCGCGCAAGCCGCGCTCGCGGGCAAGCAGGTGATACTACAGGAGCTGGAGCAGCAGGCAGCCGAGGCACAGCGTGCGCTCTCGCGCGAGCTGGAGCAGCTGAAGGCGGCCAAGGTGTCCGCGAAGCTGGCACAACAAACGGCGCAGGCTGCGCACCATCACATCTCGGTGCTGACGGCAGCCCTCAACAATGCCAAGTCGGTGGCCGAGCAAGCAGAGCAAACGGCTACCGAGGTGTCCAATCAGCAGGCCTCACAGGCCACCATGGTGGGCCAGGCGAAGAATCGAATGGAACAGGTGGAGGAGCAGCTGCAGCAGGCGCGCGTGGACTATGCTGCCACCAAGGAGTCGGCTCTGAAGGCTGCTTCATCTGCAGCGGCTGCACAGGTGAATGCCTCTAAGGCGGCAGCACATGCTACAGTTGGACTCCATGAGAGCATCAATCAGCAGGAGCAGCACCGTGACGAGGAGCTGGAGTCGTATGACGAACAGCTTGACACCAGCGGAGTGGGTCACACAGCCAGCGACGGGGCTGAAGAGCGATCACACTCCGGCTAATCCACTTCAGAGTATTACAATTCTAGTTTAAATATTTATGCGATTTATAAGCGAATCAAGCCAAAAAGCAAGTCAGCAAACAGACCCAAAAACACTTGATATAATAAATTTCAATTATTTAACTAAACTAGTCTTTAATAAAAATAGATTATAGGATCACACAATTTGAACACACGCCGCGTTGCCAACTACCTCAAGCACAACGTCTTAGCAATAAGTGGCAACGCTGCCAGATGCACAGCTGTTTGCGTAACGAGTGAATGGCACTTGTCGCGAAGAAGCAGCGCACACCGGAATAATAATAAAATAAATTTAACATTGCTCAGTTTTGATTAATTAAAGAGCGTGCAGCATGAGTCAAAAAGTAATTCAATACATTGGGCGCACCACAGACTTTCGCGGCAACACTCTGTGGGAAATCGTCGGCAATCTGCCCGACTGGGGCATCGGTCGCATGGTCATACGTAACATGTTTCAACGGTACCCGGAGCCCTGCTACATGCGCATACTAAAGGTGCAAGCAGTGGACGAGCAGGTAAGAGTGGGAAAGAGACAAAATAGTATTATTTCTCATATTTTTCTCCTCTTTGTAGGCCGACAGTGAACGCAAGGTGCGAGTCACTGTGCAGAAGACATGGCGTGGCGTCACCCAACCCAAACCCGTGGAGATCTACAGCACCAGCTATAAGGCCGATTACGAGCTGGTGCCCGTTGACCAGGAGCACAAATATCTAGAAAATAAGAAAAAGGTGGATTCCGTAGTGTTGCCCACAAAGATTGAACTGCCACCACTGCTGCGGGAATACATTAAGGATGAAACTGGCGACCCAAATCCGATGATTAATGTGCATTTCAAGAAGACGCACAATAAGCAGGCACGTCTGGCCAAGGACGGCGAGCAGCCGACGCTGCAGCTTTCCATGGATATGGGCAAGCCATCAACAGTTGGCGCCAAGCTCTATGATGGCCTGCTATAACGGATGCGCTGCCTTAACTTTGGACACCTCGACACTTGTTGCATTATTAAATCTTTAATTTTAACTTAATCACAATGGAATTGTTATATCTACGGAATGGATTAGTGGTCAGGCACTCTGCCTAACTGTTGCTTAGCTCTTGCGAGCGCAATTTGCGCGTCAGGTTATCCACCTCGAGGCCCAGCACATCGAGATTCTCTTTGAGCGTTATATTCTTTAGCAGCGTGTCCTCTAGGACAGCCTGCAACTTCTTATTAATCTCTAGTGAGAGCTCCAAGGACATACCCTTGCTCTCAGCTCCCTTGACTCCTCCATAGATGGCAGCCATGACGCCATTGCCATATTTGACCAGCTCGCTTTTGCTCTGATCACTTTTGCTGGAGGTGAGCGCACCGGCTGTCTGATCTCGCAACATATAATGCTGCACAACCTTGGATTTCTTTTGGACCTCGGAGACCAGCATTTGCGTATGATTCTCCAGGAATTCAATGCGCTCTGTTTGTCGTGCTGAGGCCTGTTGCAGGCGCAAAATGCGCTCAACTAAGACTTTCTTTGAAGGTACTGCTTGTAGATCGGTTACTGGTGCGGCTGCCGGTTGCGCTTGTGACGCACTGTTGACCACCGTCTCAGACTCGGATGACTCGCTGGCACGGCTGCACTGGCTGCTGCTGCGACTATGAGTGATCAACTGCTGCTGTTGGGGCTGCTGCTGCTGCGGCGGCTGTTGCAGTTGTTCCTGGCTCAAGTCATTCATTGCCTGCTGACAGTTGCGACAGTAGCCCGCTGGCTTGGCATCCACAATGCCTCTTTTGTACTTTTGCAGCTCTCGTTGGAGCTCTTTCACCTGGGTCGCATGCTTGTGCTTCGTTGCCTCAAAGTGGTTCTGCAGCTCTTCCAGCTTAGCATTGACCACTTCGTACATCTTTGTCTTCTCGGACAGATGTTTGGCCAGCAGCAGACGTTCCTCAATCTTCTCCATTCCCTCCGCATGCATTTGCTCCTCTAGCTCCAAGTATTTGGCATCGAATGCAAGCAGCTCCTGCTTCAGCAGTTTATTCTCTGACTCGAAGCCTAGCGACTGGTTATAAATAGAAACAAGAATTTTCATGTTAGTGGCGACTTCTTCACATGGCCTCGGTGGCGCAGTAGGCAGCGCGTAAGTCTCATAATCTTAAGGTCGTGAGTTCGAGCCTCACCCGGGGCAGGTAAATTTTTTGTCTATTAGGTGAATTATCTTATCAGGAACTTACTTTGACTTCTGCCAGGTAAATATCATTTTGCAGCTTGACTATTAGCTCGGTCATCTCCTTGTTAATGTTCAGTAATTCCTGTCTCTTCTCCTGCACTTGCTTTAAATCTACTTCATTGTCCTGCACCAGGGATTCCAGCTCTTCTATCCTCGTCTGCGCCTCAACTAACTTCTGCTCGTTGCTATTTAAATAGTGAATAATAGATGTTAATTACTTAATTTACGATTGCAATTTTATTAGCTAAGGCTGCATACATTGTATTCTGTGTGCGCAGCAGCTGCAGCTCAGCCAACTGGCTATGCAATTTCGCTGCATTTAAGAGCTCGTCGCTGTAGGCGGCATCTATTTGGCTATGCTGCGCCTGTAACTCCTTGAACTCCCCCGAAAGCTGTTCATGCTGCAGAGCAAAGGGAACTGATTACTTCTTATCATAAATATATATTGAATATGAGAATAGTCTGAGAAATTGCTGAGCTAACAAAAAGGTTAAATAAATTAATTTTGCAACAACAGGCCCGACAATTTTTCAAACTATCCTCATATTTCTTTTTACCGCTTCTTTTAACTGCTGCAGCTGCTGTTGCAATTCTTTATTAGCTTCGCATTGCTTTTGGTGCTCTTTATTCAGCTTGTCCAGTGAATCAGTCTTGCTTTTGATTTCATGTTTAAGCAGTATTGTGTTAGCTTCAAATTCCATCTTAAGCTTCTCTGTAAGAGAATATACATTATAGATATATTTTAAAGAAAACTATGCACTAGACCCAACCATTGGCCTTTTCTTCTAGCTTATTGGGTGCATTCCGTTCCTCTTCCAGCTTGCGCTCCAGGTTCTATAAAATATGAGTAAAGAGTCAATATTTACACAATTTATGCATATATAAAGATGAAGAAGAACTCACTGCCTTAGCTTCTACTTCAATGTTTAGCTTGTTGGCATGATATTTGAGCTTGGATTCCAAGTGTCCCATTTCCGTTTTAAGCTTCTCACATTCCCTTTGATACTTGCGCACTTCGTTGCACTGCAAAAAATAGTTAGGGGAGTTATGTATAATTCTTTTTAAGTCTTCTTACACTTACCTTTTCATCTATGATATAGGTCATTCGTGACTTTTCCTCGTGCACCGCCTGGAAGCGTATGGAGACATTTTTCACTTCCTTTTTGGCATCCGCCAATTGTTTCTCCACGGTCTCTTTTTCTTTTTTGGCATCGATGAGCAACTTCTCTTTCATAGCAAATTTAATCACTGTGCTCTCCTTCTCCTTGTTGGCCAGATCCATCTCATTGCGAAATGCCTGCTTCTCCTTCTCCAATATCGCATTTTCCCTCTGCAGAAGTGTCATCATATTATCCTTTTGCGTATTGGAGGTACGCAGTTGTTCCAGTTGGCGTTCATAGTTACGACGTTGTTCCTCCAGCTGTGCAAGGCAATGTACATGTGAGAGGATGTCCCGGCTGTCCTTGTGTTCCTTGCTTTCCTGTTCATCCTGCGCCTTCAGGTCTGCATAACTGATTCCTGTTGCTGGCTCATGTTCCACCTTCTCCTTCTCTTTAACCGGTTGCTCCACAACTGCTGCGTGAATTTCGTTAACTAATTCCAATTCTCTCTTATCGTGTGTACTTTTATCTGCAGCTTCTTCTTTTATAGGGCTTTCTTGGCTTTGTACTTTGTTTTCGCATTCCAGCTGCTGTTTATCTTCCAGAGCAATTTTCGCATCCACGTCGGCGTCATTTGCTAATTGTGTTACTGGCTCCTGGTTTGTTGACTCACTGTTATTTTCATCATTTAAATTAGTACACTCGTTTGTTGGCTCTATAGCCGTCTCCATTTTTAAGTACTCAATAAACAAATGCTAAATACGAAAATAAAAAACAAACTGATTTGTTTTTACATTTTCTCTCCCACTGAAAAGACCATTCACACAGCCAAACAATATTATTATTATCGATATATAATTTGTTATCGGACTTCTGAATTTTAATAGAGATGAGCAGTATGTGCCGCTCAAAGGCAGCCTTAGCGATTGCATGTCGAGTAATTCGCCTTTACTCATCTCTAATGCAGAAGTAAACAACGATGGTTTGCGCGCTGGGCATCGAGGGCAGCGCCAATAAAATTGGCGTTGGAATTATAAACAATGGCAAAGTATTGGCAAATGTGCGACGCACATACATTACACCGCCCGGCGAAGGTATGTATAATATATCGGGTTAACTTCAATTACTTTATCTTCCCTTATATGCAACAGGTTTTCTGCCTAAGGAAACGGCCAAACATCACCGCGAGGCGATTTTGGGCCTTGTGCAAGCCAGTTTGAAGGAGGCACAATTAAAACCTGCTGACTTGGATGTCATCTGCTATACAAAGGGTCCCGGCATGGCTCCTCCGCTGTTAGTAGGTGCCATTGTGGCACGCACTTTGTCGCTGCTTTGGCAGAAGCCTTTACTGGGCGTTAATCATTGCATTGGCCACATCGAAATGGGTCGCCTGATAACTGGTGCCCAGAATCCAATAGTGCTGTATGTGAGTGGTGGCAATACCCAAGTGATTGCCTACTCCAATAAAAGATATCGCATCTTTGGCGAGACCATAGATATAGCCGTGGGCAACTGCTTGGATCGGTTCGCGCGCATTATTAAACTTTCGAACGACCCAAGTCCTGGCTATAACATCGAGCAACTGGCGAAGCAGGGCAAACAGTATATCAAATTGCCATATGTGGTAAAGGGAATGGACGTTAGTTTCTCTGGCATTCTGTCACACATCGAAGAGCTGGCAGATCCTAGCAAAAGGCGTAATAAACGCAAGAAGCAGCAAGATGAGCCCGAGCCAGAGTATAGTCAAGCGGATCTATGTTACTCGTTGCAGGAAACAATCTTCGCTATGTTGGTTGAGATAACAGAGCGAGCCATGGCACACTGCGAATCCAATGAAGTGAGAATCGACTTTAGACATAGATTATATATACATATTTATATCTATTTTGTCTACAGGTACTCATAGTCGGCGGCGTTGGTTGCAATGAGCGACTGCAGCAGATGATGGGTATTATGTGCGAGGAGCGCAATGGCAAAGTCTTTGCCATCGACGAACGCTACTGCATTGACAACGGCTTGATGATAGCTCACGCAGGCGCTGAGATGTTTAAGGCCGGCGCCCAAATGCCTCTGGAAGATGCCTTTGTGACGCAACGCTATCGCACGGATGAAGTGCTGGTTAACTGGCGAAAGGATTAACTTACATACAGTTTACTTGGTTCTTTATTAAAAACTACCCGCGGCAATTGAAAAAAGCGATTAATAGTCATATGTCTGTACTTCAGCCATGTGCGTATTCCCTTAGAGCGCCGGCTCCTTGCCCGTCCAGAGTGGCTTTATCTCCAGGGGTATGATACGTTTGCCCTCAATCACATACACGGCGCCGTTCTTCTCCTTCTCCAGCACATTCAGCATGCAGCGCGCAACATCCGTGGCACTCTGTTTGCTCAGGCGATCCAAAATCTTGTACGTCTCATCGCTGGTCTCTGGGAAAATGATTTTCTCCGTGAAATTGGTGAACATGTCCGTCATGGTGGCACCCGGACAAACTGTGGCAAACTTAATGCCCGAGCGTTGATAGAACTTGTCGTTCTATATGGAGGACTAGCATTATAATATGGACAAAAGGTGTTTATTTTAGCTACTTACACCCAGGCAGCGCGTAAAGTTGATGATGCCCGCCTTGGTGGCACCATAAACTGGTATGATAAACATCGGATCGAGACCCACGACGGAGCTCATGTTAAGCACAAGCCCCCCATTGCCGCCATTCTCCTTGCTCATGTACTGCAAAGCGCTCAAAGTAGAGTTGATGATGCCGCCCTAAAAGAAGAGAGAGAGAGAAATGGAGAGACTCTTACTATACCCCATGCCTGCAGCTGCTCGCCTGCTTACCAGATTGACCAAAAGCGTGCGTTGGACATCCTTGTCATTGAATATGCCCGCCACGTTGACCACAATATCAATGTTGCCAAAGGTCTTTTTGATCTCCTCGTAGGTGGCCTCCACGCCCTTCTTGTTGGCCACATCCATTTTGATGATCATGACGCTTTGCGTGGGATGCGCCGCGCGCAGCTTGACAAACTCCTCCAGATTATCCTGTATGTCAATAATGGCTAGTTTCTGGAAAGCAGACAGACATTGCTAGAGTTGCTATAGGCTGGCTAACATCCTAGACTCACCGCGACTCCTGCTACCAGCAGCTGCCGGGCCACTTGTAGACCGATTCCTCCGGCACCACCCGTGACCACCGCATTTTTGCCTCGGAATGCCATGACTATATGCTCAACACTGAATCAGAAATCAGAAATCTTTATACAATCCAATCTCTGTGGCTGTCGCTGCTGCTCTGCTGCCTGCAGGGCTAACCGAGCCCCTTTTATAGCCCCATTGGCTTAGTGTTATAATCGCATAGTAGTTGGGCTATATGATATGCCGTCTTATATCCGATCTGTGATTAGCACCGTTCGACTAGCTGCAACTGATCGTTGGCTGCATTAACTATTATGCAAAAGCCTATCCGATTTCCGATTTACACAGTGACTTAGTCTAGCGTTTGATCTGCTTCACAGTGCTCTGGTTTTTGCAGCGAGGTCGCCTTTGTTGTAGTTCGCTGACTGCGCATCCCACTCAGATGTATATAAGTGTATGTGAGTATATGTATGTGTATGTGTGTTTGCAGTCTGCCCATCAAAACTGACTGAATTTTTTCAAGGACTTTCTATGTATTTCACTTTATTTGAATTAAAAGTAAAGCATACACAATCTGAAATACACAGGTGTAAATCTGTGTTGATTTGGTATATATATACTATATATGTATGTATATATTTATATATGCTATAAGTACATATTATTGTTATTAAACTTTGTAAAGTGTATTATTAAAAGTTTTTGTGCTACGCTTGCAAAAATGTCAAACTTTTTATAAATCTATTCATATGAGATATATAAACTTGATTTGGATGTGTAAAGGTTTTATTTGTTTTGATTTTGAACTTTTGGGCCGTTGCGTATGTAAAAATGTAAAACAAAATGAAACAAACAAAAATTGTAAATATTACCAAAAACTTTCTAAATTTATTTTATGCACTTAAAACACAACTTATATTTTAGAGAAAAGATAAAGAGAGAGAGAGAGAACTCAGGTGCTATCAGTAGAAACACAAAATAATAAATTAGACAAAAAGTCAGCTAAAAGTGTGAGTGAATGAGAGGAAGTGGAAAAGGTGGTAGGATTATTTAATGGGCGCCATCGTAGGTGTCCTTGTGCTGATAGCCGCTGACATAGCCAGAATCATCGACCAAATTGCGTCGGCCAGCAATGCCCTTGCCCTTGCCGGAGGCATCGAAGCGCTCCTTGTGTGAGCCCGTATACTTGCTGGGATCTGTTAAGCGATCCACAGCAGCCGCTGCCTTGCCAGCCTAGCGAATATATATGACAGATATATAATCTCATTTTCGGTATAATACTAAGAGCTAGATACTTACGGACACCTGCTGAACACCTGGTGCTCCACAGCTGGCCATTTTCTGCTTAATCGTCGCCAGCTCCACCTTTTTCGTCTTGGCCAAATCCTCGAGGAATTTGTTGTAGTCGGGCAGCGTTATTTTCATGGCCTTGAATTTCTTAAAGTGTATGCCCGTATCGGTGGTTGTGATCTGCTTGTCGAACACCTTCGCCTGCTTCATCCATTTGTCGCTCTGCGAGAGCGTTATCTGCCTGCCATCGGATTTGGTGTCGCCAAACTTGGAGAACGCCTTGAACTGATCCGAAAACGTGACCTTCGGTGCGGTCTCCTCCAGAGCCAGCTGGCCGAGCTCCTCCACGGGCGCCGCGCTGCTGCCATTTGCTGTCTCCTCAGTCATGTTGTTGGCTCTGCAAGGGTTAAGATTGGGTGTCAGTTTACAGATCTTGAGATTACATGGATATACGTATGTATATGTATATTGTTGTTGCGCAGTTCTTCACCTGTGAGCCACAACGCTTATTAACATTTTGCCTTAGCTCTGCGCTCTATATCGTACTATAGCTTTATACAAATCAAAATCCGATGCTACATGCTCACATAGGCTATATATATCTCCCTCTCTTGATGTAGAGATAGCTTATCAAACTACGCTGCTATTGTTTGTATATACATTCCTTATTCCGATGATATCATTCGAGCGTACAATAGCGCTGCGTGAGCTTTCGCAACTGCTGCTCGCTAATGGACTGTGGAAGGTTGTTCGTATCGAATGGGCAAGAGCTGCTCTCGTAGCTCAAACGCATTTGCTCATTAGCGACCATTTGAATTCTAATTGGAATATCAAACAAAACAGTTGTTGCTTGAAGTTAAAGCTCTTTGAAAGTTTTAAGCTAGCTACACTTACTATAACTGCTATTACTCCTAAGCTATACGACATGGAATGGTTTATTATAAATATATTTCTCAATAGAAATACGTAAATTATTATAAATGTTTTATATGAAAAATATAAAATCTTTCAAAATATAATTATCCAAGACTTCAATTTTTATATCTTAAGAAAACTTTTATAATATTTCAAACATGTCAATTTCAGTAACGTATTTTATATCATATATCGAATCTTCATCATATTGCTAATGTCATCATTAGCAATCCTTCACTTTCACATTCCCACACTCCATTTTCTCACAGTGTACAACCCGTTGATAACGGCAGCTGTAGCTATTCGCTTGGCAATCAATTAACTTAACCCACAGTAACACGTACCGTTTCGCATTGCCCTCCGGGCCGAGTATAGAGCACATAAATCGTTTAGATATTTTCAGAGCTAAAGACAGCGCATAGCATAAATTGTCGTCATGTTTAACATGGATGTTAAAGATCTGTTGTGCCCGCACAAATCGAACAATAAACAGTAAATAAAACGTGAGCAACGATCATTAATTATTCGGGAATCCGCAGCTATATGGTAGCTATATGCACACATATCGACAGACCGAATTGTGGAAGCTGCACGAGCATAATTTAAATGAAGATAACGTCCCGGAAGGCAACCAGTTAAGATAGAGAGAGAGAGAGAGGGGCAAGACCGAGCCATAACCAGATTCCATATCCAGATAATTGAATGCGATGAGCTGACGATAAGATTGCCTGGGTCAAGGTTGCTCTGCTCAGATCGAGCGCCGATCCATGGAGCGTAACAAATGTTGACTCTTGCATTGACAGCTACATGAGCTATATCAACTATATATATACTACTATATATACGCCGCAAGTGCAAGTATCATTGGGTGTAAGGGGGAACTTTGTCTAAATCGCACCGCTTATGTCATCGACATTCAGCATTACGCGCCGCAATTACGTCGCTCGGGGTTCGGTTTTTGGGTGAGGCAAATTAAGTACAAATATACATATATATATTTGTATAGAGAGATGCAACTGTGAAATTATATACATATATAATATGATTAGCTAGCTCAAGCGATAAGCTAGCTACAGTGCAGACTTGTCGAGCGGCTATTACTTTATTTTGATATATTATAAGGAGACCATAAATCATAAATCTTATCGCTTAAGCCCACACACACAGCTAATGCTAACAAATTTTGACAAGAAAATGTTTATCTTAAGCACAAAATCTTTGACTGATTCCATTCTCTTCCCTGATTTCTCATAGATATTTGTGCAGCTGTCACTGAGTGACACAGGCAATGGGTGAGCTTTAGCGAGTACATACTGCATTACTAGGTCTTTACTGCCTACTCTCTGCTAGGGTTTGCTCTGCCATTCGCTCAGCTCGCTCGCAACGTATGGGCGCCTCAGTCAGCTCCACAAATGTCAAGTGTAGAAACTAATTACAGCGCTGCGTGCCCGCCACGCCCATTACGATGATTTGTTTCGCAGCCCTTTTGTGTTCGGGTAATTGGAAACCCATAAATACTTGTAAGAAACAACAACAAACCCGCAAAACATGACAAAAGGCGATTCGAACAAGCCAGACGAATGGGCAAGAAAACGTGGCTAAGATACAATTGAGCAAAAGATACTTCATAATCCGCTTTGGCCGGCGGGACCATTAATATATAGAGACAAACATACACACATAGGGGTATATATATATACAACTATATATGTATATCTATATATATACATGACTATATGAATGGTTTGGCTCATCTCGCAACATCCGCATCTAGAGCTGGCAGGCAGCGCGTGGCTATCCCAATATATTAATTAGGTTTAGCCAAAATTGGAGAACAATATGAGTTCCAATTGATGTGGTTGGTTCTATAAGGCAAGCAGACGTAATGACTAAGTGATATGTGTGAGGGATTGGCTAAGAGATACCATGTAAACAGCAACTATCGATTAACAATCTGGTTAACGATCTTCTTATATCTAGCAAATACC
This sequence comes from Drosophila mojavensis, assembly GCF_018153725.1. Lineage (NCBI taxonomy): Eukaryota > Metazoa > Arthropoda > Insecta > Diptera > Drosophilidae > Drosophila > Drosophila mojavensis. The sequence goes on along the minus strand of NW_025318899.1, from coordinate 2,396,617 downwards.
CTGTAAATAATGCACATTTACTTTAAGAAAAGTACTCGTAGAGCCACCTTCATTTAACTAGATAAGCCGACTTGAAGTTACCCTATATACAAAGAACGTTTCCCATATGAAAATATGAGACAAATTTAAAAATAGAAACTATAAATTCGTTTTTAAAAATTGCAAATTGCATAAGTTTAAGATCTACTCAAAAATACTCTGTACTTAGGTTCACTACAAAATATACAATGATAAGACACAAGATTGTAAGGAGTGAAATGAAATATACTTAATTATATATTCACATAATAATTCAACATTTTCAGGTAATGAAGATCATCATGTAAGAAAGACTTCTTTGTATTTTACTGAATGGAAGCGACTTTATTCCCCTATCTATCTTAATTTTCTAGCTAAAAGGTATAAAAACGTCAACTCAAGAATAGTATATAAAATAAAAAGAGTGCCTTTATATTGATAAAGACTTTGTTCTAAAAGTAGGCATTCACAATATTATGCCCTCTCTTTACTGCAGGCTATAAAAAGTGCGAGATTTTATAGAGCTTTAGATATAGTTTACAATGTGAACGAGTGCCCCAATTTTGTAATACGATAAATATATGAAATATTGGTCGCACCAATGCATATTTATTAGAGGCATGTGAAACGCAACGCATTTAAACAGGAAACGCAATACATGGCATGGAAAGGGCGGGAGATGGGGTGGCCGAAGGCAGTGGGTGGGTTGGGGTAGGTGTCAAGGGTGTCACACATAATAATACGAAAAACGTTGAGCTGGGGGTCAGCCATGGCGCAGCATGTGTGGAAGTAGCGACAGAGGCAGAGGCCTATGCAGAAGCAGCGACAGCAGCAGAGGCAGCGTCATAGGCAGAGGAAGAGTCATGGGCTATGCTTAAGCATAGTTACATATATATAAATATATATGTATGCATGCATGAATGTCTGAGTAGCCCTTGGAGCGCTGCTTATGACTCTGCCTCTGCCTCCGCCTCTGCCGCTGCCGCTGCCTCTGTCGCAGCAGCTTATAGATGACATCACCTGCCCAGACCGCGAGTCCCGTTTGAAGCAGGAGCACAGGAACGCGCAAGCGCCGCATACATACAAACGGAAGCACGAATGAGCGGGGAAAGAGACAGAGAAGGAGAGAGTGAGAGTCTGATTGAGAGGCGGGAAAAGGCGCCTAAGACGATGCTACGCATTGTTGTGTATATTAAAAAAAAAAAAAAAGAAAAGCTCCCGCTGCAGCAGCAGCAAAATTTTCTATTTTGGAGCAGAGAAATATGGGTCATGCAGCACTTGAAAATTCCAACAAAGGGAAATGATGCTGTCATTGAAGGAGATTGAAATGCTGATGCTGTGTGTACTCATACACAGCTATGTATGTATGTATATATGACTATAACTGTGTATGCACACATGACACTTGCACTTTAATACGCACGAAGCAACTTTTTTGCTTTCAATATTCAATATTCTATGAGTTTCGATGCGACCACAAATTTTACATCTTTTGCAACTTACATTTTACTTGCTTAAAAAAACTTGATAAAAATTTTCAAATTTTTTAAAATTTGTTTCTTAGCGTGTTTTTAGTTTGTTGTGCGTTGCTGCGCGCGCGTTTGCTGTCGCTGTCGAGACTCGACTGTTTGGTCAAACTGCGCAGCCAGCGACACAAAGGGGCCAAGCGGCGTATGAGTGATATTTGCTGAGCATTGAGTGAGTTTCGTTGCTCGCAAAACTGTTGAATTTGTCAGCCAAACAGCTAGCACATAAATCATGGCCAGCAAACGGCCAACATTTCCCAGCCAAAACAAAGTTCCAGCCCACAGGCGGCACTATGCGTATACGTATTATACACATAATTTGTATATTTTACGCGATGACTTCATTTCACTACTACATAATAAAAACAAACAAATGGAATTTATAAATGCCAAAGAGTAGAGCGTGAAGAGACTAAAAAATATTTATCAACAAAAAAAAGTGACGCCAGTCGCCTTATCAACGCCAAAATTTCGACTCAAACTGTGTTTTGTTTTGAGTGAGAAATTGAGCGCTGAGACGAGAGAGAAGAGAGAAGAGAAAAACGATTTGAGCTTTTTCCCATTGAGCGGGTCAATTGTTGTTTTGTTGTATGAGTCCAGAAATTAGAAAACGATGCGTGAAATTTGACAACAAAAACACAATAAGTGAGAGGGCATAAAATTATAGAAAGAGAGAGACAGAGTGAGAGAGAGGGAGCGGCGGTGTCCACAAGTGCCTAAGCTAATTAGTATGAGCTCATGAGTTGCGAAAAGATTAGCTATTCATTCGGCAGTAGCTAATTGTATATATTTTCATATGCAAATGACATCGTCTGAGATCCAATGATTAGAGTAGCCCAAAAATAGTTCCGTGCGAGTTCTTTGAACTTGTCTGATCGGAAATTGACTAGCTTTAGGTTTAGGCAAGGAAAACAAGCCGGAAAACTTAATCAAACACCTTTAGCGTGTTTACCAACATTGCGTTTTGTTCAGTTAATTTATTACAAAACCGGCCCAATCCCTGCTGGCCATGATTTATGCGACCTGTCATTCCCATTTTCGAGCAGTTTGTGCTTTTGGTCAAATGCCTCGGATGGCGTCATACAGAGTCAGGCACGAAAGACAAGCAAATAAGAAGCAGCAGAACAAATAGTTGGTTGGCCAAGGCATGTCAAAGCATTAATACTCTTATATGTTCTCATTCAGACTTTTGTCAAATTGCTCTCATTGAACCCAGGTCATGTCGATTCATATTTATGAGCATTAAGAAATATTGTAACGCACGTAATTTGAGCATTAGCTTCAGATTGTTTTTGGGAATGAAAAGAGTTTTACTAAGAGTAGAAAATTATTCGATCGATATAAGTTTCTATAAATTAAACAAAGTGAAATTTATAAATATTGTGCAACACTATAAAGAGATGAATTTTTTATATGGTAAATAATAGTTTAATACATTTACAGAATATGCGAAGGCAGACTAAACAATCTATGGTCGTATAGTAAAGTGAAAAGAAGATTTTATAATCTCTATGACAGATATATGTATATGCAGAAGAACTATAGAAAATATAGTGAAATCAACGTTTCTATATAATATACTTGCTCAAATGATGTTTCTTTGTTTGATTTATAACCAGATTGTTTTTTATTTTATATATTAAATTATTTTTTAATAATATACCATTTTAAAAACAGATCATTTTATTTCATTTTAGTAAATACAATTATTTTATAAAAATTTATAATAGATATAGCTTCAGAGTACAAGTAAAGTTAGTCATATATTATATATTCTGATGGCTAGTTAATTATATCTTATCATGAAAGCAGATATTAATAGACAAATGTGGAAAAGTACACCAGAAATATGATTATTTTTCACATTTCAGCCTTAAGCAGCGAATTTCTTGTGTTAAATGGAATTTTTATTATCTACATTTATTATATAACAGTTATATATACGAAGGCAAGCAACCTGCCTCTATATTCTAAACGTAGATATCTATATTATCAATGGTATTATCTGAGGCGCAATAAATACTAAAGACCAGTAGTAGACATACAAAAGACGTTTCGAGCGATCCCCTAAATGTTGATCAAAAATTTGGATATATACTAAGGGCGAGCATATGAGAATCGATTACACTCGACTGTAAAATTCTTACTTGATTTACATGAAACATATCTACTCATCATATATTTATTATACATATTATTCACAATAAATTTTTGCCTACTATACAAACCACTTCTTATGCTCAACCACAAATCGATTATTAAATGAATAAGCTCCAATATAGAGATGAACAACATCTCTTAGCAGTGACATAAACAAACAAACATACAGCATGGATAACCTATAATACTCTGACAATCAAAGTATCTCAAAAGCAAAATAAAGTAAAGCTGAGTGAGGCAAACTTCAAGTTGAGTTAAAGAAACCGGCTTGACGAAGGTGTGTCCCAGCCAATAAGTAATTAGCTCAGAATTTCGCTCCACCTAATGATGCACAAATCAGGAGCAGGCGGCAGTGGACAGTGGACAGTCGAGAGTCGAGAGTCGGCAATGGAGAGTCAGTTGCAGAGCGGAATTTGCTAAGTAAACAACAGCTGAACTGGAATTTAAAGTGATTTCGACAAGGGACATAAAACGTCCATGCAAAAGCGCTACAACTGGGGCTAACAAGATCATTAAGATGCCGCAGCATTCTGGCAAATTATTGAATTGGATGTGGCTCTGATTAAGAGCAAGTGCGAATGCGGACAGGGGATATACATATAGACAGGCATAGAACTAGGCTGCACTAAACATTAAAATGCACTTATCAAAGCAACTAACAGAGAGGGGGAGAGAGAGACAGAGAGAGGGAGAGAGATGGCTACATTTGGCCAACAAGCTATCAATCCTAATCAGAGCCTGAGAGCTGGCTGCCTGCCGATGCGTGGCCAGAGATAGGCTAAAAATAAACCAAATGCAATGCTGGAATTGAAATTGCCAAGACCTTGGTCGCTCCACCACGGCGCTGGACAAATGTGGCCCTTGGCCTTCGCTCACCTTGAAATGCCGTTGGGAGCCATCCAATTGGAAAAAGGCAAAAAGATGCGTGGCGCATCTTAAATCAGTTACAGTCGCTCCAGTTGCCGTTGCAGTTGCAGTTGTAGTTGCAGTTGCAGTTGCAGTTAAAGACAACCACTTGAATGAGCACCAACAGCAACAAATGCAGTAAACTTCATTGAGGAATGATAGCGTAGTACATACCCTGTTTGTAACAGTTTATAAAATGTACAACATTTGTTTTTATCATGCATATATGTATGTATATAATGTGAATGTAAAAACATTTAATTTAATTTATTTTAATATATATTTTTTATTTATTAGAGGTAGTATTATAGACTATGCTAGACTCCTAAACTTCAAAAAATACTTATGATTATTATTTAAGCATTTTATTTAATTTTTTTCCTGTCGTTGCATACTAAATTCTGCATACATTTTATTTAGCAGACACAAAAATACTCTAACTATATTTGTTTACACAAATTTTTATATACTATATTTATATATTTATTAATAACTCTTCCTGTTATATATCCCACTTTATATGAACTACCTCTTCCATAGTCTACACACACTTATGCCAACTTATCATAGCCTCGCTTATTCTCTGGCTTCATCTACAGGGTATTACAATTGAATATCGCTTACATAGGCCCCTGCTGCACAGCCGCCGCTCGCCAGCTCGTGGTCATGGCCTTGATCTCAGTGGCTCGCGCGATGGCCTCTTGGCCGCCTGATGCGGCCAACATGTGATAAGAAACTGTTTGGCTTAGCTCTGGAGTGTGCTGCCTGCGTACGATGCTGTCCGCCGAGCTGAGCCTTGCTACAATTAAGCCAAATTGACGCCTCTGTCGGGGCAGTTGCCGTTAACGATGACAGCGATGCAAGTGGACAGCCAGCTCGTTATAGAACAACTCAGCCCAGAGGGCGAAAGCCGGTGCCTAGAACCCAAGCGAGAACTAGAACCTGACAGAACCTGTAGAGGCGAACGGGCGGTTTTGGTATAAAAGGACCTGACGGCAGCTAGCCTAATGCAGTAAGAACTTCAAAGTTCTAGACGCAGCTTCAACTTACATTTCAGCATGCAATTCCTGGTGCTCTCTCTGGTGGCCTCCAGCTTGGCGCTGGCCCAGGGCCTGGCCGTCTACTCCAGCTACCCGTTGGTGTACACGGCTCAGGGCAGCGCCGTCGTAACTCCTACGCAGCAGCAGTATCAAACGCAAGACGTACTGGGTCAGTATGCCTACGGCTATGCCGAGCCGCACTCCAGCAAGCAGGAGTTCCGCAGCATCGATGGCATCACTCGCGGCAGCTACAGCTACCGCGATGCAGCTGGCAAGCTGCAGACCGTGGACTACAGGGCCGACGACCAGGGCTTCCATGTGGCTGCCACGAACTTGCCGCAGCAGTTTCGTGCGGTCAGCTCGTCAGGCGGAGACATTTCCGCTGCAACTGCCGCCGCCGCTGCCAACAATCGTGCTGACGCCGTCGAAGTTGCCGCCGCAACTACTCGCCATCTGGCGGCTCATGAGGCGGCTCGACTGCATCTGGCGCAGGCTCAACAGTCAGGCGGAGCTCAGTCAGTCGGCCACTCAGGTGTGGGCCTGCCTCTTCCCGTCGCCGACACAGCCGAGGTAGCCGCCGCCAAGTCGATCCATCTCAAACGCGTCGCCTCCGAGGCTCTACGCAACGAACTGATCAGCGGTCGATCCGTGCCCAGCACCAGCTCCCATGTCATTCTGCCCGTGCACTCAATCTACAGCATTCCGCGCTATTACAGCTCCGGTTTCTATTACTAAGTTCAATTTGTCATGCATTTCAGGAGCTAATAAAGAGATTGGACAACTATGTTGTGTGGCCTTTTGAATTGAGAATTGATCTTAGAGATTCGCACACTATGATAGCTCTTTCTTGAACATATAGAATTAGAGGTAGATATAATGGATCAGTAATATGTTGATGTGGTAAGAGACACCCTCAATATTGGTTATTTGATGCGTCTGCCTCTGCCTCTGCCTCTACCACTCTCTCTGGCTCTACCTATGAATCTGCTTCTGCCTCTACCGCTGTCAAAGCGTAAGTCCAAGGTTTTCTTGCTAAGGTTCCCTGGGTCAGGAGCAATGCAGCTCCATTTAATATAATATTGATATACTACTATTGTTTGATCATTGATTACCTACTCACTGCGTAGGCTCATCTCTCTATGGTAAAATATTTGAAGACAAACCTCTGCAAAAGAAGTCACTGAAATTATGCGCCCTCCACATTGTCAAGCAAATGAATCAGTCAATCGAATCGATTGAAGCAGGAATTCCACTTGGATTCAGCTCATTCACGTTTTTGGCTACAGCTGAATGGGCAACATTTCATAAATATTCGTATATTCGGATATTTTGATTTCAATTATATTTAATAGCGGCATAAACAACATATATCAAAAGGTAGCTGCTGGTTCCTTGACCTTAGGGACGTGCAAAAGCTGGCCTGATTAAGTTCTTGGGTTCGCTGTTGCCTCTGCCTGGCAGATGGAAACAAATTGCGGCTTTTGTGTACAAATTTATGCTCAACTTGTTGAAATCGACAAAATATTTATGTACAAACAGTGGAAGAGGAAGAGCCACAGCAACAACAACAACAACAACATCAACAATGAAGCCCGAAAAAACAGGGAATATGAAAGTAAACTGGACGACCTTCCCGAAGAACGCACGAAATGGCAGAGTTAGCTTCTTCTTTTTTGTGGCAACTGTAAGGCGGCTATAAAAAGCAACCACTGCACCACAAAACCGCACAGAGTTCTCTAGAGCGAGTACTAGTCCACGACACTAGCAGCGCCTCTTAACCAACCCACCCAAGAAGACCAACTAAGGAAATCCAAAAGAAACAAAGATGCAGCCACTGAACTTGAGCTTTTATCTCTGCCTGCTGCTTGCACCACTGCGCGCTGCTTTGGGTGGCTCACTGCTGGACTATGGCGCACCACCGGCAGCCGGCACCATCACCCAGTACCACAGCCAGGATGAGCACGGTCAGTATGCCTACGGCTACACGGCTCCACTCTACTCCAAGCACGAGACACGCACCGCAGATGGTGTCACGCACGGCTCCTACAGCTATGTGGATGCCCGTGGAGAGCGCCAGACGGTGGGCTACACGGCGGATGCGGCCGGCTTTCGCATCACCTCGAGCAGCCTGCAGCAGCAGCCAAACAAGGAGACGCCAGAGGTTGCCCAGCTGCGCGCCCAGCATCTGGCTGCCCATGCAGAGGCCAAGCTGCGTTTGGCTGGCGGCTCATCTTTGTCACCTGTACAGGATACACCAGAGGTGGCGGCCGCCAAGGTGGCCTTCTTCAAGCGGTTCGAGGCGGAGAAGCTGCGCCATCAGCTAACCAAGCCAGTCATCAAAGCAGCCATTCAGCCCAGCTACAACATCATCTCCCAGCCCCTGTACGTCTATCGGCCAGCCAGTGGCTACGTTTACAAGTACAACTCCCTGCTGAAGGCTGCACCACCCACACGTGCATATCTGCCAGTGGCTTAAGCTTCCCAAATTTGTCATTCCATGAACGCATTTGTTTTGGTTTCTGTTAATAAATATTGAAATAATGTGAAATTAGAATTGGAGTATCTTTATTTAAGTAAGGGCAGCAGTAGGCCGAAGCGCTTGGATAGTCAGCGAATCATAGAGAAGACTTCCTGCTCAAATGGAACTAAATTGATTGCTCTCTATGCTCAGGTTATAGATTCAAAAACGAAGAAGAAAGGAGAATTCTAGAGAATTTAACTTTAATCCCTCAGTGGGAATAATGTTCTTCTCTAAAATAGGTAAGCTATAAGGTGTTGCGATTCATAATGATGCTTTGAAAAAGAGAGTCGCAATCCTCCACTGATAGAGAATTGACCTTTAAGCCATATTAGCGTAGTCTGCGCCTCGTATCCCTCCATAGGCTAAAGACGTAGATAGCCGCCTTTTCCTTATCACCCTCCCTCTTACACAACTCACATATGTAGGGCACTATGGTGCACAGAATGCATTTATTCTTAGCACTAAGATTAAATAAAGTCCGAATTTCACCAGGGTCAACAAGTCCTTACACACACATACATATGTATTCTAGTTCCGTTTACTCAAGACCAGGCTGCGACTCAGTGCAACGGGTCGCAGGGTTCTCAGCTCGGTGGGAGTGGTCACGCTGTATTTGGCATCGGGTGAGACGTAGGAGTAATAGGCGCTCACTGGCACACGGACATCCTGACGATCCTCGCTTAAATCGCTCAGTTTCAGGTAGCTGCTGGACCTGAGGTCCTCCAGGCTGTAGACGGTGCGCAGACGCATATCGTTGGCATCGCTCGACTGCTTGAGGCGTTGCTCGCGTGGGCGCGGAATGGCTTGGGTCTGTGTGCGTTCCCGCTCCTGTTTTGTTTTCTGTTTTCTTTCGCGCTCCTGTTTCCTCTCTCGCTCGCGCTCTAGCTCCCTCTCCTGCTCGCTCTGCCGCTCCCGCTGTCTCTCCAGCTGCCTCTCCTGCTGTCTGTCTGCTTCCTCCTCCTGGCTGTTGTTCTCCTTTGCTGCTGTTGCCTCCTCTTTCTGATTCTTCTGCTGAGCCTCGCCCCGCTGTCGCTCCGCCAGCATGGAAGTCAGCTCTGCCCGCACCCGTTCCAGTATATCTGCATCCTCATCACTCAGGCGCTCTTCCCCGCTCTGCTGCTGCTCCTTCTCCTGCTCCTGCTGCTGCTGCTGCTGCTGCTGCTTTTCTGCCTGCTGAGCTTCGCGTACAGCATTGAGGTGGGCCTCACGCGCCTGCTGGACCTCAGCCGTGTCGTTCACTGGCAATGGTGGCTTCTTGTCATCAACGGGTGCTTTGGGCAGATTGGTACCCTCCGCTTTGAAGCCGTCCCGACCGCCTGCCTTGTACTTGACCGTCTGCAGCTCTCCATTGGGATCCACATAGGAGTAGAAGCCACGCGAGGTACCATCCAATGCGGTATACTCCGCTCTGGCTGCATTCTCGTCGCTGTAGCCGTAGGAGTAGAAGGCGCGCGCTGTGTCCTGCTCCTGGTAGCCGCGTTGAACTGACGGCGCTGCAGTACGCGTGATCTTGATGATGGGTCTTGAAGTGGAGCCCGCTGCAAGGCTCCACGAAGCTGCAACAACTGTGGCTAATAAACAAATGAAGCGATGCATCCTGTCGATCTAATCGATTTGTTGATTGCGTTCAAACTGATGCTGCAATGACTAACGTTGTGGTTATTTATAGCTGAGCACATCTGCACCACTTGCACCACTTCGCTGGTAACCCAAGCCCGCAGTGTCTGCGCAATGACCTTCCCAAATGGCATCTCCAACCGATCCGCTTACAAACCGCCACGGCAGCTGGCAAAGCCTCGATGTTGTAATAGTGAACTTAATATTGATATTGCTTGCGCATGGATGCGGATACACCCGATCTGAGCAGCTCGCAGATTGCGCAATTGGCCCACGCACTTGCAAACGCCCTCCTAGGGCTTCACGATTTGCAAGCACTTAAGTTCCGGCGAGCAGCAATCAACAGAGGAAGCGGAAAACAGAAAACAGAGACAAGCACAGAGAGAGGGATAGACGGGGGAGACATGCCAAAAGTGAGGGAGAGAGATAAACAGGAAGAGAGGGAGAAAGCTAGTGAAAGCGAGGGAGTATGTCGGCCAGTGAGAAAGTGAGATAAGAATATACAGAGAAATAGAATAGATGGTCAGCTATAGAGACAGAGCAAAATAAAGATATAACGAGAGATGATATGGAGTATCTCTCTATTTCAGGAGGAGACATAGAAAAGAGAATAATAGAGAATGGAGTCAAAAAGATACAGAGAAAAAATAGACAAAAACCGAGAGAGATATCAACTTATGTATATCAAGCCCAATAGAACATTTTCAATTGGTTTGGTTAGCCTAGTAATGAGTCTGATAAAATAAGCTAACTTTAACATCTTTATCAAACCTGATCTAATTTACATATAAGACAACTCTTTTCACATCTTACATTAATCCAACAATAAACACTATATTCTGTTTTCATCTCCCACGAAGCAGTTAAGTATCGGCTTTCCGAATTGGAACTGCCCTAGGAAACAGCTGCGCACTTTCGAAGGCGATCTTATATTCCCCTTTAAAACTCTCTAGCCTCAACAGGGAGGAGAGTATCTGAGACTCGAAAAGCCGACTCAAACTGATAGACTCAAACGGCCAAAGTCTCAGTTCTAGTTCCAGTGAACGGCGATCAGTTGTGAAGCAAACGCCGAGCCGAAAGCAAGCTGAGTAGCATTAGCCAAGAAATGTTGATACATTTATCTTCCGAAACTGAAAAGTGTTAATTGAGAATGGATTTGACTGGTAAAAATGTGGTTTACCTCGGTGGCTTTGGGGGTATTGGCCAAAAGGCTTGCGCCCAGCTGCTCGAACGCCAGATCAAGGTGGGTTCGACGTTCGATAGAGACAAGTTTTCCTCCTCAACTCTCTGTGGACCTTTTAGGCGCTGGCCATATTCGATCTGACGCTGAACGAGCAGCTCTTGGCGGCATGGCAGGCGCAATATCCAAATACTGATATATTCTATCAAAAAGTGGACATCACCCAGAAGTCAGAGATTGAGGCAGCCTACAAGGCAGCGGCTGAACGCTTGGGTCACTTCGATGTGGTTGTGAACGGCATTGGCCTGATGAACGACAACTTTGTGGAGCTGACAATTCAAATTAATCTGGTGGGACAATTTAGATAACCTATCTAGTATTCCAGCGAATAAACAGCTTCACTTTTCAGCTAGGCTTAATCCAAAGCTCCTTTATAGCCTTGGAGCACATGGATAAGAGCAAGAGCGGTCGAGGTGGAGTCGTGATCAACATCTCTTCGGTGGCTGGAATTCAACCAACTCCACTCATGTCCGTCTACTCGGCCGCCAAGCATGGTGTGACAGCCTTCACTCGAGGACTTGGAGTGCGTATCACCAGACTTAAATTTCAACTAAGATTAACTCTCTATCTCTCTCTCTTTCTCTTTATACCTCCCAGAGTGCGCAATTTTATGAGCAGACTGGCGTTGCTTTTATAACCGTCTGTCCAGGGTTTACGGACACGCCTCTGCTCTTCGACATGATGAACAAGATGACATTCAAGCCTCGCACAACCATCGACAAGCACACACACAAGGTCCAATCTCCCGAGATCTGTGCCTCGAATCTCGTCAAGGTCATCGAACAGGGCAAAAATGGCAGCGTCTGGCTGCTGGAGCTGGGCGAAATGAAAGAACTCGATATGCCCGTTATGTGGAGGCCAACGCTGCAGAGCTGAGCATACTCCAAATGCAATAAAAATATTTGAAATATATCAAATCAACTTTCCAGACTTGTTAATTGTGCTAAACTCTCGCATCATTCGAAAATCTTACTCATAATCAACCACAGAAATTTTTATATGCATTAGAATCAAACCACAAGAATCGAACGCAAGACTATGGTCAGATGACACTAGCTGAAAGTGTTGACTGTGCTTGAACGAGCTTGAATATAGTATTATATTATAATTGTTAAAACAAAATGTTTAATAAATTCCATATGTTCGACAGTTTTGTTTTTCGAATTTTGTTCTTTGTTTGTGTTTAAAAACCCACCCAAGTTCTGTCATTACTTCTTCATATAAAGCACATCTACTATTAGTATTATTTAATAACTTTTATTGAGAATTCTCGCACACACACACATTAATTCGTTAAGTTTTGCTCAATTTCTAATACATTTATATTTCTGAAGTTTATGAAGAAAATTCAGCACACAAAAAAATTACACACAAATATATATATATAATTAATTGAGTTGGTTTTAAGACCGACGCTGGAACAATTACAAAAACAAGACAAAAGTATCTGTCAGATACAGCAGCTTGTAGTTGTATATATATGTATGTATATTAGTTGTTTAAGATCGGTTATGGTATGCTTTTACAATTAGTTAGTTAGTTTAAGATTATTATTTTAATAATAATTAGTACATATCTATGGAAATATAAAGACATTTGTTTGTTCTCCCATTAAACTGGGAGTAGTTCATATGTTAACTGTAAATTTCACATCATCACAATTTAAGATTCTCCAACTATAATAACACAAATCTATGCCTCATCGCTGAATATTCCATATATCATTTATTATTATATATTATTATTATTATTTTCATGTTTTGTACATATATTCAAAGTGTGGACATTTCATGGGATTTCTATTTGTTTAGATAGCTGGCAAAATGTTGGTGTATAGCATGAACTTTGGTATTTTTTTTGTATTTTTTTGTATTCTTCTTAGTATTTTCGATATTCTGGTATTGTCCGTGGCCCAACACATTTGATGCATCAGGTTGGAAGCGTATATACTATACATGGATAGATAAACTATTGTAAGTCACTTGGCCAATTGAAAAGAAGCGCATGGTTTTTGCAGCTACTTTTATATTTCGTGAAGCACTTGAGTAGAGCGTAGATCAGCTTTCTATATACTATATAAATACTGTATATACATATATGCATATATCTATTACACTCAGATTGCAAAGTTTGGTATTCAGTTAATTTATGTTTGTCGAACTTCACTAACCCTAATCACAAGAGGAACAGAAGCGTCTATATCAAATAGGCATATACATGTATATAGATCTTTATACATATATATAATTAGTATTAGTATATATAACTATGTATATGACGTTAGTTGAGAATTGTGTCTCAGAACTTTGAATCGATTGTCCATAACTAGATTACTAGTTTACTGTTTACTTAATCATAGTTAACTTCGGGTGGTATTTCGTTATTTCTTAGTGGGTGGTGGTATCGTTTAAGTTTCTAAGTTTTCAATTAGCTAAATGTATAATCGGCTCTGATATGTTGCATACACGCGTTCTTTATAACGCACATATATCTATAAATATGACTCATATATTAACCTAAAATTAAAATCAAAAGCAAAAAAATGAAATTTAATCGAAAAATTTATTGGCAAAATAAAATAAATAAAAATTGTTTCTTTTTTTTTTTTTTTTTTCTTGGGAGGGTTAACAGAAATCGAAATCGACTTAATATAATATTTAGTAATAATACAAAAAATACGTGTATTAAATATAATACATATCATAATATATAGCATATAGAAAATAGTTAGTTTTTCCTTCTTTTTTGACGATTTACACTTGGAACCGAAGTTCTTCAAGCAGAGATATAATCATTTTTGTTAAGGGCTTACAAAACTTCAACAATGTCAGTTATGAACCCATTGGGCTTAGACTTGAGCTGCACCACGATCACTATACATATTCAATTTTTCAATTCGTGTGCGGTGTCTTTTAAGTACACAAAAGGTTTAAGGTTTCGGATGTGTAAGTTTGCTTGATGATTCGTTTAACAACACTTAACGAAAATGTGGAACTAGAGACCAAATTGGTTTTGCAAACAAATTACAAATACATATTACAAATCTCATTCGTTTTCATATATATATATATATCGATCGCATTCAGTGCTCATCAATTCATTTCTTTCCTTATTACATTATACAATATCCAAATGAACTTATTGGAAATATACATACATAGGTACATATTCTTTTTCTGCATATACATACAATATCATTTTCTATATAAAAAAACATAAATAAATATGTATGTATTGCTTGTTTTAACCAAACAGAACACTCTGTTATCGCATTAACAACTGAGAAAATTAAATATACATTGGATCGATCAGCTTGCTGTCTATATTTTTCTTTGCTTTCTTTTATACATATCATTTTAATAAACATATTCATTTCTAATATAGATCAAATCAGGATCAGTTATATATATATATATATTTATATATGTTTCATGTAGCATCGCTCGATCTCTGTTATATACTATGATAGATAGGTATGATAGGTTCTTGACTTTTGCTTAAAATATATTTCATATTTCTATATATATAAAAATCCATTTTAGTTTATAGCATTTAGAATCAAGTCTTTAAGCAAACAAAAAAAAACTAATATTTGTTTATCGTTCTGATATTAATATATAATATTAATATATCAATTAAAAATTTTAACGCATGTATTACATACGTATTTAATTATAAGTTTAATATATATTTATATATCAATTATATAGTATTTTGTAGTTATTTTAATAGGGCTGCAAGTTTACAGTTCAACGAGTACAACGTAAATGGGACATGATTTTAATTTATTTTCAATAAATTTAATAATATAGTACAATAGTTAACAACATCGCACAATAGCGTTATTAAAATTTCTTTAAGAAATATAAACATTTATCCACGCATACTTATATAAATTATCAAACGTATGTGGGTCGCCCCCCCCAATCCCCTACTCAAATTCTAATCCCAACTCTTTAGATAGATATATAGATATATATGCATATATATCATATATCCATTTTGCTTTCAGTGTATATATAAAAATAGTTTTTCGATTTCACATAGTTAATAATTAAGGTGAAAATTTAATAAAAAATCTATTAAAAACTTTAAATAAAAACCAACTAAAAATTGTATTTTTATTCGCTTCAGTCACTCGACCCGCCTTCGGAACTACACGCATCATATCAGCATTATGTATGTTGGCTTTAGCACTTTGGCATAGAATTCCAGTGCAAGGGGTTTATCGGGATAAAGTCGTGTACTCTCATGGAACTAGGTCTAGAGCTCTTATAGCGGGACTCTACACAGTTTCTTTTAAGCGGACGCTGCGAATAATGTTTCCCCTGCAGCTTGACTCGCTCTTTCCTTCAATCGTGTTTCTACATTTGGATAGCAACTATACAACACCTATGGAAATGGCGAATCATTAATTTGTTAGCAATTTCAATAGTATACTAGATCTATATGTTATTGTTGTGCTAAAAGATCGTGGCTAGTTGTAGACATCAATTATTCTAAGCACTATGTGAATCAAATATTAAACCCAAATTAACAATAATACGGACTATAGTTCGATCAATCCGAACATGAAATATATAACATATATATATCGTATATATATACATATATATATATATATGCTTGACAACACCTTTAAATAGACAATTATATAATTAAAATTCTAATTTCCCCTACCCAAATGTTCTTGAATTTTTTTCCTTTTGTTATGTTCTGTTTCTGTTCCTGTTACGTCTCATCTTACTTCATGGACCGATCGAATAATGATCAACCTTTAACTATTTGCTAAAGTTAGTTAGATTGCAAAATTCTAGAATTTCTTAGCTGTGCGGTTTACAAACCTGTCGTAATGTCCTCTATATGACATTTTGTAAAATGATTGCATTATGTTTCCACTCCATCGATCATTCGAACGAACGATGTTTTGTTATATATATATATTTATATCCTTGGCCTAGTCCAGCTTTATGCCGCTATCATCCGGATTTGACCAGACCTCCACAATGTCCACTAGCTTCTTTTCCAGCTCGCTCATCATGCCGCTATCGATGCCACCCTCCACGCTATCCTCGGACATCAGCACTGGCTTCCTATCCTGCTGCTTCAGTCTTTCCGTTGGCGCGCTGCTTGTGCTGCTGTTCCAATAATTGCTCGCCGGGCTGCTGACATTCGCATTCAGTTCGCTATTCCAAAGGAACACGCTATCACGTCCAGCGACGTTCTGTAAATGGAATTGATTAGCTGGGAAGCTTAACTAAATTGTATGTCCCACCTTATTGGCATTGGTGTTGTCATTGTGCTCTGGTTTATAGCCTGGCTTGGGCTCAAATCCTGCATAGCTAGTGCTCTTCTCGCTGAGGAACTCATTATTGTTTTTCGTCTCATTCTCCACGAGCCAGTTGTTCCAATTGTTTGTCACATTGCGTTTGGGACAAATGGGACCATAGCGGCTGTTTATCGATGACCCGCTGGGCACATCAAACGTGGACGCATCGTCATCCAATATGGAATCGGAACGCACAAAGTTCGCCGAATCCTTGTTGCTGTTATTCCAGAATATCAATGAGTTGTTGTTGTTGGTGCTGCAGTTGTTGTTGCTATTGTTGGTGCTGCCGGTGTTGCTGGGCCTAAACAATGGCATGGATTCGCTATTCACTGCACCCTCGGCCAACGGCTCAATGTTAACAGTACTCGGCGGTTTCTTTTCATAAAATGAGGTATCAGCTGTTGCATGTGAAATCGTCGACATAACTCGACTGGGATTTTTGCTGGACGGCGGCGGCGGTGGCGGCACTAGCGTCGGCATATATGGATGCTCCCATGGATTATTGCCGCCTAGTTTTTGTGACATCTCGACGTTGCCTTTGGCCTCGTTGCCAAAGTAGGGCGCATGATAAACATCCGCTGGAAGCATGCTGCAGAAGCTCTTGTGATTATGTAGGTTATTGTTGTTGCTGTGGTTGCTGTTGCTGCTGTTGTTGCTGTTGCTATTGTAGTTCGGTGGGTTGATACGCGCTGCATTGCGTGGCGGTGGTGCAAAGTTAAAGCGTTGCTCGTATCCCAAGGGGGGTGGGGGTGGTGGCACCAGCAGTCCGTTGAGCGCCGTATGTGGCTGCTGCTGCTGCTGTCGCCCCATGGGACTGTGGTGCGCACTTAGCATCTGTGGATGTACGGCACCAGGCGATAGATTGTGTGCCGCTGGTGGCATATTGCAATTGGGATCGAGAAAGCCGCGAGCAGGCGGTGCTGGTGGCGGTGGTTGCATATAGCGTATGGGCGATATGGGCAGCATGGCACCAGTGGGCACTTCGCTGGCCAACGGCAACGGCTTCTTATTGCCTGGTGGCATGTTGGGCATTGCCATGTTCATGGGTGACTTAATATGCTTTCCACGATTGCGTGCTCGATAGCGCTCCACTTCCTCCTGCGAATGGGCAAATGTGCAGCTGGCTCCCCGTGGACAAACGCGTCGATTATTGAGATCGCGGCACAGACTAATTTTGTACTTGGTGTTGTTGTTGTTCGCAGATCCAACCGCGAGATTACTGTCCTGCGGCTTGCGTACGCCATGGTGCTGCAAGTACTGAACCAGGCCCATTACAGCATGCCGTACAGCGTCCAAAGCTTTCGACACATCCTCCCAGGCCGCTGTCTCTACGCACGGATCAATGCTGGCCAAGTATTGCAGATGAGTGTGCAAAAGCGCCAGCTTGGCCGGATCGCTGGTGCGCTGCAGTGCAATCACCAGCTCCTGCACGGACTGTGCAAAGGCGGACGGCGTCTGCAGCTTGTCAATGATGCTCTGCATGTGGGATTTGTGTTGTATGTCGCCGTACAACAGCGAAGACCATTGCTCGGGAGCAATCCGTAGGCCAGCCTCTGTGGCTATTTGTACAATCTGTGCATCGTGTTCACGTCTCAGTGCATCGTAGGTGCGAAACTCCTCCTTGAGCTGCATCAGGGAAGAGTCTGCCTCGCGCTTGGACACCTTAAAGCAGCTAGCGCGGTAGAGCAGCTGCACCACATGACCAATGCTTGTCTTCGAGGCTTGCGGGAAGTGCGGCTCCAGCCGCTGCACCACAAACATGACCAACACCTTGCGAGATAGCGCAGAGCCCTCTTCCAAAGCGAGCAAAACGAGCTTGAGTACCTCCTCTTGCATGGCAGGACCTAGGAACTGACATCCTCGCGTTCGCACCGCTGCCCACAAATTCGAGCTGAGCTGCTGTGGATTCTGATGCTGTAGAATCAGCTCGGTTACGGTACGTTCGCCCAAGGAACGAGCAGCTCGCAAGGCACGAACACGACCTTCCTCCTCCATTAGCTGGCAATTGACAAGAGTGACCAGTTTGCGTTGCATGGGCCTGGTTAGTAAATTACTGCTATTCAAATTCAAAAACGACTTTAAATGCAGGGCCAACTCTTCGATGCATTTCTTGCCCAGCTTATAGCACTTGAGCTCCTCCGGCTGCAGCTTAAGCACACTTGGCGCCAAATCTGCCAGCTGCACCTCCTTGTTGGACACGCGTTTATCACCAACTGCACCACTTCCACTGCTGCCATTGCCATTTCCATTTCCATTTCCGTTTCCATTTCCATTGCCCACCAGTTGCAGTAACGCATAGTTAAAGGGCAAATTGTTGATGTCCGTCACAATTAGAGTCTAAATTACACAATCAAAAAATAATTAAATTTGTTTGAGGAGTTGCTCATGATAGCTCTTACCTGATCATAGGGACATTGCCGATTGTAGAGTGTGGTCAGACAGGGCTTGCATATAGTGTGGCCACAGCCGAGGCTGATCGGCACACGCTGGCTGGCTTCAAACTCATTGCAGCAGATGGGACAGTTGAGAAAGTCTGTCCATGAGGGCGCCTGAATCGGCATGCTATAAAACCAGAGCAAAACATTCGATTTACACACACATATATGATCCAATCTATTATGTCAATAATAATATGTATGTATATACATAAATACATATGTACATGGGAAGTACGTTGCGCTTTTAACTTGTTTTACGATTACCGATACACTGCACCGATACCGTTTCGATACCCCCAACAACGTCAGCTGTCGTTCAACAGCACACACACATTCTCAAACACGCTCACAGTGTATATATATATATAGCTGTACACATTTGCATGTATGCTGGTATTCATACAATATGTCCACGCATGTGTGTATGTGTGCTTGCCACATACCTATGTATATGCAAGAATTTGAAAACTCGCAGCACTTCCTTAAACATTTAATAGTCATTTTCTTTGTATAAAAACTCACTCACACATATATAAGTACATATATGTACAACTGCCGTTCATATATTTATCACCTTGTATATGTAACTGGGGAGAAATTTGTACGTAGTTCAACGTCATCAGCTCATCGTCTGCTTTCTTTTTCCTTCAAACAAAGACACTTTTTTGTCACCAGCGATCCCCCCATCAACAGTCCTGTGCGACAACAAGCATCCCGTATATACATATATAGAAATATATCTATATATACGTATATAACAGACGGTCCTTGAGCCTACCAATAGGACTGTGCCCGAGCCCCCCTTTTTATAAATGAATGACAAATGGCAAACTGCAAGCTGGAGGCAGTGTTACGTTTCACTTTTCACTTCAGTATTCATTTGATTTGTTCGTATTTTGCACTCCATTGATTAGTGATCGTTAACTCACCTTCAAATTGCACATATTATTGCATTAAATTAAAGGTACGAAGTTTTTTTTAATTTTCATTTGGCGATTTACAAAAATGGGGAGTAGAACTGGAAAACTATCGATATTTATTATATTCGATGCATTTTTATACAGTCGATGGTTAGAGGTTATGGTGGCAGCGCTAACTATCGATATTGGCATCTATTCGATACCGACTCAGCTGTTGGTATCAAATTCGTTTGCCTGTATTTTAAAAAAGAAAAATTATAAATTGTTGAATCTATTGATTTAATTTTATTGCATCATTTCAACGTTTCGTATGTCTAGTGTGCGAGATCTTATCCATGTATTAATTCATTAAATTTATATCCAAACTGATAACTTGTTACTCATAGCCGAAAAACGAACAGAAAATTTAGATAAGGACTGCTGATAAGACATATCAAGCAAAAATCCACGATTAAAAGTTATTTGTGTATAGAGATATATAATTGTGAGATTATCAGCTTGGCTCATTGACTAAACACGCTCGTTAACAAACAACGAAATAATTGGATTTTTGTATTTATACAAATTAATGTGCGCTAGTTTTGTTGCTTTGTGCACCGTAACTGGAGGCTTTGCTAATCTGTGTCTTATTAATTGCCACGCCCATGAGCCAATAGACTGCAATGAGAAGAGAATAACATATTAATGACTTCAATGTAAAGATATACAGATCAGTCTATGCTTACAAATGCCCAGCACAGAGAGCGCTGTTATCAGACCAGTCCAATTGGATGTAAGGAGGGACGAGATAAGATAATAGAAGATGAAGGATAACGAGTAGATTGCCCAGCCAACAAAGTTAAGTAAACTGCTGAGACGTGGCTTATGGATTTTGTATGGCACTTCCTTCACACCGGACTTCTCGAAGAAGCTGCCCGTCTCATGGAAGCTATCGATGATTCGATCCTTTTCCACAAACAACTTTTGCAGCCAATCCGCTGCCTCCCTCTCGCCCTCCGGCACTTGCTCGAGTGGAATACGACGCATTAACATATAAGGCTCAACAGACTTGCCGTTGAGCAGGGACAGCATGGTGGGAGGTACCTGTAATAAAGCAATATAGGAAATAAAGGAAAATCGCGAAGAGTAATCACTGAAGGACTCACCTTCTCGTCGCTCTTAAAGGCCAAATTGATGTCATAGATGGCGGGACAGATGCCACGCAATGTGGGCAAGCTGGCCGTAAAGCCTTTCGTGCGTGGTATCAAATGATGCTTAAGTGGGGTCATTCCCCGTTCCTGAGCAAACTTAACGGACGCTTCGTGCTTGGCAGGTGTGAATCGTGTGCCCTCTGCATTCAACAGCAACCAGGTGGGATCCGGATAGGAGAACACAATCTTGAGCTGCTTGGCAATAATCTCCTTATCCTTGTCAAAATCACGATTGAGAAAGACAAACTCGGCTAGCCACCAGGCCCAGCCCATGCAGGGCACATATCTAATGGCCTTTTTCGCATAGGCCTTGCAGTTGCCCAAAACTCCGACTTTTTCGCAGATCATCCAGCCAGCCAGCCAATCGATTTCATACTTATGATTCATCATAAGCAGAACATGCTCCTTGCCAGCATATTTCTTCTCATCCTCGGCATCCATATACACTCGCAACTTACAGCCCGCATACCAATCGGCCATGAAAACAAGCTCTGTGAATCATTCGGAAGTATTTTATATTACATTCTATATATGTATATTGAAATCTTTTTACTTACGGCTGTATAAGGAGTAGCAAAGATAGTACATTAATTTACGGAAGAGACGTTTATTGAAGGGCTTTAGGCAGATGTGGAGCAAAAGTTGCAGAAAATTGACGGACAGGCCGCTGGTGAAGAAGGTTATCGCGATACATAGATGGATCAGTCTCAACTTTTTTAGCTCCTGTAACGTAATCATGACTACGCCGTATATACAATGTGCTATAAAAAGAAACAGTAGGTAGAGAAAAATCGTAAACGTTAAAACGCCAATTTTGTATAGATATGTCTCTAGTCCGACTAGCAACTAGCAAATTTACGTAATATGTATGTATGTGTAGAGCTCTCGCCGTAAACTTATTAGCCAACTTTTTTGTAGTTTATGGCCAGCTACTCACTTTGAACTGTGAAACGAATCTGACCAAAGTTTCAATCAATTAGCCAGCTAGCTATTAACAGTAGCTGACTTTAGATAAGGAATATAACTTTACAAATAGATTGTGTTGCCCCTAGATATAGTGCACTATAAATGTCTTTATCGAAACAATCCGAAGGCTGATAGAGCCAGCAGACGGAGGAAGGGTGGGCGGGGTGGAGGTCAGATAAGATTAACAGCAAATGCAATTCGTATAGAATATGGATGTATTCATGAACAAAGTCCGTGCAATCGTTAATTCTCGCAAAGTCACCAATGCGTCTCTGTACGCATTTTGTAACTTCACACTGATTTACATAAATTACGTATGAAAGATACTTTTTCTGTACGGCTAACAAAATGTGAGCGCGCGCGCGTTTATGTATGCATATCGATATATACATATATAGATTATATATATAAATTGTATGAATGTTTGTGTTTGTGTTGTGCGCGTATGACTGTCAGCGTATGCATGTGTGCGTTTGTTTTTGCATGCTCCAATAACCATTAGAAACACTTTTGTTGACAATTCAGTTCAATGATCTCATGTAACTAATATGTTATTCATGCATACGTAAATATATGTATTTAGTTTATATTGATGTAGCCTATATACGCATGTATACAAAGTATGACGATTCACAATCAATTGATCAATCTATAGTGGCGCGACACCAATTGACTTTTTATGCACCATCAAAACATATCTATTTGTATAGCTCACGTTTGTAGTATGCGCGCACTTTACCTTTTGGCAACGTTTATTGTGCGTTTGTTGATTTTGTATTTATTTATTTATATATAGTTGTTTTCGTGTTACTGAGCGCTGAACGGCAATCGATGTACTTTTCGCGCACGCCAACAGCAGCGCCTATCGATTGAATGCAGTTAACAAACAATTGTTAGTGCCGCCCTGGTTTATGCCTATTGTGTAGAACAGCTCTTCTGGCGATTGGCGCCAAAATTTAAAAAGCATTATGATTATAAACACAAATTGTTTATTTCTGGTTCTGATATTGTTATTTATTTTTGTTGTTGCTAAAGCTCTCAAAAGCGGTAAATATTTATTGGTAGACAAAGCTGATAAAAATTACTACTAGAAAACATCATGGGCAATGCCATCCAAATATTTTATACTTCTTTTCGTCGCCTTCGAACTATTCTAAAAACTTATAAATTTTATCTAATCAGCTTGACTCATTGACTGCAGTTATTTAATAAACGAACATGTCGATAAGCAGTCCATGCTAAAGTTCACACTTGTATATTTATGTACATATCTATATACATATATTGATATATTCTATTTAACGAACATGTTTACTTTTCAATTCTTTATTTAACTTATTATCAAATCGTTTATAAAAATCGTTAACAAGAAATATACATATAAATGCATGTACATAGTGCCTAAATCCCCGTTTAAAAGAACCCGGTTAAAACTTAATTGGTTTTCGCTTTGCTATCGGAGACGCCATAGTCGGATCCTTTGCTGACCTGCGTAACGTTGTCTGCTTTTCTCAGCAACACCAAAACTGAAAGAATTAAAAAAAAAAAAAAACATTTTTATAAATATGAAATTTGAAAGCAATGCAGCACACTCACATAGCACGACTAGAGCTACTACAAAGATGACGCCACCCAAGTTGGCACGCAGCAATGATACGATCAGATAATATATGAGGGAGCCAATTGAAGAGATGCCTATGATGCTGAAGACAAGCAGACTGATGGGGCGTGGCTCGAAGACGGTGCAGGGCATTTCCTTGATGCCCGACGTCTTGAAGAAGCTGCCCGACTCGTGAAAGCTCTCGATTATACGATCCTTTTCCACATAGAGATTATGCAGCCAGGCAGCGGCCTCCTTCTCGTCCGTTGGGATTTTCTCCGTGGGGAACCGTCGGACAAGGATGTACGGATTCAGTGTCTCACCAGTCAAGACCGAATTTAGATTTACAGGCACGTCTGAGTCCGCTTTGAATGCCACATTCATGTCGTAGATGGCCGGGCAGATGCTACGCAATGTGGGCAAGCTGGTGGTGAATCCTCTCGTGCGTGGTATCAAATGATACTTGAGTGGCGTCAAGCCCTTCTCCTTGGCAAATTTCAGGGCGACCTCGTGCTTGGCGGGTGTGAAGCGTGTGCCCTCCGCTGTGAGAAGCAACCAAACAGGTTCCGGATAGGAATAGATGATTTTTAGCTGTTTGGCAATAATCGCCTTATCCTTCTCAAAATCACGATTGAGGAACACAAACTCCGCCATCCACCAGGCCCAACCGAGCACTGGCAAATACCGAATTGGCTTCTTGGCAAATGCTTTCGATGTGCCCAACATTTTCAGTTTATCGAGGAGCATCCAGAGCACAAGCCAATCAATTTCGTAGTAGTGATTCATTAAGACTACGCCATGCTCCTTGCCAGCATACTTCAAGTCCTCGCTGTCCATATAGAGGTGCAATCTACCGCCTCCATACCATTCCGCAAGGACGACCATCTCTGAAAAAGAGTCAGTACACTTTTAAGTGATGAATCTATATAATCTATGGACCTTACTTACGTGAGTAGAATGCATACAGGGGATAGTATATTAACCTTCTGTATAGACTCGGGCTAAAGGGCTTGATGAATAACATTAGCAGACATTGTACGATATTACAACCGAATCCACAGGAGAAGAATGTGATCGCAATTATCAAACGTGCGACCGTACTCCTCTTCAGAGCCTTTACCGAAGCCATGTTGGAACCTAGAGATAAAAAATGTTCGAAAAGTTTAGACATATTTGTATAAAAATTATATTATATTTTTAAATTATATTTCCAACTTGCTTAAAAGTATATTATATTTTTAAAATTTTAATTAGTATAGATTGATAATTATTAGACAATTTCGAGCTTCCGCGGAGATAATAATTCTGAGCTGATCATTTCATATGACAAAAAAAAAATTTTAGTTCGCATGACAAACAATTTTAAATCCAGCGATTCCTTTATAATGATTCTGTTCTGCTCCTTTTTCCAATTGTGCAAACTTTACTTGGTTAACTCCAATAGCTCTAAGGAATCACTTCAATTGGAAATAATTTACAAAATCCTTTAATTGCTTAGGGAACTAGTTCACTTGGATATCATCTTCTATAGCAGGACTGCGCTATATGTATTCAAATATAATATCACATAACATTATCGCTTCACCCTGACGACCTTTACGTAACTGAACATGCATATAACTGTACTAACTAAACATTTATATCAATTATCACATATATGCACATAAACTCATAAACTTCGATCAAGATAATGTTTTCCCATATGCAAGATCACCGTTTCAATTATCATTAGCAAATGAGACACACTCACCCGAACTAAATAGATTTGGTAGCTGAAGAGAGACAAACGAGCTCCTTTCTTACACAGCCAGCTGCTGTGCTCAACTAAATGCCGAAATGTGTTTAACTGTTTCTTCCAGTTGTAATTCCATTGACTGTGCGCTGATATTGGTGATTAACAAACTAATCACCCTTTACCGTTATCAATGGAAAGAGAGAACAAATGTCGCACTTGTCGCTGGCGTTGCCGCGTCGCTGTTGTTGTTCGATGGGTAGTATGGCCAAGATAGAGGAAATGAAACGCGCACTTCCATATATTTATACATATGCATATGTGTGTGTGCGTGTGTGAGAATATTTTTATGACCCGGCAAGGTGGCCATAGTTCATTCGAACGAATTTTACTCATTACACGCTATTAATATCGGTATCAGACCCACACAATCACCTGCAGTCACTTGTTTAATGTTATAAATGTGTGTATGTGTGCGTATTCTCTATATTACTTGATGTGCGACAAATGACTAGTTCAAAACCTTATTCAAATGTTAATGATCATTTCGTGTTAGCGGCATTTATTAAAAAATGAGACCTAGTGATATTGCTTTGCTTTTGCTTTTAGCTTTGCGCTGGAAAACAATTCTAAAAATAATACGAAGATGTGAATGTTCTTAAGGCATTATGTGCGAGTTGTTATTTAAATACTAGAGCTTTGATAGCACATGCATATCGGTGTGTCGGAAGCGTTGCGCAATGTCGATAAGCTTTCAGATCCGATATATAATCGATAAATTGCTAATTTATGAACAAATAAATACTCCTCAAGCAAAGTGTTCAATCTGTTATAATGTAAAGCTATCTGCATATTGCATTAATTCCAATTTATTCATTTTTACCAATTATTGCACAAATTTGGCCATAGCCTTTTGAAAATTAGGAGTAAGTCTCTAAAATACTTTTGTTTACTTGATTTAAATTTTTTCAGCGAACAACGGCAGCGAGGGCTGTTATTTAACATACTCAACAGCTGTTAATGGTTTTGTGTCTGTTAACGCAATATTGTCAATAACAGCAAAAACATTTCTTCTTCTTTTTAATGTCATTCTCCACTGTTCAGACACGAATAAAAGCCGTCGTCGCCGCAAATTTTTTGCAATGCTAGAAAATAATTAAAAAATTAAAAGTACTATTCCAATTGTCAAAAGGTGGAGTGCGTGCAGTCAGAGAAGCATAATTTTGCCTCTAGGTCAAACGTACAGTAAGCGTTTGCGAACGACAACAAGGGACACAGAAATTCTGCCGGCAGACGCAGACGCTTTCTTTCCTGCAAGAGCGAAAAAAAAAAAAATAAAAAATTGTGCAGCGTGTAAGTATGGCAAACATACATAATCGTTTGATCCGACTACATGTATTACAGATTACAGTTAATTGTGAGTGTGTGCTAATCTGTTTTGAGCCATGTCGAGCTTGGAAATTTACGACTCGTCCAATTCGCAACTGAGCAGTGATGAATATAGTCACGACGAAGACGATGATGGATTAATGGATATGGCTGTGAGCAAACAACAATCGCAACCCGCCAAGTCGGCCAACAAATCGAACGACACTTCGCCGACCAAAACAGACAGCACCGCCTCCACCACGCCACGTAAACTGTCTGAGGACTTGGATGCCATTGCCGTCGCCAGAAAGCCGCCAGCTAGTCGAGAGCACACACAGCGTCAAATCAAGCAAATGCAGCGGGATAATCGGGCTAATTTGTATTTCAAGCGGCGCAGCATAAAATGGTATGTAGAAGTCATCTGGTTACATCTATATTTTATAAATTTCCAGATCCGCCTAGAGTTTTTTTTATTGAAAGTACAACTTTTCATGCTCATGCAACTGCTAGTCGCTCATTGAACTTATGAACCAACTTATTATGTCTGTCTGTTCCAGCTTTCACTCTTTAAGTTTTACGAGAAATCTCATATCTCGAAGCATGAGTTTCTTCTCCGTGCATTAATGTAGCTGAATTATTTTTCATCTTCCCCCTTCTACTGAGGATATGAGCGAACTCTATAGGTCTGCCACTGAGAGTGTCAAAGTGACAGGAATAACAGAATATGCTAGTCTAAGCCGCAAATATTAATTGTCAATAGGCTCATCTCTATTCCATCTGTCACTCTTAAAATGAGGCAATTGTCAGTTTCAGTGTTATCTAGCACTACTTCATGCACATCTGTCACAGCATTTTTAGAAGCAAGAAATTAGCAGTCCTTCAAAAGTCATTAAAATTTCAATCAGCAGCAAATCGCCTCAAAGCAATAAAGAAATCCATATATTAAAAAAGTGGGAGAGTCTATATAAATTTCTTATTAAGTGAAATTTCGATTTCTTAAATATCTTTTGATAAACTAACCTCTAACGTTTCTCCATTAATAGGTTGAATCAACGCTTGAACAATAAAACTGACTACATGAGTCAGTTGAAGCGGGCGTTGCCCAAGCATCAGGCGCAGGCCAAGCGCATGGCCGATTACCGTGCAGCCAAGCAAGCCATCGAACGGGAGCAGCAAGAGCGCCAATTGCACCAGAAGCAGCTGCAACAGCAGCAGCGTAGAGAACGCACTCCTAGTCGCAGTCGCAGTCGCAGTCGTACAGGCAGCCTGTCGCCGGAGCTGATATGCCTGGATGATGATGACACTCCAGAGAAACCCAACGATATTCCAGCTGTAAACTTGCACCAGCAGCAGCAGCAGCAGAAAATCGACTGCAAGGACACCACCGCCGCCGTTTGCCTTACAGCTGGAAATCAAATCAGAAGCAGAGGCTACTCCTGCTGAAAACGGTTCCGTGCTGGATGAGTTCCTTTCCATGAAACCAAGCATAGCAGCTGAGCCTGTCATCGAAGCAGCAGCAGGTTGTAATAACAGCGAACAGCAGCCGCCGCTGCAAGAGTTGCAGGAGTTGGTTGTACCAGCTGCAAAGGCCGAAGTTAGCTTGGACATGGTTGTGCAGGAGGCCACACTAAAACGTCGTCGCTCACCTACACCACCGACGGCTGTGGATCCACATGCTGAGAAGCGCACCAAATCTTTGACAACTGTAGATTTGGATGATGAAATTATAGAACTAACACCTTATGCAGAGCCTGCAAAGCAGCCAATACCAACACCAACACCAACCCCGATAGCAACACCACTAACACTACAACAAGCTATGCCAGCACCACCGACGACTCCGCAGCATAAGCCAGTCATTAGATCCAATGCTGACCCCTTGAACGTATTCAAAGTAGGCTCACCCTATTCTCTGTCTCCGTCTAGTGGTATGGAATACTATGTTCAGAAGAAGGTGCTCTGCCAGCAGCATCTGGAGCAAACACAGCCAGAGAATCTGGCTGCGGTGTCGCTTAGCCTGGAGACACCTTCGCCGTCCATTGAACCGATGAACATAGCCTATCCTAATCAAAAGCAACTGGATGTGCCGAATATACAAACAACGACAAACGTCACAGTAGGTCAAGCTGTAGTCGACTATAACTCTTTTGGTACGCCCTACACAGCTCAGCAGCCGGCTGCGCAGGTACTGCAACAGCCTCCGCAGGTACTGCAGCAGCCTCCACAGGCACAGCAGCTGCCTCCACAGTCGCAACAACAGCTGCTACAGCAGCCACAGCAGTTCCAGCAGCAACAGCAGGAGCAACAGGCTCCGCAGCAACAGCCCCGCAACAGCAACAGCAACAACAACAACCACCCACATCATCACCACGTACCAAGCAACGCGATGGTGAAAGTAAGCAAACGCAAACTAATCAGGCTACAGCCACTTCCAATAATTCACCAGTCGATCTGGACAATAGCAATAGCGATGCGGTCTTTCATCAGCGCATCAAGGATCTGTACACGGAGCTGGACGACATTATGTCGGATAAGGTGCGAGCTGTTAAACCAGAACTCAAGTCCTATGGCGAGGAGAAAATGCGCATTGAAGCGGATCTCAAGACGTTGGATAATTTGATAGCCCAGAAGGAAGAGGAACACAATCGTCTACTACATTTGCGCACCGTCAAGGAGGAGTTGCTGGCGCGCATCGAACGCAAGGAGCGCATACTTATATTGAAGGAGATTCTGCCCTCCATACTAAACAAGAATTGCAGCACCTCGGAGCTATACGAAATGCATACGCTGCTGATAAATGAACAAAACTCGCCAATGCCATCGAGATATGGCCGCAACTCAATGCAGCAGTTGATTGACAGAGTCGAAAATGGACTGGATGAGATAAAGATATTGCGCAGGTACATATATATGGGTTTATTGAACAATTTCTTGTTACTTATGAGAATTTTTATTTATAGTGTCTTGGCTATGCAGAGCAAGGCTCCTCGGGTGGCTGAGGTCCCCATGCCGCCACCTCCACCTCAACATTATGAGACGCCGTCGCTGCACAGACGTGACTCAGTGCCAGCTATGCGTTCATCCTTGCTAGCCAATCGCACATCAACCTTTGCCCGAGGAACTAGCATGCAGGAGAACGAACAGCTTCAGGAGCTGAGCAAGCGCAATAAGCCCCCTTCTCGGTAGAGTCAGCAGATATTGTTGTATATGAAGAAGTTGATTTAGTCCATTTACTTTGCAGTTATCAGCAGCTGATCAATGAGTCCAGACAGCTGACTGGTTCTACAGCCGATCTCGCTGCCACCTCCACATATCGCCAAAACGAATCCATAGACACTCTGCCACGCAGCCAGCTGGATAACAATCATATTGATGAGCTGCCCCTCAATCCGTTGTACAACAGCAGCCCACTGGCTGCTAGCCAGGGGCGCAAAAACAGCAATACAAATACACAAGTGGGTGCACTGAAGTCTCAAACAATCCCATATTATATCTATGCTAATTTTAGTTGAACGATCTACATTCCATGCACCGCGCGGGTATGCTGCAGAGTCTCGATTCGCTGGATCGTGCCGTGAACCAAACCAATCGCAATACCATAAACAATCATAGCAATCGCTTGAGCTCTTCTACGAATGGGCCGGACTTAGAAGCGGAGCGTCGTTGCCAATTCTGTCTACGCTATAAGGCCACCTACATGTGCGCCGCCTGCCAGAATCAATGGTACTGCAGTCGTGAGTGCCAGGTGAGCTAGGATGGTCTATATATATAACATTATATTTAACAATTTGAATTACTTTCAGGTGCGCGCCTGGGACACACATTGGGAGTCGTGCCCCAATTAGGATATACTCGCTGTATCAGCATTACTACTACAATTAAATACATACATACATATACATATGTGTATGTACATATATATATATGCATAGTAAACACCTAAATGCAAGCCCCCACTATTTCATACATTTATATCAAACACTCATTCGTAATCGTAAAGTTTCGCTATCGGAATTTATAATTGCAATGCATTAAAACTAAAAAACGTACACGTAATTAACACACACACACACACACACACATATTCCATTCATATTCAAGTGTCGACAATTACAATAGCTCAATATTCGCAAACACCATTAAAAAATTAAATAACAAAAATATATATAAACATGCTATACTCAGTGTTAAATTAGTTACTTATATTGATGTACTTCAAATCTGGCAGCTGTAACTGCAGTTGCCTGTTTCTTGATTGACTTTAGTTGATATGACCTGGCCGATCAGCTATATATACATACATACATATATATACGTATAAGTTGCACTCGCAAGCAATTTCATTAATTTTTATAATTTACTACGAACTGCTGGAAAATTTAAAAATCTTATTGAGGCTTTTAAAATTATTGAAAATTTTACGGAAATTTGGGCTTTCCATTCATAATAAAAGTTCATGCCATTTTCTATTGCATATTTTCGTGCACCTTCAATATATATGTATGCTTTATGTCGGCATTAAATAGGTTCTATTACTAACAGCAAATGTGTTTTTGGTATAAAATCGATTTTGTTTTCTTTTTAAGTTTTCACTGCTTGTTTTATTTTACCCATGTGCAACATCTAGTACTATATCATAGATCTTCCATAAAAGTCTATGGATTTGTGGATTAGTTTTAAACTTTATGGTAAATCGTATGAATTTTCAGCACACTAAATATAATTGTAATTTTCGGTTCTATATTTTATTTTCAAGGAATTACATATAGGATTTATAAAAAAAAAATTCTTTATAGATATTAATAATTTAAAAATAAAAAAACAATTTATTTATTTACTTCTTTCTTTTTCAATGTTCAACAGAGAACTAACAACAATTAGAAAATAGTCGCCAATTGGAATAGCCTTTATAGTTGCAATTAGCGGGCGTACACTGTAGACGTTGACCTACAAAAGTATACTACATAAAATGCATTTGATGTGCTTCATTTCAAAAATATACATTATTTAATTATAGTAATTAATGTAATTAAACTGTACATAGATCAGATTTGTCTATAGATGAATGATCTAAGCAATTATCATAATGCAAGAGCTTATGATGATGTCTATAGATAGAGCTATCTAACTGTGATGACTGAGGCGAGTGCTACGTCATTATAAAGATATGTATCCATAAGGCTTGTATGTCTGATAACTTGTGAGTGTTCTATCCAAAGAGCTTTTCTATCTATAATGTCAAATTGTCTACATTGATAGCAATGTCTTCTATATAACTATCTATATTGAGCTAGCTAACTTTCTGTATCCTATCCTCTAGGATGACAATTTATATAAACTATATATTCTGTACAGATAGTTCGTAAACTTGCATATATCCAAAATTAGTCAGCACAGGTGTTGCCTAACCTTGATACTTTACATAATGCGTACATAGCTTACGTAATAGATCTATTTATACAGGTGTTGTCTAACCTTGAAACAGCCCATAAGGCATATAGCAGACATGGATATACCCTAACATAGCCTAGGTAAACAATCTCCCCGCAGCTCCTTCTCCTACTTACTGTA
This sequence comes from Drosophila mojavensis, assembly GCF_018153725.1. Lineage (NCBI taxonomy): Eukaryota > Metazoa > Arthropoda > Insecta > Diptera > Drosophilidae > Drosophila > Drosophila mojavensis. The sequence continues at coordinate 2,364,475 of NW_025318899.1, read as the reverse complement.
GCCGCGCACCTGGCACACCAGCTGAATGTCGGCAATGTGCAGGTGCAGCGGCTGCCTGTTCGTCCAGCGGATGCGACGCAGCTTCCGGATGCGCAGCTGCCGCTTGCAGTGGAGCTTAAACTTCAGATTCGGACTCCAGATGCTGTCGCTGCCCCGTCGAGTGACGCACTTGAAGGCATATTGCCACCAGAGGCGGCTGTTCTGCTTTGTGCTATGCTGCAAATTGGGGGCAACGAAACGTAAAGCGAACAACAACGAACGAGAAAACAATTTCATTAGCTGTTATATTGGCATACGAATTGATATTCGTTTTTAATTCATTTTTGGCTTTATGAGCACTTACCATATAAACGGGCAATACGTAGAAGCGTTTGCACTCGCGCCGCCTAAAGTTGAATGCGATCGGATGCCGCTGCGTGGCCGACACCTTGGTCAGGTGCGAGCGTATGGCGCTCGAGTGGGTCGCCCGCTGGTGTTGCAGTCGGCCCTATTGTAGTTGTGTGTGTGTTGTTGTTGTTGTTGTGCATTTGGTTCGCCAAATCGGTTTGGTTATGGAATTACAAAATGGGAAACGGGACAGGCGCACACAGGTACGCGCCGCTAATTAATTCATATTCAACCTTTTTATATACATATATTTTTCAAACAATTGAACATATTTTCTAGCTAACAATATTTGAATACCCTCACAGAGCGTACAGTTGTATGGCTGATGAAAATGTAATGGGAGCTCAGGTAGACTTTATTGTTCTATGAGAACTCTGGGTTTTTTTATGGAGGCATGTTGATGGAATTTATGGGATAAATTATGCAAGAAGTCGTATTAATAGTTGAGGTAGTATATAAAAGAAGTAGATGAACATAAGATTGAATAGATGTATGGTTGCGTAAATGGTAGTTAAGAAAAAGTTCTAAAACAGAGAAGTAGTATGCCAGAATAATTATTGTAGTAGAAATAGTAGTATACCTAAAATGGTAGTATGTCAAAAAAGGAGTATACCAAAAAAAGGAGTATGTAAAAAAGTAGTACATCAGAGAAATAAAAGTAGTAGTAGAATAAAAGTATAGTAAAATCCGGTTATAACGACACTCAAGGAACCGTCGTTATAGCCGGAAGGCGCTATACCCGTGTAGATTTGCTCATAAAAGTTTGTCTGGGGACCAGAATAGACGCTATAACAAGAATCGTTATAACCGGATTTCACTCTAGATATAGGAAAATGTAGTACAGAAGAGAAGTTCGTCTATAAATGAAAGCAAGTATATCGGTAATATCGGCACTCACAAAAAAGATGTATATAAGAAAGGTTCCTATTAAAAGCAATGATAGTATTCATAGATATTTCGTATGTAGGAAAACTTATCAACTGGAGAACTGAAGATATAGCTAATACTATTTTTTGAGTAGAGATAGTATATCATTCTAGACTGACAATGACTCTACTTATTGACACCACTCAATAAAATGGGCTTTGCTCCATTCAGACTGTGACCATACATTGCTTTGATATACAAATCTATTTACGTTTTTTCAGCTGCCCAGTGCATGGAAAACTCATCCACTATAAACTGATATTAAATTTGACATTCCTTAAAGTCTGTTCTATGATATGTAATACCAAATTATTGTATTATTTCTATTACAGATCGAGAGAATTCGAAGCTGAAGAAATATGTTTCATATAAGAAATTAGTCATCGATCAGTCGATTATAATCAATAGCCTATCTATATATAATTAAGTCTATTGCATCTTCTACTTCTAGAGCGCTTATCAGTTCAGCCCATTCATGAGTAAGTGCATCTAATCTTCTGCTTCATCCACAATGTTTGAAGAATATTTATTGCTGCTAAATTTGGATTGCAAATTTGGATTCAAAAGCGAAATGCGCGAATATTTACAGCTGCTTGATAAGTGGGACTCCATTGAGATGGTGTTGGCTTATGATTGAATGCGGGTTCGGTTAGGTTCGGTTCGTCTCGGCTGCGGTCTCTAATTCTCTGACTTCAACTCGAAGCGTGAACCCGTAACCTTGGCCCTGAACTTGCTTATCAAGGCAGCGGTGATTAACTGTTTGCTATTGTTGTTGTTGTTGTTTACATAATTACTGTAAACAGAATTACAGTTGTAAAATAGTTGCTGTTAAACAAATGCAAACTGACAAGTCGCCGCTGCAGTCGAGAGCAATTAAATGCGCTTATCAGAAAACCGCGGCTCCAATTAGAACATGCCCCCTCTGATTGGACGTTGGCTGCGGCGAGTTTCTCAATCTGGGCTCGGCTGTTGGCTTTAGCTCGGGCTTTGGCTTTGGCTTTGGCTTTGAGTTTGGCTTTAGCTTTAGCTGTATTGGTAAACCGTTTTTACAAGCCGCTAACGCTCGAAAATTGTTGCTAATTAGTTGAAAACGCGCACGCCGGCGCACCAGACTTTAAAAGCGCCCACGATAAGCCGCCCCAAATGCTGGGCGTGGCTAGGTGCCAAGTGCGCGTGTGTTTCATTTTGGTTTTATTTTTTTTTTTTTGCTTTGGGTCCAATAAAATTTCATATATACATATAGATATATATATGGACATTTGAACCTCGTCATCAAAAGTCATTTGTGTGTCATGCAGGCTATCGGTAACGGATTGATATGATATAAAGATATGATAGGCGATAGACGAGAGGCGCAACTGGCAAACTGGTAGAAGAAACAAACAAACTGAGTTTAGTGGCAGCCACAGAAATTAGCTTAATAATAAATAATTAGCTGAAATTAGTTTAATGATATTTGTGTAAGCAGTTAGAAGCTCAAAGTTTTGGAACGGAAATTTGTGAATTTCTGAGAAACGTCTAGAGCATATAAATAGAAACACAAGGGAGGAATTGATCTGGTTTTGGAATGGAAATATTCATAGGGCTTCAATTTGCTATAAGAATTTTAACAGTCTTTAAAGAGCATGTTCTAATAGTATTGAGAGTCTAAAGGGGATTTCGAGTTTTTGCAACAAAGTGGTTTTAGAAATAGAGTGGGACAGAGGAAGTAAGAATTCGGAAGGGAGGGAAAAGTGAAAGTTGATGTGTCTCAGAGGACGTAGATGGGAAAGTCTTGGCTGGAGTGTGGGGAAAGTTTCAGAGAAAAAGGGCAGACAGAGAGAGAGAGAGCGGTACATAAACAGAATGATATAGCGAGAAAGAGAGAGAGGAGAGAGAGAGAGAGAGATAATTATATAGATGGGGAGCTTGCAAAAATGACTGTGGGATAGAATAAAAGATAGGCACAAAGAGAGAGACAGAGTTGGAGAGATATATATAGAGAGGGATAGATAGATAGTGAATCAAAAAGATTGACACAAAGAGAGAGAGAGATACAGAGAAAATATGTGTATTTGCCAGATTGCGAAAGAGAAACATTGAGATGAGGCAGATATTATTCATACCCAAAGTGTTCTAATGTATGTATGTATGTATATTCATTGCTGTAATATCCAACATACCGACATGCAAAGCATTCAAGAACAAAGAACAAATTCTCGAATTGAATCGCTTAAGAGAATAAACTCCATATGTTGTCCGACTAGATGGGGCAAGGTCATTGCTAAAGTTGGATAAATACTTAAACTCGAAAATATTGTTTCAATCTCGATGCTTCTTATCGATTATAATAATAATTAAGGGAACGGAAAAGTTTCGTTGATATTTTCTTTCAAAAGAGACTGTTCCACATATATGTTTCCCCACCTCTGTATGCCGGGAGAACAAAGTCTTTAACTGTTAAATGGCCGTGCCTTCAGTACAATAAGTGCTCTTGAAATTATGTTATTTACACATTCGGGAGTACACACAGTTAACAGCATATTGTTAATAGATCAGTGTAAATAACCAATAAAAACGTCAGCAGCAACGATTTTTTATATTTTTATTTATTTAATTTTGATTTTGATTTGTGTTTTGTGTTTTGCTTGGTGATGAGTTGAAAAAAAGTAAAGAAAGAACAAACTGTGCAAATTAAATAGCAATTGAATTTGATGTGAAGACTTTCTAACTGATTTTATTATTTCATACTGTAAATTGACTGATAGACTTCAATTGACCCGCGTAGTATTCCGCCCGAACGCTCCACACGCACCTAGAAACTTATTCGACTCATATTGAAAGTGACTTTTAGCAATCCTTGAAAAGATATAAAGACATTCGACTATCTGGAAATTGTCATAAATTAAGAAATCTTTCAAACCTATATATCTTAACCAAGAATCTGTTGATTTTTGAACTTATATATATATATATATATGTGTGTATGCGTGTATCGTATATGTATATATCTATACTATATATGCTTATGACGCTACGCTTCGATTCCGAGCGATTTGTGTGCGCTTTTTCGTTAATATGCTTAATGTTGATCTATGTGCGTGCCTCTGCTCTACGTGTGTGTGTGAGTGTTGTGTGTGTGTGTTTGCTGGGTTGTTACTATCTCTATCTGTCATTGCTTTGCCTATATGAATATATTCACATATATACAATATGTGCGATCGTCGTGTTTGCTGTTATTATACCCTATATGGGCATGCGCTGGAACTAGAGTATATTGCCACTGTGAAAAGGTCTGTAACGGATGGGGAGAGGCATGGAGAAGCGCCTGAGCCACATCAAAGTCGAAACCATATGCCTGTGTGTGTGAGTTCATTTCAGAGATTACACAAGATATTCATCTAGTTTTTCTTCAAGCAAATGAACCGATATATATCGGTTACACACTCTTATTATGCTTATTAAGTATTTTACTTTAATGCAAATATATTTTACATGGAGTTATATTTCTCTCCTCGATCTGCTATTGTACTTCTGTAGTACTATGTAGTATATATTGACATACGTATATTTGCTTTTTGAATTGATTCCTTAGTTTTCTGCAACTTTTCGGCATATATAAAACATTTGAAGAGCTAGAGATATTAAATTTAATGTATAAACCGTGATGTGTTTTAAACGTTAATATATAGGGAAATGCAGGAATTTAGAATTTCCGATAACATATAATCATATTTTGAGATAGAATGATGAATCAGATTTATGAAGAAAGTAAAACGAATAGAAGTTTCCCAAGATTTGAGATAGATGGCAGTTCGTTTCTCTCCACATGTAGAGCATGCACTAGTCGTTCTTAATCTGTTCAAACACTCTCGTTTATTGCCATTGTTGTTGTTTGACTTGTGCATATATGATTCAGCCAGTCAGTACACAAAACAACTCCCACAACCCACCAACACCAGCAGCAGCACCACCAGTGCCAGTACCAGCACCAGAGCTAGCGCCAATACCAAACCCGAAACCACCACCACAATGAGTGGCGTTTGAGCATTTCAGTTCAGCACGAATGACAAGCCGAGGCGTAGCGACACGATCCGAAAGACCGAGTGAACTGGGCAACCGATCTATTCCGTTCCCGTTTGCCATATCAATTCGAATTTCGCATTCGTTCGGTTCGGTTCGGTTCGGTTGGGAGCTGGAGAGACAAAACATTTGATTTGATGTCATTGTTATTGCTGCGAGATTTCTTTTTTCCCGTGGATCTTCGTAGCTAGCCGTTCGTTCATGTTAATCGATGTTAATTTATACATTTCGTAAGAATCGAAACTCTGATTTTTGAAACGGGAATCGAGCAACGAAGATATATACAAGTAATATATATCCAAGTGGTGCAGGGTGACATGGATCCCGATTTTGTGAATAAGTACAATCAAGTGCTGAGTCGCTTAAAGCTCATCGAGAACTTCGATGGCAGCGATCCGGGCAAATTGCCGCAGTTCCTGCAAAAGATCGAGCAACTGATGCCGGCGATCAACGCCTTCGACGATTACTACAAGGCGCAGCTGTTGGGCCACATTAAGAACAAGTGCACGGACCGGGCGAGAGATGCGGTCTTCACGCGCCAGCTGAGCGCGCCGGCGGGCAGCGGGAACGGGCATGCGAGTGGGGCGGTCAAGGCGGAGTCCTGGCACAGGCTGAAGGAGCAGCTGCTGCACAGCTTTGCCGAGCGCGAGTCCAGCTACTCGCTGATCCACAAGATACGCAGCGCCGTGCTCGACTCGAACATCGAGCTGTACTACCAGAAAATGGCGAAGCTCAAGCAGCGCCTGCTCAACCGCAAGCTCACCCACAACGATACCCTGTACTCGCTGGAGGACATTGAGCGTATAACGCTGCAGGTGTTTCGCGACCATTTGCCGGAGCCGACGCACTCGATGATCCTGCGCCGCAACCCGAAGAGCATGGAGGAGGCCTACCGCTACATTGTCGAGGTGCAGCAGCAGTTCTACACACAGAACGGGCCGCTGGGCGGGGAGCTGGGCGCCACCTTCAGCACCAGCCACAAGCAGACGTTTGGCGGAGGTGGCGTGGGCATCGGTGCGAGCACCATGGGCTCTGGAGTGGGCATGGGCCTGGGCATCGCCTCGGTCGGACTGGCCAGCACCGGGTTCTCCTACAATCGACAGCTGTCGGAGAAGGGCGTCGCTGGCTCCAGCCAGGGCTACAATCAGCTGAGCAGCAACAAGAGCTACTACAATCAGTCGGCGCCCCTGGTCGGGGCCGGCAAGACGAGTCCCATGTTCAAGAGCAACGGCAATCCCTCCTTCAAGTCCAGCTTCAGCTACAACGGCAGCAGCAGCAGCAGCATGGACAGTTGGTCCGGCAGCAAGTCGAAGGATGCCAAGGGCGGCTATCAGCAGGGCAAAGCCGTGAACGGGAAGGCGAAGAGCGGCAGCGGCTGGCGCAAGTAGAGGGGAGCCACAATTCGAAGATTGGATTTAGTCATGGGCCAATGAGCTAAGCCAATGGCATGACCTAATCTCTTAACCCCCTTCGCTATATCTCATCATTGTTGTTGTTGTTCTTGTCTTGTTGTTGTTGTCGTCGTCGTTGATGTTGTTGTTGTTGTCGCCAATGTAGTTGCTGTGACTAAGCCCTGGGAGCAATTGCAATTGCATGCCTCATGCTAATTACGAACCCCCTCGCCCGCCCAATTGCCCTCCCCCTTCCCACACCTCTCGCGTCTAACAGCCCAGGTGGATGCTGCGATGTCGCTGATGATTCTGTTGATGGCGCACGTTAATTATTAGATCATAAGTCTCAAATGTGTATATATAAAGACCCATAACCCCTCCCCCCCCTCTCAAATCTTCCTCTCAAATGTCGTTGTTTACAATAAAGTGTAAAGTCTAACACCATATGAATCCGGTCTACATGGACAGACAGTTCAAGGTATAGCATAATTCTCATATCTTATCACTCATATCCTACATCTAGTTCTGGGTTCTACTACGTCCACTATAAGCTATCAATATTTCGAATCTGCAGTCAATAATTTGAATTTTAAATTAATATTTTCATTCGTTTATCACGCAGTTCGAAATATTTCGAGAATTAAACGATTCATATCTTATATCGTATAAGGATTCTTGAATATAGTATGTACATATCCATATCGGTATCCCCCATATCTGTCAAGTGGTTTTATTTACTGTTTATAGCTTTATATCTGATCCCAGTCTAAAGTTAATTTTCTGGGGGAATTTTTCTAAAATATTATGATTTAATTGGCAGATAAGGAGTTCGAATATTCAAGAGCGATTTATTGGTTGTTGGTTATTGATATCGTATTCGTAGAATATCGTATATTTGTATTGTGTATTTATATCGTTAATTGTATATAGCGTAGTAGCTTCAAGGACTATATAATCAATATCTTATGCGAGTATAAGAAACCCTATTCACTTATGATTTAATATCGTACATAAGAAAGCCTGAGATTTATATTCTATATATTGTCTAGAAATGAGTAATGCTGGCAAGACCTACATATATGAGACATCTATTTAATATCCCATATCTTATCTCACATTGCCTAAAGTATATGCTATAAATCAAATGGGGTTTGCTTGCTCTCGCTTATCTTTGTAAGCTATCAATGTCTGATCGAATTCTGAATATAATTATTCGCGACGACTAAACTTCTAAACGACAATACGATCCCTATCTTATAACGTCTAGAAGATAAATGGCCTAGAACATATAGATATTTAGGCATATATGTAACGGCCATGATAACCATACGATCTATATCTCATATCTTATCTGTCATAAGCATTAAACGAAAACATTTCATTTTGGTTGACTTAAGTAGATGTCTCATTTGTCTGCATTAAATATGCACATATAGATGACCCGTAATACGGAACTGATGTGACTCAATTAGTAATTGAACTTTATTAGAAATGATCTAAAAATAAACCCGCTATGCGTAATCACGTTGTTAAACAACAGCTAATGTATTTGCGATAAGAACACCTAGTGGGGATTTATGACAGCTCTCCAATTTTATAGCCCAAAAATGTGTAAATAATTGGACTACTATCTCATATTGAAGAACCAAAGAAATTTCGCAATGAAACTTGTCTATTTTAAATTATGAATGAAAGATTGGGCTCATCAGATACGAGCCAACTTGTATTTATCTCTATATTTCCTTCACACTTCAAACTACTGACTCATGTACTATATACTAGGCTTGAAGTACACCTAGATACACAAATTGTATTGATATCTAAGATTCATAACCTCCCCACACTCTCAACTAATAGGCCTAAGCTCAAGCCCTCATCCCTCAGATCTATATGAAATTTTATAAGATCTGTATAAACCATATAGACAAATATTATAAAGATATAGAGGAAATCTAGATAGTATATAGATCTTCGTCCACTTACCGTATGCCGTTGCCCGCTGCGGGAGCCCGCTGAACAGCTGTCGTAGTTGGCATCTGGAGGCGATGGCTCGTTGACCTCCTGCAGCTTGACGCCGCGTGGCCTCGTCTTATCCTTCTCCTGCTTGCCGAAGAGCCCGCGGCGCTCGGCCATGCGAATGAGGTACTTCTCGTTGAGCTGGGTGAGCGCCTTGCGGCGTATGAGCGAGAGGTAGCTGCCCGTCGACTGCTGCTCGATGCAGTTGTCCTGATTGATGCAGATGTCGGGCACAGTGTCCAGCACGAACTCATCGATGTCCGGCGTAACAATCAAATCGATGCTGTCCACTCGCGGCAGCTGCACAGCCGGAATCGTTGGCTCGCCCGGCTTGGATGCCAGCTCTGGCTGGGATTTGCGTTTATCCTCGGCGCTGAGTTTCTCCTTTTTGCGTGGCGATTCCTTGGGCATCGCTGCAGCGGGTATATTAGCGGCCTCGAGCTCGGCGAGGGCCTCCAGCCTCTTCACCTCGCGGTAGGCCTGGCGGTGTTTCTCCAAAGCCAGTTTGTTGATCACCTCCAGCACATGTTGCACCATGTCCTCGTTCTCAGTGGTGACTATAGAATGCGTTTGGTAGAGCACGAACTGCACCTGCGGACGCGACATGGACATGGTGAGGGTGAGCAGCTGCTCCTCGAGAATGCAACCGACGCGCGTTTTGCCCTCATTGCTGACCTCCGATTCGGTGAGCACTTCCAGCATGCTCAGATCACCGCCACGCGAGCAAATCAGGTCTATGGGATCGGAGATGGCACTGAAAGAGTTCGGGGGCGTGGCAAAGATGCCCACAACATTCCGAAAGCGATTCGATTCCATGGGAAAAGAGGTGAAGGCGTCGCCAAAGAGCCGTATGTTGTTGACCTATAGGAAAAGAGGATTATATATATATAGAAGGAGATATATATGTATATATCTCACGCCTAGAGTTTCCATGTATCGGCGATAGTCCTTAAGATTGGCGCCCGCTCCATAAACATAAAAGTTATTCACGCGATTCACAGAGTAAAAGAGGGCAGCCAGGTAAGCTGTGGCACGTGGCGAATCCACGTGGGTTTGCAGAATGTCACCTGGAGGTGCAATACATAGTTCATATACCGAGAAATCCAGTTTCTATAAGCTCACTCACCATACAGCTCATAGTAGTCCATCAGCTTGGACATTATAGCCGGACCATAGGAAAAGTTTTTATCCTGAGGAGAGGAAAATGTGAAAACCTTTGTGCTTTGCTTTGGCTGAGATCCAACCCCACCTGCATGATAAAATAATGCTCGGTCATGAGCTTCGACTTGGTGAACTCGCTGCGATTCTTGGGTATGATGGAGATCACCAGTGGACAGATGTTGTCCCACTTGCAGTGCTGCTCGAGCAGCGGCTGGTCGTCGTCCGGGCCGTGGACCGTAAAGCCCATCTCTATCAGGATTTTATTGGCCTCCGCCTTGTTGCTGTATTAAGGAAATAACTTCAAGTTAAATCTTAGCAGCTACTGTCAGACTTACCGCAGCAGAAACGGATTGATCCAGCCGGTGACGACAGGATTTGCCGCCGCTATGGCCACCTTTTCGTTCTGCAGGTGAATGGGCAGCAGGTGGGAGAGACGCAAAGCGCCGACTCCGATTCGCATGCGAGAAATGGAGGCGGCCAGGCGTATGCGATGCTGCCAAAGCACATCAGCAATTTCTATGAAGAAAGCGAATCTAGAATGACCGGAAAGGTATTCCCAGAGAGAATTCCCATTACCTGTCACCTCCGCCTCCTTGTACAGTTGCATCTGCTCCGCTTGGTATTCCGAGTTGCGATTCCTGAAGTGGCGATCGTACAGCTCGAAGAGCATCAACCAAATGCGCTGCTCATCATCGATATACTGTGGAAGTAGGAGGGGGAAGAAGTCGATCAATCAGTGATTCAATCAGTCAGTTGATCATAGTAGAATGTGAATCATATAAACAAAAACTTATTAAACTTGCTTTCTTGCTTTTTAAACAACTCTCCGTTTTCTAGGTGCTACGGCTTAAGCTTACAATGATTATCAATCAATCAGTCAGGCTGTCAATCATGCAGAATAATTTCACTTACAGCAGAGTTTCAGCTCTATTGTTTTTGCTGTACTTTCACATTTCTAGCTTCTTAACTTTAGACATTAGATTGTTCATCAATCAGTCAATCAATCAATCAAAAATATAGTCTAATTTTAGTTAGCACTATGCCTCTCAGCTGCCCGTTTTGTAGCTGTTCAGACTCTACATTGACTATTAGATAATCATCAGTCCAGCAATCACAGTCTCTCTCAGTGCTTCCATCAATCAATCACTCATTAACACTGTGGCTCTATAAATATTCGACTTCCCTCAGCGTAAGTCATATAATCGCATACCTTCTTATAGCGCTCCTGCTCAAAGAAGCAAATGTCCGACAAGGCGTTGGACAACACAGATTTATCTACAATCGCAGAAAAGTGAGGTTAGCTGTGTGTTAAATGTGAGGTTAGGTGTGTACGCACAACGAAAGACATCGTAGATCAGAGAGTAGGCCAAGCGCATCTCGTGCTCATTCTGAAAGGCAACGGGCAGAGCGGGCTTCCTCAACAACTTGGCAGCATTCGCAATGGTTTGCAGATTCCAGCGAGCGCTGGACTTCAGACGAATCTTCACTGTGGTCGCATGACAATGCTTGAGCACGCGACTGCGACCGCCACTCGGACTGATGCTGGGCGAAACGATCTTGGTGATCCGATCCGGGTCGAAGACGGGCTTATCTCGCTTATCGATGTCCTTGAGCGAGATGTTCACGTCGGAGGATTCGTTCACCTGTCGCTGGATCTCGAGCAGCATGAAGTACATCTTGTCCTGCCACTCTTCATCGCTGGGCAGATAGATTTGCTTGGTCTTGCGCAGCTGCTTGCTGCGCTCCTTGAAGATGGCCGGATAAACGGAGAATATGTCCGCGAGGCTGAGAAAAAACAATTGATTCGACATGTTCCGCACGCTTGCAACGAATGGCAGCAACTGCTGCGGCTGTCAGGCCGCCAAGCGCCATGCTGCACGCTCCAGTCCCCCCAGAGCTTGGGGACAACTCTGCCTGATTTCCATTTACCATTTTCCATTTCCTTTTCCATTTCCATATTGCCAATTCGCCCGGTTCGTGCTTAACACCAATTCAATGCTGTGAGCGAATCGACATCGACTGCCAGCTCCATGCAATACTTATCTATCTCGCTGTACTCTGCCCCTCCCCTTTCCCACCGCATTCCCTACACTCACAGAAAATGTGCACGGCTTGGAGAGCTAGTTGTTGAAGGTCGTGTTAAAAGCCTTTTAAGCATTCAAGTTCTTCAATGTTATCCAAGAAAAACAGTTAGAGTCTTCATTACAGATTGAATCAAATATTAATTGGGTAAAAATAAAAAAAATAAAAAAAAAATGATTTTGAAGGTAAATAATAAATAAATAAAAACTATAAAAAATATATTTTTTAAATATTGTATATTTTACTATTTTAAATTATTTACAATATTTTTTATTTTTAAACATCAATTCAAAATTAATTAGCTTGTTATCCATATAAATATTTCAATTGATTGTAAGAAATTTTAAAAATATATATTCAATATTTTCTACAGTTTTATTGTATTAAATATATTTATATACTTCTGTTTATAATTATTAAATTTAATAAAAAATAAATAAAAAAAATCTCCGAAATTTGTTTAGTCTTGTTATTTTTATTATTTCAAAAATTATCATAGAATATAGCTATCCACATCTCATGCTGACAATTCAATTCTCAAAAATTGTTCTCAGTGTATTAGTTGGCATGGGACATGCAATGTGCACGCTATGCTGCTCACCACAAAGGACAAAGCGTTTCCCTTCAATTTTCTCATATTTAAGTCAGAGCTGAAAGGGATGTGGAGCTAGAGCTTGGGGGGAGGCCAGCTGGAGTTCTGATGGATCTGGCCGATATCACACTTACCTTTTATTTTTTTATGCGCTCAACACGCAGCCATAAAAAATTCCGCTTGCCATATTAGATTCGGTTCGCATGATTTGCTCTGATTGGAAATCGTCTTCAATAAATTGCCAAATGTCACAATTCAAAGCGCGTTGACAACCGCAGTGGGGCAGGGAGTGTGGGTGTGGCAGCCAATGGTAATTCTTGCAACGTGTTTGCATTGATTAGACTAAGGCAACTAAGACGCCCAACTAGATTCCTAGACTACGCCCCGCGAACATTTAGGCAGCCATCAAATTAGTCGTCGATTATCCATGGTTGGAGTACGAGTAGGAAAGGGACGAAGGGGCGAGGGGTTGCTGGTTGTGGGAGTCTTTGGAATTCACTGCGATAGGCATTTTTATATTGGCCTAGGTCAAATATCGATTATCGCCAGCCCGTGCCTATGATGGGGTCAGATGCGAATTGAATGTCAATTTGATTGGCATTTCTGGGTCACAAGCTGTTGCAGGCGAGTGTCTAGTTATAGAAATGAATAAATATATAGATATACTGTATTATAAATGTTAAGCCAGTGGTGCAGTAGAAAACAAACTTTTGCCACTTGCATGAGCAAACGAGTCTATAAAATGGGAATCTAATCTATAAAATAGAGTCTGGTTTCCTGCTCTAGACAATTTGACATGGCAAAGTCTGTTTAGCACTGTTTACGTTTCTTCGCTATAGGCATTATATACATACATATATAGACTTGACGAACTTGTCAAACATATAGTATATATAACTGGAAAATTGGCTTATGGAGTTATAAAGAGCTAAAATATATTTTTAAACATTTGTGTACTCTGAACCCATTGAAAATTGAAGTATAATGGTTTTCTGAAAACATGTGTAACATACAGATGTACGCCTTATAGAACTTAACTTTACATTACTATCGTCTGCTTAACCAAACAAAAATTGCTGTAGAAAATTAGTTGCTTTAAAAATTACTATCCAAAAGAAAAACATCCTTATAATTTACATAAAAATAATTTCCAACATTCATGTATCAAGAATTATATTATATCTAAGAGAAGATTTCTATAATCCAAGCTCGCAAAACTTTATTATATAGAATATAGTATTCATTGTTTGTTAACCTACACATAAATGCTATATTTTCGTCGATCTACTTTATGGGCCAATCGAGTGGCGAATCTAAGTTGCGACTAATCTGGACGCCAATTCGGTCAATAGCCATAATTGTGATACAAAAAAATATATTTTATGATTTTCATAAATCAATTTTCATAATCCAAATTCTTGTTGGGGACTTTTGCAGGCCCAAAACAAATTATAATAAATACTATAAAACTATGCATACTATACTAATGGACATGTCTCTGTCTTATGTCGAAATTTATGGTACACCTCTATAAAAAGTCTGTTTTGGCACCTGAACTTGAGCTGTCACCCCCGGCGTGGCCTGCTATCGAAAGCAGAGATAATTTAATTATTCTAAGCATTAGAAAACCTGCAGCAACTTTTCGCAGGTTATCAGAAGGTATACGTCAAAGATAACTCGAGTATCATAATTAATTTCTTCAGTTCTTTTTTAATACTCGCCCAAATGACCGAAAGGAGCTTATATGGCTTTGTGATCATATGTGTGGTAAGTCTATATATCCTTTTGGGAATACCCAAAGTGAGGTGCTGCGAGTCAATAATCAATAATCATTACTAGCTAGCATAACCTTCTCTAGTTAAAGCTTTATGGTGGGATCAAGATCTATTTCTACTTACCTGAAGTATTCATTCGTGTCTTATTAAAAATTTTATAGTCGAAAAAGAGAAGGCCTAGAATACAGTCTCTATTATTTTCTAGAACTATACACTGGAAAACTTCTAGAATTTTCTTCACTAAACTCAAACCCATTTTACTCTGTTGAGCGCGCATCGTGCAGTCAGTTTCGCCCAACAGCAAGATTCTAGCTTGTTTTTCCATGTAGTTCTTTTTTATTATTTGAATCTTTTTTTTTGTTTTTTTGTAAGCTACCCCGGCTTAGTTCTGCATGTCTTCTGAAAATCCACCGTCATAAATTAATTTTATTTATTTCTTGTGTTTTTTTTTGTTTTTATTAAGAAGCATATTTATTATATATAAGATGTATGTAATACAATAATTTTTGTTGTTTTTGTTGTCTGTCCGGTTGGTTGTATTTGTTTTTGTTTTCGGGTTTCTGGTTTTTTTTTATATATTCATTTTATATAATCATATAAAACACTGAGCAGCTACAATACAAATATTGTGATAAAAACTTACAACATAACCTTTAATACATAAAAATACTTGCATAGTCTACAAATCGTATCGTTTTATCGGAGATGCCCTGTTCTTCCTCTCTTTCCTCTTCTCCATCGTCTTCCTCTTCCTCTTCCAATCTTGAGCCGTTCTTCTGCTGCTCGCTCGCTATCTATCTATCTCTTTCATCCCACAATTTGCTGTTCTCATGTTTTACATTTTATTTTTATTTCTCCTTTTTCGGTTTTACGCCTCATTGCGTTTTCATTTCGGTTGGTTTTTCTTTTAGTTTTCCGTTTTTACCCTATTAAAAATTTGTTTTTTTTTTCCTCCTCTTTTCTTTCATTCTCTTCATTTATTGATTTCATCTATGCCACGTATCCGCTCAGTTGTTTTCACTCATTTTTTTCTTTGTTTTGTATTTTCATAAATTTTCTTTTCTTTTGTATCTTAGCTCGCGGCGTAGGCGGGTGTAGTTGGGTAGAACGTAGAACTGAGTGCATTTCGGATGGGACGGCAAACGAAAAAGTAAAAACAAAAATTCTTTAGACTGCGACTGGCGCCATCTAGCGTTGAAAATGTTTGCATGAGTTTCGTGTTCAGTTTCTCGCTTTTTTTTTTTTTGTTTTTTGTTTATATGCTTTTTTCACAAGATTTTGCTACTTTGTTTTATGAGTTTTGTTTTTGCAGCGTTAATTACAATAGAAATTATGTATATATATATATATATTTATTTTTTTGCATAATTAAAATTAAACATTTATTGTAAAAATCATATGTATATAAAAAAAAGTTTGGGACGCGACATAAAAAATCGAAAAGTTGGTGAAAAAATATATAACTTTTGACTACAAATTTTATTTAGTTTATTCGTTTTATCGAGTATTTATTTTCTTCATTTTTTGGTTCGAATTTGTTTTAGAAAACATATAAAGCAAAGACTAAGGGCGGGGCTGATGAACAGCCCCCTCCGGAAAATCATAAGAAACAATATTTAAACAAAGAATTTAACATATAATTTTTTTATGTTTTCTTTTGTTTTTTTTTTGTTTTTGTTTTTTTTTTTTAGCTTTTTGTTTTTTGTTGTTATTTTATACACATCTTTATGATAGGGGCGGGGGCGTTTATAATATATGTATATATATATTTATATAATTATAAGTAATAAATTTTCAATATTTTTTTATTTAATTATTTGCACACATGAATAAAAAATTACTATTTGCAATCATATTTATATAAAAAATAAACTTAATTATCAGCAGCGGTCCCTCATTCTTCTGTCGTCACCTGGTCACAATCCTAAGCAACACCATACTACATATATCATATATCCATATATCATGTCATATCATATCATATCATATCATATTATATCTGTATATATCCGCCGCCATATATTCCTTTCATTTTATACTTTAAGCTTAATAAATTTTGGAAGAGTAAACAATACCATCGAGTTGCAATTGTTGCTGCATTATGCATTTATGTCTGACTGTGTGTGTGTGTGTGTAGGTGTAGGTGTGTGAGTGTACAAGTGTCGAGGCGAGTGAGTGTGTGTGTTCATATGGGGTGTATTATATAGATCGCTTGAATGAAAACTAATGGTTAATGCGTATTTTATGCTGTTCTACACCTCCTTCTCACCCAAACTCCTCTCCTCTCATCTACTCTCTGTCGCCTTCCTTCACTTCACTTTGATTTACTTTTCATTCGAGTTTCTTTAACTAATTTGTTTTCATTTCTTATACGTATAAACTTTTATAATTTTATACTAAATGTTTTTACCGTTTTACTTTTCTTTCTCTTTTTTTGTGATTTTTTCTTCTTTTTACTTTGTATATATATAAAAAAAGATGTCCAAAGTTTTTTTTAAGTTACGTTATTGTATATACGTTTTCTTTTTTTATATTTATTTTTTAGAGTGGATCCTTTTCTTAACTTGTTTTTTTTTTCTTTTTGCCTGTTTTGCTTTACAGTTGTCCTATGCTTTAAATGATTTTCTTTCTTTTTTTTGAATGTTAATATATGAGCGCAGTGCGCTAATCAGCGCTTTTACCATATACATATATATATGTATAAATATATATATGCATATATATACTATATAGATATAGTAATAGTATCGTACTATGTATATATGTGGGGGTGTGTTTTGTTTTGTTTGTTTGCCTTCCATCCTTTTGCTTGATCATCGCCCATATATATGGAAAGATATATATGTGGATGTTTACTTTGTTTCCTCCTTTTCTTTGTTCTCCTCGGTCGATTCCTTCTCGTTCGACTAGAGTGAGGGGGTAATACATTCATTAGTTTTGTATAGAAATTAAGAAATTATTTACACTTTACCTTGTCCTTCTCCAACTCTTTCTCGATCTTATCACCCTCGGTGCCTTCCTGCTCATTCGATTTCTCTTGCTCGCCGCCTTCCTTGCCCTCCTTGGTCTCAGGTCTGTTGGGAGAAAGGTAAAGGCAATTTAGACTTATCCATTATAGAGATATCTATTTATATGAAGTACTCACTCTGGCTTGGGAATGTGCGCATTGAGATCCAGCTTTGTGCAAATCTCATCCCAGTCGGGGAAGCACTTGTCCTTCATGCGCGAAACATGGCCAATCAAGTTGGGACACTTCTCGGTCATGTAGTCGCGCAATGGATACGTAATATCCTTGGAGAGATAGTGCAACTGCGACAGCACTGCAAAGGCAACCACATCCAATGTGGTTGGCTCATCGCCAAAGAAGAACGGCTTGCAGTCGAGCATCTCGCTGAGCACTTTAAGATCATTTTTGCCGAACTCTTCGATCTCCTCGGCGCTATGGACACCAATGCCATGCGCCTTTAGCTTTTTCGTGCCCTGGAACCACTTGTTGTGTTGAATATGCGGTATTCGATTCATAGTTTTTTTTTTTTTTTTTTTTTCGTGTGTTTAAATATAAATGCAAAATGCAATATTGGATGCACAACAACGGGAGTTTTTTTTGTTAAGGGTAGTTACATATATATATATATTATATATACATATATATGTTATATAACGCACACACATATAGAGATGTTAGCGGTAGTGGTGGTGGTAGTAGTAGTAGTAGTGGTAGTAGTAGTAGAGGGTAAACCAACCATCGAACAAATCAACACAAAAATATATAATAAAAGAAACGAAAAAAAGAGAAAAAACACCATGCAAGAGTTAGTGATAATGAATGAAATGGAATTTCGATTATAACTAATTTGTAGATCTTTTTTTCATTTCTTTTTGATATTGTACGATTGCAGCACCTATGAAGCTATAGCTCTTTTCTCCATTTGAATTTATATCTATATCCATGAATCTTTTTTGAATATTGTATATATCTAGAATCATTTATATCTATGCAGAAGATGAGCTCTAATTGTCTGCCTACGTTATCTATCAATATTTAAGAACCTATTCACTATATCTTTTAAATTAATTGATTTCCTTTGGGTATTCCTAAATGTGAATTGCTGGGATGGCAGTGAATAGGCAATGTAAGTATAATGTATAAGTTTAACTACATTATATATATATATAGTACATACAGGAACTATAAGAACATAACTCTAGTTTGGAAACTATATTAAAGAAAACTTCTAGAAATTTATATATTCAATTATAATATGAAATTTAAATTGTATTTAAAGAGTCTTACTAATAACTATATAATAAACCACATGTGGAAATTATATAAAAACCACTACAACATTATAAATCAATTATAAAATATAGTGATTTATAGTGGAAATAATAAAGATTAATGGCAAATACATATATATAATATATATATCGACTCGAAATATATGCAGTGTATATCAACTAGAGCATATATAGCTTGCATCACATTTAAATACGATATATTATACAGCTGTTACTCACTAATAGCCAATAACTGATAAGCGTACGAGCATTTCAACTATAGTATATAGTTTTATGGAATTGCATTATCAACATACTGAGAATTCTGCTCATATTATAAATAGTCAACAAAACTCTTTTCTATAAATTCCTCATTTAACAACAAATATATCAATTACCAAACAACTACACATACATAAATATATATTGAAGCTGCAAGGGTATTGAATATTCGGCCAACCGAAAATAACTAAGTGACAAGTGAAGTATTTTTGTTGTTGTTATGGTTGTCAATTGTGGCATTTGTATATTTTTTTATAATTGGGTTATATGAGAGGCTACGCTGAACATAAACAAAAAAGGAGCGCAGGCACCGTTATTGTTTATGATATATATATACTATATGAAGAGGTGATATACATATATCTCTATATCTACTATTGTAAACAATATAAGTAAAATCGTTGCTTTGGTTCTAGTTCCGCTGCCTGTTTCTGCTTATCTGCATCTGGCTCCAGCGTCAATGTGTGCGTGTGTGAAGGTTTGGCTTGGGGTTTGGGCTTAGCTGGTATTAGTGTTAGTTGGAGGTGCAATATAATACGTTTCGTCGAACGATTCCAAATTTGCTGGCAACTTCTGTTTATTTACAAAGGCGTTGAGAGTGCGAGGGAGACGAATAAAATGCCAGAACCAGCCGGAAAACCCGACTCGAATTCCCAAATAAACATTACGCTGAAGTTATTTGAACAGAAAATGTTGTTTTGATGCAAGCTACGTATTTGTTGAAATTAACTGAGTATTTCAGGAATTTGCAGTTTACTTTTTTCTTTCGATACACAATAAATAAATTTGATTAATCTCCAGATTTCGTCAAATTGAATTTTTCTAATTTTCTAAAAGCTACAATGCACTTGAATTTTTATCAATTTAAAAATTTTCTAACTTGTTTTGGTTGCAATCTCTACAAGCTACAATTTCTATTTCGATATTTCGAGCTTCAAGCTTTCCAATTTTCTATTGTTTTCTAGAGCAAAATTACCTTGCGACCGAATGTGATCTTGAAGAAGAAGTTCAAAATCGAGTTAGGCAAACGTAGGCCGAGCGCATGCTGCAAATTCACTTTGTAGCCCTTGAGCACGTTATCGGGATACTTGGCGCGCCAGTAGAAGATGATCCAAATCAAATGATTCTCCAACATGGCAATTGTGGCATACGAAACATTGCGCTGTTCGGCAGTTAGTCCGGCATCCAAGTTCTTGTCATATTTAGCCGATAGCTCCTTGATAATGATGGCCGAATCAGCAATTTCCTCGCCATTCAGCTCGATGAAAGGCAATTGACCCTTCTTGGAACGGAAACGCATCTTATGATCCACATTCTGGAAAGTACAAACAAAATCACAATATATATTTATATTTATGTATATTAAGTTTTAATCTGTATACGGAAATTAAATGGAATCATGAGTAATCCCTGTTGCTGATTGAGGTTTTTCATTGAAAATAAGTTTTTCCATATCTCGCATTCCAATTCATCATTGTGAACATATACACATATATACTTGAGTATGTGTGTTTGTGTGTGTAGAGCATGACTAATGTGCTTGTAATGTAGTTCAATCTCTTGCTCCCACGCGACCCGGCACAGCCTTATTTTATCATTCCGGCCGCTAGATGGCGCTCATGACATACATAGCCCTATGTACATACATACACGTATATACACACGTACACACTTATGTATGTATGCCAAAGCGAGAGATGCTGCTGCCTGGCCCGGCTGCCTGCCGAAACAACCACTAGAAAAAGCTGTACCGAAAAATCAACCAACACCCAACTACCCCCACTGTGCGCGCACTCACTCACGCACACTGTTTGTAAAATTACACACAGACGAACGCACACGACGAAGAGGAGGAGTTGGAAAATTTCCAATTGCCGCTTTTTGAATTTGGCATATTCCAGTGTCAAAGCGGCCGTTGCTGCTGCTGCTGCTGCCTTTGCCGCCACCATCCAGTATGTTCACGTACAATATGCATGCGCCGTTAACCGTTACAAAAAAGTGACAGTTATGTCCGGCACATTTTGAGTAACCACTCGCATGTGTGTGCATGTGTGCGTGTGCATATTATTTCTAATTAGAAATTGTCCACAACAAAAGCGAACATTCATATCAGGGCGTAGCATATTTTATGCTTTGGCGCGGAGGGCAACAAACAGGGCAAACTGGCAGGCAGGGTGTGGTTGCACACACACACACACACACACGCATAGACACAAGGCGAATACAGTAAGAGACAGAGAGAGAGAGAGAGAGGTGCGTCAGAGGGCGAGAGAGCAAAGAGATTATACTTTCCAGCAGCAGCAGCAGCAGAAGCATCGTCGTTGCCCAGGCTGAAAAGGGTGGAGTCCGAGTCGTCGTCGCCGTCGACACATTTAATTCCAATGATCCACAAAAAGGCTGCCTCAAAAATATGGAAGAAGCTGCCCCAACCCAATCCCTGCCCCAAACGACGCGCGCATAACTGTTGTTGTTGCAGCATAAGCTGAGGGCAGCGACTGCGTTTGCCGGCGACGCATTGTCGCTACACAATGCAAATGTTTATTTTTTATTAAATCATTATGCCAATTAAGCGGCGACGGGGCTCAATTT
Organism: Drosophila mojavensis; assembly: GCF_018153725.1. Classification (NCBI taxonomy): domain Eukaryota; kingdom Metazoa; phylum Arthropoda; class Insecta; order Diptera; family Drosophilidae; genus Drosophila; species Drosophila mojavensis. The sequence continues at coordinate 2,342,933 of NW_025318899.1, read as the reverse complement.
TGGCGCAGTGTAGTGTGTGTGTAGAGTTTTTGCATTGGCAACAACAATTGGATGCATGTTAAAAAGACACGACAAAAGTGAACAAGAACAAGAACAGGGCAGCAACAACAACAATAACAGGCGACCAACACGCCATGCAATTATGCAGTATGCGTATATGTATATGTGTCTGTGTGTGTGTGTGAGTAAGTTGGAAATCCACACCCTGCTTAAAGCACAAAGAGCGAAGTTTTACCAGAGAGAGAGAGTGAGAGGTGAAGATAGAAGGAGAGAGAAAGAAGCTAGAGCATGCGAGCGAGCGAGTGAACAGTAACAAAGGCAGTGACTGTCGCCGCAGTCGTTGCAGTTATTGCATATGTATGCGCGCTCTTTGTTTTAACGCAAATATGCGGCTATTAATTAAAATATATAAAAAAAACACACACACAACACATATACAAGAACAACAATAACAACAACGAGTAACGTTTGACTGCATTTGTCGTTGGCATTTTATAAAAGAAATACAACAAATAAAATGCAAAACTCCACTTCCCCTGACACGCACACACACATGCCAGCTACTGCTGCACACACTCGCACGTACAGTTGTACTCGGAGAGTTGCCAGACCGTGCCGACGCGTCAACACTTTGTGTTGGCAATATGGCAAGGCGCGCGCGAACATTTGAATAATTGTGAATTGGAAAAACGGATGTGTTTGTGTTGGCTTTTTGCGCCGCAATTTCAACAAATGAATTGAAAATGGAAATTTATGCACGCACAACCACAGCAGCAACAACAGCAGCAATAGCAACAGTAGTGCATATATTGAAAAAGTGAATTAATTGCACAATATACATGCATAAATACGCTTACGAATGGCGGTCACATTGGAATGCCAATGGAATGCTATGCGGGCGGCACTAAGCAGAAGCGGCCTCGCCTACTTGAATGCGCTCGTTGCTGCTGCTGCTGCTATTGCTATTGTTGTTGTTGTTTTAGCTGGCGTTGTTAATGATTTCGACACGCTTGTGGTGTGAAAAAATATGCGTTTGGTTTATCACCCGTCTCCTGCTGCTGCTGCTGCTGCATTTGTTTATTTTTGGGCAAGGCAAAATGTGCGCCTGCCTCTTAATGTATACAAAATGCAGCAATGCGTTTACAATAACAACAACGACAACAACAGTGGAAAGGGTCAGAGGATGGGGGCGCCGCATTTAACTAAAGAGAAGTCGATTTCATGAAACGCGCCCTTTTTCATCAGCGTGATTAATGAAAATGTCAAAGGTCCGCGTTTCATTCCATTTCAGTTTGTTGAACTCTACACACAAGCTCTTATCACAAAGCGGAACAAAATGGAAAGTGCGCTGCGACTGCGTACACATTGCACGCACACATGCACACATATATGTGACGCACTGTCAATCATAATTGCCTGAGCTATGGCGAAGGCAACGGCGACGGCAGCTGCCACTACTTTCCAATGCAGCCCAAATGACGAGCGATAAATCAATTCAATGAGCCGCAGTTGCGGCAGTAGCGCAGCATATGGCAAAAGCTGCTGGCGCATTATCAGCTTATGGGAAGGGAATTTCATCTCGCGCGCCCAACTACTTGAGCATCAATTAACATTCTTACAGCTCGCACACACTCATGAATCGACCCCTATCCCCACCCCTTCCGTCAGTCTATCACTCGCCCTCTCGCTACTTGACGGACCCCCGCGCACTCATTAAGCCATGTAATTAATAAGATAAAAAAAAAAAAAAAATCAACAATTGCGCCGTCGACGTTGCTTCTGCTGCCGCCTAGGGCCGCACCCATTTTTTTTTTTTTTTCGTATAAGTCTATATGAAGGAAAATATATGCAAAACGCATCGCGCGCGCGCCTAAAGCTTTGAAACTTTTGGAGCGTCGCGAGCGCTGTTAATGGACAGGGGGATAGACAGCATGGACGATGTACAGCGGACAGTGGACAGTGGGCACATTTATTTGTCTAGCTGGGCTACTTAAAGATAAGGCGCAGTAATCGGAGTGGGGTAAGCTGAGCAGCAGCAATAATTTTTTTTATTAAAAGCAATTACAAAACGGGCACAAAACGGGGCTTGGAATTTTTGTGCAAGGCAAAGACAGAGACTGAAAGAAAGAAAAAAAAAAAAAACAACTAAATGAAGCAGAGCGCTGCAGCTGCAGCCAGCAGCAGCAGCAACAAAGACAAAGACCGGAGCATTAAAATGGGAGCCGTTTCTGCTGTGAGAGCAAGAGCACAAATGAGAGAGAGAGTGAGAGCGAGCTCGAGTGCCAAGTGCAAAATTTGAAGCACAACTTCGCATTAGGGAAGGGTGAGGGAGTGAGTTGTGTCTCCGTATATATGTACGTATATGTATGTGAGTGTCAGTGGAGTATAAAGCACAACTTGAGAGAGAGAGTAGCGGCGAGACGTTGACAACGAAACGGCAGCTAGGCAGAGGCCAGGCACAGCGCAGCGCAGCGGCGTCGGCGCACACACAAATTTTATGTATACGCTGTTTTATGTAGACGCACACACACACACACACACGAACATATACACATGAACAGACAGGAATAAAATCCAGCAGCAGCAGCAACAACAAAACGCCTGGCCTGGCCTGGCTCGCTACAGGTTCAAATACACACACACACATACAGCTACGCATTGGAAGTCTGCCTGTATGCGTATATGTGTGTGTGTGTGTTGTTTGCCGGGATAGAAAGAAAAGGCAATGCTAAATGTATCCCTTTTCAGCGTATGCTGGTCTATAGGGCGCGGTGCGCGGGCAGGTCACAGGCTTAGCACACAATCATGGCGGTTTTTATGTATGAGTGTGCGTGTGCCTGTGCCTGCGCCTGCATATGTGTGTAGAAAAAATCTCTACCGCAAAAATACATATGTATGTGTGTATGGAAAAAAAAATTTATGATGAAAAACCCGCCAGGGAAATGGGAAAATCATGTTAAATTTTAAATATGTTAGCGAAATGTATATATATAGAAATTATGATGCTGGAATGGAATATGGGAATATGGGAAAGTAACCTACCTCGTACTTGAGCCCCACCAGACGCAGCCAAGTCTCCACTTTCAGGCAATACGGCGAGAGAGACGGCAGCAGGGGAGTGCGTGAAAATTGATACAGATAAATGATGTCCTTCTCAAAATTGGTCTTGTGCACGTTGAACTTTTGTGCTGGTGCTTCGGATTTGGCTGGGGCAGCGACGGCGGCAGCATCGCCACCATCTTTCTTCGCATCGGCAGCGGCGGCTCCATCGGCAGCACCAGCGGCTGGCGACGCCTTCGCATCCTCTTTGTTGTTGTCTTGGGCGTTAGCGGCGGCCGCGTTCTCAGCGACGGCAGCGGCAGCGGCGACAGGCTCGGCAGCAGGTTTTTCCGCCTGCTCGGCAGCAGCGTTCTCTGTTGTTGCTGCTGCTACGGCTACTGCAGGCGTTTCCTCAGCGGGTATTTGAGCTACTTCGGTTGCCATTTTCTTTCTTTTTTTTTTTGTTTTCTTATTTATTAATCTTTAAATTTCTTCTTCAAATCGAAGTTGCGCTTTCTTTCAAAAATCTTCACACTTTTCCTTGTTCAAATGCACGCACACACATACACATTCACGGATACGGGGCACGAGCACATACACAGGAGAGACAGAAAGAGAGACGAAGTCGCAGTCGCAGTCGCAGTCGAAGAGTCAAACCACCACTACAGACAGTTTTTCAAAAAATGCACCACACAATTTGCGCACAATTAAAAGTTACCGCACCAACCAGACGCAACCGCTCACAAAACAAAACTGAACGGTAAATTTCCATTTCAATATTTTCCAGCCATGGTAACATTCTTGCAGTGTTGCTCAGATAAATCTATCGGTTTACTGCTGTTAGCTCAGTTAGCACTGTTGTTAACAGCACACACAACACACTTTCCAGCACTTGTTCATAGTTTTCACAAACAAAGCGCGTCAGTGCGACTGTTCTCGACTTAAATTTATTAAAAAAGTAATTTGCGCTAACTAATTGGGGCTTTCAACAATGGGCGCTGCATTGGGCCTTTGTTCAGCGGCGCAGGTGCGTATTTGCCAAGAAATGTGATATCTGCTTGGCTTGTGAAAACAAATTGCGCATATGCCAAACAACTGCATTAAAATCGATTGTCAGTGCTGACAGCTGCTGCGGAATTCTAGCTGGAAAGTGAGACAGCAAAAGCGTACTCACAAATAGGATAAAAATAGCTAATGGCGACAAAATCGATGCTCAGTGCTGGCATTTTTGGTGGTACCTAGAATGTAATTAAATTTTTGATTCTTGTATCTTCTTCCAGTGTGCGCTGTGCTGCACGGGCACGGCTGCCAGCATGTGCTGCTCTGCCTGCCCCACCTGCAAGAACTCCTCTTCATCCCGTTTCATGTACGCCTTCATGTTGCTCGTAGGCACAATTCTTGGTGCCATTGCCCTCTCGCCTGGCCTGCAGGACACACTGAAGAAGCTACCCTTTTGCGTCAACTCCACCTCGACAATCAGCTCCAAGACTATAGGCACCTTATCGGGCGGATCCTTGCAACTGGACTGTGAATATGCTCTGGGCTATATGGCTGTCTATCGGCTCTGCTTCGGTCTCGCCTGCTTCTTCACTCTGATGGCCGTCATTATGTTGGGCGTGAAGAGCTCCAGGGATCCGCGTTCGCACATCCAAAACGAATTTTGGCCTTTGAAGTTTTTGATTTGCTTTGGCGCCTCGATTGCGGCCATTTTCATACCGGATGGATCCTTCGGACCGGCCATGATGTGGGTGGGCTTGATTGGCGGACTGGCCTTCATACTCGTCCAGCTGGTTATCATCGTGGACTTTGCCCATAGCGTGGCTGAGAATTGGATTGGTAAGCGAAACTGGCTGAACTGAGGCTTGATTGAGGGATTGATGAGTGAACATATGGAAGACGTTTAGGGCGTTGTTTGAGTTAGTTCCATGGGTGTGGCCAGTCATAGATGAGGTGTAGATGGTACGGAATGTAATTCAAACTCTTTGATTGATTGCTGATTGATGATAAGCATATGGAAGATCCAAGCATGATTGATTGACAGATGACATGTAGACAATACTCAGATATGATTGGTTGACTGACTGATGATATATTTAATTGATTGACTGATAAAACATATGGAGAGTAATGTTTAGAGTTGATTGAATAGAGATAAATGACACGTAACAAGGGTCTCAGAGCTGATGCTATTCCACTTTATCCATTTTCTTCTCTCTAATTTATCTTTTTATTTACAGAGAATGCAGAGAACAATCGTGGCTATTATTATGCATTGGCAAGCGTCACTCTTCTCAGTTATATTGCTTCCCTCACTGGCATCACTTTGCTTTACATCTACTTTACCACAGTGCGTATATGAATTAATTACATATACTATATATACTAAAATTAACCTTTCTCTTTCTCTTCTAGTCGACTGGCTGCGGCATCAACAAGTTCTTCATCTCCATAAATCTAATACTCTGCTTGGTCATCAGCATTTTGTCGGTGTTGCCGGCTGTGCAGGAACGTTTGCCACATTCGGGTTTGTTGCAGAGCTCATTAGTTACCTTGTACACCGTCTACTTGACCTGGTCCGCTGTGGCCAATAATCCGGGTTGGTCTACTGATTGAAGCACTCCTATCTTTTCAAGTTTTTAATGGCTGTCATTTTGCTTATAGAGAAGGCCTGCAATCCGGGCATGTTTGGCTTGATGGATGAATTGCCCAATATTACCACAACCGTTGCACCTTCCCCCCACAACTCGAAGGTCACTTTCGATACGACTAATATTATTGGCTTAGTGGTTTGGTTGCTCTGCATCCTCTACAATTGCTTCAGCTCGGCCGTCAAGGTCTCCAACATCAACAATGACAACAGCGAGAAACGTGGTACGTGATTAGAACTCAGTGTGACCTTGCGAAAGATACTGCAGTGTGGTATATAGTACAATTAGATATAGTCTGTGTACTTAGAGCTGAAATTGTTCAGATTTGTCTGTTTGCATTTCAGCATTTTATGCAAGAGGTTTGTTAATCATTTGTTAACTTGTCTCTTGGTAACAAAAGATCGATGTCATCTATGTACTTCAGTCAAAAGATCCACAGCATTCTATAATCAACATTCTGAATGTTGATCATATATAAAACATCTTTAATCTAATCACATATCCACTGCATATCTCTCAGCAAGGGCATTTCGCAACTTCGGCTGCGGCCGCCGTTTAAGTGTTTCCTTTGTTCTTCCGTCTCGCACATGGCACAGTTTCATAGTCTCTCTGTCCTACAGCTCCATAAGTCTTAATCCTAATCCACAGCTTCATTCACATTTCAATATCACATTTATTGTTGTTGGCTAACTACTGAACTAACACATTTTTCTCTATTTTCAATTATTTTTATTGAAACACTCTTATTTTGCTGTATATACATATATATATATGTATATATATCATATATATCAAACACTCCACTAACCAACGTTGATTTTGGGCCTTTGGGTTACGAAACTGTGCACCATATGCCGACAACCCCATATAACTAATATAGTTTTAACAGAAGCTCTATCAGACACAGAGACCGAAGCCGCTGGCGAGAAGGCCAACACGGACAACGAGACGGAGTCCGTCAGCTACAGCTGGTCCGCATTCCACACTGTCCTCGTTTGTGGTAAGCTCATGGAATAAAAATTGATTGAATATCTGATATATATATATGCCATATCTCTGCACAGCTTCCCTCTATGTCATGATGACCTTGACCAATTGGTATAAGCCCAATTCGGATATCGAACTGATCAACGGCAATGAGGCTTCCATGTGGGTCAAAATCATATCCAGCTGGCTAGGCGTCTTTACCTATGGCTGGAGTCTTGTCGCACCCATTGTGCTCTCCAATCGCGACTTTAGCTAAACAGTATTACCCCCAAATATATATATATACCTAACTATACTATATATATAAATAATATCAAGTAGGCGTGGTCTATTAAGGAAGTCCGGATAATGCCAAAATTGCAAAACGGAGCGGTGCTTAAGCAGATGGGTTTAAATGCTACGATTACTCATTTTATCTTAAATCTTAATCTTCACAAATATAACAATTATAATTATCTAGTCAAAAGGTCTTTGTCGTCTATTGCTGCAGCTGCAGCTGCTTCTGTTTATCCAGGCTCTCCTGCAGACGCTGCAGCACCACATCCTTGCCCAGTATCTCCATCATTTCCGCGACGCCTGGTCCTTCCTGCAGTCCGCTCAGGGCACTGCGCAGAGTTTTCATTAGCGCGGGGAATTTTATAGACGCCGCTTTGGCAAAGCTTTTGAGGATTTCATTCAGCTGATCCTTGTGAAAGGTGGACTCGGCTTGCAGTTGCTGCAGCAGCTGTTGCCATTGTGCCGGACTCAGCTCCTTGAGCACAACTTGAGCTGGCTTGACCCACAAGAAACTCAGCTTGCTGCTGGTCAAATCCTGCAGCAGAGTCAAACGCTGCGCTGACCAATGGAGCACTGCCTCAATATGGGCTTCAGCTAGATCCAAGTGGGAGCTGTGTGGATGTGGAGAGGATTGCATAAGGAATATTTGACTGGCATTGCATGGAGAACTCACTGATCTGGATAAGCTTCTTGGACGAGCTGCTGCACATGTGCCACTAGCTGTTGCCGCTTGAGCGGATCAGCTAGACGTGCCTTCAGCTCCAGTTGATTGTAGTCATTGAGCAGCTCGGCATTTAGGCGACTGGGATGGGCATTGACGCGCTCCAAAACGAATTGCTCTGCGAGACTCTGCATGGAGTAGAGCTGAGGCTTGCTGTGGCTTCGATGCTCAAAGCCGCCGCCGGCAGAGATGATGTAGTTAATCAACGCAGTGGGAAAGTAGCCGCGATCCCTGAACTGCTTGATGCCGATGTCGCCTTGGCGCTTGCTCAGCTTGCTGCCATCCGCGTTGACCAGCAGCGGCAGATGACCAAACTGAGGTGGCTGCCAGTCGAAGGCTCTAAGGAGTAGTAGAAGGGAGCTTGATTAGAAATAGGGAGTTCTAAGGAGTTGGACTCTTACTTGTAGAGCAGTAAATGCTTCGTCGTTGAGATTTGCCATTCCACGCCGCGCAGCACATGCGTTATGCCCATCAGGTGATCGTCCACCACATTGGCCAAGTGGTACGTGGGATACAAATCGCTCTTCATGATAACAGGATCTCCTTCCGTTTCGCTCACATTGTGCTGGACGCTGCCATAGATGAGATCCTGGAGCGGCTCCTCGTGCGATGTCAGCTTAAAGCGTATGCAGTAGGGAGTTCCTTTGTCCAGATGTTGCTGCAGCTGCTCCGGCGTTAGGTGGCGGCACTTGTTGTCGTAACGCGGCACCTGGCGGGTTCGCAGCGCGTCCTTACGTAACAAATCCAAGCGACGCTCCGTGCAAAAGCAGCGATACGCACTGCCATTCTCTAGTAGGCGCTCCACAGCTTGGCTAGAAACATAAATGAAGCTGTTAATTGATGGATATGATAAACATATATTCAAATAGCATTTCACCTGTACAGCTCCCTGCGCTGGCTTTGAATGTAAGGTCCATGTGCTCCTCCGAATCCCGGTCCCTCGTCTATTTCAATGCCTGCCCACAGCAAATCTTCAATCAGCCGCTCCGTGGCGCCCGGCACCAGCCGCGTTTGATCTGTATCCTCGATGCGGAGCAGGAATTTGCCGCCGGAATGCCGAGCAAATAAATAATTGTATAGTGCAGTTCGTAGACCACCTAAATGCAGATACCCCGTGGGGCTTGGAGCAAAGCGTACGCGCACCTCGCTGTGACTGAGTCTGTGTGTGGTGCGGAGGCACTGCCTAAGAGTCCTCACACTTCGTAAACTAAACATTTTCAGTTAGAATAAACTAAAGCAAACAGTGCAGCAATTGTTTGTTTATATTTAAAGCGGCTCATCAGCTGATCGAGCTGCCAGATGTTTGTGCAGAAATAGAGATGACAGCGTGTCGGGAATTCACGACTGACTCCAACCAGGCCTGGGCGACTGAAGAAATGCTGCAGCTGCTTCCCTTTATATAGGAAGACTTTCACTCTCATACTAAGTCGCACTCAAATGTTGAGAGCGGCACCAGGTAGTGATCGTTGTAGTCTGAGAGACAGAAAGCGAGACTCAGAGAGTCAGATATACACACAGCCACACGAACAGATACACACATAGATGCCACCAATACTCATTTCCAATGGATCTAGCTTGAAAAAGGCTATACTCGCAACACTGAATATGAGTTGCCTAGTTGAACAGCTGACAGCGTTGCCACATCGTAAGCACTGACCACGCATGCATTTCTCTTCTTCTTTTCCGCAGCTATTTCGCAAAGTGTGCAGCAAAACGCTAATAAATTAGTTTAAAATGGTTGGAACAACACTCAGTGCGGATGAGAAGAAAAAGCTTATTACGCGCAACCTGCAAGAGACGCTCGGCGATGACAAGCTAACAAAAATACTGCAGGAGCGGGATTTGAAGATCTACTGGGGCACTGCGACGACGGGAAAGCCACATGTCGCCTATTTTGTGCCCATGTCCAAGATTGCGGATTTCTTGAAAGCCGGTTGTGAGGTGACAATACTGTTTGCTGATCTGCACGCCTATTTGGACAACATGAAGGCGCCATGGCCGCTGCTCGAGCTGCGCACCAAATACTACGAGCAGGTGATCAAGGCGATGTTGCGTTCCATTGATGTTCCATTGGATAAGCTGAAGTTTGTAAAGGGCAGCGACTACCAGCTGTCCAAGGAGTACACGCTGGATGTGTACAAGCTGAGCTCTCTGGTCACCATTCACGATGCTAAGAAAGCCGGCGCTGAGGTTGTCAAACAGGTGGAATTCCCACTGCTCTCCTGCTTGTTGTATCCCGGTCTGCAAGGCTTGGATGAGGAGTACTTAAAAGTGGATGCACAGTTCGGTGGTGTGGATCAGCGCAAGATATTCACATTCTCCGAGAAGTATTTGCCACAGCTTGGCTACGAGAAGCGTATACACTTTATGAATCCCATGGGTGAGTCAGGATGATGATTCATCAGTAGAGAATTTCGTATCTAATTCAATTCTGCTTTGCAGTGCCTGGCCTGGCTGGTGGCAAGATGTCTTCCTCCGAGGAGGACTCGAAGATAGATCTCCTCGACTCGCCGGCTAATGTGAAGAAGAAGTTGAAGAAGGCCTTCTGCGAGCCGGGCAACATTGCAGACAATGGACTGCTCTCCTTTGTCAAGCACGTACTCTTCTCGCTCTTCAAGGAAGGCGAAGGCTTTGAGATCAATCGAGCTGCAGACAATGGCGGCGATATTACCTTCTACCAGTACTCGGAGCTGGAGCAATACTATGCAGACAATAAGTTGCATCCGGGCGATCTGAAGGCCTCCGTGGAGAAGTATATAAATCGATTACTGGATCCCATACGCAAGACCTTTCAGGAGCCCGAACTGAAGTGAGCGATTCTATAGACATTATCCGGATATAGTTTTATATTTGTATTTGCTCTTTGTAGAAAGCTAACAGCTGCTGCCTATCCGCCACCCGCCAAGGTGAAAGGTAATGCTGCGCCCGCTGCTGCAGGCGCTGAGGAGGATGGCCCACATCGTCTGGACATTCGAGTAGGCAAAGTCATCGAGGTGGCTCGGCATCCAGATGCAGACACACTCTATGTACTCAAAATAGATCTGGCAGAGGCGCAGCCACGCACCATCATTAGCGGCCTGGTCAAGTTTGTGACTGTGGAGGAGCTGGATCAGCGACTGGTTGCAGTCCTCTGCAATCTAAAGCCTTCCAAAATGCGCGGCATTTTGTCTGAGGGCATGGTGCTCTGCACCTCCAAGTAAGCTTAGCTGAACAGCTGAGTAGTAAGCCCTTCTAAACTCCAACTTTTGATTACAGCGCCGATCACACAGTTGTGGAGCCCATTGTGTTGCCAGCAGCAGCTAAGCCCGGCAGTCGACTCTCCTTTGAGGGTTACAGCGGCACACCCTGATGAGCAGTTGAATCCCAAGAAAAAAGTTTGGGAGAAACTCTCTGTCGACTTCAAAACGAATGCCGAAGGCGTTGCTGTTTGGAAGGATAATTTCCTGCTTACAACCGAGGGTGAGCAATTGACCAGCAAATTGGCCAATTGCTCCATTAAGTAAACCAATCACCCAGCTTACCTGAGCCGTGTAATACTGTTAAACACTTAACTAAGCCGACAATTTACACATGAACACTATCGAAATGCATTTTTGAAATTTGCCTTTATTGAGTTTTAAAAAATATATGATGCTTAAATAAAATTTTGGCGAAGAAAATATATTTTCAAACTTGTAATTTGGCGGCAATGCAAGAGCAGCTGATAAAATTTACTCAACGGCAAACGTACTCAACCGTGGCATCGATAACAAAAGAAATTGTTGAAGTATTTTACAACATAAAGCTATTTAATGATGAATAAACAAGTACTATGGCATTGTGAAATAAAGCTACTAATAAAACCCTATCATAATATTGTTTGTAATAATTTATTTTGTTTATTAAATTAATATTTAAATTTCAATTTGAGTATTTTTGAGGCGCCTCACGATGCTGATTGGCTAAACAGCTGTTAGAGCTTTTACAGCCGTGCCAATCTACTCGTTTTGCCTATCGGGGTTATCGATATTGCATGCGTAGTTGTTTTAAAAACTTAGTTCGGCAACAGGTAAATTTTATTTAGGCGAAAATATGCCCGTGGTGGACATCAATGAGCTTGTGCTGCTGCAGAAACAACAGCAACAGGTGCGAAATATATGTATATTGGCGCACGTGGATCATGGCAAGACAACGCTGGCGGATTCCCTCGTGGCAAGCAATGGCATCATTTCACAACGCATGGCCGGTTTGTTGTTGTTGTGTTTGTTGCTCATTGTGTTTCCATTTCATGTGAAATTTTGTATTGCAGGCAAATTGCGTTATATGGACAGTCGTCAGGATGAGCAGGAGCGCGGCATTACGATGAAGAGCAGCAGCATTTCGTTATATTATCAAGACAACAGCAACAAGGACTTTCTGATAAATCTGATAGATTCACCAGGTCATGTGGACTTCTCCAGTGAGGTCTCCACGGCTGTACGTCTATGTGACGGCGCAATAGTCGTTGTGGATGTGGTTGAGGGCGTCGGGCCACAAACGCGCGCCTGTCTCAAACAAATCTACGAGGAGCAGCTGAAGCCAGTTTTGCTGCTCAATAAGTTGGATCGTTTGATCATGGAGAAGCAAATGACGCCGCTGGACGCGTATTTTCATTTGACCCAGGTGCTAGAGCAAGTGAATGCTGTGCTGGGCAGCATCTTCGCCTCCGATGTGCTGGCCAAGGAAGATTTGACGGATAAGGATAACTATGAATCGGCGCTGGAGAATGTGGATGATTCCGAGCTGTATTTCTCGCCAGCTGCCGGCAATGTGGTCTTCTGCTCTGCCTACGATGGCTGGGCCTTTGCTGTATCCGATTTTGCAGTCACCTATGCGAAGCGACTGGAGATTCCACGTGCTGAGCTGGAGCAAAAGCTTTGGGGCGACTTCTACTACAATAGCAAAAAGAAATGTGTTATGGCCGGTGCCCAGGAGAAGGCCAAGAAGCCCATGTTCGTGCAGTTTGTGCTGGAGAACATCTGGAGTCTGTACGACATCATAGCGGTGCGCAAGGACAAGGAGAAGCTGCCGCTGATAGCTGAGAAACTGGGTCTGAAGCTGGCCGCGCGGGATCTGCGTCTGACCGATGCCAAGCTGCAGATCAAAACTGTGCTGGGCCAGTGGCTGCCCATCGATCGGAGCGTGCTCCAAATGGTGGTGCGCCACGTGCCACCGCCGCACTGCATCAGCGAGGAGCGGGCACAGCGCCTGCTCTATCCAGCCAATGTTGAGCTCAGCTCGCTGCCCGCTGAAACGCTGGCACTCAAGGAGAGCTTCAGGAGCTGCAATGCGCAGAGCGAGAATGTCATCGCATTTGTGTCCAAAATGATGCCCGTGGCGGTGGAGCAGCTGCCACAGAATCGGCCCAAGCGTCTGACCGATCAGGAGCTGCAGCAGCGTCGCGATGAAGTGCGTCGGCGCATCGAGGAGCGCAAGCAGCTGAGTGAGCAAGCACAACTGGAGCAGCTCACTGCGGGCGTGGAGCAGTTGAACACGCAGCCAGCTGCTGCAGAGGCAGAGGCAGCAACAGCAGCAGAGGCGGAGCCGGAGCCGGAGCGCAAGGCCTTTGAGTTTATAGCATTTGCGCGAGTCTTTAGCGGCACGCTGCGACGCGGCATGCAGCTGTATAATCTAACGCCCAAGCACGATCCCAGGCAGCCAACGCATCGAGTGCTCGACCAGGCGCCCTATGCCACTCAGGTGACGGTCGGAGATCTGTACATGTTCATGGGCGGCGAGCTGCAGCTGCTGGAGGAGGTGCCGGCGGGCAACATCGTTGGCATTGGTGGCCTGGAGTCGCACATAGTGAAGACAGCCACACTGAGCAGCACGCTGGACTGCACCTCGTTCAGCGAGCTGAGCATCATGGCTACGCCTATACTGCGTGTTGCCATTGAGCCAGTGCAGCCGCAGGACATGCCGAAGCTGGTGAAGGGACTGAAGCTGCTCAACCAAGCGGATGCCTGCGTCCAGGTCTCAGTGGCGCCAACGGGAGAGCACGTGATAACTACCCTGGGTGAGGTGCACGTGGAGAAGTGTGTGCACGACCTGGAGCAGAGCTATGCCAAGATCAAGGTCAATGTGTCCAAGCCCATTGTTTCGTTCAGGGAAACTATTGTGCCCGACGCAACTGTGGACATGGTCAACGAGGCCATAGTGAAGACAGCCGACGACAAGGACATCAGCAAGAAGATAGCCACGCAGCAGACTCTGAACAAGCTGGGCACGCTCAAGGTTATAGCTCTGCCTCTGCCTGCCGCCGTTGTCCAGCTGCTGGAGCAGCATGGCAATGTCTTCAAGGTGAAGTCGGCAGTTCCTAATCCAAATTCAATTGAGCTCTAATCTTGTTTGCCTTTCTAGGAGCTGGCTGCTGCGCCACGTAATGCTTTACTGTCGGAGAAGTTCTCAGCGCTCTTGGCCTCCATTAGGAGTCAACTGGTCACTGCTTTCTCGGAGCTACAGCTACATGGGCTCAGTTCCCTGTCGCCCGCGGAGCTGGTGCAGCGCATCTGGGCGCTGGGTCCACGCAATTGTGGCACAAATATTCTGCTCAATCTTAGCGATTACGAGCAGCCCGACTTCTGGTGCACACAATCCAAAAGCGATACAGACTTGACCGATCCACGCCGAGATTTCAATAGCTCCTTGGTGAATGGCTTCCAATTGACAACGGGCGCGGGTCCGCTCTGTGAGGAGCCCATGCAAGGCGTTTGCTTTGCGGTGCTCGAGTGGTCCGTTCAATCCGAGGGCGAGGATCTAAATGCACGCGGCTTTGGACCCTTCTCGGGTGAGTCTACCCATTCATATACCATACATATATATGAGCTTGGGTTACCATAATTATGTTAAATCTTAACAGGTCAAGTGTTGACCGCTGCCAAGGAAGTTTGTCGGCAGGCTTTTCAGAATCAACCGCAGCGTCTGGTCACGCCCATGTACAGCTGTAATATTGTGGTGGATGCTGAAATGTTGGGTGAGTCATATGCTTTATATATATAATTTAAAAGTTACAAAATTTAAATTTAAATCAACCTACTTAAATTTTTCACATTGAAATGTTATGTTAAATAACATAAACTAGGCCGTCTCCCATCACTGTTAAAATGCACTCAATCGTAGTTTTACATTGAAATGTTATGCTAGCGCTTTTAATGAAAGCTCTTTCGCTCTTGCAATTGAATAGGTGTTAATAACATTGTTCTGTTGTGTTTGCATGTATAATGTGTGCTAATAACATTTCCTTATGGTAGCTGCCATTCATTCGTGCATTTACAATTAACTTGTCTACAGAATTGGGTAATTTTGCCAAAGTTGATATACTTTCTCTGTTATTGGCAATAGTAACTGTTAATTACATTACCAGATTGTGTTATGCCCATAGATTCTTTCATTCCACAAATAAATGCAATTTGTTTGATTTATTTAACTAAAATGTATAAATAATTTATTACATATGCATTTCGTATGCACAGCAGAGCAAAAATTCATTAAAATCGTTTACATTGATAATTTCTTGTTGTTTTAATTTAACTACTAGTAAATGCAGCTTAGGTCTAACATAAATAGGCAACTAAATTTATAAGTATTTTCTTTTTTTGTTTTGTTTATAATTTAAATGATTTGCTTCACTGTTTAATTAAGATATGTTTAAATATGTTAAGTATTTCATTTAAAAAATGGAATTGATGCCATATTTTGGGTTTTCGATATGCAAAACAAATTAATTAAACAATTAGTTCGGGCGTGGGCGTGGACGCATAATTGTTTAATTAATTCGTAATTGTTTTTTGTTTCTCATTTAAATAAATACAAAATACGAGTATTTGTTATAAGTTAAGGAAGGTTTGCTAGGCGATCAGCTTAAGATCGAAAAATGCCATTTCAAATGCTTAAAGTTAAATGCTTAGTGTCTAATTGTAAATACGTTACGTTACGTTACGCGTTACGTTACGTAAAACCGCCTCTCTGTCATGTAGTCGTTGAACCCATCTCTCTCGCTCTTCCGCTCACTATCTATCTCTGGGCACAATCAAGTTGATCGCGATCCTCGTTTAGCTTCAGTCACAGTAGGTTGCAGAGTATTCCGGAAAATTCCAATTAAAAATTGTTTTACTACTTAAGCTTCAGCTTAGGTTTTGCCTTTAGTCCCAGACAATGCTCTGTTGAAACTCGAGCACACGATCCCAGGGAAACTCGGGCTCGTAGTCATCCAGCGCATCGAGCGATCGCTTGACACGGCTCGTCGGCTCCGGCTGTGTCGTCAACTCCGCCGTAGTTGCTTCGCTCTGCTCCGCCTGGAGCGTAGTCCGTCCCTCTGCCTCGTCGCTCGACTGTGTGCTGCTGCTGCCGCTGGGCATTTGATCGCGTTCCTCGGCAGCTTCGATGGGCGGCGCCTCGCCGCGTCGCTCATTGTTGCGTCCGTAATTGCTGCCCGGGAAACCGTTGAGTGAAAATTGATCGGGTCGGAAGTTAGCCGCACTGCTGTGCGTATGCTGTGTGCTCTCAGGTCGATTCAGATACTGATAAGAGCTGCCGCCGCCATTTTGGAAGGTCTGATCCTGTGGCTGATAGTTGGCGCTGATGGCCGAGCTGCCCACCTGTCCGCCGGACAGGCCGCCGTAAATGGGTCTGCCGTAGCTGTCCTTCTGTCCGCCCATTATGTTGCCGCCATTGTTGCTGCTGCTACCGCCTGGACGATAGAAGGGCTTCTGCAGCTGGTAGCGCTTGGGCGGCTGTACACTGGGCTTGCGCACCGAGTAGCCCGGCTTGACGCACATCATGCCAAATACACGTATTCCGGGCACGCTCGCATAGGTCGGCTGATCATGAGCCATGGGTCCCTCTGTGAAGTGTGGTGGAAGGGGATTTGTTAGCAAAGGTTGTGGTGAAAGGATTTGATAAGATGTGGGATGATGTTGCTTAAGGATTAAAGTGAATTTGGATAAAGTTCTAGCTAGGGATATGAGATTTGTGAAGAATGGAAGCCTCAGATAGTGCTAACTATGCATGTCACTATTGGGAAGGATGTAATCCTTACTTACTTCTAGGTAAGGTTGAAACCCTTAGGAAATATTTTAGCCTTAGCTTGGATGTAATACTTGGGAAGAAACAGAAGCTTGTTCCTAGTTATGGCATACCTAGGCTGTAAGCGTTATTATGTTCTACTTAAAGATGTAACACTGAGAGAGGATGGACACCTTAGTTATTTGTAAGTAGGTATGTAAGGAAAACCTTAGTTAACTAATGATGTAATTCTTAAAAAGGACAATCTTAGTGAGCTACGAATGTAACCCTTAGGAATTGAAACCGTAGTTATATACGGAAGTAAGACTTGGAAAGGAAAGTCTTAGTTATCTATTGATGTAAACCTTAGGAAGGAAACTTTGTGAGAACTAAGTCTCTTTGGCATTAGGCTTCTCGATTAGCTCTAGACTAGACTCTTAATTGCTTGTACCAGACGATTCTCAAGGCGTCGTCGGCTTGTTGCTGTTGTTACTCACCCATTTTGAAGTGATCGGGGCAGCGGCATATGACAAGATAGTGCGATTTGCCAGTGCGTGTGTTTTGCAGCGCCAACAGGGACCAATCCTTGGGTGAACGGCATTCGCGCATCTCAGTTGTTGCCTCGCACGTTTTGGCCAGCGTAATTGCCTGTTGAGCGAGAGTGGGAGAAGGGGAGTGAGAGGGACAGGAAGTGTGTGAGAGAGAGAGAGAGAGAGAGAGAAAGGAAGAGAGCGAGAGGAAGAGTTTTGATTAGTGTAATGAATACCGTTTTCAGGCCGTCTAGACATGAGTGCTGCAATTAGACATTCACTTGGCGGCGTCTGTTTTAGATTGGCTGGCCCACAGGGCTAGCCGAAGAAAGTTGCAGTGCAGCCCGCGCGAACCGCTCCCTATTGATATTCACTGATCGTGGCTCAAATTGAAAGTTAACATGCAACCCAAAGGCTGACTGGCTGCCTAGCTGAAAGGCTGCCAGGCTGCCAGGCTGCCTGACTGGCAAAGTGCAAAACTGTATCTCTAGCTGTGTAATCCATCCAAAGCAGCCACCGTTGAGCCCAGGGCGTTGTCTGTGGCGGGGCTGGGACGGCTGGGTGTGCGGCCCATCTGTTGCCTCTGTGCCACATTAGCCATAAAGCTTGTCCAAAATTGCTAAAGCCAATTGCTTTGGCAGTTGATCTCATGCAATGCTTGAGCTCCCATTCAATTGATTGTCCTTTTAACAGATTTTCCGTGTTACAATTGGGCTACTACTGCTGTTGTTGTTATTGTTGTGGCTCGAATGATACTCAATACAAGATGTTGGAGTAATGGGTATATTGGTCTTATCTTAAGCTTACGCCATAGATTAAAATGGGAATGTTTAATTTCTTGAACGTCTAGTATGAGGACCAGATCTAATCTAAAACATCTTTGCTATGCCTTCAGAACTACTTAAGATTCCTTAATATTTAAATATTGCCATGACTCAAGAATTAGAGGAAGAGATGATAACATTTGGAATATAACATTTCCTTATAAAGTATAATTAGATAAGATATATTTCACTTTTTCAACTAACTCCTAACTCCTGTAAGCCCAAACGAGTCCAGGCAACAATTTTAGCATAGCTCGTGAACTATACGAACTAGAGTTATTATTTTTGGAATGTAAGTTCTGGTAATATGAATTTTGATTAAATTTTTAAAATTTTGTTGCTTTTAATATTACTACTTAAGATGGTAAGATAACATTTAGAGCATGCATTTTTATTTACACTGACTTGAAAACTATTAAAGCTACAGATTTGATATTCTTTCTGTGTATTCTTATACATCTCCAATTGTTTCTATATTAATTTTAGGGCTTGGCATATTGAGCATAGCTAGAGAACTATGGCAGCTAGAGCTAACAAATTTGCTATATGATTTTCTGTAATGCCTAGCTAGATGATAGTATAGAGTTTTTCTTGATAACTGCTCCATAGATCTTCACTCAGACCGTATACCAATCTGGTTTCTAGTTCTTTTATATAGAGTATCTTTGAGTCAATCTGTGCTTACTAGATCACTCTTACTAGCTGTTGCTGTTTGCTGTCAATAATTTGATTGACTTGCGGCGCTCTTTGCATGCTGCTGGCTGACTGGCTGGCATTTCCTTTCGCCCGCTCCATTGGCTGCCAATTGGCTGCCATTCAGGTTAATGTGGCCTGCCAGTAACTGGCTGCGAGTTGTGCCAGTTTTTCTAGCTAAGCTTCTGCCTACTCGCAGTCCGTTGTCCGTTGTCCGCTGTCCGCTGTCCGCAGTCCGCAGTCCGTTGTCAGCTTTTTAAACGCATTTTCATAATTTTGCTAGTGGTACAGTTCCGGCAAGACATGCAGCACAGCAAGTGTGGCATTTAACGGTACTCGGCCGCACACAATTAGCCGCAGTCCACATTGACGATCCCGCTCATTAAACTATTAAAAACTTTTTATTATTATCACATTTATGGCAAATTTATTGTGGCAGCTCGCAGCATTTATAACTCAATTATGCACCGCTGCACCACTAATTGCACCACACACACACACACACTCACAGCGGGTGGCTGGTGCTTGTGGGAAACTGGGAACTTGTTAGCCCAATGGCAGATCCTTCCAGGAAATCTTGAAACAAGCATCTATAAAAGCAGTTCCAGTCGTGCCCAGCCACATGATCTATCATTGATACCAATTACTTATACGAATTGCCATGCACTGAGCAAAATAATCGCTGATCGCTGACGATATGAGAGCCTAGTAATTATGCCAGAGTTAGCCCATTCCGAAAGGGCAAACGGATAAATCAACTCTGACTCTGAGAACTTAAAAAGCCATAAAAATTAGCTACGTATTTTGATGGGGAGATAAATCAGAGCTGAGATCATTAAGAAAATGAATCCGATTTACCAAATTGCTAGGGATGGGATCTGAATTTGCAAAATGAGTTTCTGATTTCCTTTTTGCTCGATTTCAGATTTCTATTGAAATTTCTTTTAGACAACTCAAATTACATCGACAGTCTTTAAGCAAATTTCAATTTCAATTGATTTCTAGTTAATTGAATGTGTTTTCGCTCAGTGTATTTGGCTTGCTTAGCACGCTCCCCCACTGCTTAGATGGCAGAACTTACCTTCTTCTTATTATCACCGACCAATTTGGTGGTGTGCTGATCATCTTCGTTGAGGCTGGCCGAGCAGGGATCACGATATCTAAGGAGAGAAAAAAAAAAACGAAAAAAGACAGATTGAGCTTAGTGTTTAGCAGCTGTCTGTCTAGCGATTCCCCAACTTCCCAATACCAACTCGAGCGCCTCCGCTTCCTCCCCCACAGTTGGATGGACGATTCGCAGTTGGGCGCAACCTGGGACGACCAGCTGAGCTAGCTTGGGGGGCATTACGGTTGGTTAGCCATGGGTTGGGCTGGGCTTCATTTCTTTTTTAGCTTTTTTTTTTAGTTTTTCGCTCACCTTGATGGACAGGCGCAGAGCGGCTGGGTATAGTTGAGACGGACATAGACCGCATTGCAGACCTGCTGGATGGCGCATTCGGGCAGCAGATAGATGTGTTGATTGTGTGGATAATAATGATATTTGGTGGGCTTCGCTGTCGCTGTCTTCTGCAAATAGAGTTAGAAAGGAAATAAATGAAAAGGCGTCGAGCTGGGCAGCTATAAAAATACCAATATATAGGCTGAAGGGCATAAAACGTTGGGAAATTGTTTGAACGATTCCGTTTAATCTGTCTTCTTTTACTGTTTGCTTAATGCTGAACAAGAGCTATATTGTTAAAAAAAAAAAAAAAAAAAAACCAAAAAAGAAAAACAGCTTTTATCGTTTAACTTTACATACATAAATTTTATAACTTCATTGAGGTTCGAACCTGGGCTTTCGCGAAAACTTTTAAGTGCGCAGTTGGCACTGTTCTATTTAACAGCATAGTAAAGCAAAATGAAGAATTTGTATTTAGAAAAAATAGACTAAATATGTTAACAGCAGCTGGACTCGAACCAGCGACCTGCTGTTTGATCGGCGATGCTTAGGTGTGAGGTCTCTCTTTGTATTTACAGCAGTAACTCAGCACAGGGTGTCTGTGCATATGTATAGAATTCCTATAACTTAACAGCATGCTAACAGCATGACATGTAAACTAAATATGTTTGCCGCTGGATTTGAGCCTGCGACTCGTCGTTTTTGGTCAAGCGGCAATGTTTTTTAAGCTTAGCAGTTCAGTCTTAGCTTAGACTTCTGTTGGCATCAGCAATGCAGCACAGGGTGTTGCCGAACTTCAATTTTGCCTGTTTTGTTAGTTAACAGAATGTTTAAGCAGAAGCAAGCTTTTAATTTTTATTAAAAAAGAATGAACAGAATCTTTGAGTTGCATATTAACCTATTTGATATCCAGTTAAAAATTAAAAAAAATTCATTTACGAAACTTTCCTGAAAGTTTTTCATTTCAGCTCAACTTTTCTGAGCTTGAATTCTGTGCTAATCTACCTACTCATCAAGCAGGCAGTCAGTCAGTCAATCAGTCAGTCATATATCAGTCACTTTTTCGTATACAAACAGATAATCTGTTGTGGCCAAAAGGCTCACTAATTAAACTGCAGTTGCAATGCGATTAGTTGGAGATTCAGGCGTGGGCTTGTCTACGTTTCACTGTGCTTGTCAGCTGCAAATATTTGCTTGGTCTGCAGCTTGTTTGGCTCGTTGACTTGCCATGAGCCAACACCAAGTGTGTGTGTGCTAGTGTTTGTCTGTTTGTCTCTCTGAGTGTGTGTGTGTGTGTGTGTGTGTGTGAAATTGACGCAAACAGTTTTTTAATAACAGCAGACAAGGTCCAAGCTTAAATTGAAAACGGTTAAATAAAAGCAAAGAAGAAGTAGAAAATAAGCAACTCAAGATGCTATGCCAATCTTCAACTGGACTCGGACTCGCACTCGGCCTCGGACTGTGTGGCACTTCTGCATATAAAATAGCTGCACCACAGCGGGTTAATGGCAAAGGAGACCCTCACATAATGCCACAAATTGCTTGAGTGCAACATGGGGCGATGTTCCCCCCTGCCGCCCCAAACTCTCCCCGGGCACTGCAACTGCCAAGCGGAAGCAGCGAGAAAAAAAAAATAAAGAAAAGTTATTAAGAAATTGATGCAGTAAGAAAAGCCAGAGGGGCAGAAAGGTATGCTCTGCCCTTGGTAACTACTAAACGCACCTCGGCTTTGTATTTACTTGGTAATTTGTGCTCAGAACTAAGAGCTGAGAGCTGAGAGCTGAGAAGTGAGAAGTAAGAGCTGAGAACTGATAACTCTGAGCTGAGAGCTTCAGCTTTGAGTTGAAGCCCCGTCACTTCCTTTCCATAAATGCCAGCCATTTCCCTGTGCCAACTTTTCCTTGTAGAAAACTTTCTAAATATATATATAAGAATGTATATATTCTCGCCGAGTGATGTAGGGTACAAGGGAGCACTCTCATTTCCATATGACTTTTGTTTGGCTATCAAAATGCTTTTTCCGAACTACTTTCGCATATTGTTTTAGCACAATTTCTGCATCGATTCATTTTCACGTTTTTGCTGCCCTTTGTTTTCCCTTTCTGTTTGCTGCGGCAAATGAATAATAACTAAATACAATAATTAATTTGCGCTAAGTGCCTTGAGGAATGTTGAAGCGAATGCCAGCTAAATTGTGCCATGATTGCAGCAAGGCCTTGCAACGATGGGGAAAAGTAAAGAGATTCACTTCCTACGGAGAAGTGGAACAATTATTCAATGAAGTTCCCGGAAAAAAAGTTTACTCCGAGAAGTTGCAGAAAGTAAGTTGAACTGAATGAAAAAAGCGTGACTGAAGTTTTTAGACTTATCTGCGTGTGTATAAACAGCTTGGCTAATTGATTGTTTGATTGATAGGTGTTTAATATGCACATATTAAGTTGACAGTTTCGATAGCCTAAAAAGTGAATTAGCAGAGCTTCTTTCTTTTCCGTTTCAATATATAGAAATACAGATAGATATTCGAGTGTATTCTGAAGAGTCGATTGACTATTTGATGTTTGCCCTGTAGCTGAAAATTTGGAGACTCAGAAAGCTGAGTTTTATTATTAGGAATCCTTTCGCGTTCGACAATTGCTAAGTTATTCACTAATTAATGAGTGAGCATTAAAGCTAAGTCCATAGCTAGCTGATTAGTCCTCAGAGCATTCTAAAGCCAAAATCGATTGTATATATACTGAAATTCCTTTTCGAATTATTGATTGATTGCCCTCTGGAAAGATTAACGAAAGGCTTAAAGTATGGTAGCTTGGAAAACTGACTTATCATTCAAATTGTTATATATGCCGATTAATTGATTGACTGATTGATGTTTAGCAGACAGTTTGCAGATTTTCAGCTAGAAATCTTGATTTTGCAAGCTGTGCTACTTTTTTGTTGTAAAGAATATATATTTTCATTGCAACTGATTGATGATTCATTGATTGCTGATTGATGATTATCGCCACACTCTTATCCTGTTTGATTGACCTTTGAAGAATAGCACAAAATTCCAACTCTGATGACAAGACAGATGAATTACTTAATTTGACCTAGTTTTCCTGTTTGTCGAAACTCCTTTTGTGTATGTTCATCTACCTACATTATGACTGATTGACTGATTAACTGATTGACGTCGAGGCAAGCCACAGTCCAAATGCTGACAGCTGGAGTCTTATTCCCAAAAGCAAAGTGAATTCCTTAATAAGTGAAAATATTGTTCATAATGACTAAATGATTGCTTCAAGCTTTAATAAATTCCAGCGAGCATCTCTCTTGGTATAACAAAGACATCTCCAGCTCCAGCTCCAGCTGCAGCTGCAGCTTGTTAAACAAATCAAGCGCGCTTCGCATGACTCATACGCCATGTTGGCTGTCATTGTCAAGTGGCCTTTGCTTTTGCGAGCTCGAAGCTCAACTCTCACTCGAAGCTTGTTGGCAATTTTCCTAACTAATTGCAACTTGTAGTTGTTGTTGTTCGCGTTGTTGTTGCTCTTGTTGTTGTTACTGGCTCCTTGCTACTTAGCCCATAATTGAGCTTAACTTCTTTTTAGCTTAGTCGCCTCTTTAGCTCTCTTGAAATTGCGCTTCCCATGCCAATCATTTGCATTTGGCCTGAAGCCTCGAAACATTTTTGTCTCTTCCCTTCGCTCTGGCTAACTGGCTAAGCATTATTGAGTCTTGCAGTGAGTCAGTGTTGTTGTTGTTGTTGTTGATGTTAGTGCAGTCAGCTGTTTGTCACATCTGTCGCCTCAACGCTCGCTCGCTCGCCTCATTGTTGTTGCAGGGCCATTGAGGCTTTGGCTCCAGCTCTGGCTCTGGCTCTAACTCTGGCTTGTTGCCTGTCTCGTTGGCCGACTGCCTGGCTGCCTGGCTGCCTGTCTCTTTCACTTTGGCCTAAGTACATTTTTAAATATTTACCATGTTGTTTTGGACAAGCAACTGGCAACTGGGCAGGCAGCTGGCAACAGGTGGGGATTGCGGAGTTTCGCTTATATTTTGTTTTGTTTTTCTTTTGTTTTTTTATCTTTTAGCTAAAGAATTTTCCACGAAATGCAAATTAAAGCGTCGCCTGGCTTGTTGTTTTTCCTTTTTGCTGTAGCTTAATTTTTATTGGCACACGGGCTAGAGTTCAGAGTGTAGCACAACACCCCCAGCCTCTGCACAGTTGAAAATCGTGTTTCTACCTTTTCGTTTCATATATTTCTCTCTCCCTCACTCTCTCTCTGTCTCCTGCTGCTTTGCGTCGAGTGCTGCGCGCTCGCGCCTCATGAAGTGGCACGACCTTTTGTAGCATTTTCGCTGTTGATGCATTTCGAGTGGCATGAATTGCGTTTTGATTGAAAAGAAAGTGACATTTCCGCTGATTTCTTTTGCTGCTGTTGATTTTACTTTTCTGCCTGATGCAGTGGACCAGCTGGGCGGGGGGCATGGGGCCAGGGGGTTACAGGTGTCACAGCTGGCAACCTTTAACCATTTTTGTTGTTGCCCAAGGTTTGTTTAGTTTTCGCTGCATTCGACTGCAGCGTCTGTGGCTTACTGTGTGATTGATTTGGGCTTTTCTCGGTTTTGAGCTCAACGGCAACTGCATTAGCTGGCACAATATGTAATCGATTAATCGATAGCTGTTTAGCTATTTGATATAAGTTAATGCTTCGATCGATTTGAGCAACTCAAATATAAATTAAATATGATTCAAACATTTTTCGCTATATTTCACCTTATTTTTGCTTGTTATCGATAGCAAATATATCGATCGTTATGCATTTTATATAGAACTTTGCAATTCCTAAGCCGACTATGGAGCGAAGCTTAGAATAATCGTTGTTCAGCTATTTTCAAAGCTATGATCCAATTATCGATTGCAAATTGATCGATAGCCTTTAGTATGTGGCTACTCTAAACGGTTCTACTGGTAAATAATTTCCCATCCATAGAATGTACTTTATAATTGGAAATGTATTTCTTAATTCTTTTACCAACTGGATTTTTTCTATGGACTCAAATTAATGCAGTTATCGCTATGAACTCGAGCATGAAACTATCGATAAGCCTCTGCTAGCTGTAATTCATTAGCCTAAAAGCTAATGCACTTAGTCAATTGCTGGTAAATTTATGCCTCAAGTCCAAGTCCTAAAGGTTTAGCAGCCTAGCGCATAATTTCCACTTTCCTTGGATTTTCTTTTCTTTTCTACTTTTCTGCCCACTTGATTTATGCCAGCAGCAGGAAATTTATTTTTAATGAGCGACAGCAGTTGTTGTGTTGTTTGTGTGTGTATATATATATATGTGTGTGTGTGTGTGTGTGTGTGTGTGCTAGGAGCTAATGCTAAGCGCATTTAGCTGACAGCTTGTAGTTACAATAACTGAGAGTTTGAGGTCGCAATGGAGGGACTGGGAGAGCCGGGATTATCTTCGCATCTCTCTCGCTCTCACTCTCTCTCCCCCTCTCTCTTGCACTCAGATGCAAATCACTTGCTATTATTCAAATGCGCGCCCTGAAAGCCAAAAGCTGTTCAGATCCAATGCAAATGCTATATAGTTGTGGAGGCTTGCTGCCACGCCCACTTTGCCCACTTGGCCGTAACTGAAGTGACTTTCTGTGTAGCTGGCGCGCAATTAATAAATAATTTTCATTTCATTTTCATTTTCATTTGAGATTTGATTTAATTACGTGAAAGTCACAGCGCTTACAGCTGAGGCACACGCCCCCAACATCCGCTTTGGCCTCTGCCCCCTCGCCAGTGCTCCCCTGCTGTGTTGTGGGTTGTTTATGGTGTAAAAGAACAGAAAATTAGTTGTCATTATGTGTGTGTGTGAGAGTGTGTGTGACAGTGTGTGAGTGTGTGTGTATGCTATTGTTGCGCACTGTTTGTGTGTGATTTGTTATACCCTAAGCTAAAATGTTGAATGCTTACAAGAAGGCTGTCATGTTCTTAGGGCGTGTTAACAACAGTTAGTATAGAAGGCATAATATCCATATATACATATTATATATAGGTTATATTTTCCCAACCATATGTGTTGTAACCTAAAAATATCTTTCGATTCTAATCAATAAATAAATAAATTCAAAAATTTTAAATTTCAATCATCATAAATAATTTCAATTACTATAAATATTTTGCTAGCTCAACAACTATGCGCAGCTCATCTCAGCATTTGGTTAGGGCATTTGCTAGTCGTGCATAGCCGCCTAGAGCACTCTTACTTATACCAAATTTTTGTGTTGCTTTGCTTTGCTTTCGAGGGCTTTTTATTTGTTATTTAATTTGATGCGTTAAGTGAAAATGAAATTTTGTTGTAAATAGTATGTGTGTCTGTGTGTGTGTGTGTGAACATGTGTGTGTGTCTTGTGAATGGTTTATTTAATTGCTGCTTGCTGGTTCTTGTCAGCTGATTGTTGTTGTTATTTAAAGAGCGTGAAATTTCAAGTGGATTGTCGGCTCACGATGTTGCCGCCGGCTATTATTGTTGTTGTTGCTGCTGCTGCTGCTGCTGTTGGTGGGCCAAAAGCTACCGAAAATCTGAAGATTTGACTACTGTCAGTTGTTGTTGTTGTTAAACACAAACATTTCACTTGAGCTTGCAGTTGTTGTTTGGTTGTTATGCTGTTAACTGTAGTTTCTCATGCAAATCCACGCAATTCATTTGTTTGTTTATTTGCCTTCAATGTTGCTGCTGTTGCTGCTGCTGCTGCTGCCGTTGTTGTTTGCTGAACGCTTTTTCCGGTTTGCTGGCCATTGATAGCCATCTGCCAGCCGAGCCAGCATCAAGCAGCATCCATAGCGCAGTTTATAAACAGAAAAAAATGTATTTTTCTTGAACTCCGCTCGAAACTCGACGAAGAAGAAATTGCTTTTGCCCGCGGGGCGTAATTACAAAGAAGGTTCAATAAATTCGCCAGCTGATGGCCAGCATTCGTTCCATCCGTTACTATACCATAAAGTTCAGAGTTGAAAGCTATAGCGAGGCTGACTCTGACTCTTACTCTGACTCTGAGACACCGCGCAGCAGTCGCAGAGCCAAGGTTATTGTTGAAGATCTGTATAAATTTCTTTGGATTTTCTATCAATTCATTCTTTAGCTATAATTTTTTGAATGACTTTTAGCTATAAACTGGCTGTGGAGTTTGATATTTTGTTTATAAAACTAGCTCCAAAGCTTTCTAAAATAACTTGTATGAAGCTTAGCTAAGATTTTTTATTACTATTTCTGACAAACTATCAAGCTATTCTTTTCAAGCAGTTTCTTTAAAAAATTAGCTGGAATTGAGCTTTTAAATTGTTATAGATGATCATATAGATTAAGATGTCTCTCATACTACGAATTTATTAGAGTGTTTTGAGTCTTTTGATAACTTCATGTGGAGAAATGGATTTTGCAGTTCTGATTGTTGCTCGAAAGATGTTGCTCTGTTTGATATATGTTTCAAAATCTTTAAAAATTCTAAAGATATATTTTGTTTTGGAAAGTCTTTCTTTAACTAATGTTTCGACATGAAAGAAGTCTAAAAATTCTGTTAAATAGTTAAATATCAAACAGCTCAACAGTTTTAAATGGATTTTGCTGTTGTAAAGGTTAGAAATTATCTTAAATATTGGTCTATGATGCTGATCTATTATAGACAATCTTATACTACATATAGATATATTTTATATCATATATTGTATTGGTCAACTCATACCTCTTCAGCTTCTTATATATGAAAAAAAAGGCTGTAAGTTTCCTTCACAATATCATATATTTTCTATAAGCAGAAACGATATGAAATAGTCTTACGTTCATCAAAAACCCTTTTGATGACAACTATACCTAGCCTAGTTATGACCAGCCCAATGTCAAATGCCCAATATTTCGTAGGATATCTACCTGACCTTAAGGGAGTATATAGCTGATATATAACTTTAGGGCAAGTCAACCATCCTTAGCTGATTTGTAGGTTGGGCATTTCAGCTAAGAATTCTTAGCTCTGCTTGGCTGCGGCTTTAAAGGCACAGCCCGTATGCTCCATTTATGCCCATTGGCAACAGTGTCTTCTAAAAAACAAACAACACGACATCGGCGTCATCAGGGACAGCAGCGACTGTGTCTGCCGCTTATGCCATTACAGCACTGCCATCTTCAGTTGCAGCAGGCGCTGTGGCTGTCGCTGTCTTTGCGCATGCGTAACTGATATCCATCTTGGGCGGTGTTACATTTTCTCCATATATATATATATGGGTATATCTATATGACTTTATATATATAACAATTTTTTGTGCCGCGCATAACTTGTCAAACAACAAACAAAGCCGGATGGGCCGACGCAGCAGCGAGGCCATGGTCAAGTCAACTCGCCATCCTGGCCATGTTGCTGCCGCAACAGCAACAGCAACATCAACAACAGAAGCAATAAAAGCAGCAACAACAGCAACAATTTTCTATGATATAAGTGTAACGCGTCTCATAAAAAAAACTCGCCCAATGTTTGCTTCGTAAGCGTCGTAGATTGCATCAAAGCGTTGCAGTGGCTGGCGCACACAAGTGTAAAATGGGTAGGAGGAGGAGGATGGGTGGGCAGCAGGAGCGGGAGGAGGCCGGTGGGCTGCTGTGCACATGCACAGCAATTACATTATTTTGCAGGCGGCGTTGGCAACAAAAATTGAATAATCCCACATGTGGCAGCAGCAGCAGCAGCAGCAGCAACAACAACAGCAACCGCAGCAGCAGCAACATTCCATGCAACTCGTGTTCATAATTGTTGCAGGCCAAATAGAAAAGAGGCAGAAACGTGGCAAGCGTTTAATGTGTCAAATGCAAGTGCAACATGTTGCCATTGCTGCTGCTGCTGCTGCAATTGTTGCCATAGATGCTGCGGC
The DNA here is from genome assembly GCF_018153725.1 of Drosophila mojavensis. Lineage (NCBI taxonomy): Eukaryota > Metazoa > Arthropoda > Insecta > Diptera > Drosophilidae > Drosophila > Drosophila mojavensis. Next base: position 2,313,859 of record NW_025318899.1, on the reverse strand, counting down.
TGTTGCTGTTGCTGTTGTAACACATTTATTCACTCCAATTTGTTTCTAATGCTCCTCTGTGAAATGCTGTTGCTGTCGCTATTGATATTCTTGATGTTGCTGCTGCTATTGTTGTTGTGGTCGAAATGTTGCTGTTGTGGTAAAAGTGTTGCTGTGAGCTATTGCTGTTGCTGTTACAGTTGCTGTCGCTCTATTCATTCTAATTTGTTTCTCATGCTTGTCTCTCAAATGTTGGTGCTGTCGCTGCTGAAATGGTTGCTGCTGCTACAACTATTGTTGTTGTTGTTGCTGTGAGATGTTACTGCTGCTGATGTGTTGCATAATATTTAGTCATTCCATTTTGTTGCTTACACTAGTACATCACATTTAGTTGCTATTGGTAGTATGTGGCCACGGCTGTTGCTGATATTGCTGCTGCTGGAATCTGTTGCTGTTGGAGTCTGTTGCTGTTGTCGCACTTGTTGCTAAGCTCTTTTTGGCTCATTTTGGATAGTTTTCATAACTGTTGCTGCTTCTATTTGCTGCTTCTGCCATGTGTTGCTGCTGCTCATGCCACCTACAAGTTGTTGCTGTTGCATGAGCAATTCAGCAATTCTAATGTGCTCTAATTTGATAGCAATGCCCGTTTCGCAGAGCTCTGTTGTTGGTCTGATGTTGCTGCAGCTGCTGCTGTTGTTGCTCTAACTATAGTCAGTTGCAGTTACATTTGGCAACATTGAATTCCTATAATTTGCTAATGCTTGTCTTTCATATGCTGCTGCTTTTATTGTTGCTGTTGCTGCTGCTGCTGCTGCTGCTGCTACTGCTCTGGTTGCTGTTGTTGATTTGCTCTAAGCAACTGTTGCTCTTACTTTAAACAATTCTAATATGCTGTAATATGTTTCAAATGCTTATCTCTTACAGTGATTTTGGAGACTTGTCATAAATGTTGCAGCTGCCGTTGCTGCTGTTGTTGCTGCTGCTGCAATGCTGGCAGCAATTGTTGCGGCTGCGGCTGCGGCTGCGGCAGCATTCTATACTAATTTGTTTCTAATGCCTGTCTCTTCGAGCTATTTTTGTGACTTGTCATAAGCTCTTAATTGTTGTAGCCGTTGTAGCTGATGCTGCTATTGCTGTTGTTATTCTAGATGTTGCTGTTGTTGTTGTTGCTGTTGTTGTTGTTGTCCGAGCTGCTTTCGTGTTTAATGCGCAGTGCCGTAATATTTTTCTTTATGCTTAGTACTTATTACTTATTGCTGTTGCTGTTGCTGTTGTTGGTGCTGTTGCTGTTGCTGTTGCCTCTGGCCGAGTTTATTGTTCTAGTTTAGACCTACCAATTCCCCTGGTCAGCCGCTCCCCCCGCCTTGGGCTCTGTTAACAGTTGTTTCGGCTGCTCCGTCGAGTTTGTTGAACTTTTAATGAGTTTATATGGGCGCGCATTATACGATTTTTAACGAGCAATGATGCATTTGCTTGCTGGGTCAACTTTTTCGAAAAGACATCCAATGCCCGCTGCCCATGGAACGGATGCGCCTTTTAATGAGCGGCTTAATTATTTTAGCTGGGGGCATTGAGAGTTTCGGAGCAGCAATGGTTGGATTGCAATCAATGCTGTTTTGTTTACTCTGCTCAATTAAGACCTGCATTCGATTAGTTACTCAATTAATTGTAGGAATTCTGTTATCTTTCACTTCGATTACAAACCAATTGCAGTTCCAGGCATGATTTATGCTGCAACTATTGGGAGTAATGGAGAGGTGTTAGGCATAATTGATAGATTTTTATGAAGCTCTAGCCATTGATTAACTGGCGCTTATAATCGTTTCATCTCGTTATTGAGCGTCTTGGCAGTTTTAATAATCGATTAATCGTGTTATACACTCGATTGTTATTATTGGCATTGATTAAGTATGACATAAGCTAGTTTGTTGTATTATTTAATTATAATATTTGCCATGCTGTAGAATGATGCATGTCTTACTTTTGCACTCTCTGTTATCGATATGTTATCGATCGGCAGATTACTTTGATTTCTTCACATCTAAGACATTTCCGATATTAGTCAAAATGAGTCAAACCACCACGAAGTCTTCCATTTGAATTACTTTCGGGTTCTTGTGGTTTTTCGATTGAAAGTTTTTTGGGTTGTTTTTATTTTTCTTTGAGCTGTAACTCAACTTTTGTTTTTGAGCCCGTTTCGCAATCAAACCACTCATAATTTGTTAGACAAAATTCACTTAAGCGCTGCGCTATGGCATGCTAGCGAGCTAACGGGTCGCTTACCTGGTCGTTTACCTCACAAAGCGCAAAGTCTTTGACCACCCCGACGCCACCTAACCGCGAATGGTCAAAATGTTTACATTGTTGTTGTTGTTACTGTTGTTGCTGTTGCTGTTGCTGTTGTCCCTCAACGCTAATACGCACAACAAACATTGCAGAGCCGGTGCCGGCTGCCGCGCTCGTTCAGTTGATTTGTAAAGATTTGTTAGAAATCTTTCACGTACAAAGCTTGCGGTCAATGGATGAGCAGCTGGGGCAGCTTGGAAAGGGGGGGCGTGTCTTACCTGCAAATGTAAAAGAAAGCGAAATTAGTCCAACTGAAGTTTAACAACAAAATCAAAATGAAAATGAAAATGAACATAATTATAATAATAGCAACAACAAAAAATCAGTTAATACAACTGCCAATTCGCATTTAAATAAGCCATCAAAACTTTCTACATGTTGCATGATTATATTTTTATATTTTTTTATATTTTTTTCTGATCTGTGGAAGAAGTCGCCGCGGAATTCAATTAAGCTCGACTGCAGCAACGTCGCGTCGCTGCCTTTAATTTGTTGCGCCTAATTATTGCTGTTGTCGGCTGTCTTTTGTCTTTTGTCTTTTTGGCATTTGCTGTGCTGAGCTGAGCTGAGCTATGCCTGGCATTATAATATGTAGTTCTGCGTCTGTTAAGGGGGCCTTCGGGCCAACACTTTCTTTATTGGACTTTCTTTAGATTTATCTTCTTTTGCTGTGTAGCGCCTGTGGCATTTGCTTTCCGACTTCTTTTGTTTTTCGCGCGTTGCGCTTCACTGTTTTTCGCATGGCTTTTCCAACGGCCAAGAAGACGATGAACATCAAGATGAAGCAGAGACACAGACAGAGACTGAGGCTGAAAGTCGCTGCAAAATTCCAACATTATGCAGTGCGTTAATTATGGGAGAGCCTGCGGTGCTAATGTCTATATCATTGGCTGCGCACCCTATTAAAGAGAGTGCCCACAACTAGAGGGAAATACTTAAAAAAAAAAAGCTGAAAAAACTAAAGTAAAAATAAAAAGTTTACTTTATAAAATGCCGACCTCGAAAGCTATGTCAGCAGCTACACTGAGCGAAAATTGGTGGGCGAAACCTAAACTTGGGGGAAACAGAGCTGAATTAGGTAAAAATCTCAACAATTGGCTGAGCTTAAAGTTAGATTTTAGCTATGGGAGACTAATTAATAATATTTTCACTTGTGTCCTTTAGGCTTTTCTGTCAGTGTAATTCTTGTGGAAAATATCGAAGCTGCAGTCAACGATTTCGTCACAGTCCTTTGTCTCAGTCGTGACCGCCAACTGTGGCGAATGATGATGGTCTCGTTTCTCTCTCTCTCTCCCTCTCCCTGTCTCTCTTTGGCCGGGGCGATGCTGCAAACTGCAATTTGCGACAAATTCTGTGTAACAACTACAGCAACAACTACAAAATTTCACTTGGCTGGCAACTGAAGTCTTCGACCATTTGTGGGCATTTTGTCGATAGTTTGTAACCTTAATTTGCATTTGAATTTTTGTAGCAGCCAACGACAAATATGGCCAAAACAAATTTGGCTTTTGGATATTGGCTCTTGGGTATTTGGTTTTGGTATTTGGTATTTGTGATTGCCGTTGGCCGTTTTGATTGCTATATAAGACGCATCTAGAGAGGCAGAGTGAAATGAGTTAACAGTAAATCAATTGGCAGCAGAACGTATCTAATAGATATAGAAACATTCAAACACACACGCACACACACACACACACACACACACACGTATGCATGATAACTGACTGACTGAGCCATTGGCCAAGATATACATCATCAGCATTTACAGCTATCAATCATAATTAAGTGAATGATAATCAAAATGGTCAGCATTATAGACGGACTTGACTTTGACTTGTGGAGCCTTTGTTCAGCCAGCGTCTCTCTCTCTCTCTCTCTCTCTCTGTCGCTCTTCATCTCTCGCTCTCTCGGAGTACTATTAGAGGTAATAATAAAGAGCCGCAGCTCGAGCGAATCGAAATGCTGCGCCAACTCTAGCCACAGCACCGTTAGGCAGCTTAACATAACTCCCAGGCACAAGAGCAATAGCAACAACAGCAACAACAACAACAGCAGCAACAGCAACAGCTTCTTCTCTCATTGTCTCGACCTCATCTCGTATGCAAACGCAAAACTCACTTTGAGATACAAATACCGATGCGAGTGCGAATTGTGGCTGTTGCTGTTGTTGCTGTTGTTGCTGTTGTTGCTGTTGTTGTTGTTGTTGCTGTTGCTGGTGTAGCTAGCATTGACATGCTGGCAACTGGCTAGCAAATTTAGCACGCTAAGCAAAGCCAGTCAGCTCCCAGGCGTAGCTTTCATTTTAGACCAGGTGACAGCCAGGTATGAGCTGCTGTTGCTGCCACAAGCTCAGACGCTGCCACATTAATTTATTAGTCGCACTTGCAATTGCTGGTGCTGTTGTTGTTGCTGTTGTTGTTGCTGTTGTGTAAAAGATACGCACACGCTGCGAGCTACATTCTGCCAGCAACGGCTAGAGCCAACAGCCAACAGTTGGCCTCTAGTTGTCGCCTATCAAATTACGTTGCTGGGATGCCAAAACCCAACAGCATTTCAAATCTCTGGCATTTTTTTTTTTATTTCTGCGCTGCATTGGAAACTTTAGATGCAGCTTGTTAGTGCTGCCTTGGAGTGAGAGGGACAGAGAGAGCGAGAGAGAGCGATAGGTAGAGTGAGAGTTAGAGTGAGGCAGCTGCCGGTAAAATGAGTAATGGCAAATGCGGTTTATGCGGTGCGCTCTTATCATGAATTTGCAGCTTATGAAAAGTAAGATTTCGAATGGGTTATTTATCACTTTTACTGAACGGAAAATGTGAATATGCGAGATCAGGTATAGCTGATACTGATTAGCTATGTGAATAGATTATTATACGTGCATATGATATATCATTAAAGTAACAAAGTAGGCTATGCTTTTCTTCAGCCTTGCCTTTACTTGATAGTCCTCTATAATATATCTATAGTTATATCAAATTTTTTTCTATATCGTGATCAAACTCATGTCATGATAAGTTCTAAAATCATTCGGATTGACTTAATTGATATATAATTCAGCATTTTTGTTTCACTTAATATTACTGTAAATCATAAACTATTTTATATCATGCCCAATTTCATGGAATTCCCACTCAAATTGATTTATTATGCCTTTCTCTAATAATATATAGATCTGCCTATGCATGATTACGTAAATCAATCGAGCTATTTGCATAGCTTGTTAAGTACATACTCTTCTCTGCCCATTCTCATGGCATTATCATAATTTCCGATTGATTTGTTATGCTCTTTGGCAATCTAGATACAGTTTTAATCTCGCTTACATATCACGAACTATTATTATATTACGTTAAGTACAGCATCTTCTCTTCCTATTCCCATTCTCTTGGCACTAGCATCTGGGCAAAATTGATTTAGTATGCACTTTGCTAATCCATAAGCAGTTTCTCCGCTTGCTTAAACCAATTAATCCGCAACGTGTAAACCTGCTCGCATTGGGCTTCGTCTCTTTTTACTATTTCTATCTGGATTTTGTTCCGCCTGCCCATCAAACGCAGAGTGCGAGTTGCAATATCTCAATGTGCACATGTATTTGTATATCTATATAGATATGGCTATGTGTGTGTGAGTGTGTGTTTGTATTTATCTGTGTCCAGTGTAAAATTCGCTCATTAATTTTCGCGTTCCTTCACTGACATTGATTGAAGATGCGGTCGTGTTATGGATGCATGGGAACCACATCAACTATATAACCAAACTAAACTAACTAAACTAAACTAAACTAAAGCCAGCTTACACACAGCTTCTACAGCATCTTCGGATGATTAATCTGGCTGGCAGGCAATTGTCTAGTTACCTTTAATCTAGCTACGAGCTTTCCTTTTCCTTTTTTCTCTCTTTAATTTTTTACCACATGTGATCCTCTTGAACCCAATTAGAGCTGAACTTTTTCTCTCTCTCTCTCTCTCCCGCTCGCTCTTTGGGCTGTCAAATGACACAGATTTTCACTTCTAGTTGTGGGTGTAGCCCACGCCCATTGCACACGCTTTTGGCCCAAAAGGAAAACTTTTGCTTTTATGATGCGCGTGTTGATAAACTTCGATGACTTTATAGATATATTTCTTCCTCTTCTTCTGCTCTTTCTTCTTCTTCTTGGTCTTGGTCTCTGTGCAGTTAGAAAGTGCATTGCTTGCTTACTTTTTGGCCAGTTTTGGCCATAATTGCCCGCTTACTGCTGCTGCTGCTGCTGCTGCTGCTGGAGTTGTTGTTGCTATTGTTGTTGTACCCTTTTTGCACCATTTTGTTGTGGGTTTCATGGCCAGTTGCCTTGTGGCTCTGGCATCGTCAGCATCGTCTGAGCAGCTCCTCGCTGCATTTGTGGCTTTGTCCATTTTTGTTTTGGGCGCTGCGTTTCGTGCGCAATTTGTTATTTTAATGATTTCAATGGAATCTTCCCAAAGCCCAGCTCCATCTTTGACTCCTCTCAACTACCCCGCACATAATTGTGCGGGTGTTGTTGTTGTTGTTGTTGTTGTTGTTGCTATTGCTGACTTCTGTTTTGGGGCTTGGCGAGAAAGTCGCATTGCATTCAAATGCAGCTCAACGAGTCGACGCCAAGTCAAATGTTAAAGTGTTTACACGCCTCTCTGACAATACCCACATACACATACACACACACACAAGCACACATACAGACAAACACATACAAATAAATCTGACAAATGGCCAGACAATAGCAACAACAGCAGTAGTAAGAGTGCTTAGCTAAAGAGTGGCAGACTAAGCGATGCCCTGTAGTCGGCTACCTATAGCCTGCAGACAAACACTCACATACTCTTACATAGCCACACATACATATGCAAACAATACATGCCCAAAGCAAACACACAGCTTTTCATGATTTTTTTAAATCTTTAACTTTAGTATTATTGTTCTTTTATAACATATTAATGCCCGAAAGACTTCTGTTTTTTGACTTCTATGAGGATTAAAGCTATCACCAAATTTTTGGGTTAAGCAAGTCGGACAAAAAGAAGTTAAACATATTATGATCTTTACAATCGAATTCGAAAGCTCTTGCAAAATCGCGACTGGTAAACAATGCTAGTTAAATTTCTTCTGAGCAATAGCTATTGTCTTTGAGTTGATAAATATCGATGAGATCATATCTTCTCTACAAAGCATATTGAAGCATAATAAATTAGCTACTTATGATATCTAGTAAACGATAGCTTATGATTATCAGTAAACGATAATTATCGATAATCAGCAGAGCGGCAAATGTTAAATGTAAATGTATATCATTTACCTAAGATCTACTTAAAACCATTTCTAGTAAATAATAATTATAGATTTTTAACAAATGGAAAGAGCTTGAATATAATAGAAAGTTAGGGACTTGTAAATGACTCTTTGTGTTTCATTGTTTTACTGCTATGCTCCACATCTCTCTCAGAGTCTGATTAATGATAATATAAATAAATTGGGAAAATGTCTGCATCTTATCGTATAATTAATGAGAATTGAATTTGCATATTTTATTAGCAAATTTATGTACAATATGTATGTATAATTTATATGTATATGTATAAACGATAACTATGATAATAATCATCGATTTACGATGAGCTGAAGGTGTTTCTCAACAAATTTAACTAGTCTAAAGTGTGATACACGCCTTTATGGTTACTCTTAAGCTGCTTGAGTCTACTTCATGAACTCTTAGGCTACTCCAATCGTCAAAGTCAACTTAGCACGACTTTATTTATGATCGACTTTATGTGCGAAGCTTAACGCTAACCATTTACACACGCAGAGTGTGCACTGGGTATAGGGTATAACAACAACAACAACACAGAGCAATGGCTTACAAATTGCTGGTGACGTTCAGCACAGTAGTTGACAACATCAGCAACAACTAACGACAACGGACAACGGACAGACAGCAACAACAACAATGTGGGCATTTGTGGTGCCGGCAAACATTATTATGGCCACATTCAACGACTCTTAAAGAGAAGTCTCGTCTCTGGACTTGGCATTGTAATCATCAATACACCCGCCTGCCCCCTCTCGGCAGTCCGCCTCTCCACACTGCTATATCAATATTTGCCCATGCCATTAGAGTTTGGCTGCCTTTAACTGCTTGTAATATCCGTGAAATACGGCAAACGATTTCGATTTTAAATTTGTTTGGATGAGTGTGGACCTACGTAGGGCTAGAAGCCAGCTGAAGGCCTTCCATTTGTCTGGCCGGCATGGAAATTGACACTTTTTCTATCGACACTTGGCACAAAATTGTGTCAAGTTGTCAACGGCAGCAACAGCAGCAGCAGCAACAGCAGCAGCGACGGCAGCAATCAGCTGTCAGTGTGCCAGTTGCTTGGCCTAAAAACTGACCACACTTGCTTCAATGTGAGTTGATGAAGACAGCTATGCAATCGATACATGTGGCACAGCAATTGAAATTGAAAACGAATCAAGCACACAACCAGTCGAAAATCTAGTGAAAATTGCGTTTTAATGAAGAGTTATTCTATTGAGTGGCTGGCCAACTGGTTGAGTGAGACAGGAATTGCAATTTCAGTATAACTACAAATTGAAGTCTAAACTAGCCAACTGTGGTATATCACAAATTTCATATAGTATGCACTAAACTTGTGATCTTGCCGTTATATTATATCGATATAGACCTTGAAATTGTATCGATAAGCGATTATGAGCTATCGAGCAAAAAAATATCGAGTGCGCTGTAAATGAAAATTATAATTATGGATAAGCGTTGCATAATGAGCTGTCAAAAAAAAAAATATCAAGTTCCTTGCAAATATTATCGATAACTTTCGATTTTTAATATCTGACCTTGGGATTCTTTCAGATAGTTATTAATTCTAGACTTGGAATTTGTAAAGATTATAAATCTTACTAATGTATTTAAGTTGTTAAAGAGTTGAGATACATTTTTTACGTTATTGATAAATTTAAATTTGATTTTTTTTCATATAGTGAAATCTTTAAATTTAGCCAATTTAAGTACGACCAAAATCACCTACTCGATAGTTACTGACTTTCTCGTGTCAATCATAGTTATAAAATTGAATTGCTTTCATCTACAGCTACATCTCTATTTATAATATAGAAGACAAAAAGTGTATAACAAATATTGATAAGCGATAAATATATAGTATTAATTTAATCGATTAGCACACACAGCCCCCTGTGAAGGCAGGAAAATGATGGAAGTTAATTGAAAAATGATCAACCATGACTTGAGCTATAAAATTCAACTTAATAGCGACTCTCAACGATTATTTTGCCCGCATAAAAACTTCAACTTCCGCAGCAGAAGCCGCCTCTGAGACTTTGACTTATGCATTTTAATGTCCACTCATAAAGGCAAAAGAACAGAAAACTTCTATATTTATATCTATGCATTTATGTAGGCTATCTGTGTGTGTCTCTGTCTCTTTCTCTGTATCTGTATCTGACGTACATCTCAGCTAGTACAACAAATTATGCGGCTCGCCCAAGTTCAGAAAAGTTTTGTGCATTTTAAATGGGCAACTGGACGTTTGGCTCCAGGTGGAGTTTACAATGTTTCCCGATGCAGGGCAGCAAGAACGAATCGAGCTGAAACGAGCGACAAATTAGCAATTTAAATTTCCCGACAACAAACAATAAACATATATAAAATATGTGAGCTGTGCAATTGGCAATTGCAGTCAAGCGGCATTGCCGGCAGCAACAGCAACAGTAACAACAACAGCAACGACAGTTGCCCCCAAGTTGCTCTAGAGAATTGTGTCAAATGTGCCACGCCCACCGGCTGGCACTTTCTTTTGCATTAGACATAAATTTGATGACGCCTTTATTAGTGCGAATGGCGTTTGCTGCTGCTGCTGCTGCTGCTGCTGCTGCTCTCAATGCACAGTAAAAGTTGTAGCGCCACATATAATGAAGAAAACTATAAAAGCAAACGACTGGGCAATACTCGCTCAGCTCAAATTATAATGGAGATATAAAGTTTGCTTTAGAGTGGGTTTTCTTGTATGCCAAAACAATCAAATTTATTGAGCAAGGAGAACTGGAGCTGAAGAGAATTTAGTTATGATCTGATAGATAGATAGCTTCATGAGTCATATATCATATTATATGCTCTCTTTTAAGTTTCTGTCTAACAGTAAGTGCTCTTGCCGAATACTTCAAATAACTTGACTTCTTTTTAGAGTATTTAGAATAAATAATACAAAACTTTTCTTTGGTATTATTTTTAAAATTATCAAGTAATATAGTTTCATATAGTATATAAGATCTTAAATGATCCCTATTACATTTATATGGTATAACAAATCTATACATTTCGGATGGAACACAACCCTAATAAAAGTAGCTTTATATAATACACATATACCCAAAACTCCATCTCTCCAGGAAATTATTAGTGTCTATATATTAACACTAATTATTTTAACTGCTTCAAATTTGCTTTCCTGTAAAAGTCATCTGTATAAAATCTATCAATAAATATTTTTAGCACTTTCTGCATCATTAAAACAAAAACAATAAACTCCTTTCACTTTGTAGACAAGCATCGAAATAAAAGCAACAAATTGTCGAAAACTTTAGAAATGTTTTACATTTCAGTTTTTCGCAATTGAGAAAACCAAAACAAACGCAATTTGAAGCATTATTTTTGCACGTTGATTGCATTCACCTGATGATGTGTTGTGTGTGTTTTTGTCTCTAGGTTAAATATTGCATGTCTGTGCGATGTCTCCCTCTGCCCCTCTTTCTCTGCTTCTTGTCTGTCTCTCACTCTCGCCAGATAGATTTGGTGGAAAGTTTGATAGATGCATATCTTTTCAATGGCCACGTTAATTGCAGCTGAGCCATAGAAATTGCTGTATTAAATTTGCCCCCAAGGCCAAGAAGCCAATGGTTCATGCTGGCCAAAAGAGCAGCCACAACTGTGTGGGACTCGCACTCGATCTGTATTTTGGTCTGTGTCGAGTGAGCCTTTACGAATTTTTATGACTCATTCCAAACATTCGTGCAATTGTTTGTTGAATTTGTCATAGAAGATGAAACGAATGGAGCTGAGTTTGTAGAGAGAGGGGGTTGGTTCTGATCGAGTGTCTGACTGACCTACTGACTTATTGAGAATAGACCCAAAGCTGAGAGCTTGAAGGTCTTTTTTATTTAGAGAGAAGTGAGAGCAATGAAAGAGCTCATAAAAATCAGTGTAGAAGTTCCTCTTCTCTAAGGTCTTCGCATGATATGGGTATTAATATATCTCCTATATCATATCTCCTTTATATGTAGTTGTAGTAAACTCTATTCAAGTAAAGCTCGAGAGGGTTAAGAGAGAGTTTAACCAACAGACAGATTTAGCGTATTATGGGTATGAAATCTATACTTTGGATTATCTATATTCTTCAAAAACTCTTATCAAAAGTAGCTAAAAAATCTAGCTTGCAAATTTCTAGCTCTAATTTTACCAATATTAATTTGTCAACTAAAAGCAAATCTAATAAAATTTTGTTTACCATATGCATATAATCATCTATAATTATCTATATTTATATCTACAATTAAGCAATTAGTTTAACTATCTATATTTATCTTTCCACCTAGTCCGTTAGAGTATTTACTTTTGACCATTTCCAAACCTAACGCTTCTTTATTGTTTTTAATAATTTGTTGATTATTTTGTTGTTTTCCGTTTTCAGCTTCTTCTTTAGTTTTGCTTTAGAAAGTACAATAAATTTCTAGACCATAAAAGTCAGAATAGCGGCACTCGTACAGTTCTGGCCGCCTTATAAATAATTTATCAATTTTAGAAATATTTTTGCTTTTGCTGCTGCCAGATTTTATTTCTATTCTCTGCACAGCAATTGAATTAGCCATAGACAATGCCAACTAAAGCTGAGATTGGCAACAACAAAACGAATTGTGATTTAAATGCAATTGGTTTTTGTTTTTGTGAGTGTGAGTGTGTATGTGTGTGTGTGTGCTCTATGCACAATTACACGACCTAGAAAGCCAAAGCAGCAGAAAGTTACAAGAAGAAAGCCAAAAGCCAAAGTCAAAGGCAAACTCAAAGTAAAAATGCAAAGGATGAGCTGATGGGCCAAAGAGGGGGTGGCTGAATGGTCAAAAGAGGCAGCAGTTGAGAGGTCACTAAAGGGGCCGGAGGAGGGCTCAAAAGAGGAGGGCCTAGAGGGAATAAAGCGGCCTAGAGAGGAGCCTAGAGATGGCTCTAGAAATGAGAGTGCTCCAAAGAGGGAGCTTGAGTGCGCCTAAAGATTGGTCTATGGAAGCATCTAGAGAGGGGTGCAAAGAGAGGTCAGAGGCAGGCCTGCTAATGCAAATAGTGGGAAGACATTTACAATTAGTTGCCAAATGCTGTGAGATCTTAATTTGGTCGTGGACTCGTGAGGCATCTACCCAAACAAACAGGGGGGGAGGGGAGCGGGTGGGCGCTGTCTGGTAGTTTTTGATGTAGTTTGTTTTAGTGTGGCTGCAACTCTCACTTAATGGAAAGTGCCTCGTCCGGCGCCCAAGGCTCTCATTAAAACATCAAAGTCGAAAGATCTGCGGCACGATTGGCACGGCAACAAACCTATTTTTGGCCCACGCATTCGGCCAAATCGCTGCTTGGTAGTAGCCAAGTCATGGCCACAAATGAAGCCAAGATCAAAGAGTCTGGAGTCTAGAGTCTGGCACTTAAAAGGGTCGGCACAATAATTGAAGTTTCACTTTTATAGCATTTCGCATAATTTGCGCTATTTTTATTGCTAATGAGCGCCAGTTTTATTTATAAATTATTGTAATTAGTTATTCTTTAATTGCAAGTAAAAGTTTGAGGTCTTAATAAATCAAGAAGCTGCAAAGATGGTAATGCAAAACCCTTTCCCCAAAACAAAAAGAAATAGTTAGAAAGCCAAGCTAGACCTAGTTCAAGAGCTTCGACCCAGGCCAAGATGGAGATAGATAAAGAGCGTGTGTGTGTGTGTGTGTGTGAAAGAGAGAGAGAAAGATATCGCTATCATCGCTGCGCTTTTCTCAGCTTTCTTCGGCAGCGCATTGTTCGATTTTTCCTAATCATATGAATAATGTTAGGCTCTTTCCCTTGAGCTCTTGTCTCGCTGCTCCGCCTTGGGCTTTCTGCTTGAATGCTTTCATTTGCATTTAGCTTAGCAGCTTCCGCCAAGTGCTCGAACCCCGCTAGGTAATTGCTTTTGGTGGGTTCTCTTTGATTAGCATAAGTTTTCGGCTCTAACGGGCTCTCTCTGCCTCTGCCGCTGCCGCTGCTTCTGCTGCTGCTGCTTTTTTGTTAACAAGTCTCTGTCTGATAAGACCTGAGTCGTTTTGTTTGAACTTTTTCTTTTGGTTGTTTTTTTTTTTTTTTTTTTGGTCCAAGAAGTCATGACAACTATTTCATGGTCAGGCGATTTGTAGGCAATTCCATGCTTCATTTCGCTCTGAACTTTCCATCAACCCCACTCGGTCTGTCTATCTATAGGAAATTGGCAGCTGCAAATATTTCACACTTTCATGGTATAGTTCCGGTTTCTAAGGCCAATTCAAATATATTTTCCTTTGTTTGTGTTGATTTTTGATGAACTTAACTGCAATTCACTTTTCTTTTTGGCTTTTGTTTCTGGCTTGTCTTGCCTTTTGCTCCCAACTCTATGATTATCTGCTCTATGCGTTGTAAAATTGTCGGTGTCATTGTTATGAGGCACGCGGCCAAGTTCGGTCTGAGGCGAGCTGAGGTTGGGGTAGGGCGGTACAGCTAGTCAGTGAAACTTCTTTTTACCATTTTCATTGGGGTAGCTCGAAGTTTTTCAACGTAATAATGCAAATGAAAAAAACTATAATTAATTGCCGGCTACGTACAACGGGCGAGGGCGTGGTCAATGAGGCGCTCAGCTGAGCTGAGCTGAGCTGAGCTTTGGCGTCAGGCACAAGCCACTGCGCCAGCGGCCAGTTAGAATACCCTGTAAAATGATATGAAACAAGGTGGGATTATAGAACTATTAATCTTCAATGAACTAAAATAAATATCTGCAAAGAAATGTCTTCAATTGAAGATATGAAGAAGTATATTTTACTAAATCTATCCAGATAACTTCAAGGAACTCAACAAGACTTTGCACCGAGTAAGCTTCCTTTCTGAAATGAGTTACATATATAAGATCTTCAAGATCTAAACTATGGTAGTAGCATAATCGACCTATATAATCTAAGCTACCCAAGCAGCAATATCTACAGCTGTAATCTCTCAGTTAGGTGTGCCGAAAATTGTTGCCCATCAACTTAAACTGAAAGTCTCATTTGAATCAGTTAATGTGCGTCCAAGTAACAATAGAAAACAAAATTTGTATTTCCGCTCTAAGAGATATCTTCGAGTCGCTCACTTCCTTCTGCTACAAGTTGAGCATGCATTTTGTTGCCTCTTGCTGCCCACTAATTAAATGAGTTGAGAGCGTGAAAAAGTCGCATGTTGCATCATTCAAAGATGAAGACGAAGCTAACTGCAACTCATGGCAGCAACAGTAGCAGCAGCAGCAACAGCAGCAGCAGCAGCAGCAGCAGGAGCTCCATGACCTAGGCATTGTGCTGGCATGTGGCATGTGGCATGTGGTATTGAAATGCTAACTAACGGTGCATTAGCTTCATCATTAAGCTCAAAGTCCGATGATATGAAAGCATCCATTATGCTCTTTTAGTATATTGAATATTTATTTGGCATTTGGTCTTGATTTGTGGCCCATTAGCACCTTTCGATTTAAGCTTGGGTTCTAGATTCTCTTTCTTTATTTATTTTGTTTAGTTTTTTATTTTTGGATTTTTGGTTTTTTGGTTTTTGTTTCTTGGGGGACTTAGAAAGCGTGTAAATTAAATGCCAGCGAAAGTTGACTTTTCTGTTTCCATTTCTTTTGTTATTATTATTTCTATGCAAATTAGCTGAAGAGCTCCTAAATTTTGTGTCGCAATCCGCGAGACAATAATGAGTTTTTGTTGATATACACCGAACAAATATATTTCGCTTTTCATCTCTCTCCCTCGAGAAATATATTTTTAACAATGTGTTAATTACACGGGAATAGAGAAACAAACCGTATGAACAAATCTGTGCTTAATCGTTAATTTATGATACTCGTAGCGGTAAACGACATGAAGCAATCAGCCTGAATGCTGATTCTTGGTCTTGTCTTTCGGCTTTATGCTTCGCTGATCATCAGCAGCGAGAAGTTGAGAGAGCTCTTGAGCAGAGCTCATAAAGTTAGCTTAATGTGCATATTTATTGCTTCGGAGTTGCAATAAATTCGGCATTCATTTGATTTAAACATTTGAGACGAGCCATAAATTTGAATGAATGAATGCTGCTGTTGCTGCTATGAAATTTGGAATATGAAATGAGGAATTAAAAATGTAATAAAAATGTAATATAATATAAATAAATATAAGAAATATTTCTGACAGACTTTAGCTGTCATGCATTCCATCTTCTTCAGTCTTAGCTTATGTCATATGTACAGCTAACATGTGATTAACATACCAAGTTTTCTTTGCCGTTGACCAACTTCTTTCATTTATTTTAATATCCTTAAAAATTCTGCCTATTTAATGTGCGTTTTTCATGTCATATTAAGGAGAAAGGCTCTGGCTGGCAGCGCATCCACTGTGATGATTGGCACCCAATCCCGCTTGTGGCTTTGTGGCAATCAAAATGCCGAAGCTGCCAATCGAATTGATAGTCACTCGCGTAAGTCTCGTAAGTCTCGTAATTCTCTCTTGTCCATAAATCCAGGATTCGAGACATTTAGCGCATTTTCAAAGCTGTAAACGGCATCGAAATTGTTTTGCAAAGCGCGCGCATTGCATCGGCTCGATTATCGGCTAAGAACAATTAAGCGTCTTCATTAGGCCACAGCTGGTAGCCTATTTAGATGCGGATACCTTTCTACCTATGTGACTAGCCATTCAATTAAGCACCGGCATGGACTCGCTGTGAGTTTTATAGAGATGTTCGCTACGTTATATCGTGAATTCGCGAATCTCTTGTGTTTCGGAGCTGAAACAGCATTTTATGCGCTAATCATTTACGATAGAGTTCAATGAATGAGTTTTATTGTATTTGTATGTTGTTTAGCGATATGTTTGACTAAGCTAGACTTTTATTTATATCAACAATCGATAAAACTCGTTTTGTTAAGCTAAAGTTGTTTATCTAGTTGCAAGATACATAGAAATTATATATCTATGAGCCTAGATAATCTCGTAATAATATTTTCATCTGTATATGATTTATCTTGTATATAACTTTTTTGTTTCACAATCGATAAATATCGATAGTCTAACTGTTTCATCGCTATATGATATATCTTGTATATAACTTTCTCGTTTCACAAAATTGATAAATATCGATAGTTTAGCACAGGCATAGTCTGTTAAGCAAATACTGAAGTTAAAGTATGTCAATGAATTTCATGGATCATGTGCCTAGGCTAAGGCAAACGCCACACGCTCTCATCTCTAATGGATAATTAGAGTGGAGTGAAGGTACTGTGAAGACCTAGGCCCAAATTGAATGCAGCTAACTAACGCATTTTTTCTTGATGCAACCTGTTGCTGCAACTGCCGCTGCCGCAGCCGCTGTCGCTGCTATTGTATGGAGTATGTGGATTATGTGTTTGTGTGTCACGTCGAGCGTGCAACGCGGTACGTGCAACTCGCTCAACCTGTCGATAGTCGGCCAGATATATATGTATATATGTAAACATATATATATGCAACGCCAATTGGCCCCGACTAGCAGCCCAATGTGTGTCGTCTCCATCATCAACTGCGGAGCGCCAATTCCCATCTACGAGCATCTCGCGAATTGCCAATTGGCAATGGCCAATCGAAGCCATAAATTATGTCGTTGTTGTAGCTGGAGTTGCAGTTGGGAGACTCGAAAAGTCGCCTCCGTATGATCATCATCATCGTCGCCATACATACATACATAGACGTAAGCCTGAGCTGCCCAGGCCTAGGCGCACATCAAAATTTATAGGTCAGTGGTGGCAACAAATTGCCAAGCTTTTCCGATTTTTCCAACTCCTTTTTTTGTGTGTGGGCTGTGTATGGATGATGGAATGTGAGAAGCTGCCCTCAGACATGACCGTGATCTGGACATGTGCATTGCATTGTGTCTACCCCAGCGCCCCTACCGACCTCACCTACAATGACAGCTTGTCTTTTGTCTATGTTTTTTTTGGCTGTTTTTCTTTGCTGCTGCTGCTGCTGCTGCCAAAACTGACCCACTCAGCAGCAAAAGGAAGTTTTCATCGATTGTCCCAGGCGCTGCACTGCAGCAACTGTTGCTGCTCGGCTGCTCGACTGCTCTGCTGTCGGCTGTCGGCTGTCGGCTCTTGTTGTTGTCGTTGCCAACATTATGACAATCGATTTGCAATGGAAAGCCATTGCCTGAAGGCGCTCCATTTATAACAAGTGGCCACATTGACTGCCCGGCCAGCCTCTACTCTGGCCATGGATAACTTTATACGCTCCCATCTTGAGTGTATTTCTTAGCGAAATACCCTTATATGGAATGGGGGGTATATAGGCTACGTAAGCAAATATGTGGGAAGCCGGAGGAGCGGAATGAGGTTATGTTTGCTTTATGCTTTATAGATATTCTTTCCATGTTTATGTCATACTTGTATATCCATCTAACTGCTAATCTGCTCATGCAAAACTTGTAATAATAAAATATTCATTTTGTGCCTATTTATGGTTAAGTTTAACTATCGACCTTTAAAATTGTTCTATGGTAACTCATTTGTTCTTGACGTTATTTTGCTGAAATTCGGCGTATAGATTGCCTTGAGTTAAATTTTTTATAAGAAATGAAATATATAGAGTTATTTAGAACTAGAGATTTACTATACAATTAATAATTGAAGTTCCAGCTGAAAGCTCTGAGTATATCAAGGGATTTTCTTTGAAATATTTTGTTGCTAATCCAGACAAATTTGAGATATGAATTTATAAAAGATGCACGCTAAAATATTTCTAAATTATCATCATTATCATAAATCTATTAAATATATTTTTTGAATACCAAATCAATTTCATAATATATTCCTTTGGATTGATAGATAGTATATAAAATAGCTCTGTATATTTCGATTGTTTGTTTGGAATTAAGGAGCATCTTGATGATCCCAAGTGTAGATATTTTGTATAAATTATATAGATAGTAGATCGTACAAAATACATTTTACAAAATACAGAAAATATATTTTTTTATGGACAGTTGAGAGATCTAAGACGATTTTTTCCCTACTTTCGACTGTTGTCTTAGATCTTAGCTCTGGGTCAGCTAGAGTATTTGAACTCTGGCATAGGCTTAGAGCCCGTGTTGTCATTGTTGTTCCTATTGCTCTCGCTGTAGTTGCAGTTGTCGTCGTTTGCTGTTGTCGCTGTCAGCAGTTGTTGTTGTTGTAGCCGCTGCTGCTGCTGGTCGCTTGTTGCTGTTTGCTGCCCCATGTTGCAGCTTTCAAAGTCAAGTTGTACCAATAATTCTGCATTTGACATTCAACTTCTCTTCTCTTTTTGTTGTTTTTTGTTTCTGTGCCATTTTCGGCCAAAAACGGTTTCTTAAGCTATCTCCATCCGTCCGCCCCCCCCTCCGCCAAACTGTCTCTAATATATGTATATATATATATATATATCGTTGCATTGTCTTTTTGGCCAACTCGAAGCTAATTAAGCGGAAAATGTCAAAGGCAATTGCTTTATGGTTGGCTTTTACCAAATTTGGTTGGCTCATTAAATTTGTTGGTGGGCAGCTTGACTTGTGGCTAACAGCACTTACCTTATTATCCTTGTTGTTGTTGTTGCTGTTGCTGTTGAGTTTTTGCTGATAGTATTCCTCGCGCGCATGCGTATTGAGACTGTCTATCAATGCGGAGGCATTCACATGCGCATCATAGACCATGGCATCGCTGGATGCAGAGGATGAGGATGCTGCTGCTGCCGCCGCGGCTGCTGCTGCTGCTGAGGAGGAGCTGGCTGCAGCAAGTGGTATATTGGCTTGTGGCGTGCGCGTGTATAGCTGCTCTATGGGCAGGGCGGGGGCGGGCGAGTTGGCAGTTGTCATGGTGGCCGGATGGGTGGAGCCAGCTGGCGTTACCTTCTGCTGCTGCGGCTTGGTCGACAGCTTCTGATAGCTGCTGGTGCTGCCAGTCTGCTTCTTGTTGCCCGTATTAGTGGGTGGCTTTGACTGGGCCGCTGCATTCGCGGCTGCGGCGCTGACACTGCCGGGTCGCTGCTGTGGGTTACGTTTCAGTGCTGCCGCCACCTTGTGGCCAAAGGGTCGCTTGGTGGGTCGGATCTTGTGCTTGCCCATGGTGCTCAGCGTGCGTTGGTTGCCCGCACTCGAGGTGGTGCTGGTATTTGGCTCCGGATCGGCTGCTGTGATGGCAGCGATATTGTTATTCGAGCGTGCAGCCACAAACTGATCATCCGGATCGGTGGCATCCGTCAGAGCATCGCCACTCGTTGTCGACTGCTCCAATTCCAATTCCTCCTGCTCTTGCTCCAATTGCTCGGTGGATTGCGTTTCCTCGGCGCTGTTGCCCAAAGTGGTTGCCGTCGTCTCACTCACATCGGTGGTGGTGGGCAGCTCCTTCATCAGCATGGTCTGGGCCGTGACCTCCGCCTGCAGCGCCGCCTGCTCATTCATGGTATTCTGCAGCTCCAGCAGCGTGGTCTCGTCCAGCAGCAGTGTGGGATCCGTTTCGGCCTCGGTATAGCCAGTGGTTGGCAATGTGCTGCCCTCGGCCTCCTCTGTGGACAGCTGCTGTGTGCTGCTGGTGCTGCTGGTGCTGCTGCTGTTGTTGCTATTGGTGCTGCCACTGCTGCTCCTCGCCGAGGTCGCCTCCTGCTGTATCAGCTGCTGCTCCTCAATGTCCAATGTCTCCTTGAGCCTGGCCACACGCTCCACAATCCTGGCCAACATATCCTTCTGCGGCTCTGGCAAATTCTTCGTATCCAACTCCAGCAGACGATCGTATTTCTTCATATTTCGCTTAACAGTTTCGATGTCGGCGCGTGTCTTCGATGCTGGCGGCGCCAAGGTGGGGTAGCTGGGGCTCTCCATGAAGTGGGTGCGCGCACGCCTGTTGCTGTAGCCCACCAGCTCGATGACACCGGGATAATCCGCTTGCGTGGCGGCGGGCAGAGCGCAGAGCATTGCAAGCAGCGCCAAGGCGCAGCTCCAGGCTGCACTGAGCGCCATCTCTTCTAACAGACCGGGGAAAGGTGTTGAAGTTCTTGCAGGTGGCTTAGCTGCTATTAACACTCTCACACACACTCACTCACAGTTACACACACTCACGCACTTTTCGAAAAGTGGAACTCGCTTTGGTTTTGTCTTTTACTTTACTTATTTATATCCAGTTTTGTACCGAATTTATTTTCTTTATAAAAATTACTTTTTTTTTTTAGTAATATATATATTTATTTTTTTTAATTTTTCGTATTTTTTGTTCAACCCGTATTAGTGTCAACTAACTGTAACTGGCTGCACGGCGCACGACTCTGTTGTCAATTCAAGTCCAAGCTGGTCAGGAGTCAGCTCTACTGTGGATATAAGCACTTGTCTCTCTTTCTATATATTAATACATACATATACATACATACATACGTATGTATATATATATGTATTTCGATTTTATTATTTATTAAACTTCTTCTATCTTCGTTAGCCTTCGCGCTCCGATCGCAGTTGCGCTGTCGTCTAACGTCTTGGTACAAATGTTTCAGGCCGCGTTGCGGCAGCGTCTTTTAAAAATTTTCAACCGGAAAACGCTGCCGCTGCTGCCGTCAGCGTCGACAGCGACGTCGCCGTCGCCGTTTCGCTGTCTCGCAGCAGACTTTTCTCCCAGCTTTTGCGAACCGGTTTGACTCGCTGTAGAAAGATACAAAGATCTAACAGTTGCAATGTCTGCAAAAGTTCTACTTAAATATTGTTGAATTTTTAACAATTTTTTACAAATATTATTATCATTATTTATTTATTTACTTTTATAAATATTTATTTTTGCACTCATTTTAAGCCAAAAATTTCAGCTCAAGACCCTAATTCTAGCTTAACTGTTAAGTTAACAGCTGCTGTTAGCATCGCTGTTAGGCTTCAAACATGTTGCATTGTTGAAATGTTGTTGAATCGTTGTTGAACTGCTTCAATTTTCGGGGTCTTCGCCTTAACTGAATGTGCAATATGTTGAGTTCGTTTGACAGCTGATCAAGTTGTTGTCGATGGCTTGGGGAGGGCTCCCGCTCGATAGGGGGGCTCGCTCCATTCAATTAGTCATTCCACGCACACACACAATCGAGCTGCTGCTGCGGCTGTTCGACTAGATTCTTTGCATTTTGGCCTGGTTCTTGGCTTTCGCTTCAATGTCAACGCCGCATCGTTTAGCCTGTCATCGATGTGCTCTATAAAATGATAGGAAAGTTTCGAGTTTTGTATGACGATCACGTAATACTCTTGCCTCGATTTGTTTATGTATGTTTACTGCTGGAGATTTTACAAATTTGACTTTTATGTTGCTCAGATCGGGAACTGACTGAGTTGATTTGGTTGAGTTGAATCATTAGCTCGTATAGGAATGCCTGATAAGAAAGTATTTGTTGTGCGTATAAGAACGGCTTTTTGGTATCATTGATGGCTGGACAGATAAGTGAGAGTTTTCTTATAGTTAGGAATTGGAGCAAACGCCAAGAAGCTGGGATAGCAATATCTAAAATTCAAGAGAAGCTGCATCTATTTAAGACTTTTTCTTATATAACACCATCTAATATATAGATTTTCGATATGAAGCAGCTAAGTTGAGAAATGTTACGAATCTACTAGAGTGAATCATTGTGAGTAATTAAAATTTCTATCTTGGCAGAGAAACTAGAAATAGTTTAGAGTAAAATATTATGAACAAAACTTAGTTTTTATAGCATGAACAGAAACGTTTCATAAGAAACAGTTTATTCTGGTTTTTTCTTATACATCAACTGCTTAATAATGATAATTATAACTATAATTACTGCATGCAATTATGCAGGCTAGAAGTTAAACCAAATTCATTCATACATAGTATGTGATATGTCTATTCATATACATCTATTCCCACTTACGAATAGGACATACTCTCCATATACTCTAACTCATTCTAACTCATCTCCCAACTGGTCAAACCTGCCGCCCAGAGACACCTCGCTGGTTCTGCCTGCCTCGGTTTCAATTTAGCTTAAATGACAACATTTATAATAGACATAATTTGTCGCGTGTGCTCTCACTCGAAGTTAATTGAAGTCCCCGCCCCCCTCTCGCCATCTCAGTCATTTCTCACTGTGATCAAACATAACGCGGCCCTCTGATCGTACGTGTTGTGGCTGCTAATGATCTTCATGGATTTCCATTTCTAGCGGCCTTTCTCATAAATATACATATAGCTATATATATATATATATATATATATGACTCTGTGGATATCTATAGACTAGATATAGCGGAGTGTTTGCCATTGAAAATTTCTACCATGGGAACGCCATAAAACAATAACAAATGGCACCCAGGTCGACGTCTGCTGGGCTCCCACTGGGTCCATGTCCAATAAAAGAAACCGAGCGTTAATTAAAAAAATGGCCATAGATCAATGCACCTGATAGATGAGCCAGCTGTGGTTGTTGCTGCTGCGGCTGTGGCTGCTGTTGCTGCTGCTGCTGCTGCAACTCTTGCTGCTGTTGCTTGCGGCTTACTTACTGCAAAAGTTGTCCATAATTTGCTGAGCAACTAGAAGAGCCCAAAGTTTTGCCTCCCTAATTGTGGCACGCCCTCCTTTGGCATGCGTTTGACAAGTCCTTAGGCGGTTCATTAGCCAAATGGAAGACACGTTCTGATCGCATTGACACACATGCAAATCGTGGGTGCCATTTGCCGTTGTGAGTGGGTGCTGCTGCTGCTGCTGTTGTTGCTGCGTGGCTAACTGCAACTGTTGCTGTCGAAAAACAAAAAACAAAAAATACGAGGAAAAACGAAAAATAGTTGCAACCGGGCAACTTTCTTCGGCTTATCTTTATGCATATGCAACGCAATGGCGGCGTCTGCATTCTTTTGTGGCAAGACGGCATAAAATATGCGAGCGACGCGACGCGGCGCGATCATCTGCCACAGCAGCAGCAACAGCAGCGGCAGCCGCAACAGTAATAGCAGCAGCAACACCAACAGCATCTGCAGCGGCAGCAGCAACATCCACGGCATTGGCATTGGCAACTGCAACTCTTGAACTTTACCAGCAATGAAAAGCTTGGCTGTGGCCCTTTTAGCCAGCGACTGTTTAGCATTTGCAGCCGAGAGCAACTTTTGCATAGACATAGACACAGTGAGAGAAAGAGAGAGAGAGAGAGCGAGCTGGAGAGTGTGTGAGCGAGAGAAAGGCAGAGGGAGTGCAAGTGAGCGAGCGAAAGAGATGCTGCACGATGCTGCCGCTGCTGCTGCTGCTGCTGCTCAAGTGCCAATGGCAATCTGCTTTTTATACCAAATACCCATTCAAATTTCTGCTAAGAGGTATAATAAAGATGGACTTCTATGGGACAGTGAGAAGTAGAATTTTTCATTGAATAGCATGGGTTTATGCATATCTCATACCTCGACATTTTATAATTTGTTGTATTTAAACTTGAACAAGATCGATAAAATCGATATTGATCTTCATAGCTAGGAAGACTTTTGATTTTTCAATAAATTTTCGATAAATAGCATTTACATACATATATACATATATTTTTTAATTTCCCTTGCTAGAATTTAATTAGAGTTTTCTAGTAGTTGCTTTTGAAACGATTAGGAATAAAGCTTCCATTGATTAATCTGTAATTACTTGGATTTTCTCATGTCGATATTTATCGATAGACAATGTTTCTCTTTATATACTTAAAGAAATCTATGAAAATCTATAAAATTGCTCATATAACTGCTAGTGGAGCAAGCCGATTGTTATATTATACTATGAATAACCATTCGTAAAGCTTATGTTTTTCTAAAGAAAGGGTATCTGATAACCGAGCAGCCTCATTTTGGGGCACTCTTACTTGTTGTTGTGGCTCTTGTTGCTGTTGCCGTATGTTGTTGTTGTTGCTGAGGGGAACTGTATTTTCTTATGTTGTTGCTGTTGCTGCTGTTGTTGTTTATTTCCCTGCAGTTTGATCTTTTGGTCTTTGGCGGTAATTTTTGTTGCCGCAGCGGCGTCTGCGCCTTTTCCTTAGCAATTGTTGCTGCTGCGAACACTCTATTGGCTTTCGGTTGCTGCTGTAGCAGTTGCTGCTGCTGTGGAGTTGCTGTTGCTGTTCTTTACTGTGCCTGCCTTTTGCATTGCATTTCTTATTTCTATTTTCGCTTTATCTACAAGTTTTGTCTTCATTTTTATTTTAATAGTGCAAATGATTCCGCTCTTTTGCAAATTGCAGCTGATTTTTTAGCTGGCGATAAAATGCACGACGGCAACATCTCTCTGTTGCTGTAGCTGTCGCTGCTGCCGGTCGCATTGCGCATTCTCTTTAACACATAATGATTTCAAATAGTTGCTACTTTGGTGCTGGGTGCGAAATTAATTTGAATTATTACTATTATTAGATGTTATTTGTGTAATGCGGCGTCCGATAGCGCTAGCCCAGGTACAGTTAGGGCGCAGATGTTGCTGCTGCTGCTGCTGCTGCATGTTGCTGCCGTGCATTATGCAAGATTGCCAGACGTTATCCACAGCAAATGCGGCACAGTAAGAGCTGCAACAAATTTCAGTGATAAGCCGAACAGACGGGCAAACAGCAACAGCAACAACAGCAACAGCAGCAGAGGCAACAATTGCTGCTGCATAACTTGTGCCTGCTTCAATTACCAATTGTTGTTGCCGTTTAAATGATTGCATTGTTGGCCACATTTAAATTTATTAAAACTGCGCAGCTTCTAACGGGCAGCAGCTTGGAATGTTGCCGCTTGCTACCGATGCTGCTGCTGTTGTTGCTATTGCTGCTGCTGCCGTTCATTGACCGTGCTACACTTGGCCTTGCGCCTCCTCCTGCTGTTCGATTGTCGATTCTCAGCAATTGTTTCTCTTCTTCTACATTCTGCATTTTGCATGCAATTTAATGTCATTTGTCATTTGCTTAATTGTGACCAAGCGCTTGTTGCATTTCCTGCAACAACTAAATGCCGTTTTGTAATTGTTGCAAGGCACGCAGCTGCCAATGATGTTGCTGCTGCTGCTGCTGTTGCTGTTGCTGCTACAGCATTTGCTCCACAGTCGGCATCAGTTCTGCCGCTGGGCCATTTAGTTTCAATTAATCAAGTTGTCGCTGCACGCTTCTATTAGCTGTTTATGACAGTGCCCCCCCCCCCCCGGGGGCGCGAGTCCAGTTGCTTCACTCATTAGCGGCGCCCCCAAGTTGCAACAGTTGTTAGAGTTGTTGTTGTTGTTGCTGTTGCTGTTATTAAATACTCCCGTGGCAGTTGCCGCTACTGCCTCACGGTGATTTCTCGGACACATTTAGTCCAGTTTTTTTACTTAATGCTCGCCCACGCCATGAATAGGAGCATATGAGCTTTCATTGCCTTGAGCTGCTGCTTCTGTTCTATTCTTCTGTTTCCAGCTCCTCTCGTCACATGGTCAGTTTTCTTCTCAGCTCTATTCGATTACTTTTCGTTCTTCTCCTTTTTCTTCTCTCAAGAGAGAATCAAGAGGAAAGAGGGAAGAGAGAAAAAGAGAGAAATTTGTTTTCTACCTGATTCTCGTTTCGCTTCATTCTCTCTCTCATTCTCATTGTCCTTCTCTTCTGATTTCCCCTTTTCTGTCTTCTCTCCTTCGCTCTCCTCTTCTGTTCTTATTTTCTCTACTCTCTTTGAACAATGAAGAAGGTAGATCTTCTCTTCTCTCTTCACCCCTCACTATTATCTATTTTCTTCCGTTCTCTTCTTAACTCTCTTCTTCTTTTCTCTTCTGTTTGCATATCCTCCATCAGCTTTTTTCTTCATTTCTCATCCTGAGCGAGTGTTAAACAGTCGTATCTACTCATTAATTTGTAGTTTTTTTTTTCTGGCCTTTTTTTTTTGTAACATGTGAAGTTCTTGCGAGTGCTCCATTTGTCCGTTTGGGTTTTATATACTTGGGTACCGTTGCAGGCGGCAGCGGCGCCGTCGCAACTTTTGGTGGTTGCGCCCCGTCCCGCTGCCTAAATGACGGACAGCATTTTGCGCCCAGCTGTCAGTCGGAGGTTCGTTGACTCGGCCACCAGTTGGCCGAACAGTTGGTGTTGAAACAATCAGGTCCGACCAGTGGCCATTTGATGAGCCTAGCGCATTGCATAATGTTCCGCCCAGACAAACGAATCAAGTCGCTGACTTCGTAATTGCCCAGACTGCAAATTGAATTTATGTTAAGTCTAACTGGCAATTTTTCTGTTTTGGTTTCTTTTTTCTTTATTTTGTTTGGGGTTCTTAGAGTTGAAAGAGACTACAAGTTCATTTGCCTTAGCTGCCAGTTTATAGCCCTGATTTACCAGTTCTACAAAAAGAATTAAATCTGTTAAATGACAGACTTTTGAATAACAGAATTATGTAAATTAGCTATGAGCGCTCAACTTAATATTTTATAAAGAAGGCTCGTAGTTAAATGGAACTTTTACTGTGGCAAAGTAACGGCTAAGGCAGCAAATGTTTGGCATAATAACGTTCTTAAGCTTATGCATATATTTCTGTCTTTTTTTTATTGACAGTAGTATAACTTTAAGCATCTTTAGCTAACAGTTGGATATGTTTGATGTAAGAATCTTATATAAGATATCATTTTCATGACGTATGTTTAGCTAGATTTATACGAAATTTTGACCTAATGAAAGTGTAAAGCAAACGCCACGAACTCGCTATTAAAGGCTAACAGCTGTTAAATAATAACATATATGAGTTAACAGGCATAATAGATAAATTGCTAGTGCTTGAAAACTTTTCAAATGCATCTTACAGTCGGGATACTATTTTGAAACTAAAAACTATATTTCTTGTCATTAACATAATTATAACATTACACATAGATAGCTCTCAATTAATTTAAATGACTCTAACATAACACTTAACATTAACAGACTTAATTCAGCATTTTCCCAACTAAAGCATGAGAATAAAATTTCAAATTATAGACAAGCCCGCATAACCATTACATGATTCCAACATTAACAAACTGAGCTTAACATATGCCCAACTAGAAACCTAAATAATAATTGATAGCTTAGCAGCATTTACTAATTGGTTGCCGTTGCACAAATCTCTAGTGAAAATATCTTGAATTCAATCGTTACGATTTTCATATTTGTTTTATTTATTATACGATGCGCTTGGCTGGCCGGTTTATCTTGATAAATTTTTAAATAGATAGCCGCCAGATAAAACCAGTTGCAAGCCGGCCAAACAGATGCAATCTAGCAGATGCAGCAGCAACAGGTAGGCAACAGGTAGGCAGCCAGCCAGCCAGGAGTTAAAGGCAAAAGATTGCGGCACACCCCCCACGACTAATTGTGCTCATTTCCATTTATCAGAGCTGGGGCAACCCAAATGAATTACAGCACTAAAAGCAAATTAAAATCGTGCCAAAGTGTTTGCAGCATAAGCATTTCACAAGACGCCAATGAATGGGCCGAAGCGGCTGGAGCAGCCAGAGATCTGGAGCTCTAGAGCTCCACATATCTCTATGGAGGCTGGTTGCATTAAGCATTTAATTTAGTGCCTAGGCAGCAATTTTCATGCGTTGGCAATTGTCTCGCTGAATCGGAATTCGCGTGTTGCGTCTTTTATTTTTAGAGCTATAAACTTGGTTGCATTTGCTGCACAATGTAGAGGCACTTGATTCTGCTGCTGCTGCGACTGTTGCTCGTTTGCCAAATGCAATTAAATGTGTGTCGCTGGAGCTGGCTGGCTGGCTGGCTGGCTGGCGTGCAGCAGTCAGCAGCCAACAGGCAACACTCGACGGCAACTGTGCCGCATAATTGTGCCAAATGAATTTGTAATTATGTGTGTGTGCCATGAACTTCAAATGGCCAACTAGCCGGTTTTGGGCATGTGAGTGACATCACATGCTAGCTGACTCCTGCTGCCACAATACACTTCAAATTCTGTTCGTCTTCCGCAGGCCAGCGTCTTAGACATGGCTAGCATGACACCACAGAAACAAAATCAAGCCAAAACAAAAATTTAATTAAAGCGCATGACGCAAAAATTCTTGCTGTTTAAATCAACAGCAATAGCAACAACAACGACAACAACGACAACAGCGGCAACAATAGCCGCAACAACATCGGCAAACAGCAGCAACTGCAAAGTCACCAAAGAACACGAACTTGCGGCATCGAACGAGTTCACGATGGCAAGATACACTGTATTCGTTCAATGAGAGTCTAGATGGGGTGGTAAATATTTTAGGAGAGTGAGTAGAGCATTGAAATCAAGGCATTAAAATGGATAGATGCATGTGTGCATGCATACACATGTGTATACATGCATAAGCATTTTCATACATCCTGAGTGTTAAAACATATACTTATGCAAACTTACATACATGCATACTTCAATACATACATGAATCAATATTTCTATCAGTACTATCACTAGGTACAAAAATACATGCATGCATACATACATACATACACACAGACATGCATACAAACATCAATATATACATCCGTAGATACATACATACTTTAAATATTAATAAATCAATATATACATCAATATATTCATATACACATGTATACATTTATAGATGCTTACATGCATACATACATGAATACATACATACATGTATACATACATTCATTCATCAATAATTTCTTACATAACTTCATATGCATTCCTACTTGCATATGTAATCACATCAAGCAGATCAATCCGACAAAAATAAAGTCATGAGAATTGCAGAGAAAGGCGATCTATACGTTTGTATTTATTATTATAGTATATTATATTATGAAGAACTTCAAGTCAACTTGGTTTAGCCTAAGAGAAAGTAATAGGAAAAGGAAATTAATCTATACATAACACAGATGATATCAACATCTAAAGACTTATAAGGCAGAGACAGTAAGCACAGGCTGTATTAGACAAAGGTAAAAACCCCTATTAACTGAATTAGTCCTACACATTTTGCTTGACAAACTAAACGAAACCCGATAATATAAACAATAGTAGAGAGCTAATATACCTCTCCTACAGCTAGGCCAAACAGTGCATGGAAACCAAAGATGACTTTAAAAACTCACGCAGCATTTTGGACACGGCCCAAAGTGTCAAAGTCATGTGAAGTGCGCGAGCGAGAGCGACATATTTGGCAAGAGGCGTTCAGAGACTCGACCGTGTTGCCGCCTTGCAGGCCAATTAAATGGCGACACTTTATGCCTGATGATGATGCTGAGGCCCAAAAGAACCAGAAGCAGCGGCAGCAGCAGCAACAGCAGCAGCAGCAACAGCTAGAGCTACAGCATCAGCTTGAGCATTCAACATTCAGCATCAGCATCCAGCATCATCATCAATCCCCAGTGGCTGACTGTGTACGCTCGTAAATGGGTCAATGATGGCTTAAATTGTGCGGCTTTGTTAAATGGTGCACGCGGTCTTCTGGTTAGCGGTCTGAAAAGGTCTCGACTCGGCAGAGTCGCTCGGGCCCTGACATCTGATCGCACCTCTGACTTCAACTCCAATTCTCTCAGTGACGATTGACTGATGGGCTAGAGTATATGGTAGTTTCTTTGCCTTGCGGTTGTTGACAGCCCCCTCCCTACCCCTCGGCCGGCTTTAACCATATTCGATTTATGAACTACAGTTCAGTTTCAGTATTGCATTTAGCATTTGGCATTGCGTTATTGAGTTGTTGCAGTTTTTTTTTTCTTTGTTGCTGTTGCTGTTGTTGTTGTTGTTGCCCCTGCAACAATTTGTCTAATGTGCCAATTTGGTCGCATCTACCGCCTTGGCTGGCGTATCGTTAGCTCAATGCTTGATCATGTTGATTTCT
Organism: Drosophila mojavensis; assembly: GCF_018153725.1. Classification (NCBI taxonomy): domain Eukaryota; kingdom Metazoa; phylum Arthropoda; class Insecta; order Diptera; family Drosophilidae; genus Drosophila; species Drosophila mojavensis. The sequence goes on along the minus strand of NW_025318899.1, from coordinate 2,283,431 downwards.
TTCTTTCGTGCACTTTTCTTGCGGCCTATCAATGACAAGGCAACAAGAGACGTTAGATGCCTCCTCCAGCTCCCGCACCCGGTCCACCTACCCCTTCCCCACCCAACCCCCAACCACCATTGACTTTTGCCTCTTTTGGCTTCGAGTTGAACGCGTTTCGTGCTTTACATAGCGTGACACGAGTTGACTGAATGGAGCTTGATATGCGTGTCTGTGCTAAATGCGATAGAAGCTAAAAGAAACTGACTGGGTGAAAAAAGTCAAGCTCCCAAATTGCCTAGACTAGCCATAGAGTTCTTACACGACTCACAGCGGACTTGGACACGGCTCTATGGGATTTGGTAGAAGTGTGGTTAGATTCTGTTTATGAATCAGCATGAGTAGAGCATGAATAGTAGAATAATACTATAGAATGACTAACTATACCATATTGACTTGAATTTTAGACGATTGAAAAGACTTGGTGATACTTAGGGATACAGAAAGAACAGGTTGACTAGAATATGAAAATAAATTAATGATATAGATATGAACGATTAGTACCTTAGCTAGATGTTAGTTTAACTGAAAGCTTCATTGCTCTATGGTTCGTTTTTCATACATATATCCTAATCAGATCTGTATCTATACGATATATTTATATATAAAGAGTAGTCTGTACGAACTCTTATAAAAATACTTACTGAAATCAAATAATCCTAGTTTACTCACGCTGCCATTTCTAGCAGCTGGCTATTGCTTATGGAGCCCTATAATTTCCACACCAGTCGCTAGATTTTTGGGTCTTTTCTGTTGGCGATGCGCTCACTTGTCCCATTTATTTATTTTGTATTTCTGCTGTTTAAATTTAATTCACGATCTGAGCTGCGTTGAGTTGAGTTGAATTGAGTCGGAACAAAAGGCAGCTACGAAAATTCCCTCGACGCTTGCCAATTGCAATTGCAACAGCAACAGCTCTTCTTGTGCATCGTCTTCATCGTCATCTTCGTCTTCTTCTTCTTCTAACGAGGGGACTTTTCTTTTGCTTACTTTCCGATTTTTAGCTGCAGTCGGAAAAATCTTTTCGTTCGCGTACTTAACCGCAATAATTTTGCTCATTTGAGTGTCGTGGAAATGAGTTAAAGCAGTTGCCTGCCACTTGGCGGCAATAGCAATAGCAACAGCAACAGCAACTACAACAGCAACAACTGCAACTGCAACGGCTGCCGCTAATGTAATGTGAGCATTACTTATTTCCATTTTTTTCCTTTTTATTTTTGTTGTTTCTTCTTACCGCCAGGCCAAAGTCTCTCTCTCTTAATTCATTAATTTCCCACAGGCTGCAGCCCGCCTTTGGGTCGCAGCCAATTGCCAACGTGAAACCGTTGAAAGTTATCACCCACAACCCACAAGCGAATGTGTCAAAGCAGCGAATGCAGTCAAGTTTATTTTTTCTGCCTTTTTTCTATTTTGGGCACTACAACCACAACAACTAGATTACACGCATTGTCTCAGTATCTGTCTTTCTCTCTCTCTGTCTGTCTCTCTCTCTCTCTGTCTTTCTCTTACATGCTCTTGACATCTCAACAGCAGCAGCACAATAAAGTTGTTAACGGGTGTTGCAATGCCAATTGCTGTTATCAATTACAATGTGCTTACTTACTATCTAGACAAACAAAATACACTGAGAGAATAAGGAAGATAAAGAAAGAATTATAGGAGATCGGAAATAGGATATAGGTGAGAGAAGAGATAGGGGAGATGGGAGATAGGAGATTGGAGATAGGAGATAGGAGATTGGAGATAGGAGATAGGAGATAGAATATGGAGGATAAGAGATAGAAGATGGAAGACAGACGAAAGAAGACAGAAGTTAAAAGATAGATGATACTAGATAGGAAATAGGAAATAAAAAAAATATATATATGTATGTCGGATATTTCTGCAGATTAGATAATTTTGTGGAGTGCAGCGTGTTCCTGCACTGTTGCCCTTCTTCCTCTTGCTAATCAACTGTCCGATTTTCACTAGTACGTTCGATTACATCCATCGTAACCAACTGGCAACCTCACTCAGGACCACACTCGATATTAGTGTTAATTAACATCTCACTCTATCAATATTACCCAATACTATGCATGAATCGATATATCGATAAGATATTCCATTCGAATAATACTATCATCTCCGACATGTATATAATAGACGAAAGACTGAATATTGATGATGTAGTATAAAAGAATGGAGATTAAAGACAGGCGAAATTAAAAGATACATAAATGACAGAAAAACAAAGAAGATGAAAGTGCGAATATAGAAAACAGAATATAATATATGCAAATATCGAGAAGAATGTTAAGCTTAATCACATAACTGCCTAATTTCTACGATTCAAAATTTGGACACCTTGTTCGACTGTTCGACTAGTATTTTTTGTTCCGTTTTTTTCAGTGCATTCGCTTTATATATTCTCTCATCTGTGCCATAATTTTTGCTGCATTGCACATACGCACAGTTAGCCCGCATGACAGCTGAAACCTACAAGTAAAATAATGTTCTCAAGCAAATGACACCAGCTGACGGGCAAGTGGAACGCACACTAATCGTATTATTTGATTATGTAAAGTTTATGTATGTGTATGTGAGAGTGTGTGTGAGTCTGTGCTTATTCAATGCAGTTCTATAGAGTCTTTTTCTTTACCATTTGTGGGCCAGTGCTGCGCATTGGACAGTTATGTATACAGCTACGAAAGGGTGTCAAACACTCAGACTCTGACCTACAGCTAACCATGGAGAACAACAACAGCAATAAAAAAAAGCAGCTACAACAACAACAACAATAGCAACTGTGTCTTTTGTCTGGTCTAGTCTAATCTCTGCTGTTCAGCAAACGCATTTGCATTTTTTGTAACTGTGCTTACGCTTTATTCTAACAGACTCTCTCTCTCTCTCACACTCTCTGCCTGGCTAAGTTCCCTGCTATCTGTCTCGTTTATATGCTAATTAAATCATATAATTTCAATCTCAATCTGTCTTGTCATATTGCTCGATTTCAGTTCAGACTGCATTCTTATGCTAAAAAGCAAATTACTTTATGGATTCTCTTTGGTCTCTGGTCTCCGGCTGGATGAAAGTGTTTTTCTGACCCCGATTCTCAGGCCATGCATGTGTCGGTCTGTCTGTGTGTGTGTGTGTCGCTTGCCATTGAAATCGGTTGAGCTTGAGGCATGTTTCACATATTTCATGATTTTACTTTTCCTACTTGTTTCGTTTGCATTTTTTTTTCTCGCTTTTCGTTTTTCCTTTTTTTTTTTTTTTTTTTCTCCTACAAGATTTTTGCATTTTCTGCGCATATTTTTGCGAAGTGCTGTTCAACGCGGTTTTTCGTCATCCCACGCTCTTAATTACCCACTACGAGTGGCATCCTCTCCGAGCAGCGCTGTTTGAGCTGTTGTTCCAATTATGCCCTGTTTCAGATGGCTGAATGTTGAGTAGATCTAGATCAAGTGTAGCAATGCACTTTGCTGATGTAAAGTCTTTATTATGTATTTAAAATATCATTTAGTAAACGGTGTTATGAAAGTATTCCTGTGGGTGAATTCATTTGGTACACTTGGATAGGTTTGAATAGGTTGAATAGGTCAGTTACTTAAAAGTTTCCAATCTTATACTCGAAAACTTTTATCACAATATTTCTAGAAACTATACAAGGGCATATGAGTTCATATAGAAATTCTGCACTTTGGGCAAATATTTAATTCTCAAGTTATCTTAGGCACCATTGTTCCACTTGTTAGGTATTCATAATTAATAATCCAATAAATTATAAAACAAATTTCATTTCTAAGCAGGGCATCTTTCGGGTCGACTAAGTCTGCTGCTGCTCTGCTTTTTGTTTTGCCATTTTTTAGCGGGTTTTCGTGTTTGTTCTGCTTTGGCAGTTTAATAACCAAAAAAATAGCTCGAGCAATTCATGAGTTCGAGTTTCTGCATATTTAATGACAGCCAGTCGAGTTGTTGACTTAATTTTGGAGTATTTAGAAAGCTATTTGCATAAATTGCCCAAATCAATTACAGTTAAATGGAGGCAAATTAATTGCGGGGAATTAATGTTGATTAGGGTGGACCCAAAGGCTTGTGCTGAATGCATGGCATAGCTATAGAACGTATGTATATATATGTATATCTATAAATAGCTCAGCTCTCATGCAATTTCTAGCTGCTGCATGCCACCTGTGTTACCTGCCTCACGACACCTGCCACCTGCCACCTCGTTGTTATGTATTTTTAATCATTTCTTATGACTTCATTAAAAATGCATTTGAAATTTGTATATTATATCTGAAGTGTTTGTCGTTGACGTGAGACCAGGTGAGCAAAGGTGCTCAGGTGCTGCCTGTATCTCTGCTATAGACAGCGCATTAAGTTGCCTGGCAACTGCTGCTGCTGTTGCTGCTGCTGCATTGTTAACAGCTAAAGGCACAGCACAGCACAGCTTCATTAGAAGCACTTGCAGAGGCAGCAATCTAACGCCCACTACTCTATCTTCCTGCAAGCAGTCCTCCCGGCTCCGCAGACCGTCTCCGAGTTCCTTTTGTTATACTCTTATTGAAAATGATTTGTATGAGGGTAGCCTGCCTACATGACTAGGAATGTAACAGGCCGAACAGAAGATAGAAGATGGAAGATAAATGATATAGCACAGATAATAAAATGTAGAAGATGGCTGATTGCTTCTTCGTTTTCTTTGTCAGGGTATTTGTTAGCTGTTCACTCTCGCTTAAATCCATCTTGGCTGCTTCAACCCAACCCTCCCACTCGACAGCCACGCCCCCGCAGCAGCAGCCTTAGCCTGGCCATCAAAGCTGTTGATAATGTCATGGCGACTGGCTCGTCCAGCTTTCAGCTTCCAGCTCACAGGTTTTAAGTTTCCAACTTCAAAGTTGATGGGCTGTCAAGGCGCATATATCATCATCATTTCTGTCAGTTCGTTAAGTTCAAAAATAAAAGAAGAAAAAAACGAAAATACCTTGTAGAGGATGCGCTTGATTTTCTCTGCACCTAAATTAGATTTTTGCCATTTTTTATTTTTTTTTTTATTTTTTTATTTTTCGCGCCTGCCAAAATCAAACTGCGCTTGAGTTCACCAGAAATGGAAAGTTGTGTGTGGAAGGTGTTTAGCAAAAACTGTATTTACTCGTATTGGCTAAACAATTATTATAAACAGGATATGAACACATTTGGCCCACAAATTGTTGCGTTTTTCTGTTTTTCTGTTTATTTAGCTAATAAGCGACGAAAGTTTGCCCGAAAGCCACGCAAAAAAATCTTTTAAAAAAAAAACCCAAATAGATTACATAGAGATGAGCGTATCGCTAGTGATGAGATGATGGGAGTCCAAATAATTAGCTAGAGCTGAATGGAGGGGCAATGTAAATTAGTATAAGCTAAGAGACGAGCTGAGAAACCTAATTTAGTTAGAAAAGAGCTTGTAAAGTGGAACTAAAAGTGTGGAGATTAAAGCTGAGATTAGCTAATTTTTCATAGGGATGAGCGCGTGACTCACGAGTATGGAAATATGAATAACTGCAGCTATATATGTAAGCTATAGCTCTCACATATATAAAGTCTCACATCTCTAAGGTATTCACTCAGCGCAAAACTATTTCAAGCAGGATGGATTTGAATTTGATGCGTTGTTTGCCATTAATTACTCAGCGGGTCACTTGAGCACGCGGATTTTGATCAGACCCTAATCCCAGTTCGTGGCCAATGTTGGGGCTGAGAGCCGCCGCGGGATGCTGCGCCACTTTCTTTGGCCAACTGCTCGAAATTGGCAATGGACTTGGCACTTGGTCAGCGCCGTTTGTTTTCCCATGATCGTCTGTCTAGCCAAACCCCGGTTTGGTATCATTGCTTTGGCTAGAAGAAGAAGAAAAACAATCAACGCGCCTCTAAATGCGAATTCGCTTGGAAGCAACAACAATGAGGGAGAAGAATTCGTGCGAGATTTAAAGTTTATTTGGCTTTTAGCTTTTGCTTTGTTCGTTTGTTTGCCTGTTGTTGGCCAAGTAAATACTTAAATATAGCACACTTAAACAGTTTGTTGATATTGTTGTAGCGAAAGTGAAACTCGAATCTAGCTGGGATGGGGCTGCCTCTAATGAGAGTTAATTACAACATCAAAGCCATGATCTCTCTCTCTCTCTCTCTTTCGCTCTCTGTGTACATATGCCATATCTGAGGCGTATCTGCATTGCGAGGTAATTCTTCTGGCCAGATTGGGCACAAGTTTCGATTAGGCGCGGCCACAAAGGCAAGGCAACTAATGCAAATAGGCACGAAGACGACATAGAACAGTTGTTTTTCAGTATGACGCACTAGAGATACTCTAGAATGTGTTCTTCTTGCGTTTGACTATAAATTAAACTATCTATCTATATATCTAGCTGACTCTGAGTATTATCAATCAGTCCTTCTCAATATCTATGTAGGGTTCTGTCATTCTAGCTTTACTATGACTCTCTCTATCATTCTATACTTACAATATCTTAACAACATATCAGCTTAGTTCTAGGAGCCCTAGCTCGATGGACATAACTCTAAGACTCGTCCTCTCTTTGCATAATCCATCACGAATTCATGGCACCTCGCTGGTTAGGGTATAGAAAACTAAAATTGTAATAAGAAGCAGAAAACGGCGAGTGGAAAAACCGCGTTTACCAGCTAAACTCTAAGTAGAGAAAGTACACGCGGCGCACATGTAAAAGTAACCAAAAAAGAAGCCGAAAAAAGCTTAAAAAAAGATGCGAATCTTCGCCTTTGCCTTCAGTTTCAACTTCAGCTTTAGCTTTGGCTCTTTGGATGTGGATTTTGGATACGACTTCAGTTTTCTTTGAGGTCAAATCGCGCGCTTTTACCGCTCGCTTTCGATCGAGGTCTGTTGCCCGCCTACGAATATCAGAAGATGTTGTCTAGTAAATATTACAACATAACTGTATTTGTTGTTGCTATAACGATTGTTATTACCATTGTAACCAGATGTTGTTGTTACTGTTGCTGTTGCTGTTGCTGATGTTGTTGTTTGCCCTGTCATTTGCATACTTAACACCTTTCGTCTGCAGCTTGTCTCGTCTTCGAATTCGAGAAAAGAGACTTTTCTTCACTTGAGCCAGCGACAGATTGTGCTGAGGTGGGCCACAGAGTTGAGGAGTGTTTTGGAGTGCTACGAGCATTGCCTTTTGTAATTAGAAAATAATCGACTGCAATGCGTTGGTGAAGTGGCAGGCGAGTCAGTCTATCCATCCATCTGTCCATCCGCCTGTCTGTCTGTCCGTCCGGCAGTCAGTCTTACTTTCAATTTCATCTGCATGTGCGCTGGGGTTAGATGAATGCATGCAAACGCATCTGGAGAGCTTTGTTCGGTTTCTGTTTTGTTTTTGTGGTTGTTTTGTTATGCATGATTTGTAAGTCTGTCGCTTTCTTTGTGCGGCGCTGATGACTCGGCACTGCACTATAAGATTACTATGATTACGATACCCTGTAATCAGCAGTGTGCGTAAATGGGGCTTGATTACCGTTTTGTTAGTAGACACAAGCCGCCATTTGTGTGCGTTGATGGCTCTATTTTTGGTTGTTGTTTCTGCTTGTATATCTTAGTCTTAGTCTCCATGACCAGCTGACATAATTTAGCTAGGCTAACCTATCCATCTAGTCGAAAGTCCTATGGCAACTGTGTTGCATTTAAAGCTATATTGCTCAAATTTTATATAACTATTGCCTGTACTTGTAGCTTAATTATATATAGAGATTATTCCTTGGAAACCAAGGCTAAACATTCAAATTTTCAGCTGAAGTCCTGCTGACTTAACTATGGTATTCCACTCAACATACAACAAAAATTTTCGACCCAAGTCCAGTCCATGATTTAAAATGGCCAAGGTATATTCCAGGGTATCTCGACTCACATCTTTGGTTTCATTCATTATTATTATTGTTATTGTTATTGTTATTGCTTTATTGTTGCAATTTATTGCCAGTGAGCAATCAACAGATTCGTTATCGCCGTTGCACGCTAAGAAATCCATTAATTTTTTATGTATATATAGTCAGATATGTGTATATATGTATATATATATCTGTCTGTATATGCCGATTTTCGCATATGATACTATTAACAGTTTCGTTCGATTACACTTTCACTCTCTCTCGCTCACTCGCTCGCTCGTTCGGTCGCCCTTGCCCCATTTGGCTGGCATTAAAATGCCATCAGAGGCTGCAACAGATTGTGGCAAGTATTTGCGCAGTTGGCGTTTATCAGTCTGAATCAATATCAAAATGAATCACAATTTATTCGAGGCAATCTAAAAGCATTCATTGATTAATTGCTGATCAGCTCGGCCCAGCGTTTGAGCATTTGAGCATCCGAGTTCCCACTGCCGCCTCGCTGGCCGGGGGCGGAAGGCGTGGTGGCAAATTACAAACGCCGTTAAAATTTCACTTTCTAAGGCAAAAACAAACCCATAAAAAAGAGCTGGCAGGTGAAATCTCTCTCTCCCAGCTTCCTGTGTCAGCGTCGCTGAGGAAGAGGCGCCGCCAGAAGAGGAAAACATCTTGAGACTAAGAGCTTGCAGCAAAAGAAATGTATTAAGAATAATTATGCCAGGGAAAATTGATAAGGCCTCGACGTAATGTTCTGCAATTAAATTCATAAGCGCCTCAACCTGTGGGGCACCCTAATTTTTTCATTTTTTTGGATGTAGCTTGCATGTCAGCGCCCCAAAACGTGGCTAATTAGTGGAGTAAAAGCTGGCCAACGAGAAGAAATGAAGAAATTTACGTAGAACAGAACGAACAGTGTAAGGTAGTCGACTGCGCGATGCTCGCTCAGAAATGAAAATTACGTGGAATAAAAAAGTGTAAGTGGAGAGTGTGGAGTGGTGAGTGAAGAGTGTGGAGTAGAGTGGAGAGTGTAGAGTAGATTGAAGAGTGAAGAGTGTAGGGTAGAGTGAAGAGTGCAGAGTGAAGAGTATAGTGTAGAGTGAAGAGTGTAGAGTTGATTGGAGAGTGCATAGTGTAGAGTAGAGTGGAGAGTGGAGAGTGTGGAGTAGAGAGTAGAGAGTAGAGAGTAGAGAGTAGAGAGTAGAGAGTAGAGAGTAGAGAGTAGAGAGTAGAGAGAGTAGAGAGTAGAGAGTGAGAGTAGAGAGAGAGTAGAGAGTAGAGAGAGTAGAGAGTAGAGAGTAGAAGAGGAAAGAGTAGAGAGTAGAGAGTAGAGAGTAGAGAGTAGAGAGTAGAGAGGAGGAGAGTAGAGAGTGGAGAGTGGAGTAGAGAGAGGGTAGAGAGTAGAGAGTAGAGAGGGAGAGTGGAGAGTAGAGAGTAGAGAGTAGAGAGTAGAGAGTAGAGAGTAGTGAGAGAGTAGAGAGTAGAGAGTAGAGAGTAGAGAGTAGAGAGTAGAGAGTAGAGAGTAGAGTAGAGAGTGGGAGAGTAGAGAGTAGAGAGTAGAGAGTAGAGAGTAGAGTGGAGAGTAGAGAGAGTAGAGATTAGAGATTAGAGAGAGAGAGAGAGGAGAGAGTAGAGATTAGAGAGAGAGAGAGTAGAGAGGAAAGAGTAGAGAGTAGAGAGTAGAGAGTAGAGAGTAGAGAGTAGAGAGTGAGAGTAGAGAGTAGAGAGTAGAGAGAGTAGAGAGTAGAGAGTAGAGAGTAGAGAGTGGAGAGTGGAGAGTGGAGAGTAGAGAGTGAGAGTAGAGAGTAGAGAGTAGAGAGTAGAGAGTAGAGAGTAGAGAGTAGAGAGTAGAGAGTAGAGAGTAGAGAGTAGAGAGTAGAGAGTAGATCTACTCATAAATCGAAAATTCTCCCGCTTTATCAATAAGACAGCTCGAAATTCTAAACAGGAAAAGTGCAGCAAACCAATATACTCTCATTTAATGGCCATAAAACGGACAATCAAAGCAGACATGCAATGCTTGCTGCTTTGGCGGTCATCAGTCGATTCTATGAAGCGGATACTATTAGTTGGACTTTTGTCATGTTGTTGTCTAATTTGTGTTTGTTGTAGTTTTTGGTCATTTTTAATGATGTGAAAGAAAGTTATGAGCTGAATTTTCTAATGACAGCCCTCGCACCACCCAACCACTGCCTGTGAGATCTATTGTCAGCGCTCTATCAGAAATTCTGTGGAATTCAAATTAGAAAATTCAACTTTGAAATTCGAAACTCTCACTGTTGCTGTCGGTCGCTCGGTCGGTCGGTCGTCCGTTCGATCTGGCCAATGCAAATCTCAGCCAGAGGCCATGGAGCAGGCTAATCAATCAATATGCTAGCCAAGCACAGTAGCTAATTCAGCGTCACATTCGTTCAGAGGGGGGAGTCAGAGAGTCAACTAGAGTTGCTGCAGTCATAAATATGTATATATTTACATGTGAACGTAGACACCTCAACATGCCATAAATAATTAGCCAACAAAATTTGCTGCTGCTGCTGTTGTTGTTGTTGTTGTTGTTGTTTAACAAAATGTGCAACAGAAGCTGCTAAGACAAGACATGAATTGGCGAAAAATGAAAAACTTTCGCCACAACAAATAAATAATGAATGGAGTGTATTGACAGCTCAACAGCGGGTGGGAAATTGAGCCCGAGCCCGCAGTCCAAGAGAGCTTGGTTTGATGAAAATCGAAAAGTTGGCGAATAAATGCCGCTGCCTGATCAGGAACTAATCAATTGTCAGCACATGAATGATGAAACACCTGTTGTGGCTGAGGGGAAATTGAGGATGATTGACAAAAGTGTAGACAAAAAGTCAATTAGTAATTCTATTGTAGGTAAGTGTCTGTTAATTGATGTATATATACATATATACGAAGGGATTCAGAATCGTAACAAATTCTGTTTAAGTTCTTAAGCTGCACTTTGTTATTTGAATTTTAGTTTATTGTTAGACTTATTATAAATCAAGAATCATTAATCAAGTTAAAAGTTATAAATGATATTTTGATATTTTTTGCTGCCCTTTTTAGCTTTCTTAACCCGAATAACAGTCATTAAATCTAATTATAATATATACTTATATACTTATGAATTTACTTATTAACTATTTATAGTATCAATAAATTCAATACAATTTCTATTTAACTTCTCAGGGTCTAAGAGTTCTTAAAAGGTTATCGAAAGTGCACCAAAAAAATATACAATTCGAAGATCGACTGAAAAATAATCGATCTACAGTTTGCCTAATATTGTATGTTAAGCAGAAAATGTTATGATGCGATGTAATATGTTAAGTCGAAATGTGACTCAAAATTGAATCGACCCAGAGTCTAGTCCCTTATTAAATATTCAATAACAAATTTAGTATATTCCTCTATATAATTCCTCTACGTTCTAATTAGATATGTCCATGTATTTCACAGACAAAATATGAATTGAAGAACTATGCTAGATGAACTCTACAATTAATACTCAACAAGACTATAATTGTTCACGACTAGAACTTCAGTTACATACATTTTCACACAGCCATTATGCCCAGCTTAACGAATTGCACTGGGTTCAGGGTATATAACATATAAAATAAAAAAAAAAAAAAAAAAAAAAAAAAACTGTTGCTCGTTGGGGCTTAAACTCTAATTAACGCCTCATCTGCAGTGTCCCCCCACTTGGCTGGCTTATGGCGGGCGAGAGAGATTGTGGTCGGTAGCCCAGCGTAATGCCACGAACTGTCTTAGCGCTGTGCCCATTCTGTCTGCCTGAGAACCTGAGAAGAGGCGCAGTAGGTGGAGTTCGTTTCGGCGCTGGGCTTAAAGTAAAAATCTTTTACGGTATTTCCACAGCTCACGTCGCCCAATTAGACGCACTTTAATGGGTCATTAAATGTGGATATATATATACACGTAAATGTGTGTGTGTGTGTGTGTGTCTGTGTGTGATTTTATTATTATTAATAATTTCGCGTTTTATGCATTTCTAAGACCATATATGCCCACTGTAATTGCAGTCAAGCCCCGGTTCAAATCTCTCAAATCTTCGAATGTCAGCTAACTGTGCGGCGGGGCGTGTTGTTTTTGTATACCCTGGCAAGACTGTTAATATACTGGGTATATTGCTGTGGAGCCAGAGATAATAGTAGATTATTTAGTATATCAATGAATGCTGGCAGCTTGAGCTTGAAGCTCAAAAGCAATAAAATGTGCAGATATATATTCTTATATTCTCATATAAAGAGCTCTTCTATGATATCATATAATAATTCATATAATTTTGTAGCAAAGAGATTTATAAATTATTTAACATATTTACTTATAGATTTTAGATATATAATATAATTTAGAGACATCAAACTTGATATATAGTTTCCCATAAAGTTTTTACAGATTCTAATGATTGCTTAATCTGATTACCGTAATGCATAAGAATCAAGGAATAGCCGATATATATAATAGACAGTAGCTACACAAGACCTCCAGGGTATCTTGTAGTCTATCACACCCTATCTTACCTGCTGTTGTTGTGGCTTCTGTTGCCTATGCTGCAGTTGCTTTGACTCGAGTTTTTAACGCGCCCAGCTTCCGGTTGGCGTTATAAAAAAAAAAACCAAAAAAAACCAAGCTGAAAAAAAAAACAAAAACTGCTCCTCTTTCTTCTATGGCTATGTTCGCACTTGTTGTTGCTTGGCTTTTACGATTTACTTTTTTCCTTCTCTTGATATTTTTTTTTGTGAGTTTTCGCCACGCTGTTTTTACACCTCGTTTTTTACACTCGAAACTTCTTTTTATGCTTGTTTCTTGATAATTTTTCCCGCTCGCCACTCGTTCACTCTCAGTTACAAACTTTTTTATGTTTTCATTTCTGGGCATCGTCGCGCGTTAATTGAATTTGCGGCATGGCCAAGCGCCTGCCCAGCTGCCCGGCTGCCACGCCCCATATCTCCAATCCCGTTGCCAGATCCAGCCGCGCATCCAGTCGTCTATTCGCTGCGCTATTTATTTAATTATATTGCCGCTCACTGGCTCCGTCCGCCACTCGGTTTATCTGCTTCGGTTGGCTTTCTAGCCAGCGATTTACCTTCTCTTCTTCAGTTTGTTTAGCACTAATCATTTGCATTTTTCAGCTGCTGACTCTTTATAGTTCCATAAACTTAATTGTCTTTCTTTTTAACTGTTTTTGTTTAGCCATGGTTTTTGACCAGGAAGTGAAGTTTTTGCTTCAATAAACATTCCATTACTTTCGTTTGCTTGATTTATTCTATTTGATATATAAAATTTTTAACTATGCAATTCTATGCAATTTTTACTTGGTTGCTGCATTCACTGTTTAGCTAAGTTTCGCACCCAAGCAGCTGCATGTGAATTGTTGGACGACGAAACTTGTTGCATACTTTGCGGCGGCAAATGAAAAGATGAAGCCTCTGAGGTCATCTTCAGTTGCAAGTAATTTTATTGCTTAAATATCCATATTTTATTGAAAAAGTAAATTAAAATTTTGTTTTTTAGAATCGAAATATATAAGTATTTTTATCAAAGGCTAAGCTTGATGAAAAGTTGACTGAACTAACACTCTAAAAAAACTCATGAAAATATTTGCAAATGCATTCAAGGCTGTGTTGAAATATATAAATATTTATTATATTCATTTTGTAGTGCTCAACTAAATTATTTACTATTTTTAATAAAACAATGTAGCACATATTTCTTCTTCCATATACATAATTAATTTTATTTATTTTGTTCTCGTTTTGGTCTTTATACAAAAGCAATATATATATATATATATATATATATATATATATATATATATATATATATATATATTGATATGATTATTATGAAATAATAATAGGGAAATGCCTAATACTTAATTAGCCAAAATACTCGAATAGAAATATATTCAATGGGAATTTGATTACAATGTTCTCAGTGGTAAATTTTACAATTTTTGGAAGAATTACAATTTTATAGTTAATTTATTTATTTATATATATATTTTTGTTAGGTATATATAAATATTTTCGTAAAAATATTAAAGCAAACATATTTTCGTTTCATTTGACGTTTTTCTCTGCAGTTTCAAACTGTTTATGAATATTTGTAGTTCTTCCTCTTCTTCCTCTTCTTTTCCTTCTGTTGCTGCTGCATGCTAATTTGGCACTCAAGGGATTTATACGAAGTTGGAATTGAAATGTTAAGCGCAATCATTTATATTTAGAATAAAATACAAAGTTCGTACAAATATATACAGTTAATATTAGAGATAGAGAGAGAGAGAGAGAGAGAGAGAGACATTTGGAGAGTGGGTTAAGATAACGCTCTTTATAAATATTCATTACAAATGATTTGTATAACAAACTGCGTCTTAGAACTAATTAAATATTCGTATGCATATAGATATTATTGTTTACATGTGAACAACAAAAAAACCTTTATACACACCGGACACTCACACTCTCTCAGACACACACACATACATATACACACACAAACACCTGCTCTCTCACACATACACATATATTAGTTGTAGTTTGTATAGTTTTTCTTGTTCAGTTTAATTGTTAACTTGGCGAGACTCAATTGGCTCAGTCGACTTATATGCATAGTGCTAGCTAAACCTATAAACCCACATATATGTCTATGTCTAGTATTCAATCGTTGGCCATGCAGTAGCCGGAATAAGTTTGTATGTTATCCTCGAGAAAACTTTCGCCCGCTATAACGCCGGATTGTGTATGATGGCTGGGACAGCGATGACCCTTGGGACACTGGCACAACGAATTGATATTGACCTCGTCCAGAAACTCCTGGCGCTTGCGCACTGTAAACAGCTTGCAGGGCTGCTTGCGCTGACAACGCAGACGCTAAAGAGAGAGAGGGAGAGAGACAGAGTTAGGTTTAAGCTGGAGAGAATTAGACTTATGCAAGCTACTCACTGTCAGCGGCGAACAGGCGAATAGATAGCGATAGGCTGTTGGACTATTGGGCGCCGGCTCCCGTTTGGTCAGATAGGTCACAGAGTTCTTGGGACAGCGACAGTGCACTATTTGCTCAGTGACATTCAGCTCCAAGGCTGTGGTCAGCGTCCAGGTGTAGTCACGGAAGTGTCTGCAAGGCAAAGGAAATTTAGCTAAAGCACTCCTGGATAACTGGATTTGCTCTCTACTCACTTGCAAACGGGCAACTTGTGCACGGGCTGGCAGAGCTTGTAGTGCCTGGTCTTGTCCGCAATGGTGTGGCCGTCCTCTACGCCCAGGCTGCTCGGGCAGCCGCCAATGAAGCTGGTCGCTTCCTTCTGGCCACGATGACCTGAGTGGCGCATATGCGCACCGCCACGTGGCGGCAGGTGTGGCAACTCATTGCCCGCCACCTGTTCGTAGCTAGGTGGCAGCGCTTCATTATAGTCGGGAGAGCGTTCCACGTAGTCGCTCGAGTGCAGCTGCAGGTCGTCCTCGTAGACAGCGCCCAGCTTCTGCATTAGCTTCTTCAAGTGCAAGCTCTCGTAGCGCTTGTCCTGGTAGAGTTCCTCGCCCAGCAGCAAGCGCTTGTGCTGCAGCAGTTTCTCCTTCTCGTAGTAGCTGCGATGCTTCTGGCCCTCGGGCAGGCCATGGCCGTGCTCATGATGATGCACGATCACGTTGTTGGGCATGCGATTCGACTCGGGGCAGCGGCATTGTCGCTCTATCCAGGGCGTCTCGTACAGGTCGATCTTGGAGCAAACCGCGTTCGGTGCGCACACCGGCAAGTCGGCCTCAGAGTCCTGCAAGCAAGGACAGAAAAGGAAACGCGAAAACTTAGTTTGTGACAATTTGATTTCAGTTTTATTAATGGACTCTCGCTTGTGCCGCATTTGCATAGCCAAGTGGCAAGCACGTCCTCGAATCTGAACAAGCCATTCAAATAATTTCATTCATACACTTCCCAACAACTGCCCAGCAGCAGAGCAGGAGCAGGCGGGCCCATAAGGTGAGCATTGAGTTCGCTTTAAGGGTTTGAAGAGCTCCTTTACAGGCTATTCAGGCAAATAGCAGTTAGGGAGCGCAGACCTCGCAGCAAATGGAAAGGTAAAGGATAGTTGGAAATAGAAGCAATAGGAAGCTAGAGATTGGGGATTATCTTTATAGATACTAACTGGAAAATATGTTAGGAATTCCTCAAGATTCCATATTTGCACTAAAGTTTCCAATGAAATATGAGAACATGGATCCCATAGATGGGAAACATGGCTTATGGATGCCTCAACAATGACAGGATATATTTTAAGGACTGCACTTCATCTACAGAAGCTGCTACAATCTACCATTAAATCTGCTGTAAACTTAAGTTAGTCAAGTTCTGTCAGATCTAAGCAACCCTTCAACTCGTCTACCAATTCACCTAGACTAACCTCTAACTCATATATACTTTTATGCTTAATATACCTTTATGAAAACAGAGAAGACCCCAAGTTCTGTTGGGTAAACAGCTGCTTGATTAACATATGTGTCTGTCCCAACTGCTATAGCATATCTAATGCGCTTCCTCTATCTATCTATCTATGTATATGTTTGTTTGGGACTCCATGGAGTCCTGTAAACATCCTAAGCAGATACTTTTCGTTTAATTGAATTCCTAACGCCTCTCAGATTGTCCTGTTGTCCGTTGTCCGTCCCAACACGTTGTTTACTTAAACCTAGTTCGTTCCTTGCTCTCTGGGCTCACATAAAAGCTTATGTTGTCCTTGTTCTGATGCTATTCCTGTATGCCAGTTCTGCGCTATAAACATAAAATCCAACTAGCAACTGCGGACTTTTAGTTTTTGTTTTCGTTTCGCTCGCTTCGCTTCTTATCACCCCCGCTACGGCCGCCTTGAGCTCGGCTGCCTCGTCTCTACTGTCATTTATCCCTCTCATTTGATTTTATTGTATGGCACTCTGGCGACACACAACAACACACTCACATGAGCGACAACAACTGCGTGAATGGCGACAACAACAACACGTTTCCAATGAAATTATCGAAAGCAATCAATTTTTTAAGTGGAACTTCTTTCAACTGGTACCTTTTTGACATCTCTCTCGATGAAGTTGTTGTTGCTGTCTTACTTTTTAGACTGAGCACTTGTCGATACCCTGTAGACGAATGTATGAGGGTGATGTTTCAGAGAACTGAATGGGGGTGCAGGATAAGTGCCAAATACTCCACGTTGGATATATAGTACATATCTTGATTGGTAGATCGTATTTGCTTCCTCCTCCTTTCATAACTGAAAATTTCTCTATTTAATTCCTTCAACTTATAGGGTATTTCATAGTTCACAACTTCCCACTCTGCACCACTTTAATTTGCTTCATTTTGTTGTTTTGATCTTTTGTTTGGTTTCGATTTCAATTTGATTTTCTGTTTGTGTATAGCCAAGCCGTGGCCCCTCGACATATGGCTGGTTCCTTCTGATTTGTATTCAAATTATTTTTATAATGAAATCAATAGGCTGTCTCCAGGCGTTGTTGAGAGTGAGTTGCACCTGCCCTAAGGTACAGCTACCTGAGCGTCCTGCTGCCCCTGTCGTTATCTCTCCATCTCTATCGTTCGCCCTGTCTCTCTCTCTCTCCCTCTCCCTCTCTCACTCTGACTTTGCCTCTATTACTTAGCGCGACCGTGACGAACCGGAAGTCCGGAAGTGATTTAGTGCAGGCGACCGCCTGGCGGAAGTAAATAAATATATGTAAGTGCAGCAAACACACACACACACACTCATGCACTGTGTATGTGTGTGTGTGTTCTTTAAAAAGGGATTAGCACTGGCACCGGAAGCATAGCAAAGCCAAAGCCAAACAGGTTGCCTATCTGACCTTTTACCTTTAGCTCTATGGCTTTGCCTATGCCCAGCCCTCTCCCTCTCTCTCTCTCTCTCTCCGTTGCGGAAGTTGTCCTTCTGCCTTGCTTTATTAGTTTTATTTACTTCCGCTCGGCATTTACTTCCGCATTTGCTTGGATAAATTCCGAAAGAAGCAAATCGCTCGCGTTTCCCACGCGTTTTTGACCTACATTTTATTGTGTGGAGGAGGCGTCACCTGGCCCCGCCTGCCAGCTGCAGCCTGCTGCTAGTTCCTGCCACTGCCACTGCCGCTGCCCCTTAACCCTTTTTTTTTGGTTGACAAATTTTTCAAACATTTTCTTCATATGCTCAAAGCTTTGTTTCACGGCTTTGCCGAGCAGGAGCAAGAGCAAGGAGCACTCGAGGGAAACCTTTGTCGTGCTATCTGACAGGATATGTATACATATAAATCTGTGCATATGTATGTACATGTGCATTATGTAAGGAGCTGTCTGTCTGTCTTGTAAGCAGCGTGGGAAATTCTTTGAAATCCGAGCGTGTATATCGATGGCTCCCCCTCTCGCCAGGCTCCTGCTCGCGCTGAGGGTAGTTTGGAGTGGCTCTTCGCAGAAACCGTTATATATGTATATGTATGTATACATGTGTACATATTGATAATCAAATAGGCGAGTGTGAGTGTGAGTGTGAGTGTGAGTGTGTGCTTCCTTTAGTATAAAGCAAACATGCTGCCCCTCCGCTCATCGGCTAACCGAAATCAGTGCCTGAGATAAACAAGCTGCCGAGTCGACAAGAAAGTTTACGTTGCTGCGAAACAGAACGAAGAAGACAAGATAGAAAACAAAACTTCAAGCGGATATCCGGTTTAAGGCGAGCAAAATGAAAAAAGGGTGGGGTCAGCACACGTGTAGAAGGTAACGTGCCGACTCCAGCTCCACTCTGCCCCTCCTATGCCCATTCGACGACACTTTATAATTTGCTCGCAGCAGCACGCGCGCGCGTGCTCCACAAACAATTAGCTTCATGTGTGTCAAAGTGCAAGAGGAGGAGGAGGAGGAGGAGGAGGCGTAGACCATGTAGCAGCCAAAAGCCAAAAGCCAAGAGCCAAGAGCCAAAAGCCAACAGCCAAAGGGCGCAGCGGAAGTTGAGGGAGATGACAAATGAAAGGCAACCATGCAACGTGATGCGGCAAGCACTGTGCAACTTTTGAAGCCCCATTGCTGCTGCTGTCCAGCAGCTAAGCTGTGTGCATCGACTTCTCCTCTGCTGCGTCTGCTGCTGCTGCTGCTGCTGCTTCTTGTTCTTTTTTTTCGGCTAGCTGCTTTAAGAGCTGTCAAAGGGTTTTACGCACGCTCGTTTAATTGAATCAAATTAACCCGCACAACCCCACCGAAAAAAGAGAACGATGAAGAGGCAAACAGCCGTAAGTGTAGAGCGGGGCGGGGGGCAGCAGCGACTGCTGCTGCTTGTCATGCCCCATGTGGCTGGGGGCATGCTTGGAATTCTGCGCCACAAGAGCTGAGCACCGGAAGCTGTGCTGCCACAAAGATGACAATGACTCTTACAATATTTTGTATACCCTGTAAGAATGGGAAGAGACTGAAAGGGGGGATGGCAATTATCATTTTGGATAGGGTAAAGGAAACTAATTACGGTCTATAGGAACTGAGGAAATATTGCCGAATTTGGTATATGATATGATGTAGAACATTTTTCGCAAAACATAATAGCTATAAAATGCTAGATAAATTATAAGTGGTATAAGCTTATTCAAAGGAACTCAGGATCTGTAAGAGCTAGAGTCATCGAATTTGTTACTTGAGATGCTCTAATGCTAAGAATGAAACAAGAATATATTTTCCTTAAAAGCTAAGCCTTTTCTTCTATGAATTAATAGATCTAATATCAGCAATCTATAAAAACTCCGATGAGAAGAGCTAATAGAGTTAGTTTATAAAACTTTCGAGCACTAGATTAGCATAAGCAGTTGCTCTTATTGTGTACGCATTTACAGGGTATCTAGCAGCACAGCAACTAACTAACGCATCTATCACATTCCAATGGCAGCCGGAGTGTGCGGTGAAAACGTAATTTAGTCAGCTGCATAACTGGCATGCCACTGCATCGCTTTAGCTTTTGTCTTTAGCCTCAGATTCAGGCCCAGACCCCAGCCCCTAGCACCCCCTTCCCCCCTACCCTCTCATTGCCTGTAAGCCCCTCGGACTGCTCACTCATTACTGGGGGGAAGCCTTTGATTGTCGCTTAGCGGCGACAGCGTAATTTGAGCTTGCAGAACTAACTGAACGACTGAACGGCTGACTAACTGCGTGACTGCCTGACTGAGTGACTGAGTGACTGACTGCCTGACTGCCTGTGGCGCTCTTAGGCAGTGCGCACTGTAGACGAAGCGCTCCAGCTGCACCTGCTGCTATCAATAACCCAAACGGCTTGACATGACGCGCGCAAAATGCCAACAAAAGGACTTGCCACAAAAGGATCGACCTGCCACATGTGTCTGAGTCTGTATGCGTGTGTGTGTGTGTGTGCGTGTGCGTGTGTATTGCCAATCAGTGACATAAATTTCTCGAATGCCGGAAGAGCTCTGCCCAAAGAAATGCAACGTCTGGGCAGGGATCGATGTTTGGTTCCCATGAGGGCGTTGACGGCGAGAGCGGATGACGTGGGACGGACGGACGGATGGACAGACAGACGGACGGATAGGCAGACGAACGCCGGCTGCTGCACATGCGCCTTGCATAGCCGTTAGACACTTGTGCCAGGCGGCTGCCGCAGTTGCCGTTGTTGCTGCTGTTGTTGTTGCTGTTGTTGCTGCTGTGGCAGGTAGTTTGGCCCATGCAACAGGCGTTCGCTGTTATCTTTTGTCTGTGCGTTAATGATTTTTCTATACATTTCCTTTTGCTTAGACTCACTCTCTGCTCTTTGTTGTTGTATTTCCACATTTTCCCCTTATGCGCAAGAATTATGCAATCTGGCAGCACATGTGGCTGCAGAGCAATAGATGGATAGAGGCAGGGGAAAGAGAGGGGAGCGGGGCAAGAGAAGCGCAGAGGAAGTGCTGTTTGGTCAGCTCACGCTGTTTACACGAAAATTCAATTAAAATTGGAAATTGTTTCTGAGCAGCGAACGGAAGTGAGTGAAGAAGCTTCTTCTAGCGGAAGTCACACGGAAGTTGTTGGACCCAGCTTCCAGACCCAAGCTTCCACTTAATCGTCAGCTCATCTCTCAACAACAAAAAAATCTTTCGTTCTTTTGCTCAGGCATTCCACTGAAAAACACTTAACAAAGACACACACACACACACACACACAGACACACATATAAAACTGGGCTGGACTGTGGGCCGAGCCGGAAGTAAACTGATTCTGAACTCGGCTTTGGTTCTTAACATATTTTGCATAGCCCAAAGACTTGGCCCGCGTCTCGAATCTGGTCTTGCTCCGACTTCCAGCTTAAATGCGGCAGAGCAGGCGGCGGCAGGAGATGAGGAGGTTTGGCTTACTGGGAACTGGCCGTGCCACTTTGGCGCGCCTTAACGGAAACATGCCAACCTCAACGGCAAAACAAGTAAGAGTGCTGCCGATGGCAATGATCGACTAGCAAGTGCCCTGTAAACTTAGGTTTAGATGAAAGTGTAAGGATGAGCAGATGAAGAAAGCTATCGTTATATTCCTTATATATAAATATGTCCATCGTTATATATCGGTGTAATTTATTCCACATGTGATTTACCTAAGCATTCTTGCATATCTAATGACCACATTGCTCAGTTATAGCTCTTAGAAATAAGGAGCAATACTTAAGTGATCATGATGTGCTTATCGATATATATCGATGAGGAGACATTGGCTGTAGTTGTAAGAAAATATATATTAGATTTGATGCATCGAGAGTGCATTAACTCATCAGAAACAGATCTGCCAATCGATACTTATCGATGTATAGTAGATAAGTCAAAGCTGACCGCCTCACTTTGTACAAAAATATTCTCATTCATATCTCAAGTCCTTCATAGCCTTTAGTCAACACATCAAAGCCTTCGCTCAGCAATTGCTCTAGGGTATGAGCAAAAAAATTTCATTCATAAAAGCGCAAAAATGCCAAAAGGAAGCAACCGCAACAGCAACAACAACACCAACAATAACAACAACAAAGCGGTTACTGGACTCTGTTGTCTTTCAGTTCAGGCCGCAGGGGTTGCTGCGGGCATTGGCCGAGTGAGGGGGGAAGACTTTGGTTTATGGATTGGTTAGGAACGCTAAGGAACTGGTTTGCCCGTTTTGCCAGGCCAATTGCAGCTGAAGTGGGCCTGGGACATGTTGCTGCCGTCCATTGTTATTGCAGGCTGCTGTTTGCGTGGATTTTGCGTAGCTTGTTGATCGTCACAATTAATGAACGAACGTCTACGCACACGGACATCCACACAAAACCACATCCACGTCCACGTCCACATCCACATCCACATTCACATTCACATTCAGTTGCACATCCTCAGTTGCAGCAACGGAAAAAAGCAATTCATTCATACATTCAAAAAATGGGGAGACAATAACAACAACAACAACATCAGCAGCAGCAGCAACAGCAGCAACGTGGCATAGTTGTTGCCATTGTAATTGTTGCTGTGGCCAAACCGCAAAATGTTGCTGCTGCTGTTGGTCTGTAAACATGTTGCTGACGGTAGCTGTTGCTGCTGTTGCCCGTTGCCTGTTGTCTCCTTTTACGCTTAGCTAAATAAATCAATCTTGGCTACATTGTTGTTGTTGTTGTTGTTGCTGTTGCTGCTTTCAGCATTTTTATGAATGAAAAGTTGTTGCTGCTGGTTGCTGTGGCTACGTATTGCTGCTGGCTGTTGCTGCTTGTTGCTCTGCGTGTGTGTGTGTGTGTGTATTGCTGCAGCTTGTTGTTGCTGCTGCTGTTTTTCACAATTTTTAATGAATGACAGCAACAGTAACGGCTATGGCAGCAACAATTGCTCGTAGCCTTTTGTTGTTGTTGTTCTTTGGATCGTCTGTTAATTACGATCGAGTTGCAGTTGCTGTTGCTGCTGTTGCTGCTGCTGTCCCAAACACGATTGTTGTTTTGTTTAATGAACACATGCGCAGTTGCCGTTGCTGCTGTTGTTGTTGTTGCTGCTCGCACGCGGTTTTTATGAATGAATGAATCAACAACAACAACAACAGCAGCAGCAACATCAGCAGTACCAGCAATACGCGCCCCGTTTGCGTATTTATAGTTATTTGTTTTTGCTGCCGTCGCCAGACGCTGTAAACAATGCGCCTTTGGCACGTAATTAGCACACTTACAGATAGCAGCAGCAACGAAAACAACAACAACACCAAAAGCAACAGCAACATCCACCAAATTGGAACGTGTCCGTCAATAACTGTAACTAGATCTTGACTGAAACGGAAACTGTGCTACTGCAGCACACATTTCCGCTAGATCTTTTCCAATATATGTGTATTGCTGCTGCTGCTGCTGCTGCCAGCAACAGCAGCAACATGTCCCAATAGCAATCACATACGCATATGTATTTACGTTTTTCTTCTTTTGCTTTATCAAAAAATTGTTACAAGTATAAGAAAAAAAAAAAAAGTTGACTTGGCGCGCGCGCCAGTTCCAAAACTTGAGCTGATTGCCTCGAGAAACACGACAGCAACAACAACAACAGCAGAAGCAGCGGCAGCAATAGGTGCAACAACAACAATATATATAAATATATATAAAAGTGGGCAAACTAGTTTTATGGTATCCAAGCATCCGTTGGCTCAGGTTGTAGCAGCTCTGGCTTTAAAGCATTTTTTTTTCTTGAATGGAGCTCCACTGTAAAAATTGTGGACTGGAATTTTCTGTAAGTTGTTGTTGTTGTTTTACGTGAATAATTGTGCTATGTTGTAGCTGTTGATGTTGTTGTCATTGATTGTTGTTGTTGTGCGTTTTATGCTAATGCGTTGGGCATTATTAAAAATATGTTTGCTCATAAGTGCACTGCGAGAAAATGGTTAACTGCTTGATTGACAATATGTATATATTTTATTGGATATATAATATAATATGGGATATATAATATATATAACTTGTGACAATGCTTTTGCATTGACCGTTATTGCTTTGCCATTTTTCTAGATTTTATTTCGAATATTTTGTATATATTTTGTTATCAACAAGACCACAAAAGTTTATATGCTTTCTACTTACTAAAAAAAAAAAAAGCTGAAATTTACATTAGACATCCAAGTCCCTTTTCTTTATATATAGATTTGAATATTTTCGCTCAGTGTAGGATTAGGTATGAAAGTCTTCTGTTCAACGTTGCAAAATTTCCAAAAATCTTTTTATTTATATTTTATAAATTATGTTTATATCATATCAGATATTAAATCTCTTTTCTTATGTTAATTTTCGCTCAGTGTATGATTTATGCCAACCACAATCGCTGCTGCTGTTGTTGTTGTTGTTTCTGTTAGCATTATTGTCTACTCTCTTCATTCATTTTTTTCTTTTTATTATTTTCTTGTTTTCGCTTTGAATCACATTGAATAATTTCTAAATTTAGCATAAAAATCATTCCCCGACGAGAAAGGCAAATAGATAGAAAGAGAGAGAAAGAAAAAACTAATAAGAAAAATTATGAAAGAATGCAAAAAAAAAAAAAAAACTGAAAAAAGTTCAAGTCGTAATACGAGAAACTGGCATAAGCTAGACATGCGCTGTAAGTCGTGATCGTGTCGTGATCGCATCGTGATTATGGCCTAACGTGACTTCCACATTGAAGATGATTTGGCTACAAATCAAATATGATACGACGACCTTCAGGCCGGCCTAAACAAAAACAAAAGCAAAAGCAAAACACACCCATAAATTGATGTGATATTTGTGTGTGTGTATGTGCGTACAGTGTGACCTGGCTATGGCTGTCGTAAATTCAGTTTTATTGTGAATGAAATTAACATAAAATATTGAGAGAGTAAAGAAGATGGCAAAAAGCTATGAGAGTCGTAGCTATTGTTGTTCAAAAGTAGGGCGTGCCTCGCTGTCGATAAACAACTGTAGATCACGCATTGCGCATACGCACAGTTGGCCGACGACGATACAAAAAAATGCCGTTTTCACACCTGGCTGGCAATTACAACAGTAACAATAAAAGCACCCACGTGGCCGACTGGCTGTCGCTCCATCTGTCTGTCTGTCTGTCTGCCTGTCTGTGTCTGTTCCTCTGTCTGTCTGTCTGTCAGTTGAGCCATGTTTATGCTTGATTTGTTTATGCATTTATCAGTCAATTGAAATTCTTTGAAGACCTTTGCTATCTCTTGGCCAAGAATTTAACAGCATGTCATTCATGTTGGCAGCAGCGGCCGGCAGCCGGCAGACGGCAGCCAAAAGCCAACAGCTTTTAGCCATGCCACGCGCACTGCGACGAAACTCTGTCAGTTGTTTAAGCCAAATATGCGTAGCTGATCTGCTTGTATATGGCTAACAAATCAGTTGTGTTGTTATTGTTGTTATTGTTGTTGTTGCTGCTGTTGTTGCTGTTGCCCATTCAAACATTTGGACGCTCTGTCGCTTTGCCATTCATTCATAGATTGACTTGCTCAGCGAAGCGAAACGCAGTCACTGTCAGCGTCGACGTCGCAGTCAGCTTTGGCGTCGCCATCGTCGTTGCCGTTGCCGTTGCCGTTGCCTTTGCCGTCATTTTACGTTTTCATTCATACGTCTCCACCCTGTCGCTCAATCGCTCGCTCCTGCTCACTCCCATTGCTGGAGCGCCAGAGTTCTCGCTCATTCCATTTGCTCGCTTCGTCGTATTTCATTCATGAATTTTCTTTCATTCAGCTTTGCGCGTCGCCCCTCTTTCTCTCTCACTCTCTCTCGCTACAGCACCACAACCTCTCTTCACAACTCTACGCCGCGCTACGTCTCTCACTTGCACACACACACACACACACACGCATCTCCCTGTTGCTTGCTGTTGCCGCTGCGCTTCTCATTCCTGTCTGTTCTTCTGGCTCTTCTTCTTGTTGTTGTTATTGTTGAAATCATTTTTAAATACCGGAACTGAATGTTTAGCGCTTTTAAGCATGGGAACTTTTTGTTTTCTTCGGCATCGAGAAAAAAAAAACAACTTTAGCTTGCTCTCGCTCTTTCTCGCTCTCACTTACTCTTCTCTTACTATTTCCAGCGCTTGTTTTTGTTCTTCGAACAGGAATTTTTTGGCTTTTTTTCTATTTTAGGTGTTGTTCTTATGCCTTTGCTTTGGGTTATTTTGTTTTGTTTTTTTTTTATGCCCGTTCAAAATTTATTGCAGACATACGGATTTCGGAATTTATGGGACAGCCATAGCGGGAGCTGTGCGTGTTGCTGCTGCTGCTGCTGTTGTTGTTGTTGCTGTTTTAGGTGTTGCGGTCTGGCCGAAAGTCTGGGAGATGTGTGTCACGGCAACTAGAGATCGATTTAGGAGTTCTATCGGGCTTACGGCCAAGCCTAAGCGAATTCAATTAAGAATTTCCCTTAACTTCAGATGAGATTTATAATTCTAAATATGTAGATGGTTTCCTAGCAAACAACATTGATCTTTGGCAAAAATAATCTTGAGAAATGAAGTCCTTCTAAAATCTTCTGTCTCTTAATGACTAGATTAAAAAGTAAATCCTTTAATCAAACGAGGTTTGCTCTATGTGAACTGTTTTTATTTCAGAAAAGTAAAGATAGAAATTGACCTCTGATCAAATAAATTCTAATTACTCATTTTTCGCACATTTCGTATATAATGAAGTATAGATTACAAACTGTCTGCATTTAGCATTTGTATCATCTTCCATTTCCTACTTGATTCATTCAAATGCCAAGGCTTTGGTGAACTTAATATTCATATCCAACGTTTCTCTCAGTGCATTGCAAGGCTCTCCCTCACTCCCTCCCACTCTTTGCGCTCTCTGGCTTGTTTATAGTGTCAATATTATCGTGCCGATTGCTGTTGCTGTTGCTGTTGATATTTCACGCCTCATGACAACTAGGGAGTGTTTTTTCCAATATTTTTCAATGGATTGGCCATACGATCTAAGCTTGTTAACTCATACCCAATGTAAAGTGAAACAATTGTCGTTGTTTCACTGGAAAGATTCGTATCTGAGCCGAACTTGGGGCGCAACTTGGCTTAGTCATTGTTCGTGCCTCATATTGAACTCTTGACCCGCAGCGCTAATTGGTTTAGAAGGTATCGCAATTGCTCAACTGAGCTGAGTTTAATTGATCAAATGTGACGACAACAGCAACAGCAACAGCAGCAACAGCAACGTTGTCAATAAGCGAAACAACAAACAACTTTCATTTTTCATATATAAAGCGATGTTTCTGTTGTTGTTGCTGCTGCGGCTGCTGCAGCTGCAATTAAGTGTGTGCCCCGTTTTGGTGGGTGTCAAGTGTAATGGCTTTTACAGAACGTCAATCTCTATAGGGCGGCAGCTAAATATAGACAAAAGCCCAGAGCCAGTTATAGCCGCAGCCTCGCAGCGAAACCTGCTGTTGGCGGCTTAGCTAATGCTTCTTCTTACAGTTGCTGGCGTGGGCTTAGAGCAGCCAGTTACAAATGGCAATAACAACATGGGCAACTAGCTAGCTATAGCAGGTGTTGCTGCTGCTGCTGCTGCGGCTGCGGCTGCATTATGCAATCGCTATGCAAAAGGCGCAGCAGCAACTGTTGCTGATGCTCAATTAGCTAGCTCTCTCTGTCTCTCTGTGTCTCTATCTCTCTTTCGTTTTACTTACCCCAACTTGATAGAGTATGCGCAGATCCTTGACGCTGTGCGCATGCTTATTGCTATTGCTGCTGCTGCTGCTGCTGCTGGTGGTGGCCCGATGTTGCTGCTGCTGCAGCATTTGGCGCGCGCGTCTGCCCATAGCAGGCTCCAGCTCTGGCTGCTGCTGTTCCGCTGAGATGCTGACCACATCTACAGTTAGCGGCTTTTCGCTGGTTGGCCTCGCCGTGCTGCTGGTTGTGGTTGTTGTTGCCGCTGCCGCTGCACCTGTTGTTGTTGGTGTTGCTGCTGTCTCTTTGGCATCGTAGATAGTATATTCCAGGCTCTTGAGCTTTGCCTCGCTCTCGGCGCTGCTGGCCGTCGGCGTCAGCTCGTAAACCTCGAGCGGCAGTCGCGTGCCCTGCGCACCGCCTGTCAACAGCAGCAGCAGCACTGGCAGCAACAGCGACGGCAGCAACATAAGCCGCAGCAGCAACAGCAGCGAATGCGCACGTATGCTGGCCATTACAGTGTGTGTCTGTGTGTGTGTGTGATTGGGTGTGTTGCTGCGGTTGTTGTAATTGACACTTTTTTTTTTGTGGGCAACAGCAATAGTTGTTGCTGTTGGCAAATCGAAACGTTGATTGTTTTTTCTATAGATAGTATTGACTGTATCTGTTTGTGCTTTGGCTTTGCTAGTTTCGAATTAGCCTTGGTCAGCAGCAACAGCAGCGGCGACTGCCTGCCTCACTAGCTGCCAACATGTCAACACACAAATCAAACAATTTACAGGGTATACACTTGGTTTTCTTCAGTTGCTATGGTTGTACACACTCTTGCTATATATATATATTTGAATCTGAATTATTTGTTATATATATTTAGTGTGTTTCAGAACACGCGCTTCGAACTCTCGAACTTTTCAACGTGTTGTTGCTGTGGCACGCGGTCTCGTCTGCTCGTCGCAAACTCACAATTCGAACTGATCAAACAGCCAAACGAGCGACAGCAACTTCAACAGCCGCTGAGCGTGCGGCAGGCCAGTAAATGAGCGAGCGAGCGAGCGAGTGAGAGTGTGTGTGTGTGTATCTGTGTGGCCAAGACTTGAATGAACGCACACAGACACACAGGCACACACACACACACATAGTCAGGCAGCAGCAGCAGCAGCAGCGACTGCGACGCATTGAATGAATGAATGCGGCTAGCAGCGCAGCATCCCTTGCATATGTGTATGCGACTGTGTGTGTGTGTGTGTACTGGTGTGCTGCTGCCTGCTCGCATGTCTCTCTCTGTGTGTGTTTGTGTGTGTGTATCTATGTGCCTGCAGCCGGCTCGCGTGCTGAGCGCTTGCCGTTCGGCCGTTCGGCTGGACGTTTGGGTTGCATCCTTTAGCCCGTTTTTGCTGCTGTTGATTTTATTTATATTTATTTGTATTTTTCTTATTCCCTTGTTGTTGTTGTTGTTTTTGCTGTTGTTTCTCTCTGTTGTTTTTGTCATTTTTACTACGACCGGAAACTAATTCCTGTCCAGCGACATTGTCTGGCTGCGTGTTGTTGTTGCTGCTGGTTGTTGTTGTTGTTGTTGTTGTTGTGGGTATTTTTTGTTGCTGGCCTCAAGCGCTGCTGTTGCTGCTTGTTTAATTTCGCGCGCATGCCAAAAAATAAGCCAGCATCAGCTACAACAACAAGACAAACTTTAACGCTTCTTCAGCTGAAGTGGCCAACACACACACGCACACACACACGCATACAATTCAAGCGAAAAGCGCGCGCTTCTGCAGAAAGCCCGCCAATTTTTTTATGGTTCTAGCGATAAGGTTTCATTTCAGTTAGCATTTCCACTTGGCCAAGGCACAGCTTTAGCCGGGATCACAGCACAGAGTAGAGCCAAGTCGAAATGGCTGTGGCTTTTATAAGCTTTACTTGAATTTTGTGAACTGAACTGTCGGCATAAAGTCGTAAAGTCCTATATGAAATATTAGCTTGACTTAAGGGCAAGCCAAGTCCTAGACTATAACTTCTAGTGACATTTATTAGCTTTAAGCTGTATTTTAGCTAGCAGTCAAAGTTTGCTTTAATGCCACAGACTTTCGCAAATATTATGCCCTGAAAAATTCATTAAGAAAATGAATCTGTATGGATTATATCCTGAAAACATGTTCAAGGAGAAAGTGCATGAACAATATGGCAGAATAATAGCTATTCCCAGGGCTCAGGCTGCCTCCTAGTCGGTTGATTCTGTCTAGAGCATGCATACTTGCCTTTTCTTAGTTGTCCATCGATTTCCAGCAGCTCAAACTGTAATTCATATAAAGTTGTGTCCTGTAAATTAGTTAGTTTCCATCAAGGTGTTGCTAATGTGAAGAATGTTAAATATATTATATTTTATATTCAAGAGCAGAATATTTGCCTTCAATTATAGCCATCATAAAATAGAATAAAGTTTCGCATTTATTGATATTTAATTGTTTTTTTATTTTGGGTCTCTTGCAGGTAAAATGTACGCTGTGATTGGCAGGCGTCATGGCAAAATCCTATCGGGCGACCTGACCCAGGGCAGCGGCAACTTCTCGGTGACCTGCCTGCTGCCGGTGATCGAATCGTTCAACTTTGCGCAGGAGATACGCAAACAGACATCTGGCTTGGCCTGTCCGCAGCTAATGTTCAGCCACTGGGAGGTAAGTGTGCAATCAGAGCAGCTGTTGCTGTTGCTGCAGTTGCTTGATCTCTTTTTTGGGCGCAAGTCACAAAAGTTGCCCCTCTTGAAACATATGGCATATGTGCGTGCTTTTTGCCTTTACGGTCTGTCGTTGGTCAGCTAAAATCTCAGTTTACCTACGCTGATGCTGCTGCTGCTGCTGCTGCTGCTGCTGCCTTCTGCTGAAGTCTTATAAGCTAAACCACAGCAGCAGCACCAGTGGTAGCATCAGCAACAGTTGCTCTGAAAGTTATATGGTCCATTTGAGCTGCTGTTGCAGCTGTGTGCAATATTTTATTGCTGGCAGTTGCCAAAGCAATGCCAAGTGCTCGGCCTTTCCCCTGACCTTGTGCAGTGCCCAAAGTTGATCTCAATGCCCACTTGGTCGAGCGGATGGCGTATGGCGTATGTCGGATGGGCCCAAACGGCGGATGGGCTCGCTCAAAAAAATGATTAATATATAGAGAGGCGCAGCAGCGCACGTGCACCACACAAAGGCGTCAATTACGTTTTCAGCAAGTGTTTAGCTTCAACTGATATATATGTAAAATATATCTTTTTATTGGGACTAGGGCATTTAGTTTATAGAATTCCACTCTCCTCCATCAAATTATAGCTTATACTGAATAGAGCTGTGCATCCATTCGCAAATTTTTGATTAGATTGGATGTTGAGCAATTAAACATTTCTTTGCTACCAATCAAGACTTTTTTGGAGATACTTAAATAAATGTATCAATTCAATATATCAATCACTGAAATATAATATAAATTCTAATTCAATTTTGTTGACTTAATTATTTTGTTTTTAATTCAAATTTATTGTTTATTTATTTTCTTCAAATCAGTTGCTACCAATTAAAAATATAGTAAATTGTAAATTTAGTGAAAATTTAATTTTTTTAAATTTTTTTTTAAATGTTATTTATCATATATATTTTTTTTTATATATTTCTTATTTTTATTTATTTGCTTTTCTTAAAACCTTTTTTTAAATGATAGTGTGTGTATGTGCTCGTGTGTGTGTGTGTGTGTGTGTATTGTGTATCGCCCAACCAATCGATAACAACAAGTTTTTGTATAATGACTTCCGGTGATTTTCTATTTCTCAGCTGAAGTTTTGCCGGGAACGTTGTCTACGTTGCTTTTGTTGTTTGTTGTTGCTGTTGTTTGTTGTTGCTGTTGCTGTTACTGTTGCTGGTTGTTGTTGTGTTTTTGCTGCTTTCGTATAATTTCATACGCATTTCCAGCATCCGTCCGAAAAGGGAGGGACGCAGCACATTTGTAACTTTCCGTGGCGTCTCGTCGTGTAGAAATCTAAACGGAAACTAGTTTGGCCAGCAGCACAAATAAGTGCATTATTATTAAGACAATGGGAAAGCTAAAACACAACGTGCTTGCTGCTGCTGTTGTTGTTGTTGTTGTTGTTGTTATTGCTGCTGTTGTCGTTGACTGCCATCAATTAGAATGCGACAACAACAACAACAACAACATCGACATCGACAATCGCCGTGATGTGTGTCACCTGGCGATTGAGTTGGTTCATTTCATATCGCAAGAAAAAAAAAACTTGCTGACGTTTTAACACAATTAAAAGCAGTTACGCCCACCTCCACACACACACACACACACACACACACACACTGAGTTATGTCCAAGACTGACCGCGAGTGCGCGGGCGTGGGCGTGGGCGTGGGCGTGTTCAGTGGGCGCAGTTGTCACGTGCCCACAATAAAGCAAGCAACTGGCCTGAGGTGGGTGGAGCTGGAAGCAGCGGACGCATTTGAATGCTGTTGCCACAATGATGCGGCCTACAAAGAATTCGTTAACAACGGCAACGGCCACAGCCACAGCCACAACCACATTTGAGCTGTTGCACTGGCAGCTATGCGACTCCACCTCTAGATCTTTCTCTAATTCTCTCTCTTTCTCGCACTGAGTGTCTCTCCTATTCTTATTTTTTATATATTTATTCTAATCTCTCTTATGTTCATTTTCTGTCTTCCTTACCGTCTCTTTGTTACTGCCCCTCTGTGTCTCACTCTATTCCTCTCTCTCTCTCTCTCTTTCTCTCTCTTTTACTCCCTCCTTTCTCTATCTCTCTCTTTTACTCCCTCCTTTCTCTGTCTCTCTCTTTTACTCCCTCCTTTCTCTGTCTCTCTCCCTCTCTGTCTTACTCCCTCCTTTCTCTGTCTCTCTCTCTCTTTTACTGCGTCCTTTCTCTGTCTCTCACTCTTTTACTCCGTCCTTTCTCTGTCTCTCTCTCTCTCTTTTACTATCTCTTTCTTTCTCTCTTTTTCTCTCTCTTACTCCCTCCTTCTTTCTCTCTCTATGCATCCATCTTTGTCTTATCCTCATGCTCTGTAAACTCACCCCGCTTATCGACCTTTCTGCTCGAGTCCCAAAAATAACTAATTTTCAGTTTTCATATATGTAAGTCGATTCCTCATCTAACGAATTAAAGCCTCAAGCAGACACACACATATACATATATACATTTTCATATATATATATAGTTTAAAGCTTAGGAAGTCTCTCCCTGCTGCTATTGCAACTGCAACAGTTGCTACTGTCTTGCGCATTTCTGTTATAATTTGATATTGCAATACCCTGTACAGAGCATGACAACAGTAGAGTATACTTAACATTCCGCTAAGCAATAAAGTGTATTCGGCTAAGTATGTCAACTTATAATATTGAAATATAACTGCGGTAGGGCATATAACTTTAATATTTGTATAATAGATATATGTGATAGTATATGCTAAAAATATCTTCGATCAACTCTGCGAAAGCCATTAACTATACTATATATGACTATATATTTGTAAGTTAGTATGATGTATCCGATAAAGTAATTAAAATTATTCTTAGTAACCAGATCTTCACTATAATCTTCCTTATTTTACTCAATTCCATATATTCTATATATAATTCCGTAAACACATTTTGAAAGCATTCTTTTCCCTCAAATTTCTCCCATTATTACGCAATCAGTACACGATTCTCTTTGCTCCGCTCAAGGCCTTCTTTGCCTCATTCCAAATTACAAGAAAGAAAAAAAAAGTAAATAAATAAAATCCCCTCCTAAAATTCCCTTTCAGCTCGGCTTTGGCTACTGGTCTTACTTGGATTCTTATTGGAGTTTCAAATGAGCAGCGGCAGGCACAGACCGGGTGGAAGGAGGATGGGGAGGGTAGGGGTAGGGGTAGAGGTCCGCTTGTGCCTTTCATTTGTTCAGTTTGCTGTTGTTATTGTTGTTGTAGTTGTTGTTGTTCTTGTTTAGAGTGTTTATCATTAACGCGTCGCATATGATTGTTATTATTATTATTATTGTTGTTGTTGTGTTTGTTGTTGTTGTTGCTGTGCTTTGCATAACTTGAAAACTACTTGAAGTGAAAAATAAAACAGAGCAGAACAGAGCTGAGGCAGAGCAGCGAACCCAAAAGAACAGAGCCAGAAGAGGGCAGAGCAGGGCAGAGCAGAGCAGAGGGGCCCAGACAAATAACAAATAATCTGATAACTCGTTTTGTACCTGCAAGAGACAGCAGAGAGACCCCCAGCTTCCAGCTAGCGAGACTATCGCCCCAGCTCCAAAGGGAAAGTCTTCAATGGAGCGCAGAGCAGGCGAGGAATATGGAATATGTTGCCCAGTGCTAAGACGACGATGACGACGACTGCGAGTCTTGAGGTTGAGGTTGAGGTTGAGGCCGTGGCAGTGCCCTAAAGTCTACGCTGCATATGGCACACACACACACACATACACACCTGTATTTGCATGTGCGTGTGTGTGTGTGTGTGTGGTTTTGTTTGTGTGTATATTTTGAAGTTGAGGTCCAAGCCGGCAAGTGCTTATCCAAGTGGCTGTGGCAATCCTTTAGGCAGTTGTTGTTGCTGTTGTTGTTGTTGTTGTTGTTATTGTTGCGCTTAAGTGGAACGTGGTTTGCATTGTGCGCGCTGTCAAAATGACGCTCGTCGAGGCTCGAGGCTCGAGCTCGACTTTGCAGCGCATGCGCAACGGACGTTCCATTTGTATTGCTGTTGCTGCTGCCGCTGTTGCTCGTGGTCACAGCTAGCACTCTGCCTCTGCCTCTGCCTCTGCTTTTGCCTCTGCTTCTGGCTCTGGCTCTGGCTCTGGCTGTGGCTCTGTTTCTGGCGCGCGATAATAATCTCAACTGCGGGCCGCGCTTTGCTCATATATATATATATATATATATATATATTTATTTTTTTTTTTACTCTGTTGCCCCTTCCTCTGCCGCTGCCTCGTTCCCGATTCTGTTCAGAGCTGCGCGTATTTCGGTAGCTGCCGCGTAAATTACCTGCATGCGGACAGGTAAACACACTCACACACACACATACACGTACGTACGCTTATACAAACAATCAGTCGAGAGTATCCGACTCACGCGTCTCTCGCGTGTTTCGTCTTTCAAGCGAAGTATCAAGTCACAAATGATATATGTACATTTATATATACATGATTTTCTTTTATCATAATACGAACTGTTCTTAGTATAAGGAACTCAAAAATATGGAATGACATGTCTTCTATGAAGCGTGCATATGTGGAGAAAAATATGATGCTCCTGAGCATAGCTACCTGTAGGACTTTTGTAGTATTATTTTCGTCATCTTCTTTTCGCTGTAGGACTTTTTTATTTTCTTCTCCTTTTCTTCTCTATTATTTTGCCTTATTTTTATCAAGTGTTGAATCCATGCCATTCAGCTTTAGTATCTTAACAATACAATCGATGAAATATAAAAGATAAAGTCACTTGCTAACAGGCCTTAAGTCGGTGGGGCAAAGGGAAGGTGTTGAGTATATCAAGTTCTTCTGAATCGAATTGGGGGATTTATACAGCAACCGATTTAAGGCTTAAAACTTTTCAGCAAGTAACTTAACATTGTTCTATAATGTTTCCGATCTGAATTTCCTTGTTTTCTCTCTTTAAACTTCATTCTTATTCAATTTAAGACCGCGAAACTTTCGAATCTCTTGCCTTTCCAAATATTTTTCTATACTCGGAGTTGTATTACTTAAAGAACTCCCCTTCATTGCTATCTTTGAGTATGTCCTATGGGACTGTGATTTCACGTAGTCAAGCTGGGATCTGAGCAAAGGACTATGTCTATATATACTACTGTAAAGGATCTTAGGTTACTCATTATATATTTATAATGAAATTTTTCTAGAATTTTAATTCTTATTATAAAATTGAGTACTTCTAGCTATTCAGATTCTCTCCAAGTACCCGAGCTAACTTCTGATTTGCTTAGTTTCTCGCGGTGTATGCCGCCGTTTGTGCTCATTTGTCTGGACCGGCTCAGACGCAAGCGTTGCGCACTTTTGGAGCACTTCAGCTGCCAACGGGCTTGAATTGTTTTGTGTTGTTCGACTTGACGAACCGTTGTGCGTTGGGGAAAGCAGCGTTCCCTTCTAGCTGCGTGTTCTTCTCGAAGACTCTTTTGAGCATGTGCAAAAGGATAGCAAGGAAACACACACACACACACATACAAACAAACTGAGCTTAAGCTGTAGCTGGGGATTGCCCGTGTCTTGGCGTGGACCGCGTGTCGTCTTTGCAGATTACGTTAGCTACTGCTGCAGCCTCATCCTCTCTCTCTCTCTCTCTCTCTCTCGTCTTGCTCTGAGCTGATCTCGTAGCCCCTGCCTTGGCCTTGTTCGTTGTTGTTAAACAAGCGAAACGTTGTGCCCGATAATCATCTACATTTGGGGCTCTGGGAGCACAGTTTAGCGTAGTGCGAACAGATGCTGCTAAAGGAGAACAAGTAAAAGTGCTTCAATTCGAGCATGCACAGCTAGCACATATTCTATAAACAGTTCAAATATGGGAAGGTAATAAATGGATAGGTTGAGTCCAAGCTCGTTGGTTAAGAATATTACGAGATACACCATCTGAGAAATCTTCTTGTAAGTAAATGACCTGCTAGCCTTTCTATTATAAAGGAAACCCCCATTCAGAATCTCTGCTATCAGCTATCAACTATAAAATGACTTGCTAGTCTTCACATCCAGAACCTTCTCTGTTATATAGGCACAGCATCTAATTAGAGAGCAACAAAGTGAAAGGCATTCGTGAAGAGCATCTCTAGTCAGAGACTCTTCTCGATTTTGAGCGTCTATTCGATATTTCTCATATGATTCAACTGACTGTAAGAGCTGATCAGGGTTAGATGTATGGCCTTGAGACTAGCAGACTTGAGTTAGCAGCTAGCTAGCTCATGCCTATGGCTATAGGCAAGATACCCCTTTCGCTCAATTGGCTGTATAGGGTATACTTAACAAAAGTTTCTTTGCGCACGAACTGAAACCAAATCCTGTTGCAACTCTTCACTCAAGCTATTCACAAAAGCAAAGTTCCTGGCATTGAGCTGGCTTTTCGTTAGGGGCCAGCCTTTCCGCAGAAGCAGCACAACAAGAACAACACGGTTCGACACCCGCCTGCTGTGCACAACAAAACACAACCAGGCTGGTTGCTGTTGCTGGTTGCTGTTGCTGGTTGCTGGTGCTGTTGCTGGTGCTGGTTGGCAATCATCAATCACTGGCAAATACTTCACGCCATTCACTAAAATTCTGCGTATCCTGGCGTGCCTTATCACGCAATGGACGCCTTTGTGTCCTTTCTATCCCACTTGGTATTGAAAAAGTCATTAAGGATGCGCAACAGCCATTTGAATGTCTTTCCAGACGGGACACTCGAGGCACTCGAGCGTAACAATGAAGATGTGAAAATGCACGCTTTCCCTGATTGCCAGCACGCACACACACACACACACGCATACACATACACACAGAGAGACATATAGAAACGCTCACACGCACACAGTCATAAAATATCACGCAAAGCAGGCGCAGGCGCAGGCGCATAGACCCAGCGACGCCGTCGTATATACCCTATTGTCCTCGCTCAAGTGGCCCGCCTTCGATTCCGTTTTGTGGCTAAATGAATTCCTGGAAAACTTACTAAAAACAGATCTCTGTGTGTCTCCTTCTGCTTCTTCTTCTACTTCTTGGCAGGTGATTGATATTGATCCCTTCTGGCTGCCCACAACCGAGGAGGAACTGATGCACTTTGGCGAGAAGGCCGACTCAGCGAATCGAGCGAAGCTCTACATGGACAGTGTCCGCAGGCGCAAAGGACTCTTTGTGGACGAGAAGGTGGTGGAACATGCCGAGAAACAACGCACACTCTCCAAGAATAAATAAACGCAAAGAAAACCCCGCAGGTAAGTTGCTAAATCTTTGGTTAGGTTAGCAAATTGCTAAATCTTTGATTAGCCTTAATCTCTGAGTAGCTGTGAGTAGCTCAACATGCGCTAGTCACATTCCAGGTTAGATTGAGAGTTTATCCCAAAGATCCTAGCTGCAATGGACTAGTATCCAAAACCAAACAGAATAAAAGGTCGCCCCGTTTAAAAATAGAAAATTTCTTGTCTTTTATTAGCTTAAAACACAGATCGTAGTCGAACTCAATGAGTTTCCTGCTGGGCATTGTTGCCCTGTTGCGCCTGCTTATTCTCATTACTGATCAGTCCGTTCTCGTTCTCCGCCACCTCGGGCACAGCCAGTGAGTTTCCGCCCAGCACAAGGTGAATGCAGCTGCGAAAGCAAAGCGTAAATAGAAGTCAATCAGTCGATGGGTTTCACTTACAGCACTAGCAGAAAGACCAGCAGTTGCGTGGCCAAGGTTAGAAGGAAGATGCCGTCTCCGTGACTTGATTGGAGCGTCGCCCGATAGATCTGGGTGTAGCAAACGCCGCTGATGAACGGCACAGCATTGTCGCAAACGGAGAGCAGAGCAAAGACCTTGCCACGCTCCGACTGTGGCACTATTTTGGACGCCATCGAGCGTATCATTGGTCCGACTATAGGGCCCAGACTGCAGACAACGGCGCCGACATACAACAGCGTCGGACCAGGCGCAAAGTAGTAGAACAAACGGGCAATGGCATGCGCCCAGGTGCCAATGAAGATGATGGTCTGAAAGGCGACTCAATTGAGCTGGCAGTTGGCAGCAGGAGGCGGGCAGCACTCACCGTATCCCGCCAGCCGAGAAACTTGTTCATCAGCGGCACGCCCAAAAGCATGGCAATGACAAAGGCAGCGGACTTGAAGGTCTTAAAGGTGCTGTAGGAGCTGACCTGCCAGTTGAACTTGCCAAATGTATACATATAAAAGTAGTTGCCCTCGTCGCGCTGGAAGGTGTAGAGCGCCATGCTAATGAGCAGGATGTAGAGGAAGATGCGTCTGTGGCCACGTCGCGGCTTGGTGAGCACCGTTATGGAGTCCTTGATATGCTGTCGATCAAAGTAGTCGCACCAAAAGCCACAGCAGCCCAATTCGCGCAGCGAGCGCTGATTGGGCGTCGTTTGCCACTGCATGAAGAAGGAGATGAGAGAAGCAGAGGATGCAATGGGGGCATCACAACGAGCAGCTGGAACTCACCTTCAGGGCAAACAGCGTATAGATGATGGCGAGCAGCAGCAGCGATGCATTCACTGCGAACATGTCCGCATACGACTCATTGAATGCGTTGTAGAAGAGGTATGAGCCGAGGGCCACGCCAGTCGGCATTGCAGTCAAATAGACTGCGTCTAGTATGGTCACCCTGATGGTGCGCTGCTGCAACGTTGTTATGTCGGAGATATACGCAAAGCAGGAGGCAAAGATGGCTACATCGGCGCCTGTTATGGCTGACGGCAACGTTGCCGTATAGATTATGTACTCCACCGGCCAGGTGGACATCTTGGCATTGACCACAATCATCGTGGAATAGATGAACTTTCCGACCAGACCCATCAGCAGGGGCAGTTTGCGACCGCGACGATCCGAGAAGGAGCCTAGAAATAATGCTAAAATAATGGGAAAAACATGCGCCGAGATGTTCTCCCACTGATGAAACGAAGCTGTGGTGTCCAGTACCTGGTTCTTATAGTCTTCGTTCTCTTTCTTATGGATATTCGTACAGATATCGTCGCTCAGCTTGTTATTGACACGACAAGCCTTTTGCAGAAAGAAGTTCTGCTCCACCACGGAGGTGATCATAAAGGCGAACATATATAGGAACATGGTTGGCTCCACTGAAATATTCCTGATGATGCTCATCAGGCGATGGCCGAGACTGCATCGCTGCGGCAAAACGACGCTGCTTGCCCCCGAGCTGCTGGAAATGCTAGAGCGTCCCGCATTTTCTGAGTAGCCCTAAAAATAGGCAACAGTTGTGCAAATTTACAATTGAACGAGGGAGAGAGCTTTAGATTGAGTAAGAGCGCTCGCTGCTGTTGTGTTGTGCTGTTATGTTATGTGTAGCGCACTCACTGCAGCTTAGCAGAGAGCACCACTGTTGTATACGTGCGCATGTGTATATGTGTGTGTGCCCGCGAGCGAGCTATTCGATTCAGCGCTTTGCTCAAGAGAGCCAGTGTGCTAGCTCGCAATTCAAGCTTGTTTGTTAGGCTATCGTAAATTGAAACCAATACAGCTGCGTTAACCGCACATGGGTTGCGAGAGCTTTCGTTAAAATTGTGAAATTTGTCAAAGGGCTGTTAAGCAAGTAACGTAAGTAAATAAAACAATTATTCGCTGGTATATGCGCATACATATCTATGTAAATGTGTAAAGTGATATTATATTATATTTAATGCAACACAATATGCATATGTTTGGACATTAAATATACATAATATAATATACATACATATGTATCTGGGATAATGTTATGAGATTATTTGACTATTTCTTGCAAGAAAATATGCATATAAATGTATGTATATACAAAATATATTTATCTGTTCGTTTTTTTTTTTTTGAAGTTGATAATAAATAATTAGTATTCTTAGTTTCACAATATTTAAGGTGCCCCTCGCACAAGCATGAAGTTATTCATATAAAACATACATACATACATTTCAATTCATTATACGTACAAGCATGAGCTTTTTGGTACAGCAAACACTAGCAAATGCTACGACGTACAGAGGGTCACAGCGAACGCAATCACATAACTGTACACGCGAAAAATTTCGATTTGTATTTTGGTTTACAAGAAGACTTATGCACCTTGCTTGCACGTTGCACAACAGCCGCTCTACACGGAGCAAGCGGACTCACCTCAGCGACGCTCATTTCAGCTGAGCGAAGTTTAGTGCTCTGCGAGCTCTCAGCAACGTGCCGCGCGTTTTTGTTGGTTTGCTCCATGGCAAAATCTGTTGTGTCTTTCGTTTATTCCTGCAAGCATAAACGCTTTTGCAATGTGCTCGCTCAGCATGTGTAAAGCTTTTTCGAGCCGTTAGCAATTTGAATTGTTGCGCGTTAGCCAATAGACAGAGATTATTGTTGTGCACTTATCGGGGTTTTCTCATTATTTAATTAACTTAATTAAACAACAGTGACGTGTTTACTATTTATATTCACGTTGTTCAAAGCTGGTTTAGTAAAATGATTGTGGTTAACGCGCGTTTACCCTATTTTATTAACTTTATTGTTCAGCTTATCTCAGCCATAATTTTCATTTCTATTTTATTGTTGTTAACGCGTTATCCGCCTGGGTAAATTTCGTCTGGACGATAAGCTAAGAAGCTAAAGCATTGATAAAGTCACAGAAATGTAGGATACCATAAATGCTAACAGTATCTTTGTGATAACGATAGCTGCTTCCTGGGCTATACCTGAGATTTCTGCTATGACGTTAGCCTATAGCTGAGATTTCTGCTGTAACAGTCGGCCATATAATGCCGTAATAGCTGTATAATCGGACACTATTAAATGGTATACCTCGTATACCCTAAATTCCTATATATATAGATTATAATTGAAACACTTCACGCTAAACCCTTGTCATATCGGTTACAGGTGTTTTCATTTAGTTTCATTTGCAATTTTAGCACTCTAATGTAGTATGTATTTAGTATAGGTACATTTTTCCGGCTGGATATGTTGTAATAGGTTAGTCCTTTAAGTCCAGGGTATTTAAAACTTTGGCTTGACGTATTTACGTGAATTCGCTTATTGAGTTGTTAAACACACTTCGTGACATTGCATTTCATTCGTTGTTGATAAACTTCGAGTATTACACACACATATGTAGACGACAGCCGTAGGTAGACGACAGCTCGACTAAAACGCTCTCAAGCAACTGCGAATAGGTGAAGCTAGAGAATGTGTCTTATAATCTTTATACTCAACTTATCAGTCAGCGGTGCAGTTATACGATTAACAACATAAATATTTATATATAAAATATATATATAGAATCATATGTATAAATACCTATATATATATATATATATATATATATATATATATATATATATATATATAATAGTATATATTTATGTCTATGTTTATGATTGTCTTGGTTGTAAACATAGTACATTTCGTAATTCGACTTTTCAAATTTGTAAGTGTCAGCAGTTGAAATTAGAGTATTTATAGTCTACGTTCTGCTGATGGAAACTTAATACTATGGCCTTAGTCAAATAAATAAAATATGTGACGGCATAATTTTCCTATATACCTATGGGTCTTTTACATATATGGCTTATTCATAATTCTCAGCTTATTAAGCAAGGGAATTTCGTGTCCATTTGCTTTTCTCTATCATTAAATTTGAACTCTTTAATTGTTTAAAGCAAACATTAATAAGAGAGAACATAGCCACTTACACACATACATATATACACAGCAAAGTCCAATCGAGTCTTTGTGTGCAACTGCAAGTGTTTAAATAACAAAATGAGCTTTAAGCATTACAGACTTGACCCTTAACAGAAAAACATTGACTCTTTTAACAGTGGGCCTAGCATAACAGAAATGTCTTACCGAACTGAAATGCGGCTGCGGCTGCGGCTGCGCTGTTAACTCATGGAAAAAAAAGTAGTAGAAAAACTTTTTAAGAGTCTTAAATCACTGGCAAAAGCATTTAATACTTTATACTTTGTAAAGTCTAGCACGAAATTAATAAATTTATATGTTCTTATACTTCCAGAAGCATCATTAATCATTAACAAGATGTGAGGATATTAGCCAGTTGACCTACGACAACAAATACCTGCCACATTTTGGAAAATAAAATTGATATATTTTTGTAATTAAGTTTTTAGAAAAATTAATTAAATAAATATATGATTGCAGGTTAGTACTTAAACCTGTCAAAAATTAAATTGTTTGAGTACGCTCGTGCTTACTGATTGATTTAATTGCATAGCATACTTTCGTGCATCCACTGGCAATTTCGGGCTATTAAATGCAGTAACATACTTTTTGGCGGCCGCTTTTATTAATATTTGGAATAATTGTAGTGTGGCATACTTTTGGGCGGCAGCAGAAAACTTTCGACATACACTAATTTTTGTAGCATACTTTCGGGCATGTCGGGAAATTTAGTGAGATGTCAAAATCCAGGTTTTAGGCTGGACCCAAAAAGTGCACAATTATAGCAACTTAAAAATTCAGATTTTGTGGCTGCGTTCAGCAGTTGGGCTTTTAATAAACTTAAATGTTATGATTTTTAGGGTGGACCCAAAAATAATACATTTTGTAAGCTATTAAAATGCGTTTTTTGTTGGATGCGTTCAAAAAGTTTACCGAGTCGAAATTTTATTATTTTTAGTAAGCTGAGGTACTGTGAAACTTGTACATCAAATTTTTGTTGAGCAGATAGCTGAATCAACAGATTATTAGGGTGTACCAAAAAAGTGCAAACTTAATGAAACTAATAATACTTCTTTTTTGTAAGAAATGAAACTCAAATCCGTGTATGATTTCTCTCAGTGC
The DNA here is from genome assembly GCF_018153725.1 of Drosophila mojavensis. Lineage (NCBI taxonomy): Eukaryota > Metazoa > Arthropoda > Insecta > Diptera > Drosophilidae > Drosophila > Drosophila mojavensis. The sequence goes on along the minus strand of NW_025318899.1, from coordinate 2,240,408 downwards.
TGAGCAAAATAATTTATTGCAATTTTCTTTAATTTTCCAACAATTTTCGCGGCATTTGCTATGCGCCGTTTCTTCCCCTTTGCTGGTTGAGCGCCTGTCTGGATGACGGCTTGTTGGGCTTCCCAAGGCCTGGAGGTAACCTGAGCTGCAGCTTATTTTGTCGCTGCCGCTGCCACGCCCAGCCGCGCTAACCCTGACAAAGATCAACTGCGGCTAGCCACACTCACGAGTGCAGACTGTAGGCGCAATGGCCAGACTGCAGCAGAGCGACTTGCTTGAGTTCAGTTGAGAAGCAGCTGTCGAACGATTCACGTCGTGAGCTGCGGACGCTGTTAACAATAGACGCGAGCTAAAAGAGATGTCAGATACGGACAGCAGGCAGCAGGAGCAGCACGAGCTGCAGGTGGTGCGTATTGGGCACGCCAACGGCAGCTCCAGTGATAATCCCAGTCTGGACACCACGCCGAAGCTCTCCAAGCGCAACAGTTCAGAGCGCAGCCTGCCGCTGCGCAGCTACAGCAAATGGTCGCCGGTGGAGCAGGGGGCGACGCTCGTCTGGAGGGATTTGTGCGTTTACACGAATGTTGGCTCGGGGCGTGGCATGAAGCGCATCATCAACAACTCGACGGGGGCGGTGCAGCCCGGTTCGCTGATGGCTCTGATGGGCGCCAGGTGAGACGAGTTCAAGCTGCGCTTCAGCGCACCTAACTGTAATCGATATATGCTCGTTGCGGTGGAGCGGAGCGCAGACCGAAAAAAAATTCCTCTAACTGGGTTATGGCTAGCGCCTTAATCTTTGACTGATAAGCGCGGGGCTTAGTGGCTACAAAATAGTTTTATTTTCGCGCCACACTTAATGGCTACGCATCACGCATCACGCCTCATCTCATCCCATCCCATCTCATCTCGCCCCATCTCTCGACTCTCTCTTTCACAGTGGCTCGGGCAAGACGACGCTAATGTCAACACTGGGCTATAGGCAGCCAGGTGAGTTATCTGCGCCGATAAGATAAGCACCCACTAGCTCTCGCTGCTTGAACTACTTCCCTTTAGCTGGCACTGTGGTTCAAGGTGATATACTTATCAATGGGCGGCGCGTTGGTCCCTTCATGCATCGCATCAGCGGCTACGTCTACCAGGATGATCTCTTCATAGGCGCACTCACTGTGCTCGAGCATCTCAACTTTATGGTGCGAGCGAGCTTCATGCGATAATTCCCTTGACCTACTCATATAGCTTCTCTTGACTGCAGGCCCATCTGCGCTTGGACCGTCGCGTTTCCCGCGAAGAGCGTCGCCTGATCATCAAAGAGCTGCTGGAGCGCACGGGGCTGCTGTCCGCCTCCCACACGCGCATTGGCAACGGCGACGATGAGAAGGTGTTGTCCGGCGGGGAGCGCAAGCGCCTGGCCTTTGCCGTCGAGCTGCTCAACAATCCGGTCATTCTCTTCTGCGATGAGCCCACCACGGGACTCGATTCCTACAGTGCTCAGCAGCTGGTGGCCACGCTGCACGAGCTGGCCCAGAAGGGCACCACCATCCTGTGCACCATTCACCAGGTAACCACTGGCCAGCATCCGCCCCGTTCTCTCATCTCTCATCCCCTGCCCGTCTCTATTGCAGCCCAGCTCTCAGCTCTTTGATAACTTCAACAACGTGATGCTGCTGGCGGACGGCCGCGTCGCCTTCACGGGATCGCCGCAGCATGCGCTGAGCTTCTTTGCAGACCATGGCTACTATTGCCCGGAGGCGTACAATCCGGCGGACTTCCTTATTGGCGTGCTGGCCACAGATCCGGGCTATGAGCAGGCCTCCCAGCGCTCCGCCCAGCACCTGTGCGATCAGTTCGCCGTCAGCTCGGCGGCCAAGCAGCGCGATATGTTGGTCAACCTGGAGATTCATATGGCGCAGTCGGGCAACTTCCCTTACGATACGGAACTGGACTCCTTCAGGGGCGTCGCCTGGTACAAGCGCTTCCACGTGGTCTGGCTGCGTGCCACGCTGACGCTGCTACGCGACCCCACCATACAATGGATGCGCTTTCTGCAAAAGATGGCCATGGCCTTCATCATCGGCGCCTGCTTCGCGGGCACCACGGAGCTCACGCAGCTGGGCGTGCAGGCGGTGCAGGTGGGTTCAAGTCCAGTTCCAGCTGCATTGGCTGCACTGCATCTCATTCGTCTGCTTGCAGGGCACACTCTTCATCATGATATCGGAGAACACTTACCATCCCATGTACTCCGTGCTCAACGTCTTCCCCCAGGGCTTTCCGCTCTTCATGCGTGAAACCCGCTCCGGCCTATACAGCACCGCGCAGTACTACGTCGCGAACATTTTGGCCATGGTAAGCTGCCCTTGCAGGCCATCATCATCATCATCATCATCATCATCATCATTAGCTGATGGTTCTTTGTTTGCAGTTGCCCGGCATGATTATCGAGCCGCTGCTGTTCGTCGTCATCTGCTATTGGCTAACGGGTTTGCGAGCCACGTTCTACGCCTTCAGCATCACGGCCATTTGCGTTGTCCTGGTGATGAATGTGGCCACCGCCTGTGGTTGCTTCTTCTCCACGGCCTTCAACTCGGTGCCGCTGGCGATGGCGTATCTGGTGCCACTTGATTACATTATCATGATTACGTCGGGCATCTTCATCAAAATTAGGTAACGCGAACAGTTTCAAACGGAGAGACCTTTTTTTGCTTTGTCTGGTATCACCCCCTCTTGGAGGGGAGCGGTATCATGTTGCTCTGCTTGTGTGTGTCATAGGGAAGAAGATTGGATATAATTAAGTGCTTGATGGGGTGCAGAAGGGCAGGAAAGTGTGTAGGTTGCTCTATATGGTCACGTATATCTGTTGCTGTACACCTACGAGGCGTATACTTGATAAGGATAATGATTGAATATTGAGATGATTTGAGCACAGCTCGAGGACGATTAGAGCTCTATAGCTGAGGCTTATTATTTGGAACAATCCCTAATAGTTGGACAAGGGAATTGCAGGGTATGCTCAAGTCTAACTCTTATCCTTACCTCTTCTCTCTTACAGCTCGCTGCCTGCGGCATTCTATTGGACGCAGTTTATATCCTGGATGCTGTATGCGAACGAGGCCATGACGATTGCCCAATGGTCGGGCGTGGAGAACATAAGTGAGTCACCTGCTGACACTAACACTAACCTGCTCCCATTCTCATTCTCTGCCTTCCTCTCTCACAGCCTGCTTTGGCGAGAGCGCCGACTTGCCCTGCTTCCACACCGGCCAGGACGTGCTGGACAAGTACAGCTTCGAGGAATCGAATCTCTATCGCAATCTTTTGGCCATAGTCGGCATCTACTTTGGCTTCCACGTGCTGGGCTACTATTTTCTCTGGCGACGCGCGCGCAAGATCTAGAAATAACTTTGTTCTCATTTGCTTTGCTGTAAATACGTTTTTCAATTTGCATAATAAATGCTAAGTAATGCTTTTTTATTAACAACAATTTTATTGCGACACACATTTACAGTAATTAACATTGAATTTGAATTTGAATCTGGAGTTGGAGTTTGAATTGGAAATGAATCAAACTGCGAGCTACGTTGAACATTTAACATTTCCACTTAAATTGACACATATTGTACTCTGATATATGTTTTATATATGTACTACATATATATATGTATATATATAGTAGAACAGCTTTGTAGAAAAACTTAGTTAAATTATAGTTTCAAGTCGAAGAAAAATATTTTCTCAATTACAATTTCGAACTTTTTGTGTTTTGCTTTTGAGTTTTTCTTTGTTTTAAAGCTAAAACTATGTAACACAAGTCTATAAAATAATCTATACATTTATAATAGAAATCACAGCGAGAATTGATTTTCGGTTTTATATATCTGCTCTTTGGTTTAGTTTAGTTTTAGGTATTCGTTTATATAATACATAGAGTTTAGCTTTAAAATTAAGTGTTGTTCCTTCAGCAACATTAAGACACACATACACAAACACTCACTCACCCACACACACTCTCTCTCTCTCACACACACATACATATATAAGTCTAACGTACACGTAAAGCGTTTTAACAATTTGAGCTTTGGTTAGTATATAGTTCTTTAAAGAAGTTTCATTTCCAATCAACACTTCTGAATACTTTTTGTATACCCTCTAATTATATTATGAAACACACTTTCAACATCTTCCATCTCCATCTCCTCTTTAGATCCTACAAATTGACTCGAGTCACATTTCTCTATAGTTTCGATACATTTGATGGTAACAAAGCTTAGAAACTGTTGCATTTGTATACCCTGTAAATTGAGTACAGTTGCTCTAATAACAACTACAAATAGTATACATGTATATATATATATATATATTTATATAGGAACCTGGTCATAGTGCTCCCTTATTTAACTATACATAACTCTAGCCTATGGCAACAGCTTGTTTTTCGGTTCGAAATTCGTTTATTTTGCTGTGATATGCAGGGTACGCAGCCTAGTCGGATATGCCTGGTTCAGGCTAGACTGCTGAAAGGAACAAACAACAAACAACAAATGCGAGATCAATAGAAATAGTTGGGATCAAGGGAATCAACACTGCTGGAGCACACAACTCTAAGCTGATGACTGACTATGTGGCAACGCCGTTTAGTCTAGTCGGATATGCCCTTAGATGTTAGGTTGTTTGAGGGGGAAATACTGCTGGAGCATGCATAACTAAGCAGCTCCTAACTTTTTAACTATAAAGTATTCTTTCTATACCAAATGACTATCTGGCAATGCTGTCACTCTCTATGCCAGCCAAATGGGATATGCCAACAGCTCTCGAGGTCATCTGATCTTCTAGCAACCCAGTGATAAACGACTGCCTTTTATTTTAAGCATATCACTCTCTAAAGCATTTACTCTTCTAGCAGCTTGCCGATCTGGCAACGCTGTCACTCTACAGTGTGTGACTCTTGGCGCATGACATCAAGCTCTTCTAGCTCATTAAAACCATCTCTATACTCTTTGCTACTTACTCTGCTAGCAACTCGTCGATCTGGCAACTCTGTCCCCTTCCTCTACTCGACTGCCTTTTATACATATTTACATTTAGCTTGGCCATCAACCTATTTACGTGCTGATCTGCTGCAGCAGCCCTGGTCGCGGACTGGCGCCTCCTGCTGCTGCTGTCAATCCAACGCCGCCTCCAACTCCTGCTCCTGGACTGCTGCCAGCGCTGCTGCTGCTGATGAGGATCATGCTGCGGCTGTTGGGCAGCACAAACACCTCGGTGGCCAGGCCAATGGGACTCATCGACTGGGATGTCTTGATGGGACTGCGATTCGGCTCGAGGAAAGCTGTGCGCGGCTGCCAGTCCAGCGGCTGGCCCCGAGCTGCATCCACTCCAGCGCCACTGTCACCGCCAGCTGCCTCGTCAGTCTCCAGCGTGCCAGGCGCCGTGTGCGTCGAGCTCTGGCTCTCGTTGGACAGCAGCCGGGTGGTGATGGTGCTGCTGCAGTTGGTGGTGCAGCTGGTGGCCATCGTGCTCACCGAGCGTCGCTTGCGCTGCTGCTGCTGCTGCTGCTGCATGTAGGAGGCTGTCGTGGTCAGCGTCTCCGTCACATGGAAGCTGACGATGGTGTCCCGCTTGCGCAGCGTCGTTGTCGTTGAGCTGCTGCAGCTGCCCTCGCTGCGCAGGTTCTGCTGCTGCTTGTTGCTCAGATCCGAGAGGCTGATGTTGTTCTTCAGCAGGATCTCCAGGTTCTCGATGGAGTCCTTCAGCGCGCTCTTCTCGTCCCGCGCGATCTCCTCCTTGAGGTCCGCCACCAGTGTCCTGGGCGCTGTGGGCGTGGCACAGCTGTCGGCATTCGCCTGATTCGCATTGCGCAGCAGCGCCGGCAAAGCGCCAATCGTCACCACGCTGGAGCTGTTCGAGATGCTGGGCGTGATGCCCGTGGAGCTGACGGTGGTGCCGAACGAGGAGGAGATGTTGTGCTGTCGGCACAGAGATTTCCGCCGCTGCGCCGTCAAGTTTTGCATATTCGAGTTCAGGTCGATGTCGTCCTCCTCGTCATCTTCGTCCACATCCGCCTCGCCGGGCGGCTCCACTGTGGCCGCAGCCACGCCTTCAACTGCTGGCGTCTTGTTTGCTTCCGCTGCCGGCTTCTCCTCTGCCCCGCCCATGGGGACCGCGGGGACCGTGGCGGGCTGCTGCGCCTTACCCTTCAGAAAATAGGTTATCATCGAGCCCTTGCCCTTGACGTTGACGCTGCCGCGGCAGGTGAGCTCGTAGCCCCGGCACTCGAGCAGCTGCTGCATCTCCTGGGTCACCTGGGCGCAGGTGTTGATTTCATTTGGGAGTCCAAACGTGCAGCCGCAAATAAAAGAGGTGAAGCAAGAGGGAGAGGGAGAGGGGGAGGGGGAGAGAGAGAGGGAGTGGGAGAGTTGAAGAGAGATAATAAAATAAATTCCAAGTGACAAGTTCATTGGCAAAGCGTGCAGCAGCAGCAATAGCATTTGCTTCATTCACACACACACACTCACACACACACAATCAGTGGCACAACCTGTGCTCAATATTTCATGATAACACTCTGATATAGCCCCGCTCCCAGCCCTGTCTGTCCGTCTCCCACCATCTTATCTTATCCCTTGTCCCGCTTAATAATTTATTTCTCTTTGCAAATTTTCGTGCGCTTCGCTTTTATCGACGACGCACGGCAAATAAAATCAAATACAGCAGCTGTATGTGTCTGTGTGTGTGTGTGTGTGTTTATATATTTATTTAGGCTAGTGTGCATATATGTCTGTATGTGTGTGCGTTTGTGTGTGTTTAAGTTTCAGTGCGTGGGCACTTTCTAATTCCCATGAAAATTGTATGAGGCGCACATGGCGTATACGCAATAAGTGTGTGAGTGTGTGTGCGTGTGTATGTGTGTCTGGAGCAGCCTGTTGCCCATTTCGGCAAACTCTTAGCCAGCTATTGATTAGAGCGGTCTGGCAACGCATACCCAGCTCTCCCGGTATACCCTATATAAATAGATTATTGTTGACTTAAGAGAGCAAATGCATTATTGCAATAAATTAATTAAATAATAAAATTATTACCTAGTGCCAAAACATTATTGAAAGTATATTGGATCAATTGTCATCTCTAAGACGTATAAATCATATAATGATTCTTTAACTATAAAAATTCTCTACTTTTCCAACTAGTTACAGGGTATTTACTTAGCTCATCAATCTAGGCCCAACACCAGCCTCATTTATTTAAAGTGACATTTGGCTGGCTTAGAAACTCGACACAAGAAAAAGCAACGCCCGATGAAAGATAGCCACGCGCTGCTTTTGTGACCTAAAACTCCTCCCATCTCCACCTAACCCAGATCAAGATATATACAAAGAGATATTTTAGACTAAAAATTTGGTTTCAAGTTTAGCTAAAGCCACACAAATTTTATTGCATTGTAAAACCAAATTTAATTTCTATTTCTATATATACAAAGCCCTTTGCAGGGTATCTAACCAGTCCAGCATGCACCCACACACATATGTATTTATTTCAAGTGACATTTGAATGGACCAGAAATCTGATAAAGCGCAAAACAACCCCAGGTGAGGGCTGACCTTTCATTAGTACAGCCCACGCAAACAACTGCGACCCAATCAATCGCTCAACATTCAACACAATCAATTTAAGGTATACGAACTGAACTTTTGATTGAGAAATGTTGGCCTATAATGATGATAGCCATTGCTGTTAAAAGTTGTATTAATAAGTTGAAGTTCCCAACCCTAGTCTCGTCTCGTCTCGTCTCTGTCTTGTCTATCCCCTCACCGCATCTCCATTCGCATTTATTTTAAGTGACATTCGTCTGGCTGTAAACTGACAAGAACAAAGTCCGTTCAACTCACCTGTATGTGATCGACCAGACCCGTCGAGTCCATGCGGGAGGCCACGTTCACGGCATTGCCCCAAATATCATATTGCGGCTTGCAGGCGCCAATCACACCAGCCACCACGGGTCCAATGTTAATGCCTGCGCGGGGGGAAAATGAAAGAAAATTGAATTCGCTTAAGTTTCGGGCATTCCCATAAAGACGTCGCTCCAGCTCACCTATGCGCATGCGAAAGTTGTTGAACGAGTGCATGTTGACCTCCTCAATCTTGTCGAAGAGCTGCAGCGCGTAGTCGGCCATGGCGGTCACATGGCTGAAGTTCACCCGGTCGCAGGTGTTGGCCGTCAGCCCAGAGGCAGCCATGTAGGTGGCGCCGGTGCTCTTGATTTTCTCTATGCAACTGCAAAGCGACAATCCATGTTAGTTCTCTGTGCGTTAACTGCTGCAGGATGCCCCTCGCTCGCCCACTCACCGGAAACGCTCCTCGCTCAGCAACTCGTCAAAGTCCGCAATGATTTCGTTCAGCAGACGCAGGCACTCCACGCCCTCATTGTTGCCCTCCAGCTCCACGTAGAACTCGGAGAAGTTCGGTATGCTGGCAAAGAGTATGCACACGGAATCGCATTGCTCGTGATACAAGTCCTGACCATAGCAAGTTGAAAGACGGAAATGTATATTAAATGGATGCAAGTCTTCCATTAGAAAATATCTGTGCATGTATACAACATTTTTTCATAAGCCATGCATCTATCATATCACTGGCCATATTGTAATTCTATCGCTATTTAATCTTGTAGCACATATATTGCATAAAGTTCAAAAGTTGTATTATAACATTCTCTCTTCTAAAGGAAAGCAAAAGGAAATTACTTAAGATATGCTGGGATATCGTGGAAGTTAAGAATATAAAGAGTATATGACATATATTTGCCTAGAGAGCGTCTCATAGTACCAATCTTATTGCTTTCCTATCGGCCGATGAGCATCTAGATAGATTGGTAACTATTTTCATTGGAAATTTAGTTTGTGATGCTCTTAGAATTTTCTTCTTGCCTTTCTAATTCCATTTAAACTATCATCTATCATGATCCCTATCGTCCTTGTTTTAAAATTCAGTCAGATAGGCATATCGCTAGCGTTGCGTCTTAGAATCGATGTTTGCCATATTTTAAGAGCTAGGAAAAACTATTCTTTTATGAACCATTTCATATAAGCCATTTCTATAGCTCTCTTAGCTAGCATCACCTAGAACGTTTAATTGCCTTAATTTCTGTATTTATTCGCATTTGAGTTCTCTTAAAGCGTTTCGTTAATGCGACGGCGTTCAAATTTTGTGTTAGCCTTGAAGCAAACGCGGTCAACTCTGGTCCAGAGCTCACACACACACACACACACACAGAGGCAAAAGCTGAAGACCACACGTCGGCGGTTCCAAAATGTGTGGCTGCTCATGTGATTTGGTTAAAAGTTGTTGATTGCACACTTAATGTGGCAAGTAGGTCCAATGGCCGCCCCCACCACGCCACGCCCCCACCGCCGATGCGTGTGCCCGTTACGCATTGAAGCGTTGCAAGCCGCAGCTTTTATATATTATATACCTTTATGTATATGTATGTACATATAAAGACGCAGCCAACGGGCATATGTGGCAGCTGGGAGCAGGAGACGGCGCAGATAAGCAAGGAGACTGGAGCTCAGTTGGATGCCGGCATGCTTAACAAACGTCCACCTTCCAGCGCTGCGCGACTCTGGCTGTGGCTCTGCAGTTGCCCTTGTTACTAGGCACAAAAGTTTTCAAGCTTTTTAAATACGTCGCAAATTGCCAGCAACCAAATACACACACACACACACACACACACATGCACACAGAGGCGTATAGCTTACATATAATACAGTAATATTTACAGTAACACATACATATATCAAATGTTTTAATACTCACGTCGAGGTGCTTCTCGCGGCTCAGAAAATGCTCGGCGACATGCACGGGCAAAATATTTTCGAGCAGTTTCCGATTATAAGCCTGCAAATGCTCCATGTCCTCCTTCTCCTCTGCGCTCCACAGATGAACAAAGAAACAAACAAACAAGAAATGTGTAAAGAAAAAATAAGAACGAAGCGAAAAGGGAACCAGAGAAGAGCAGCAAAAAACAGGAGCGTGAAATTGAAATATCAGTTTATCAGTTAACCGAAGCGGAAAGCGAACAGCTAAGAAATGAGAGAAAAATAAATACTCAGAGCAGTCGGCTGAGCACGACTACCATATACCCTACTAAGCTAATTAGCAATATATTGAAGAGAAGTCTTAAAGCCAATCTCAGACGGCAGCCTGATGTACAGATGGAAAAATAGAGTTAATCTATAATCTATACTTATTATAATCTCATTCATAAAAAGTCGAAAAATATATACTTATTCATTGCCTTATTCTGTTTACTTCACTTTAATAATGGATCTCTGAATTTCTCGGACTGCCCAGAAAAGGTCGTTCCAAAATACCTCTTCCCTAACTCCCCCATTCACAGCCAATACAGTGATATATCGTCACTGAAGTATTTCTCACATAGGTATACATACTTATATAACATATATCAATGGCGAATCCCAATATACTCCAATTTATTTCATATATCTAACAGAAAAGGCAACAAAACGAGAAGCGTAAAAAAGCGCTGCATAAGCTCCGGCGTCAGGCAAACACGAGTGTGATTGTTCAAGTGTATTAGACTGCGTGTGTGGGTGCTTGTATTTGTGTGTGTGTGTGAGTGTGCTCTAATACTAATGAAAAGCTTGTTGAACAACAGAGTAAATGGAAACGCAAAAGATGAGCAGCAAAGCATTGGCATCAGCGAATCTCATCGAGAATCGTTGAATGGGCCAGGGACAGAGCTCTGGCTGCTGTTGTTGTTGTTGTTGCTGTCAGACAGACAGAAGGTCGCCAGTCAGTCAGTCAGTCATATTTGATATATATAGGTCGGTATTCGCATTTGCTAATTAGTTGCAAACAAAAATTTATAAATAAGCAGCCTAAGCTCTAATGAATTATGAGGCAATTTCCTAAACTCGAGAAATTTATAAAATTTCAAGAATATTTTAATGTAAAGCTTTTACAGTTATTATAAAAGGTGATAACGATTTTACACGAACTTCACAGGGAATAGGGATTACTTTTGATAGATCAGGAATTATTTAATTCACTTTATCACTCTGTTAACTCCTTCAGTGCCGAAAAACTTTCCATCTAAAAGGCTCTATTATATCCGCGTATCACTCACCCGTTGCCTGCAGTTTCCAGATAAAGTCCAAGCGGTAGGTGGCCTCCGTTTGATGGCTGTGGAAGATCAGGGCGAGCATAAATGCAAATAGGAAGATTGAGTCAATTATATAGCGCAGCAGGGCTTCCTCATTGCTGTTCAGTCAAACAAGTCGAAAGACGGCAGACGGAGGCAGCCGTAGACCAAGTTATTCCAGTCCATTAAAGTGAAATGCCAAGGCGCAGTCGGCGAAAAAGGGAAATGGGGAAAAGAATGTTGTTAATGCAGTTGAAAATGCCAAGTGCCAGCTGGCATTCGGATGCCCTGATAAATGAAGCCAAGTGCTAAATACAATTTTAATGCAGTTTGCGGCTGCTGCAAATGCACTTGCAACATTCCAGCAGGGCCAAGAGGAACTTGCACTAAATTACATTACAGCATAATTCGTTTTCAGCAAGAGAAAAGACCGGGATAGACGGAGAGAAAGAGAGAGAGAGAGAGAGAGGGAGAGTGGAGGCATACTTACGCCAGCTGAGCGCTGATTTGCCTGCTGCTCACATATAAATACGAGGAGCACGCCATGTAGCTACCAGCGGCCAACAGCAGCAGGAGAAGCTTCAACACTATGCGCAGCACTTGGTACGTGGCGCAGCACATCATCGAGAGCAGCGTCAGCAGCAGGAATGTCTGTCAAAGAGAAGTTGCCACAAAAGTTGGGTTAACTCTATATGTGTATGTGGAGTGTGAAGGGGTACGCAGAGCAAATGCAAAGACGTTTCTTAAGATATGGCAATAAAGCTGCAGTTTCTGCATATAGTTGTCCTCTTTTCTTCCTTCTTGTATATCAAGAACATATTTCTCTTGATCCCACTCTCTATATACTTAATTTACTTCCCTAAACTAGACATTTTTTATGGTACATATTAGCATAAAGAGGATAACACATTCTACATTGATTTCTTTATCTGTCCATAGCATATTGTTCAGTATCATAGTTGTATATCATATGATTCTAGACTAGCCCCTCGTTTAGCTGACTTGTTTGTTTAATCCACTACCTTCATTATATACTCTACAGTTCAAGTAGGTTCCTGGCCTACCTCCCATTCTGTTAGTCAGCCTAGCACGTTCACTGTTTACCCTCGACACCAGCAATTTACTTCTCCTTCTTCCCACATCTACCCACATATCTGCCCAATTAGCCAATGTCCACTGCACCTCCACTCCACTCACACAACCCAATTAACGCCCCATTTACAGGGTATTTGCTACTTACATTATACGCAAAATAGAAATCACAGTCTGCCGATGAGAGCTCCTGTTCCCCCTCCTGGTCCTGCTCCAGCTCCAATTCTATCTGCTCCGCCAGGCTGCTGTCGATGCTGCTGCTGGTGTTTGCGCGCAAAAAGATCCATTGCACACGCAGGTGCCTCAATTGACGCATTGATTCCTGCAACTACAACAACGAAAATAACGCTAATTAGCAACGGGAGCAGCTGGAAATGTCATAACGAGTGCTGCTTCAGTTTAACGAGGCGCCTAACACGCACTCTCAGCCAATGGCTATAAAAATAAAAACGTGGCTAAATGAATAGCGAATGCGGCTCCAAAGTGCCATTAAACGTGGCCAGCAAAGAGACAGAGCACGAGAGAGTGGGAGAGCGGGGGAGAGAGAGAGAGAGTGAGTGGGAGAGCGAATGCGACACAAGTTGACAACTAAATGTCAAAATGCTGGCGGCTGGCTTTGAACCCAGACACAAGTTGGAGTTGCGCCGCTTGGGGGCCGTGTGGCAGGTAACAAGTAGCACATAAATGGGCGCACGCACACACACACACACACACACACACACACAGAGAGATTCAGACCTCATGTATGAAACGTGGCTCGCATTTTTTGTTAACCTACCCCCGGCCATGCCCCTCTGCCTCTGCCCATTGTTGCTTGTCGTGTTGTCTGCACAACTTTAATGGAAAAACTTTTGTTTTGTCGCGGCCCAACAACAAGAACGACAACAACAACAACAACAGCAACAATAACAACAGCGAACGCTGTTTGGGGAGCTCACAGTGCAAACGCCCTCAAAAATTGTATTTTGAGTTGCTACAAAAAACGTAAATTTCATTTTTATTATTTTGAAGTTCACTTAAATGTCCAAAAAGTGAGAGAGAGAAGGAGCAACAACAACAAAGAGAACAATAATTCATATAGATCTGCACGCAATTTGTAGCGCGCACAAATTATGCATAAAACAAGGAAACAAAACCAAACGCAGCCAAAGAATTTACAATTTGAGGGATTTGGGCATTGCTTATGTTATTATAGGTAGAGAGCAGAACTTAAGTGCTTCAATGCGCTACTTACCATGGCCAGCAACGTGGTCCAAACAATCAGCGAAACGGTGGCAAAGGCAATGGACTGCGACAAGGTGCGATTGCTGTGAATGCTCTGCGAGAAGTGTTTCATATACGAGGGCAGCTGCAGGACGCACAGAAAGTAAAATGTAAATAGAAAATAAATATAAACGAAGTTGGGATTAGCCTTAAACAGTTTAGCCTTAGTCCACTTATACATTGCAGAGCAACTGCTGTTCGACTAACCTTCACGTTGATGTTATGACAGGCCACGAAGAAGACCAGTACGAGCAGCAATAACAAAGCCAGCATGGAGAACAGGAGGACCCGAGGGGAGCTGGAGGAGTAGTGTAAAGGAAGAGTATAGAACATTTACTATATACATAAACAATTAAGTTCATCATAAACCACTCACGTGTCAAAAACCACAAAGCGCATCAGCGTGGTGCCCAGCAGCACCAGCAGACTGCAATAGAAGTAGACGCAAAGCATGCGATCCGGCTCGCTGGAATACTAGAGTTGCGTGGCGCAAGGGATTAGGGCTAAGGTGACGCTTGTACCTGGATATTGGGCACTTACCTTGCGCTCCAACGCGTCGCTCTTGAAGCACAGCAACAACGACTGGCAATGCTCGGCGCGCAGATGATCGATACTGCGCGCGTCGATGGCACGCATCAAGTACTCATTGACCTCGTCCTCGGGATCCTTGTGACTCTCGGAGCTGTCGCCAAAGCCAAATCTGTGAAGTGACATTGGGAAGTGACAGGATGAATATAATCCTAATTCTATTTAAATTGTTCAACAAATTTGTCAATTTCTCTGAATTCTCAAGAATATCCTGCGACTTCCTTTAAGTTATATCTGTGTACGTCTCCCATCGTTGCATCTAGAGGCAGTGAAGCTTAGGCCATACATACGTCTAGCAATCTGAATATGCATATTGCCTGCTTAAAGAAGGCCAATCAACTCTTTTATTAGCTGTACATTTCTCTAGAGGGCATTTAAAGGTAATTCCAGTCATAATCTAAAGATTTCATGCTCTGTCGGCACAATCCTTTATCAAAGTCTATTATCACCTGCTTAGCCACAGCTGCCCTAAGCTCTCTGCCTAGCATTTGCCACAATTCACGCTCTCTCTCTCTTTCTATCAGCTCTTTTCTTTATTGCTCTTCGCTTGCTTCCCACAATTCTATTAAAGTCCACTCAAAACTTTTCCTCCATATCCCGCAACTTACTTGGATGAGTGCTTCTGTGCGGTGCCGTGGCCCATCATGCGCAGCTCCTTGGATATGTTGCCATTCACCTGCAGGCGATTGCGCGATTTCTTGTGCTGCCGCAATAGAGGAGAATGTATGCAATATTATTGCAGAGTTAAGAGTTATGGAGCAGAGTACAGAGTTTAACACTTACCGGTCTGTAGATATCGCCTGGCACTATGAGATATGTTTCTATCTGATGATCCTTGAGATACGAGTTCCTATCAGCGCCTTTGCCTTCCTCCACCTCGTAATCGCCATCCAAACACTTGAGAGTTTCCTTGGTGATGTGAACACGGCTAAGAGGAAAGAGAAAGAGTGAGTGAGTGAGAGAGAGCGGGAGAGAGGTTACACACTACATGATTTGTGGACTTTAAAAGGGCGCAAGGCAAGGAGGCAAGGTGGCAAGGAGTCAGGCCAACATTGTCAACATGTGGCTCTGTTTTTCGGTTGCCATAACCACAGCGATTGGGTCTGTCGCAGCCATTACGTGGCATGTGGCATTACATGCTGCAGTTGCCACGCCTCCTGCACTCCCCCTAGTCCAGCGAACGCGGATGCTGTTCAGTAAATACTTTTTAATGTATTTTTATAGCTGCCGCAGTGGGGCGGTGAGCAGCTTTATTATATTATCGTTATGAAGTGGCTGCGGCATGTGGCATGTGGGCACGTTGCATGTACGCCGCGGGCACAACTAGCTGCACATAAAATAAAGAAGCATCGCGCCAACAATAGAAGCCAACTGCAGCCACGTTGTTGACTCTATTGATAATTACATGGCGCTTTGTTATGGATGACCGCAGCTGCTTCTCCTCCTGCTCCGGCTCCTCTTTCACCTCTTCCTTCTCCCTCTGCTTCTCCTTTAGTTGCTGCAGCAGTCAAATTGCCGCTTATCAGGGCTAAGGGAATTCGCATAGAGCCCGCCCCGCGGCCAACTGCAGCTATTTGCTTTTAATTTCGCTCAAGACAAGACTAACAAATGAACTGCCGCTGCTGCTGCCGCTGCCGGTGCCGCTGCCACAGCTGACCCACATTCAAGGCAAAGTCGTGCCGCAACAAATTGCTCAAGTGTTGTTGAAAGTGAAGCAACTGAATCAACAGCAGCAGTAGCAGCAGCAGGAGCTACAACAAAAGCATTAAGTGTTGGCCAGTTAACGTGCCTGGGCGAAGGGGGCGTGGCATGCAACTACTGCATAATCGATTCGACGATTGGCTCGCACGTGTGAGGGCGAAGTTCGAGTCACTTGACTTGCCAATAACTTGGCACCCACACAAGCCACACAACCGACCCACAAGGCACACATTCAATGCACACACACACACACATACAACATACACATTGCGGCTGAGTATGCAAATTTGTAGAACGTACCCGATACGAGTACAACAAAAATTACAGCTATTACAGCCATTACAGCCACACATTGCAATCGCTTCAGCGACAGCGACACTTGGCCAAGTGTTGAGAGTCGAAAGGTTGCTTACAAAACAGGAGCGGATTCAGCAGGCAGGAGGGGCGTCTGATTGAGAGCTTACGGAAGTGGAAAGAAGCTTCTAAAGTGGCAAACATTTAAATTACATCAAAGCTTTTGGCTAAGATGATAAAAAGTAATCAACAGGAGCGGATTCAACAAGCAAAAGGTGATATATTAACGAAAATTTCAGCACCGAAATAGGTGGAAATTCGAGCTTTAGCTCGTGTGATTATCTAAATAAAATTTAAGTCCACTTCTGTTTGAATTGAAGTCAATTAGGCACTACAATTAGAGCTTTAGGGTCAGCTCCGCTCCTGTTAAAAGTTCAACTGAAATGGTTAAAGTGAATGTAAATAATTGCCCAAAAACCTAAAGCGGGTCAATTATATCCCAAGTAAATAGTCCCGCTTTAAGATCAGCTCCGCTCCTGTTTAAAGCTGACGAGTTGCAAAAAGTTTGTGGCCAAAAAGTTGGCTTTAATTGCACGACACTCGCATACAGCTTGAACGTTGGGCGAGTTAGAGAGAGAGTGGGGAAGAGAGAAAGCGCAGAGCCCTGTCAAAACGGAAATGAGACAAACTTGTCAGCGGCTTTTGCGGTTAGCTGGTTGCTGGCTGCTTGCAGCTAAGACTTGGTTTTGGCCAAGGCAATGGACGGATGGATGGATTGTGGGCGTATAGCCACACGATAAGGACTCGAACTGCTTTTCATTGCATACTTGTCGGCGCGCAAACATATCAAAGCGGGTCAAAAACATAATTCTCAGCTGTCGTAAAGTGGAGCACACAACGGCCACAAAAACCATCGAACAACAAGCAGCTAGCAGTGACCAAGCCAAGGGATTTCACTCCTTGACTTAGCACAAAGAAAATAATCAAACGAAATGTGTGTTCGGGCCAAAAGACAAAAGCCAAGACATGGATTTAATGTGCTGCCAACGATTCAAAGGGCAGAAAGCTGAGCAAATGGGCTCAGCTTTGAAGTGGGCAGACGGCCAATGTCCACTAAGTAATTAACAGCCTATATATGTGTATACATATGGGAACAGAGTGTGAATTAGTTGATTATGTGGTAATATTGAGTGCCCATGGAGCAAAGGAAGATGATGCTGACCATCAGCTACAGATGGTCAGATAAAGATATAACTGATATCTTGCATCTATCTGAAGATCATGCAAAAGGTTATCAATAATATATATTCCATAGATTTTAGGAAGTGGAGGAACCGCTACAGAGTACAATTTGTGTATGTGTATGTATGTGTGTAAAACAACAATTACTCAGCAGTTTTTCCAGTCAATTAGCAGACCTTAGCTTATTGGTTTTGCTTACCCGGGTATGCCGCCGCTCTCCATATGATTGGCCAAAGTCACATCGTTCGACCAAACATCAAATTGCCATTTGACCAGGCCCAAAACGCCGCAATGCACGCGTCCCGTGTGGATGCCCACACGCATGTTCACATTCACGGCCATTACCTCGCGCACCAGACTGACAAGCGTAGAGATGGAGAAAAAGAGAGACGAAGAGATAGAATACACAAAAAGGTATTTGCAGTTGCAACATGACAACAACACAAACACAAACACACACACACACACGCACAATACGCTTTGCTGTTATACTCACGCTATGGCGTCTATCATATCGAGTCCCATCTCAACAGCGCAGTGGGCATGATCCGGCCTCGGCTCTGGCAGCCCGGAGACGCAGTAATAGCAATCGCCCAGCAGCTTTATGCGCAGACAATGATGCTCTGCAGCCAATCGATCAAAGCTGCAAAAGTATGAAACAAATGTCGAAGTTAAAGAGAAGTTGCTAAAAACTAATGAACAACATTAAATGATGCTTTAAATCAATTAGAAACTCAGTTTAAACTTAGTGCGCAGTGCGCAGCGCAGCGCAATGAGCCGCGTCAGTGTGACCAATTTACGTCAAGGAAATAAATAACTCAAGTTTACTAATTAAAATACTAAACAGCCAGGCACTTCGCAGCACTGCACCTTTAAATTATGCAATTAAAAAGTTTACTTACAGCACCAAAAGTTTCTTTGCTGTGTAAAACTTATAATTAGTATAGTAATAAAATTTACTATACCTTTGTGCATTAAAGTGTTAATAAATTGCTGTTTGAGCCTGCTGCTGACTAACCGAGCGTCAAGTGCAGTTTAGCTCAAGTGGCAATGCAACTGATTTATCGGTATTTTCTTTGGTATTAAATAACACTTTTCCACGCAGCTACTCAATAAGGCTACAGCTAGTGTCTGCACAAATTGAATGACCCTATCATGCGATACGAATCAATAAAGTGCCTAACAAACAGCGATGCCAAAATTTGGTATCCTGCTGCTGCTGCTGGTGCTGCTGGCTGGGCACTCGAATGTGCAATTAATTTGTGCCTCTGTATCACCATTTGTTACACTGTTTGACATGGCCCCAGGCCAAAGGCAACAGCAGGAGAGAGATAGGCAAAGAGAGAGAGAGAAAAAAAAAACTTTCTACATACACAGACAGGTTGGCCATGTCATTAAGAATGCCTACCAACCGGCCATGGACTTGGGCTGTGGACTGACTCACTAAGGACTCACCGTGCAAATAGCTCGTTCAGCAGGCGAACCAACTCCTCGGCCGTGCACTGATCCGACAGACTGGTGAAACCGCAAATGTCGGCAAACAGGATGCTAGAACAAAAAGAGAAAGAGAAACACCAAAAGAGAATAAAAAAGAGTGGCCAGAGTTCATATAAAGTGCAAATATTACAGCTCTTGTTGTTCCTGGAGTCATGCTAAGTTTCTAGCTGTTGTGTGGGTGTGCATGTCTCTGTGTGTGTGTGTGTTGCGCCTGAGGAATTCTTTAATATACTCCAACTAGTTTCCATTTAAAGCACGTTAAAGTTCGACTTTCTCGGCAAATTTGTTTGGCAAATCCTTTCGCCAACTTCTTGTCAAGCTGCTTAGCCGGCTCAGCGCGTAATTTAATACAAAAAATGCGACTGCGGGGTGGCAAAATAAAAGCAAACAGGTGCGCCCTCAAGTATGCCGAGTGTAGCTGTGTGTGTGTGCGCGCGCGTGCATGTGTAATTGTGTGTGCGAGAGTTGGCAATGTGCAGTTGTTACTTGATATGTGTAAAGTAAAGTCTTGATAGAGCGAATAGCTAGTAAGGAATTTATTGATAAACAAATTGTAAAATAATATTTTGCAAATAAAGAATAGAATTCTGAATAAACATATTATATTATATAAACCAACTTTGCTCAACTAAATACTTTATTTAATATACAAAAACTTTCATATTTGTTTTCAAATTCCTTTGTTTACTTTTATAAAGTTACTTGACTAAGTCAACAGTTCCCTGCCCTTTTAGTTAGGGTTTACTGTGCATACAAATTCAATGTGTAGGGTTATGCACAAATTCGCACACCTACACACACACACACACGCCTTTAAGCATATTTATTGACTTTGCATGCAAATAAATTTATACACGAAGCATAAGAGACACTCGCAATACACACACGCACACAAACACAGATACGCACTAGCTACACACACACACACACACTCACCTGACATTCTCATGGCGCTGTATGTAAATCTTATGAAATTGTGTGTCACGTGGCTGGCCCGCAATATCGTCCTTCATCTCCATGGCAACATGTCGCGGCAGCACCGACAGCAGCAAACGCTCCTGCAGAGGGAAAGAGAGAGATAGAGAGTATGTGTGTGGGGTTAAACAGTCAAAAGGTTATGCCAAATGCTGCTGCTTAGATCAGCAAAAGGCAGCTGGGCGAAGCAATCAGGCAACAAGTCCTGGCCACGCCCCAATGCTCACACGCTGACGAATTCGTCACGTTTGGCTGCTGGCTTTTGACGGCTCTTTGACTGTGCCATTTTTGGGCAGGTGCTTGGAGTGGAACTCACCTGCTGTTGATTCTCGCGCTGCGTACGCAAACGCGCCTCGATGCACTGGCGCGTCTCAATGAACGCCTTGCGCTGCGCCTTCTCCTTGGGCCAGTGCGTGTAAATACCTGTAAGATTCGCCAGCAACAGGGCAATGCAGGTGCACAGCAGCTGCAAGGGGAGGACAGAGGGAGAGAGAGATTGAGTGGGAGTGAAAGAGAGAGTAAGTATAATGTGTAATGGCAGTAAACGCATTAGTATCCATTTCATTGCCAATGAACAAGCACAATAAAAGTCCAGTTATGGAACAACGCACACACACACATAGGCACACAATGGCAGAGAGAGAGAGTGAGAGAGAGAGAGAGAGCGAGATAGAGTGACAGAGAGAACGAGCTACGCAATTTTATTCAATTTTGCGGCAATTTAATTTCATTTATTTGTGTTTTTTCACCTGTACTTTCACTCTCCCTCTCAGACTCTCTCTGTGTGTGTGTGTGCTGTGTCTGTGTGTGTTATAAATGGTGCGTGCATTTTATGCGAATTTATTGTCACGTGCGCTGCCATAGCTACGCACGCCTGACTTTTCAGGCCATTAAAGCGCTCGCTTTAACAACGGTTTTCACTCCATTGTTACGCCCACGCACACACACACACACACACAGGCAGACAGACGCCCCCGCCCACATGGTTTTGCGGCTTTTGTCGACGCAGTGCTGTTGATGGATATGCCTGGCCATTTGATTTGTGGCAGCCACAAACAGTTGCAACAGCGCGCGGCAGCATTGCTGCTGCGATTTACCTCCTGCCAGGACAGATGCGTCTTCATTGGCGCCCGCTGCTCCACCTCCAGTTCCAGCTCAAGCTCCAACTGCTGCTGCTCCTGCTCCTGCTTATCCAGCGTGTATTGTGTGCGCAGACAGGTGTACAGATGCGTGCCACTCAGCAGCATGCCGCCGATGAGCGACTCACGCAACCGCAGCGGCAACATCGTGTACGTCATGTAGATGAGCACAATGCAACAGGCGCTGCCATTGAACGATTTGCTGCAAGAGATTTCAGTAGAGGAGTTTTAATTAGGATAAAAGGCAAAGCAAACAACTCTGCTGCCAGTGCCCGGTACAGGGTATTTGTGTGGCTGCGCTAAGACTGCTAACTGCCTAGCTGCTTGCAATATGGCTAAAAGCCAGAATTGCCTGTAGCATGGCCATGGCAAGGGTATGATGAGCTTTTCTTCATCAATCTGGCTTTTTAGCTGTTTTCCCCACAACTGCTCAGCTTTTTCTAGCTTAACCAGTAGCTAAAATTAGCCAAAAGTTAGAGATCAAAGGCGACAGCATTTAACGGGTATTATCATGCTTTAGCGTGAATTCTAGGAGGTACAACAATAAATGTCTAGACATAGCAGACTTTAAAGTATATCATAAAGATTAGGTGAACAGCTAAGACTTCTTAAAATCGGGAACGGATTCATAAGGAATTCGGGAAGTTATTTATAGCATGAATATCATATAGACAGACATCTATTGACGCCTTTAAAATGACTGCGGGATATTATTGAGCCATCTACTATGAAACCAATCGAGTATAGGAAAGCACTTCTGCCCTTGATATGGACTATGGACTATTACTAATCGTGAATCTAATTAATCATAGTTCCAGTCTACACCTCCAATCTCCAGTATTCATCTTCTCCATCCACTTTGCCTAGTCAAAATTTCTAAGTTGACTCAAGTGCTTAACACTCATTAAGTGCTCTTTCAAGTTTAACTAATATATTCTAATTGCTCGTAAAAGTTCCAACACTTGCTCAAATATCTCATAAATATATATCTCATAAATATAGCAACAATCTATCATACACCCACAGCTTTCTCAGTGTATTTTTGTTTCAACTTATTGTTTGCCTAATGTATTTGCCGCTGCCGCTGCTGCTGCTGCTGATGTTTGGCTTTGTTCTCATCCAACTTTTGCGTGGAGCTCTGAAACGCAATTAGCGTGTCGCAGCTGATGATGGCCGATGATTAATTCTTGGGCTGGCTGGCAGCAGCTGCGGGCTCAGTCAAGCCTCTCGTTACAAACCTTGGCTGCAGCACATAGCTAACGGCAACTTCAATGGCCAGGAACGTGCCCAATATGACATAGGAGACGAGCACCAGAAATATTTCATTCATCGCCGGCTTTGACAGTATGCAGAGCAAAACTAAATGAAAAGGAAAGCGAGGAAGACACCGAGAAAGTGAGAGAGCAACAATTAATATACAATTGCGAACAATTTGTGGCAAACACTCGAGCGTGAACTCACATGCATAGACGATGCCACAGATTAGCATGACAACGAGAAAAACGAGCACAGACTCGTCGATTTGCATGAAAATCGTGTAGAAGACATGCGTGTAATCCAATGAACTCTCCGAATTATCAGTTACGCCAAATATTTCAGTTTCTATCGGTTCATGTGTCACCTCCTGCTCCTCCTGCTGCTGCTGCTGCTGTTGCGTGGCATTCGCATTGGAAGCCCCATCAAACGGCGTCAATTTGAGCACTTCAGCACGTGCCTGGCGTCTGCTCAGGGGCAAACGCCGACGGTTGTTATCATTGTTGTCGCGCTGCCCCATAAAGCGTTTAATGCCATCATCATTATTGTCGGCAACATCATCATCATCATCATCATCGTCATCACCATCAACATTGGCGTCAGCTTCAGCAGTTGCCCCAATCACGTGGTCAATCCGTTTATGCTGCTCCTGTATGCCACGTTTGTATCTGAATTATAGGCGTGGTGTGGGCGTGGTACAGGTGTATAAGTTGATATGTAAAAGAAAGTAGAGAGCAATAAATGAAGTGCACGACTACGTAATACTCGCTTAAAGTCATTTGAATTTATAAAATGTTTACAATTTATGAAGTGAAGTTTGCAAAGGATAATAATAAATATATTTATATATAGTATATAGAAATCTTAAGCTTAATCTGTAGAACAGGTATTTAGTAAAAAGTTTTATAAACTGTTTGACATTAGCTTTATAGTAGGAGTATTTCATCGGGTTGCTGGAGTAGGATGGACTAAGGATTATGGATTATGATAGCTTTAGCTGTATATATTCATCGGATTGCTGGAATAGAATTTTCCATATGAAAGCTATATCTGTCTATTGCTCTCTGATTACAAAGAAGTTCAGTTTCATCTATATATTAACATATACATATATTAAACAACTTATCCAAAGAATATTATGACGAACCACAGGTGTGTGTAAAACTAAAGTTACACTCGCCCCGCGCCCCGCGCCCCGCCTCAGTCTCTATTATTACAAAATCAATCAGCCTTATATGAGCAAATTCCAAACAATGATAAGTTCCTTCAGTAACCTTCACCCAGACAAAAACACAAACAAACAAACTAACCTCACTTTCGCACGCCGAACGGGCATAAAAAACAATTTCTTTACGCATATCAATAAGTCTGGCATTAGCTTAGCCCAACTCAATGCACACACAATACAACACTATCGATCTTGATGGCATGAATAAATATATCTACACACACACACACATACACATGTATATATACGAACAAATATAAATCGAATAACGAAATCGAAATGGAAATTCCTCAACTCGTGTGTGGTCCAAGTTACGCGTATTTATTTTATTTGATTTTTTTTTTTTTTTTTTTTTTTTTTATTAATGTATTTGTTGACTTTGTTTATTGCTTTACAAATATTTTGCGTGGCTTTTTATTTGTTTGTTTGTCTGTTTGCTGTTTGCTTTATTGTTGGCAATTTCTTGTCTTGGCTGCGATTTATTATTGAAAATTGGTCCGATTCTAAATTTAACATCACAGCAAAATCCATTTGCCGCGGCAAAAAGCGTAGCACACTTTTATGGGCGCAGATTGAATTTGCCGGCCTGTCAGGCCAAAGCGGCGTATGCGTAATGCGTGTCTGGACAGGTAACCAGCGGCTGGCTGGCTGGGTGGCTGTCTACCCTAGAGTAGCTGCTGCTCGCAATTGGCAGCTGGCAGTTGTTTGCATAACGCGCCTGTCAAAGTGCCAGAGCCAACCGCTAACGGAGCAAAGCGCCCAGGCACTTCCTGTTGCCACTTGCCAGTTAGCCAGCTGTGAGACCTGCAATTGATGGGAGCCAGTGCTGCCAAACGTTCGACACGCTTTTAACGAGGCCTAAACATTGATAGGAAATATCAAAATTGATGTAAGCTGTGCATATCTCTTTGAGCAAAATCATATTTGAAGTCTACGCTTTAATATTCCAATTTATCGATGTAGATATCGATAAGAATTGTGGTAAACCCTATGATACAGTGATATGGTTAAGGCACAACTACTTTGAAATGGACTAATATATTCTATAACAAATAAATTTGAACTCTTTCATTAAGTCCACTTACTTTAACCTACTAATTTTACAGTTGATCAAAATTCATAGTATAAATAATGTTAACGATTAATTTGGGTTTATCATAGAGTATTAATTCAATTAGTGATAAAGCCAAAGGCCCCAGTTAAGGAAAAATAATAATACCAGTCACTAATATTCTATATTATTTTAATTTTAAGCAAAGTTGGCAACTCTGCTAATCACTTACTCTTAAATGGGTAACTATTCACTAGGATTATTATTCAAGTCGAAATATCTGATAATTAGGACTTTAACAAATAGCTAGCGCCTCGTTTTTCTTTCGGTTCGTGAGCTACACCAACAAAAACTTGCTTAAAATGTTCTCAATATATTAATATTCTCTAGATATTAGTTGAGTTTAGATCATAATCATAGATAATATTTCACTGTCCTAGTGCCATATTAGATGCCTAGAAGCCCCACTCCTAGTATTACCTATCCATTGACAAATAAACTTCGTGAGACTTTTGATCAGAATCATAGATAATATTTGAATAACCCAATACCATACTAGATACCTAGCTGCCCTACTCCTAGTACTACCAAATAAACTAGGTAAGTCTGAAAGTTGTTGCAACGTAATACCTTTGGCACTAACAAATAAATTTGTCAAGTGCTCATTAATGAGATGGCTGCCCACTCACCTGGCGCGATGCTGATGCTGCTTGTAGCGATGCTTGTGTAGGCGATGGTAATGCTTGCGCTTCTGCCGAGGCTCGAGCCACTGCGGGCTCCGCTCGTCGGCAACGGCGGTCCGCTGTGACGCATTAGTGTTGCGGCGAATGCCAGTTGGAGTTTGCACAGCGCTGAGCGTTGCCAGACTGCCAATAGAAACCAAATGCTGATGATGATGGCTCATTTGTTTTGCACGTTGCGGCGATGGTGGTGCTGGAGGTGGTGTTGGCTGTGCTAGTGGTGCAGCTGCTGCTGCTGTGGCCGTCATCAGGTGCGTAACATTTTCGCTTGCCGTGGCATTCGCGTCGAGCGACTGAGCCGCCAATCGAATCGTTGCGGATGTCAGGTTGGGGGTGGCGAGGCTGCGGCGCAGCTGCATGGTGGTGTAGACCAGCTGGGTGCAGGATAATGCCAAAATCAACGTTAGCAACAGGCCCAAAATGTGCGTCGTATTACTCTGATTCATTCGCAGAAAATAACGCTGATAAAGCATTTCCACCTGGCGAGCACAGACGAACGAGCGAACAAATTGAAATTGTGAGGACTTTAAGCTCATTCCAGCGAATATGTAAATTGAGCTACCCAATTGAGTTGCCAATTTCCATTTGATAGCCTGGTCAATATATATATTTGGTGCGTAAGCTGCTTACCTGCAGATTCTTGAATTGATGCGTCGAGCAAAGACGCAGAATGATGCGATTCAAACGGTACCAGAACGATATGCTTGGACTGCCTGCCTGAATGCCCGTGGTGCTTGGATTGTTCGCTTCCACATTGCTGCGACCGTCAGCTGCATCGGCTAAGGGAAAGCACACAAGGAGAGAGGGAAGGGGGATGAGAGAGGAGGAATTAATAAGAGTCTGTGGTGTGACAGAGCTGTGAATTCCAATTAAATTTTGATGTATGCTCTCACAAGTGGCTCAAATGAACCAAATGAACCAAAGCTTTAGTTTGCTGAGTCTGAAATTCTAGTTTTACTTCATAGCGATTGTGTCTTGTGGTTAATTTGAGTTAGACTTGGGAGTATTGGATTCACTTTATAGATATAAAAGAGATTTTCAATGTGGCATAAAATTTATAGCAAGTTCTAATGATCTTAAGCTGTAAATACAATATTAGTTCAATTGCAATGTTTTAGCTAATCGATAATTTTAGCTGTTCGCAACACTTCTTGAGTTAGTTCCTTCAATAAATATGGGCAAATTGGGGCTGGGAGAAATCTCTACTCTATGAATTAGTTAAATTGTTAATGAGAGATATTTAGCTTTTTAGCACTAGTCTAATTAATGTCCTACGATTCCTATCTCTCTTCTTTTCCTTTGATTCGTTCAATATTGCTTAACATTTATTATACATATATTTTACATATATTATGTATAAATTTTAATGACTTTAAACCGTTGCACAGCAGGCTTAAAGTAGCTCTGCAAATTTCTATTTCAATTTCATTGATTTTCCAGCCAATTGCTGGTCAAAGTCAAAGTCGAATTTATGCTGCTATTTTTAGCCAAGTTTACATTCGAACTTCATTCATTGCTGCCCTGTTGCTAATTACGTTATTTTGTGAGAATAATTAGCAGTTTGGGCTCACTCATGTGTTAAATATTCATTAAATGAAAATTGAAATGGAATATTTGCAATTTCTGTTTTGGTTTTATTGGTTAGCAAACAATCGGATAGCGAGCTAACCTGACAGCCAGACAGCAATACATTTAAATATAAAAGCTCATATATACATACATACGTACATATTTGTTATTTGCTTTCGCAAAAGGTTTTACTGCTTGTCTTGTGACCGCCTGCAATTCGGACTACAAATTGAAAATATCCGTATTGCATTCTGATGAGATTTTCGATTGCCGCATTCACAGCTAATAATGTTTCACAGCTGAGCGAGAGCTGCATGTGGCATTGTTGAATTTATATAAACATTGCCATGCGTACATGCATCGGTTTTGGTTTTTGGATATCATAACTGCAACTGGCAAGGGGCAACTTATAGCTTGTGGCTGCAACACAATACTTTGATCCTGATATGCATTGCCAAAATGGATTCGCTTATCGTCCTGTTGCCTTTGCACATTGTTGTTACTCGTTCTGAATGCATTGCACAATGCCATAAAATGTAAAATCGTTTCGACTGACCCCATAAAGTTGAACACACACACACACACACATAAACACTCACACGCACACGCACAACAATGCGTATACTTTCTTATATATTGTTTCCTTTTTTTTTTTTTTTTTTTGTTACGTACGTTCTCATGCATCAATAAATAAATGCCAAACGTGATTATGTAAATTTCTATAGAAATCTCTATGTATATACAAATATATACACGAGTTTACCATATCAAAAACATGAGCCACGTCCTTTGCCAGTCTTTCGCCTTATTCAATATGCCACTGTGGCCGCTTCATAGAAAATAAATGAGAATCGGACTACGATTGAACGGGTGTTGACGGCCGTAGAATACCGCCTACTTTAAGAAGAAGACTAAGTTAGGAGACATTTGTTATATTGGCGGTATAAAACAAATCTCTTAGAGCAAAAAACTGCAAAACTTACATAAAATATAATTTATGAAAGTATGGTCTCCCTAAAATAGATTAACTATGCTGAAAATATGCTGGATAACAACTTGTGGTTCATATTCAAAAGTAAGTTCAATCAATGCTGTGATTATATTGATTGATTGATTGATTGATTTCAAATAATTCACGTTGTAAATGAATTTTCAAATATTCAAAAAATATGGTCACCCCATCTCTAAAGCTATGAGCTCCATGTAATTCATAAGTTCGTATGGATTCAGTCCTAGCAAAGCTCGTAAGTTCAAATATGGTCACCCTAAAGTTATCTGAGTTAAGCTGAGAGCTGATTTAAGCTAGATATAGAGCTGATCTAAGCTAGGCGAATATGTCTATAGGTATTTACAAAGAAAAACTATAGTCACAAAACCAATACACCCGTCTCGCATAGTGCGCTAATATAACAGAGTAAACGAGAAAGAAAGTAAGACATATAAATCTGACTGACAAGGCCACCTATCAAGCAGGCAGCCAGCCCGCAGCCTGCAGCACGCATCACACTGGGCAGAAGGGGGGGCTGTCTAAATATTGGATAAGTGAAGCCGAGAAGCTGTCTCGTCAAATTCAATGGGACGACAATGACAATCAAGTTGTGAGATTCGAGTCAGCTATTCGATCAGGCCAGTGCGAGCATATGTGTTGGCATTTTGATTAGCCATGTCCAGGGTATCCCATTACATACTTAGCGTATGCGAGGCGACGTTCTGTTATTCGAGTGCTACTCACATTGTTGCTGCAGCAGCTGGGCCTCGTCCCTTTGATAGATCATCGGACTGTGGCAGGTGGAGCTCGAATTGGTTGAGTCAATCGACTCGTCAATGTTGCAGCGCGTGATGCCAGCCTGGAAAAAAATATTAAGGATAGCTGTGATAATAAAGGGGATATTCATTTATGTTATATATACATATATAAATATATATGCTATTATGAAGCTAACTGCTTGCATAATAAATATTAAGTATACGCCCCATGCATTCCATTTAAACTTCAGTTGCCGCCAAGCTGTTTCGTTGCTGTTGCTCAACGTTTATTCCACGCGGCATCTTTAAACATATTGCCGCCCATTTGGCATGCCACGCCCACAGTCGCACACAGACACACCATCTCTCAATTGCTGTCGCTTTACGCTGCTTTGCGCCATAAACATTTTCAATTGACTCTCGAGAACTCGGGCGAACAGTGCACGCATTCTCAAGTACAGTGAACACTCAACGCACGAGCAGCTGCTGGCTTATTTATTTACTATTTACTTATCTGCTAACTATGTAACTTAATCTATCTATTCTATCTATCTATAATCTATCTATCTACCTATGTATTTATCAATCTATGTATCTTTCTATCTATGTATTTATCTATCTCTGCATCCATCTATCTATCTGTCTATCTATCTATCTATCTATCTATCTATCTATCTATCTATCTATCTATCTATCTCTCCATCTATATATATATGTATATCTATCTATCATCTATCTATCTATCTATCTATCTATCTATCTATCTATCTATCTATCTATCTATCTATCTATCTATCTATCTATCTATCTATCTATCTATCTATCTATCTATCTATCTATCTATCTATCTATCTATCTATCTATCTATCTATCTATCTATCTATCTATCTATCCATCTCTCCATCTATATATATATATATATCTATCTATCATCTATCTATCTATCTATCTATCTATCTATCTATCTATCTATCTATCTATCGACACTCAACATATTTCTAAACTTTTATTTCAGATTAATATTTTATATAATATAATATTTAATAGTATATTTTCTACTAGTAAACTTGGAGACCTCATTCGACTTTAGCTAGTTGCCACTGTAGGCAGCGACACACATGCTCAATATTGTAAAGTGGGCCCTTGTGCATGCAGACAATATTCCACATTCTATGTGAGTTTTGATGTGTGCGAGTTTTGACTGTATATATACGTACATATGTTCGGGCGTGTGTGTGTGTGCATCCTTGTTAGCCTCTGCCGAAGGTGTTAACTTTTCCTCAAGTGTTGTTCGGAAAGACGGCAACAGAAGCAGCTTCAAAGCTACATCTAACAATGCATAAACTTTTAGCATAAATGTTGCGACTCAATACGAATTCCCTAGGCTACATTTACAGACCTGCTTCCCCTCGATATAGCCCCTCAACTTCTCAACTAAAAAGCTCGCACCCTCATTTGTAGCTCTGCCCGCATCGTTTAGCTTTGCCTTTTTGCCAATGAAATTGTATTTTAATTTGTCTTA
Organism: Drosophila mojavensis; assembly: GCF_018153725.1. Taxonomy (NCBI): domain Eukaryota; kingdom Metazoa; phylum Arthropoda; class Insecta; order Diptera; family Drosophilidae; genus Drosophila; species Drosophila mojavensis. Next base: position 2,210,352 of record NW_025318899.1, on the reverse strand, counting down.
TGACCAAATCGAATTAAATATTTAAATCGTAGAGTCAGTTGGGTCCTGCCTGTCCATTAGGAGGGTAAATTAATTGATGCCACAGCCAGTAAGAAACAAGTCCCACTCTTTCTTCCACTCCCACTCCCACTCCCACTTCCACTCGCCTACTCCTTGCTTTCAGTCTCAATCCAATCTGCTTACCGCAATCAGGCTGCTGCTAACCATTGCTTTGCCTCCCTTGGCGCTGGTATTGAAATGTTCGATCACCTCCCAGTTGGATTTCTTTGGCGTCGATGGCTGTGTCAGCGGATGCGCCAGTCCAGATGGGGAGCCAGCTGCGGATGAGTGCCCAGGTACATGCAATTCCATCGAGGCTTGCGTGCTGCCGCCGCCGCTGCCCGCCTGCTTCAGCGATGCGGAGCGACTAAAGAACTTGCGATGCTTGCCCGGACCACCGATTGCTCCGCCCACTCCGGCCGTCTCCTGCAATTGGAATAGCTTGCGGCATTGGCATTGGATTGTGGTTTTAGTGGCTGTCCACTTGCTTACCTCCTTGCTGGCAGCCAGACTGGCAGCTCCAGCTCCAGCGCCATGCCGCATGCCACGCAATGACAGACGCTTCGACCATTCCCGCTTCTGGCTCTCCGATGACAGCGAACGAAAAATGTGCGTGGATGCTGGATTGGTGACGGTGCCGGTCCCGGTGGCGGTGCCAGTGGTGGCGGTGCTGGTGCTGGTGGCGTTGGTATTGATGGCGCTGCTGGTGCTGTTGCCGTTGCCACTGGCGCTCATGCTGCAAGGGAATATAGAGAAAATGATTATACCTATAGAGCACTTATACTAAAGAAAAATTCTGGTATTTGGAGATTAATTTCACTTGTTTATATATACAATATGCAACAAACAACTTACCATATTGTTTTATTGTGGAAATTAAGGAATTTATTATTCAATATAGGATAATTTTAAGCTGATTCTTTCTTTCGCTTTGAGGCAGATGTTTGTGCTATAAGTAGATTATTCCGTAATTTACTTGTAAAAAGCTAAAGAGCAGCCAAAGTTTTAAATTTAAGAAAGCTTGTGTCTCCTATTTTAAGCTTTATTTACTCATGAGCTTGAGTTGAGTATTATTCAGAGTATTTGTATATTCGATGCCTTTCTCGAGAGAGTTGCAGAGTGAACAAGAGATTGAGACATGGAAGATGGAGAAGGAAAATGGGAAATCTAGAGACAAATAAAGAGAGAGAGAGAGAGAGAGAGAGAGAGAGAGAGAATAAAGACTAAGAAAGAGAGAGAGAGGGAAAGCTAGAGAGAGAGAGAGATAAAGACTAAGAAAGAGAGAGAGAGGGAGACAGAAACATATGGAGACAGATTTAGAGAATAATTACATGAGGCTGAAAAAATAACAAGAAGAAAAGAAGAGATAGCAATAATGAGATAGATCGACTGAGAGAAAGTGAAAAAAAAATACTGAGAGAGAATGCGTGAACCAATGATGAAGTGAGCAAGTAAGAGGAGAGCAATGAAAAAGAGAGGAGAAAGAAACACAGCGTTTGTCTATCAACTTTTTATTTTTAAACCTTATAGCTTTGTTTATCCACAGCAAAACTAATAAATTTCTCATATTATAGCTTCATACTTCAGCACTTTATAAAGTATCTGGCAAGTGTATATAGACTTTCGTTTTTGGAGGGAAATTGATTTTTATTTTACATGCTAAAGAAGCGCGCTAATTTCCAAACAAATTGCCAATTTTTTCTTTTGGGTTCCGCTGGCCTCAGAGGCAGCGACTGAAATGGCATTAAAACAATAAATTCGATTTTGGCCCAAAAGTGACAAGAAGGAAAGGAGACAATAACAACAACAACAATGACAAAAACAACAACAACAACAAGTAAGTAAACAAAAACAAACAAGAGCAAATACGCCTACGCCAACAAATATATCGCAACGCACTCTAACGTCACGTAACGTCAAATAACGTAGCGTAACGTAACGTATCTACATTTGAGGCCGGCCCACTTAAGACTTCACGAAATGCGCGCCAAGCACGCGACGGCACAAGATATTGAGCAGGAGCGGGCAGAGCGGAGGGAGGCGGAGCTGTTTGATTGGGTTTTCACTGAAAATGAAATGAGGAGAGAGGGGCCGGGGCGAGCGGGCTGCCTGACAGAAGCAGCTCAGCTCAATGGAAAAACTCGACAGGTTAGGGCGCTCAGTTTTCAGTTTACAGTTTACAGTTTTTCAGCTAGGGCTTTAAGGGCAACAACAAAAGCACACAAAGTGAAATTTTGTATAACCTATAAAAAGAAAAGCTGAGGCAGCTATAAAAATAAATATGAAAATTAAGCATCCACTTTAATATGTAAATTAAGTGAAATGAGTTAATAATTGCAATGCATATATGGCTATAGTTCACGTTAAGAAAGCTGAAGAAAAGTTAAGGAAACCTTAAGAACGATGGAAAAGTGGAGATATCTATAGATCCTGCACAATTTCTAGAGCTGCTATATCAGATATTCTCCTTATATTTTTCTACAAATGTATATAAAGAAAACAACAAAGCTCTAGATAATTCTAGTTCAACTTGATTAATAAAATTTGTTAATAAATTTATTTGTTCAATTTTGTTGGAAATATCCCAAATTTGTTAATTTATTATTTTAAAAATATTTGAATACATTTTAGTGTGTTGTAGACTTTCGATTATGATATATGTTGGTAAATTCGTTTGAAAATGAAGAGCTAAAGATAGTCTTCGTTTAGTTAACTGGCTTCAGGTATAGTAAGAGCCTATCAAAAATATTCTCTAGTCCCTCCCAGTAATTACTATTTGTATTTATTACTAATGAAGGTCTAGACACTGCTGTCATTGACCGTAATCTGAGCCCGAACTCTATTTACTTAGTTACCCAATTAAGTTTCCTAATTAGAAACTATTTGAATGCTGAATATTATCCAACAAAATCAAGTGAAATTCACCTTAAACCTCAATGAACTAAAGCTGCAGCTTCATTTCGTCTCATTTTAGTTAATTTACTTCACCTAGACGCTATAGACAGCAATTAAAGTGGCTAAATTAAGATTTGTTGCCGCGCTCAACATATGCCCATGCACATTTATAAGTCTTAAGCCGCGACTCTTCGGTTTTTATGGATGCCTAAGTCTGGGCACTTTTCCATAACGGCTTTCTTGAAGCGCATAACAGTAAACTGTGCCACAGACAACAACTACAACAACAGCAACATACAACAAACAAACAATGCGAAGGCACATGAGCAGAAGTTTTGCTCCTTTTCCTTCCATTTTCTTTTTGTTTTTGGCCGCATTATTGGGGGCAGAGTTTGAAGTCTCAAAACAGTTCGCTTACCTTTTGTTTTTAGCTACTCTACACACACATAAATACATATATATATATATATATATTTATATATCTACATACATATATAGGGCGTGAGTGGAGAGGAGGCTTCGTGTATGCTCAAGTGCCGGCCGCCGGCATAAATATGTCAAAAGCAACGCGCTATAAACAAATTGTTTTGTTGCCAAAAAGCGAGAAAAACAAGTGAAAATTGAATGAGAAAATCGAAAAAAAAAAAAAAAAAACGAGCGAGAAAAAAACTTGAAAAAGAAAAAATGGAAAGTACATTGGGATGTGCTCGACTGCGTAATACTCGTTCAAGGGCGAGAACTAGATAGGTAGATCGATGAATCACCGAAATGTGGGAGGCTAACAGTGTAGTAGGTCTAGATTTTACGGAAATTGGTGTAGGTAATTGGTGATAAATCTTTAAAACCGTATAAGGAGTCGACTGGGTCAAACTAAGTTATTAGATACTAAATTCCAAAGAAGCCAAATATATATCAAATATGATATATAATATATTAAATATTCGAAAATGTACAGCAATATCTACAAAAAATATAAGTCTCTACTTTCGAAAGAGCCGAGATTTAGTCTACGTCAATTTGAAGAATTCTTAACCCATCTTAACCCTCTAACAGCTGTGGCTACTCTTATATATGTATGGGAATATCAATATACCTAGCAAGACCTACATTCCCACAATACATAATGGACGAGTATTATGGAACGAAAATAGGCAGCCAAGTAGCTATTATATTACGGACTCCGTCCACAATTTTCCTCATTTTTCGTCGACATTTCGTGGAAACTCAAGATTAGTCACTGAACGAAGCGCTTTGCAACACTTTCGCTGCTCGACCAATTGGAATGCTATTCAAAGTATTTTCTCATTGGGAAAAAACCCCAATCCACTCACTGCGCCCACCACAAACACCGGCCAGAAATATATATTTATGTAATTAAAATTGAAATTGCCCCAAAAATGCGCCCAATATGAACGGATAGACTACTTGGGCTCAATGGAATTCTACTCGGCCGAAAGAGTATTCATATTCCAAGGTCAAAGTTCATAGATACGCAATTAACTTTAACAACAGCGTATATATGTATATGTATGTATATATACATTTCACGAAACAATTTAACAAATACAAAAGAAAACTTTCAATTAAAATATGCCAAGAGCTGAGCAAAGGCAAGCAAAAGTATTATGAATGGGTTGAGGTGACTAAGGAATGCTCTGTTTATTGCTTTAGTCTGTGGAAATGGGGAAAATTGTATTTATTTTTATTGAATTGTTGATTAAACAACTTTGAGGGGAGCTCTACTAAGAATTTATTGAAAATTTCAATTGGATTGACATTTAAGGAATCTGCACGGCATCTGGATCTGGATCTGAATCTGACATATCTTTGATATGATATAAAGTGAATGTTCCTAATCAAATTTCTTAACAGATTAAGATTTGAGACTTTGATGTCTTGAGTAATTCACATTTCATTCCGAAAACTTAAAAATTTTACTGATTTTAAAGTACATCTATTTATAACACATGTAAGCGTATGTTTAAACAAACTTTAAGTCTGCCCTTTAATAAACCCCTTCAAACTGTCGACAAGCAACAGGAATATGAATATGAAAAAAAGGGAAAAAAACGAGCTAACATTTCATATAAATATTTAATTTTGTCATGTGAAATATGCAAAAGTTGAAGCTTGAATGCTCGACTTTTCAGCAGCACCTTTTGAGCCAAGTTATTTTTACGAGCTAGTTTGGCAACAGCAGAGAGAATGAGAGAGAGTGAGGGGTAATGGGAGAAGTTTTGAAGTGTGCAAGTCGTTCAGTCAAACATTTTCAGTTCTTTAGCATATGCTAAATTGGCAGCAACCGCCTTACAGCAGCTAAGAACGTATCTTTTATGGCTTGTTGTAGTTGGCAGTTGTCATTTGCCTGCTGCCTGTTGCCTGTTGCCTGTTGCCAGTTACCAGTTGCTAGGCATCAACATTGTCCTCCTTGGCTGTCATTCAGCATTGAGCTCTGAAGTTTGCGAAAGAAAACTCTGTGAGCTTTTTAGCATAATCGCAGCATAAGCCTACAAGACGCGGCAACAATCACGAAATCAGGCAACTGATTTAATTAGCCGCCAAGCAATGGCCTGAATTAACATGCTACTGAGTTGCTTAAAGTGTTAGACTGGCAGATATCCTATGTTGCATAGTGAGCTCAAGCACGTGCAATACAGGCTTAAGTTGACATAAGTCCTTAATCTATACTAGATCCTGGCTCTGTGCGTTGTCTCCTATAAGCCACGCTCTCAGCTCTTGCTGCTTTAATTATTATTATTATTATTATTATTATAATGCGACTAGTTGCTGTTTGTGCAATCCGACTCTCGTATAAAATGTAATCAGTGCCATTTCTATGCCATCAGTTCATTCTGAATCAAGAGCAACCCACCTCAGCTCATTCGTGTTGACTTAGAAACTTTTTAGGCAATTTAAACTTACAGGATATGGCTTTAAGAGGCATTAAAGGCTTAGCCATATGACTAAGGAGCAGAGACTGCGGTTATACAACTCTAACGACAGCTTGTTAATCAATGTCAGGCTCACAGTCCACAGTCCGAACAGACAAGGTATTGAAAACATTCTTGGGCATTAGAGTTCAATAGCAATTCATTAGAATAATGGCGCTAATGGCCTGGTAAATATTGTGGCAGTACCAACATTTACGAAAGCAAAAACAAAAAACTTTCGCCCACACAGCAACAGCAACAGCAGCAGCAGAAAAAAACAAGAAAGAAGAAGAAGAAGAGGAAAGAAAATTAATAAAATAGCCACACAAATTTGATAAGCGGCAGAAATTAATGAGGCCAGCAGCGGTAAACTGTAACTGGAGTAGCAATAGCTGTTGCCAGTATCAGCCCCCATTTACTAACCCCAAACAAACCAAATCCAACCCGCACCCCGCACCCCGCACCCCGCACCACAACCACTAAATGGCAGCAAACACAGATCTCATGCATATTCAATCATTAACTGGGCAGCAGCAGCTGTTGGCATTTGGCAGACACTAACACAGACGGAGTCACGCCCACACACACACATACAGATAGGCACTCTCCATATCTCTGTCTGCATATATATACATATCGATATATAGTTTCTATATTTGTAACAGTTGTTGCTCTTATGCTATTTATGCTGCCATATGTGTTTGGCTTTGTTTACGCATCGTCATCTTTGTGTTTGGGTTTTTGGCGCTTTCGCTATTTGGTTTTCGCTATTTGTTTGCATTTCATTGACGCAAAGGTGTTTGCCTGGCCACCGAAACATAAATTTGCATTGGAAATTAATTCATATGCGGAACGCGTAAGTGAATGAGCCAGCGTCGCTTGGCAGCCATCTATCATTAAGAATATATTGTCCCACGGGCCGTATGCGTAATATACTAAAAACTATGTTTCGAGTAGGGTTTTGGGTTGAGCTGAGTTGAGTTGAGTTGAGTTGGGTTGGATTGGGGCACTGAGCGAGTTGGTCTAGCTAAAAGCTTTAAGCAGCGAAGCGCATCGCTTGCTTGCTAGCTGCGCCAAGTCGAGTATAACATATAACTCATATTACTCATACGCCAGAGCGTACGCTCTACAACAGCAGCTAGCAAATAAAATGCTATGTTTACAGGTAGCACGTTAAATATAAATATTTATGTTTATTTGGGTGCAGGTTGGAAAGAGAGAGAGAGAGAGAGAGAGAGAGAGAGAGAAAGTGAGAGAGAAAGCAGTTGCTGCAGCTGCTGCATTGTCTATGTTATTTGGTCTAAGGCATTTCGCTTCCACATAAACAAACGCACTTAATGACTTTGAAACTGATTGATTGTATTATTAGTTAACTTTGTTTCAACAAGCAAAGCTTTTAAATTATTTTAATTGTTTTACAACTTGCGTACGTTTAACGCTTCAGATAGTTGGATAATTTTATAAAAGGAAAACTTTACTGGTAATAACAGCAATCATGGATTCAAAGTGGTTTTACAATCGAAATTTCATGTGTGCACTTATATGAAGGCATTCGAGTATCAGATATGCTCCAGCTGCAAGGTATATGCAAGTCCTTGAAGCTTATATTAATGAAATTGGGAATACCTTTTGACTAATCGTTGACCTTATCTCTTTGGCCAGCTGCTCCTTTCTATTCCCCAATGGCTAATTCGTTAAGATTTGCAATCAATAATATATTTCTCATATAATATATAAGCAGAACCTTTTTCCTATCGAATTCCCTGGTAAACAACTTCAAATTTCTTCAATTTATGGTCCAATTTGCAAACAAATGAATCACATTAGGCACAGCATAAAAATTTACGCAAAATAAACGGAAGTCATAATACTTCTCACACACTCACGCACGCACTTTGATTGATTAAATTAAATGGGAGCCGTAAACAAAAACAGTTTTGGGTTAGCCGAAAAAAAAGAAAACCAGAAGAAGAAAAATTCATAATTAATTGCAGCAACAGCGAAAAATCGTTGTTTAAATTTGTGGCTAAAACGAAATCAAGCGAATATATAATTTTATATCTAAGCATTTGTAAACGCGTCAGGAGATATGAGAGCAATAAAAAAAGGTAAACATATTCGATAGGCAGCACACATTTATGAGTCTAATAAAAGCCAAACAAACAGCAGCACAAACGAGCAGCAGGCGGCAAGCTCCAACTGTAGTAAGCTGAAGCCAAAGCTAAGCAGCTTACTCAGGCAGGTAGCAGGGCGGGCAGGTGTGGGCGAGGGAGCAGCAGCTACTGCTTGACTTAGTAATTTCTGACATGATCAAGTTAAGCAAAGCAAATGACAAACGAGCGAGGCAGACGGAACCGGAGATGTTTAACCAAGCAGCTGCTTGAATAGACATGCATCAATAGGATGAGCAGCCACAGCAGCAGCAGCAGGTGCAGCAATTGCATTATCAGCAGCAACAGCTTTGCCCTTCCATAGTCCTGGCCCCTGGGCAAAACTTAACCTCACCTGGCTCTGACAGCGCTCACATTGTTGTACTTATGAATGCATTGTGGAAAAGGCAGCAAAAAACAGCTAAAGCAAAGACAAAACAGCACTGCTTTCTTTTAAATACCCTGGGCACAAACAAGAGACGCCATGGAGTAGGCACGACTAATGTAATATAATGGACTAGTTTGAAAAGGCAATTGAATAGCTCAAGACTCAAAAACTTTATGCTAGAGTATAAAGAGGATAAATATTTATTTAGCTCTATGATCTAATAGTTCCACAAATAATGCCAATTTTCTAAACGATCTGGACTGCTGATAGCTCAACAATATTTATAGGGTATTCAGCTGCGATCACATTTTCTTTCCGAGTATTTTTTATAAAAACATAAAATTAAATTTATATTAAATAATAAAAGCAATAAAAGCTTTCACTTTGTCAAAACTTTTCCTTTTGAATTTCCTCCCTCTTTTACTTCCATAATAAGTCCCTGGAAATTCCTTATTGCTAAAAATAATGAAAACTATGTGCGTGGTATTTCTTAGTGCTGCACTTACACCCTAGTTAGCTCTGCCTGTTGTGTTGCTGCGCTCCGGGCCATGGTTTTGGCTTTATGCATTGTTGTCTTTCTTCGGTTGCATCGGTTTCTGCTTTCGCATTGTTTTGAGCCACCCTGGAGTCCATTATCCTTCGTTCATTCCATATGCGAGGACCAGGCAGAGCTGATGTTTTTTCAGTCCTAATGCCTCACGGCAATTTGCATATGACTCTGGACTGAACTTAAATTCTCTAGTCGCTCGGCTCAGTTACAGCCAAGAAGCAGAGAGCGTTTATGTTGCTACAACAACTGCAGCATTTAATTAAAATTAGGTAGAGGTCCTTAGGCTAACTACCCCCCACACATAGACCCTACTGTACACCCTGCAATGCAATGCACTTAAGTGCACACACGGCGTCTGTCAATGACTGTGCCTGGTGCCTGGTGCCTTGGGTCCGAGAGCAAGGTCCGTGGTCCGAGGTCTGAGCCAGCGCCTTTGGCCCCGTCAAGTGCCCGATTTGGCAGCTAGCCAGAACGGGCGCCAGTTCCAAGTTGAAGGCAGCTGCCTCATCATTGATTTGTGTGAATGTCGACAGCTTTTTCTTATGCCTTTAAGATTATGCGAGAGAAAGAGGCTCTTACAATTTGGTCATGAATTGAATTTGAAATGTCAAAAGCATCACTTCATTTGGATATGTGGGTGTTCCTTCCCTTGAATGAACTTTACTCAAGTTTCTAATTTGTGTTTGGGCTTAAGATCAACTTAAAAGTAAAATATAAGTATGTGTTTTAAACATTGATCTTTAGACTAGATCTTATCGTGCACAAGCCTAAGCAAACTGAATTGAAATTTTCTTTAAGTCTAAGTCTAATTCCTTGCAAGATATCCGAATCAAGTCAAGTCTTTTCAGCCAATTTTGCAGAGTATTTCATCTTCGATCTAATATCATTTCACCTCTCTTTCTTGCACTTGATTTATTTCTTTTTACCTTGTGCCTAGTCTCGTACAAGCACACACACACACACACACACACACACACACAGAATCTTGGCACATTTTTGCATTGCATTGCATCGCATTCTCAATCAACATTTCGCTGCTCAACTGACCCACAGCAGCTGCAAACCACTGACCCACTGACTGACAGCCAATCCGGAACAATTTCAATAGTCGCCTGCCTGCTGCTTATTTGTGAGCATGCCAAAAATTTTCCAAACCAAATAAACAGAATAATATTTTCGGTTAATTTTTGCGGCTGTTTGTTTAATTTCGAGCGGGTTTTATGAACTGCAGCAGTTGCCACAGACAGTGGCCAATGCGTTTTGCATTTACTTAGCTACACACACACGTCTGCATGTGTGTGTGTGTGTGTGTGTATTAGAGTAGATCTAAATTAAAGCACATCACGTACGTTGAAAAGTTCAAGGACATCTGACCGTGGGGCTGCTGCACGTGGCGACAATGTCAAAGACATGAAAGAGGAATTAAGACTGTGGCTGGGATTAGCTTAAGGAATGCCAGAACCATATAAGGGATGCTGCAATCAGGTGATATAGGCCACCTAATACTTGCTAGAATATGTGAAAAAGGATAAGTCGGTGGAGCATACAATATCTGCATCTGTGTATCTGTATATCTTTATCTATGTATGTATCTGTATCGGTGTATCTGCATCTATGTATCTGTATCTATCCATCTGTATCTATGTATACGTATCTACGTATCTGTATCTATGTATCTGTATCTTTGTATCTGTATCTATATATCTGTATCTATCTTTTTATCTGTATCTTTGTATCTGTATCTATGTATCTGTATTTTTGTATCTGTATCTTGGTATCTGTATCTATGCATCTGTATCTTTGTATCTGTATCTTTGTATCTGTATCTTTGTATCTGTATCTATGTATCTGTATCTTTGTATCAGTATCTTTGTATCTGTATCTATGTATCTGTATCTATGTATCTGTATCTATGCATATGTATCTGTATCTGTATCTGTACCTATGTATCTGCATCTGTGTATCTGTATTTATGTATCTGTATCTATGTATCTGTATCTATCTATGTATCTGTATCTATGTATCTGTATCTTTGTATCTGTATCTTTGTATCCTTATCTATGTATCTGTATCTATGTATCTGTATCTATGAATATGTATCTGTATCTTTATCTGCGTATCTTTATCTTTATATCTGTATCTTTGTATCTGTATCTATGTTTCTGTCTATCTATCTTTGTATCTGTGTATCTGTATCAGTATATCTGTATCTGTATCTGCGTTTCTGTATCTATGTATCTGTATCTTCGTATCTGTATCCGTACTGATATACTCTTTTCATTTCTCTGAACGAGTGTAAGCATATTGGCCAAGCATAGCATAAATGTATTTAGCAGCAAGTGTCTTTCACGTTTGTGCGTGTCCTGCGTAACAAGTTACGCACAATATTACACTCTACTTTAATTTCCTCCTCCCTCATCTCTCCCTCACTAGCTCTCTTTGTTTTGCCCTCTCTCTAATTCGGCATGAATTGAGATATGCAGCAAAATCTAATGAATAAATTAACGCCTTCCATGCTCGATTAGGTGTTTTTTTGGGGGCGACCTTTAAACGCACATCGAATACAACATCATTCAATTATTAATTATAGAAATGAATGGCAAAAATGAATTGTCTAACCTTTATCAATGAGTAATTACTGTAGCTGCCACAGTGAACAACATGCCACAAGAATAGCAGCAGACAACTAATTAGCGGCGTGTTCTCTCCAATTAGCCACAGATTAAATTCAGTGTGGCTTTGCTTTGTTTATGGTTTTCCTATTGATTTGAATAATTGATCCACTGATGCACGGGGAGATACCCTAGCTAATTTTAGTTTCAGATTAATACATGTACCCGTTTCTAGGCATACCTAGTGTTGTTTATTATGTGTTGAATGAACATATATTATTATTATTATAATATTGATTAATTTGAGTAATTAATGCTCATTTTTACAGGGTACAAAAAGTTTGTTTTGCCTTCATATCTATTGTTTCCTTAATTTCTGATATATATTGTTCAGGTAAATGCTTTATTACCAACTCCAACAACATGTTAATATCAAGAACTTTGCCAACTTGTATCCATCACTGATGTAAAGGAAGTTTGGCCCAACTTTGAGCGTTACTTAACCCACAAGGGCAACAGTCAAAACTAACACATAGTCGACACACAAATCACATAAGCCTGTCTGTGCCCAAGCCAGCAACATCAACTTTACGTTAACTAATTGCTGCTACAGACCGCCGAGTCGCTGCCTGGAAATCCTCAACTGAGCACCTGCTCTTGGCACCTGTCCGTGCCGCTAAGCCGCAGCTAAAAGCGAAACTTGTGCAAAATGCATTTTTATTTTGCTCATGTGCTGCCAGCTGAGGTTTGTATCCTTTGTAAAGGGGTTGATGTGAAGCGAAGAGGGAAGTATCTCTTCCGTACATAAATACTTGATTAGTTGGAAAAATAAGCTTTTATCTAGAACTACCCTACATTCAAATGATATATCAGCAAGGTAAATTTTATATCGTATAACTACTATACGAATAGAGCTAAGTCTAGTGCAGGGTATTTCATATTCGATATTTTGGGCATATTTTCTGCTTTCTATTTTTATTAAATTTGACAAACTAATTTACTAGCTCATTACGTATACTTAATAATTTATAGAGCTCATATTAAGCATACGCAAAGTTAGCCGCAACACTGAAACATAGTTCGTAGCGCGAATACACCCACACACCCACCCACACACACACACCCCGCACCACAACTGACATGAGCAATGGCAGACAGTGAACCGCAACAGCAACCACCGAATGAAAAACTGACTAAAATCCACGTGAAAGCCAGTGAAATGAGTGGCACGTGGCCTTTTGCTGCGGCAACTGATGGCAAACAAGGCGTATGCAGCATGCAACAAAATTAAATAATTAAACGCTTTGCTGCGAAAGCCGAACCTGCACCACATGAATTAACTAAATCCGAGCACAATTCAGAAAGACAAAGCCAAAATATACAAAGCCAAAGCTACAGCCAAAGCCATAGCCGAGAGCCTCGCAGCTGACCTGCTGCCCGAATTAAGTAAGATTATACAAATGATAGACTAAAATATAGTCTGTGAGCAACAAAGACAAGCTGTGGCCGTAGCTCAACAAAAGAAATAGCTTGGCAGACAGACAGAAGCAGAGGCAGATATGCAGATACAAATGTATTTAAGGAGATATGAACATGGAAGAGCAGACAGACAGAAAAGATGCACAGACTGATAGAAGAACCCACATTTAAGTGTATGAGCAGACAACCGCAATCGTCTATACAGGTTCAGCTCTTCTCTATATCGAGCTACTCTCATGCAAAAGCAGTATATAGAGTATCTGAATTGATCATATTTTACATACTTAAACTATAAGAATCGATATTTATCGGTAAATTGAAACAGACAAAGATAGAAGAAAAGGAAAGAACAGAATCGAACTCAACTCTTTCTATCTAACTGTAATAATTCGAATTAGCAAGGGGATCAGTTGTTTTTTTTTTTTTTTTTTTTTTTTTTTTTATTTACACAGAAATTTAAACTATCGAGAATTATCAAGAAGGATTTTTTTCCATGAGATTTATTATTATTATTATTTTATTATTATATTTATTTATTTTTTTCAATTTTTCGCGATATTCGATTTAGCCTCAAATTATTGAGGCTCGACTGTATCTATTTGAATTCATTAAACCCAACTTATCATCTATGACATGCTAACTTTTTGTACATAAATAGCTATGTGACCTCTGATGGACAGATAGATAAGTGGATTAAATCGCATAAGAATGGAGTATCTAACATGTAGTATATATAGAAGCGGCTCTTATCATTCCAATTCAATAAAAAAAAAAAATACTTTCATTTGCACATTCATTCCCGGCTAGAATATACCCTACTCTAATACACTCTGCGAATGCTGAGAAGGCATTAAAAGCAAGCGAATATATAGGAGACCGTACTCTCATCACTCACAGTTAAGCAAAGCTTCTGTCGTCCCAATCCGAGGCAAAAGTACAGTATATTCCACTCTTACTCACTCCCCAAGTTTACAGGGTATTATCAGACATGCATATTATCAAACATATACAGAATATATAGCATTAGCTCTTCACATTCACTCAAGTCTCCTTCGTCACATATCACATATCCATCCAGAGCATACCCCACTCTGGCACACTCTTAAAGGTCACATTTACAGGGCATTATCGGGGAATGAGAATTAATGTGTGGCTTTTGCATACCTGTCTAATGGGTCTGCTGTTGCGGCAGGTGCCGGCACGTCTGATGCCACTAAGTATGCAGCGTTATCGGCAGCGCCGCTGCTCGTGACTGCTCCACGATACTGCGACTGTTCACGTTTCACTTCTTCTTCTCGTTATTATATTTTCTTTGGTTTTTTCGATTATTTATTTGTACATTTTAGAACATTTCTTATTACTCAGCTTTTGTGGCGGCAAATGAAAAGCGCGTTTAAATGAAAAATATCCCAAATAATTATAATAAATACTTTTTACAGGCTCCTCCGTCGGCCCACGTCTCGAGCTGTCGAGTGTTTTTTCTCGCTTCTTATGTTGTTTCTTTACTGTTTGTTTTGGGTCGACGCAAGAGAAGGTCTTGTCTTAACAGAAAAAAAAAAGACTTCCCTTTTCACACACACACACACACACACACACACTCACACGCACGCCCACACTTTTTGTGTGTTGTTTGAAAAAAGGGAAAATTTAAATTAAACTGATTTGTTGCTGTTGTCGCTTCAATTTTTGCTGCTGCTGCTGTTGCTGCTGCGGCTTGACAGCTTTTTTATGCCTTTTTGTGGTTGGATTTTGTTGTTGTTGTTGTTGTTGTTGTATTTTAAATTACAAATGACAGCTGCAAAAGAAAACAGAGATAAAACGAAACAACAGTTAACACTTATTTAAATGCGAATGCAAGCCGTTGCCAGTCAAGGTTTCTTCTGCATATTAATCATACGCCCCGATGTCCCTGCCTCAATAGCCTTCATTCCGTTTCCTTCTGTCTCTTAAAAGCCAACACAATTATGCAAATCAAATTAATTTGTTGCTTATTAGTTTGACCCACTGTTCAGCTGCAATTAAGGGCGGCCGTGCGCTGTGGGCGTGGCCCAGACACTGAGCACAAAAAGAAAAACATTTACTGCAATTTGCATGCGAAATGCTCCATGCAATAACATAAAGACAGACGGACGGCGCAAGTAAATGATTGTGTGTTGGCAATTTGTTGTGTTGGCTCATAAACACGCCATAAGCCCATCAATATGGCGCCACGCCCACACCCGCACCAGTGTTGTGTGGGCCAATAGGCCAATATAGGCAATCAGGCGCCAAAGCAAAATCAACGCAAATTGAAGCCAAACAAAAAAAATTAAAAATGCAAAAATCGAAATCAAAGCCCAAAGAGGGTGTGAGAGAGAGAGAGGGGAAGTGGAATGGGTGAGGGGAGAAAGGAGAATTACGTACGTCAAATTAGAAAATAATGCAAACGAAAAAAAAAAATGTATATAGAAAATTGAAAGCGAAACAGCAACAACAAATTGATAAATATTATGAAATAATTTTGTTGTTGTTGTTGTTATTGTTGCCACTTGAGGCGGAAGTGCGCCGCAGCTAACAACAAAAGCCGCAGGAGCTGACTAAGGATGCAGCAGCAACAGTAGCCGGATAAACCAAAGCAAAAAGCATTGACAGAGAGAGCAAAAAAAAGCAAGCAAGGGGAGTGAGGGAGAGAGTGGGCGAGGGAGAGGCGAGCACTTGCTTGAGCTGGCATTGTTATGACTGTTGTAATACGCTTTGCGAGGAGATTACAATGTCTGATTACTTTGTTATTAATAAATACAAAAGCGTGCCACACACACACACACACACACACACACACACATAAGTATAGAAGCACACCTATACACACACACACACCCACACACACGCGTGCATGCATGTACACGTTGTGGCAGCCGCGGGCAACGGCGCGTATACGCGATTTTCATTATCTGTTCTATGTCGCTGTGGCTTTGTATGCCAAACGTTTATTAATAAACCTACCTCTGTGTGTGTGTGTGTGTGTGTGTATTTGTGTGTGGCACTGTAACAATACAACACACTAAACACACAGCAGCAACAACAAACACAACAACAACAACAATGGGGCACAGGTAAATGCAGTTTGTTTAATAAACCAAATACTATATATAAATGCGAAAACTATATTCAATTACTGAGCCATCAATTTGTTTATTTATTGCTGTTGTCATTGAGCCAAAACAACTAACTGTAAATATATACATATATATGAGTGTCTGTGTGTGTGTGTGTAACATAAGATTTAATTTGATTTGGGCACAATTTAATTGCATTTTAATTGCAAATGTTGTGAAAGTTCGCTTCCAAGTTTCAATTTAATTGAGCGTTAAATTATTTTTAGCTTCAGCTTTTTTGCGTCTTTTAAAATCGATTTATGTATATTATATACATATTTATAAATATACATATGTATATGAAATATTTAATTCAATTATATTACAGTTATGTTTGCTTTAATCTAATTATATTAGCGCTTTATGTTGTTTTCGTTTTTTTTTTCGTTTCGTTTCACATTTAATTAAAATTCTCTTTTTGCAATTTTGTTTCATGTTTTTTATTTGGGTTTTTCTTTGCATTTTTCTTTATTTTGTTTATTGTTTATATATATTTATGCATTCATTTCGCCTCTTCAAATGAGAGTGGCATAGTAAAAATTCTTTTCTTTATATATAGTTTTGTTTTTCAAATTATTTAAGGAATTTGTATTTTTTTAGTTATTTATTTCCCATTTAATTAAAATTCTCTTTTTGCAATTTTGTTTCATGTTTTTTATTTGGGTTTTTCTTTGCATTTTTCTTTATTTTGTTTATTGTTTATATATATTTATGCATTCATTTCGCCTCTTCAAATGAGAGTGGCATAGTAAAAATTCTTTTCTTTATATATAGTTTTGTTTTTCAAATTATTTAAGGCATTTGTATTTTTTAGTTATTTATTTCCCTTTGCATTCTCTACTCTGTTCACGCTCTGCTAAGTGGAATGTTTGTCCTGCTGTTTCACTCTCCATGCATAGCAAAAGCGAAAAGCGCCTTTTTATCTAGAGACTTACAATTTGAAACTTGGAATTGCATTGCAACTGAAAACCTGGCTAAAAGGCGTCTGCTATGTCTTCTATATGCTCAATTGTGTATGCAAATATTTAAGCCAATATGAAGAAGAGGATATACATGTGTATGTGTATATATGCATAAGCAAAGATCAGTTGGCTCTACTATTGAATCACTGTTTACCTTAGTTTTCAAATGGAAGTAATTGAGGCATAGTTAATCGGAAAACATCGATTTCTATAGCCTGAGCTCATGCCGTAAAGAAGGCGTGGCAGACCCTATAAACTTAACGATTACAAGATCTGCAGCCGAATCAAATTATTTTTATGCTAATTTGATCGAGGAATAATTGTATTCACTATATTCAGCTTGACTTCTAGTTATCCATGCATAATGGAATATAATATTATTATATATTATATTTTATTATTGTTCTAATTATATTATTTTATTTATTTTTTTATATATATATTTTATAATCTATATATATTTTCGAATTATATTATTATATTCAAATTATATTATATATTTTTTTTTTTTTATATATATATTTTCCATATATATTTTAATGCCTGCTGATTTACTTTCGTCCACTTTCTATTTAAGCTATCACTTAGTTTACACTTTAAATTGTTTAATAAATTTGATAAATTTATTGCTTCAAAAATCGTTTCATATACATAAATATTTATATTGACTGTTCATATTGAATACTTGAATTTGTAATGCACTTTTTATTTTATTCTTCAATGTTCATATTTCTATTCATTGTTAATATTTTATATTGATATATTGTTTATTTTTTTTAGTAAATGTTTCGAGTTTTTATTGGTTCATTCTCTGTTTGAGTTAAACTATTCATGTTGAGCTCAAAATTGATATTTCATGCAACTTTTCTAAAATTTTGCTGCTAAAGTAAACTTTTTAACATTTTTATAAGCTTTAATAAACAACTGTATATTTTAAATCATGCTTCATTTTATGCTCAGTTTAAGTTTAAGCAGTCAAATATTTGTTCACTCTTTGATTTTATGCTCATTTAATTTAATAGGATAATAATTCCACATTTTGTTTAAATTTAAATTATCATTCATTGTTTATTAAAATTATATTATAGAAATCAGTTTCAAATTGTAATTTTCTTGAGAATTTTCTTTGCTGTCGGCTACCTTCTTTCGAAACCCCAACGTTTTTCACTTTTCGCAACGAATTTTCTTGTGCAGCTCGCATTCGCAGTCGGAGACGTTGAAACCGCAACTGAGTTGAATTTTCCGATGTGCCTGCCTTTTATGCGCTTTTCCTGTCGGCTTCGTTCAATGTTGAATGTTGAAGCGAACTTAACGAAGCTTTTTCGCTTAAAGCTTTTCCACATTCAATTTCCATTTCCATCGCCTCACTTGCGACTGTTTACAGGTGTTTGTTTTGGCCTGTCCAGAACAGAGCCGAGCAGAGCTGAAAAGAAACGATTCAAACTCCTTTGGGCCAAATTGGGCAAAAGCTGTTGTGCTCTTTAAATTTTCGGCAGAGTTTTTCTTCTTGTGCTTGCCTTTTCATTTTGGTTTACGCTTCGCTAACCGCAACATTTTGTTTTGTTGCTGGCCTGTTGCAGGCAACAACTGTGCGCCACTTGTTGCACGCTGCCAAAATTTGTCAGGCAATTTATAAAGTTTGATGCCCGATGCTTGGCCACAATTTATCAATAATTCAACAGCGAAAAGCACGAAATATCCATTTATATTTATGTTTATGCTTATGCTTATGCCTGCTTTCAAGCACAATAAAACAGACAGCGAATTTGACTTTGGAAATATGCGTAAATTTAATGCTCTATAAAATGCAGTAGATCTTATACTAGCCTAGTACTGGACTTGAATCTGACTCTTAGCTGACCAGAGCTCAGTTCACATAGAACATGCTAGAACATGCTAGCTATGCATGACAAGCTGAGTAACAAAATCAAGCTACCCGCTGAAAGGGTATTAACATGCAAGGACAACACTTAAAACAGGCGATGACTTAATCAAACGTTTGGAAAATTGTTGAATTATTAAGAGCAAGCTAGAGAGAGAGAGAGAGAGAGAGAGAGAGGGAGAGAGAGGGAGAGAGAGAGAAATAGAAGCAAAACTTGAAGTATGCCTAATCAATATGTGTTGGAGACAGTTGGGAGGCCGATCGGGCGCGTAAAGAAAACAAAAAGGCACTGCAAGGCACACACATACACACACAAGCAAACACACACACACACACATCCTGTGACAGCGCAAGGATTGTGAAGCGACAACAAATCAATTGTGAAGCCACACGAGAAAAAGGACAACGGAAATGATGAGACACGATGTGGGAGAAGACAAAAAGCAAAAGCTGATGACGATGATGAGGTGGCTGGCTGATACGCTTGATGACGAGGATGATGATGATGATGAGGTGCGAAGGAGCGAAGGGGCAGTGAGGAGTAAGCGCCACAAACTGTGGCAAACCGAATGAAAACATTTTTCTAATTTCCTGTCATCAATATCAAATGAAATGTTATGGCGCACACATCAAATATCCTCAGACGCCCCCGTGCTGCCCCCGTGCTGCCCGCATGCTGCCTGCCTGCCAACACGTCTAATTGAGTTGTGTGTGAGAATGTTGCGTATTTATAGACAATTCCTTTTATTGCAAGTAAACCGAATTCGCACATATAACATATAACAATTGCTGGTTAATATACATATATTATATATATATAGTATATACTTAGAACCTTAGTCGCCTGATCGCACGATAATGATAGCCATCATCCAGCAGCGCCGCGGACTCCTCCCCGCTCTGCGGCACCGGCTCGACGGCCACCGCATTGTCCTCCAGTGGCGGCAGATAGGCCTCGGCGGTGGGCGTCAGATCGGGTATGACATTGGGCGGGGCATAGTGATAGCCATCGGCCTGCAGCAAGCCAGCGGGCTCCACAATATCCTCATGGGTTGGCGCCTCCGTTTCCTCCACAGTTGGCTGCTCCGTGGTCGTGATGGCAGCTGCCTCCGTTGTGGGCAGCTCGCTGACTGCTGTTGTTGTTGGGGGGGCAGCTGTCGTTGTCGTTGTTGTTGTTGTTGTTGTTTCTGGTTCGATTGTTGTCTCAACCGGTGGCAAGTACTCGTTGCCGGGTGGCAAGTACTCATGCGGCGGCGTCAAGACATGCGACAATGTAGCCGCATGCTGTTCCACGGGCGGCAAATAATTGCGACTGGGCAGCGGTGGCAGCACTACAGGTGGCAGGTACTCCAGCGGCAGATGTGAGACATCGCGACGCGGCCGCAAGGCACTGGCGTCGATAGAAGCCGCCGCAGCCAGCAGCAGCAGCAGCAACAGGTTGGCAGTTTGCTTCATCTTCAACTGTAAAATTTGACCTTGATCTAGCTGGCCTGTCTCTGTTTATGTCCGAGTTTAACACTTACCATATCAGCAATGTGGGTCTGGGTTGGGTGTGTGTGTTGTCTAGTTGGGATGTTGCGTTATGCTGTGTCTTTTTGAAATCACTTTGGCTATTTATATGAAAAATTAGCAAGGGTTTGCCAAAGACTCGACGCGTTCGATTCGAACAGCAAACCGAACAGAGAGAAGAGAAGAGAGAAGAGCGAAGTGCGAAGAGAACAGAGCGAACACGAGCTATCGAACCGGAATCTCAATTAAACATGCGTTTCAATTGTTGCTGTTGCTGTTGCTGTTGCCTTTGTTGTTGTTGCTGATGTTATTATTGCGTTTGATTGCATCGAAAACATTTAGCGCGCAGACGATACCTTCCGCTAACTGAGCTGTTGTTTTAGCTGCCTTACGGCTCAGAGTTGTGTAGAAGAAGAGAAGCTACTTAGTTGCATTAGCAGCAAGATGAAAATAGACTTTTATTTGCAATCAAAATATCAATCAATTAACTAAAGCAAGTAAATGTTGTTAATTTAAGTAAATGAATTTTTGCTGACAGTGCTTGACTCGCTGTCTAATTAATTAAAGCAGTTGGGTCTGAAGACGAAGAACTGAGTACGAGAACTTTTAGAAAAATTCCTTGGAAAAACTGATATATGGAGCTATATAAATAAGTATATTAATAAATATTATTAACTCTAAAACGCAACATATTATATAATAATATATTCTTGCCTTAATCCGCTTAAATTTTGGGCCTTAACAAAATAAAATATTTGAAATATTTTTAATCTTTCTTTCAATTTTATCATCAGGAAACTTTTCATCAATTTAGCCTTTTTATATGTAAATCTATAAATCTTACATATATTTGGCCAAATTTCAATTCACCCTAACTGCATCACATAACTTTCTGTCAGTTTAGCTTTTTTAGCCTTTTCTTTCAATAAGATTACAGCTACTTTGTAACTATTTAGTTACCTATAGAAATATTTTGGTTCATCTATATATTTAGCATATAAATTTGTGGCTAAGCTTTAAGAGTATAATATGTAACCACTTTGTTTATGAAAAATTACAAATTTCTGTATATATTTTTAGCTATCTCCAAATTTTGTGAATTTAAGTTTTACTTAATATATTTATATTTTAGATAAATAATACAAATAAATACGTCCAGCTTTAATTATATTTTGAGCTATTTTTTAAGCCGACCTTTTTGATTGCTTGACCATTTCAATCTGTTCCAACATTAACTTTAAATATTTTGTTTGTGCAAATTATTTTAAGTTCTTTTAAGAAACTAATAATAAGCTATGATTTTAATTCATATATGGTATAACGATATAGCTATATAGTAACCACATTTCTAGCCAATACTCAGTATTATTTAGCCTTATTATAAATAGCATTTCAATTCAGCCATTTCATGCTCTCAATCTCTCGCTGCTTCTACCTCTGCTGCCAACACCGTTCCTCTGTGGTCTAGGCGCCAGCTTCAAACGTGTTGCACCTGTGTTCGATCGAGCCGATCTCTTTGTTGGATGCTCGTCATGACATGGTCATCGATGGCATGGTCATTGGCATTAGTTTTTTGAACCAGCGAGCGCTTCTTAAGTGTTGCCAACAACTGTTTATCTATTTGACTTGAGCTGCGTTTGTTTGCCGAAGAATATTTCGCACTCAATTTAAAAATCTGTCAATATTTTTCAATTGTTTTGTTACCTTTGGCCACATTCTACAAATATCGGATTTGATGAGCGTAACCGAAACCGAAACCGAAAACGAAAACGAAACTGAAACCGAAACTGAAATGCTTATAATAAATAATTTCAATGTCCCGCAAACAAAACGAATTCAATGTCAAATGTAAGTTTTGTACCTTTTATTGACTTTTTGGAGGCCCTCTAATTACAAGTTCAAGATGATGCGGCATTTTGTGCCGTGGCTCTGTGGGTCAGAGAACTGTCACGATCTTCTGCTACATCAGTTGCATCATGACGTGGCAATTAAGAAACTTATCACACTTATGCGGCACGTTGACGTCTGGCTATAAGCGGCTTACAGACACGTAAAAAAGCTAAAAATCACAGTATAAGAAAATGCTAGGCGAGGGGGAGAGGGGGCTTGGGGGGTAGGTGGCTTGGGGCACGCAGCCGAAGCGCAGACAATGTACACAATTTCAATCAAATGCATTAAACCAAGCCAAGCTGTCACAAAATCCATCAAAAAATATTATTTCTATATAAACTAAGCACACACTCATGCATGCATACACACACACACACATATATATATCTATAAAACGCCTTCATCTTTGTCCGATTTCCGCAATTTTCAGCGCGTGGCAGACAAATAAAGCGAAAGAGCGAGCGAGCGAGCAAAATAAATCAAGAAAAAGTTACAAAAAAAAAAATATATAGCCCAAACATGAGAGCATATACCATTTTTTTTTTCAGTGTGCTGCCCCAGCTCAACGCGTACTCAAATTCAATGTAATTTCTTTCCTTTTTTCTACCATTTTGTGAGTGTGTGTGTGTGTGTGTTTGTGTGCGCGAGTTGTTCCTGTTGTTGCAGGATTAGTAGAAATTGAAAACGCTGCCAACGACGATTCGTGCCACCTTCTCAAAAAAACGGACGAGAGTGCTTGTGCTTAATAGAAACGGTATATATGCATATACATATATATAAAAAATCCGAAAATATTTAGTTAAAATATTTAAACTCAATAACTGGTAACAGCATGCCTATCTGCCTACCTGCCTACCTGCCGACTGCTCCTGTGGCAGAGTCTGATTCGTCACTGAAAATTTTCGATGCCAAATCGAAAATAAATTCCACGCAAAAAATCGGAAGCAAAAACTGTGTGCTCAATTGAATCTGTGACCACGCGAACAGCAGCAAAGATAAATAAAAAAACATATATATATAACATATATATATATTTCTGATTCATGTATATATATATCGTCAGCGCGAGAGATTGAAAGGCTGCCAACGTTGACATGTAAAACGCATGCATGGCTATGGCACTACAAAGGACAAAAATGCGAATCACTAGGCAAGCAAAAAATTTAATATATATGTATATACATATATATATAGGTAGACTTGGTATCGCTTGGCTATGCACTAGTTGCATATAGACAAGAGTGCTTTGCCATAAAGAGAAACAAGCTGTAAGCCAATCGAGGTATCAAAGAGTTTACCCATAAGCCTCTTCAATTTATGCAGCCTTTTGTTTTCGATTTTAAAAGGTAAACTGAAACGAGTTGTAGGTGGAAATATTTAATAGCTGAAACAGTTACAATTTGAGACTAGTAAAGAATATAAACAGATTTTTGTTAACATAAAATAAATCAGATTTGTTGTGATAAGCCAATCAAGTTATAGCATTTAAATACAGAGACACTTTTGAATAAATATTATATTTTTTTGGTTCATAATATATATATGTAATATAAGCTGCAGTCATCGTATTTTACCCTCAATTTATTATTTTATTATTATTATTCTTGCTGAATTCAATGTCATTGCAAACTGTGAACATATTATATTTCGAATAGCACTCACAGTTGAGTCCTTTTAGCTACGCCAACGAAATATTCATAACTTGGCCTGGAACTCGAGCGAAAACCACTTAGACAACTTGTGGGGGGTGGGGAGAACCAATGACTGCTGTTAGGTTTCATTCAAAACACAAAAAGCTGCACACAACTTGTATGGGAAAAGTTTAGCTCAGATATCTTTATTAGCTCATACAAGAGTTTATTTTTGGCCAATTGCTTATGTTATATATGAAGTTGCTCTATCTTAGTATGGTAAATCACTACAGCAAGGAGGACCATCTATTAAATTAATTTCACAGCTAGCAGACAGACTGTGTGGATGGTTAGATCAACTCGGTTTTAACTAATGTTCGTAACTTTATGGATTTTTAGACCTCTTTCTGTACACAAGCCAAGTACAAATTCTTATGTTTGATGGATTAGCACAGTTCTTTATTACTACTATTACTATTATACCAGACATAGGGATGGAAATATGTATTGAATACATATATTCTAGAATTATCTAGATCTAGTTTAAAATCTAAACAATCTTAAGCTCTTATCAGATAATGACATAGAGATTTCTTTATGCAGAATTATATATTTTTTAGTATCGATTGTATCGCTTGCACAATATTATCGATACTATAATTTATATATTTTTCTACACATACTACAATTAATTGTAGAAAAACATTTTCGCAACACAATTCAATTTTTGGCATATTTTCTATAATTTTGCTAGGACAAATTCTAATGGTATAATAGATATCCATGTTTCCGCTTACGATTTCCAGCTAAAAATCTAAACATTGGTAATCTATTATCATGCTATACATGACCTAATGTTATAAAGATTTCTATATATAGAAAATTACATATTTTATAGTATCGGTCGTATAGTATTATCGATAATACAAAATAAAATTTTTTTTATACACATACTAAATTGTAGAAAGCTATATTCTCAATACGATTCAATTGATGACATATTTTCTAGCATTTTTCTAGGAAAATATTTCATTCAAATAAAATAAAATTTGTCGCTTGTCTAGACACCAGAATTTTTGCTTTCCATTTACACTAAAATTTCATTTCAAAAATATTCTTTTATATTTTTGAAGAGCATCATAAGAGCTTCAATATTTGATTCGAGCATTTTGGGCACAATTTACGTACGCATTTTAAATGGCACTGTCAACAAATCAAATACTCGAAAGAGTTGTCGCTTGATTTGCATGCGTGGCATGGCTTGTGCGGCAGCTGCGTGTGGCACAGAGCACAGATAACATAAGGTAGTATGTGTGCACCGAGAGAGAGAGAGAGAGAGAGAGAGAGAGAGAGAGAGTGAGTGAGTGAGTGCGAGAAATGTAATCACTTCATAAAATATGCAACAGTTGTGGGGCACAAACATGGGGCAGCAAACAAACAGGCAGCAAATTAGACGCAGCTCACGTGACTCTAACTTTAACACATTACGCTCCAATTACGCGCGTGGCAAGCTGGGCGGGTCCAGGCAGGTTTGCTATAGGCGTGCCACGTGTGTGTTTGTGTGCTGTGTTGTGTGTGTGTGGGTTTTGCTTTCTGCATAATAAAATCAGTCGCAGCTTGTCGCCTGGCTCCGCCTTAAGCTGCCACAAAGCAATTGCAAATGCAATGCATACTAAACAGCGACAAGCACTTGTGCTCACTTATGCAACAGGCAACTTGCAACATGCGCCAGCAGCTGCTGTGCATACACACTCGTATGTGAGTGGCTGTGTGTGTGTGTGTGTGTGTTGAACTTAGGCAAAGCAATTTGCTTGCAACGACAAAAAGTCAAAGTCAAAGCGCGCTACGAAATTTAATTACAACTTGAAGGCTTTCCAAATTCCCTAAATATGAACAAAGCGCTGTACAGTGGGGTGTAGCCGACTGTGGAAATACTCTACCTAGCAGATGTCATCTTGCTTTACTATAATGTAGTAGCAAATTTTTATTTTAATTAAATCAGAAACTATCTATCTATTTATCAGAGCTTATTTTGCCCATCGCATTTGTTTTTTTTTTTTTCGATAATTTTGCTTACTTTAAAGCTAATTATAAATGTTAGATTAGATCTGATTTCACACACAATTTATCAATTTATATTTTTAGCAGTTACTCAAAGCAGATATACTAGATATGTCCAACCAATAAATGATAATAAATATAAAATATATATACAATCAATCCCATTTTTTTTCTCTGCTAAAACTATGCAGTTACATATTTAAGCTTATAGCCAAGCCTTAAGTTTAAGCTAAACCCAAACTTAAAGTTGAAGCAAAAACTTTTCATTTTTAATAAAAATCCATATAATATAATAATACAATATATATATGCCTATGTAATCCCTATTATTCATTCACGAAAATTGACTTAAGAAGATTTATATATATACCAGATTACATACTGAAAGCCACATTCGACATTCTTATATAAAAACTAAGCTAATGATTCCTACCTAGGATCCAACCTCAAGTCGAACTCATAATCCGAGCAGCAACTCTTATTGTAGAAGATAAACATAGTAATCAATATTCATCAATCATTCTTTCAATCAATATTCATTTGCATGCCATATACTATATACTTAAACATATAAATGTGTCTATCATATCATTCCAGCATAAGCCGTAGTAATTTCTCTTAAATCTCTTAAGCATGCAATCCAATATGGCCGTCTTCTCGCCGCCAACAGTGCATGACTAAAAAGGGACTCGCAGCTCGGATTATTTATTATATTTCAGTTGCTGCTGATTTGCTGCGTTTTTGCTTTTTGGAAGCCTTCGTCCATTGTCAAAGTCAATTTAATTGTCTCAATTAAGCGCTAAACGCTGTCGACAACTCCGAGCCGTGAACCCGGCCAGAGCCCACGTAACCCAAATCAAGCCAAGGTCAAGGGGAAGACAAATGGAACTGCGACCAGACTGGATGTGGATTTTGTCCTAGGGTTGGGTCTGTGCCCGGGTCTCTCCCGTCGCCTTCATTGTCTCCATTGTGGCATTCCGGGCAGCAACCGCTTTTTGCGACTTAATAATCAAGTGACTTACTAAAAAGTTAACGCAATTTTGTGGCAACTTCAAAAGTTTGCCGCAACTCTTTGGGGCGCAGCTATTGTTGCGCGCGTTCCACCCCTTCTCCCATGCCCTCTACCACTCCCCCTTCCTCTCGCTCTCCCACATCTCAAGCTCATGCTTTGTTTTTGCCACAGAGCACATTTTCACGCACAGTTGAATGCACTTTTTGTGCTGTCCCCCCGACTGCTGAGAAATGTTTGGCGTGAAATTGCGCAGGTGTTACGCGAAGCTGGTGGAGGTGGGTGGGCACAGGGTGGCGTCGCACACAATGGAGACCCGTTGATGATGAGACATGAATAGAGTCTTATGAATTTATAGCATTAGCTACTGAGACAGCCCGTGGCACAGGGTGGCAAGTCTGTCAAAACAACAGCTAAATTCATTTGATGGGATTAACTACCGTAACGCCCTGTGCACAGGGTGGAGATCCCAATGAAATATAAGCTCAGTTGACTCGAGAGCTACGTTTAAATGGCTTTAGTGCATTAGATGCTAAACAGATATGTGACGCCCTGTGCACAGGGTGGGCAGTATTTACTAAATGCATTCCCAGTTGTTTCTAATATTAAGTGGGAAGAGCTTAAATGCATTAATTGTATTGATAGTAAAGTTAAGGTGGTAAACAGTTATGAGACACCCTGTGCACAGGGTAACGTATGTGTTGCAAACTCCTCAAATTCGGCTGCTGTGTCATGTGACGTATACGTAATTTGCAAAATAATTAAAAAGCAACACACGCAAACATTTACCCGTACTCTACACCCTGTCATTTTGATAATTTTACACTTATTTGCGCATAATTTTCAAACGCTAGATAATCAGAAAAAAAAAAAATTAAAAATAAAAGTAGAAAATTGCGCTCTGAACCCCGAAAATTGAGCAGCGCATGTAAATTTTAGCAGCGATGCAGCAAAGCGAAGAGTAGGGGACGCAGGGAAGAGTGAAGAGGGAGGGAGGTAGAAATACCTGGTCAGTCAACAACATATTTTGATGTGCAAATAGAGGAAATTGTACAAATATTAAACGGATATTGCCTGCGGCGTTGAATACCCGATTTGGCGGGCTCAAACTGGGCAGGGCCGAGAGAGAGAGAGAGAGAGAGATAAAGAGAGAGAGAGAGAGGAGAGAGAGAGAGGGTGAGCGCGGGTTGAAGCGGTGGATCGTGACCGAAAACCGCGTGCTCTGATGCGACAGCATAGGCTAAAACTTTAATGTCGCTCAAGGGAGATTGATGTGTGGTGGGTGAGGAATATGCATGTGTGTGCGTATGTGTGTGTGTGTGCTGTGGCTGAAGTGTATGTGAAGTGTATGTAAAGTGCGTGTGTGTGTTGGCCACAGAATTTGCTCATTTTGCGCCTTTAAGCTGCTAAAGCTACGGCCAGGGTCAGATGTAGTGTGTGTGCGAGTGTGTGTGTGTGTTCGAGTGTGTGTGTCTCTGTTAATGCCAGCGGTTGACGTTTATAATTTTACACCGAAACTAATTATATTAACTTGAGAGGCAATGCCAGCTCAACCGAATCAGTTTACGTAATGCATATGTAAGTGCGCTCACCGTGTGTGGGCTACCTGTGCATGTAAGGGTGTGGCTATGCGCGTGTATGTGTGTGTGTAATGTTACAACATAATAACAAGAATGGCACTTGGATTGTAATTTCCAATTAAGCTCAATTTAATGCCCAGCAAGGCGAGCAAATGTAAGCACAATGAACGGCAACTGGAAACTGGACACACACTCTGATCTCTGGCAGGGTGAGACGAAGGGAGGGGGAGGGGCAGACTAGAACAGAGAAAACAGGACATAGCACAGAAGCACAACAACAAGAAGCAATTGCCATTTCCATTGCCAATGTCATTTATCTATACTATATAAGTATTTATTATATTGTTTTCACTCTGCCCCCTCTCTCTCTCTCTCTCTCTGTTGGTGAGCCGTAAAAGTTAATTACACTGCCCGAAATAGAAGGCAACTCTAGCTGGAAGCCTAAGAGGCGAGCAGCTGGGCGGTGTCAATGTTAAGTTAAAGCACCGTGTGCCCACTCACAAGATACACCCCCATTAAAATGCTAATGATATTGTTGTTTTTGGCTATACACAATGAAATATAAACTGATTTCGATGAAGTGATTCACCCTGTGACACATGATCTTCGTTGAGGGCTTTATAAACTGCAATTGACAAAGTATTAAATGCATTTTTACGGTTTATAATTGAGATTTACCAAGAAAGAGTTGCACAGAATCACCGTGGGTCACCCTGTAGTGGGCAACATATAAAGGATAAGCTTTAAAATATTAAATGCATTGCGTCGCTCTGTTACGGTATATAATTGAGATTTACTAAGAAAGAGTTTCAATGAGTCCCATAAAGAGTTGTACAGGATCGCCCTGTGCCACCCTGTAGTGGGTTTACGTATAGGGAATAAGCTCTAGCACATTAATTACATTATTCTACCTACGCACAGTCGGTAGATCTTCTCTTAAAAAAGTATCAAGTCTGTCCATAGTTGAGCCACCCTGTGCCTACCTGCTCTACTACACCCTGTGTCTGCGCATTGTCCACAACCGACGGCGCACTTTAAGTCATCAATTTAAAATCAATTCCAAGCGAATTGTCGCAATTTTTGTCCAGCTCAAACTGAAACGGACCCTGTCCCAAGGCATACACGCCCTGTGGGCAGCCATTTATAAGCATACGTCAGTTTGCAAACTAATTAAATCGACAACTGCTGCTAGGATACAATTTTAATTGAAAGCCATTTGGCATCTAACAACTACAGCAACAACGACAACATGACAACAACAAGACAACAACAAGAGACAGACAAACAAATAAACAGAGTCGCGCTCCTTCGATTCTCTCTAGAGCACTCAGCAAATGTCCGCCTCTATCTCTGTCGATGTGTGCGTGTGCCTGTCAGTGTGCGTAAGTGTCGTCGCTGTTCCTCTGTCGGCTGAGCACCCAAATTGAATTCGAGTCAACACCGCACGAAACTCACTTAAGCGACACGGCAATTGTTGTTGCCGCTGTAGTGGAACAATTATTTCAAATTATGCATTAAAAAGTTGCCACACGGCAGCCACGAAATACGTGCTTAAGGTGGAGATGATGAGCCACCCAATACCCTGCAAATAGTGCAACATTTGAGTTGACAAGCATCTGCAATTATTATGCCTAAAAATAAATATATTCGATTCACTTTTACTTTCCTTCATTTAAAATATGTTTATGACGATATGCAGCATTTTGTTGATTATCGATATGATTTATCGACTTATTCAACATATACAGGTCTGAGAACTATGCTTGCCAAACAAATTATAAAAGTTTTTTCATAGATTTTGGATTATGATAGAAGCTGTTGATGTAAATTTTCAATAATCGATATTTATCGATTTTCGTAACTATGATAAAGTGGACTTTTATAAAGAGCTTAGTAGATAGATTAGCTGTAAACATTAGCAAGTGACTGTGAACAAGTTTAAATATAATATATAATGTTAATAAGACACGTTAAAGGCATGCATTTCATATATATCGATTTTTGAGAGATAGATAGATCAAATAGACGTTATAATCGCAACATACCAAAATCATTTCCATTTCTCCTAATCCGACAAATAAATATCCCTTTCGGTACGCTCCACTTCACTTTTACCACCGCCCCAAGCATACCCATTAAACGCTTTATGGACACAGGGCATCAAAATGAAAACAAATGGCGAATAATTAAAAGTAATTGAAGATGAAATAAAACTGAAAGTCGAGATGAATTCGACGCCGATTTCACGAAATGAGACCTAATTAAAAAGCATAAATCGTACGAATTCCCCAAAGCGAATCGCCTCAGTTCAGCTGGCTCAGCGAGACGTGCAGCTGCTGGTTTAGCAGCTCAGCCGTTGCTCTAATTGAAAATGGAGTCATTATCCTGTCTGTCGCCTGTTCAATGAACCCCCAACAAGAAAAATAAGAAACAGAAACGAAGCAAATCCAACTTTTTGCTGCACTTGCAGCTGGAGCAATGGAAAATTGAATGTAAATTAAATAGCCACAGCAGAGTATACACGCGTGCCAGGAGCAACCAGGATACGGGACACACTGAACAAATAAACAAACAAATAAACAGACGAGCAAACAACAAACGGCCAAGCAAACAGAAATCAAATTGTTATTGTTGCTGCTCCTTGCTGTTGACCTTCGTTGGCCTGTGACCAGCTTTGATGGCCGTTCGGGTTTTTATAAATTTATTTATTTTCATTTTCGTTTTCGTTTGCGTTTTCGCTTGCCAAGAAAGTTGCAGCCTTAACGATAAAGCAGCGCAGTGCAAGGTGTCTGGGGAAATTAAGTGAGCCTCAGGTGAGGTGAGACCCGAGTCGCCTCTCTGCTCCCTGCTCTCCCCTCTCTTCATCCTTTACATCCTGCATACTTGTTGATTTTTAATGAAATATGACTTTGTTTCAGCCGCGGCTGCCCATCAAAGTCAGCCGCAATACGAATATTGCGCATACGCCACGTTGAACAGCTTGAAGCCAGACATTGGAGTTAATTATTACAGCCGAGTGCGCAGCTAATTGGACTAATGCTCAAAAGGTAAAAGGGATCTAACCTCCAGCCGTAGACGCCAGCAACGAAATCCTTTGTGATTTTTACTCTCTAACCATTTTCCCAAGAACTCTCTATAAATAGATGAATGTCTATACAAGTCGAAGATAATGTGAAAGATTACAGTTAATTATGGGACAGGCTATTTTAATTCCTGCGTGTCCTCTGGCCATTATTATTGCTACCATTCGATATTTCTTTCGTATCCGTTTTCCATTCTCCTCATTGCCTTATATTTTTGTTGTTGTTTATTTAACACGCATTTTCCGGCTGCGTGCATTTAAATTGAATTTTAAATATGCATAGAACACAGTTCGCCACACTCGGGCGACAGGTAGCGCTGAGGCCTAGCAGGTGTTTTTGAAGGTGGGCGTGGCAGCGCCCACCAACACACAAATGCCACCTAAGCAGTGGCATCGATTTTTTTATGGCTCTCCGGCTCGTTGAGGCTCTTTAAAGTTCTTTATAAATATTTATGGTCATATTTTTGGCAGTTCGCTTTTTCGGTTCGAACAGAGCTTTATTTGGAGTAGACAGGTGAGAGGCGAGTGAGGCAGAGGAGAGGCAATTCAGCGAGAGCGGAATGTAACTGCATTATAAATGTTGCAGTTGACCTGAAAATGTTATAAATGACGATTTGGATTGGTAAAATATGCACGTAACTTAAGGTTCCCCAAAAGTTCAGCTCAACCAAATTTAAAGCAAAAGTTTACGTTAGCCAAGTTGAAATTCACACGTATCACAGGGCCATTTATCAGAGAAACGGATGATGAATATACATGAATGGTAGAAGAGGAAAAATGTATACAGAGCAACTCAGGGTGGCAGAAGAGTAAATTAGGTTAGGACGAGCGAGAGATAGTAAAAACGTTACCCAAATAAATTGAGGTGAAAATACGAGACAAAGAAAACTAGTTAGAGCGCGCTAGCTGGGAGTGCATGATTTCATCTCAAGTCTCTAGTTTGTAGTCGTGTCTAGTTACCCAATTTAAATGGGTAAAGGTTGAACCTTTAGAGTTCAAATCTCTCAAAGTCTAATGCTCTTTGTATACTCCTCCGAGACGCTCTCTCTCTCTCTCTTGCCTTGTCTGTCCTTCTTTATCTATTCTTAATTAGCTCTCTTTCTGTCTGTGTCTCTCTCGCCTTGTTTTTACATCTTAATATATATTTATATTTCTCTCTTCTTTTATAACTGTCTCTTATAGCTCTCTCTCTCTTTTTCTCTCTCTCTCTCTCTTTCTCTCTCTCAAAGCCTTTCTCTCTAAGTAAAATTAATGAGATATGCAGCATTATTATAAAAGACTTAGACCTCATTATAAATGAATTTTCTTCTCAACTAATTGAATTTTTAGCTGTGTCTGTTCAGTTCTGCCTTTTTGTAGGGACTCATGTTGTGATTGAAAATATGTAAATGAATGCATGGGAATATGAATTTGAATGCAAAAATAGATTAAAGACTGAATCAACTAAATAAAATAACAATGCTAAACTGCTTCAGCAGCTCGACAATATGTATCTCTATTTTTAACACAATTGCGAAACCTTCAACAAAGCCAAACACTGAACTGATTGCAAGTTATTGTAACAGATAGAAATCAGAAGCTATGACAATTTACATAAATCTCTGCAGCAAATGCTTCAAACACAAAAGAAAACAGAGAGAGAGAGAGAGAGAGAGAGAGAGAGCGAGGGAGAGACAGCCGGAAACGTTTTCGGTTCAATGACATTTTTACTTTCCCAATCACATTTCGTTCACATATATCTTCACTGACAGCCACTCCGGGCGACTGTTCAAATGTTGAGGAATTTATGTGTTATGATGTCAATCCACATTATCATTGCTCATACCGGGAGCTCATCAAATTTTCAATAGCTCTGTCAGGCTTAAGTGAGTGCTCCTTACGTCAGCTGTCGTCTGCTTGAAGGGGCCGTGTTAACAGGCCATGGCTTAATTAGAAGCTACATGGAGTTCATACCTATCTGATTTCAAGCTTGGATCAGCGCATTTAGATCTGACTGTCAAGTCCCAAATTTATAGTCCAATTAATCGTGTGTGGGGCGTCGTGGGGGCGCGGGCTACGCTGCGTAGTCGCTATAAATTGATTGATGGCAAATTCGTGTCCTTGTCGCAGCAATTTGTTAAACCCCGAAAAAAGGATTCTCATGTCCTACCAGCAGCTGTAAAGAAGCAATTTAAATTTCGTAAATAGATTTGCCAAATCGATACGCCGAAGGACCCTTTTTGCGGCCTGCTGCTGCTCCTTTTTTTCTCGTTTCTCGTTTGCCTATTTAAAATATATAAATATTTTAAGTTAATAAATGCGGCATCAACTCGACTGGCGCCTGCGGTCGCTATCTACAAGTTGGACAAGTGCTGAAGATACACACAAACAGAAGCACACACAAATACACACACACACACACACACACACACACACACACAGATACACGGAAGCATCGACATTTGCATAAACCATGCCTTGGCCCCGGATTTTTGTTTGCCTTGTTTGGCAAAGCTGCCCTTTTCCAACATTATCCGCCCGCGGCCAGGCTCTAGCTACAGCTTCAGCTCGAGTTTGTTAAAGAGTTCGCCAGGAGCAGTAGCAGCCGGAGCAGCTCAGGTTAACTTTACAGCCGGCTAATGGTCGATGAGCCGCTGGGAGCTCCTTTAAGCTGTTGCCTTTTATCGCTACAGCAACAACAGCAACGCCAGCTAAACAAAGGCAGCCAGTTGTATGCCACAAACTGCGGCACATGTAAATTGAACCTCAACACACACACACACACACACAAATGCAAGCACACGTTGAGAAAAAAAAAAGAAAAATAGACATAAAAATCGTATTTTAAATAAAATCACAAGTCAAGAGCAGCACAAAAAAATCAATGAGGCTCACACAATTTATAGCAAAACATGTTCGCCTCTTGTTCTTGCTGCCTTAACACCCTATAAATAATACCCTATACCCAATACCCTATACCCAATACCCTATAAATAAGTAGAAGTAGAAGTAGAAGTAGAAGTAGAAGTAGAAGTAGAAGTAGAAGTAGAAGCAGTAGAAGTGAAGTAGAAGTAGAAGTGGGGAAGTGAGAGTGGAAGTGGGGGTGGGGTGGAGTGGGTGAGTGGGTGGAGTGGAAGTGGGTGGGAGGAAGTGGGTGGGTAGGTGGAGGTGGAGTGGGTGGGGGTGAGTGGGGGTGAGGAGTGAGGTGGGGGAGGTGAGTGGGGAGTGGAGTGAGTGGGTGGGGGTGAGTGGGGGTGAGTGGGGGTGAGTGGAGTGAGTGAGTGGAAGTGGAGTGGAGTGGGGTGGGTGGAGGTGAGTGGAGTGGAGTGGGAGTGAAGTGGGGGTGGTGAGTGGAGGTGGAGGTGGGGGTGGGTGGTGGGTAGAGTGGGGGTGGGAGTGAGTGGGGAGTGGAAGTGAGTGGGGGAGGTAGAGTGGGGGTGGGAGTGAAGTGAGTGAGTGGAGTGAAGGTGAGTGGGGTAGAGTGAGAGTGAGAGTGGGAGTGAGGTGAGTGGAGGTGGGGTGGAGTGGGGTGGGAGTGAGAGTGGAGTGGGAGTGGGAGTGGGAGGTGAGTGAGGTGGGTGGGAGTGGGGGTGAGGTGAGTGGAGTGGGGGTGAGTGAGTGGGTGGGGTGGAGGTGGGGTGAGGTGGAGTGGGAGGTGGGAGTGGGAGTGGGGGTGAAGTGGGGTGGAGGTGAGTGGGAGGTGGGTGGAGGTGAGTGGAGTGGGGGTGGAGGTGGGGTGGAGTGGGGGGTAGAGTGGAGGTGAGTAGAGTGGGGTGGGGGGGTGAGTGGGGGGGAGTGGAGTGGGGGTGGGAGTGGGTGAGTGGGGTGGAGTGAGGTGGAGGTGGAGTGGAGTGGGGGTGGTGGAGTGAAGTGAGTGAAGTGAGAGTGAGTGGGGGTGGGGTGGGGAGTGGGGGTGGAGTGGAGGTGGGAGGTGAGTGGGGGGTGAGTGGAGTGAGTGGAGTGGGTGGAGGTGAGTGGGGGGAGGGAGGTAGAGTGGAGGTGAGAGTGAGGGAAGTGAGTGAGTGGGGAGTGAGTGAGTGGGGAGTGAGTGAAGTGAAGTAGAAGTAGAGAGTGAGTAGAAGTAGAAGTAGAAGTAGAAGTAGAAGTAGAAGTAGAAGTAGAAGTAGAAGTAGAAGTAGTCTAATTTACAGAGTATTTCCCAGCCGGTCACTCACACTTCAAAGAACTCAGCTTGTTTTTGCCTAACTAGTGCTATAAATTATGCTCCAAATAGACAACCAAGACACATACACCCGCATACACCCGCGCAGCTACTTGCCACGCCTAGACACATAAAATATTGCACATGACTGGCTTTTAGCCAAAGAGAAGCAAATCAAATGGGCAACAAGTCGGGGGCTAATCCCACCCATCTATTCCCAATAGCCGATTTTGAGGCGCAACTGCGCGTATCGAATGAAAAGTTGTTGCCGCCTTTTAGGCAGACAAACAGCCGCGGAAATGATTTACTTGCCGGCTGAGCAGATTCCAGGGCTTATCTAGGCTGGGGGAAAACACGAGAAGGTAAGGCGCTTATAGATCTCTGAATTTGTTCTAGCTGGATTTGCAAGCGTATTATGTAGTGTCTATCTCGCTCTATATCCCTCTCTCCATCTGACGCTCAGCTCATTTGCATGCGTGAGAGCTATAAATGTTAATGACACATGCCAGCTGGCCACACCCCACGCCCACATGCCACATGCCACATGCGACATGCCATACATGCATGTACAATAACAGTTCATTAACAATGCGATAATAGCAGCAGAGAGAAAAAATTTACATAGTTCGATTTAATTTTACAAACGTTTCCAGTTCAATTAATAATTTGTAAAATGACATGTATGCATGTGTGCATGTGTGCGTGTGTTTGTTGTTATTTTTTAATTATGCTTATGATTATTTAATGAGTCTTATACGGCATTTATATTCAGATTTTGGACAGCAGCCACAGCCAGCAAATGACTTTTTTGTTGCGGGCCAGGCCGAGAGCCTCACAATCAATTTTAATCAATAAATAATTTCCGCAACAATCTCTGATTGCATTTTGATGGGCAGGACTCGACAGGCAACGCTTTATCAATGCATATTAAATTATGTATTCTGTTTTTAATTTATTTCAATTTACAAATGAGACAGCTGCTGACAGCGACACACACACACACACACACACACAGCTAGCGGAGTTGAGGCCCAGCCAAGCGCCCACTTCAACTGCTTTTTGTGGGGCTCTTCAGTCGCTCCCAGCTGCGAGGCCTATAAATAAACGGAGTACTTCCGCAGTGCTTGAGCGACCAGCAAATTAACACCTCAGGAAAAAAAACAGTTGAACTACTTAAGCGTAGCTTGAAAAAAGCTAAAAAATTCGAGATATTTGATAAACTAAAAGTTACTCTGTTTTGAAGAAGAAAGACTAAGAATATTTTACTAGAACTTGGCATGACTTAGAGATACTCTACTTATTTACATATATAATATATATATAAAACACACTCAAAGACAACTATAGAAAATACCGAAGATACAAACATAGAAATTCAGTGTGATAAATCTACATATAACGACTGTGCAATATCCTGCATTATCGTATCATCGTATAGTTTCAACACAATCTATAGCCGCCTTAT
This sequence comes from Drosophila mojavensis, assembly GCF_018153725.1. Classification (NCBI taxonomy): domain Eukaryota; kingdom Metazoa; phylum Arthropoda; class Insecta; order Diptera; family Drosophilidae; genus Drosophila; species Drosophila mojavensis. Next base: position 2,172,963 of record NW_025318899.1, on the reverse strand, counting down.
ATACCCTACAAATGTATATATTACATAGTCAAATATACCCTATATAACACCCAGAAGATACAGAAGATGCAAATATAGAAGTTCAGTGTGAATATTCAACATATAATGACTATGCCATACCCTGCATTATCGTATCATCGTATAGTTTCAAAACAATCTATAGCCGCCTTATATACCCAACAAATGTATACATTACATAGTCAAATATACCCTATATAACACCTAAATATAAAACCTAAATATAAAAGATACAGATAAAGAAGTTCAGTACGAAAATTCTTCAATGAACGACAGTGCGATACCCTGCACTATCGTATCATCGTTTAATATCCTCACAATCTGCCTTATATACCCGATATAAAACAGCCTACAAATGTACACAAAGTATAGTCAAATATACCCTATATAACACCTATAACTAGCAGCGTATAGCCATCTAGAAAGGTCAAGCACACGTCCACCACTTGACATTGCAGGCAACAGAAAAATAGTAGACACAAAATAAAGTAAAGCAAGGCAAAGGCCGTACACAAATGGCAGAGACTGAAGCGCAGAGACCATCTTAAAGACCCGAGATGATGTCGGAGCTGAAGCTGAAACTGAAACTGAAGAGAGTTTCAAGTGGTGCACTTGAAGCCAGAGGCAACAAAAACAAACACAGCGAAAAATAGAGAGAGAGAGAGAGAAAACGAATTTTTGAAGATTTTTAATTAACTTGAAGCGAAGCGAACCGAGTTCAACTGGAGCTGGAGGCTGGAACTGGAACTCCAACTGGAACTGGAGCTGAGGCCGAGACCAAGGCGAAGGCTAAGGCTGAATTGCCTCAAAAGTTTTTTGCTATAAATGCGACGGTCGACTAGAGTCAAGCCATCAAACAGCCCAAGCAACTTTTAATTGCCAGACGCCGTTAGCCCGAACAAAAAGCGTAAACAACAAGAAAATGGTAAAAACAGGATACAGTATACATATACACATACATATGTGTATGTAAGGATAAGTTAAAGCTTTGCCTTTTGCTGTTGCAGAAAATCTTCTCGCTTGGATCTGTGCTCACCCTCTCCGCCGTGGCCAGCGCCGCCTTGGCTGCACCGCAGGGCGCTGCTCGCCTGCGCCGCGACGTCTCCGAGCTGGCGGATGCCGCCGCCATGGAGTACGTGCCGCCGGCAACGGAGTATCTGCCCGCCGATGCCACCGAGCAGCCGAGCGCTGTGCGGGGCGATGAGGGCTACGAGTATCGCACGGTGCGTCGCCTCAAGCTGCGCCATCGCAACCGGCGCGACGTTTCGCATTTGCCTGGCCAGCAGTACTTGCCGCCGCCCAGCAACAGGTATCTGCCACCTGCAGCTGCACCGGCTCCTGCGGCAGTCGATGACACCGAGGAGGTTGTGTCCGCTGCGCAGCCCAAGGTGGCCAACGAATATCTGCCGCCAGCCGCAGAGGAGCAGCCAGCCAGCACTGAGGCGCCCCCGGCGGAAACCGAAGCGCCGGCTGCCGAGGCCCAGCCCTTGGTCGAGGACCAAATCGTCGTGGATGTGCCCACGGCCGAGCTACGTGACGATGGCTATCACTACAAGCAGCCCGAGGAGATGCCCGCCGAGCTGAAGGAGGCCGCCAAGGAGTACTTGCCGCCTCTCGACGACGGCGTTGTGGTCGAGGGCCCAGCCGATGGCGAGAGCTCGGTCCTGACCAAGGATGGCTATCAATATCGCGCCATTCGCCGTTACAGATTTTAATTTCACCTCGTCCGCAATTTCGCATTTCTCTTTTTGAATTTTACTTTCAACTTTGTTTTTGGAGTTTTTGTTTATGTTTTTTTCTTTTGAATAAAGTAAATCTTTGATTGCATTAAAAATGTTTTTACACTTAAATAGAGGAGTAGAGGAACCCCACACAGACCTGCTAATCCAATCATAGCAAGCTCTTTTATTGCAGACAGGCGGGCATGGCCAGCCACGCCTTCTTCTGCCTCCTTCTTTCATTTCCCATTTTCAATGACTACAATTTTAATGCACTTTTTATAGAGTTTATCTAAAAACTTTGCTGAAGATTTAAGAAATTGATTAATGCTTGCAGCAAAGTTTTGGCTACAAAAAAAGTCAAACTAAAGTAGAAAACGTGAAGAAAATCGTTTAAGTTCTGGCCCAGTTATGTGAGCCAAGGCAAGAGTCTAAGGATGATTTCCACTTCAACTTTTCAGACTTTGTTCAACTGCTTTAATTTGCCTATCTTTGCCACAATACCTATCAAACTCTCTCTCTTTCCCTTTCTCTATGTCTCCCTCTCTCTCGTCCATCAGCGGCTCTTTGCAATTTCTAGCCAAAGCAAATTTCATTACATTTCCTTTCTCCATTAACGATTCACACGGCGTACAAAGCGTGCTCTGCGCTTTTATCTTTACCCTTTTACGCTGCGTATACGCAATATTTTCCTAGTATATGCTCTGACCTTAGTTAACGCCCACTTGTTGGTTAGTTTAGCTGCGGTTAACCAGTTATGGCCGCTGAAATTAGTGTCGATAAAAAGGCTCTTTATTGGAGCACCAATTAGCGCAAAGTTATGTAAGGCATAAATAAATGGGGAAGGAGCGGAGAGTCCCCCTCCCGGGAAATTCGATATGAAAATCATGATAAGGATTATTTAGGGGTATATATGTAGGGGTATACATGTAGCATTTATATATCTAAATATAAACATGCGTTGCCTTAGCATCCTTTAAGGTTTAATTAATGCACTTGGGCGTTAATCTGACAACAACAACAACAACAACAACAACAACAAGAACATGAAACATTAAGTGCGCACTCAAGATAAATTATCTTAGCTTGTTGCCAATGCTGTTGCTGCTCTTGCATATTCCTACTCCCTCCGCTCCCTCCGCTCCTGTTGTAGCTACTTCCTCCTCCTCCTTCTCCTCCTCCTCCACTCCTCTTCCTATTGCTCTTCCTCTTTGGCTGCAATAAAATCGCAAGGCAATTGCAGCTAATGGCTGGCTTAACATTTCTCCCATTGATTTTCGCACACTTTACTGCCACGCCCACTTCATTCTTTTCTGTAATTATGAGCTCAATTGAATGCAAATTAAATTCAAATTGAATCATATCAAAGCGAACTCAATTAGGGCAAACAAATTATAGTTGAATTCTGCTGGGCAAAAAGTGTTAAGGCAAAAGGGAATTCGATGAATGAAATATGGATAAGTGAGAAAAAAGTCATATGAATACGCGCGAGGGCTGTCACAAGTGTTTCCATTGAACTACAATTCGTACTACTATTGGCTCAATTTTATGAATACGTTTAACAACTCATATTGAATTCAGCAACTTTAAATAAGTTATTAAATGTACAGTTCAGCATTTCAGTACTTTAAGAACGATAGATAGAAGCTTCTTAAGCTCTCAGTTCAGTTAATTCAGTATTGAAGCATGGGATAGAAAGATGAATAATTATAGAAAATAGTAATAAAGTCAGGGTTGATTCCAGTGAACCACAACTCGATATACTAATGTCATTTCATGAATTAATAAGATCAAATAGTTAGTTAATTTAAAAATCGTCAGCTTAACTCAAATTAAGTTCCCTCCTTTAATTGAACATCCTATTGAATCACAATTGAAACATCTTTTCTGGGGCAATTGAATAACTAAACAAACAGAATTATTATTTACGAACTACATCGTTCAGTTCATTTGAATCAATGTATAAATACACTGGTTCATTTCGATATGACGCATTAAATCAAGCTTGTGCCGAACAATAGCAAACAAGTCGATGATGGCATTGGTAGCAAATGTAAAGAGATACCGAGGTATAGAGAGAGTGACAGAGATAGAGATATGTATGGAGTGGAAGCAAACAAGATGGAATGTGGTCGAAAGAGTGTCTCTGACAGCCCGCTTATTGCATATTAAATTGCGTGTAACGCACAATGTCAGACAACGGCTGAAATCAAAGCAACAACTAGCCGGAAGGATACTGGGCGAAGGGACAACAGCCTGTTTTTATACATATACCCACACATGTGTATGCGTGTGTGTGTGTGTGTGGAATGTATTATTTTAAGTGCCTGACATATATATAAAAAAAAAAATAAATAAAATAAAATTTAACAAAATATTTGACTCGACAAAATGTCAGCAAAAGGCACTTTTCATGCGTTCCACAAATGAATTTCGATTACCCAATTTTGACTGCAAATTGCAAGCAGAGCTAAGCGCACTCTAATCCCATCTTCAGCTCGAGCTTCATCTCATTAAACTCGCAATCGAGTCCATTGTGGATTCGTGTAAAGCCGTTTTGTGGAACGTCAAAGCGTTTTGTCTTTGTCTTTGACAGCTTCCATCCGAAATGTTATTAAACTTGTGCATATTTATGAATTTAATCTCTGCATTACAGCCACCGCATGTCACACATACGAGCAGCACACATATATTCACAGACACACGCACACGCACTCCCACACACCAACAGAGAGAGAGAGATGCTTATGCAGCCTTTGAAATGAGCAAAAATTACTGCAGGCGTTGTGGATGTGTATGTATGCGTGTATCTCAGTGTATATATGTGTGAATGTGGGTGTCTGTGTATGTGTGAGTGTGTGTGTATATGCAACTGCTCGTTATTCCCCACATGCTTCAATTCATATTTGTATACCCTAACATGGAGCACAGACAATTCGTTAGATGGTTTATGAATAATATCGTAAATTCGTTGCGTCAAAAAAAAATAAATAAATAAAAAAAAAATAAATAAATAAAAAAAAAATTATTAGTGACCCGCTCTTGAAACTTAGGGCAATGAAAAACAGATATTGGCCGATTCACAAACTTGCACAGACCTGCACACAACATTTCGTAAGTATCGGTAGATCCGTTTCGGAGGAGTTTGGCAACAAACACCGTGGCACGAGAATTTTATATACAATATAGATGATATAGTATAGATATAAGTTCGATTGGACTAGCATTTTCCATATAAGTCAGAGAAATATCATATTATTATTATCTTTAAGTGATGGAAGTATGTATTTTGGCTTTTGCAATGATCATCTCCATTGTGGATTCTATATGCCTTCAGGTAAATCATTTGGGTCTTGAAGTTAGAGATCTAACATATAAATGGCATATCTAAAAGTTATTAAGAAATATGACTTAGATTTTCTTAAGTTACGTCCCTTTATATTTATCATCGTATAAATTTAAAAATCCACATAAACATAATAATCCAAACTCAATTTAATAATCTCTTAACTTTATTTATTCTAGTGTGTGTGAACAAAGTTCGAGCCCAAACATTCCCTACCAAGTTGAGTAGTGTCCTATCGCATCGATCCTAAATGTTATATAAATATTCATAGCAACTTGTAAAACTTATATTTTAGTATTCATTGCAAAGTGTATATCAATTTTCATTCAACACATCTTCGACTACTACTTGATGGGTTTTTTTGCCTGCTTCAGTTTATGTGCTGGCATATGGGGCCGCTTTAGAGCTCTATAAGCCATATAGAACAAGGTTTGTGCTTTAAAATGCGTTTACGAGAGACACTTGAGCGTCGCCTCTTGATGGCTTCTCCTTTAATCAGTGGGAATGCAAGCGAGTCCTTTGCCATGCCCAAACATGCTATAACAGGAACTGCTGCCACTCCTGCTCTCACTCCTCCTCCCTTCGATGACGACCTGCTAATTGAGCGCTAAAAATAGCAGCAAAACCTGGCCCATATCCACGCCCATAAACGTCTGTATTTCGGTTTATTTTTGTGGTTTTTGGAGAACATCTTTGTTTGCTTTTCATTTGGTTGCATGAAATGTCAACATTAAGCTGCTTAAAATGTGCCCCACTGAGTGCAAAGATCAGTTGCTTTTAAAGCTAGCAATAAACTCTGCAAATGGCATGGATTAAGTGGGCATTGAAAGAGAAATAACTGCAAATTGCTTTTGAATTTGAATTAAAGAAATTTGCTTAAAAATAAACTCGCACAATTTCTAGGAAAACAAGGCCATAATAACTGTAAATAAGACAAATAAATAAATGTTTTTTCAATAGAACTGGAACACTAGAAACACCGATAACTGAAACAAAACAAGCTACAATTCCAGCAAATTATATTCGGAGAGAGAGAGAGAGAGAGAGAGAGAGAGAGAGAGAGAGAGACAGAGAGAGAGAGAGAGAGAGAGAGAGAGAGAGAGAGAGAGAGAGCTGAATGTCGTTTTAATTTTGACTTAAAGGGAATTAATTAAGGAAAAGAAAGATATGAATTTCTTTTCATTTTCGACTTAAATGGAATTGGTTTATATAATTCAAAACATTTATTGCCTATGTGATACCTGATAAGAGCCTAAATACTAAATTTCTATGATGTCAGCCTTCAAGCTCTCGACTTATGCTCAACTAAGCAAATCTCTTAATTTATTTTCAGTAAAAATGTATTCTCTATCATATATTTCATATTTGTAGAAGATATTGCTACAAAGAAATCCTTTGAAATGGGAATTTTATTTTCCTATAGTAAAACCCATTCACAGAGCTCAAGCTCAAATATAGAATAGTCGATAGTAGAATAATAGAAGGTATTGCTACAAAAAAAACCTTAACTATATCCATTGAAAATGGGAACATTTGTTGTCTCATAGTAAAGCCCCATATAGATGAAGCATAGTCTCATTCGACAAGTTCTACGAAAGTTTCAGGGTATCTCCTAGTCAGTCACTCCCGCCTCTTACCCTCCCATATATGTATGAATACTATAAGAATATTTTGTATCTCTTCTACTGCTTGAATTCTACTAAGGAAATCGAATTCTAAACCGAATCCCCACAAGCACTAGTGTAGTAGATTCATGCAACATGTCGAAATGCTGACGTCAAACAACTCAGCTCAGCAGCCAGCATATTTCATCGAAGCACACATTTCTCGCACAAAAATATTCCATTTTCAATTAAAGTTTGCTATAGAATTTCCCACTGCCCGCAAGGCAACAACAAGAAAAATTTCCAGTTTAAAGTGTAGGTAAACTTAGGCTCAGCAAGGCCAACTATTATATGACAAATATGTTATTGTTAGCTGCTGAATGTCAACAAAAAATGTTAACTTAATTAAAATGAGAAACAAAAGTCAAATAAAAAAAAAAAAAAAAAAAAAAAAAAAAAAAAAAAAAATTAAAAAGTAAACTTCCTTTTTTGCCTTAACTGACTTACAAATTGGCCAACTAGAACAAGCCAGGCCATGTTTGGTGTGTGTTTACTGTACATGTTGTTGTTGTTGTTGTTGTACAAGTACATAGCCTAAATCCAACTTGAATTACACAATTTTGTGGCCAGTCCCTAAAAATCTCCAAAGTCCTTCTCTCTCACACCCAGAACAACTTTACCTAAAACTGCGTTCAAATGATAAATGGTTTTAGCTGTGTGTGTGTGTGTGTGAGAATGAAAAATATTATTTCTGCTGTGGCCACATAATGAAAATTTGCTGTGAAAAAAAAAAAAATGGAAAATGAAATGCAAAGCTCAATAGCTGAGCCAGCAAATGAAAAGCCAGCACAAATTTCCATGAAAAATCTTCAGCGCAGAGGTAAAAATCAAAAAATTTACCTCAATTTTAGTTAGTTATCGACAGCTTTCTGCAGCCGCAGACTGAAATTCACATTTGCCAAACTCATCAAATTCATAACAATGGACAGCCATTGACTTGGCCAACGTTGGCAGGCCAATAATTAACCAATTACCAGGAGAGAAATGCCAGCAATGGAAACTGAGTCGGGCATCGTCAAAGCGTGCTATTGGGACCCGTAAAAACGGCTCAGCTTACCTGAACTACCTTTTTGGGTCTACCTTTAGTGGCGTAAATCGTAGCCTGGCTAAGGGTTTTAGCCCGGAGCTATGCAGCTTCATTTGCAGCCGGGCTAAAGTATTTGACTAATGCTGGCCCAAATGAGCTGGCAATTAACACAATAAAATTATGGATAGACAAGCTTATATATATATCTGAAATTATATACATATATGTATATACATTTATCTATTTATCTATATCCCTGAAGTCTGCAGCAGACTTTCCCTATTTGCCCATTTCAACAGTTCATACACTTGGGCATTGTAAAGTTTACAAAATATTGCGCGGCATGCCCCGTCGCCTGCTGCCCCTCCTACTGCTTTGCCACGCCCATATCAAAACACAGCTGATTTATATACAGTTGCTTTAACTCTTGCTCGCTTGTTTTAGCCTAATGAAAACTGTGCCAAAATGCCCCGAAAAATGGGACCAAAGATAAACTTGCCTTGTTTTTTGGCCATATAAACAGGCCCAGCCACGCCCCTCGACACCCACTAACCCACACACACACAGACAACGTCCCTCATACACTCTACATCATGTCTAAGTAACTATAAAGCACTTTGGATTGCCCCAACACACACACACACACACGCATACAGAGCCAAAACAGAATTCGTTGGGGCCGTTAGAATGCCTCACGTGGAGCTGAGCTTAGGGCATGTGAACCTTTGTTAAAGAATCCCAGTGGGCGGACGATGGGTGGACAGTGGACGACTATGGACTGTGTGTTGCCCCGGACAACGGCGTGTGCCGTACAGCTACGGCAACACTAGTCAACTAAGATGGGAAATAAAAAACACATATTGCTAAAAATTCGCTGTCGTTGCCATCGCCCTTCGCCCGTCGTCCGCTGTCCGCTGTCCGCTGTCCGACGTCGAAAATCCAATGTCAAAGGCAAACTGGCAGGTAGTCAGGTGCGTGTGCTCCCACTTATGAGTGGCTTTTAGTCTGGTCTAATACGCATCATTAGAACATTTAACAGGAAGCACGTGACGGCTCAAAATGTAGGCGGCACAGTTTTCGTGTCTTCCCAACGAAAAAAAAAAAAAAAAAAAGGATTCCTCAGGTGAGCTTTTAAGTTGTGATTTTTCTGTACGTTGATGTAATTTTAAGGCACTGAAAAAGTGCTCGAAAGTGTTGGCTTTAAGCGTGCAGAAAGGTAAACAGAGCATTGATAAAGAATTCGTTATATAAATAAATAATAATTATATAATGTATATAATGGAAATAATAAAAAAGAAATCCTTTTTATTAGAAATCAATTATCAGTAAGAAATGTAAAAACATTCTATATCTTCAATTATATCAAATAAATAATTAAATTAAAATCAAGTTTTTTATTCGCATTGCTTTAATTTTAAATGCGCGCGCCAAACATTATATAGCGCTGCCACTAACACCAGCCGTGCTGCCACACTTTATGCTGTATTATTTGCCATTCACAACAAGCTTTAACATGCGATAGCTAGCTATCGATAGCTAAGCGGCAGAATTCAAAAATTTTAAAGTAAATAAAAACAATTAATTTCTAAAAAAGCATATAATTATACATGTTATACAATTTTCTTTTACTCCGTTATGCACTAAAAATGCGTGCTAAAAATTGTACTCTCATATATTTAGATCATTGAATTTGAATGAATAAATAATCGTGAATGTCAAAAGCTCACTTACCAGCTTATAGTTTACAAATCTATAATGCTCTCTTCTTCTGGCGATCTCTCACTTTAACTTCCGCACTGAATTTGTCTCTCCCTCGCGCTTTTAGCACTCACACAACACTAGCTGTGAAGTGCATTTCGATTTGCGTCTTGTCTATTTCGTGAGAAGAACAAGCAAAATAAAATCAAGAAAAATATAATTTCTGTTCACAGGAAAGACAATAACTAAACCGATCAATAGCAGCAACGCACACATACTGAATGGCTCCCTTAGAACGAAGCTCAGGCTCAGCCTTCACGAGCACTGACATCAAAGAGAGAAAGCGCTCTCACATTATTTTCAATGATTTTTTCTAAGCAACGGTAATAAAAGCATGCAACCAATCCAAATAAAGAGAGCGGCCATTGGAATTGCTTTGTACTGCAATAGCAGAGTCAACAGTGAAGGCAGCATTTATAGTCTATGCTCTCAACATCCACAGAATCCACAATATCCTCAACATCCCCAACGTTCTCTTAAAATCGTTTTATTATATATTTTATTATTATAAAGCTATTTAATTGTTAACATTTGTATTTAGTTGTCACAAGCAGAGTTTAATAATTAATTTAAAAAAGCTATTTGTGTGTTTGTATGTGTGTGTGTGTGTGTTTCTGTTTCTTGTCTAATTGCTGTGTAAGAAGTGTTCGTTAAAAGTAGAAAATTTACATAGATTGAAAAATACTTTTAATGCCTCCAACGCACCATGCGATGTTTTTTCTTCGCTCTTTTGTTTGTGCCTTTTGATTTTGGTATTTTGGTACGAATTTTGTACATTACATATTAGAGACTAAACTAAGTTAGATCGGTGACGGTCCTGTGTTGGAGCTATTGTAAAGACTTGCCATATGTATGGAAGCCTTGACAGATCCACTCACGATCCTTGCCAGTTTCTAATGCATTAAGTAGACAATGGCAGCGATTAGCCCGGTGACTAGCATCGAGGCACGTCCCACCGATGCAGCCGATCGACAGTAATACTCATCACAGTCGGCCTCCAAAATGGTCTTGTACTGGGCGAGTACGTCCGACCAGTTGCACAGGCCCACATTGCACCAGTCCAGCTGAACGGCATTCTGATTGAGGAAGAAGACAACCTTCTCCTTCTCCAGCGAGGCGGGGCAATGGTATTTGACGCCCACAAAGTTGGCGGCAAAGGGACCCAGCTGGCTGGTCTTCCAGCGGCGACTGCCCATGGAATCGAAGTTATCCGCTCGCAGCTTGATGTCATCCCTGTTGATGCCCAGCGCCGTGAGCAACGTCTGCAGGCCCGACGAGTGCGCGAAGTAGGCCACAACATGTGGCGAAACGGGACTGCTTAGACGAGCGACCATGTCCTGGACGGCACGGCAATTGAAGCGGGTGTTCTCCTCGAAGCCGTAGCCCGAGCCATAGTAGTACTTCAGGTCCTCGGCATATTCCAGCACGGTCACCTGCTCCGGTAGGAAGACGCCGCACCAGACGCTCGTGCGATCCACCCGCCAGGCCTGCTCATAGCGGCAGATATCGAACATCAATTTGATGTCATCCTCGGCCAGGAATGTGAAGCTGTGCGCGTTAAGGAGGGTCAGAGGGTTAGCAATGCATTGGGATTTGACTCAGCTCACTCTTCACTCACCCAAGTCGTTTCGTAATATCAGCCATGGTGCGATTCCAGATGGCGCTGGTACGAAATTTCTGATACTCGGAGCCCTCGCCCTTGTAGTTCTTGTCCTTGAAGTCCGAGCAGTAGTCATAGGGACGCAGCAGCAAATCCTTTTCCGGTATATCCGCAGCGGTGGCCACACTCGCATCTCCGAAGAGACCCTCGGCAAAGCCCTTGAAGCTCTCCGTGGTGCGCTGAGTGTCCGTGTGACGGAACTGGGGAGGGGGACGAAGAGAAAGGGGTTACAAATCGTATTTCTTTAGGGTCTAAAATAGTTTTTAATGAGACTTAGAAAACTAGTTCATCGGGAGCATCCCAGGGATAATTCTTGGTCTCTATTTCTTATAGACCATACCATATATTCGAATTTATTCTTAATTCTTACCAAATAGTAGCTATCATTGTATTTGCTGGGCAGCACTGTGGGATAGTAGCGCTGGTAGAGCTTGGCTGTGCCGCGCATGTCCTCGTAGCCCTGGCTGGTCAAATGCTCCTCAATGTCAACCGTAATGCTCGCATTCCATTTCCACATCTGGATGGCAGTGAGATCGATGAGGCAGAGAGCATTCTCATCGGGCTTGGTGCGGAGCACGCGATAGTTTTTGATAATGGCATCGCGTAGCTGAAGGGAAGACAAACATCGTAAGAGATGGACTCAGTTGGGACTAGGACTGGGCACCTACCTCCTCTAGTCTAGGCGCCTCCCGGATGGTGCCTGGTGTGGGCAGACGTGTGCCATGTCTGTGGTAGATCCACATCTTCTTCGGCTCACAGCCGGGCACCTGGTACTGCTTATCCATGTTGGTGCCCTTGACGATCTGGTAGGCCGTCTTCGAGCTGAACTGGCGGGTCTGTGGCCGCTCCGTATCCTTGCCAAAGCAATAGTCCTGCTGCTGCTGGGCATAGGCCAGGCAGGCCATCATCAGGAGCAATAGCAGACGCATGACTGCAATGAGAGTGGAAAGTGTGGCAATCGTTGGTGTAAAAATTTAAATGAAATTTAAGTGGGCCCAGCCCAGGATTTTGTCGAATATCCTTGAACTGTCGCCCAGATGTCATATGTGTGGACAGCGACAGCTGAACAACTGAACAGGTGTGTGTATGTGTCTCTGTGTCTGTGTCTGTGTGTGTGTAGAGGTGGAAGGCGGTCACTAGGTGTGGCATTTAAATTGCTTTACTCTGCGCGTCTGCCAAGGAGTTGAGTTGAGTCAAGACAATAAAGGGCAGGGCCCCAATACGAATTTTTTTGCTTTCTACCCATAAGAAAATGCTAGCACACACGCATACACACACACACACACACATACTGACACACATACACCTGGAAATTAGGCTAATGATTTTGCGACTGACAAATTGCTGCAGTTTTGCTCGGCTTCAGCTAACCTTAGTCATCATAAAATCCCACTAACGCCTCCCCATTGATTGCTCCGATTCCTCCCGCCATGCGAGTTGTTTGTGCCATTAAAATAAGTTCATGTAATGTTTCAATTTGTAGCACAATATGTTTACATAGAGCGTTACCCGCATCCAAATTGATTTACAATCGATGTGAATAACGCAGCACCCCAAGCGATACGCTCGACCGGCGCCTGGATGGTCGCCTTCCTCGAGTCTGTCCTTAATGAATTGACAATATAAACTTGATTAAACCAATTTGTATACGATATTTGTTATTCAATTGCATAGGCTCTGCACAGCATAGTATCCCTCTATGGACCCTTTTCTGGACACCTCCATTAAATCTTTGCTAATGCGCTCCAAAGACCTTACCCCCTCCCTACGCTTGTCACTCTAACACCCTCTAAAATCCGCTCTCTTAATGATGACACAATATACGCATAATTAATACAATTTTTATTTACTATTTTAATTAATTGCAGACGCTCTTTACAAATAAATTGTAAATAATTTTTTTAACTGTTCAACCTAGATATTAGAGTACTCTATAGTTTTTTTCCCTGACCTCTACGAACTTTTTAGTTCCCCATACCTCTTTCACTATCCATTCTTAGTCTTCTTTCTTCATCTGCGCCAAAATCCACTTGTAGACTAATTCCTAACCTACTTCCTAGACTTATCTCAGATAAGATTCATTCCATTATTTCTTCTTTTTCAACATTTTTCTGTGTCACTTCCTATACCATTTACAAGACCATTTCCTATATTCTTTCCTCTAGACCTACACTACTATTCCACTCAAGACTCCTTTCTAATTCTCATCAGACTTCGACCCTTTCAACACAAACTACTATACTTCTCTATAAACCCCTTGACAAATATCCTCCCCAGATCCTACATGAATTCCTGGATTTCACTCTATATTCTGTGCTTCCCCCTTCCATGTACCTCTAGACATTTCTATATACTTCCAGCTAACCCTTCTCCATACACTTCTCTAAACATCTATCTAGCCCCATTCAACTGCAGTAGGCTTTGCTCCCTAGCTAACTGACAGCTCTAAAGAACTCATTCAAATTTGTTTTACGCACTTTCTATTCGCTCCAAAAAGTCTCAAAAATGTCTATCAAGCAATTGTTAGCTAAGCTCAAGCCCACCAAGGCTCAAAAGACAATGGTCGCAGTCTTGTAAGTAGCTATAGCTATCTCGCTCTATATCTATTCAATATAGCTCTATCTACTTGCCACGCCCACAGCATACCATCTGCAGCCACCTTTGGCATGGCTGCTGGATTGGCCATCATCTATTTTACCGACTGGCGTCTCATAACCAACTATATACCACTCTACAATACCAAATATCCCAAGGAGCCAGCTAAATAAATACCCAGTAAATACCCTGTAAATGAAATTGCATTTAAGGTCGGCCTCTCAACAATTTATTTCTTGTGACTGCTTATTATAAAACCTCAATGTATTCTGACTGCCGATTGAAGGTCTTTCGCATAGTTCAATAAACAGTTGAGCTCGAAAATTATATATGTATGTACATCTATACCAATATTTGTGTATCTTTGTGGGACTGTGGGGTATATGCATTTCGTATGCGTGTTGCCACAATGCAAAAGTAAATAAATTGCTGCCAATCAAAATAAACACACATAAAATCAAAACTATGAAACAAAAACTATTAAATCGAGAAAAACAACAACATCTTTTTAGTTTTTAGTTTTAGAAACCAAAAATAGATCGATGAGAAGCGTCAGAAAGTGGATTATAAATCATGTGATACCCTCGTTATAATAATTTGAATTATACTTTGAAATTCTACAAAATTCATTTGTTGATTAAATATTTAATTTTATTTTAATGTATTTTAATTTATTTTTTTTGAAGCTGAACTTTGGGTTTTGCGTTCTAAGCGATAGCCTTTCAAATTCCCAAGAGATCTTTATCACAAGAGAGCTGTAGCACTCACATAACTTAATTCCCAAGGCAGCTAAAAAAATATATGTACTATATGGGGTCTGTCACGCCTCCTTCAGCCAGTAAGAGGTGAAACATCAGGGAAAAATTGTGAACATAGAAGAGATGGAGTAATAACAGAGTGAAGATTGGTCGATAGTTTATTTAGGTTAAATGACCTCAAGGACTACTCGAACTACAGGGTTGTCTTCTTCTCTTTATAATAATCATTTTCATCTTTTCCCTACGTGATTTGTACTAAGGTCTACTTCTATATGTGACATACCGCAAGTCCATTCTAAGCTATCCCATGCTCACCTCCAATTACAGGGTATATATGGAGATGAGCGCACATCTGTGCTCATTGTTTACAACAACATCTTCGGCAGGCGCTGCCCTAATGCAATTGTGCAACATCTCGCGTCACGTTCGTGACGTCAGACAGCAAATGGAGCAGGAGGCGCGAGTGGGGCACACGAAATGGAGCTGGGAGCTGGCCGATGGGAGGTAGGGCACAAGTAAAGTCGAACTAAGTGCTGTCAGTCGCAATTTTCCAATTTCAATTAGACGAACAACGCGAGGCCAAAACCAAAAACTATTTCCGAAGGCCAGCTGTGCAGATAGAAAATCGAGAAGATCGAATCGCCTTCGTATGGAAACTGAGATGCAAAGCAAAACAGCATTTGATACTCGTTCAGAATGTGATGCGGGTATATTGGTTGGGTGTAATGTCAAGACACACATTAGAGACATTATATTTGAGACTTTATATTTGGATCTTATACTCTCATCTTATAAAGTTCTAAGATTTTTGAGATACACCCTTTAAGGGTGTGGCCAAAACGGATATAGTTTAGCTGGTATATAGGTTTATAGCTTATTACTGAGTATCCAAGAATATGAATATATATAGATATATCTATATCTAGGAGCACAGCTAATCGATTTATATAATATCATTCCACTCTATAATGGGTATTCTGCAGTCAATCAGGCCCGACAGCCACAGGCTTACTCGACTTTTTTATATTTCAAGACCGTCTTAGCGATTAATTGCACATTGAATGGTGCTGGAGGGGGTTGAGGGTGGGCATAGCTGCGGCTACCCTCTAATTGCCAATGTAATATTCCCACCCACTCCCAAGTGTGCCGCCTCTCGAGGCCCGTTTGATTCGTGCAATTGAATGCGTCGCCTTTGTTTTCTCAATGCGAAATTAAAATTCCAATTTGAACGGCGCGCATCTGCTTAGATCACTGCGAGAGCACTATCTATACGGTACACATATAGGCACGTATATACACATAAATATATATATATACATGTATATTATTCTGCCTATATCTGTACAGCTACAGTTAACAATCTAAACTGCCCCCGCGAGCCCATCCCAGCCCCCGCCCACAACGCAACTACAAATCGCGTTTATGTGTTTTAAAATAGCCATTGAAATCGCGTTATTATACTCCTTATATATACCCTTGCCTTGTGGGTATTATGATATGTATAAGGCATTGCGACAGACAACTTTGAAATCGAAAAGTGGACATATACACGCACATACATATGTACATATATGTATATGCCTGATAAGACGCGAGTGTGTTCGTTCTATCGCAACGAGACAGTGCTTCAGCGTTTCTTATTGACACTTGCCATGGATTAAAAATATAAAAAAAGACAGTTGAATCGTTTAAAGAGATTATATAAAGTTTATGTAGTAATAAAAATTAAATGAAATCAATTTCAAATCAGAATTTTATTATTTGTTGACGATTATTTTTATTTATGATTAGAAATAACTAAGAACTTTGCTGACTGCTTTTTCCGATTTGCCACGCCCCCCATACATCATATCTCATTCAATTTGAACTGTATAAATTCCAAGTCCCTAATCATTATCATCAATAGTGCTCAAGATATCTAAGAAATTTTTGAAATAACTATATATGTATATAGTAAGGATATATATTCGATCGATAATATTTATAGGGTCCAAATTTGTCTTCAATAGTAGTGCACCAATATACTCATTTCACTTTCGCGAATGAGTATAAATAGTTTTTATGAAAATTCCGATCGTATTAACAAAGTATTAAACAGTTATGTAAATAGCTCCATTATTTGCTAGTTTTAAAGCAGATATAAATCCATATTCGCTTTGATATTTAGTGGTATTTAAATGGTAAGGTGGTAAAGAAATAACTATCACAGCTGTATAAATATATATGTATAAATATTATATGTATAACTGCCTAATCTACAATGAAAATGCCATTATCAAATCTATAAAATTCATGTTAAATAAATGTTAGGAAATTTTTGAAGAAACCTATTTTGTTTTAACAAAATATATATGATTTATAATATATGAGTAAGACTATTAAACTCTGCCAAAACTTAAGCTCTAAATTTATGTTTATATTCCAAAATCATTTTAAAATAAAATCCTGCTCTATGTGAAAGAGTATATATTGATACAGTTATAAATATCTATATACACATATATACATATTTATACACTTGCTCATATTTCATCGTTATAAATACAATTTAATTCGTGCTATTTCCCATTTGTTTTTACTATGCCTTAGTTGATTTATTAATTTATTTATGTTTTCATTCGACGTACGTGACATTTACTAATTTTTGCTTAATTTTACGCAGAAAATTTCGCATGCGAAAAATTTGTTCCCCGTGCCGAAATATACATATATGTATATGTACTTTAGTATAGATCTAATATTTATGCTGCCAGCTGCCACAGATTTCATATAGTACTAAACAGAACTGACCAAAAAAAAAAAAACCCAATACAAAAGAGCTCCAATCATAATTTAATTGATTTGTTATAGAGGCACGCAGATTGCCACAGCTCCAAAAACAAAGAGAGATCTGACTCTCTCTCCTTCTCTCTCTCTCTCTCTCTCTCTCTCTCTCTCTCTCTCTCGCTCTTTCGATCATTGAACTCAGCTCTGCAATTTTTTAGAGATTACGCAACATTATTAGATATGAGCTTCGAGCATTTCTAGTTGATTGATAAACACGCAAGTGCCAAGCGTTTTCTTAGCGTTTCTGACGCGTTTTTAAACGCCCAGCGCTAAATAATCGCTGCTTAATTTGCAAGTGTCTGTCAAATCTGACAGTTGGTTAACAAAATTTGTTGTTGGCACAAAAATAAGCTACTATGTGAAACTAATAGCAATGCAAGATTTGAGTGAGTAAGAGAAAACTCATATAAAAATTGGATACATCTTAGAAAAAAAAAAATAGTGCCTCATATAAATACAATAAAAAATCTTAGAAAAATAGCTAGAATAGTAGATAAAATTTGGATAAAAAAAAATCATAATAATAAGTGAGTGAAAAAATTATTTACTTAGCACATTTAAAGCTTGTTTCAAGATATAATATAATTTTTTTAAAATATTTGTAAAGATATGTAAACAATATTTTTGAACTAAATTTAAGAAATAAATGAAAAATTGTTTTGTATATAATTTGATCAACAAAATTAATTAATTAATTAATGATATATAAAAAGCCATGTTTATAGATATATTGATTTTGCATTTGAGTTTCCCAGTGAGCTTTTCTCTCAGTGTACTAATTAGCGAAAATATGCAAACTGTTGTGTGTATCAACAGAGATTTTAAAGCGGTCAATTAGCATAAGATGAAAATCGAATGTAAGCACTTGATAGGAATTTATATATATATACCGGAATTATATAATTAAATATGCCGCACAACAGCTCTACAGCCGGAATGAAATCAAGGAAATTTATATAATAATAAAATTAAATTAAATAAAATAAAATATGTCTAGACTTGGGAATTGAGATTTCATTGATCTGCATCTAGTTAGTATGCAAGAGGCATGGGCGAACCCTTTAGGATACATATAAACTATATATATACGCACACACATGTACATATATATATACACATCCAATTGTAATCAAGTTTGGGAGACATGTCTGTGCCGCATTTGAAATTAGACAGAGAGCTGTGAGCATAAATGTCAGACGATTCCCCAATGAGGCGCTTGATCTTCGCTCTGTGGGCAAGAAGACATTTTAATTTATCACTTCTCCCCCTATAGACATATTGATCGTCTCACTGTCTGTCTCTCGCTCTCTCTCTCACGCGCTCGTTCTTTATTTAAAGTGCTGACCTTAAGGGTATAGTTAGCCATTGATATGTGGATGTGGGCAGGGGAAGCGCTGAGGTTGTGGGCAGGGTCACAAACAAAAATTTCCACACACAAATTTTATTTTGACTATTGGAATTTTGTAAGAGTTTTCGTGTATTTTTCTGAATTCCGTAATGAACCAACCCGAACAAAAAAAAAAAAACTATTTGGCAAAAAACAAAAGACGAGCGTGTCGTAAAAACTTAAAAATAAATAAAAATACTTAGCAGAAAGCGAATGTTTGTGTTTTATGTAGCAAATTGAAATTGAAAACATTTTCAAATCAAATACATATTAAGTAATACCCATTAAAATAAAACGACTCGAAAGCAGAGCTAAATTTGACATCAAACGCTATTTTCAGAGCACAAAAGCAGGAAAAGCGGGAAAACTGTTTGTTTTTCTATTCCATTTCTCTATCTCGTTCTCTATCTGTTGGTTAAGGTTAAGTGCAGATACTGCCACTAAACGTCTAATGCCAAAAATCTATTTGGCAACGGGGCCAAAAATAATTATATCTAGACTCTAAGAGTCCAAAAGCAAAGCATTTTTTTTTTAGATTTTTTTTCTTGACAAATTTTGCAAAATTTATTCAATTTTATTTTAGTTCAAATGAAAAATGAAAACTGACAAATGTGAAAACTATGGAAACTGTTCACAGCTTATGTGAGGGTGTGAAATGAAGTGCAGTAAAGGAAATAAGGGAAAACCGGTTTTCCCAAGTCGTTTTCGAAAACCAATTTTCATGTTGGCCTAAAAGTCGAGCTGCGATCAGGTAGCCAAACACTTGAAGCGTCAACAGCAAACAACAAAACACAAAACAAATAGCTAAGGCATACACACAAACACACACACACACATACATACATACACCCATCTATTGCCATACACCTTCACACACACTATCAAAGCAAGCAAATGTGCTGTGCGACATTCTTGCGTACAGTTTGTTTTGATACCCTATGTAAATGCCTTCCAGCAGGGCATGCCAGTTTCCTAAGTGTTTACGTAAGGCTCTGGGATTAGCCTATAGATGAGTGCATCTGGCTTATATTATTTGTGTTTGATAAAGATCAAAATTACTTGACAACAACTGAAGCAAGCTGGGCCTTTCTCAGTGTCTTCTATGTAAGTTCCTCTATTTACTCTAGCTGGATTAACTCTATATAAGAACTTGACTTCACTCAAGTTTCAGGCTCAGCTTACTCTATTTTATTTTACATACATATTGTATTCTACAGCTCTTCATACTTCCTTTGCTGAACTTGTCAATGCCCTTTTCGTTTTTCTTCTTCTGCCTTCATCAAGACTCTTTCAGATCCAATTGAAGACTCGCCTTCGACGATGTACAGCACATCGTCTCCTTGCTTAAGCCCTACGACAACATGGCTCGCTTGTCATCTATTTATCTTTGGCTTTTACCAGTTTGTCCAAGGTTTAATGAGCCACAAAAAAGCAGAAGAAGAAGAAGAAGAAGAGGGAGAGCAAGTGGGAGACGAGCGTGTTTAATTAGCTCCAAGCGGGCTATTATAATATCTGGATCTTATTTTCATTTTTGGGGCTGTGGGAAGTCGCGTGCTGCACTGCCTCGGGGCAAGTCATAAATCTGTATACCTGGCGTGGGCATGTCGTGTGGGCATGTGGGCATGTGGGCGTGGCATGACCACTGTTTATCCTAGGCCCGAGCGATTTGTTTAGCTTATCTCAGGCCGTGTACAACGCGACAACGAGAACGACAAAAACTTTTTAATTGTTCCACATTATATCATGCACAAGCATTGTATTCGTTTCGCTATTCTATGTCATTTCATTCTCTCTTTTTTTGGGGAATTTGTTAATTCATTTGAGTGCCAGTTAATTATTTTGATTTCGCGCGTTTTAGAACGCGTGCAAAAAACAAAAACGCGTGCGATTTGCATGCGATTAAAGAGGGAGAAAGAGAGAGAGCAAACTGAGTCAGCGAGGGGTTTGAGGCCTGGAAGGGGGACAGAGACAGGGGCTGGGTATTACCACTGACAGCAGCCAACTGCCTAGAGGAGAGTTCAGTAAACCTAGGTTAACAGCCGAAAGACAAAACTTTCCAGCGGAAATCGTCTGAGACAAAAGAGCTTAGAGATCTACAAGAATAAGACGAAGATGCCATACACTGGATAGAGATAAAATAGGAATATTGTATGTAATTATATTTGCGAATCAGTCTAGAGCAAAGGCTTAAGTAAGTTCTATATATATGGAAAAATAAGGTCAATTGTAATCATATTAACGAAACTACAGAAACTAAAATTCAATATTATAATCAAGATTTATATCACTGTCAATTACTTAGTAAAGTCTTGAGTCTTTAAATTATTTGAAATAAGGAAAGTTTTCTTGGTACAACAATTAAATTTGCCACATTTGCTAAATTGTCACATTACACTTGAATAAATAATAAGAACTGGGACAACTTTCCAAAACTTAACATGAAATATAATTGTGGCTATTAAGCTTGGAGACAGAAAATCATAAGCTAACAAACAGTTAGACATGGCAGCAACAACTCTAGCTCTCTTACATATATAATTACAACAAACTCTGAAAAGTACCAAATATTTCACATATTTTACGACTTAGTTAAAATACCTTCGACTAGGGTAAAAAATCACACGCTGCGTGGCTGAAGAAGCCGATGAAACCCAAGCTGAAGAAGCAGCAGAAGAAAAGCACAAAAAACCAAAACAAAATGTTACCAAAGACTTGATTTATGTCATCCCCCCGCCCCGCCTTCTAAATCAAATTTCAGCGATTTTTCATTCATATGCAAAAAGGTGGCTCACAAGAAAATTAGCCGGGAATTCGGTTGAGCATTTTGTTGAGCTCATCAAAAAGTCGAGACAAAAATTACAATGTTGTTTTCATTGTTGTAGTTGTTGTTGTTGTTGTTAGTCAAATCAAATGTCGTGTCGATGCGAGAGTCTAAGGCGTATCGAGTCATTTATATAACTAATATTAGACGATTATTAATATTGGACGACAAACAGGTTTTCTCGCACATAAACAAATGGTATTTGAATTCTTGTTCTCTGTATTTGTTGTGTTTAATAATCAGTTAGGCACTTGTGCACTTGCTATTTATATTTGGTTTTATTAATGAATAAATTTTTAAAATGCAACGTTAAAAACAGACCTATATATACGTAAATATTTGAAATGCACTCGGAGGCAGCGCGTAATTAATTTCTCAACCGTTTCACACAAAGCGGGTAAACAGCCAAACGGGCAGCGTAACGTAACGCAACTCAACCGCACACGAACGCGTCTCAAATGAAACTGAAACGAAAGAGCGTAAAGCACGAGCGTTTATAGCAAAACGACGCGTGAGAGCGCAACTCTGCTAGCAGCAGAGCTCGTAGCAGAACAGTTGAATGGCAAGAGCAGAGCAAGCAGCGACACTGGGCAGAGCAAAACACGAATATCATTATGAGAACAGCCACGAAAGCTGCAAAGGCAGGAGCAGCAATGCACATCAAGCATCAACGAGCGCAGCAGCAGCAGCCGAGAGTGGGCAGCGACGCAGGGCAGAATAGTAGCATAGTAAAATAGGCAGCAAAGAGAACGCATGCAGAAAGCGAGCATTTGCAGGTAATCCTTGCTCAGCAAAATCATAACATTTAGAATAGCAAAATATGCAAAAATCGTGTATTTTTTATAGTTGATCAGTACGCAGAGGTATTTGTAGTGCTTTTTGGTATTTCTGCTAATCACAGAGATTATTTTTGGTAACAGTTATTTGATTTGTTGGCTCTTGAGTGTAAAGGTGTGTTGAGTGTTATTGCTGTCGCAGTTGCTGATATCGTCAAATTTCTCTATAATTTGACTTAATCGAGGCACTTGAGGTGCGCCTGCGTCACATGTAAATGCAGATAAGAAATCCGCTATTCCTTAGATAAATGCTTCGTCTGGTAACTCATTTTTCTCGTCTAATTGAAGGAACTGATGAAGTGCCGATCGAATGCTCCAATTGGCCTCTTCTTGCAGGATACGGGTGCACCACTTGGGGCGCAGTCCGGTTATTTCCTGAAAAATGTGCAGCTTATGCTCCTTAACATCCAGAGAGTCATCAGGCTCTGGCGGCTCCAGCTCCGGCGGCTTGACAACTTTAAAGGCATCTCGCAGCTGCTTTGGCGACGGATTCATAATGTTGAAACGTTCGTTGGCAATAATCATGCGCTGAGCTCCTTCGCCAACGCCCTGTCAAGGAGGATAAGTTGAGAAACGCTTGGAGTAGCTATTCCAATCACTTACCCGCCCAGTGTCCCGCACTCGGAGCACAAACTGCCTGCTAAAGGCGAGCAACAAGTCCGGCTCATCGCGCAGCACGCCAGTCACATAGATCATGGCGCCTTGTTCATCGTGGTGCATCACATCCGTTTGCAGCGAGATGTAGTCATGCGTCACCTCTGGCAGCTGCATCAGGGCCTGCATTACATCATGTTCGCCCACATGCACGCGACACGTGTCCATCGAATTCTTGAGCAGATTCCTGCTGAAGTAATTGTATTTGTTGATGCGCTTGCACAGCTCATTCGTCGGCTTGGTGGGATGGGCACGGCGGATGTCAAAGCTGCAGGTCAGCGTGAAAATGGACTCATCCGTGTAGAAGCGGTTTAGAGTAAGGCGCGTATCCGTTTGCTCAAAATCCTGCAGGTAGGGATATAAGAACAGTTCGCCCGCTAACTCATAGCCACTCGTGTCGCAGAGGAAATCCTTCTGGGGTGCCAAGCCCGGCTTTGTGCTCAAGTCCACATCGTCCAGTCGCAAGAGACCAGGACATACCTTCTTCACATCCCGAATATACTCACTGGGCAAGACGTATTTTTGGCACAAAGGATTGCCGTGCAATCGCAAGGACCTCAATGGGATCTCGTTCAGCGCAGTTAGCATCGACAGATCATAGATCCAATTCTTACCAAGATCCAAAGCCAGCAGGCCATTCAGCAACGATAATGTGCGCAAATTG
Source organism: Drosophila mojavensis (assembly GCF_018153725.1). Classification (NCBI taxonomy): domain Eukaryota; kingdom Metazoa; phylum Arthropoda; class Insecta; order Diptera; family Drosophilidae; genus Drosophila; species Drosophila mojavensis. Next base: position 2,149,231 of record NW_025318899.1, on the reverse strand, counting down.
AGGCCCAAAATCTTATTGTCGCCCAAACGCAATTCAATGCAGTTGCCTAGGAATTTGCGCGATGCCATCCGCAGGACGCTGCTAAGGATGCGCGGCGAGCTTAAGCTAACGATGACATTCTCCAATTGTTCTGAGCTTTGAAAGTCCTCCAGATTCAGGACACGATTGGTGGCATTGAAGCGGTGCTGCAAAGCCTGCTCAATGCATTTCTTCGGCTGCAAATGTCCTTGCTTCATGGCGGTCACATTCATGCGCAGAAAATAGGGTATGGAGTTCCGATAAGTGAGCTCCTGCTCATCTGGCGTGATTTGAGGAATCTTTATTTGAAGATTGCAATTGTTGACCAAGTGCTCAATTTGATCGAAGCACTCACGCACCAGAAATCGATGCTGGGCAGATTCAAACTGAAAAAAATGGAAAGTAACATAAGTAAAGATAATCAAAAACAGTTGGGTTATATTTCGCATCCTGAAACATCCTTGACAGCTCCTTTAGCTCACCTTGTAGTAACATGGATAAAATTCACTCAATTCAGGCGAAACCATTACAAAGAAAAAGTTAAATAGGTCCTCCTTGTTGAACTTATGATCCGCATCGGGAATCTATAATAATAGGGTTTATTATAATTGTGTTCTCTGGCATTCCTCATATATATATTCTACCAGAAAGGCATGCCAATGCTTGCTATCCTTGAACTTTGATAGCATTGACTTGTTGGTCCAATCGATGCGCACTCCGTCGCACTCCATGTCAATCTCATAGTTGAGCGGCGTGTATAGCTTGTGGAGCTTATCAAAAGGTACGCCATCCTAAAAGTATAGAGTAATAGAATATTTTATAATACTCGATGATGATCTATTGGTTTCGTCTTACCACAAATTGAAAATTGTTAATCAAAGGGCTTAAACAATCGGGAAACTTATTGGCCTTTGTTAAAGGATTGTTTGCCAAATAGAGATGTTTTGCTCTCACACGCTCTAGATCGCTGCAGAGGCGCTTAGAGGATTGGATCTGCAATTGAGAAACATTAGTTCAAGTCAGTTTATATATTCATATATCTATGTTTATCTAACTACCCACCGAATTTCCCGTTATATCCAATAATTCATAGTCAAAATCGCCAAAGATTCGCATGGGTGAAATATCGGTGAGATCATTTTGGGATAAATTGAATCCCTTTATGGCACGACGACGATCGTCGTTGTTGTGTATGGTCGAGCAGACCAGATGAAAGGTGAATGAATTCTTCAATCTGACCTCAAAATATTTGAACGCTGGATGATTGTTAAACTTGCTGAGGTTCACAACGTTCTCCACGCCACGATGGCTCTCCAGACGATTTAAGAGACGATCGGTTACCTGCAGAAATAGAGAATGTATCATGCAATTGTGATCTACTATACATATACTTTACCTGGGATATGATTAGTGTAGGTGAAATGTGACTCCTCTGATGCTCCGCCACATTGAACCACGCGGCCATGGGGATAGAGGCACCGGAAATGAGGCGAAGGGTTAAGCTGCGCTTGAATAACAGATCCAATGCCGGCTTACAGGCGCGTACAAAAAAGGAGTCCACCAATTGGCCAGTCTGCAGTTAGCGAAAGGAAATTAGAAACTCATCAAAATAATAGAGATCCAACATACTTTATAGTTAACAGGATAGAACGGTTCATTCTCCACCGTCTCGTAAATAGCATTCAATATCAGCTCCTTGGGATTAGTTGTAAAATTGAGTATCCCCTCGTGATGGACGCAAATTTCGACCCAGTTCAAGCCGGGGCCACTGTCGTAGTGCCGGGTCTTGTAAAACCTGCGCGCATCTCTGTACTGCACCGCAATGGGCTGGTACTCGAGGCCACAGTTTATCAGACGATCGCGTGCTGAAAGGATCCATTGATTTTATATTTACTATGTTAATTAAAAAACATATTTATAATTTATAATTCTTACGCTTCCATTGACTTTCGTCCATTTTGGTTGATTGACAGCCAACGATAGCTTAAAATATCGGGTGTCCTAAGTAATCGACAAATCAATCAAGCTGTAAATTCTTGCCTGCACGTGGTACAAATGTGAAATAATCGCTGATATTTGTACCAATGTTACGTTGATATTTTTGGTTCTATCAACAATATCCAACATTCATATAGAAAAATACACATTTTGGTCATTTTTACGCTTATATATAGAATATTTTCTCTAATTTTATGCATTTGGTACACTTCCATGGTACAAGATAATTTTGTAAGGTGGCAACCACAATCGCGTGCTAGCTGAAATCACTGCTGAAATCAAGCGCGATGTAGGATCGATAAATCTAAGCTGCTGTTCAGCTTGAAAATAAAAAACTATGATTTAATTAATACTTATTGTATTGTTATTATTTAAATCTTATTGCCTACAACAGAGTCTTTCAGATTACATATGAAATTACTTCTTGGGCGACTTCTTCTTCGCCTTGCTCTCCTTTCTGCCCTGATAGAGGCCTGTATAGTAGCCAGACATGTACCAAGCCGTCAACATAGCGACAAAGTCCTGTTCCGGCTCACTATCCATGCCGCCAGTGGGCGAGAACATGGGCGGAACAAGTGGCATTGGTGGCATCACCAACCCAGGTCCACCCATTCGTCCACTCGATGAGCCCTTGCTTTTCGAGCTTGACTTCTTGGAAGCCTTGGCACGCTGCTCTGGATGCGCTTCCTCGGTCTCAGCGCGTTTAGAATAGAGTATTTGTTCGCGACGCGCCTTGTTGCCCCAACTGGGCAATAGATCAGCCAGGAGCACCTCCTGTTCGTTTTCATAGCCAACATAGCGTAGCACGCAGGTGCCCGCAATCTCATTGATGGATATCACGGTGCCCTCGTAGTCCAGTCCATCGGTATATGTGGCACGTGCAAAATCACCAACTTTGAAAACTAGCTCCTGCTCTTCGGCCTCTTCCTGCGGTTCCAAATCGACATCTGAAGTTGAAGCTGCTTCTTTTTTTTCGGGTCTATTTTCCTCACGCGTGTTGGTTGAGTCGGCAATGCGACGAGCGAGCGTTTCACGTGCCAAATTTATGGAGTCATCGTAGGCCTTTATTAATAGGCTATCCTCCCAAATAAGTTGTTCGTCAGACATTTGCAATTCAATTTTTGTGCGGAGATTCAATTGAATATGTGACAATTCGAAACGCGAAATGACATTAACCTAATCGATATATCGTGGTACATATCGATGATAACAGAGTTGCCATAGCATTAACATTGTTCTCTCTGTGAATAGCAACAGAGAAAGAGGCAGAGCAAAAGCGAAAATCATTCTCAGCTCACAGTTCTGTGTTTTGTTTCGAATATTAATTCCAAATAATAAAGAATAATGGCTGCAGTGGAAACGTTGTACAAAGAACTCTGTGCTGAATGGTCCAAGCGACCACCAAATACACAGCGATGCGGACAGCTGCTGGATCAGCTCAAAGTGGCGTTGGTCAAAATGCAATTTCTGCCCACAGACGGCAAAGATGCACAGAACTCGAAGAAGCAACTTTTGTTGGCACGCGCCGTGTTGGAAATCGCTGTGGAGCATAGTGTACTGACCAAGGATCTACTCGCCTTCGAACGGTACATGTCACAGTTGAAATGCTACTATTACGACTATGCCAAGATAATTGGCGAATCAGACAGCAAATACAAATTGTTGGGTCTCAATCTTCTCTATCTGTTGTCCGGCAATCGTGTTTCCGACTTCCATACCGAACTGGAGCTCCTGTCGGTTGACATAATACAGCACAATCAGTACATTCGTCCTATTCTGGCACTGGAACAATATATTATGGAAGGACGCTACAACAAGATCTTCCAGGCGAAATCCTCAATGCCTGCCGAGATCTACAATTATTTCATGGATTTATTGGTCGAGACGGTGCGGGATGAAATCGGCGCCTGCATTGAGATGTCCTACGAGAAGATTTCGGCTAAAGATGCTGCAAAACGACTCAATCTGCGTGTGCCGGATGAAATCAAAGCGTTCGGCGAGAAACGTCAATGGAAACTGGAAAGCAATGGAAATTACAGTTTTACCGATCGCAGCATTAAGCCCAAGGAGCTGCTGCCCTCGGTGGAGCTGGCCGAGCAGGTGCTTAGCTATGCCCGCGACTTGGAAATGATAGTTTAAGCTACCAGCAAATTTTGTAATAAAAATAAAAACCCTAAATAATACGTTTAATAAAAAATATGTTTATTTGACACAAAAGTATGACCATATATAACAATATTTGCCCATAAACAAATCGATGATTTCTAGAAAAATCATCGCTAGAATATATAAATTGAAAAATCGATAGCTCATTGCTGCCGCACATCACTAACTTGTGGGAACGAACGGGTGGAAAAAAATAGTCGCTCGCTCGCTGCGATTTATTGTTATTAAAATTTGTTAAATAAGTCAAAAAGAAAACAAAATCAATGGCCTGCAACGCTAGCAAGACGCATCTGTTGCGCTCAATTGCCGTAAGTTATATGCATTATGTGAGCTGTTGCACTTAACCAACAAATCTCGATTGATGCAAAAAAATTTTTGCGTTCCGTGTTACGTAAAACGAAAAGTTTGTAATTTTTGGTTGTTTATGTTAGAAACGCGGTTATGCGACCTGCCCACGCCTCGTCGGCGACACCTCGCCCATCGCCGTCAACGTGCTGGATAACAAGCTGGTGGTGGCCACAGCTGATGCCTCGGTGCCCGTTTCTCGTGTCTCCATCGTGCTGCGGTGAGTGCCACGCCTACCAAAAAGAGGCTGCCGTTGTTATGATTGATAATGTAATTCGCAGTGCCGGCTCACGTTATGAAGCGTACGACACACAGGGCGCTTCGCATTTGCTCCGTCTGGCTGGCACCTTGAGCACCGAGAGATCGACGGCCTTTGCCATTGCACGAAACATCCAACAGGTCGGCGGCAGCCTGACCGCTTGGGGCGATCGCGAATTCGTTGGCTACACCGTTGAGACGACCGCAGATAATGTGGAGACCGGTCTGCGTTATCTGCAGGATCTCCTGCAGCCTGCTTTCAAGCCCTGGGAACTTAAGGATAACGCCAAGACCTTGTACAATCAGTTGGATTCGGTGTCCAAAGAGGTATTTATATAAATACATCTTGTACATGGGATTCTATAGTATTCTTCAATAACTCTTCACTTGTAGGAGCGCGCCATTGAGCTGGCACACAAGGCCGCCTTCCGCACCGGTCTGGGCAACTCCATTTACATCCCACGTTTCCAGCTGGGCAATATCTCAAGCGAGAGCTTGCTCCACTTCGTTGGCAGCACCTTCAATCCCAGCACTGCTGCCGTCGTGGGCGTCGGTGTGGACAACAATCTGCTCTCTGGCTTTGCCCAGAATCTGATTTTCCCCAGCGGCGGCGGCTCCGTCAAGAGCAACAATAGCTACTACGGTGGAGATGCACGCAAAGACACAGCCGGAGATCGCGCTGTGGTCGCCGTTGTTGGCGAAGGTGGCGTTGCTAGCAACCAGAACGAGGCTTTGGCATTCGCCATTTTGAGGCAGGCTGTTGGCGGCGGTGCTGCCACCAAGCGTGGCAAGTCCGCCGGCGCCTTCGGCGAGGCCGTCAGCTGCGCAGGTGATGCACCCGTGTCATACCAAGCCATCAACAAATCCTATACAGATGCCGGAGTCTTTGGCTTTGTCGCTTCCGCCGGCAGCAAAGATATTGGCAAGGCAGTTGATTTCCTGGTGCGCGCCCTGAAATCTGGCTCTGTGTCCGATAAGGATGTGGCTCGTGGCAAGGCAGTGCTGAAGGCACGTGCCCTGTCCAACTACTCGTCCGACGGTGAATTGAGCAAGCAAATCGCTCGCCAGGCAGCCATCACCCGAACTGTGCTGGAAGCCGATGCTTTGGTGGCTGCCATCGATGCCGTCTCAGTGCAACAGGTGCAGGCGGCGGCCAAGAAGGTTGCGGGCTCCAAGCTCTCGGTCGGTGCCATCGGCAATCTAGCCAATGTGCCCTACGCTTCCGACTTGGCTTAAGTAGTTAATCTTGTAAACAAAAAACAAAAAAATAAAAACAAATGTAATTTAAATACCCTGCCTGGAGATATAACGAAATAAAACTGTTGTCATTCACGATATCGAAATTATAGAATGTTTTATGTGTGGTATATAATATATATATGTCCCATATCAGCTAGCCTAGCTAGACCAGATATTGGACTGCTATTTGGATTATTTCGTTCTTTCTTTTTTTTATCTATTTATTAAACAATTCTTCATAAAACAAAGTTTTTTATTTATAAACAAGGGTTTAAAACTGAAACTCGACATTTGCCGAATTCGAAAATGCCCTTGCGGCAGCTATAGAAATTTATGATATAGGGGTTGCAGTTAAGATTCAGATATTTGATAGATATCAGATATATGTTTTGTATATATGATAGATACTTGATATATACATAATGATATATCTGATAGATCAAGTATGAATTAGCTGATATATATTTGGAAAGATATATATTGAATACAAATATTATACATATTTTAATTTATTATATATATTTCAATACATTGTAGTAAAAGTTTATTACGAAATATTTTCGAAAATCGGGAAAATGCTATTTTCAACTGATGGTTTCTATATACAGCATATATAATATTAATATATATTTTATTTAATGTATTTTAGGCACTTGATGTAACTTTTTGGTGAGAGATTAAGTAAAATGTTCAAGTTAAAAAATATGTATAAAGAAAATAAAATCATTCTATAGATTTAAATATGATGTCGATAGAGATCGATTTAGATTATCGTTTTAGAACTTGACTGACTGGTGAAAATTACATTGCGACTCTAAATAACAGACAGACGAAGACTATATATACTTGAATGTTGTTACAGATCAGCCATATAGATAAATATATACATATCAGTATATACTTGATAGATTCAATAAGAGTTAAAGCTAAACCAAATTGACATAAATGTATAAATTTATAAATATATATACATATACATAGGAATAATATATATATAATGAATGCTGCATGGGCATTTTAACATTATTTAAAATATATATATAAAGTATACACATATGCATACATTCAACAAACATCTTAGCAAATGCTTTACAGGCATACACAATGGGTTATAGATATATCTTGCATATATACAAATATAAACACATATATATATATGTGCATATATACAGATATATCTAGCTCCTATTCGCAACATAGTTGTAACCTGTCGCTTAGACAAGCACCACAATAAGAATGGCCACAAAGAGCAGTACTATGACCAGCCAATAGCCCCAGGTGCTATCCTTTCTGGTCACCTGGCCAATGGTGCGCGTTTCACGCTGCACGCCCGCTTCCACGCGATCCATTGTGTTGGCCAGATTGTCAAGTATATTATGCTGATCGTCCACCTCTTCGTAGACCTGGGTGGCCAGCTGGCGCTGTCGCGAAAGGGTCGCCGACAGCGCCTCCAGTCCCCGATCCTGTTCCTCGAGTATCGTGGCCTGGGTTAATTTTAAGCTGACAATATCTGAGGGCGGAGCAGCAGCAGCGGCTGTTGTGCCCATTTGCTGCCAGACTGAGGTGGAGCTTGATGAGGGGTGTGCGCTGTTGATCGTGGCATCTATGCTACGTAAGTCTGAGTTGAGCTTGTCGAAGTTTATGCGACGCTGCTGCAACTCATGCTCTGAACAGGACTCCCAGGTTATGGCATTATCCAGAATGACCTTGAGATGTTTTACATCCTTGACCAGCTGCTCACGGCTCACATCAATGCTGTTCGTTAGCTTTGCATATTCCGGAGAGGCGATGGCGCCGCCCAGCTGCCTGCGCTTGTGCAGCAGACCAAGCAGCTGATGTCGCAGACGTTCGCACCCTTCAAACTCGATGTCCCTGCAAACGTTAGCGATAAACATATATGTATATAAATAAAGTACTTCTCACACATACCATGAGTCATGATCTACAAGCGACATATTTGTTTCAAATCTTTATCGCAGCCAGTTCAAGCATTTGTAAGCGTTCTCTTCAATTTTCGCCAATTGCGTTGTTTTCTTTCTTCTTCTATTTCTTCGTCTGGTATTGCAGTGGCTCGCAATCAGCTGTTTGGTTAACAGCGCTGCTGTTCTTTAACGTTCCGTATTTTTACACAGTTTTATAACATATATTTCAAAATATGTAAAAAACGCATTTTATGACAAAATAAATTATTTTTTTTTACATAAAATTTATTCATACAACTCAAGAATTTTAAATAAAACAATCAAAGCATTTAACAGTTGCATAACTGCTCTCAATGCAACAGCGATGGCAGTTTGGCTAGATTCCCGCTAACTAAATGGCCAGTTGTATTGCGAAATATTTATGTATTTTTTTTTTGGTTAAAAATGTCCTTGATGGCTTTAAACCTATAACTATTGAGTTAAGATTTTTTTTGTGCAATTTAATAAATATACAAATTAGTTATATGAAGCTAACTCTCTGCCAGAGCGAGGTACCAAAAGAGTAGCAACACAAAAGAGCATGCTAACAGAGAACACAACAGAATTTGCAAGCAACAGCTGTCAGCTGTTTACCCGCTTTTATTTAACAGAATAATTATGCAGGCGGGATTTTGATGCAATTATGTATGGTACCCACTACAGAAAAACGTGTAAAAGTACAATTTAAATATATTTAAATAACTTGTAATATATATACAAGATTTACACTATTTTTCTCTAAATATTATTGCACATACTGTAAACAGCATATCGTCTGCTAATCTCTCTAACAGCAAACACCACCATCTGTTACTGTTGACCACAATTTCCAACACTCACGCACACTGCTGTACAACCCAACACTAGCAACCAAATCATTATTTACGTTAAAAATAATTCCGTGCTGTGCCGTGTCGTGTGTGTGGCTGCGTATTCGATTCCTTGCCACAATTTTGAATTGAAAATCACCGTTACACTCAATTGAAATAAACCCGTTGGCCAGTTAAAGTAATTGGTAAAATTCAGATCAATTAAAATCAACCAAATAATTTGTTACGTCACATGAAAATTTCGGTGTAGAAAAGTATTTGCCTGTGTGCGTTGATAACTGTAACTTTTCTGTAGGCGACGCGCGGTGCACGAGCTGCAACTAAAAGACATACACACACAGATACTGGTGCATTGCCTGTGTGTATGGTATATGAAATATGAATGTTGAAGCACATTCAGGATAGTGTTAGGTGCTTTGTTATTATTGTTGTTGTTGGAGGACATACAGTAGTCGGTGCTTAGAATTTCATTTGGGTGTGGGATACTTTTGTTATTTTTAAGGAAGTCTCATATTCACTTGTAATTGTGATTCGTAGGAAGTAAGATCTCTAGTAGTATAAAAATAAAAATAAAATAGTGTAATTTCAACTTCAAATCGGAACGCAACATAAGACAAAACAACAACAACAACATACTCGAAAACCACCAATTAACATCGTCATTAACAGCAGCAGCAACAACTACTAATACTACTACTATTACAAAAACAACTACAAAAGTTAACCGTTAACCGTCGCGGATCCGTCAACCTTCAAAATTGTTTTCTTCTTACGCATTGTGTAATAAAAGAAGTAAAAACCCAAAAGAAAAGGAAGAACTACGTACCTAGCTAACGTATCTAAAACGCGTCCTCCTTCTGGCATTGTGTTTGTGTGCGTGCGAATGCAACGACAACAAGAATCTCTCTTCAAGCAACAAGACGTAACGTAGAGCTGCGTATAACGGTAAGTGTGGGTTAAGCGAGGGGAAAAGCTACATTCATTTTGCTTTTTTATTATTCTATTTTTTTTTTTTTTTTTTTTTTGGGAATAAATGCAATTGGTTGTTTAGCGAAAATTCTATGCATGCAACTCGTTTTTCCAGCACGCACCTCGTATGTCTGCTTCAGCGTATGTATGTGTGTGTGTGCATACAGCGGAAAACGTGTATTTGTATGAAAAACCAGAAAATCGAAACCGGGAATTGGGTCAGTATGTCAAACGCGAGAAAGGGGAGAGAGGGAGAGTGGGAAAGGTTCTTTGCCTTGGCTCTAAAACTCTGCTGGCTAAAACGGGTATTAGTCAACACTTGGCGTTATACCATCCAACAGTATCCGACTCTGCATCTGTGTGTGCGTGTGTGTCTGTGTGTTGCTGTCTGATTGTCATTCGCGCGTGGTTTTTCTTATGCTTGACATTTGGTTGCGCTCACTCGCGCTCGCTCTGCTTTGCTCTCTTCTCTTTCGTTAACTCGCTCGTTTTTTCGGCCAGTCGGCTCAGTTGATCTTGCATTGCTGCGGCGCGTCGACGTCGACTGAAGCTGCGACTCATTTACCTTGAGCGCGCCTGCACTTGTCACGTCTCTCTCGCTCTCACTCACTCACTCAGTCACTCTCGCTCGCTTGCTTGCTTGGTCGCTCTGTGCGCTACGTTTTCTTATTGGATTTCGTGAACTTCTAAACTGGTGGCAGCACCTTTCGAAACACTTAACTGGCCAGTTAGGCGCCCGGAGTCCGCTTTTCATGTTTGCTAATAAAATTATTACAATTTATCCGACTGTTGCTAATGCGTTTTAAGGTCGGCACTGCCTAGACTCTGCTGCTGTTTGGCTGCTGACCCATTAAAACGTCTTTCACATGATACGCGCCGCTTACATTTCGCGGTCCATTTAACAGTGCTCGTCGCTAGAGAGGGATAGTGAACGACAAAGAGGGGCGAGGGAACGCGAGGCGTGGCCCGGTTGGGATTTCGTCTAGGTTAGGCTCGTCGCTGATTTGTGATTTATTCTTTCGAGCTGTTTTTTTTACATTTACTTGTCGACTAAGCAAATTTACAAATTAAAGACTAGTCGACTATGATATGCTCTATACAGTAAAATATTTTCTTGTAATTCAATGCAGTTTAAGTAATTAACTATATGCATAAATACACATATATTTATTTTTAATTTACCTTTAATGGTTTTTTATTTGCTTCCATTTTATTAATTATCTTAATTAAACACATTTCACTTATTCCCACTGTTACACATACACACGCACACTCACTTGTGCATATATACACGATACCCTTCTTACCCAATAATAAACAGCCAGGAAGAGTGAACAGGCTAGTGCCCGAAGACAGGCTGACAGAAAAGGGAGCTAGAGCAAGGGAGAGAGGCATATAACAACATACACACACACACGCACGCAGGACAACGTTTGCTCTATTTAAGGTTGCTGGTTTACTAGTTCAACTAGGAACTGTTTCCTGTGTGTGTTTCGCCCACGCACATGGCAAAGCTCGCTCTCTCGAATACTCTTCGGAGTCAGTCGGGCTGTGCGAAGAGAGCAAAAGAGAGCGTCGGTGCTGCCACTTTGGGGTTGGCTGATTTTTGCACTTAAGAGCGAAAAGTGGCTTTGATTTTTTTGTGATTACAAATGTTGGGAGTGAGAGCGGGATATGTGCGGCCAACATATTTGCATGTTGCTCTCCTGCTCTTGCAAGAAAGCATGTGGGATACAAGCAAAATGTTAACCTATATAATTTTTGTTGTTGCCAATGAAAGAGCGCCCCAGTCCACCCACCCCCACGCAAACAGCGATGTCTACGCTCTGTCAGTTGAAGGTTCTTTTTATAATTTAAAAACTGTTTTTTTAAGGCTACGACGACGACGACGACGGCGACGAACAGCAGCAGCAGCAGGAAGCTTTTGTTGCGCGCGCTGTCGTTGCTGCTTCTGCTGCTGCTGCTGTTGACGCTGCTTTTGAATTTAATGTTAAGTATACGCATCAGTGAACTCAATTTAATTATCATGATTGTTTTTCTCGCTGTGTATATGCTGAAACATTCAAATTTTCCAACTTCACACACACGCTCACACACACATACCCCCATACGTCCATACCTCCATTCAGTTAGCTGCCGTTCCCAAGCAGATTTTCAGCGCTTATGTAATCGGCAGCTTTACAGAAAAAAAAGTAAAACAAAATATAAACTACGTAAAGTTGATAAAAGCGCTGGCCATAATTACGTGCATACGTTTGTGTGAGCACGCCCTTCGCCCAGTTTTTATCAGCGCCGTTATTTATGCGCCTCCGCCATGACAGATAGAACGACAGCAGCAGCAGCAGCAACAGCAGCAACAATAAGCATTTGAAGTGCAGCGTAGCGCAAAGAGAAAATAAAACTGGCATTTGTTGTTGTTATTGTAGAAGCCAAAAGCCCAAACGAAAAGCAATTAAGTCGCCATGGCTCATTGCACAATAAGCAAAGAATCAAAAATACAAAAAAGAAAAACAAAAAAAAACCAACTAAATAATAAAAAAGCGAACGCACGCAGCAGCAGCACCGTCAAACATAACTGTTTGCTTGGCCAGCCATAGCGCGCACGTACGTCAACGTCGCAGCCAGCGTCAACAACAACTCTAATCGTATGAGACTAAAGAGAGAGTGAGCGAAAGAGTGTGGGCGCGAGTGGAAGCGACTAGAGAACGTTTGTTGTTGCTGCTGCTGCTTAATAAATAGGCCAAATATGTAATATCGCTAAAATGTGTTTATTGTAATCTTTTTCACACACAAGCACAGTCACACTAACACGCACATGCATGCTCTCGCACGTGCATTGCATCCCTCGTTACGTTAAGTTAAAAGAATAAAATAAAATAAGAAGAAAAGAGCGCCAAAAGGAAAGGGAGCGCAAGAGCACAAAAACGAACAGCAACGAACATAACAGCCAATCCAGCCGAATGCCAGCCGAACGTAAAACGAACAACGCTGCTGGCGTCGCAGTCACTGTCGCTGCTGGCGCTGCCGCTGCTTTGTGGGGGCCCAGTTGGTCGATTGCTTTGCTGCGCTCGTGTGTTGGCTGAGTCGTTGTTCTACCGTCGTGATTGCAACACTTCTGCTTCTGCCACACACACTATCGCCGTCGTCATTTAGCCGTCGCCAAGTCTCGCAGTCGCAACGTTTTTCACGTTCTTTTGATTTCCAACTACAAAATCAACTACTACTACGCGTACGTCAACGTCGCAGTCGCAGTCGCCGCGTCAGTCGCAGCCGCCAGCAGCAGTAGCAGCTCGTATGTTAGACGACATTTTAGCGTGCATGCTTCTGTGTGCGTGTGTGTGTGTGAATGTGAATGTGTGTGAATGTGAATGTGTGTGTGTGTTTGTGCCAGTTTTCGTGCGTTCTGTGCTGCAACAACAGCAACAAAAATAACAACAACAACAGTTACCACACAAGCGTCGTGTTTAAAAATATAAACTGCGTTTTTTCGCCAAAAAAGCCATAAAAAATAATTTTTTTTTAAAGCATTAGCCACAGACCCCAGGCACAGGCCAGACGAAAAGTCAACGACAGCAGCAACAACAACAATAGCAGCAATAAGAACAAGCGTACTAAATAAAAATAAAAAAATTACTATTTCGGCCCAGGCGAGCGACAAAAACAGAAATCAGCGGCCAGATCTAAAACATACATATGTACATAATACACACATACACACACACACACACAGCTAGAAACTAGTGTGTGAACCTACTTGATTTTGGTTCTCTAGCTGCTGCTGCTGTTGTTGTTGTTGTTGCTGCTGCTGTTGTTTCTGTTGCTGTTGTTGTGGCAGTTGCGGCTGTTAGCGATTTTTCAGCAGAATAAAATAAAATTACGGCACTACACAAACAACAACAACAATAACTGGCAGTAGTAGTAGCTAGCGGTGGCCAGTGGCGTGGCCAACAGGAGCGAATTTTAATGCGTGACACACAAAATTCCGTGTCGCTGTTCTCGTTGTTGTTGTTGTTGTTTTTGTTTTCAATTTGCTGTTGTTGTCGCACAGAATTGAAACAATTTTTGTGTATACCCAGCGAGCAGGAGCTCTTCTCCTAAGGGCCACCCCCACCCCCCACTTCCCGCCTGCTCCCGCACCCTGCTTTGGACACTGCAAATAGTCATCGACGGTTCGCTCTCTTCTTACTCTCTTCTCTGCTTACTCCCTCTCTCTCTCTCCCTCGCTCTCGCTCTGTCCCCCACTCTATGTTATCCTCCTCTCTCTCTCTGCCCTCTCATCACGTACGGGCTGCCTTGTCCCTTGTGTATGCCATTTGCACACGTTGCGTATACGTAACGTAGTTGTAGCCCGTAAACACACATAAACACAGTTACAGTGCAGGCTCGACGATTAGGGCTCTCGCATCCTTCGGGACCATTTATTATTTGCTGGAATTTAAAATCTATTCAAGGTCGCGCATTGCTTGCGCACTGAATAACAAATTTGGTTTGATAACGTTTTTGATTTCCACATAAATTTCCCACTGTTTTTTGTCAGTTTAATGAAAAAAAAAGTTGTGCCATTTTAATGGATAACATTTCCTTAGCTTTGAACTTTCCTTTGTGAATTTATCACTGCTTCTGTCATTGCTCGTGACAAATCTGTAATCTTTAATCTCTCATCGGCATTTGCTTGAAAGCGACTTTACTGTGCGCTAGACACACACACACACACACACACACACAACCTGGTATACATTAGAGCCCTTACGCTTGAAGAGCAGCGTCCTTTACGCTCGACTCTACCTTTGCCTCTTGCAGCTGTGCCCCTCTTCACACAGTCTCTGACCCTCTCTCTCTCTCTCTCTCTCGCACTCTCTCACTCGCTCACTCACTCTCTTTATATGGCGACAGCTCGCATGCAGCGCGCATAGAAATTGAGTTTATTTTCATGTTGGCATTTTGACTGCCCTTTGATGAGTTGATAAACGAGCGAGATTAGAAGACACGACCTCACCTCTGCAAAGCTCCCTCAAACGCACACACACACACACACACGCGCGAACAACTAGCTAAAAGTTTTCGTTAAAATTGTGTTAAAAACTAAAACAAAACTAAAGCAAATTTTCTATTTCATTTCAAAAGTAATATTCAAAGCGCACGCGTTACGGTACAACAAAAAACAAAAGAAAAGAAAAACAAAAATAAAAATAATTAATTTAAAAATAAAAGGTGCTCATATATATCGAAGTATTTTGTGGCTTCTATCAAAATTGAAATTGGAAAAGTAAACGCAATTGAGGAACATTTTCATCAAGGAAAACAACAGCAGAGGAAAATTGAGGTAAAAATGCGCTCTAAAAATATATTTATTTTTAGTTGCATTTCAAAAATGTCGCATAAAGTGTGAAATAACCCACGCGATGGCCGAGAGCGTCGAGAGAGCGCATCATTAAGAATTGCCTAGAGACAAAGAAAGTATAAGAAGAAGAAGACACTCACACATACATACACACACATTAAGACATTCGAAAATGTTGTTGACTAGGAAACATGTCGCC
This sequence comes from Drosophila mojavensis, assembly GCF_018153725.1. Taxonomy (NCBI): domain Eukaryota; kingdom Metazoa; phylum Arthropoda; class Insecta; order Diptera; family Drosophilidae; genus Drosophila; species Drosophila mojavensis. The sequence goes on along the minus strand of NW_025318899.1, from coordinate 2,133,907 downwards.
AGAGACAGAGCTATTGCGGAGGCGCTGATGTCTCGCATTAAGGGGTGTTCCCTCTGTCTCAGCTCTACACAAATTACAGGGTGGCCATATGGAAGCGAAGAAAGTTAGCTACTAAATCATTCCATAATCAAGATAGACAGCAGACGTCATATATAAGACAATTCAAATTGGGTTTTATTGTTTGAATTTGTTCTTATATATTTCCCAAATTTGATGTAGGATTTATTAAATTTAACAATTTAAAATTGGAATATACTTTTATAATATATTTGATATATTCCATTTTTATATGGTTACCTAATACTTCATACATTGAAAGGCTTTGTTTCGTTTTACTACATACAGAATTGCTCAAATCAAAAATTTCTCATTTTATATGCAAAATCAATCAAAAGGAATTTAATTTTGACAGTTATGTAGCTTCGATAAAGTTATGTATGTAAGATAGTAGGGCGCTATCGTTATTTGGGTCTCGCCATAACTCAAATTGGGTCAACTACATAGAACCAATATATATATATATAATAATTTTTGACAAAATATTATTCTATTTTATAGAATATTTTTATATTATATAGATATAGTTACATTTTAAGATTTTATAAAAATCTGAATTTAAAATTGATATCGCACATAACGATACATTTTTTCAGTTTTAATTGCGAACCTAGGAACGTAATATCCTAAGCTTTTTACATAACTCAAAATACCTTAATCCTAAAACAAATCCTGTTCCACATTTACCACACTATATACACAATTTAGACTTTAGGCTAAAGAACTTAGCCTTTCAGCCTAGTTTTGAGTTAGCAGCTCAATAAAAGGGATAACTCGTAATACCTGCGCAATCCAGAATATAGAATATATGCAATGGAAATCTCTAAAATCCTTTTCGCTTTCACAAAATGTTTACCTAGTTTTCTCTCAAGTGTAACACTCAGGGCTATCAAAATCCCTTGAGCAGCGTGAGGAGCGCCTTTAGGGAGGGTTCGCCTTGACTAGGCTTACGTTTATTTAAATCATCTTCCATCTTGTGTTTGGCATTGCCACCTGCCGTCGACGCGTCGACACCCTGTACATTATAAATCTAAAATTAAATGCGCTTCGCTTTGCGGTTGTCTTCGGCATTTTTCATTTGCTCGACGCGTTTCATACCAATCCCATGCCGTTTCGGTCCGTTCCGTTCCGCTCGGCCCCGCTGCTCGCGGAATTTTGCATCTTGGTCGCGAAAATCTATGTTACTTTAGGAGATTTTCTCTTAGAAGACAAACACCAAGTGGTTTAGCTATGTGTGTGTGTCTGTGTGTGTGTTTAGCATATATGTTTTCATTTAATTTTGAGCCAAAAAGATACATTTTTTTGTTTTCTTTGCGCTTCGTGCCAAAAAATAAGTCGTTTGTCGTTAGACGCGCAGAAGTTTTTGTCGCCAGCTGTTCCGCGCTGCTCGAGGCGCTTGAGGGAGGGGGTGTTGGAGGCGAAGGTGGAGGGGCCGGGAGTTGGAGGGGGTTGGCTACTGCCCCTCCGGCTGTTGGCCATAAAATAAAATGCCTTCGAGCTGTTATCGAAACAGTTTTCGGTTAGTCGTGCACTGCTGCTACGCAAAATGGCATAAAACTTATGCATGGCATATAAAGAAAATCTGTGGAGCCCGAGGCAAAAGCGAAAAGCAAAAGCAAATGCCGAAATGAAAGAACAGCAAACGAAAAACACAGCAGAAAAGAAAAGCATAATAAACAAGCAAGAGCCCCTCCAGTGCTGAGTTTGCACGGCCAGCAGATACTCAGTAGAGCAATGGGAAAAAATGGAGAGTGGGATATATTATATAGGATATGACATATAAAAGGGATCTGTATAGAGTTGATCCGTCTTTGATGTGTCGAATACTGCTCGAAATATGTCTATCGACTTATCGATATTATATATATTTCTATAAGCACGTATGTGTATAACTCAAAGTCTAACTAGTTTACTAGATATATATTCATATACAAGTTTAAATCGATAATTATCGATAGGTCGATTTCTTAAGGGCTAAGTTTCTTAGAAACATACAAAAAAGAGCTGTACTCCATGAGTTGATTAAGTTGCTGATATATATATATTCTCACTCCCTAACAGCTTACTTTATATATATGTAGAGTACATATGTATCCCCATCCTGCCTTATCTCAATAACTATTCCCCCCTTTCATGCATGCCTATGGACCTCCAGGGTATCTTAAAACTATAATCTCGCACAACTTTGACTTTCAGCTGCTTGCCGTTGGCCCTGTTCCAATCGGATTGGCCCAGTCGTCGTCGCTGCCCAAAAAAAAAGTTAAAAAAAAAAAATATATATATATATATATATATATATGAACTTCAATCGTTCAGCTGCCCACATATGCAAAGTTGGCCAAGAGATTCGGCCAACTGACCCGACTTCAATTTTCAGCCATTTTCCCCACATTTCCACTCGACCGTGGCCCGCCTACCTGGCTTAGACTGCCAATATATATATATATATATATAAATTTTATAGATATATGTATATATATAGAGTAGCATGTTTCTAGCCGGGGGACTATGCGTGCGGCTTTTATGGATCGCATTTTGACCATGAGCAGTGGAAGTTTTTCATGCCACTTTTTAGCTTTGGCCCCCGCTGCCAAAAGCGGGCCTTTTATTATGGCCAGATGCATAGCCGTAGACTCAATTATTGCTCTGGCTAACACAGACACACACCGCACACACAGACATATATTGAATTTTCCATTCAATTCATTCATTTAACGAAGCTCAACTTTTACACACACACACACACGCGCACACTTACACACACACACACATGGAGCCACGCTTCATTCATGCATTCAAACAAAAAGTTAATATTAGTTATCTGCATATTTTCACGGTTTCGAATCGCGCTGCCCACTGGCGGATATGCACACACACACTCACACACACATATGCACAGTTATCTAGTTGTAAATGTGTTTATTTTTTTTTTCTATCTATGTTTGAGAACTGTGGCAAGTGCCACCTGACGAAAATATTCAACAATACTTCAAAGCCATATTCAATGGGATTAGCACAACGTATGGCTCTATATGAATGCGATTATCAGATTAGTTTGGAGAGAACGCACACATACACACACATATTTCATTCTATATACATATATACACTAATAATTATATAGACAAACGTTGTAGATAGTGAAAACCTTTATATGCTGCATCATCCGTATTATATTTTTATATATAGCTCAACATTTTCCAGCAGTGTGTTTATAAACTGGTTTCTTGAATATGCAAAAGCGAAATAACTGAACTGATTTCCTGGGAAAGTATTACGATTCTCTAGCTAGAAATTTATTTAATAGCTATTAATTGTATTTAGGTAACACATCTGGGGAAGAGCCCTATTACTACTAATCCAATTACTTGATATATGTCAATTCTATTTTAGTAACAGAAAATCAACGTTATATAATGAGCGAATTTTCATATAGAAAACTGTTATAGAGAAAAAAGGAGATAGTAGATAGGAGTAAGAACTTAGTTCAAGGGGAGGCACAGTAATAGATTGAGCGAGTATGTATATAATGAATAAGAGAGAGAGAGAGAGAGAGTGTGTAAAGAGAGAGAGAGAGAGAGTGGGAGAGAGAAGGGGACCATTGAGTTATATTGATAATGATGTCTTTCTATCCTTATATTGGTTTCCCTTTCTCTCTCTCTCTCTCTCTCTCTCTCACTCTCTCTCACTCTCTCTCTCTCTCTCTCTCTCCTCTCTCTCTCTCTCTCTCTCTCTCTCTCTCTCTCTCTCTCTCTCTCTCTCTCTCTCTCTCTCTCTCTCTCTCTCTCTCTCTCTCTCTCTTTCTATCTTAACACTCTATAATCTAGTCCGACCTATGAAAGTAACAGAAGCCCTCTGCCTTATACAGAAACAGCAACATGGCAATGAATATCCAAAAATGTTTGCTTTCAGAATTATAAATAAATATATATGTACATATACATTTATATGAGAAAACATCTTGATACTCAATTCAGATTTTCAACACCCAAACATCGACAAACATCGAGTCAAATGCCCATTTCCGCGCCACTCGCTCATTTGCATATAATACGAAAATTGTTTTCTGATCTGATTATTAGAAAACGCAGCGCATTTTCGACATGTATGTACATATATATCAATATAGATATGTATATATGATACATCTATATAAATTATAATTTGTATGGATATTCTCTCGCTATTTGCCGCCTTTCTCACTCTGTATTTCCGGTTAGTTGATTCATTATAATTGACTTAATTCAGTTGCCTCTATTTGCTGGCCTTATTTTTCACATTTTTTTGACCCGATATTAAACAGCTGTGCTAATGCTATCCATTGATCTTCCCAATGCGATCCATTATGAAATCCATTGAAAATTGCGCGTATAATTGACTCAATTTCAATATTTTTCCCTACAACAATGTTGCTTATTTGAGTTTGTATTTTATGTCTGTTAACTTGTCACCTTGATCAAGATTACAGATATAGTATATATATATATATATATATATATATATATATATATATAGGCATATATAATATATATACACTTGGGGCAAACAAAGCCATCTTTATTTGAATTCTAGCACTAAACTTGATCTAGTCTTAGAAATGTTAGTTCTTTAATCAGGCTCTACTTTTTTCTAATCTAAGCCAATTTCTGCCTTGGTTTTTGGAATTCTAAATCGAGTATTGGATTATATTAGCTCTTAAGAACTAGTTCCATTATGCCTTTTGAACTTCAGCTTGGTTTAAAATTCGGTGCATGACAGAACCGTTTTTATGATATATCATCTATCTCATAGTTTCTATGGAAGATATGTCATATAAATACCTGTTTCTAAAACAAGTTTAAGGTTCTTTTAATAACTGCTCCACAATTTCGAAATCTAGTGTTCCATCTATATTGACCTACATATATAGAAAATGTTCATCCAATTTCTTTCTAAAATGGAAAAGTTTTGGTTCGGCAACTGAATTTTCCTATTCCTCAACTGCTGTCCTTGACTTAAGTCTCATGTAGACACACTTGACCTATTTAAGCGCAGGCTTCATTCAAAATTCATTTAATATTTTAATAGCACCCACTCCAGCTATTTCAATGTGTGCATTATATATATATATAACTAATATATGTTATATAACGTATGCACATAAATAATTCTCTTTATTTTATGTCACTTTGATGGCTAAACTTTTGTCTAACTTTTTGCATTGGCTGATTGTAAAGTTTTGTGTGGGTCCCCAGTGCGCCACACACTACTATATGAGTGTGTGTGTGTGTGTGCTCGTTTGTGTGTGGCTTACAAAGTATCTTAAGCTGCATTTAGTGACCCGCAGCTAATTTGCATAACTTTATTTTATAACTAGAAATTAAAGCGATTTTCTTGTCACCCTTTTGTAATTTGATTTTTTGGCCGAGTGTGAGAAATTGTGAGTGTTGTTGTTGTTGTTGTTGTTGTACCACAGGCCGCACTCACCATGACGAGCAGACAAATAACTTTGCTAAATAGTTGAGGCGCAAATTTGTAACGAGCCAAAAAACGTTGCCATATTCCATTTTCTTCTTCTTCCTCTTCTTCGTCGTCGTCTGCTTTTTGTTGTAGCTGAAACAAAAGCGAAATTTCGCTTGCTGCGCGTTTGTTTCTAAATGACGCTCTGCAGGTGAATTTTCTAGTAGCTAAGCGAGAGGAAGGAAAAGAGCAGGAGCAGGAGGAGGAGGCGAGGAGGAGGAGGAGGCTGGGTATGCTGATGCAGGCACCTGCCTATCTGCACTCAAAGAAAACAAAAGTGAGCGCAAAGTTTTGCATTTTGAGAGCTGAATATCAAGTACGCCGAGCAGCTACTTGAATGCAAAATAGATTGAAATCTCAGCAATGTGCAGGGCGCAGAAAGTTCACAATGTTCTTAATACTAAATACTCGAAGGTAAACTTGTAATTTCTTGATCGAAACTTTTCGCCTGGCAAATGAATTCGGCCAAACTCTATTATATATCTACTTGAGAAACAGCAAATCGAATTATATATATAGATGCAAGTGTATTGGTATATTAATATCTAGTACTTAGAGTATTCATAATTTTCGGTTCCCAATCGATTGACCTACTATGCGGTCTTTTATAGTGAATACTCAAATTCAGAATATTTTGAAATTTATATACAAAATATATGCTTGACATACTTAACTAATACAATTCATTTCAACATAAATTTCTGTGCACAAAGCTTAAGCTAAGACGAAAATTTCATATATAAATTATAATTTCATTTAAATACATTTGTTACACTGAAATTTCTAAGTGTTAAACAAACGAATATCTAAAATATTCCATTGAATGAAACATATCTCACATCAATCAAATATGCAAAATACCTGCTCAATCGAGCCAGCATCATCATGTGACATACTTGAACTAAGTAGCTACACTTTTTCTGCAAGTGTAGTCTCGCTATGCCATAGACGTGTCTATATATCAACGCGTTTGCCAACGAAATGCAAATGCAGTCGCACAGATGCAGTTAGAAGGCGGCGCAGTGCAGTCGGAAAAGCGACAAAGCAGAGGCAGCAGAACTAGCAGCAGCAGCAGCAGCCGCAGCAGCGACAAAAGCAGAGCAGAGAGAGGATGAAAGAGGCGGCCTGGTAGCAGCAGAGATAGAGGCAGATGCAAATAGAGAAGAGCAGCAGCAGCAGCAGCAGCAGCAGCAACAACTAAAACAGGCAGAAGAAGAAGCAGCAGCAGCATCTAGAGACGCTTTTGATGACGTGCTCAGCTGCGCTTTTTTCACTTTTACACACACACACGCACACGCATACACGCCCGGTACACCCACATACACAGTCGCAGCTATCTATCTCGTTCGCTCTCGCCGCATTGTCTGAATAATTTTTTCAATTTTTTCTGTGTTTTTTCTGCTTTTTTTTTGCATTTTAATTTTATGCCTTGGCTAAAGGAATGAAAGGCAGCTGCGTCGTCTACAAAAATAGTTGGCAGCCACACACACAGCTGCGACACGCATGCGACACGCGTGCGCCCTCTATCGGCTCCTCCGTCGCCAAGTCTCACTTTTAGGCCATTTCTTTGCACTTTACATTCGCCTTGTTGCCTTTTACGTTGGTTTTTTTCATGATTGCATTTGGGTTTTCTTTCTTTTTTCTGAACCGTTCTTTTGCATATAAATTTGCACATTACGCATACACCACATATGCTAGCATATACATAATAGATATCAACTTATAAGTTCTGCGGCTTTGGAAATTAAAATTGATTTTTAATGACTTAATTTGGCTGCACATTTAATAGATACTTTATCCTAAAAGTCCCTGGGTATATCAAATGTCGCTTTAAAGCTGTTGGTTGTGGCGTGGCGTGGCGTGACGTGGTGGGTGTGGCTAAGCCTCCCTAGCTACACAGCCATCGCTCATACGCCGCATTGTCTCTGATGTGGCAATAAATCATTTGCAAAATGCTTGGCAAACTTTCGCCCAACCGCAAAGCGGGGGGCGGCGGTGGGCGTGCTTGGTTGACAGTTTTGTGTACATATTTATTCTGGCCGAGCGGGGGAAGAGGCTGGATGGGGCTGGGCCGAGAGGGGGTTAAAATTGATTCAGACGCAAGTTTTTGGCCGTCTTGCTTAAAGTTGCGATGCTGCGCAAATATTGAAAGCCAAACGACGAGGAAAACCAAATACAAATATGAAACAGTTGGACACACGTTTTTCTGTATGTGCTTCTGTCACTCTGAGCGTGTGTGTGCTAGTGTGTGTGTGTGTGTGTGTGTGGGTGCGGGTGTGGGAGTGAGTGAGTGTGGGTCACACACACATCAAACAATTTAACGCTGCTGCTGCCAAAGTTTCATTGTTTCACAAAAAGTTTGCCTTGGCTTTTCACACACACACACACACACACACACACACACATAGAGATCTTTGAATACCCTGTACATTTCGCATATATAAGGGCTTAACGAAGAGTGTGCGCAGCTTCTAATATATTTTGACCAGCTGAGGGCTAACTATAGCAGCCTAGACCTTGATCCTTGATCTTGATCCCATATTTCCTTCCAATAATATACCATTCTAATTTTGCCTTAATGATTCTGAAAGAGTGTTCTTGAAGCATATATAGACTTGACATTCGTAATCTAGAGTATACATATACTATTCTTGCTTTCAGCTTATCGACTTTCTCACAGTATTTTGTATAATAAAAGACGCTCGTAACTCTTATATCGCATCGCTCCTCTTCGTGCTTCTCTTGCCCAGTCTCTGCTTAACAGATCGAAATCTAGTGATACTTTCAGGCATATGCAGCTCGTACTCTGTCATTTCAAGCAGCTTACAGCTTATCTGCTAGTCGTGCATACCCCATCGCCTTTTCATATATGTTCGTTCAGCTCGTTCTGACTCGCGCTTTGTAGTTTGTCGTTTCCCTTTTGCTGTCGCTGGTCGCTGGCGCTTCGAGGATTATGGATTTTTGTGTGTGACACAGAGTCACACACACACACATGCTCACAGACTCACAGACTCACCCACTGGCATTCGCAGAGGTTTGGCAGCCTGGCAGGCCATCAATTTCCCGGCACGTCTCTGCGCCTCTGCCTCTGCTCCCTTCCACTCATCAAGCCGCATCATGATGATGTTTGTCTGTTGGTATGTCTGCTTGCCTATCTTCACACACTCCTCTCTCTCTCTCTCTCTCTCTTCTCTCTGTCTCTTTCTCTTCTATTCTGTGTGTGTGTTAGCTACAATTTCCTTTCACTTGACTGACACCCAAAGCAAGCAGCAATGTCCTCGGCAATGCCTACACCCGCGCACCCGCCACCTACACACACACAGACACACACACAGACACACACACACACGCACACACACACAAGGATTGTGTAACATGTTTCTGGTCCGCCTTTTGCCTCTTTTTTTTGGTGTGAGCTGAAATGGCAGCCACTTCCGCCAAGCCTGTCAGTCAGCAGCAATGTGCTTTATGTGTGTGTTGGTGTGTGTGTGTGTGTGTATTGGTGTGCCATTTTTGCGCTTTCTCGCATTACACTTGACTTGGCTGCTGTCGCTGGCTGTCTGCTTGGCCGCAACTTCAATTGACCTTTGACTGAGTGCAGGTCGCCCTGCCTCGCCGCCCACTCCTGCTTGGCCTGGCTTATAAGCATTTTGGCCAACTTATGCGGCAGCACGCGCCCTGCTGCGAATTGGCAGCTCAGCCTTTTGCCTTTACTTTTGTTTGCTCGACTCGAGCAACAGAAAAAAAGCAGAAAAAACAAAAATCAGTATAAATGAAGATGAAAATAGCCTTAGCAAAGGCTTAAAGCCTCTTGAGCTTTTGGCTAATTGTCCTTATGTGACTTACATACGCTTATCAGACAAATTTCTAGTCTCCTGCACCGACAGCCGCTGCTAAATGCCACGCCCCTGCTTCCTGTTGGCTGCTGCCACCTTTTGCCATTGCCTTCCTGTTGTGTTAGCTGAGGCGTTGCTGTTTTTCCTCTTCCCTTCCGCTTTTATCAGCCTTTGACTATCTTGTGCTTTGTTTGCAGCCCGCCCCTTTTGCTCCCTCTCTCTCTCTCTCTCTCTCTCACACACACACACCTATTTTTTCTCTCCCCTCATTGTTGTCTTTTATTTTGGCAAGGACGTCGCCGTCGGCGCTCAGGTGCGCTTCTGCACTATTTTTATCAACAATTTGCGTCTCATGTGGGCAGTTACGCTTAGCCGAGGCCCTCGACTGCCCCATGCTCAGCCCCATGGTCCGCCCTCTGCTCTTGCATTTGCCTTGGAGGTTAGCTGCATTCACTGGGGCTCGTTGTTGCCTTAACTTTTGCTATCTATGTTAACTCAAGCGCCACACAATTTTGCCCCATTTTTATAGGTCAAACGTTGCGCGCGGCTCCTGCCAGCTTTTCTACCCTACAAACTTGCCTTTTACTCTTTTCCTCCTTTCCTCTGTTTTATTCCTCGCTCTTTTTTTGCTTTTTACTCCCGTCTGGTTTTTCAATAGTTTGGCACTTACTAATTGCATTGCCCTAATTGCCCAAGTTGCGCTTGAATTGTGCCAAAAAAAAGCCATATTAAAGTAAGGGAATGCTAAAAAAAAGCTAAGAAGGTCCCAGAAACCACTCGACTAGTATGTACCTTTACTATGCTGCAGATCTTCTCTTTTAGTTTTAAGTTACTGCACTTTAAAGCTCAAATTACTATATTATATTGATTTTAATCGATATCGAAAAAATGGCTATTGCAAGAATAAAAATATCGATATATCGATAAAAATGTAGAAAACTCCTTTGTATACCATTTAATATATTCCAATAAATAATATTTCCGCTATAATTATCCTATTCTTCCCTCAATCAAACCTCCTTCACTATGTGCTCATTTACAGGGTATACCATGTTGGCGCTTCAGTTAAACGTTAAACGGAATGCCTGAATGTTCCATTCTCTTCCATTTTTTTTTTTTGGGAGGGCAACAGCAAAAACTCTCCGGAATTGTTGAATTGTTGCATGGCTGAATCTGATTTCTGTTTCAGTTGCTTTTGCCCTGCAGCCAATCAAAATGCCTTGCATGAAGGCTAACAACATGAATATGCTCTCTGTGTTTGTGTATCTGTGGGTGTGCATACAACTATGAGTGCTGCATACATGTATGTGTATGTGTGTGTGTGTGTGTGTGTGTGTGCGTGTGCTAACTGAAGTCCATTTGCAGTTTTGTGAAATACATTTTTAATGAGCGCACATCAACAGAACAGGATTTTAGGATTAGCTCTTGGCCAAAATGCAGAATAACCCAAATTGCATTTGCAAAAATGTTGGCCATGCAAATGTTACTCTAAACGAGCTATACAATTATCGATTTCTGTGAAAATAAATAATCGGACAAGTGTTGCAGATCGATATGGATGTGGATGCTGTTCTATAGATAAATAATATAAATTTGTTATTGATATCGTATAAGTTATCGATAGCTTATGTAAATAGAATGAGCACATCTAGTAACAGTTCGCTAAATAACAAATCATATCGCAGCAATATTCAAGCACTTTGAATATAAAGAAACTAGTTATCGATAAATCATTTAAATATTAATAGCTTTTCAACTTTCCATAGTGTAGTAGATAGCCTTTATTGCATCGATGATAATGCATCTATGGATGGAATCGATAAATCAATATATATGCATGCTATTCTATAGAAGAGCGCACAGTTCTGATACCAGTTATCGATAGCTTATGTAAATAGAATGAGCACACCTAGTAACATTTCGCTAAATCAATTCATATCGCTCACTTCGAATTTAAGCATACTATTTATCGATAATCGAATTAAATAGTACTATCAATACCTTTAATAGATCATTTTCCCAACTGACCATAGTGTAGTATGAATTTATAATGGATCAATAGATGAAATCGATAAATTAAAATATATATGTACAATTCTATAAAAAAAAAAGTATATTGTTCTGATACCAGTTATCGATAGCTTATGTAAATAGAATGAGCACACCTAGTAACATTTCGCTAAATCAATTCACAAATCATATTGCCACGATATCCAAGCACTTTGAATTTAAGCATACAAATTATCGATAAATCACTTAAATAGTGCTATCAATAGCTTTAATAGAGCATTTTCCCAACTGACCATTAACTGAATTTCCCCAGCTGCGGCTGCTACGGCTGCTGCTGCATTCGCCGCTCTGTGTGTAATTTTGTGTTTTATTATTAAATTCTTTGGTGGTTCGTTTTCATTGGCATTACGCGTGCAATTTTCGCACGTGGAATTTCGCAATATAATGTCGACCAGCAGGTGAGCTGCGGTCGGTGGGCGAGCGAGCGTGGGCAGGGGCGGGGGCGACGTCGTGGCTGCTGTTGATTAAATTCCGCTGATTGGCGTTCCATGTTGTCATGTTGTTTTGGCCCGTGATTTTTCCGGTTGACCTCTACAACTTCGAATGCTTCGAAGCTGCTCGACTGACTGCTCCGACTGCTCCGACGGCTCCGACGGCGCTTCGCTGACTTTGCCAATTTTCAGGGCCCATCATTTTTGATGGGCATTTTAATAATGCAATTGCTCTCACAATTTAACGACTCGCTGCTGTCGCTGCCGCTGCTGCTGCTGCCACGCCCAGCGTCAGCGCCCATACATTTCATAATGTAAATAAATTAAGCTGTTGAAAAATTCGGCTCGTCTGAGGGACAGGCACTTAGTGGAAAAGCTTTTCAGTTTTCCTAGTTTTTTTTTTATGAGAGAAACAAAATTATAGCGGAAATTACTTATCTGGGATTATATGTATAATATACAGGTATACATATACATTGTATATAAACGAGGGTGACTTCAAAAAATTGTTTCAAAAATACTTAATATATTTTTTAAATAAAATAATTCTTTAAATTATATACTTCTCTCATTCCATTTCCCTCTTCTTTTCATGTTCTCTAGTCTACATATTATAGATTTCCATAAAAATCCGCTCTTCTATTTGTTTGGCTACTTCTTCGAACCACCCTCGTTTTATATACTTTTGCTTTTCCAAATTTTGTTTTTTAATTTTGTTTAAAAATAAATTTTGAGTTGAAAAATTCATTTTTGTTTTTCTTTGGAAATGTGACGCGATTTAATGAGAGCAAATATATATGTATATATAAATGTATATAGAGTATATATGAATATATATATCTATCTTTATGCTCATCTTTATAATTAGTTTTTCTTGTATTTATATATCTATGCTATGGTTATTTATTGCCTGTGATTTATAGCCTATAGAGAGTTGAAACCAAACACATAAGTGAGCAATAATCACGTGTAGATACACACACACAGACTGCTATGACATCCACTCATACACACACACACACCTTTATCGCCGAAGCGCCATCGATTTATACTTATTGATTGTTAATGAAATTGTAATTATTTGTATATATTTCGATTGTTTACTGTAGTTGCTGTGGGCGATAAGCACCGTACTCATGCATTTGGGGCCAGTTTTATTAGGGGGCGTGGCAGCGCAGCTGAAACCAAAGTGTTGCAGTTTGTTTTAAGCAGTGCTTAGACAAAATTGTCGCATTAGGCAAACATATTAAAGGCGGGCTCTAATTAGCTATTTACCAAGGGGAATGGGTAACAAGTGGGAAACAAGCTAAAAATAACAGAGGCAATTGGTGAGAAAACACGACACGAAAAGGGCAGAGCTCCTTATCAGATATAGCATTAGATGTGAAGCCTGATTGGGGTCTAAAATAACATATATTTGGAAATACTTAAGCTCTGTAATATATAGCAATACATAGAAATCAGTTTAAGTATGGAATGTGTGTAAATAATATATGGAGTGCTTATAATATATCAAAAATTCTATGGTATATGTATATAAGTCGATTCAGTCTTCAATAAATTGTATAGAAACTAGGGATCATCTACTCTACTAATCTGTCAATATGTATATTATGGATATGGATATGTATATGGATTAGTCAAATTTCAAATATCAAATATCAAATATAATATAAAATTCATATAGTTTCCCTCTCGGCTATACCCTGCAGTCCATTAACTGTATGTTCTATGCCGTATATATGCTAGGATCTATTTGATATATGCTTTGTTCTTTATATACTCTGTTCTGTATTCCAAAGTCTTCGTACATTCAAGAATTATCGAGAAGCTCATATTAACAACTGCAAAGTGCACAATGAACTTGGCAAATGAAAAGCAATTTGTCACATCTGAAATAGACCCATAAAAAAAGCAACATAAAATTTTGGCAACAGAAAACGTATAAAAGTTTGAATATGGAATATTTTAATGAGACTTGTTCATGGAATTTTAAATAAGGTTTTAAGCAACACCAAGTATACACTACAAACTCAGAAATGTGTGAAACGAATATGATCCTAAGTCTCAGCTTTAAGGAAGTGAACTAGAGAACCGTATATTAGATTATTATTATGTTACATAAAATCTTGCTGCATATCTAATTATCTGCTGTCGCTTCTTGTCATTTGAGAGTAATAGTAAAACCGTAAGCCTTGCCCATAAGCCTAATCTATATATGCCACAAACCACGTCAGATGCGCGAGTAATCAAAGCTGTCTATATTCTTATCTTTATGCCAAAATAATTGGTGCTGGTAGTGATTTTAGTGAGTACAATTGATGCGAGGGCAGGCTAAAGAGTTGGCGAATATTGTACAATGATAATTTTTGAACACACCTCGTTCAATACATGCTTTCAATACTCTGCATTTAGTTAGTTCTACAACAAATTAACCAACCAGCTAGAAAAATTGCATTTGTATTAGTAGTAAACTGTAGCCGTGCAATTGCTAAATACATTATTTTGGTCATTTCGTTGTTGCTGTTGTAATTGTTGTTGTTGTTGTTGTTGTTGTTGTTGTTGTCAACTTTGTGTTCATCGTCTGCTGCTGCTGCTGCTGCTGCTGCTGTTGTTAAATTTAAACTCTCTGCGCTATTTGCTTGCTGCTGAAGGTGAATTTATGGCGCACACATGTGTCGCTCGATTGTCTCCGAGCTACCTCAGCAGAGTGTCTGCGTCTCTCGCTCTAGCTCACCTCTCTCTCTGTCTCACCTCTCTCTCTCTCTCTCTCTCTCGGTCTCACTTGTGACATATGTCGTCGCTGTGTGCCAAAAATAGATGCATTTCGAAATGTAGGGGGCAATATTTTTTTTTGTTCTGCTTTACAGACGACGACGAAGATCAACGGCAGCAGCAGCAGCAGCAGCAGCAGCAGCAGCGGCAGTGGCAGCTAAGAGGCTGTCTCTAGGTCTGCTTCTAGCAGCGCGCTCTTTCACACAAGCAAAACTAACTCTCTCTCTCTCTCTCTCCCACTCTCTTTCTCTCTTATAGAACTAGCATTTCAAAAAACAACGCACACATACGGAAAGGCCAAAGCAAAAAGAAAAGGAAACTGGAAGGCAGCGTGAATTGGATGTGACGTGACACGGTCGATAAATATATATACAAATATATACATATAATATACATATATCGATACATTAATGCGTGTTAGACTAGAAAAGCGAAGCAGCAGCAGCAGCAGACGGCGCACAAGTAGAGCCTGAACTCTGCAATAAGGAAATAGCAGAAACAGAAAGCAACTATTTGCTCTCTCTACATATAAAATATATATATATATATATATATAATTATATATATATATATATATATATATATATATTTATATATATATTAGATATTAGGAACAATTTTGCCCCCCGGAGTTAATCGATAACAGCTTCAAGATTCTGCCCTTCGGTGCCAATTTTCGTCTGGAGACGACACCAGCCGAGATGCACAAAATAGCAGCCGCGCCAACAGCGGCTACAGCGCCGGCTGGAGCATTGGAGGCACCGCTGGCAGCGCCCAAATATGGCACACTCATACCCAATCGCATATTTGTGGGCGGCATAAGGTAAGCAATGGAATACCGATAAAATACTAAAAATACCAAAAAATAACGACAAAATACAAACAAATACCCAAAGATACCGATAAGGTAGGCAATGGAATACCGACAAAATACTAAGAATACCAATAAAATACCAAAAAGATGCCGATATATGCTAAAAATACCAATAAAATACCAAAAAGATGCCGATAAATGCTAAAAATACCAATAAAATACTACAAATATACCACGATAGTAAAAATGTCGACAAAATACTAAAAATACCATAAATATAAAAATGCTTTAAAAATACCAACAACAACAACATACCATATGCATGATTGGAACTCTAATCAATTATTTTTCCCCATTACAGTGGGGACACCACCGAGGCGGATCTGACGCGCGTCTTTAGCGCCTACGGCACCGTAAAGAGCACAAAGATCATCGTGGATCGTGCCGGCGTCAGTAAAGGCTATGGATTCGTCACATTCGAGACGGAGCAGGAGGCGCAAAGACTGCAAGCGGACGTAAGTCGAAAATGAACATTAACTACTGCACTCTTCTATGCACTTTTGCTAATGTCGCTTGTGTTTATCGATTTATGATTTATCGAGAAATATTCACACCCACCACACACACACACACATACCTACATACACACTCAAACACATATATATTTTAAACTCGCTCTCACTCGAACAGCTGCAAAAAAAAAAAATAAATAAATCAAACCAAACTACAAAAAAAAGTTATAATGTGCCTCCGAATCTTTTAGGGCATTAGCTGACCCACAGACAGCGACGTCGCAACCAGCGTGTGAACGAATATTTATCGTTTATTCGATATATCGATTGTGTGTATCGATCGACGGTACGAGTAACGGCACTTGTAATTCTCTTATGTATTTTACTTGTATTTTTCTTCTAATTGCGTTTTTGTTGAGTTACGTTTACGAGTTACGTTTCCGTTGCGTTACGTTACGTTACGTTACATTACATTATATTACAAATTCATCACAAACACACACACACACAACCAAATACACACACACCTGTACACTTAACATAGTTTTAGTGAATCGAATTGCATTTGTTGGCTCGTTAGCTCGACGGCTGTCCCGTTGATATTTATTTGCTATCGATACCTGTGCTATCGATAACAATCAAGTTGCGTTTGGCGTTGCGTTGTGCACCTGTTCTAATTTCTTTTTCTTTTATCATTTAATTGTATTCTCTCTGTTAACTTTTACTATGCGCAAATTAATCAAATTAGCTAATTGCCCACGCCTCGGTCTTGTTTATATAGTGTAAATGCGTATATAGCGTAGACCTCATATATATCTAGATCTTTTTCTATATATATGTATATACATTGTATATGAAGCTCTAGACCCTAGTGCATTATTTATTTCATTCTGCTGTACAATTTGATACGAAACTTGAATCATTTTTATTTTGCGATATTTTGTATACTAATTATCATTGTGTGGACTGTGGGCAGGGGCGTGGCAGCTTGTCATCATTAGCGTTAGCCGCTACACGTGTGGCGAATATCTATAGCTGGATTACCTGCTGCATAACCCTATTCACAGAGAAAGAGAGAGAGCGAGAGGGTGATAATGCCCTTCTCCAACACCCTCATCGCTTTCCAGGCTCCCCAATATAGTCAAATATTCTCTCAGCTTTATTGAGAATAGATTGAACCCTCTAATAAAACCCACACAGTCTGTGCGCTCTTCATTTACCTGGTATTACTCATCCCCCAGTTCTCCTTATATATACCTTGTCGGTTTCAGAGCGCGCCTTATTAAGTCGCGACACTTCTTCCTACACTTACCTTTGCCCCTATTTAAAAACCTCTTGCCCCCTATAATATTTCCCACTTTCACTTTCATGTAGCCTCTTCATCTTCAAGTCGAGTTTCTTTATATAGTCAAGCTTATGTGCGCTTTGATCTGCTTCATAAATATATTTATAGACAGAAAGAGAACCAACCGAGTAGTAGGTAACACCCTCTGTCAGCCATCTCACCTCCCAGTCCGACCCTTGCTCTTGCTCCATCTTTACTAAGTCTAGTTCAAGCTATTGTCCCAGAAGGAAACTAATCGACCAACAAATTTTCCAATAAACCCACGAGAAATACCTTTGTTAGCCTCCTTTTACTTTTTTCCTCTCTACCATTCCTCTTACCTCCGCTCGTCTCTCCCTCTTCCAAGGCTAGTTCCTAAATATAGCCAAGCTATTGTCTGATTCTCGCAGTTGCATAAAGAGAGAGAGAGAGAGGCACTTTTACCTTGTTCTTTCCTACCTCTTCCCTTGCTATACTCTTACTCTTCCCTCTCCCTCTGGCTTCCCCAGGTCTAGTTCCTAAATAAAGTTAAGCTTCTTTTCTCGCTGTCATAGCGCGAAAGCCTTATTAGAAATCGTATTGCATTTTGATTAGAGCGTGTTGCATAACAACCTCAGCAGCAGCTGCCAGCAGCTAAATTTCTGCCCCAACGCCTGCTCTCGGCTCCTCTCCCTCTGCCCCTTTGTGCATCCCTTTTATATCTTCTTTTGTGTTTCCACTCTGTATGTGTGTGTGTATGTGTGTGTGTGGCATACATTAAGTGAAAAAGTTTTCCACTTGTCATTAAATGTGCATTGTTATTGCGCTGCTGGCGCTTTGCACATTTTCAGTGTAACACAAACACACTTACACACACACAGCTCTCTGAATATGTGTGCGCTTGTCCTTGTCTACTTATATGGATGCCATGCCCACACTCACTAAACGCCCATCTCCTTAGGCTAAATAACAATGGAGCCCTGCCAACCAGCCAACCAGCCAGCCGTGGCAACGTTTAACGAGGTTTTAATGCGAAACAACACCAACCAGCCAAACCAACCTAGCAAACCACTCAGACTCACACACACACACACATGCATCTATATATACATGCACCCACACATGCTTACATTTTGCACTAATTAAATTTTGTTTAACCAAAATTTTCTGTTCAAGTCTAGCCTATAGCAGTTCCCCCAAATAGAGTTTACCCTGGTCTCCTGACATATATACCCAACAGCTAACATTACAAATATACTCTTTCACACTCTCATCACACACACACACACACACACATACACACGCCTCATTGTTCCCTTGACATTTGCTAAATGTTTTGGATAGCCCATTAAATACATCAATTTGTAGAGAAACTATAACAAAGGTGTAATAAACACACGAAATTCTTGGGAATTGAATCGTAATAACACAGGCTGGCATTCGATATCGATATAGCATATGTTAAACAAAAATAATATATTGAAAACTCTACTATAAGCTGTTAAAAACGTAACCTAAATTTAGTCTAGAAAGCAGGAATAATCGATCTCAATTGAAATCGGAAAATAGAAGAGGAACTTAAGAAATTAAAAAAGCTATACATCTATGTGAGTTATATACTGGAGGTCTAGTCTATTCTATCTTTCAATCAGAACATAACGAATTGAAGCCATGAATATGAATTCAAAGCAGAAACTACATTAAATTTGAGCTAAGATTCAATCTTCACTTGATTCAGAAATTAAAAAAGATTTGACGAGATTTAGGCAGGATGCTGAGCAGCTAATTAGTAATCCCAATAGATCATTCGAGTTTAGTTTCAGATGCGAATTCAGCACACGTTGAAAGCATATGAAATGGAAGGAAGCAATAATTGAAAGATTAAATAAGAACTACACGCATCAATAAACAAACTTGACGTACATACACACACATGCACATACGCATATACCCAATACACATACACACGCACCCATAACGTCAAACACACACTTAAGTACACACACTTGGACCTTTTCAACGACCTTTTCCCACTTCAAGAGGCAAATGAAAAAATTGAATTGTAACTTTTTGATGGAAAGCGTTTTTTTTTTTTTAAATGTAAATAGGATTATATTAATATATATATATATACTACATATATATATAAAATATATATGACCGATCATCATAGAGAGGTAGTAGTGGGGGCTTCAATTTGCTGTTTGCCACACTTTATAAATGGACCAGTAAAACGTCTGCTGTTGTCCTTTTTGTATGGGCGTGTGTGTGTGTGTGTGTTGGCAACAAAGGAGCAGCCGCCCCCCCGCATTTGAGGCTCGTTTTGAGGGTTCTTAATTAAATTCGTCCAAGACAAAAGTGGGTCGTCCTGCTGCTGCTGCTGCGGCCAACTCTTTTGCCTTTGCCTTAGCCTTTTCTCATTTTTATTATTCAACGGTGTGTATGTGTGTGTGTGTGTGTGTGTGGGTCGGCCTTTTGTGTTGCGCAGCGCTTATCCTTGCTGACGTCCTTTATGATGGTGCTCAAATGAAAAGACGTCGCTGCTCTCTCCGCCCCAGCCTCTCCCCCTCTCCCCCACTCCCACTCTCTCTCTCACTCTCTCCCTCTATTTCTCTCTGTGTGTTTGCCCAGCGGCGGTCAAAGAAGGATACAGCAGACTCGAGTCTCGAGACTCGAAACGCACAAATGAATAAAAAATTTGAGGCGGCACAAGTCCGTCGCTGCAAGAACTTTAAGAAGAGAGCAAACATTTGCTTAGGATCTGCTCGGCCCAACCGCCCACCCACCCGCCAAGCGAATGTGGTCGAGCCAGCCGCTCGCTGGTGCGCGGGCGGCGCTTGAAGTGCGTGGTGCGCCCATTATGATGGCCTTTCATGCATTTCAAGTGCAAATTGCTGCGGCTATCAGCGCCTAATTGGCAATTAAAGATAAACCTGACCCATGTAACCAACCGCAACTGACAGCCGGCAACAGACAGGTACAGTGGAGGCCCATTACAATGGCCAGACGGGCTTATCAATAGCTAAAGAATGAAATTTAATGGCATATGAAAGCGACATCTACAGTGGAGGGTGACTATAATGGCAGATGAAAGAGACTTTAGATTAGTCTTTTCTTTCGTTCAACTAATACAACAAAAGAGCCTGTTTCTTTGTAGGAAAGTAAAAGAATAGTATTTCTCCGCCTCTTCAGTGCGAAAACCTTTTGAACCCTATCTATGATATTAAATTACTTTAACTAGCCTTGTATTATACTAAGTAATTGTGAAACGAGAAGAAGCATATCCTTATACCTACCTACCCATCCTTCTTATAGTCAGGTATCAACTCCGTAAAGAGCATAAAAATAATTATTTACTACCCTGGCAACACTATTAGTTGCATATGCTGATTGGCAACTCTGATAATGAACTAGGTGGCAACGCACAAATGGCAAATAAATTACTTTTCAAAACAATACTCTGTTTTTAATTAGTAATTCCAACTAGTCAGTCCAAAAGACGCGTCTTACAATTGGGGTGGCAACCCTATCGTGAAATGTATGTGGTTTTTATAGACTTCATTCATATTCATACGGATTTCTGTGGCCAATTTAGCAAAATCAGGTGCAACTCTAAGCTTGGTTCCATTTTTGGTGTGTAAAAACCGAGATCTCTTTAACTAACTCACAAAACGCAATCATTTGTCATATTTTGAGGTTAGTTTATTTGGAAGTAACTTGTGTTCTAACTGTACATTTGTTGGACCTTTAAGTTTGGTGTTGGCGTTCGTACATTTTAAACATTTATGATAATAGCTGTTAATTTGAATTGAATTGAATATTGCGGGTGCTGCCAATTGGCATATAAATACTTTGATTGAAAAGAAACCAAAAACTGAAAGCTTGAATCGAAACGCTTTATATATACACACACATACATGTATATGAATATATTTGATATATTTATATATGTACCTTTAGTTTGTTTTTTACGTTGTGTTTTAAGAACAAAGAAACATCTTTCATTTCAAGCAAATTCCAATACGAATTGCAGTACATGACATTTTGTAATAATACTATACACACACTCTATATACTATCTGAAGTTGATATGTATACATACATATATATATATATACAATATATATATATATATATATATATATATATATATATATATATATATATATATATATATATATATATATATATATATATATATATATATATTATTTAAATAATATTTTGATAATCCATTCTTTTCGTTTTGCGGCTTGGCACGTGTTTTTCTGCAAATCTTGTGGCCACATTTTTTGGGCTCTCTGCCACTGCCAAAAGAAAAAACAAAACAAAAAAAAAAAAAAAAGAAAAATTCTTAAATTTTCTCTACATTTTTCGTGCTGCTGCTGCTGCGTTCGATTTGAATTTGATTTTGAAATTTGAATTTCGTTCTGGCTTGTCTGTTGACGATGCCCCCACACACACACACACACACAGAGAGACACAAACACATAGTACACACACAGACATACACACACACACACACACAACAAGTTCTTGCCACAATCTAAAGAATTTTTAGTAAAATATTTTCTAATGCATTTTATTACATTTGCTTTTTGTCTCTTTGTCTCTCTTCCATTCGCTGGCTTTCTTTCTCTCTCTCACACACACACTCTCCGGCACACACACGCGCGCTCTGTCTCTCTCTGTCCAATCAGGGCGAGTGTGTGGTGCTGCGCGATCGCAAGCTGAACATCGCGCCGGCCATCAAGAAGCAGGTGAGTCTCTAAGCTAACAACAATCATACAGTGGTGGTCAAAATAACAGTGCCAGTGCCAGACATTGCCTTATAGCAACGGCTATACATTCTATTAATGTATGATAATAGTGAGTGAAAGTACACGACTGTCATAGCCTTTTATTTTGGCCACCACTGTATGCATATATCCCCCAAAAGTTTGCATAATAATTGAATTGAAATTCCATCTAGCCGAACCCGCTGCAGTCAATTGTGGCCACCAATGGAGCCGTTTACTATACCACCACGCCGCCGGCACCGATTAGCAATATACCCATGGATCAGTTTGCAGCTGCCGTCTATCCGCCAGGTGAGTTTCAAAAATCAATTGCAAGCTCTAAATCCAAAATCAAAGCATTGTGTGGCTTTTGTTGAATATTCCATGTACTTTGGGTTGAAATATTTTCTTTGATTTTTTTTTTTTTTTTTTTTTTTTGTATTCCATTTATACTCTTCTCTTCTCTACAACAACCAACAACAACCAATCAACAACAACAACAACACACAACAATCTATGTAACGCTGGACAAATTAACCAAAACTAGTTACTGACTTTACAGCCGCTGGAGTGCCAGCCATCTACCCACCTTCAGCCATGCAATATCAGCCATTCTATCAGTACTACAGCGTGCCAATGGTAAGTAAATCAATAATAAAAATTCTAACATCTATTGGGGTGACTTTAGTAGTAGTAAATATATGATTTATTCCAGGTATGATAAATTAATTCATATGTATATTACATAAAGTTGAATCTAGTATAATAAAAAGCATAGTAGACATTCGAAATTGAATAGGAATATATTATTAAATATGGATATATGTAATATGTCTATCTCTAAAAATTATATTTTACACAGACAGAAAGAAATTAGTGATATCCTGTCAGTACCTTATACCAAGAGTTAGCACTCCAGATGAGTTATGATCTAGTCATCCTTACCCTCAGTTATGCATTTACTTCATTTGCATAAACTAATGTATATATATCTCTCTCTCTTCTTTACAGAATGTACCCACCATTTGGCCTCAGAATTATCAAGGTAAATATCATCCCTCTCTCTATCTCTATCTATCTCTGGCTACCTAGCGTGCTTTCGTTTAGTCGCCTCTTTGTCTTCTATCTGACACACTATATCCTTCTCTCTCCCACCATAATCTGCTTGCTCTCTCATATAACTATATTTCGCATAAATATATATCTGTATATATAAATATATCGTATATTTGCTGTAGTTTTTTTTAATACCACACAACACATATTCTCTCTCTCTCTATTTCTCTTTTTATACGCTTTATTTTTGTTCTTTCTTTCTTTCTTGCTTTCGGTTCTTGCTGCACAACCACTCAACGAACGTTAAAAGGTTAAATCATACAACAACAACAAGAACAACTAGAACAACAACCAGAACAACAGCTAGAACAACTACAACAACAACAACAACAACAACAAATTTTCGTAATCGCTGCCCGTGCAACAACAACTACTACTACAACAACAACAACAACAAACAGCAACAGCAGATGCATCAACTACAGCTACAAGAACAACAACAACATCCACAGCAGCTACTCTCCCCAACCACCCCCACCGCAGCCGCACAACAAAAAAAAAAACAAAAATTAGTTTAATTTTAATTGCTAAATGAATTTAGTTTATATAATTATAATTTAACACACATACACACATACGCTCTAGGCGTAAATTATTAGTTAAATGCCACGCCCACCCACAGCTGGTGCAAACAACAAAATATCTAGAAGAATTATTTTAAACGCCATTTTCTTTTCTTTTTTTTTTTAATTTCAATTTTATTTTATTGCCTGTGCATATGCGTAGCTAAATAACTAATGTATACATGTAGTAGTGAGAGCGCACACACATACGCACACGTACATACTCAGCCTCTGTAGTTGTATTGTGTTTGGAATTGTATGCAAACAAACAAATGTTTCTTCGACTGTTTTCTTGTAGGCATTTATCCATGTTAACTTTTGAGGATGCAGCAATAACTACAACAGCAACAACAACCAACTACAACAACCACAACAACAATAAATTACTGAAGCTACTTACTACAACAACAATAGCAACAACAACAAAGCATTAATAGAATTTATATAAGCTGCAGCAGCTGCTTAAAAATAATATTAATCAATTTGTAGCAACATTTTCTATAGATACATAAATACAAATACATATGTATACCTACATAAATACGAATACATACGCATAGTTGGAAATCACACACACACACACACGCACACGCAAATACAAACTCTCAGTGCTGTAACATAAGCAGCTTACGTTTTCAGTTGTAGAAACAGGCAACAGAGGGCGCACGCAGTGGCATGGCGTTTGAGCAGGACGGGAAGAGCGAGAAGCTTCGACTGTATTGCAGTCGGCAAACATTTGTGCAATTAGCGGAGGTGGGAAAGAGATGACAGGAGGGGGGTATGGTTAGTTTTTTGAGGGGAAATGCAAGGCTGCTGCAGCTGGCAAATGAAAGACAGAAATGTACCGATGTAATAATTTTGATATATGTAGAAATATAATTTTTGGCTTATTTAGCAGAAATAATACACACACACACAGACACAGTTTGGCTCACATATAAGAGAGTAGCAAGTTAAGTCAGCTAGTATATTATTTATTTGAAGCAAGGCAATACATGTTAGAGTGAGAAAGCGAATAGCAGTGGAGCGGCGAGCAGCAGCAGCAGTGAAACGAAAGTTAAAGACATAAATTATGCATAAATATTAATTTATATAAAATACACACGCACACACACACATACGTATATATATATATGAACGCATAAATGTAACTGTTATATGCAGAAAAACTAAGCAAAAAACAAAAAAAAAACTGCCGCACAAAGCATGCGCGCAAGCTAACACACACACACACATACACCCATACTAATATACATATATATCTATATATATGAAACATATACATACACATACAAAGCCTAAGTTAAATAGTATATTTGTAAGCCAAGCAAAAAGTACGGTAAACTGAACGAAATTGTAGTCTTAACGAAAGCTAAACACAAAACTGAAGTTAAAACGAATTAAAAATACTATAAAAAAAAAAGATGGCAAAAAATACTAGAACTTAAGTAAATGAAAAATAAACCTATACAATAAAGATATTCAAAAAAGCTATAAACAAAAAAGTATATACAAAATATACCATATACATATATATATATAATGCCTAGTACATAGCGAGACTATTCAAAAAAAAAAAAATAATAATAATAATAAAAAAATATATACATATATATAAACTAAAGCAATACATAGACACTCAATAAGTGTGTGCTAAAATACCATGCATAATAAAAAAATAAGCAAAAATACTGAATAATTACCTAAGCGTGAAAATGTGAATGAAAAGGAGTAAACTCTCTCCATCATTCGCCTTTGTTTATCATTTGTATGACGCGAAAACCATTTTTTGTTACACGTAACTCTTATTGTTAGAACTTGGCCTAAAAACCTAAGTTTAAAAAAATACTTAAAAAGGCAAAGAGCAAAAGGCAAAGGCGGCGATCAAAAAAGAATTCAACAATTGGTGCAAAATTAAGCTGAAAAAAATACCAGAAAATATTTAATTATTATTAAATTATTTGCCCACTATACAAGTACTATATATATGTACATATATATATATATATATTTTATATGTATCAAATTTAAAGATCGAACCAAATGGTTTCACAAAAATGACCTGCATATGCAAGCAGTTAGCCACGCCCCTTATATTTTTTCTGCCGCCTACGCCGCTGCGCCTTACACTTCACTTGTTGACAAATTTGTAACGTTTAAAAAAGCTATTTAAAAAACTCAATTGTTGCATAGTTAATAAAAATAAAAACTTATTGACAAATTTTTTAAAATCGAATCGTAACAATAATTAGAAAAGAAAAAAAGAAACACAAAAACATACGAAAATAAAAGCAATAATTGATATGCTCTAGTTGAAAACTACAACCACCAATATATAAGCCCCATACACACACACATACACACATACATATACACATAAGGCATACTTACTTAAGCCCAAGTCAAACGTTTCGTTTCTCTTTAGTTATGAAATTGAGGTACAGTCTACATGGCCTGAAAAATGCCTAACATAACATATACATACATACACACACACACACACACCCACACAGCAACTAATAAATCCAAGGCATAACTTAAGATATATACGTGATATTTTGAAAAAAAGAAAACAAACAAAAAAAATTCATAAATAAATTGTTTAGGTTTAAAAAACAAAAAGAAGAAATATATATACATATATATATACAATTATATATATTTGAACATTTTTGCTGACATACAAAACAAAAACAAAAAAAGTTTGTAACTCAATTTTTATTGTCTGACTCTCGCTCGATTGTGGGTTCGGAGATCGGAGAGGTTCTTAAGTTTTCGAAGAGCAGTAAAGCAGATTGTGTCCCATCGTCAAAAAAATAAAAATAAAAAACAAAAAGAAAAAATTATTAAGTTTATATATGCATATATATATATGTGAATATTTATAACGTACATACAAAGCATATTAAATATATATATACATATATATATGTATATATATGTACCATAAAAAAAAAAAACTTAAAAAAAAAAGAAATTAGTCAAAACTGAAAAAGTATATATACATATATATCATAGCAAAAGGCATAAACTGTACAATTAGGTAAAAACAAGAAAAATACTAAAACAAATATTATATATACATATATTTTAAAGCAAAAATCAACTGATTAAAGTGCGGCTCAAGTTAGGAGCAACGTTTTTTTAGTATCGTAAGTAACAACCTACCTAAATAAAAGTACAGCAATTAAATGGAAAAACTGTAATAATTATATATAAATATATATAATATATATATGATCATCACAATTATTAAACATGTATAAGACAAACACACACAGAAATACAGCAAATAAAACTAAAAAGAGAACTAAGAATGCTCTAATCGGCAATGCCCGACTAGCAGATACCCTGAAATTGTGGAAATGCCTTCAGGTTTAGTAATATTCGAAATTATATGGTAGCGGCGTATATACCAAATTGATCCGATTATTATACCATATAAGGAAAAAATATCCTTTGCAAGGGATCTTCCATAATAAGTTCAGGGTATCGTACGTAAAAAAAAGGCAAAATGAAAACAATAAAGCAACAGCTACTTAAATAATTTTAGCAAAAAAAAAGATGCATAAAAAACACTAGAACAAATTCTTTTTATTTATTTATTATTTAGTTTTTTCTTATTTGCTTTTTAGTTGTAAAATTTGATCGTTTCTTGCTATTTGCTTTTGCATATTGCGTTTGCCCGCATAAATCTGATTCATTCCCGATTCCAAAGATCCATTTTAATTTTCCGTTAGAAACTCAGCCACCGATGCCGCATCATGCGCCGCCACACGGCGCTTGGGAGTTTGACGATGGCACCAACAACAACAACCGCAACAACAGCAAAAACAACATCTCTGTGACGAATTGGCGCATGTCCATGTAGTCGAACTCAATGCGGGTCTCCCTCTAGTCTAACCAAAGCAAATCAATACACACAGCCATACTGAATACACACACCCACATCCACACACAGACACAGCAGCAGCAGAAGCACCAGCAGCGCTGCAACTGGAGAAATGAAGAAGACAAATGGAAGAAATGAAGTGCAAATGCAATGTGCTATAACCGAACGTGAAGGCAGAAGCAAAAGCGAATGCGAAAGTAAATACGAAAGTGAATGCAAGAACAAAAGCACACGCTGTAGTTGAGAAGTAGCTGTAAAAGATCAAGTCAAGAAAAGAACACCGATGCGCATGCGAGCAAGCGAGATGGATGCAGTGCTACGGCTGGAATAGCTAAGAATGAGTGTATCAAACGAAGATGAGAGGAACAGCAACAACTACAGCAGCAAAGGCAGCGGCAACCAATAAGAAAAGAGAATCATTTATGCAGCATTGTTGGTGCTCACTCTCTCTCACATACACAACACACAGTCACAACACGACACAGCTCATCCACACACACTTGCAAATTAGTTTCATAATTTTTTCGTTTATTTTGTTTCCGAGTTCAAATTGTTTAATTGTTTCCCTTTATTTTCGTTACTATTGTTCTGTTCATTTCGTTGCCAATCCAGTGTTTCCAATGGGCTGCAGATACGTTGCAACAGCAACATCTAAAAACAACAAGCACAACCACAAGAACAACCAGAGACTAACAGCAGTCGTTGAATTGAGCACTAGGACCATTAGGACCCTTAATAGGCAGAGTAGCAGCAGGTCGCTACTTCGTTTCCCGCATTGTCGCATAGAGAGAACGAGAATAGGAAATGTTAAGCCTCAGTTAAATCGACAGGCAGGAGAATGAGGGAAATAACGAGAGATAAGAGAGATAAAAGCATATCCAAACTTCTTCAGGAATTCTTCAAGAAAACACGATTTTCACGATGCATATATATAAATCTATATATATGTAACACAAGAAGACACCCCGTTAAAAAAAAAATAGCAATAATCCATAACCTCGACTCTCTTCTCAGGTCGTGCTATATAGCTTATGTGCTCCTTCTTTTTGCTTCAACTGTAGCCCAAACCCAGGCGAATCGAATCTATATCGAGTTAGTTCGTGTATAGAATCAGAGAGAAGTATAAATATCGAATCTAATTGGTTTCGGGTTCAATAATTTGGCGTTCCGATTTCGTAGTTCTTCTATAAATAATGAAAGATTCTAAATGAAAGTCGATCACATTAATTGCCTTTTAAAAATTTGGCCACCACTCAAGCAGTTTGCAAAATTTTATACGTTTCTTCTACATGTATTTCACTCTGTCTATAATATTGACAAGCCTATTTTTATCATTCCAATTGTTTTGGCTTAGATTATGTACTAAATTCGTTGCCATTTCCGTGTATGTATATATTGTATAGAAGTTTTTTCTAAATTTTGAAAGTTAACCCACAATTAACAATTGTCAAAACAAATAAATGAGAGCCCGAAACAAAAAAAAAATTATATCTGTGTTATATTCTCTTTTGGTTTTTATGTTTCATATTCCATATGATTTCTACACACACATGAACAACACGGCGTATACGCATTTCATAGCAAGTAAATTTTTCATAGCATACTTTCGGGTTGCGGCGATGTGAAATTCTACAAACGCAAAAGCAAAAATATAAATACGTGCAACGAATCTTTTTCGATTTTTGATTTGAGAGTGGGCAAAACTATATGGATTCGAATGAATCATATACGAATAGTTGAATTATATAAACGGTTGTGTCAAATTAGCTCTAAAATATGATTAAACTTCGGGCTGCCGAAGCTTGAATACCCTGGAAGAGCTCCATGTTATAGTAAAATTAGTTACAATACTATTTAGATAGTTTATATAGCTATATATACATATACATATATACTGATTCACTGTTAGGGGAATCGAATTAATAGCTGAGAGATTATGTACAAAATGAAGATGTAAAAATTCATAGAGCTTTGAGCTGAGCTGATATTGAAATATTTTAGTGCTCTATATATTAGCCGACTCTATAGAAACTATCAGCTAGATCTGGATGATCCATAGCTGAGTTCATATGGAAAATTCATAGAAAACACATAATATATTACATCTTCATATAAGAAGTCATTCGATATCACCTTTCAACTAGATCGCATAGAACACACATATATAACTGTTGATGTGGATGATATTAATATATGTGGCAGCTATATTTATCAACTAATCCTAGGCCAATCTTCAGCTAAAAAACATAAGCCAGAGCTGAGTTCAAATAGTACATATATGATAATCTCTCCTTCCTCACACTAACAGTGACCACATTAATTCGATCTGGGTTTGCATAGAACATATATAGTTATATGAACAACTTGTATGAGTTATCATATCAATTTCTAGACACTCTCTCTTCAAGGGTATATCAATGCAGTCGGACGCCTTTAGTATATATACATATACATATATTTATATATGAAAATCAGCCTCTATATAATCTAAATGTAGCTCAATTAAATTTGATTTGCCTCTAAACACTTTTGTCTCTAGAAAAACTCTTCCCGTGCGGCCTACGGGCCAACAAATAAATACAGATATCTCTAAAACTAAATAAGTACTTAAAATACACATACACATATATTTAGATAAATATATATACATATATATATGAATGTACAAGAACAATATCTCGATGGCGTCTAAACAACAAATATTTATATTAAAAGTAATTCGAAAAATCGTTTTTTGACATAAGAAAATGCATTTTTAAAGAAAAACATCTACGTGTGAATTGAATATAAACCTTATATTATGTATATGTATATACATTTTATAAAATATATAGGTATATATATATGTATATGTATATGCATATATATGTTGAGAAGCAGCATTTTTTATACGATCGCAAAACTGTGGCTAGCTAAAAGAAACCCCTGAATAGACTCGCCCCATTGCTTTGCCTATGCCTATGTGTGTGCGTGCGTGCGTGTGTGTGCATTAAAACGTTTTTGAAGTAAAATTTAATTTACACAAGACTGACGCTAAACAAAAAAATTTAACTAAAAACAAAACGAAATTTAACAACAAACAACCCAAAAAGGTGTTTTACGAATTTTCCCCAAACGCCGCACGCACACTGGCAAACCAAATGTGACACCACTGGGCAGCTGAATAGGTGCGATTGGGTTTCTGGTACGAGAATTGAGTAAATCTTCATTTTGCAATTCAGTTTTTTGTGCGTGTTTTATATATGGTTATATATACATATATATATTAATATATATTATATTTGTAATTAATTAACGGAAAACCTGATATATATATATGCATATGCATATATATACATATATAATTATATTATATATTTATATTTACAAGAAAAAATATACAGTGTTATTTTTATGATATTGTACTTATTAGTCAGCAAATAAAAAATTATTTAAAAAAAAAATATATAATTATAAAAAACAAACTGGGCAGCATAAAAATACAAAAAGAAAAAGAAAAAATATCGAATATAATAAATAATAATTTATAGAGCAATATTATATGGTAGTAAAAAACACGCATACGCAGAGGAAAATGTGATTAAATTACACTCACACACACACATACCCAAAATTGAGGTTAGGGCAAAGCAGCGATTCTATAGAGTCTGACGTAGCTTCCCCCACGAAAAATTACAATAAACGTGCAACGAACTCTACAAGAAATAGTTTTGAGTATAGATCAAAGAGTAGTTAAAAAAAAATAAATAAATAAACCACACACAGGTGCATTACGTAAGCGGTTAGAGAGAGATAGCAAATGCTTCGATATTCGCATTAAATGTTTAGTTTTTAGTTGAAATATTACAGCAGCAGAGGCTCCAGTTTTTATAAAAATAAAATAGATATCAGCAGGGAGATAGAGAGAGCTGGAGAATGAGCTAGGGGAAAAGGAAATAGTCAAATATAGAGGAAATAAAGAAGAAATTGACTTGTCTGAGAGGACAATAGAAAAAATATGTAAGAGAAAAGACAAGATATTCCTCTTATAATAGACACATGTCCCGACAGATAAATGAACAAATAAGAGATCCGATAGGTTGTCATACAAACATCTCAAAGGTCAAAAAGAATTAGAAAGGAAATTAAAAAGAAACCCAGAACATTAAGGCAAGATATAGATAAAAGAGAGATAAGATTAATGAGAATGGGAAGCGAAAGCAATAGATGGAGAACGAAAGAGGATCTATTTAAATAAACCCCAGAATGTTTCATTTTTTGTGGTATACAAAGAAATCTTTTTTGGATCATTATTGTCAGCAAAACGAATTTTTTGACAGTTTGCTTCTCATATACACATACATACAAATGCATACATACATATGTACATATATATATATTTATATATATATATATATATACATATATATACCAGAGAATTTCGAGAATATCGTAGCAAAGTTTTGAGGCAACACAGAAACAACAACTACAACAAACATATATTATATGGCAAATGGTGAAAAACAACTGGAAAATTTGAGTGTTGTATAAGTATATGTATATATATATATACATATATATATATGTATATATAAATTGTAGCTAAAATGGTTTCAAGTAAACGAAAAAAAATTGTTGAGTATTTTTAGTCGAATATACAAAAAAAATAAAAGAAAATCAAAGAATTTAATGTATTTAACTTACAAATTAATATAATTTCTAATGAATCATAATTTAATTTTTCGAACTTCCCAAGCAATTCTGCTAATTAGTTTTTGCCTTCTGCTGACAAATAAAATTTAAAAAATATATATATTTAATGGATTAATTTATTCAAAACAAAATGTTAATTCCTTACGGCTGAAAAGTTAAAGAAAAATTCATTTTAAATAAAATAAAAGGTGAAGACTTAATTATCATTGAGTTAATATTTAAAGTTTATTGGGATTTAGCCTTCTGCTGACGAATTATAAATTAATATGATCAACAAAATAATAATTTTCATAAATATCAAAGCGAATATTTTTGTTGTTACAAAACTTAGACAAATGCTGAAGCAAATTTGCGTAATGAAAACAATATTAAACAAAATTAGATAATTAGCAGAAGATACACACACACACACACAGACACATATGCCCAGTTACAACTATGCATACAAAAAATAATATCAAAGATTAGCAAAAACAAAACTGTAAGCAAAAACTTCTAGACAAATTATAACTTTTAGCTACAAACACAGTCAAAAACCAAAATATTTAAAAAAATTAAAAAAAAAAAGAAAAATAAAAAAGAAAAATAATAAGAAAATAGATATTGAAATGTATCCAAATTCTTCCGTATGACAAAAACAAGCGCTAGCTAAAAATTTACCACACGATAAGAGTCTATATATACAAGAGATACAACTACAAACTACATAATATATATATATATATATATATATATATATATGAATAAACATACATATATGTATACAAATACATCCAATACGTAATACATATGAGAAATACAAGAAACCCAAGACACACTTACAAAATACAATAACAAAATAAAACACAGATCAAGATTCATGTTTTAACAAACTGAATATATCTGGATATACATAGATATATATGTATATCTTAATCAACTGGCATAGAATGGAATTGGTTTAGCTTGCATTGGGGGTATAATGAAAGCAGTTTCTGGAGAGGCATATAGATCGAGATCTACTCTATTCTATGCTAGCTTCAAGTACAGCTGTCTAAAAGAATATACAAAATATTAAAATAAATATTCATAATAACAATTATGATAAACGAAGTATTACAATTTGGAGCTGCAATATTTTTTAATCAAAAACAAAAACAAAAACAAAAAAAAAAAAAACAAAAAGAAATATTAAAGATAATAATTAATATATATTTTTCTCTTTTGAGATAAACGATAAAACTGTTTTCAATGTGTGAATTGAGTTAGGTAAAAAATAAAAATTAATAAAAATATTTAAAAATAAAAATAAAAACATATTCCAAGCATCAGAAACCAAAGAAGAAAAAAATAAAAACAAACACTTTTTCGTGGGTTTTAATGTGTACAACTACAAAAACTTCCGTGTGCAAAAAAAAATATATTAAACCAATATACGCCATATTCACTTTGTGAGCGGGTATTTAAGCAACTACACTACACAACACAACAACAAAAAATAAATAAAAAATGAATAAAAAAAAACAGCCCAACTGAAATTGTCGAAGAAATCTATATGAATATATATTTAGATAACTATTATATATGTATATATAAATATGTATACATGTGTGCAAATTATTCAAAAATCCAAACAAAAAAATTCTATATATATAGAAAAATTACAAAGTAAAAGAAATATAAAAGAAAAGTGGATACGTAGTACAATGTCAAGCGAAATATGAAGTATAAAGCAAATGCATATTTAAAAAAAATAGAAATGAAGAAGTAGGTGGAGAAGAAGAAGCAGTGCAAATGCAGAGATTAGCCTCTGGCAAGGCATGAAAAAATAATTATTTATAAAGGCTGTAATTTTAAGTAAACAATTAAATTTAAAAAGTACTTCAAACGAAGCAGAAGAAGAAAAGCAAAAATAAACAAGAAAAAAAATTAAATCAAAAAAAAAAACAAACAAAGAAAAAAAACATTTCACCCACGACAAAAGAGAATGAAGGAGAGGCAGAATTATATTAACTAAATGCTAAATATACTATACAAATTAAGTACGATCGATATCTAAAACGAAATTATAAAACTTAATATGAAATAAACACAAACATAAAAAAATAAAAATAAAAAAAAAAAAACAAAAAAAAATATATATACAGAAAATACAAAATACAAACATATATATATATATATACATATACATATGCATATGTATGTATGTATATATATACACATATACATACGACATCAAACATAAATAAATGAGAACTCAATGTATGTAATAAATATAAAAACTAAATAAAAATACATAAATTAAAGAGAAAATGGAAAATGTGTTTTGAGTATATGGGAAACTCAGAAAAGTGCGAGTGGCTAACTTTGTCAATTTTAATTTTATATTAGCTCGAGCCTCTAATAAATAAATCAAATTAAATATTTATATAGACTCGGTATTGATTTTGTGATATGATGACTGCATGAACTTGAAATTCGGAGATAATGTGCTTACTGTGTACTTATCCGGAACGAGTAGAGCTTCGTTATAGCTGTGTAGATAGAGTTCAACGAGAATATATCAGATACTTCAAGTCAGTATATAGCACATATATTCCTGATATAATATATAGACTACATAGAGTACTACGATAGACTCAGTAATATATTGTCAAAGCTGAATAGCACTCACCTCAATCTTCAACAACAGCTCCATATAAGCAGTTCAGGTACTACAAAGGCAATTTCTCGGTACTCTAAAAAAAAAAGTACAGTTGCGCTCTACACTCTGGCCCACTCACACGCTATCTAACTGTGCCAGAGGCGTTGACACAGCTCCTCCAATCATGCCATTCGCTCGACATGCTTTGAACCCATGCTCAAAGTCTCGCCTCGATGACGCATATAAGCAATCCTATCAGCAGTTCTCAAATAACGTAAGCGAATGACTATTTAGTTTTTCAGCTTAATTCTAAGTTTATTTCATTTGTGTTCTTGCTTTTTTTTTCTTTTCTTTTTTGTTGTTGAATAAATATACCTTAATCGAAATATATATACAATGTAGGAACTATATAAGTTTTGTTCGTGGCGGGTTTTGCTATTCCTTGTTGATGAAGCTGCGATTGTATCGCTGCATTCGCACGCTTTGCGGCGCCTTGGAGCTGCGATCGAACTCGCAGGTCTTCTTCGTCTTCAGCATGCGGGAATCGGGTCCGGAGGAGGTGCGCCAGTAGACCGTCTGCACGGCGTGGCGTCCGGCAATGTAACGCGACGTAGCGCCGACCAAGTAATTCACTTTATTTGCAGCAGACATTTTTGGTATGTTTGTGTTGGTATATAGTTCCTTTTTCGTATATATTTGGTATTTTTCGTTCAGATCGTTCGACTAGCGAAACGCTTCTGTTTAGCTGTGTAGCAACCGCCGCTGCTTTTATAGCTCAACGGCTTATCAACATTTTTTTGTTGGGCTTTGTGTTTTGTGTGGTTTTGTCTAGTTCTCGCTTATCGCTTGCTTTTACATTCATTTATTGTGTTTTCCTTTTCTTTGAAGTTGGCTTTATTAATTGATTAGTTTATGATGCGTATGAATAGTGGAGCGCTGCAACTGCGACACAGTTTTGTTTACATTCTGCTTAGCTCAATGCACAGGTGACCGAGAATCTGGCTCTGGCTCTGGGTCTGACTTCCATGTGCGCAGCTCAAAGTGCAAAGTCGTCATCGACTAAATACTATATATATAGATCTGTGCTACAACTGACGCAAAGCTCGCATAATTGACATAATTTACGCCAAGCGACAATTCACGCGATTGCCAAAGGCTGACTCGAAGATCCCGGAGATGTGAATGACATGTGAATTCTCGAGAGCTGATGCAGCTCGTCTGTCAATGATCGTCTAAGCATTTAGCTGCTCTATATGAAATGCACTGCCAGATATGCATCTATCCTTGACACATATGCTATCGCTTGCATTCACACTCTATTGATTCTATATAACGGACTAAGGCTAAGTGAACTGTTAAGCTACTGATCAATCAATACCAAGAACTTTACTTATTGAAATAATTCAATATCTTTGACATTTTCCATATATTAGTTTATCCTTCATCTCATTAGCTTGTCTTCTTTCCTATCCCTATAGACCGATAGACCTACTCAAATCGTAATCATTCAATCTATAGTAATTGATCAACATGTAACGTAGGATCTATACATATATTGCCATAGATGTAGCAGGTGTCACCAGGTGTTAATCAGATTTTCAATTGAATCCAGAGACCTGCTCTTAAAGTGTACAAGTCTATTGAATAACATTTCAGTTCAGCTTCAGGTTGAGCTGGCTATCAACGGATACGCCTACGTTTCAGATTTTAATCAGAGGATTATTTTGACCTAATTTCTGATTACTTGAACATGCCAACTGATCGTGAGTTCGATCTACATTCTGACGTTTCAATTAAAATGCGAAACTGATCTGTCAGATGTATATTATATGAAGTATATATTAAATAATATGCATACTTGATCTATGTAAGAATAATCTAATAGCAGTTCAGCGTATACCTTCATAGCCTGTCAACTCTTGTCTCACTGTCTATTTAGCAAGGCCTTCAGTTATGGTCCACTAAAGTTCTCTCATTGATTTAGTCTACTGATTTTCTTATTCGGATACCTCCAACTCTTAAATATTTAGCAGACTAGATGTCACTCCTGAGCTATCTAATCATAAACTTTTCTTTCAGGTCGTTTACTCAAGATCTTTATCTATGAATCTTTAATTAACTATCCTTATCCCACGATTTTTCTTTAAATGCCGTTATCTGAGTACCTTTGGCCGAAGAGCTATGCCTTAAGAGTTATATCATAGGTTCATTGTCTCCAGCTATTTGTGCTAAGAGCTCTGTGTTAGGTGCTTCTTGTCTTCTTTTGCAAGATCAATTTACAACAGAAGTTCCTAGCTCTACACTCTGTAGATCTTAATCAATTAGACTTATAGACTTTGGCTACAAGAGGGCCTCATACTTTCTATAAACAACCAAGAAATTGTAGGAAAGTTTTAGCCCACTAAGCAAAGACATTTGCAGATATTCCATTCCATTCCCGCCTTCCTTCATATCCCCCTCGATTTTGAGCAGCTGTTCAGAGCGTGTTCAGGCCTTAGGTATATCTATGTTGACATCATGTATAATTATTGTTCATGAGCCGTCTACGTGTGACGTTGCCTTTGTTTTTGTTTATTTACCTTATCAATGCAGTCAGAGCGTCGCGGGCTCAAGTGAACTGCTTAGTCAATTTGTGAAAAAAAAAAGTAAATAATAAAAAAGCAATCATAAAAAACTAGAAAGAGCGTGCGCTTAATGCCAACAATAATAATAATAATAATAATAAAGAATTAAATAATAAATAGTGAGCAACAATAACAACAGCAAAACATTTGAAGTTCAAGGGTGGAACCCCATTGAGTGCTGGGGGTTCGCATTCGATTTGTAGTAGGCGGCCCTCTGGGCCGATAAGAGTCGACACGTTGTCTCCTGGTGCTGCAAGGGCCTATCAATTCAACCAAAACTTTCCACATGGAAGGTAGCCGCTTGTTTACGAATCTTTGGCCGAAAATGAACCTCCCAATAATCGAGCGATAAGTGATAAGCGAATCGGAACAGTCCCCAAAAAACGAAAGAAGGAAAATAATATTATAAATAGAAAGCAAACGAAAACAAGTATAAAACTCGCCAGACTATAGCCTTAAAACGCGTGTGCCTAACGATAAGATATTGGGTACATACATATAAATATATATGTGTATGTATCATATACCTCGCAAGATGTCTATCTAAGCGGAAAATTGTTTCCATCTCTGATTAGATTTGACGGCGAAAGCTTGTTACTAGGGCATGGTTTTCGGTTATTTTGATAAGTTTAATCTTGAAAACCAGTAAAAACCAATACATATCTTAAGATCTAGACAATTGCTAGACTACGTGATACTCTGTACTTACCTTAATTCCTTTCTTTAGGCATTTAATGGACTTGGCAATGGAAATCAGCTAGATGATATTGATATATGATATCATAAACTCTTAAGACATTTTTATCTATTTAAGATCCGTCCTCATTATATGTACGAGGTTACTCTTGAAAATTGTAAACGCTAAAAAGGAAATACAAAAATAAAAGAGAAACAAAAATGATTTTATATATTAAAAAGAAAAAAAAAAAAACAGAAAAGAAAAATAGTTAAAAGAAATTAATGTTTTTAATTCATTATATAAAATACATATATATATATAGATCTACTTTTTGTTATATGGTAAATGTTTGAGACTACCCTCGTATATAGATATACTTTTTGTTATATGGTAAATGTTTGAGACTACCCTCGTGTATGCTAAACTTTTCGCACTACCCTCGCAAGCAGTAAATTCCTATCTACAAAGCGAGAACAGTTTGTTTTCTTGACATTTTCCTTGCCTACTTTGCGGCCGTAACGTGGGAATCAAAAATTAGAAGAAAACGATGTTTGTAACGATTTGATGATTGAATTAAGAGCACACTTAACGCCCACACACAGTTAGGCGTCGCGACGTCCAGAGAGCAGAGAAGAGCAGAGGGCAGCGGTTAGTTAGCTAACTAATTGAGTTTAATTGGAAGAAGACAAGAGCAATTAAGGCATCGAAACTAGAGAGAATTGGTTAATCGAGCTGGGACTGTATTCCATGTGGCTTAAGTAAGTCGATTAGGCATAAATTAACATAGAGTATGGCTGGAATGCAGTTCCTGTGCACCAGACGGCCCCACTCAATGGCAACGCCCTCTGCCGGCCAGCAGCGGCAACAGC
The DNA here is from genome assembly GCF_018153725.1 of Drosophila mojavensis. Classification (NCBI taxonomy): domain Eukaryota; kingdom Metazoa; phylum Arthropoda; class Insecta; order Diptera; family Drosophilidae; genus Drosophila; species Drosophila mojavensis. The sequence goes on along the minus strand of NW_025318899.1, from coordinate 2,094,774 downwards.
AGCAGCAGCAAGAGCGCCGGCAGACCAACGATCAGGCGAGCCGAGCCACTGCAGACCTTGCGAATGGTCTCCGTGCTGAGGCCACGGCGGGAGAGCATGTTGTGGACGCTGCGCAGCTCCTAGAGAGAGAGAGAAAGAAAAGAGAGACAGAGCGAAGGGTAGAGAGAAATATGGATGTAATTTATAGCTAGAAGTAAGCAAATTTAACTGTAAAATACTCTATTCATAGAGTATAACCTTTTTCAGTTAATATAAAAAGCATAGAGCCTGGTATATTAGGCCCAATATGAAAGCAATTGCTATGCCAGCTAACTAAACTTAACTATCCATGCTTAAGACTATGACTCACCTCATTGCTGAGGCCCAAACGATTGCGTGTGAGCACCACGGTGTATATGGAGCTCTTCACGTCGTTGCCGCAGAAGGTCAACACCAGGTGATCGTTGACCGCCTTGCCCACCTGCACGGTGCCTGTGAACTGTGTGTAGGAGTTCAGGGTAGCCAGACTGCCGCGCTGATCGCCAACATTCGACCAGACATTCGGTGCATTTGCCGTGTAGTTGAATGTGTACTCCAGATTGTTGTCTCGCTCGCTCCACACGAGACGCAGATACCTCATGTTCTGCTGCTGCGCCCGACGGTTATATTCGTTGTCGTGCTCCTGGTATGTGGGCGTGCTAGTTAGGGTGCGATAATTATTCTGATTTTGTTGACGATTGTTGTAGTAGCCATTGTAGCCATAATTGTTGTTGTAGCTGGCTTGCACCTGTAAGAAAAGGTAAATAAATATGCGAAACATAAACAAAATATTTGAACTCACCTGATCAGTAACATCGGTCAGATGTATGATGACGCACGAATCATACTCGTACACGCCCGGAAAATCTTGACTGTGCATTATGATTTCGCTGCCGTACCAGAGACCCATTATCTGCAATGGAATCAAAAGTATATATAAAGTGTACTTATATGCATGTTTTCCATATAGGCTTAAATTCTCTAACTCATCCCTTTAATGTTTTATCGATAAAAAACCTTATCGAAAATTAGGTTTTATATTATATCACCAACATATTTAGAGCTCGAATCTCGAAACTTTAATAATATATTAAGATGAATTTTATAACATTTCGGTTTTTGTTAAAATTTACCCCCACCATTACGTCCACCCCCTCACCCTCATAATCCCTAAGATTCATGAAGATAGTCCTTCCATAAAAAAGTTATTAAATTACTATGCGTGCGAGCGTATGCCTGTGTGTGCGAGTGCGTTTGTGTATTTGTAATAATTAATGGAATATCAGATGCCCGAAGGGTTCAGGGGATCTCGTAGTCGAGCAATCTCGACTAGAGCTTTCTTACTTTTTTTTCGAATCATTTGCGACTCTTTCATATTAGCTGTTGACATTTTAATTTGTGTGTGTCAACAAAATTTACAATAATTTAATTTTAATCAATAAACTATGTCACACATGCACACATACATATATACCCATGTAAATACATGTACATACGATAGAGCATGTCGTTTTGCATGTGAATCTTGTCAATTAGCAGCCCGCATGAGGACAGTGGAACAGTGGGAACGAAACGCTGACTAAGCGAGTCACCCACTGCCAGACAGACGAACCGTCTGGACAGCACTCAGCAAACAACGTTGACTTATGCCCTATATAGTCAAAAGGGTTAATTAGCATAAATCAGCCCTAATTGGATTACTAAAACAACCAAAAGACTTCCAACGAGTTATTCAATACAATTTGTTATTTTGAATAAACATCAAGTCAATAATTATGAAAGAATTTCAAGAAATTATAATCTAATTAGATTCATTATGAAATTTTTCTTTTGCCTTTTATATAGTGGAGTAAATATTATGTTAGAATATATACCTTGATCTGTTTGTTATTTTATATAAATAAATACTAATTTGTTTTACTTATATTTAAATATTATTTAATTATCTGCACTTCAAACTCAACAGATTAACTATTTGCATATTTCAATAATATAAACTTAGTTGAATAAATAGGAAACGGATTCAGGTTCACTTTGTTTGTTTCCAGCCCTGAACGGAACCAACGCCCATTTTGCAGAATGTAATGAGTGCAAATCTTGAATTTCACATCTCTCATCTCACTCACTCTCTCCTGCTCTACTTTGCGCTTACCTGCTGCAGATCCACTGAGCTTTGGGGCTTAACATTAATGCAACGCACAGCCGCATTGATGCGTTCTGTGCTTGTGGTGCCGTCCATTGATCCATAAACATAGTGATCCAAATTGTTTGCAAGAGCATGCGACCAACAAACGCCAAATATCACAAAGAAGCCAGATTTCAATAACATTGCTATTATCACTGTGTATGCGTGTGTGTGTAATAAGCGTAAGGCTGAGCCGCGAAAGGAGAGAAAGAACAAACGACGACTGCGCTTTATGAAATGCCACTCACAACTGCCCTGAAAAGCTCAGCGGTTTAGCCGCCAATAGCAAAGAGAGGCTGCCTGGAATTTCGTCCATTCCAAGCAGAAGAGAGTGAGAGTGTGAGCGAAAGAGTAAAGCAATTGCAAGGCGAGTGGCGAGAAATGGCGAGGCAAGAGTATGAGTGAGATGCACATATTAGAGCAATTGCACTCTTTCGTTCAGTACGTTGCGTAGCTCGCGTTGATCATTAGTTAATTAAGTTAATTGTCGAGCTTTTAATGCGCATCACTCGCACCCGCACAATACGAACGTGCCAAGCCCCTGGAACCCCTTTTGTAAACGACAGCTTTCGACAATTGAGAGTGCGTTTATATGTGTTCGTGTGAGAGTATGTGTGTGATCGTTCAATTGGCTGAGCCACAAAACCGAGTAAATATATAGAAAGAGCAGCTTAAGGCTGGCAATGAATGCCGAGCATAGAGTGGAAGGGAGCTGAAAAGTGTGTGGAATGAGCCGACATGTGAATTAAATTTGCTGAGCATCTTTATTGTTGTTGTTGTCTTGTTGTTGTTGTGCGTTTTATTAGCATTGATTCTGTGTGCTTAGCCTACGTGCGTGCCCTTGTCGACCCCTTTACAAGACAATTCCATTGCCTATTTTTAGGTGTTGCCATAAAAATAATTAGCTTAACTTTCGAAATTGGATGTGGCGCTTGAGTTGAAGAAGTCTGCGTACTATTTCAAGCGCCGCAAGCTTTGGTTGATCTTCTCGTAGATCCAATCGACATAGTGACAGACGCGCACATAGACACCGGGACGATTCTGATAGCCGCAGTGCTGACCCCATGATATGATGCCATACAGAGTTTCGCCATCTAGAAAGAAAATTGGATTCCTAAAGAACTATACTGATCTAAGCTCACTATGGATTTACCCTCATCAGAGCAGACAAGTGGACCGCCAGAGTCACCCTCGCAGGCGTCGACACTTGCGTCCATGGAGCCGGCGCAGAACATGCCTAAATAGATTAAAATGTCGGTTATCAATCAGTAAACAAATTTGTCACTAGTAAAACTATCCACAATTTCAACCAACAACAAGTCATTAATTCCATCCCTCACTCCATAACTCGCTCAACCACTCAATCACTTACCCTCAGTCATAGCATCGCCATAGACATTCATTTGCTTGCACGTCGTATCCGCTAAAATGGGCAACTGCGCAGCTCTCAGTTCTTGAGAAGGAGCTGCAAGAGAATATGCCCGATGAATACCCTAACGAAGAGGGAAACAGATAGAGCGAGTTACTCACTGGACACGCCCGATTTAATGGAGCCCCAGCCGGAGATAGTGCAGGTGCGATTCTCGAGCAAGGGAGCACCAGGCTCTGGCAGGCAGATGGGCTGCACGTAATCATTAAATTTCAATGGTGTCTTGAGAACCACCAGAGCAATGTCGTTGTTCATGTGGGTGGGCTGGCGGAACTGCTCGTGTGTATACCAAGTCTCGATGAACGAGTCCACCTCCGAGTGCTCCGCTATGTTGGCGTAGTGATCGCCCACGCGCACAAAGTACGCGCCCTTCGGATGTCCGTAGACGCAATGGGCGGCTGTTAGCAGGTGCCTCTTGGAGATGACCACGGCACCACACCAGTGGCTGGAGATGCCACCACGCCCACGTGTCCTTATCGTCGCCTGCCACGGATGACGGCCGCGACGTGCCACATTGCCCTGCACCACACGCTGCTCGGGATGCAGGAACTCATCGAACAGATCGTCCTTGAAGATGCCGCAACGTCTTGGTGTGCGCAGCGCCTTGCTCGATCTCTCCCAGAGGCCGATATCGGACAGGCTAATATTGCTGGCCTGACCGGCGGACTTATCCTTACTTAAGGCTTGCAGCCGAATACGTTGACGTGCCTGTCTCGGCGGCGGGCCCGCAGTGCAGCGCAGACTCACATCCTCCGTATGATTGCAGTTGTGTTCACCCCAGTTCCAGTGGCGACACAGGTCGATGCTCGTCTCATTGCCCTGGCACATGACTTGGTCGAGCCAGATGGGTCCGCTGCCTGGGCCGAATATGTTCTTCTCGATTTTCTAGGAGAGAGAGAGAGAGAAAATGAGAAAGAGAGTGAGTTCAGGGATTGACTTAAGGTAACTCTAGTAGGGTTGCTTCCCACTTACTGCTTCTCCATAGTAGCCGAGGCTATTGCAAGCCACCTGCGCTGCCCGCACATTGAAATCATCATCGCAAACGCTGCCCCAGACGCCGTGGTACTTCACCTCCAAGCGACCTTCAAGCGAGCTGCGTCCACCCTCCAGACGGTACTCAATGGGTGCCTGTAAAAAGCCAATGATTTATACCCGAACTATCAGTCTTAGATGAGCTCTGTTTACCTTACAAACAGCATCGCTCTCATCCGACTTGTCCGCACAGTCCACCGTATTGTCGCAGACAAAGGCAGGTGGTATGCACTCCTTGGAGGCCTGGCAGAGCCACGAATTATTGGGACACTTTAGCACTGGCACTTTACAGACCACGCCCACCACCTCGTCAACGGCACAGTTGTGCACGCCCCAGCCCATAAAATCGCAATCCTTCAATTTCGTCTCATTGCCCCGACATTCGAGCTTATCCATCACATAGTTGAAGTTGCGCTCGGTGGGCTCGTAATACGAATTGCCACGCACTTCCGAAGCGCCCATCTTGTAACCCAGCTCACGGCAAACGACATCAGCATCGGGTAGACCAAATTTATCATCGCAAACGTAGCCCCATTGACCATTTACTGTAAAACAAAAGTGATTGAATACTTGGCATGGCTTGGGGATAATTCAAATGGTGCAATACTTGGCTAGAGTTATGGATAAACCTCGTGGTTAAATAATTGACCACAGTTTAGGATAGCCCTGTGGTTGAATACTTGGCTTATTTAAAATTTTGCTTTAAGGATATCCCTTTCGGTTGGATTCTTCGCTAAATTCATAGAATTAAATTAGGGTTAAATACTTGTCTAGCTTTAATTTCCCTTGTGGTTGGATTCTTGGCTAAATTCAGAGACATCTTTTGTGATTGTATATTTGTAAACATTTAGAAAAATACCCTATGGTTGAATACTTAGATATGGGAAAATGCCCTATGGATAAGTCTTGTTTCTAAGCTAAGTTTCAATCCTACTCACCTTTGACTTCAATGCGTCCCATATGTGGACTTTCACCACCTGTCAATCGCACCTGGTACCCTAGATGTTCGCACTGGCTCTCATCCCTTCGATTGCCACAGTTATTGACTCCGTCGCAGACCTGCGATTGCTTTACACACTTGCCCCCACCGCAGTCAAACTCGCAGGGCTCATCAAGAAATCCGCTACGCAGATGAATTTGAGATGTTGGCGGTGTGGTGACTTCTGCATTTGGATTAGGCAGAAAGTCGCCTTCTTCAAACTCCGTGTCAGGGTCTGTGTCCTGATTTGGCTCAGACTCAAACTTTGTTCTGGGCGTAGGCTGAGGTTCCTCGTTGGTGGGATTGAAAGGATTGGGTAGATTGGGATGTCTAGCATGGTAGGAGGGGCTGTGCTGGTGGTGATGAGGACCGTGATGCTGGTGGTGTGGGTGGTGATAATGGTGTTGCGGTTTCTCGAAAGGATCTGGCATATTAGGATGACGTCTATGGAATTCACGACTGTGCCAATTGTTCGTATTTGATTGAGGATTTGGATTTAGATTTGCATTTGTACTGCTGTCGATGATGTCCACTCGTCGCGTGCCACGTTGAAAGTCAGTGGTGTCATATCGGGAAGCGTAAGTAGTGGGATTTAGGGTCTGTTCAGTACGCGCCGTTTCACCAGCATCTGGAACAACAGAGGGATCGTCAGAGTCAATGTCCAGGCTCGCCTGCTCGCCAGCCACAATCATTTCAACGTCATCGTCGGGCGTATGTCTAACCCCAAGGGTAGTTCTTTGGGTCGTGGTGCTAATCGGTGGTTTGATTATAGCTGAAGCGATGGCCGATTCAGCGAGATGGACTGAATCTGCTTTAACATTCCCACTATGGTTGAAATAGGGACGTAACATCAGACGCAACGCTTCGTTAAGAGCATCCCTGGATGGTGGGGAGACCGCAGCACTTTGTGTTGGATTGTAAAAATTGTGGCTAAACGGAGGTGGCTTTAAAGCACTCCTCTCAGTGGTGCTAGTTGTCTCATCACCAAAATCTGCCTCGTCATACTCATCCTGATCATTGAAGAGATCGGGCACTTGGTTACGCGGTGGCACCTTCTGCCAGGAGGTATTGTGTGAGTGCGCAACACCTGCGTAGGATGGACTATAGTGTGGACGAAGGGCAGGTGTGGCATTGAACACAGGTGGGTAAATAGGGAACGTGCGCAAATTCGAACGAGTCGTGCTAGTGGTTGGAATCGTTGTGGACTCTGGTAAGTTAGATCGTGTGGGTGGCTGTAAGCCACCATAGAGATTCGATTCATCATCCACAGGCTGGGGCTGGCCACGATAAGTGGGACTGTGGTTGGCAGGCACAGTAGGGACGCGAGCGGAAGCTTCGTGATAAGTAGGATACGGTTGATCAACAGTTGTTTCCGAATCCGAATCCGAATCGGGTATATGGTCTAGATCTATTGGTCGCTGTCCTGGTAAGGCCGGAGCATGCGAGATCGGATGTAGGTGACTTGGATTAAAGCCAGTGGAAGGCTGTCTTGGAGTTGGATTATAATCAAGGTCTAAGGGTCGTTGGCCTGGTGAGCTGTTTGGCCGTGAATAAATTGGCTTAAAGCCAGGGGTTCGAGGTGGAGGAGTAGGCGGTTGCAAACCACCAAATAAATTTGATTCATCGGCCACCGGATGGGGCGTGCCATGAGAAGAAGGACTATGATTTGAAGGGAGGGACGGATTAGCAGACGCTCTATCCTGTTCATCGGGCTCGTACTCAAGGTCTAAGGGTCGCTGACCCGGTATTGGATTGGGTTGTATGTGAGGAGTGGGTTTGTGATTGGAGGGTAGAGTGGGTTGAGGTCGATGGAACTGATCGCGATGCGTTTCACTAGGCAGCTGATCCTCAGGCCTTTCACCATATGGCCCCGGTTGATAGTCATCTAGATCTAGAGGTCGCTGTCCAGGTAGAGTAGGACTGTAGGGTCTATGTGGCCTTTGCGAGCGACTAAAATTCTGTCGTGGCGATGGAGCAACTGCCTCCACGTTGCCTGTGTTGGGCGACATGGGCGCAAGTGCTGCTTTATAGATAGCATTTGGAGTAGTTGGTGGATAATTACGATTGGGCAGCAATGAACCCTCCACATAGAGCACGCTCTGTGCGGGCGCCTGTTGCTGATAGAAGCTGCCATGGCCCGACCAGCCATTAGCCTGGGGCTGGCCAAAGCCTATGCCTGCTGGGCGATCCATGTTCATATTACTCCAGCGATTGCCACTGGCCGTAACAGTTGTCTTAACGCCCGATCCACTGGCAAATTGATCAACAGGTCCGTGACTGGGCTGCACATAGGCCTTGGACTCACGATTGTCTGTAAGAGTTAAGATTTAAAATTAAAATTTTGTAAAATAGATTTGAAGGAACTGATTGTTAGTAACCATAGCGCAGATCTATCCAACTGGAGGAGTCCTGATGGTAGCTACAGCGATCGTACTCGGGCACCTCACTGTCTGGCACACACAGACGGTGTGACACACTGAATACCTGACCCACAGGGCAACTATAAATGAACGCCTGCGCATTTTGAGCTGCGCAGTTGATATATTTGGTTGGCTGCGTTGGATGCTGAAAGTTGCCGATCAAACCATAGGGACAGATTATCGTAGAACTTTTGCCTAGACGATGCATCTGCTGCCACCATTCGTAGAATATACGCAGCTCACTCAGCAAGTAAACGCGGTCAGAGCGCTGCACTTGCTCCACAGGCTGGCAGCGACGAAGGGATAGGCTGAAATGTAGACCATTGGGACAGCTCTGCAAACGCGTCAAGCCCTCTCCACAGCTCAAGTATTGAGTGCAATCGAAGGGATAAGCGTAATTGCCCACAGCACCACGCGGACAGCTAACGACTGCTAGGGGAAGAAGAGCAGTCAGCAGTCTTCTTTAAGTTATTTCCAAATCACCAAACTCACATTCCAAATGTTCCACTGCATAGTTAAAGGCCACACGATCCGTAACGGGCACAAGCTCTCCTTGCAGGCAATAGCTACGCGAGAGACTAAACATCTCACTGCCCGGACACTGCCTGATGGTTGTGTGTCCTTCCGAGCAGTATATATAGCTCCGAGCATCAAAGGGATGTGCAAAAAGGCCATAGACCTGATCGGGACAAACCAAACGATACGAACCCGCAGTGGCAGAAATAGCATTTGGATTGTAAAGGAGGTTAGATGGAGGCAGTGTTTCCTTAGTCCTGCCCGAGCAATCCACTTGCTCAATGAAATCACAAACTCCATTTGCTGCATTGAACGCTTTTCCAGGTTCACAGCTCTGAATAAATGTCTGTCCATTAGCGCAGTTTAGGAATTTAATGCAGTCATACGGATGCGCCCGGAGTCCACTAGCTCCAGGTGGACAGTTTATATATCCATTAGCATAGCCGGTCTGCTCATTAGTTTGCAATTCACGACCCTCGTGATTTATTTGATTGCCTTGGTAAAACTCATGCTGCGTCTCTGTCAGATAGTCCACTCGATCGTAAGGAGCCACCAATTGATCCCTGGCCACACAAAGTCTTCGAGAAATACTGAAGACCTCTCCCCGTTCACAGCTCTCAATGGAAGTCTGTTGATCGCGACAGTTCAAATACTTGGTGCAGTCAAACGGATGAAGATAGTAACCCTGAGCATTTGCGGGACACGTAACAGTTGTGAGGTCTTGCATAAAGTTAGCTGAGAAGGGAAAACCAATAAGGATTGCACGGAAGAGGAAAAATAATCTTAGAGATCTTACTAGAAAGCTGACCACTTATGTAAGCATAGTCCAGGAAGTCATAGGAAGAGAGCTGCTGGCGAGCAGAACATCTCCTTGTAGATAGACTATAAACAGAACCCGCTGGACAGGACTCCACTTGCAGTAGACCATTCTGGCAAAGCACGTAATGACCCGCATGGAAGGGATAGGCGTAGTTACCGCGAAGGTTTACTGGACAAGATTTCAATGCAGATTGGAATGCCTGACTATCGGTGTAGCTATAACTTCCCTCCTGTAAACTTTGTTCTGAAAAGAACTTTACCCTTTCGGCTAGTGTCACTTGACCCTTTGGACGACAAGCTCGTTGAACAAAGCTATAAGCCATGCTCTCTCCACAATTCAGGATAGAGAGCTCTCCCCCTGCAGCACAGCGAACATATTTGCCCGCATCGTACGGATAGAGATGAAGACCATCCGTGCCCTCCGGACAACGGGTAAGCATCAGAGCTGAGGGAAGTAATACTCTGAATATATGAGGCGCTAAGAATGGTATGACACTTACAATATTCGTTGCTTATCTGAGAGACAATGTAGGCCACATAATCTGTATATACCAGCTGCGTCTTGGGTTGGCAATATCCCTTTGATATACTAAAGACATTGCTAAGAATACAACTCTGGACAGCGATCTTTCCCGCCTTGCAGTTGAGGAACTTGGTTTGATCGAACGGATGAGCAAACAGCCCCTCGACACCTCCTGGACAGAGTAGATCTCTGAGTCGGGCAGCAGCTAAGACGATTCATTACGATTACAAGACAATTAAGGGATCTAACAACTGCAAGCGCATGAAGAGCAAAAGATGAGACCGAAACCCAAAAATGAGAAGCGTATGAACTAAGCAAAGCGAGTCGTATATGGAATAGAGTATAACTTACAAGTGAAATCTGTGTGAGCAGAAGAGCTTCCAGTGGGAGTGCAGATCAAACTGTGCCTATCAAATATCTCGCCATGTGGACATTGCTCCAAACGTGGTTCCACGCCAATTCCACATAAAATATACTTTGAGGGATCGTGAGGATAGAACACGTTACCCCGTGCTCCGACTGGGCAACTTAGTCCGGTTGATGACCTACTTGTGGATTCACTTGATACTCCGGTTGATGACCCACCTTGATGTCCCTCAAATGCGCCGGTCACACCACCACCGTAGTTCTTCCTGCTTTGACCGGTATACAAGTAACCTTGTCCGCAGTCCACCTTATCTTTGAAGTCACAGACTAATAGAGATGGACTGAAGGCTGTTCCAGGTCCACAGTCCTGAATAAAAGTCTGCCCATTGCCGCAATTCAGAAATTTGGTACAGTCGTATGGATGGGGTTGAACTCCACTAGCTCCAGCGGGACAGACCACTTCTTCATTATCATTGGTAGGCTGTGCATTGGTCTGGAGCTCGCGACCCTGATGAGCCAGATTTTCCTGGTTGAACTCGTGTTGCGTGTCCGTTAGATACTCTACTCGATCATAGGGAGCTACTAATTGATCTCTGGCCACACAAAGTCTACGAGAGATACTGAAGACCTCGCCCCTTTTACAGCTCTCAATCGAGGTCTGTTGATCTCGGCAACTTATGTATTTGGTACAGTCAAAAGGATGAAGATAGTAACCCTGAGCATTTGCAGGGCAGGTAACAGTTGTGAGGTCTTGCATAAAGTTGGCTAAGGAGAAAAAGTAATAATAATCACGGAAACAAGAGCACACGTGATCTAGATCTTACTAGAGAGTTGAACGTTTATGTAAGCATAATCCAGAAAATCGTGGGGGGAGAGCTGCTGGCGAGCCGAACATCTCTTTGTAGATAGACTATAAACAGAACCCGCTGGACAGGACACGACCTGCAGTAGACCATTCTGGCAAAGCACGTAATGGCCTGCATGGAAGGGATAGGCGTAGTTGCCACGAAGGTCAGCTGGACACGATTTCAATGCAGATTGAAATGCCTGGCTATCTGTATAGCTATAGCTGCCTCCCTGAAAACTGAGCTCTGAAAAGAACTTGACTCTTTCGCTTCGAGTCACTTGTCGACTTGGACGACAAGCACTCTTAATGAAGCTGTAAGCTAGGTCTTCTCCACAACTTATGATTGAAAGCTCTCCTGCTGTACAGCGAATATATTTGCCCGCATCGTAGGGATAGAGATGAACACCATCCGTTCCCGCCGGACAGCTAGTGAGCATCAGAGCTGGGGAAACACAAGACTCTGAAGCTATGAAAAGCTTATGAAGAGAGAAAACTTACAATATTCGATGCTTATCTGAGAGACAAAGTAAGCTACATAATCTGTGTATAGCAGCTGCGTCTTGGGTTGGCAGTATCCCTTCGATATGCTAAAGACCTGACCAGGAGAGCAACTCTGGACAGCAATCTTTCCCGCCTTGCAGTTAAGGAACTTGGTTTGATCAAACGGATGAACAAACAGGCCGTCGACGCCTCCCGGACAAAGTAGCCCACTGAACCGAGCGGCAGCTGAGAGGATTCATTAGGATTATAGGCAAGACAAGCAAACAAGCTACTGGAAGCGTATGAAGAGCAAAAGATGAACGGATCCCCAAATGAGAAGCGTATGGACTAAGCAAAGCAGGGCACAAAACATATAATATACGTGGACTTCAACTTACAAGAATAATCGGCTGAGGCAGAGGAAGCCCCACTCACAGAACAGGTCAAGCTATGAGTATTGAATACCCAACCTGGCAGGCATTGCTCCAATCTTGGATGCACGCCTGTTTCACATATGATGTACTTCGATTGGTCGTTGGGATAGGGAACTGGACCGCGAGCACCCGCTGGACATTCAAGGCTAACCGAGGTACCTTTCACTTCACCTGGGCTTGTGTTAGTTGGGGAACGCTCGTTAGAAAACAAGACTCGAACTCACCTTGACCTGACGCTGCTCCACAATTCACTTTGTGCTTGTAGTCGCAGACCAGCTGAGTTGGACTGAATGCCGTGCCAGGCCCACAGCTCTGAATAAAAGTCTGTCCGTTGGCGCAGTTGAGAAACTTCGTGCAATCGCTGGGGTGTGGCTGTAGCCCACTGAAGCCAGGTTCACATCGCGGCTCTAAAGGACGCTCCAGCAGTCGCGCCGAGCGACCAGGCTGACCCTCGCAGGACACTTGACTCTGGTGATCACATGTTTGTATGACGGCATTAAAGGCCGTACCCGGTCCGCAGGTTTGTATAACAGGACGACCCTCAGCACAGTTGATGAACCGATGACAATCGTGCTCATACGGTTTCAATCCTCGAAAATGAGACGGACATGCCACCTGTTCTTGAGCTTGAGTCGTTGCTGATAACCCGGACTGCCCAGGCTGATGATAAGCGATCGATTCAGCTAGCTAGAAAGACGCAATAAGCAAATTTTATTGGGGGGAATTTTAGAAACAATAGATACTATAGATCAGTGGAGCAGACTTCCGATTCAATAGGCCAAACTAATTCATATCAATTAGTAAATATATGCATATATATGTATTTGCTTACGTTCAAGACGAGAAGCGACAGAGCCAGGCTCCAAGCTCTCCCAATCATTTCTTCAATTTATTTCCTATATATAGTTTATATATATGTATATAATATATATTTTAAATATGTTTTTTTTTTCTCCACTGATAGCGCTTCGCCCGAAAAGTGATACGAATATACGAATATTTATATTTTAGCTGCTCTTTCGCTGAGCTTCGAAGCTCGACTGAGGCACAGGCAATCTTTCAATTGGGATGCTGCCTGGTGCTGCATCCAATTGAATGCCGTCTTATCTCTGGTGGCAATCATCTAGACCTTTTGATAGGCGCTTATCATTTGTTGTGCTGTCACTTCTGCTACCCTGTAAACAGATGACAAATGGTCGGAAGTGTACAGAAAGTAACTGGGCACAGCTGCTTTTCTTATGAGTAGGTATACTTAAAAATATACTCTCTTCTTAAACTGCATTTCTTAAAGCAATTAAACTGTCTGATTGAGACTACAGAAGCTTAATTGCTTTAACATCTCGAAATAAATTTATCACAAGGTAGCTCCAACTCATGCTCTCTTAACTATAACATTTTCAATTGTTTACAGGGTAGCTATTAGTCATGCCTGCTTAACTAGATCATTCTTAACTGTTGACATTATTCTATTTTTTTTATTTTTTTTATGGGGAATTTCACACAGTTTATTTCTAGAGAACAGGATGAGTCTGCACGGATGATCCAATGATTTACAATGATGCAGTCGCGTGGCTTTGTTTACAAACTCTTTATATTTACATGACAAATAAACGAACTAGGCAAACTTAACAGAATGAATATATATATTTACAATATACTATATATAAGACTCATGGCGCTCACTTGTTGGTCGACTTGTCAGCAGACATCTCTTCTAATATTCTTGCCCGTTTTTGTATCTTCAGCCAGAGCTGATCGTACGGCTGCTCGAGCTCCGTTTGCGTCTTGGGAATTCCCACAGCTCGCCTCACTTCCGGCGAGAGCAACAGCAGATTTTGGGCCAAGCCGAAGGAACTGGAAGCCACCCAATAGACGCAAAGGGCTGAGGGCACAGTACAAGCAATAGGCACCATTAGTACACTCAATCCTCTAAAGACATTATTAGCTATGTTCTGCAGACGTGTTTGAGGACGCGTACGCGTCATTGTCTGCACCTCTATGATGGCCAAATTGATGAGGCCAAGTGCAACAGGCAGTATATAAGATCCATCTACAACTGTCAGATTGGGAATCCAACCAAAGCCCCCAATGGTTAGCTCTGTTGCCGCGATTTGGGCCTTCAACGATGTAGGATCGGGCAGCATATAAACCAAATTCCGCAAGGCAACCGATTGGCAAATCCACAAAGGTATTTGTCCCCACAACACAATGATTGTCTTCATGGGATGGCAATTATCTCGTATAATGAGTTTCTGCCATTGTTTCTTGATCTGCAAGTAATTGTGGTTACAATAAGCCTCGACACCTCATTCAGCTACAAACCGATCTCCTGTAAACAACTGCCGTTTGCTTGTCGCTCCATTTGAATTTCTGTTTGGCCATCGCCGCCTCTCTTTTGAGCTCTTCCACTATTGCTGGCATTTCCAGGGCAATGCCTTCTATGCGTGCTGTGATCCTATGCTGATAAATGGTCAAAGGCAACGTCACAACGCTGCGAAACAGAAATGTGGACAACACTATAGCGGACCACCAGGGTAAGCCACTATAATCGTGTATTTGGATCAATGCATCTTGTATATAGGCCACCGGCGTGCTGTTCGATAGTGTTTGCCAGAAGCCGACCATGCCGCTGGCATTGGAGAGCTGTGCGGCAGCTGTAGCTGCTGCTGCCACTTCTGTGGAGGCATATCTCGTGTGCATGTACCCATATTTAAATCGCCGGCAGGCGCCCAACAGTAATGACATTATTCAAAACAAAATATCAACTTATTATCACATTCCGTACAATGTGACCGTACGCTAATAGAGTTGAAAATACCTCATGAACAAACGGAAAAATACTAAAAATATGTTAGTCAACAGTGAATGCGCCCTGTTATGTGTAGAGATAATTAACAGAACTCTGTATCTTAATTGGTCGATGTTGCGTCGCACTGTTCGGTCGCACAAAAAAGTAAAATTAACAAGTTTCATTCAATAGTAAAGAAAACGGATTTATTTGGACTTATATAGTTATAGTTATGAATATACCCCAATGGCATACAATACCGGCGGTGGCACTAAATCAAATATTCGACTATCTCGATACTCGAGACCGCATATCTGCGGCCAATTGTTGTTGGGCATGGAGGCAACATTTTTTTCAAAGACGGTAAGTCCTAACAGTATTCATATATACCTATATATATATGTGTATTTACTTATACGCATATGCATATAAGCATAAAGGTATGCATGTGTGTGAGAGTGGCTCTGTGTTTGTGGGCATTTTCGCTTTTGCGTCTCAAACAAACAAATTGGTGCTTCGCTAGGTGACGCACAGCTGTTTTGCCCAGATGCCAAACAAGGGGCGAGTGGGCGGGGCGCTGTGAGTTTTTCTATTTTGTTTTTTCTTGCTTCTGGCAAGCCTTGAAAGACAACAAAGCATTTATTAATACGTGTAATAACAAAACAAAGCGCTGCCCCACTCACACGCACACAGCTGCACAATGAAAATGTTGCTATACCAATGCAAACATACATACACAAGCATATAGTACATATGGACCCAAACACACAGCTGATGTTTCCGTCAAAGCGAGCGACAAAAGTTATCGTACAGCGTGTTAAGTAAATGCAAAATTACAATACATATATAATTCAAAAACTATTTCAATGTCAAAGGCAGATTATACAAAGCTAGTACGAAAAGTTATGGTATAAAATGCTTACAAATTTATTTAAAATTATTTTACATAATTTGATATATTTGAAACAATAAAATTGTGATTAAAATTTTGAAGAGTTTATTAAATTAACAATAAATTAATATTTTGATTATTCAATGACAAGATTTACAATAATTTCAACTGTGCGCATACATTTTCTTACCCACTGTATAGCCGAAATTTAATTTATTTTGAACTTTCGCCACGTCTGCAGGTACTTTAGAAACTTTCGCTTTCACATTGACGTGGCTAAGGATGAGCAATTGGCGTTCTTCCATCGCAGCATGGCCAATCTGGCCAAGGAGCTGGTCATTGTCTTCGATTTCCACAATGCCTTTCACATACAGAAAATGCGTCGGCTGCTCTACAAGTAAGTGACCAACTTAACTCTATCTCAAATATCTCTCTAATATTCTCTTTCACTTGGTTATAGGGCAGCGCGCTGTGATAACATTCGAGCGATACGTTTCCAAACAAATAATGTGGGCCTCGTTGCTGCTGGCAACATGCATAGTGAACATCTGGTTGCCATCGAACAGTAAGAAATCTCATCGATCATCAGCTCTAGCCCATTCATTATCTTCCACCCTTTCAGATGCTTCGTGGAGCCCTTAAAGTTGATTTTGAGCCGCAAAAATCAAGCGTGTCAGATCTTGGATCTGGGTGCCATCGAAGCGCTTACCTATTATGGCCAGGACTTTCTAAAGACCATGGGCAAGCCGCAGGAGTTACTGCAGCTAACGCTGGCCAGCATCAAATATGATCCTAGTCACTATCCCATACTCGGGCTGGATGCCACATTGCTTCAAAAATGTGCCGCCTTGCAGGTGCTCTCCCTGGACTATGATACGCTCAACGATGAGCTCTTGCATACCATACAGGTTTTGCCGTTGCGTAAGCTACTCATTGTTGTGCATGGGCTCGATCAGGAGGAGCATGGCGATGTCTCAGAGGCAGCTTGGTCAAATTTCTCAACACATTTTACGAACATTGAGCTGGTGCTGACGCTTGTCTATGCCTATGAGGCCGTGGAGCAGCTGCAAATGCGCATTCTGCGCCGACACATGCCCGTCACTCACATTCGCATGCTCTTCTGTGAGTTTATGAATCATGAGGCACTCGATTGGATGTCGGTGCACAATAGCGATACTTTGCGCAGCATCTACTACATTGATTCGTTGAGCAAGCATTCCAATATGCGTCACACCAGACGTCAGGATCCCTTTGTCATGTTATCCTGGCGCTGCAAACAGCTCGAGGAGATCGTCGTCCACGGTTACACCATGGATCCGCACAATTTGCTGGGCATCGCACGATTGCGCGGTCGACAGTTGCGACGTCTCGAAGTATCACAAATCGATTGGCAATCCAACAGCGCGGCTCAACCTCTTTTCAACGAGGTGAGTAGCTGGCTATAGTTGATTAAGTTTTCAGAGTTCATTTAAGAATTCTTTTGCAGGAAATGTGCACGTTGTTGGGTCAACAATGGACGCGTGTCGAGCCCGAGCAACTGCCTAGCGAGGCATTCGGACCAGTGGACTACGATATAAGGGATAAATATGTTTATGAATTGATGCGTCAGGATCTGAGCCGTTGAAGCACAACATAAAATCAAATGCAACCAAAAATCGAATAAAGCAACGTCATGCAACAGCAAAAGCATCAGCACCAACAACATCAAAAAGCAGAACAACATGACACGTGATCAAATCGAGCGCATAGAAATTTGTAGCGTTTAGAAAAACTTTTACGTAGGCAACTAAAAAAAAAAAAGAAAATCAAAAAAAAAAAAACTTTAAAACAGGGAAAAGCTCTTGGCTTTTCTGTTAAGGTAAAAAAAAAGAAAAAGTAAAAAGCAAACGATTTTTGATATGTATAACGTAAACACTTTAATAATTGGCAAGCCTTTGTACAACTAACAAATTTGATTTTAACTTTTGTCTTTCGTATGCTAAACTAAGTAAATTTTTAAAATTTCAAATTATTTTGTTCGGCCAACACAAAAAAAAAAAGAAACAAATATGAAAGAATATGTTAACGGGCATATAAAAGACTTGAGCACTTCAAAAATGCAAAATGTAAAACGAATTGTAAACACACATACTAACGGGCAGTTTGTTGTTAACATAATAATACTAGAAAGTTAGAAGAGCAACAAACAGCGACACAAGTAAGATAGTTAGGACAGACGACAAAATGTGAGGGAATGAATGGATGATATGTAGAGAACATCATTTTATAAGCAACAACAACTGTGATTTAAACAACAAAATATAAAAACAAAATGCAAGCAAGCAAGCAAAAGTGAAGCCAGTTACAGCAAACAGCCGCAACAACAACCAATTGTTAAGCAAATTGTCTAGTTAGCTAAGTAAAATATATATATAAAAAAAAAAGATTTAAAAAACAAAAAATCGTGTTGAAAATGTTTGTAAACCAAAAATGAAAAGAAAAATAACTGACCAATGTCAAATTGTTAGCTCAATCACTTGGCAAAACAACAAAAATTGTTAACTTTTGTAATGTATGAAAAGAATATCAAATGTAAAAAGTTTGGCGCTCCATTGTGATAAGACAACAACAACAACAGCAACAACAATTGTAACATCAACAAGAAGATGAGCCATTTGTGTAGTTATCAAAAAGTGATATTAGCAGCTTATGTAAAGCATATTGTAAACAGCGCACGCCTGCAACATATATATATATATATATAAATATATATCTGTATAGCTAAAGTCCAGTTGGTGTGGCGTGTGCTGTTGTAAAGAAAACTTGTTAAACGAGAGACATGCGTTAGCCAGAATTGAATTGAAATCGTGTAAAACCCAAAATGCAATCAATCGCAACACTTGAGTATTTTGTATTTTCGTAGCAACAGGCATTCATTTATACAATAACAACTACTATATATAGTTTACTTATGTTTGCACAAAACAAAACAAAAAGAAAAAAACAACAACAAAAAGAAATGTTAGCTGAAATGTTTGCCAAGACAATTGTCCAACAGGTGCACAGCAGCTGAGCAGCTAGGCAAATCATGTATATATTTATATGTAAATGTATATATATATGTGTAAATGGTACCTGAAGATCACTTGAGCATTTAAGCGAACAACTCACAAAGAACTTTGCTCAAATTTAATATAAAACAAAACAAAAACAAAAAAGTAAATAAACGAAAGACTGAACAAAGGCTCAGCTCGACTTGACTTGGCTCTGTGGCAATTGTTTGATCAATGAACTATCAATTTGATCAACTGGCAAACATGCAGCAGCAGCAGCAGCAACAACAAAATGCGATCTCAAAGAATGAAAAAAAAAAAAAAAAAAAACAAACACACTTTTACACTATCCAACCAGGTGTATATATAACTAAAGCTAAAAAGAACTATGCATGTATTTTTGTTATCAATAGCGAATATTAATTTGTAAAGTGAACAGAAAATTAAGCAATCGTCTATATGTGTGTGTGTGTGTGTATGTGTATGTATATGTATATGTATTTGTGTATGTACAACACAATGTAATTTAGTTTAGCCTAGTACATACCAACAACAAACAACAACAACTAAATGTGATAAACGTGTCATGCTGCTTCCAACAACAAGAACAACAAACAACAGCCAGAAGTGCACCAAAGATGAAACACATGAATATATATACACATATATAACTCTATATATATATCTATATATCTACCTATGTATGATCTTTAACAAAAGTGAATAATTGTAGCTCCGACCTTATTGTTTTAACAATCCAATGCAAAAGTATTACAATTCATTCAAAAAGCAAAAACACTTCCAAAAACGCTGCGTATGAGTAATGTTTCTTTTTCTATACAAAAAACGAACACTCGAAATGAAGAGAAAAAACAAAATAAGTATATATATATTTTATATGCCATTTATTGTATTTAAAGCAACAACTTTTTGTAAATCATTCCACTCACACGCACACACACACACATACACACAACACTAAGCTAACGTATGTATTAGAGCAAATGTAAAGGGAGCACTAAGACAAACAACAACAACAACAAGCAACAGCCAGTGCATTAAGAACAACAACAAATTTATATATATGCAAGTTATGCTTAAATAAGAGATAAATAACAAATAACATAAGCGCAAAAAAGTGTATAGAAGAAAGCTGTGATAAAAAAAAAAAAAAAAAAAAAAAAACAAATCCAACAACACAAAACACACAAACAACAACAGAGTAAGGAGAAAAGTATGAACCAGAAGAAGAAGAGAGTTTATAGAGTACACAAAAGCCAATGCGAAACATATGCGACCAACCAAAGGTTAACAACAAAATAAACAAACAACAAAGAAATGTTTAAGAACACAAGTAGAAAGGGGAGACAAATGGTTAAAACAGTTGCTCGTTTGGAGTTTATATTGAAAATATGCAAAATATGTTAGCCTAGCGAAAGTAAAAACAGAAAATAAATAGCAAGAAGAGCAGTAAGAACAGATAATGAAGTGTTTAAGCAACAACAACAAGTGAGAAAAATGTGCACATAATGAAAAAGAGAAAACAAATTATCTATGCTTAATTTTATGTCAAAAACTAAACGAAAAAGAAAACTTATTTTAAAATGTATACTTTTATTTGCAAGCTTTTTAAGTTGTAAAAGTTAAAAAAAACTTAAACGAAAAAAAAAACATTTATAAGCTTCTATGAAAAGCCAATTAAATAAAATATTTAGAGAAAGCAACAAAAACAACAGCAATTTTTGTGGCATATGCAATATCATAAATTTAAGCAAAGTTACAGCAGCAAAAACAAAAACTATATATATACACCACAATTAAAAAATTTATAAAAATAAAATGCAATAAAAAAAGCAAAAAAAAAAAACGAATACTTGACAGTAGCATTGAAAATGTATCAAAGAAAATTCTAAATAAAATTCAATAAACCGCGTTTCAAAATTTAACACAAAAAGGTTTGGGCATTTAAAAGGAAGCCAAAGAACTTTATAGTTAGGGAGGGAGACAGTTCAGTTAAAAAATATTACACAAAAAAACTTTTTTAAATGTTTTATATTTTTTAATGACAATTTATATAGTATATAGCTATTATTCTTTCACTATACAGCAAATCTCTAAGGAATGTCAATCTTGGAGCCGCTCTATATACATTTGTATATTACTAATGTGCAGAGCAAACCCATTTTCTATCTATTTTTACCTACCTGTGTATATTTACCCAAACTTCCTTAACTACATTTGATTACGGTAAGTAAGCCCTAAGGTAACGCTTTCATACCGCAATAAATATATAATAAAGAGATAAACACCCTGTAGAAATACTGACACATGCACACACACACACGCACACTCGCAGCAATACAAAAGTATTAAAAACAATAAACAAAACTGGATAATAGCCTTAATATGCCCCTATGGGCGACTTTGTGGCTGCAAATATTATCGCATGGTTAAGATAATAAATATGACACGCCCACCGACCCACACCCTCCCACCCTCGCCCCATCTCTCTCACTTCGCAAGCAATTTTCAATGCATTCTTCTATATTGTTGCCTACTTCAGGGCGCTCGCAGCAGCTGTTACACAATCAAAACATCAACAAAAGTCAGACGCACACAGTCACAGAGTCGCTCACATACATACATACATACGGAAGTCCATAAAGGCACACACACACCCACATACATGTACACCCAACTTACGAGAGCGACAGAGAGAGGGACAGAGAGAGAGAGAGAGCTAAAAAGCGAGGCAGCGCTTGAGCTTTTCCACTATGCAAGCAAAAGTCCTTGAACTTTTGACCTTGTTTTGCAGAGTAACGGTTGTTATATAAGCGACAGCTGCATTATGCAACTCGGCCGCAGTGCTTGTTGAACTGTAAACGCCTCTGATAAGAAAAAAAGCAGCCTTATGTGCAGATAACGTTTGTTGGCTGAGTGACTGCGCTGAAAGACTTATCTACCTGTTGGCCAAGCGGACAAGCGAGCGAGCGAACGAGCGGATGTTAGAATAGAAAGTCGACAGCAATTCACGTAATAGAAATATGATATATGTACATGTGATTCCCAGGTGCTACTTTTAGTTCAATATAGTTTCCCATACGATTTTGGGTACGTGCAAACAGCGCACACAGTTTGTGAGGCACTAATAGCGAGCAGTGCTGCTCAAACTTCTAGCGCAAAGCTCTTGAGCACAATGTTGTGGATACCCAGTGAAAATTGATTGGCCAAAGGGGGGTATATTGAATGTATGACTAAAGTAATTGTATATATCTATATATATACTTAAGAATATTTCACTATTATTTGAAAGGAAAAGTTAACTAAAACATATAGTTTAGAGGGTAGAGAAATCTCCGACTCTTCTATTGACAGAGTCTGTAGAGTATACACACATTTTGGTACAGGGTATCTAGATAGTCACCCTTTCATAAACTAATTGCAAGTTAATTTATTTATATTGATTCGCACAGCCTTCGTTCGCCTTTTGGCTGCATTTAACGCTCTAGGCATGATTGATACGTCGAATATTTGAGACATAGCGTAATGGCGTTGTATGAGTAACAAACGCCCGGTATCTAAGCAAAGAGTATAATTCATACAGAGTATATACATGCACACACTCACACACACACTTATATAGGTTGCTGAAGGAAAGCTTCATAGTTGCAGCAGCCGCTACGTGAAAAGAGAGAGGGAGAGAGAGCGAGTGAGAACGAGAGGGATGACAGCTGCGGCATCGGCGCACGCTCTCTCAATCGCTTGCGCTCTCGCTCTCTCTCTCTCGCTCTGGCCGTATGGCCGCAGTTGCCCGTTGATTTTCGCACAGTCGAAAATTTGTTAGCAGCACGAAAGAAGCGCAGCAAGTGAAGTGAAAGAAAAAAAAAAGCAGAGAAAAAATCAACAAACATTACATGAAAATTTTTAAAAACAAAATTTAAGACGTGTGTGTTTTTTGTACAACCTTTTTCGTAAACTAATACAACATAAATCGCATTTAAAAAATAAATTTTTGAAACATTTTACTCCCAAACAATAAACGAAACGACACGAAAAGCTCTAAACGAATTAATTAACCAACCCAACGTGAACTAAAACTTTAGACTAGCTGCATTCTTAACTTGCTACTAAAGGTGAGTGCAAGCAGTGTGTTGCATGCAACGCGTTGTCTGTGTCATACATATTTATGACTAATTCAAATTTACGCGCTCTCTCCCTCTCTCGCTCTGGATAACGCTTGTTGTGACGTAACGATTTTTGTGCGTGTGTGTGTGCATGTGTAAAAATATCTCAAATATTGCTCATACGCCGCTACGCTAAGCATTAACAACAACAACAAACAGTAGCCATAGCTCAAGTCACACAGAAGTCCAACTCTCTTGGCACACATTTCAATAATAAACTAAAGCAGATTCTCTTCCCTTTCCTATACTCATTCGCTATCCCGTTCCCCTCCCCCTTCTCTTATTTGCACTCGCTCACTTCTAAGGCGCTTAAATAATAATAAAGCAAGCCATGTGAATTGCCAGCTCTGCCCTCCGCCTACTCTCCCTCTCCCACTATCATTCCTCATTCTTCTTTCCTTGGCGCCTGCCAGTGTTGCCCCATTTATGCAAAATCAATCGGCAGCCAATTGCCCAAAAGATGCGGCGCGACACTCACGTGTATGTGTGTGTGTGTGTGTGTACATCTGTGTATGCATGCAGTTTTGTCGTTTTAATTGGCAAGCGAGTTACTCACTCACACACAGACACACACACACATGCATGCGCTTGGCAATCAGTTGTTTATAAATAAACTGTGCACAACAATCAAAGCAAAATTTATGCCGGCAAATGTTTTGACTCGATTTTAATTGCGATTCTAAACGGTTTATTGATTGTATTTATTCGTGCACTCAATTTTGCTTCTAGCATTGAAATATTTTACTGAAATGGGCTATAGACTAGACTTCTGTTGCTTTAGTCATAGTCATAAGTGCTATAATTAACCTGTTTCATTTTATTCCATTTATTTACAGAAAACAACAATAATAAACGATGTTTGCATTGTGGTATCTGACGTTCGCCGTTGACGAAATACGGTAAGTTCTAAACAGTTTGAGAGTCATTGCTGGAAATAGTGGGACACTTTGTGTTGCATATTTTTTGGCGCAAAGAAAAATATTAATTTTAAATGAGATAACTGTTGAGTGGTCTATGTTTACTTAACGTTAGACACGGTAGAGACTTATCGGCTCAAATTCTATATAGCCAACGTAATCAGCGAAACAAATATATGGTCAGACTTTTCACTTCTTATAGTAATAATGAAATATTGAATTTAAGTTAAGCTATATATGCAGGTATTTAAAAATCTAATAGATCTAATAAATCTATAGATCTAATTACTCTAATTAATATGCTAATTTCAAAGCTTAGCAACAAAAGTTGTAAAAACTTAATATTCTTTCAATACGTCAACTGATTTATGGGTTTCGTGCTTAATATATGATAACGTAATATCCCAGTATTTAAATTCTCTGTAACATAATCACATTTAAGCACATCACATTTCAAAGCTAAGCAACCATATTTAGTAAAGCAAAAGCAGAACAAGAGAAAATTGTGCCTTTTGTATTTATCATACATATATTTGTAGATTAGAAGCCCCTGTATTACATAAAAAATCTAATATTATCCTACCTTTGCTTTTATTTTATTTGTCAATCGATAAAAGTGTTAAATTTTACTGCTAACTGTAAACTATAATCTTCCCTGCTTAACAGTAATGGGTCAATATGGGTACACTCACGA
Organism: Drosophila mojavensis; assembly: GCF_018153725.1. Taxonomy (NCBI): domain Eukaryota; kingdom Metazoa; phylum Arthropoda; class Insecta; order Diptera; family Drosophilidae; genus Drosophila; species Drosophila mojavensis. Next base: position 2,070,219 of record NW_025318899.1, on the reverse strand, counting down.
TTTGTAATCTAAGCAATCACACTACTTTGTGGCTTTTCGGATTTGTGCCGAAGATGTGCTAAATATACACATGGCAGTAACATAGTGCATTTGTTACTGTCACATGATAATATTACCCGATTTGTAGTTCCTATAAAACAGCAACAAAAAGATATTAATAAACGACAATCTACACACACTCTCAATCAACCGGCTTTTGGCTTTCGCTTGCCGGTTATAGCGCTCATAATGATAACTGCAATTAGCAACGGAAACACACACAAGAACGTGCACACACACACATACACATATACACTGACACACTGGAACTCGAACTCAAACTCAGTGAAATTAGCAAATTTGCCAAAATAAAAAAATTTGTTTTTGATAGCTTCTTCTCTTGTTGTTATCTGAGCTCTGTGCCATTGTTTAATTAGCAAAAAATAATAATGTGATAATTGAAGTTTGGCAGCATTTCAGTATCCAGTCCAAGCTCGAGGGCGTATACGTAATATCGCTCAGGTACTTAGCGCCTGTATTTGTTTGCTTATCTATTTGCCGTACACGAGTTTATGTATATAGCTAAATTTTTCTATTTTGTATTTTTTCTTTTTGGCGTACGTGACAATGGGAAAGTTTTGAGAGAGTTTTTTGACCAAATCAAAATGACGCTTCTAGACTCATTTTTATTATAGCAAATGTTTTGAGATCTGTAAAATTTCCCAAGCATTTGCCCAGCCAAGCGTTAAGCCATTTCCTGTGAATGCACTTTTTGTCTGGTGCAGCGGCTGAGCTCTATGTTGTTTAGACTCGATTTGCTATTGCACAGTTCTAGTTTGCATTAGATTTGTTTAGTTTGGCAATAATGTTGTTTTGTTAACTTTATTGCGAATGCTGCTGACGCAGAAACATTTTGAATTATTATCTGATTTTTTTATTGCTTGCAATAAACAAAATACTGGGCTTTTGGGCACATTTGTCTCTGCTGGCAGCAGTTGCATAGCTTTTATTAATGCTGGCAATGCCTTTGCTGTTGCTACAGTCGGATTTTTATTCAATAATTATTTCTACAGCTGAACTTATAATTTACATATGTACTTTATTTATAAACTTTACATATTGTCTTCCCGCTTTGTAGGATAGCGTTGCCATCTCGGTTTTTGCTCAACTCTTTTCTCATTTCTTCTTGCTCCTTCTTCTTTGCCACATAAGCTCTGGCAGCTCCCTTTTTATAGCAAGTTATGTTTGGACTGATTTAATTAAATTCAAACTGGAATAAACAATTAATTTTATGGAAATAAACGATTATACAAATCAATACATTAAATACCCTTTGCATATTTTATTTATTATTGCTTCAACTACATATGTTCAAGATCACCCTGTTGCAGAGCGTTGCCATTTTGCTATTTTCCCCGATTTTTATAGGGTCACACTCTTTCATTTCTTCCTTCTTTTCGCGCTTGTTCCTTGTGGAATTCAACTCGCAAATTTATTTCAGCATCATACATAAATTATCCAATTTAAACTATTGCAATTTGTTTATAGTGTTAAACTGTTTAAATTAATTGAGGGTGAGTTGAATTATATGGAAAATCGAAGAAATTCGTATATTTCCTCGTAAGCAAACAGCAGAAATTTCTGGAAGTTTCGGAAGAAGAAGACGTATCAACGGCGCATTTTTCGGCTATTTTCTGTTTTATATAAATTCTTTAATTATTTCTTTTGATTAGTTTGTAATTTTTATTTTATTGTGTTTTAATTTACTTTTGTTTTTACATTTTTATTTTGTTTGTAGCAAACGTTTGGCCTGGCTTTTTAGTTCCAATAAGCCAGCCGCCCAGAAAGCGTTAGACAATAAGCCTGCAACACCTGCACCTGCAGCAGCACCAGCACCCGCTCCAGCACCGACTGTTAAGCCTAGTCCAGCTGCAGCTCCTGCAAAACCCAGTTCACCTGCGCCATCACCTAAACCAGTAGCAGCGACTGTTGCGGAACCACCAAAGCCAGTTACTCCTCCGAAACCAGCAGTTGTCCAGCCAGCGCCTACACCAGCTCCAGCTCCAGCCCCTGTTGTAGCTCCTACAGTTGTACCTAAACCAACACCTGCAGCGCCCAGTTCACCTGCCGCTCCAAGCACACCTACTGCACCCAGCACTCCACCTAAGGCCGCAGATTCTGCCAAGATGCCGATTCCCTTGCCGAAATCCTTGACCGAGGCCAATACCAATGGCAATGACAACTCGACGAATGGCAATGCCGCCCTAAATGATGTCAGTCTGGACAAGAAGCTCTTCGATGCAAAGCTGCCGGCCAGCAAAGTTCCGAAAGTGGACCAAGAACAGCTTAAGGATGCCAGCAAGGATTTCATTCATGGCGAGGCGAACGCCTTTGTGCAGTCCATCAAGGAGGCACAGCAAGCGGGTTATCGGTAAGCAAAAAAAAAACACCAACCGCGAAACACCCACGCAACATTTTGTACATTTTCAATTTTTAGTGGCTTATTTTAAGTTGTTCTTTTTTAATTAGTTTTCGCGCGCTGACAAAAAACTTCCGCATGGCAGCCGCAGCCGCAGCCAGCGAGCGAACGTGCGATGAGTTCAACGAACTCTCCTGACTTCTTGTCGCTAAAATAGTTGCCATGTGGCAGCAGCCGACGGGCGGACAGCGCTGCACCATCACCAGCAACAACAAATATACGACTGTAATAATGCACCATGCTTCATCATCATCGTCATCATCATGAATGACATAATGATGATGAGTTTGCTGCTATTGCTGTTGTTGGTGACGATGACGTTGTTTATTTTAGTTTCATGTTCTGTGCTTGGGCGGACAGCTCTTGGCAACTGGCATCAACTGCCTGACTGCCTGCCGGCGCTGTGGCTTGCACTTTATTCTTGGTTATTTATATACCCTGTACATAATGTTAGTATAGTTGTGTATGCACTTGCCAGCAGAATACTTTCGATTTCATAATGTTTGCACAGGCTTTAAAATTCTAATCAAACTCTTTAGAAGTTAAGTACCACATTGTTATCGATTACAAAGCTGTTTAGTAGCTTCTGTTAGCTTGAACTTATATAATCTTTATTCTTATCATAATTTAAAACGATATCAACAGAAAAAAATCGATGAATGAAATTCTTCTTTTCTTTTAGTTAGTTATTGTAATCGATAATATGTTCAATTAACATTATCTATTGCTATTAAACTAGATAGTAAATTAGTAAAAATCGATAACTAACAGATTTATAGCGATAGCAAAATGAATAGTTTAGTCGCTTCTGAATCATCTTACAATATATCTCTCTCATTTTCATTTTTTGTCAGTCCGGCGCTCTCGCTCTCCCTCTATCAGTCTCGCTCTCCGATATTAGAGCTCAAAACGTTTTTATTGATAACTAAACTTATCTATCATAAAATCAATAAAAATCGATTAGCAACTTTTACGAGCTGACATACTTTTACATTAAAGGTTCTCTCGTTGAAAATAGAATATCATCTCCGATGCTCACGAAGTCTTCGATTACTAATACAAGCATAAATACTAACCATATAAATATTTCATTTTTGTTTTCCAACTTCACAATTTATTGATTTAATTTATTATTGTAGGGTCTGCATAAAAAAAGAGCCGACTAGTTAACACTAAATACTCAATTAATAAGAGCTCACAGCTGGCTACAGACCCACAAAATGCCGAATTGATTTCCCATTAATATTAATGGTGTAAACCTTGCACGCGAGCCTTGCACTTCAGCCACCTGGCTCAAGGATGTGACCCAAAGCAGCAGAGAGTCCACATACCTTTGGGCAATGCGCCAAAAATAATCAAATTTTCAAAACGAAAATGAAAATTGAGCGAAACTAAAAAGAAAACCTATGCAAATACAACTCGAGTGGTGCAGCGGTGCGACGGCAGTTTTTGTCGCCCGCCTTCCGTCCGTCTGTGCGTCCGGGTCACATGATCTGCCCCATGCCAAGTTTATATTTAAACGTGGCATCTTTTGGAAACGCAGCGTTTGTCGCCGGGCAAAAGATTTACTTGAAGATTTATGATATATATGGACGTATACCCTAGCTGGGGGGATATTGTAACAAATTGTTGTTAAATGCGGAACGTATTAGTGGAGAGTTATTGAAGTGTATGGAAATGTACGCTCCATAAATATATCTACTTGATCAGTGCAAACAAGGTTCTTTTTATAGGAATAGATATTTATTAATATCCATTTTATTGGAAAATCAGAGAAATGCTAGAGAAATTCTTTTGTTTGTTTAGTTAAAAGAGTGTATTAATGATGGATCTTTAAGTGTATTCAGGATAGCTAGAATATGAAAGTATATTATCTAAGGTTTCAGAACTCTGAATTCCGTTTTGCATCATTGCTGATCAGCCCATGTGGTGTTCTACTGAAAGACCCGAAATTTCAAATATAATTTAGCTAATTTAAAAATCTTTGCCTCTAAATCTCACTGTTATGATTTAATCATATAATGATATAATAATATATTTACCATATAATATAAGTATGTCACAACAGAAAAAAAGTATGTTAAGAGCTTTTTGACAAAATTTGCTATAATTTTAATCTAATACACTAAAATTAGTGCTCTATTCAGGAGTGCTCGACTAGGAAATACCTTGAACGCTGCGAAGACCAAGCCTTCCAGGATTACAGGATGAGGGGGCCTAGAGAGACAGAGTTTCTGAAAATTTATGATCCTTTCCTTTGGGTGCTATAAAAATTACAAAATGCGTATTTTGTTCGCCGACTAGGGTATTTGAAATTCGTTGTTTTTAAAAGGTTTTACAATTTTGGGGTTTTATAATTTTTGTAGTTTTCATTTTATTTAATTTTTTGATCATTTTGATTTCTTTGTGTATTTGAAAATTTTTGTCTTTCGGCTTGTGTGCGGCAAATTGGCTGTGCAACGTTGCAGCCGTTGCCTGCTGCAGCGACACCAACTTAAATTTAGACTAATGTATATAATATATATAATATCTGTAGTATATGAAGACTATATAGCTTTAGTGCATTTGGCGTTGCGTCTCATGTCCAATTGCTCGAGCTCAAATGATGGACAGCGTTCGTCATTTGGACTGCTCAAATCTGTGTTGGACAATACATATATGTATATATATACAAGACAACTATATATGTGTCTATATAATTAGATATAGTTATATACATTTATTATATATGTGTGCGTTAAATCTTGCTCTTCTTTTTTCATCTTTTTGGCACACGCGTTTGCAAATTGATTTTGGCAAGCGTCGCTTTTGAAGTGCTGCCAAAATATTGTTTAGCAAACAAACAAAAGGCAAAAGTAAAAATCGTATGACAGAGCTTTTAGCAGATTGTATAGCTGACAAAAAAAAAAAAACTATTATACATATATATATCTTTGCCTGTATATGTATCATATCTGTTGCATGGAATCGAATTTTTTGTTTCGGCTAATTGTCCGGATAGCGAGCACATTAATTGAACTCGTGCCTGGCTGCACACAAATTGAACTAATTAATAACACATTGCCACAAATGATTTACTAAATTTTCATTTAATTTGTTGAAAATACATATATGTATGTGTATATATATGATTTTTACGATATTCACTTCCCAATTGCCTTGTCTGTTGTATTTTCCTCTCACTCTATGATTCAATTGTGCAAACAAATGCCGATTCTTATGCAATTCATATTTCAAGTTCATGGCACGCCCAGCCCGCCAGCAGCCAACACACACACACGCCACCCCAGCTGTACTCGTGCACATGCCAAATGCACTGACTAGGCACTGAAATATGACTAGAGATATGATCGAGCTTGCATAACAATGCTATAGATACCTTATAAACTCTGTTGAGTAAGTTGCTAACTGTAATCATAAGATTACAGTTGAAGCTTTTTATATATTGCTAAACATTCTTATAATAATAATAATGTATTATAGTGATAATAGTATTATATACATTTCTACCAACTTTCAACTGCTTTAGTTTGTGTACCAAAAATTTACTCTATTAACAAGTTGCAGAAACTAAGCTCTAAGAGCTTTAACTATTTACCTATGCCTTATAGGCGCTAGAACTTTATGGCACTCAGTTGCATAGCACACATACGCCTCATAGGTCCTACGAGTTTATTGCTGCTGTTTTACAACTTTATAGCTGCCCTTTTATAAGCCATTATACTTGGTCATAAAATAGAAGCAACTCTGTAAGAAATATCAAATCGTGATTTAAATTTCAGCAAGTTTAATGAATGTATTTTTTGTACATTCGTATAATTACTATTTGCTCTAAGTTTTCTTTAGTATGCTAAATGCTTTCTTAACTATATGTGAAAGCTGGCTGCTGCCTCCCTGACTGCCTGACTGCCGGCTAAAGCTATCGAAAACATTGTTTGTCAGCATTTTCAAGGTTGCTGCCAGCCCCCTGCGAAAGTACTATATATACATATATATATAAAGTCTCTTATATATGTATATATATGTATTTGTTTTGTATAATATCTATTGTCGTTGAAAGCTGCTGGGATTTACGTAATCTCAGCGCCACTTGGGAGCAGCAATTGAAAACGAAAGCAAAACAAATATAAAGAAAAAAGTTGAGAAGGCCAAAGAGAGGCGTTTAAATTTTGAGGTTATGTAAGCAGCAGCAAGCAAGCAGGCAGCATCCTGCTCCTGCTGCCAGTTGACATTGTATTGTATGGTAAATGTCAGCGAAAGATATCTAATATTTCAATCTGTCGGAATTTTATAGAATTTAATTTAATTTTGAAATAAAGATAGATATATGTTTAGATGGGTGTTTTTTGTTGCATAAAATTCATTTGGCATCTGTTCAAATATGTATGTGTGTATATCTTTTTTTATATATATGTATCTATGTTCGATACAGTATTTAGAAGTGTCTGTTTCGATGTTTACGATCAAGCAGGTTGCTTTTACCTTGTATACGCATATAGATAAAGCATATGTATCTATATACATGAATATATACCCAAAGACAAATTTTTATGAGCATTTCAAAATCAAGTTCAAGAATTTCAGAAACCAAAGCATAGTCATATGCATAGATATATAGATATACATATGATTTATGTTAGTTTGCTTATAGTTGGTATATAAACTAAGTGAAAAACATGTGTTACATGCTGCCCACCTTACTGATGCTATACAGAATATATACATATACATATATCTTTTCTAGCCCTTACATTTCGAATAATCTTTATATATATATTAATATATAATAGTTTTCAGCTGACTGGTTTCCTGTTGTCTTTTATATTATACATTTTATATTATATATAATTCATTAAATATTTTCTCTATGATAGTGCCAAAAATCTCTTTTGATATGTTCATAGTTCTATTATAAATGTAGAATGCGGGTTAGCTGGCACGTCTGCCTCTGCACACAGTACGAACTGTTCACAGTTCTTGAAACTGTTCCCCCTACTCCCGCATGCCGTTCTCACTCGCACACATTCGTATGTGTAGATGTATATGTGTATTTGCCAACTTTTTTCTTTTCGGTCGCAGCTCAGCTGTTTTTTGAGTAGTGCAAATACTGACACTAAGCTAAAAAAAATAAGAAAAAAGAGCAACGCAAATATAAATAAATGTACTCGTATGGGCTTTAGTTACGCCCTGGGAACAATAAATTTCGATTAACTTTGATTACTTTCGTCAGGCTCGTCACGGGCCCAGCCCGCCGTTATAACTACTACTTGAGTGTCGTTATAAATTAAATACACTGTTGCATGTGTATTAGTGTTCCTCAATAATTAAGCAATGAATGGGTGTGTGTCTGTGTGTGTGTGTCATGTGAGGCAGGCATCGTTAACTCTGCTCAGTCAGCACAAGCAGCGCCAGCAGCACGCCCCCATATAGGCTGGCCATATAATCCGGCGCTGCAGTCGCGCCGCTAACTGTACATAATGTTCTCTTGGTATGCGTGTGTGCATTTAGTTGCAAGGCGACACATTTGTCTCTCTCTCTCTTTCTTTCTCTCTCTCGTTCGGTCTCTGCTGCCTTCGCCACATATCCGCACCCACTCGTACACAGTTGCATTGTTGCAAACACTTTCCTTTTTCGCATACACTTACACTGCACAACAAGGTAAAGCGATTGGCCGTACTGCTTACACTTGCTGCCGGCTAAAGCTTTCTAGCCATATCACTTCTCTTTCTCGCTCGCATTTTATGAATAAAACGCAAAGCTTTATTTTGTTTTTTCATTTTGTCATACGTCACGTCCTACGTCAATTGCTAGGCCACTAATACAGGCGCACAGTGGCAGCAACAGCAGGCAACAGCATTCAGACAACGTAACAGGAGGCAGGCCTCACGCACACACGCATACACATGAGCACAGTTGAAATGCCAAAGCAAAGCTTTTTTGCTCGTCTCTCTTTCTCGCTGCCTGCGCTCACATCTGACTGTGTGTGTGAGTTGAATAGTTTGAAAGTGAAAGAAAGAAGAAGGGTGCCGCTGTCGTTGCTGCCTCTGCTAGCGCTGCTGCTGCCGGCGTCGCGGTCATACTGACAGTCGACTGCAGCTGAGCTAAAGAACAAAATTTTCTGATCATTGTAACGTTGGACGTTGAATTCTACGGTTGCAAAGGTGAGCCGTTCTCCAAAGAAAAAAAGAATAATCTAATACCATAAAGACAATCAAGTGATATAAAATTATTATAGATATACATAGTTAATATATAATAATCATAAAATAAAATAAAATTATTTTAAGTGTTGTGAGATCTGAACGTTTATGCAATAGGATGTGTCACCCAACTCTTAATTACTTTTGCGGTCAGTCGAAAGTGCAGTTTGCCAGCTTTTATTATATTTTGCATGTGCCAAAAGCGCAACGAAACCGGTTACCGGCATAAAAATTAAAAAATACAAACAAAAATTATTTCTCAATATAGATGCAACGTTTTATGGCGGTGTATCCATATTTTTATTCTCGGCTCTGTCTTCCAGCCGCTTTTGCAGTTGCGAAATGGGAAAAAAATAAAACTGGTTTTTGCCCTAAGGGCAGAGCTAGCAGGGCTTTGTGGCCAGCCTTTAGGCAGCTGCTGTGCAACTGTTGAGCGCGCTTGCAATTTCGTTGCTGAACACAATATACAAACAATACAAAAAATATACCACTATCTATCAACGATAACAAGAAAAAAAAACACTAATTACGACTGGTGCCAAAAGATAAGAGCTTTAGCAATAGTTATTACCAAAAAAAAATAGAAAAAAAGTTAAAAATGTGTGCAATCAGCATTAGCGACACTTGGCAGTCTTCGCCGCCCGCCACGCCCACCGCCCTTAGCTGGCAAACTGTATTACAAATAAGCCTTGAACTTGCTACTACGAAACAACAAAGATATATAGGTATTTCGCGGTCATTGCCAAAGCGCATTGCATAATCACTTATCGCATAGGCAGACACACACACACACACTCACACAGATAGCCATCGACACCCACACCTACAGTAATGGCCAAAGATATTGTATCAGCTGAACATTAGCTAGCATCCAGCTTTGCGTTATATAAGCTCTACAGTTTGACAGGCAGCGTAAATTACTTGCACCCCAGCCCCTGGCTAAATTTAGTAAGCAGCTAAAAGTCGAGTTGCGGCTAAAAATACGGGACCAAAGCAAATAAACATAATCAAAGCATATATATACATACATAAGTATTATATATGTATACATGCGGTATATATGAATCAATACCTGCGCATATATTTATAGCCGCGATATATTATCCAGTTGAGAGCTACAAAAAATAGAATCGAAATTGTTTAGGGAAAAAGCTGAGTTGTTTATTTGATTTTATTGTTTATTTTATTTTTATATATAGTTTATTTTTTCCCTAACAGCGAATCGCGCAAATTTGTTATACAAATTGCTGAGCCAACCGTTAATTATTCAATTGAAATCTATTAAAGCGGTCGAGAGAAAAAGAGAGAGAGGGAGTGATAGAGAAGCAATAGCTTAAACAACGTTTGCATTGGAAAACCTCTGACGGCAATTTTCACGCTTTTCTGTATTAAAGAGTAAACAAAAGCGCGCTCCAGTTGCTAACTAACTGTCAAGAGTTGCATAATCCCAAAAAAAATATAGGGGTTGGGTTTGGAGCTTCGGCTAGACAGGAAATTAAATTGCACGACTAGTTGCCTCTCATTCCCACCAACACAGGCACAGCAACAAAAAAAACTGCCAGCTAGACGAATCCACATATATGAATGTGCGGGTGTGTGTTTCTGTCTGTGTTGCTTTGGCAGCGAACCTCAAAACAAATAAACAAACTTTTGTAATTTCAGTCACAATGTGTAAACAAATCACGAGCAGCTAGCACAATATATTGGCCTGCTACTGTAGCAGCAAAGCTGCGGTGCAAGCTTTTATCGCGCGCGCACAGGACTTTCTTGTAGCTTTCAGTCTTATCAAAGCTGTAACGGGCTTTTAACAGGGCTGTTAAATAACATCAACGTTTGCAGTTACGTTCAACAGTTACAGTAGCAGCTGAAAAAGTGTGCCTGCCTCGCGACTGCAGTTGTTCTTAACAGTTACTGTAAAGTTAGAGCCCACTGTTGCAGTTATATAACATAAAATGATACAGTATACTGTTGCTGTTGCTGCTGCTGCTGCAGCTAAATGACTGTCGCGTCTGTCCCATTTGTACGCTGATTGTCTTCGCAGACATTTTATAAATCAACGACATCCGGGCAATAAGCGCAAAAATTCTTGCGAAATTTATGACACAAAATGAAACATAAGCATATATAGTATATAACCCGCTCTTTCGCTCTGCCTTATTGAGCCTTTGCCAAAAGAATTTTAATTAAATTAGCAACAAAATTCATCAAATATATATTAATTTATTCTTTCAACTCTTGAATAATGCGGGTATGCTGCAGCCCTCTTACTGCTCCCCCTTACAAGTATAGGGTATTTATTGCTTGTTGCTGGCTGAGCCTTAATATTTTAGGGTGGTTACTAAATACTTGATAGAGGGTAGACTTAAGTGTTTGATGAGGCATGAGGGCGATCAGTTAACATTTTCAGAGCTAATTAAGTGGCAAAATTCTTGACGCTAAGTGAATTTTCAATGGATATTTTCGCATAGCTATGGAAAACTGCTTGCAAAGTATCCTTTTTTGAATGAACAATTTCCAATACGATTTAAATGATAATAAATACGTAAAAAATCCTATAATTTTCTGTATTTATTAAGAAATTCTAAAAAAAAAATATATATATATATATATATTTGTATTTTTAAAAAGCTTTCTATATATAAAGTAGCAGCATTTGTCCTATTTCCCAGTTACTCGTATAATTTCCCATTATTTATTTAAAAACTAAAGAAAATACCTCAACATTTGGCATGATTCCCAACTATATATATCTATAGATATACCATTGGATAAACTATATTAAGCTTTTCCCATTATTTATTAACATTAATTTCTCCATGAATAAAATAACGCAACATTTGCAACATTTCCCAATCGTATTAAGCCATAGCTCTATGTCTGCCGCTTGTCATTAAACTGTTTCGATTTGCGACTTGTTTTCCAATGGCAATTGCAATAGCAATAGCAATTTCCCGTTACATTCGCGCACGTTTTGTTTTGGGCCACGTCAATGTCGTTGGCCAAATACACTTGGCGCACTTGTCTGCATCGCCTGCCAATTTCTTTGTGCAATCGCGTTAAGCGCAGCATGGTTCCCCGTTTTGCAATTAAGTCACACACACATGGACTTTTAGAGAGGGACAGGGAGGGGGTGACGGATGACAGGCAAATACCCCCGTCGAGTTTCGAGTCTTTGGTTCAATAACCCATGCGATTTGGCCATAAACTGGGAAATTGCAGTAAGTCATTGCATTTTGGCTGCCAGTCAAATGCGATTCTTGGCCAGGCTTTCGCTTTCGTTATACCCTGTATTTCTTGGAAGTGGCTCAAGGGGTAACTTCATTTTAAAAGATATTTCCTTTTTTTTATAGTTGCTATATTTTCCTTATCATAAAAGAATATATATTCCACAAAATCAGCCCCAAAAAATCAACAATTATTTATGCTCTATAATAAATCTCGCTTTCCCATTTTTCTCCCACACACACTTTATTCCCCTTATGAATTTCCCCGTAAGAAATTCCGCATTTTTGCTAGATAACAGTAGAAAGTTATTTTGAATCTGTCATCTGCAACGATGGCTGTCTACAGGGTATCTGCTAGTCGATCACTCTCACTCCCTTGCTTGCCGCCCGTCTAGGCTGTCTGTCTAGCCTTTAGCCAATAGAGCTGAGTTGGCCCAAAGTGGACTATCTTATCCGCCTCGTCAGCTGTTTGCTGCGAGATCAACTTTTCGCTACGTTTCGCTTTCGAGCTTCGACGCCGGCAACTGCAGTCGGCAATCTCTGTTAGCTTATCAGCTGACTTGGCCAACTCTCCCTTGCACACATTCTCTGGCTCTCTCTCTCTCTCTCTCTGTCGCTCCCTCTCTCTTTCTCTGTCCCTCTCTCTTTCTCTGTCCTTCTCTCTTGGCTGTCTTTCTCTCGCTATTTCTCTGCCTGCGTTTGCTGTGAGGCATTTGTTAACTTCATTCAACATTCGCGTATCACAGTTAACCGTTAACAGTTGCCAATTTCAATTCGCGTTTATTTAACGCGCTCTCGTTCGCGTCATTCGTAATAACGGGTTATAAAGTAGAGCCTGAGCCATAAATTAAATAGATGATATATAATATTTGTAGTGAAAACTCGCTTGACATAGACAAAATCTTTATTCTAGATTGCTTAAATAAATAATAGAAAAAATAATTTCAAATTAAATTAAATTGAGTCTTAAAAAAAAAATTATATTTAAAATTAAAAAAAAAAAATTAATAAAATAAAAAAGGAAGAAAATTTAATAATAAAAATTACCTAATAATAATAAATGACTTTAAAAAAAAAAATAATTTTGTATAAAAATAAAATTCATATGAACTTAAAAAAGCTACAAATTTGAAAAAATAATAAATTTAATTAAAAAATATTATTTAGAAATTCCACAAATGCTTAAGGCAAAAATTCTATAATAATTCTTGAAACTCAATACGCTCAAGCGGGTGCTCACTGTATATAAAAGTGTATAAAAAACCGTCAACAATTTGCTTAGCTGTGCTTAAAAAATTGAATTTAAAGCTGCATCCTGTTTGCGTTCCTTTTGTTGCCGTTGTCAGGGTTGTCACGTTGCGCGCTCCCGGGGCTGTGGCTTGTCTATATAGCAGAGTGGGGGATGGGATGGGGTGGGGCAGAATGGCGGCTAATGAAATCAGTTTTCAATTGTTGGGGCTTAATTCGATTTGCCGTTGCTTTTAAGTGCCGCATTTTGTTGTCACGGCCAAGAGAAGGCGAGGACTTGGACTAGGCTCTTCACTGTATGAGTGTATGACTGTATGTATAGTGAGTGTGTGTGTGTGTGTGTGACATAAATTTGGTACACACTCGAGTTAATTGATTAGTTGGTCTGTCGTCAGCAGCCTGAGAGGAAGGCGGGGTTCGCCTTTCGGAGCTATTATATCAGCTCTATCTACAGCAATTGCACTCGCCAAGCACTTTGAAACGCCCACAATCTCGAAACTAGTGCAAAATATAAAAGTTAAATAAATCAGCTTATCTTTATGGGGCACTATTAACATGGAACACCTCTCTCATCATATAACTTCTCAAAGATAGCCAGAGCTAAGAAAAATTCCCAATTAGTGTGACAAACTAAGCAATTGAACTAGAAATGACTTTGAATGAAGAAAGAGTGAAAGAAACGTAGACTTGGTTTGCTTATGAAATGATAGATATGCAATAAAACAATAGATATATGTATCTTATATAGATAAGTTTTATCTATATCATAGAGAGATCAGTTTGCTAGAGTTTTGATAAAAGCGATGTTAGCTATCCCTATAAGAAAGTATAAAAGGAAAGTTGATAAGAAAATGAGAGACAATTCTACAGAAAGATATAGATACATCTTATATGTATATGTAAAAGAAAAAGCCTTTCTGAACAAACTTTCATAACAAATTATAAGAAAATGCAAAACAAATGAGATGAATAGAAACCACTGGAATAAACGTTTGGAGCAGACTTTGACTAGCAATATCATATATAGATTTATATATACATAAGAAAATATAAATATATATTTATATTTATATACCCAGAATATCTAAAGTTAATCAATTTTTTAAGATCTTAGATACTATCAACAGTATAATGCTTACAGTAGAGCGTAACTAAAGCCTGCTAGACTATCTATTTGCAATTTCACTTAGCGAGTATGCACTGTATACGTATAGTTCGCAAGATAATCTACCTTTTAGCAAGTTTTTTATTCTAGCTAATAGCTAGAACTCGACAGATAACGTCTGTTATATGAAGTGCCGAAAGTTTCTGTTCACTTCGAGATAAGCTGTATATGAACTAGCTCAAGTCTTATGTAAAATATTTATAAGCATCCAGATACTCTAGCTAATCGAGCAGCTCTATAATATATGAGATCTTAGTCATATTTGTGTGAATGAATGTAACATAAATTGTTTTCAATTTACCATCATTAGGTGTGCAGCTTTGCGAATTAGTCATTGAAGTCAGAGTGTGAGAGAGAGAGAGAGTGGGAAATGCAATTAGTCACTAGAGCCAGAGAGAGAGGGAGAATCAATGCAGTGCTGACTAATAAAATTCGAGGCGAATGAGCAAAACAAACTTCATGTTTAGCGAAAAAATAAATAAATAGAAAACGAAATCAAATAATATGGTACCAGACATGCAGCAGCATGCAACATGCCTCTGCCACGCCCCCCTCTCTTTACACGCCACTGCACAGGCGTGAAAAGTAACTCAAAAAGCTTGCAACTCCTTCAGCTAGAGCCGAATGCACGTGCACTCGACGAGTTTATGCGCTGCCTCTTCTTCTTCTTCTTCTACTTCGCTTGTTGGCCGTGATTTCTATGCCACATGCCACATGCCGCATGCTGCCATTAGCAGCCCTCATTTCACACTCGAACCGTCACTTCAACTTGACTTGACCGCCACTCGCCCCCACTCTTTGTCTCTCTCTCACTCTCTCTCTCTCCCTGCCTCCCCCTTTGTGCCTTTTAGGCGCAACAATTTTCAGCTGCCGCGTGTCACAAATTTTATCGATTTGCGCCCTGCTTGCCACACGCTGCCGCTGCTGTTGTTGGTGCTGCAGCTGGTGGTGGTTGCTGCATCAAATAAATATATCCTTCCGCATTATGTTGCGCTCTCATCCGGCAACAGTTTTGATACCCCCATTGCTGCAAATATATCCGATAAAGGGTATGCTGGGTGGGCAGAGATTATAGGGTATATCTCTAAATACTAATTTGGGATGCTTAACTGAATCTATCTATGTGAACTGTTATATGAGCTGTTACTGCTGCTTAACTGGACTACTACCAACTGTACTACGTACCATACTACTGATGTACTGCGACGACTTCTACAACTGTGCTACTAATAATTGTCCTAGTAGTAGTAACTAGTACTACTATTTCTACTACTTTTTCGAGTAATCTTCTACTAGTATACTACTTCTACTTCTATTACGTTGCTACTGCTCTACAATTACTGTGTTCTCAAATTACTGTATTACTACTACTTCTCCTACTCCTACTACTACTCCTATTCTAATTTTAATACTACTACTACTATTTCTACTACTATTTTAGTTTGCATATTTTATATTATTTTTTTATTTTTTTTTTTTTTTAAACTACTAAACAGGAGAACAGTATTATACCGGTAGACTATATCGTAATATTGTCAACTACTCTATTGTAAACCACTTACACTGCAATATTACTTGTAAATATAGTAACCTGCACTACCAATCTATACAGTTATACTATGCTGTGCTGTGCCACTATTATACTATACTACTGCTAAACTACTGTACTGGTATTATACTATACTAACTGACTTATACTACTGCTGTACTACTGTACTACTATTATACTATATTAACTATATTACTATTATACTATGTTAACTATTATTAACTGTACTACTGTCTACTATTATACTATACTAACTGACTTGTACTACTGCTGTACTACTGTACTACTATTATACTATATTAACTATATTACTATTATACTATGTTAACTATTATTAACTGTACTACTGTCTACTATTATACTATACTAACTGACTTGTACTACTGTATACTACCTGATTAGTACTGTTATACTATACTAGCTACTATTATACTATGCTAACTGACTTGTACTACTGCTGTACTACTGTACTACTATTATACTATACTAACTGACTTGTACTACTGCTGTACTACTGTACTACTATTATACTATACTAACTGACTTGTACTACTGCTATACTATACTAACTGACTTGTACTACTGTACTACTATTATACTATACTAACTGACTTGTACTACTGTACTACTATTACACTACTTGCATAGTGGTTAGGGAGGGTATTTGCTAGTCAAATACTGCTGCGCACTTTTACATATACACATGTATATTTGCATGCCGCCGGCGCCTGCGGCTAGGCAATGCTTTCTGCAGACTTTTTCAACCCTCGCCGGGCAACCCTCGCGCGCGCTTCTCTCTCTCTCCCTGTCGTGCTCTCGCTCTTGCTGTCTGACTCTCGTGCTGAATTGCGAGTTGGTCCCGGGTGGGCGCGTCCTTTAGCTAGTTGCGAATTGCCAAGCTACGGCAGAGCGAGAGAGAGAAAGAGAGAGAGCTAGCGAACGAGTCTAAGCGAAGCTAAAGCCGACGCTGAAGCTGAAGCCGCAGCCGAAGCCGAAGCCCGCATCATCGAACGCGATTTTGGTGGCTCGCTGTGCGGCGCGTCCTTTAGTCAGCAGCTGGCAGTTTGCTCCTTAGCACCTTTGTGTAGCACACGCGCGCGCGTCCTTTTTTGCTCCCTAGTGTGTAGCCTAGACTCTTGTGTAGTAGCCTTTTTGTAGTATACCTTTGGGCGCGGCAACCAACAACAACAACCGACAACAAAAACGAAACGAAAACCAGACCAGAGGATAGACCCCAAGAAGACAACTTTTTGACAACTTTTCAGAGCATCTCTAAGACGAGCGAACCACCAAAAATATTTCTAATCAATCAAAAAGCAATACGAATTAAGCGAGTGTGTGCGTGTGTGTACTTGTTTGTGTGTGTGTGTGCGTGTCTGATTTATATATACATATATGTATGTCTTTAAATGTGTGTAAAGTAATTGAAGCAGCTGCATTGTGATTTCATTTTACCTGCAAAGAGTCCCACAAAAACAAAATCAAAGACAACAACTTTTTACACACACCAACATAAAAAAAGATAAACTTTTTGACCAAGGCCAAATTTTTACTACAAAAACCAATCTTTACAAAAACAACAAATCAACGAAAATCTTAAGAGAACTTTTACTAAAACTTACAACTTAAATCTTAAAACTAAAAACTAAAAACTAAAAAAAAAAATGGGTTTGTGCGCTTCAAAGGATAAAAAGGAAAAGGTGATCGAAGGCGATGCCGGCGCCACAGCCAACGGAGGCGAGCCCAACGGCACGGCCACAACGCCAGCCGCTGGCCAAGATGGGTGTGTATATTTATATATGCGAGGGTGGCAACAAGAGTTGGCAAGCTGAAGAATGCTGAAGAAGCCGCAAGATAAATGGAAAAATTAAACCTTAATAAATATGGATAATATAATTTAGGCATATGCCAGTTGATGTTTGCAGATGCAGCAGACATATGTGATATACGAGGGTGGTTTCAAGAATGTCGAAATAGAGTTTGGGAAAGAAATCAAAGTGAAGCTGGAAAAATGGGAGAAAAATAGTTTATATAAATTGCTGAAATATATTTTGTTTATATATTAAACTTAAATGAGGAATATGTATATTATACGAGGGTAGTTTGAAAAGTATAAAAGTAAAAACTTAAAATAGACAAATTTATAGAGTATAAAAATACTGATTTTATAATAAGCTAAAATTCTTTTTTTGTTTTGCCAAGTCACCAATTATTTAGTCCCACCTCTTCTATATATATAGATAATATGTACATAGCATAGACAATAGTTTGTACGCCGCTTTTTGGGGCTTGTCATAGGTCCTCTAAGTGCGTGTGCTTGGCACTGCTGCTGCTGCTGCTGGCGCTGACGTCAGGGTGTCCAAAAAAGAGAAGAGAACAAAAGTAGAAAAATAGAAAGAATACTAAAGTGGGCATAAAAATATTATTGCCCTGGTCCTTTTTTTTTTTTTTTTTGTTTTTGACCGGGGCCCAGGCCACGAAATCCGGGACCGGGCAGACAAGAGGCGCGCATGTGCCGCACGAAACGGGGGCAGGGCGGGGCAGCATACGCTATATATAAAGGCTGCATGCTATGTACTCTCACGCGCTCTCTCTCGCTCTCTCTCTCCTGTCCTATCTACACTCGGTATGCGTATTCAGCGACAGCCGGCAAAAACATTTCAGTCATTCAGTTAACTGAAGCAGCAGCAGAAACAGCAACAGCAACAACAGCCCTCACTCAGCCACGATTTGGCGTAGCAACCCCGAAATATTTGAGGCAGCTCGCTTCTTATTTTTTTTTTTAATGGGCTCTATTTGAAATTGCGCTGTCGCGTGTCTCTAGAGATTCCCAACTAAATGGATGAAAAAACATGGGCGAAAACATTGCCGACTTTTGGGCGCCAGAATTGACAGAGCCTCAAAACCAAAAGCAAACGAAATGAGCTGAGCAAATAAATGTTTTCCAAATCGTTGGAAATATTGAGCAATTAGTTTGATTGATTGATATGTAGATCTAGATAGATAGATGGGGGAAATAGGAAATATGTCCTAGAGGTAGAAGGAGCTGAACACTTAAATTTAGTCATAAACAATATGTTTATATATATTATATATTTTTCTATATGCCTTATTTATTTACAAATAAGTTTTACTACTAAACTGATAAAGAAAATATCTTAAAATATCTGACTTTAATATGCGAAAATTACATATGGATTATCGTTGATATATCCATCGATCATAGACCACGATCAATAGGATCTTTTCAGACCAATATATATAATATATTAATATCCTATATGATATTAAAGTCTGATCCTGATGGTACTTTAAGTGTATTGAGACCAAGAAAATCTAAATATGGCTAAGATCTAGAGGATAAAGTAAAGTTAAGTTTAATTTTAAAGTGATTGCTGATTCCCAGAAGTAACTCTTAACTAACTCTATTTTCCTTTAACTCTTCTCATTCTTGTAGCAAACAAGACACCATGGTTGACGCTGCTGTTCTCGCTAAACTGGAGGAGGGTTATGCCAAGTTGGCTGCCTCTGACTCGAAGTCGCTGTTGAAGAAATACCTGACCAAGGAGGTCTTCGACAACCTGAAGAACAAGGTGACACCGACCTTCAAGTCGACTCTTCTGGATGTGATCCAGTCCGGTTTGGAGAACCACGACTCTGGCGTTGGCATCTATGCCCCCGATGCTGAGGCCTACACAGTGTTCGCCGATCTGTTCGATCCCATCATTGAGGACTACCATGGTGGCTTCAAGAAGACCGATAAGCATCCCGCATCGGACTTCGGTGATGTGAACAGCTTCGGCAATGTCGATCCCACCAACGAGTATGTGATCTCGACTCGTGTCCGTTGCGGTCGCTCGATGCAGGGCTATCCCTTCAACCCTTGCTTGACCGAGGCCCAGTACAAGGAGATGGAAGAGAAGGTCAGCAGCACTCTGTCCAGCTTGGAGGGTGAGCTAAAGGGCAAGTTCTATCCATTGACTGGCATGGAGAAGGCCGTCCAGCAGCAGCTGATCGACGATCACTTCCTGTTCAAGGAGGGCGATCGCTTCCTCCAGGCTGCCAATGCCTGCCGCTTCTGGCCCACGGGTCGTGGCATCTACCACAACGACAACAAGCGATTCCTGGTCTGGTGCAATGAGGAGGATCATTTGCGCATCATCTCCATGCAGCAGGGTGGCGATCTGGGCGAGATCTACCGTCGCCTGGTGACCGCCGTCAATGAGATCGAGAAGCGCATCCCATTCAGTCACGATGACCGTCTTGGCTTCTTGACCTTCTGCCCCACCAACTTGGGCACCACCATCCGTGCCTCCGTGCACATCAAGGTGCCCAAGCTGGCCTCCAACAAGGCCAAGCTCGAGGAAGTCGCTGCCAAATACAATCTCCAGGTGCGCGGCACTCGCGGTGAGCACACCGAAGCCGAGGGCGGTGTCTATGACATCTCCAACAAGCGTCGCATGGGTCTCACCGAATACCAGGCCGTCAAGGAGATGTACGATGGCATCACCGAGTTGATCAAGCTCGAGAAGAGCTTGTAAGCAGCTAACTCTCTAATCCCTTAAAAAATAAACAAAACAAAAACCAATTGAACTCCATTTGGGGAAGGGTCAAACTTTCCCCGCTTTAACATCTGAATGGAGTTCATTTGTTGTTTATCTGCCGCCTGGAGTGTGATTTCCATTATTGGAAAGACTCATTGCCAGCTGCTGCGTTTGCTTTAGTTTTGTCGTAGAATTTGCGTAGGGTATTTGTGTAACGGGTATGCCCGATCGTTCGGTTGCCTGCGGCACTCGGCATTTCATTCGTCTACTTTGAGCGTCGCGGTCATAAACGGCCGTGGCATGCCCGCCCAACCACCAACCACAATCAACAACAACAACACCAAAACCCCACAGACAACAACAACAACAACAATGGACAACTAATTAACAACAAAAATATTTGCTTAAAGAGAAATCTAATGAAAAATGAATGTAAAACATTTTGGCATTTGTGTCAAGCAAAAAAAAAACAACAACATAAAAACTTTAAATACTTTTATTTTAAGTCTTAAGTTTATAAAAGAATTAAAATTATAAAAAACAAATAATAAAAAAAAACACAAAAAAAAAAAGAATTTGTTTTGAATGGAAGGGAAAGAAAGGCATTGGAATATAGACAATACATATTATACATAAATATTTGTGGATTGTCTAGACCCGATCTAGATCTAGATTTAATATGCGAGATTATAATAATCCCTCATATTAACTCTTGATGAAAATTTGTGTGCTTTAGTAGAAAAAACTAGAAGAGTAGACAGCCCAAAATAAGAGGGAAAAAGTAGAAGGAGGGAGTCCAATAAGCTGGTTGCCCACCCCGTCTATAAGGAGAAAACTGCCTACAGAGCCCCCAAAACGCCGCCCGGCTGGAAGAGGAAAAGAGAAGGCGCAACAGACATATACACATACATATATAACTTCAGTAAATATAGCTGTATTTGAGGGCAGAAAAACCATTAGATCTACTATCTAAATATGTAAACTTAAATAAATTATGTTTTATTCTAATCTGTTTACCTTTGAAATGTACGCTTAGATCGAACATATTTAACGTCCTGTAAACTGATCCAGCTGAATACATTTATCGATCGATTAACTGATTGATCGCTCGATCGACAGGCAGAGATAAATGAATGAGAATGGGAACCAAATGAAACAGTATGCATTTTAGAATTCCTATTTCTTACAGCACTCCTGGCACTCGGCTTCGATCAGGGCGGAGATGCCCTTATGCATTTCTCCGACAGCTTGGTATTCGGTAAGTCCCATGCGCCGAGTGTTGGAGATGTCGTAGACGCCATCCTTGGCCTCCGTGTGCTCGCCGGAGGTGCCACGCACCTGTAGATTATGCTTCTTGGCCATTTCCTCCAGCTTGGCCCTGTCCTTGCCCAGATGTGGCAGCTTTATGTGCACCGACGCGCGAATCGTGGTGCCCAGATTGGTAGGACAGAAGGTCAGGTTACCCAGACGACTGTCGCTGCTGAACTTGAGTGAATAAGCCAGAGACTCGAGGCCGATGATCATCCTCTCGTAGAC
Organism: Drosophila mojavensis; assembly: GCF_018153725.1. NCBI lineage: Eukaryota > Metazoa > Arthropoda > Insecta > Diptera > Drosophilidae > Drosophila > Drosophila mojavensis. Next base: position 2,048,295 of record NW_025318899.1, on the reverse strand, counting down.
GCGACCCAGATCGCCGCCTCTCTCCATTGAGATAATCCTTATGTGATCCTCCTCGTTGACCCACACCAAAAACGTTCGGGCCCGATTGATGAAGATGCCACGCCCCGTCGGCCAGAACCGCGAGGCATTTGCTGCCTGTAGGAATCGATCGCCCTCTTTGAACAGATAGTGTTTATCGATCAGTTTCTGCTGGACATCCTTCTCCATGCCGGCTAACGGATAATACTTCCCGGCGTGCTCATTGCACAGAGTACTCAATACCTTCGTAATCATGCACTCCAGCTTGCGGTAGTCGTCCTCGCTCAAGCACGGATTGAACGGGAAATCTTGTATGGAGCGTCCGCAGCGCACACGTGTGGACAAAATGAACTTTTGCTCCGGATCGAGATCGGGGAAGTCCGCACCATATCCAAAACAGGAAGCTGGATGCTTGGCGCCCTTGCCGAATCCTTTGTGATAGTCGTTGATGATCGGATCGAAGATTTCAGCAAACGTTTGATAGGCCTCCGGATCGGGCGCATAGATGCCCACATTGGAATCGAGATTACACAAGCCGGACTGTATGCAATCCAAGAGTGTCGAGCAGTACGAGGGCGTCACCTTAGTCTTCAGCTTGTCAAATATTGGCTTGGTCAAATGCTTCTTCAACAGGGATTTGGAGTCGGAATCAGCCAACTTCTGATAGCCCGCCTCAAGCAGCTCCAAGATCTCGCACGGAGCCATGCTGTACGGGCGCACTGACATACATTTTGTAAGAGTGCGAACCAAGCGAATTGAATTCATCTTTAAGAGCGGGCGAAACACGGTAAATTTCCAAGAAAAAAATCCAAAAATTTAGTTATTATTAATTTTGTTAGAATCTACCCAAAAAAATAAACATATTGTTTTTCGACAAATATGGCAACGCCGTCGAGATTCAGTTTGACAGTTAAGGAGACTAGATTCAATTTAAATCGCATTCGATTACAGAAAAATTGGTTAGATTCCCATCTATTTTATTTTTGCTTTTTTTTTTTTAATTATTAAAAATAGAAACCTGTAATTGATTTAAGTAAAAATTAAAGTAATGTACTTAGAATTAAGTGTCAATAATTCGAATTTCATTCCAATTTAAATATCAATGAACGATAGTCTTGACGTTGAGTAGTTCTTTTGCGAGCGAAGCTGCAATAATCTATCGAGCGAAAAGAATAATTTTTTATATTCATCGAGTTCAGTGCGAGTCAGCTCATTCATTTAGTTCCCTTAAATCGCTTGAACGAACTTTCAGCTAAGGCGTTGAAGCTCCGAGAAATCTTTTTAATTATAATGGTGCAGGTGTGGTATATGGACAGTGATGATAGCGATCAGCGACTAGAGCACAAGCGCGAGCCAGTCACCTATGTAGATTTGGAGACACTCTACAAGAAAACAGGCGTGGAGTACTTTAAGGTAGACTCAATCAATAAAGCCCAGCAATGACCTTGAAAAAGTCGCGCTTATCTCTTATTTCCGAGTTCACTTGTAGATCAATGCGGACGACTATGAGAACGACGAAGTGCTAAAAGAGCTGCGCAGGAAGCGCGACTATACTTACGAGGATCAGGTATACATTAGCAAAAGTGCGATGAAATTTCTCACACTACAGTTCTCATGGCATTTTGATTACTGCAGATCACTTGTTCCGAACAATGCCTGCCTGATTACCTAAACAAGCTAAAGGCTTTCTACACGGAACACTTGCACACGGATGAGGAGATTCGATTGGTTATTGATGGTTCCGGCTACTTTGATGTGCGCGAGTAAGTAAACAAACACACAGTGTTGCCACTATAAGCCATTTAGAAAGAAGCTAATTTACTTTAATTTTCAGTGGCGAAGACAACTGGTTGCGCATAGAGGTAATCAAGGGCGATTTGATTATAATACCTGCTGGCATTTATCACCGTTTTACACTGGACAGCAAGGTACACATAGTTCATATAAATCTATCAAGACAATCTCTCACCATTGCTTATCCACAGAACTATATAAAAGCGCAAAGATACTTTGTTGGCGAGCCAGTTTGGGCTCCACACAATCGGCCCGCCGATAATATGGATAGCCGTAAAGCATATTTAGAGCATTTGGCACAATTGAGCAAAGCTTAATATTTACCATATATATATATATAAAGATCTTTTTTATAGCTTGACAAGCATTAACGTTTATATTTGTTGAATAGCCATGTCGATATCGATAAAGTAAACCAGTTCCAGTTCGGCAAAACTGAACGAATGATCTACTCGCTGGTTGAGAACATATGATTTAGCATAATGTAAGTTAATAAGTTGTTGAGCTGTTAATATTGCATAGCCAAGTTTAACACTCATTTGATATTAACATATTAATATTATACATAATCAAAATAAGCAATATTTTCATAATTATATTTTTCATAACGGAGTTTAAATTAAATAAATCAATCAGTTATTAGCATATTTACATTTTACAGCGCTTGTTACTCCACGCTTAACATGCATGTTGAAAGTATGGTCAAATTAAGTATCGATACTATTGCGATGTACTGAAAACGCGTCCGCCTCCGCTTTTGCCGAACGTTTGGTATTTTTTGTTTTACACGTTAACGGTCACACTATTGCGTTTATTTTAAATGTATAAGCAACATTTACAAAAACAACATCGAGCGGGTAGGACGCGCTGAAACGTTAGCGGATAAAAGCACCGTTTAATTATTTTACAATTACGACTTTGTTATTTGTTTACAAACAAAGCTGATAAAAAAAAATTGTGCTACTCGCGATTGTGTTACAGGTGTAATTATTATTGCAACGGTTTCGCTTCCCCTCCTCTGCTTCGTGTTTGTATGTATATAATTAAATATGCATGTTTATTTAGTGAGTGAGAGAGAGCTGTAGTAAACAAATCAAATAGTAATTAAATTCAATAAGCAAATAAACAAAAGTGCAATATTTAACATAAAATTTATTAGCACCATTTGTGTGCGTGTAATAATTTGAAGAAAAAAGTAAATTTTTGGAAAGCCGTAGAAGGCAGCCAAGAAGCAGAACGACCAGCGACGACGCAGCAGTATCAGCGCGTTCTGCAAGTGTATTAGTGTTAAAGGCGCACAGTCTACACGCGTAAATATATATGTACAAGCATATGTATGTGTAAATAAGCAAGCGAATATAATATATATATATATCTAGATACATATATATGTACACAAGTAAATAAGCAAATTACCAAACGCAACCACAAGAAAAAAGTGAAATTTCTCAAGGCAGAAAAATTAATGAAATTTATCGTGCACTTTATCGGTGTGTGTGGTTAAGTGTGTGAGTGTGAGTTGTGTGTGTGTGCGTGAGAGTTTGGAAAATTATTATAAATTCCAAGAGGCTGGACGCCAGCGTCTCCGAAGCAGCGCCCACAACAACAACAACAACAATAAGCAGCAGCTTAACGGATTTTCTACTCATTTTTGCTCTTTCCGCGGTAAGTTAAAAAAAAAAAAAAAAAAAAAACAAAGCACCACAGCATAATCATCCCAAGAACACGCTAAAAATTTTCATTACGTCGAAGAAAAATTCAATATGTATGCCTTGCCAGCCAGTTCTCCCCGCCCTACATCTTATCCATCGCATCTGCTTCCCCTATCCAATTTAACCTCAACCGGTCTGGTCTGCTGCTGCTGCCACGGCTGCGGCCGGCGTCTGCGTCGCGTGTGCATGTCGTTATATGTATTTATGTATGTGTGCGAGTGTGTGTGTTGAGTTTTCGTACTAGTGTGCGCTTGTCAATACGCTCGTTAAAAAAAACTCTACGTCGCTACCTCTGCTTTGCTGCTGCTGACGTCGTCGTCGTCGTTGACGTTGACGCTAACGCGATGTCAGCGGCTTCTTCGACACTCGCGCACATTATTTTGCAAGCTGTTGTTAGCGTTGACTTTTTTCGTCTCTTTTTTTCTATATTGACAATTTTTACAGCTTTTACCGTGTTTTTTTTCCGGTAGGGTAGGCGTTGTTGTTGTTAGGCGTGTGGCCGGCTCAGTGACGCCATGCTTAGGCGCTTGCTTTTATTATCTGCTGCTGCTATTTTTTTTTTTTTTTTTTTTGTTTCTTATATTTTCAGTTTGTCGTTTGGCTACGTTTTTATGTTTAGGCAACGGGGTTGCGCCGTTATCTATATACACATTTGCGGTTGCCATACCTCAGGCTAATGTGGGTGTATGTGTGTCTGTTTCACTTCGCTTGTTTATGTGCTGGGTTGGTTCTTTTTAGGATATTTTAGTGGCGTGTATTGCTGTCATTATGAATGAGCATTCGCTGTGTTGCTTTGAGTATTGTGTTAATGAACATTCATTTGCAAACAACAAACACTACAAGAGAAACACCGTTAATCAGTTGATTGCATTGGTTTCGTACACTAGCAAGTTTCGTTAAGTGACCCTTCTCACATATACACAGTAGCGGCGCACACATTTAAATACGCACGCATGCACTTGTTCGTCCAGCCTCACTCACTCTCTCGCACTACTCTACAACTACCTTGGCCCCTTCCACTCGCATGCTCACTCTCGTTCGCTCGTTTGCTCTCTCTCTCTCACTTCACTATATCTCTTTCCCTCTTGAGCCAACGAACGCATTTGGCAATAGCACGAAAAGTTGCATGCTCCAAAATACGCACACACATACACACACACACGCATACAAGCGAATTCTACTTGCTCGCTCACTCACACTTGGCTGTTGGGCTATGCTGGCTGCTCACACACGCACCAGACTGTCGTTAGTTTTAAACTTATTTTTGGCGTTCTTTATGTGCTTGCATTCTCGCCGTCTCGTCTCGATGACGACCCAGACCCGCATTTTCTAGTCGCTGCGTTGAGCTGTGTGTGTGTGTGCCAGTGTGTATTGGTATCAGTATCGTGCGTTGTATCCGTGTATGCCTGTATGTGTGAGAGTTAGTATTGAATATTTGGAACGGGGCTGGCAGTCGAAATTTTCATCGTTCAGTTTGTGTGTGCAAGTGAAACGGCACCTGTTTGCCCACCCTCCTCTACATACACTCACACATGACAGAAGGCAGACTTAATGCAATGATTTTCCTATTTGGGTTATGATGGATTTTCTTTTCCTGTGACCCAACTATTCAAAATTTGCATTACAGCTCCGCTTATTGGATGGAGCAGATGTAGATATATCTTGGTATACATTTCTCATAAAGTTTAACTACTATCTCAGAAATGTTTATAGATAAGAAAGAAATGTAATACAGTTTAAATTGTTAGCGCTTCTTTTTTCCTTAATTATTTTTTCATAGAGCATTGAACAGTCGCCTGCACCTGTTTTACTTATTTTTTTATTTCTTTAGCTGCAAATGCAAACGAATTGTTGAAATATCAGACACACACATACGAACATACGATAAATCACATAGGCATACACAAACGTACATACCTAAGCTCTCTATATGCAGAGGCTTACAGCAATAACAAAACCCAAAAGAAGAAGCAGAAGAACCAAATGTAGTTTAAAGCGCAACTAAAACTAAACACAGAGTAGTAGTGCCTGTGGGCGTCGAGTGGGGGTGTCGGTGGTTGGGGTAGAAATGGTATTTTAGTGCATATGCCATACATACATATATCTATGTGTGTATGTGTGTGTGTATGCCTATGTATGTTTGCATTTCTATGTGAGTTGAGTGGATTTTATATCAAAAGTACAGTCGCTCAGTGATGTTGTATTTCATAGTTTTATATATATGTGTGTATGTGTGTGTGAGTACATAAATTGCATGCTCATGCTTCAATAGTTGCATGCAACGATGCTTCGTTGAGTTACAAACACAACCACCCATACAAATATACGTATATATTTATATATGTATGTATATTGCATGTACTTGTATGCGGCTAAGCCTAAGCGCCAAACATTGTTGACAACTAAAACAAAAGCACAAACGGGAGAAACAGCAACACAAAATCATTGCGATCCCATTTAGTGATTACGTTCGCAAGCGTTAGAGTGAGAGCGAGAGCAAGAGAGAGAGAGAGAGAGAGAGAGCGCGCCTTTATAACAGATAGCCCCCGGGCAGCAACAGAGATTTAGTGGTCACTCTCTCTTCGCGCTCTCGTTCTGTCGCTCTCGCTACCTCTTGCTATGTGTGTGTGTGTGTGTGTGATTACTAAGAGTTCCTCACGTTTGGTGCCAACTTGAACTTAATTGCACGCCAATCGTTTGTGTTTCGTTCAGACATTTTTGTTGTTTTTGTATTTTTTTGTTTATCGATAACAAGTGTCAACATCGCTCAGTCACGATCGGGCCAGAGCAAAGGGCAAAGTTGCTGCAGCATTGCAGCAGTGCAGCGGCAAAGGGTCAGTGTATGGTCATACACAGTGCTGCCAAAGGCTGAATATATTGTTGACTCTTTTTTGTTTTTTCTTGCTGCGTTGTGTTTTTTATGGCTTTTTTTTTTGTCGCTTCGCTTAACTCTGGCAAGGCGCAGAACGAAAGAGAGAAAGAGCGGGCGCTGCTGTGGCTGTGGCTGCGACTGCTGCTGCTGCTGTTTGTGTGTGTGTGCGAGCGAGTCAGCATGCGACTTGGCTGTGGCTGAGTTGGAGCTCGGAATGGGAATGGGAATGGGCTTGGGGCTTATGGCTTGGGGGTGTTGGGGACCTTTACTTTTGGCTGCTGTCGCGTGTTGGTGGAAAAAAATCGATTAAAAGACATGAATAGAATTCATATTATACGCATACAAATATGTATATATGTATATATATGTGTACATACATAAATTTACTTTAATTTGTTGGTTTATATAAAAGAAAAGTGTTGTAAAATGTTGTATTGATTTTTCTAAGCTAAGGCTTGGGGTGCAGCAGCAGCAGCAGCAGCAGCAGCAGTGAATGCTTATGTATCAACATTTTTCGGCAGCAAACTATGCCCAGCGGTTGGGGGTGGCTGCGCCCTAAGGGTTGTCGTCGTTGTTGTTGTTGTTATTGTTGTTGTTTGTGTGTTAGTTGAAATGCAGACGTTTTTGCATTGTTGTTTAGTGGGTGGCTCTGTGGCTGTAAAGTGGCCCAAAACACGGACAACACACGCACACACACACACATACTGTTATACTATGGCCGGGTACAGCTGTGTACATGTGTACATAAAGCACTCACCCACACACACACACACACACACACACAAATATATATAGATATACGTATATATATAAATGTATACAGCTACAGTCGCATGCAAAAACGGATACAGCTGGAGAGACACAGATACAGATACATATACAAAACAAGCTATGTGGGTGGATGGGTGGATGGGTGGGCGTTGGTGGCGTCGGGGGCGTGGCAGTAGTTGGGTGGCATCTGACTCGCTTCCTTCCTCGCATAGTTCAAGTATGCATATAATATCCGGGACTCGGGACTTCGGTCGGTGCCGAAAACGAAGCAGCTTGCAATACCAACGGGATTTGGGAGGCTGCTGCTGCTGTGGCTGGAGTTGGATGGGTGGGTGGTTGGGTGGTTTGGTTGAACAGCATCCGACAAAGGCCTACGGCAATTGCGACGCGAACAGCATTGCAGCTGTTTGAGATGGGTGTGTGGGTGTTCGGTTGGTAGGTGGTTTATTCGGCTCTGCTTGAGTGGGTTTTGGTGGGTGGTGGTGCTGCGCGTGTAGAGTGTGGAATGTTGGCTGGTTGCGTGGCGCTGGTCGTTGTCCCTTTTTGCTTTTTTGGAGTAGTTCAAATGTGTCGCGAGTGAGTGAAGAGGCTAGGGTCAAGGGTGGCGCGGGTGGTGCGGTCACAGGCCACACAGTGTGGGTGGTTCGGGTGGCTGTTGTTGTTGTATGCCATAGTTGCGTAATCTATGCGATGATATGCCACTGCTCGCATTTCGGCCCCATTGTAGTTTTGTGTGTGTGCTCGAACTACGACCCGCTGGCGATTGCATAAAGCACAGATCAGGGCCATGGATCGAATCCATAGAGCAGCTCTAAGGGGCAGCACGAGAAGAGGGCTGAAAAGGAAGGGGAACTGGCGTAGCGGTAGTCTGTTTGTTTGCATAGTAGGGGGCAGTGCCTGGCCCTATGGTTGGCTTAGAAACAGCTGCAACAACAACTGACAACTGACAACAACAACAACAACAACAGCAACAACTGCAGCTGCAACAACAAAATCCACACAGCAAATGCAAATTTGGAATTGTAATGCACAGAAATCTGAAATAGCTGCAGTTTTTGCAATAGCCGAAACATATGTATGTAGTCATAGATACATGTAAATGTATCTATATATCAACATATACATATGTAAGAATATCTATATAAATGATTCTATTTAAAATATATACATATACTCATGTATATATGAATATATTATATATCGAATTAACTAGTTAACTTTAACTTTCGGAACTGGTTGTCTTTGCTTAAAGCCTATAAAATATATATATATATATAGATGTAGATTTGATATTGTTATAGATCCATTTATAGTGCCTTCACATTTCCAAGCTGTAGCTATACTGAAAATAATAAACTTTCAACTTAGAAAACATTTCACTTTGAGTGAAATATGAATATACATACATAAATTGCATTACTTTATTGTTAAGGCTTCTTTAATCTATGTAAAGGAAATGCATTTTATATACTCATGTGCGATGGGATATTTTTAATATAATAGAACTTAAAGAATCTTTAAGTTTCTATATATAAACACTTATATTTTAAGCTCATACAAATGTATTTATGTACAATATATACAACAATACATAAGCATTAAACATTTATGTTTTAAAATCTGCAATTGTTCCTTGGTTAACTATCCTAAAATGCAAGATTTCTCATACATGTGATATACGAAATTTCCATGTATATTTAGTACATATGGATATATGTATGTAAAAGTGATTTTAGTCTTAGCCTGTCTTTAATATGCCAAGTATATTCGTTTATATATCTATAAATTCTGTATAGAATGTGTGTATGTATGTATGTATGCATTAGAACACTGTCAAATTATGTTTTGGGTATATCCCAAGAGAACATAACTCACACCAACATACATATATACATATGTATGTATATTATCAATATATGTTTAACACCTGCTTTTGCCATCACCTCTACATGAGTTAATCCTCTTCTATAATGCCTATTCCCCATCTAGCTGTTTGCAGGAAATTAGTTTTAGCCACATTTCCGGCGCCTAGTTGGCCATTAATATTACCAAATTTTAATGGTAATGCAAATGCCACACCAGAACAATTAGCGCTGCTTTACACTGCACTGGGCGGCGGCTGCATGTGGGCGTGGCACTCAAATATATTCGACAGATTAATTATGATATATATATATATATATATATGGATATATACACATATACATATGTATATTTGTGTGTATTTGTAGCTGCGTCTACTAAACTACTCCTGCGACTATGAATTGCAAACGCAACTGTACCTGCAGCTGTGTGTTTTGGCCTGTGCGAAAGGGGTGGGGGTGGGCGGTGGTAGGTGCGGCAGGGCTGGGCAGGGCAGTGGGTGGCTGTCGGGCGTTGTAGGGGTTAGCTGTGAGCAGTGACTAGGCGACGAGAGCGCTGATGGTTTTGCATGACTGCGTGCGTGTGTGTGTGTGTAGGCGAGTATATCTATGTGCATGTGTGTGTTTGGGACTTGGCTTCGATTTTGCGCGTTTGGCAATTATGTGGACATGTGTCTTGACACCGCCTATTATATATATGTATATGTATGTGCATGTATTTGTATACATTTATATACACACAGACAACCACTCACACACTCGCATGCAGGTAGCGCCCCCTCACACACACACGCCCACTTGAAGCAGAGAGGCGACCCCTGCTATTGACATGACTGCTCCTTCCTTGCCCCTGCTGCATTACGTATTTCTAGATACACATTTTTGTTAGGGCATTAAAAAAAATAGACGAGATATTCTCGACTGGCAGATTACCTGTGAGCAGATAAGCAGATAAGAAATGTTCTTTCTATTCTTGTAAGTTTATGGAATATGTACATACATTGAATATATTTACATCTATTCGATTCATATTAATAGCAAATATTTGATATATACCTATATAAACATGCCAAATTTGTCCAACTGTAACAAACGTCCGCACAACATTCGGTATACCCCATTTCTAATAAAAATATCAAGGAGTGCAGGGCATGAAAAAGAACAGCAAAAACCGTTAACCGACAACGACCAACTGCAAACGTTTCTGTATGTACGTGCATACGCCTGTGTGTGTTGAGCTGGCGAATGGGTGGCTTTGAGTTGGGTGGCCGCCAGACAAAAAGGCAAGCAAACACCGTTAGCTTTAAGAGGCGACTTTAAAGTTTTCGCTGTGCCTCTTCGACAAGAAGCACAACCATATATATACTTATGTATTACATATAAATATGTATATACAATACATATAAATAAATGTATATGTATATACACTGATTATGTATCTACTTATAACAAAAGTTTTGGGCTGCCTTTACTTTGAAGTAAACTTGTCGAAGCTTTCGTTCGGTGGTTGACGATTTCTGGTTGCGCGAAGGAGGCGAAGGTGGAGGCGCAAAATCATCACACACACACACCTACAGCTGTCGAAAAGTACAACAGCAAAACGAAAAAAATGAAAAAACAAATAAACTAAGAAAAACAACAACTAGAGGCAGCAGCACACAGCGTTGCCACTTTGGCTGCTCATTTTCAATATTTCCACTCGAACTGCATTTTGCTTATGTTATTTTATTATTGTTTATGTAGTTATATTTTGAGTTGCTTTAATTGCCACACACACACACACACATGCATACATACATACGCGAACAAATGAACACACGCACGCACAAAAACTCATATGCCTTTACTACTCACACTCTCACTTGGCACTTATTCTTTTGTCGCTCTCCCGCGAGCTCTCTCTCTCCCTCTCTCTTTCTCACTCCCTCCTACCGCTTCACTGTGTCTGCTAATTTATGCACGTTGTTCGGTTTTTGGTGTCTGTGCAAAAGTTTTTTGATTGCCCATTTTATACTCAATTCAATATTATTGTATTTTACATGTTTGAATGTGTGTGTGTGTGTGTGTTTGTGTTTATGCGTGTGTTGCTCTCATTTTACAGCATTTTTTTGGCGTTTGTGCTGTTGCTACTGCTGCAACCGCCTAGTAGTAGTCAAAGTCAATGTAGAAGACAGTCTCATATCTCGATTTTTCATGTAGTTTATTTTTTAAATTCTCTCATTTTACTCTCGCTCTCACGGTCGCTGGCGTTCTCTCTTTCTCGCTCTGTCTCTTCTATTCGTACGTTTGCCTTTTTTGCTTGAGGCAATTGACCGTTTAAATGAGTCGCCGCTGTTGTTGTTGCTGTTTTAGATGCTGTTGTTGGCACGTTGAGATATTTTCTTATTTGGGTTTACTTTTATTTTTATTTTTTGATATACACCGTTCATCTCACTGAAAAGCTAAACGAAACCCTTTACCTTTGTGCGGGTAGCCACACGGTGCGGAGAGATAGTGTTGCCACTTTATTTTCAGCGTAGACAAGTTTCAAGTGGAATCGCCATGCAGTTGTTGTTGTTGTTGTTGTTGTTGTTCTTGTTACTTCCTTGTTTCTGTCATTCTCAACTTTGTATATAGATATATGTATATATATATACTTATGTATGAATGCATGCATGTATGTATGTATACGTGTATGTAGCTTTGTATGTGTGCTTATGTAACTGCGTCGCGGTTCGTTCGCCAGGCAAGAATGCGCAAGAAGACAGACAGAGACCCATCACACACACACACACACACACACACACATACATATATATGCATGTATAAATATGCGCACGATTTTGATTGTGCATGTGTGTGGCCTTTTTTAAACAAACTCTCGCACACACATATGGTATGTACGTATGTGTGTGTATAAGCAAAAACTGAAAATCAAGCAAATTCAGCGCTTTACATACTTTTGCATTGATCTTTTCCTTCTTTTTTTCGTTAAGTTTTCATGGTCGCTGCGCTGCTGACGTTGGCTAATTATGATTATCACAACAACAATGTCAATTTACTCAATACTCGATCTTCTTCTTCTGCCAATTTCATGCAAAAACAAAGGCATCAGCAACAGAAACACAAAAAAAAGTGGCAAAGCTGCTTTTGGTTGTTGTTTTCTTTTTTCGGCTTACCATTTTTTTACCTGTTTACTCTTGCATCTCGCTCGAGCACACAGCACTGTCCATTATATACATATACGCGCATATGCTCACACACACGCACACACACACACACTTGCATAGAAACGCACACAAATGTAAACACGCGCGCGCTGGTTACACGTCATTAAGTGCAAAATAAGAACAGCGCATAAAAAAGTAGTATGTAGTAGTTTTTTCTTCTTTTCTTTCGTTCAGTAGTAGAAAGCGTTGCTGCAGTAGACTGCCAATTTATATGTGTATGCTGTAGTTACCGTTAGCTATTAAAATTGCTTGTTTGCCGTTGCTCAGCACTGAATATTAAAATGCAAACATACGTAAATATGTAAATGCATAGGATGTATGCATGTATGTATGTATATTAAAGTGAACTAATAAACAGTCATAAATCTTTAGTGATTCATTTGGGGAAGATGCGGCCGTACCAGCAGCTTCATCACCACCAACAATGTCTCTTTAAAGCAGCTGTGTGAACAATTGCATATAAAAATGTACATGTACACATATATACATACATACATACATACATATATTTGTATATGATAATGTATGTATTTTCAATTATAGGTACACACAAACATATACATAAGTGTTTGTAAATAGAATTCGCTTATCAGCAAAAGCGCTAGAAAAATTTTTTCTCTTTTCGTTGTCATATTTTTTTATATGCTGTGCGTATACATACTAACATATACATATGTATGTACATACGTAGTATATAAGCATGTATCAGTGTGTGTGTGTGAATGTGCTAACGTTTAACATCAAGTTAACTATGAAAAACGCGTGCAAGCTATTATTACAGGTGTACACATAAACTTACATATGTATGTGTGTGTGTATGTGTTTCGTTGGGTTTCTTTAGTTCAAGGCTAAAAATGACAGAATTTATGGCAGTACCTCCAAAACTGTGCCCAACCGTTTGTATAGTGCCTAATGCATATATGTACATATGTATATAAATAAATATATATATGTGTGTGTATTTATATGTTTGTATACAAATTGTACAAGTACTCATATAGTTTAACGGGCACTGAAGGCCACTTTAATTGCAAATGAAATTGAAATGAAATCTTACATTGAGAATTGAATGAATTTCAGTTTTCTCTATTTTCTTACCTTTTTGGCACTTATCGTGTCGCATTGAAAAAAATGTCAAATGTGTGTGTTTGTATATAAACATAGTATAAGAATATAATCTGTTTGTATGTATGGTGTGCGCGTGTGTGTGTATCGGCTAACTGGTTTTGTTATTCCTTTGCTTTTTTGTTGGGCCGCCGCCGCCTCTGCTGCTGCTGCGCTGTGTCAGGGCAAGCGACGCCGACTGCGCTGCTTACCTTTTACGTGTTACTTTTTGGGGTTATTCTTAACAAGCAGTGGACATCGCTGCGGCAGCAACGTCGGCAGCGCAAGCGAGGAGCAGATCGTCTCATTTTCATGTAGCATTCAATTTGTTTTTTTTTGTTTCATTCTTATTTAATTTTTTGTTGTTGTTTTTTGATGTTTTGCCAACAGAGAGAAAAAAGCAAAGAAAAACGAAAGGTAAAGCGCAAAGCCTAAAAATAGCCGAAGCATAGCAATGGCGTTGACGTCGACTGAGACGCGTTGGTAATTTGCTTGATTAAGTGGAATTTTTCCATACATACATACACACCAAATTGTATTGAAATGCAGTCATTGAAAAACCGTTAACAAAAGTGAGCCTAAATTATAAAAGAAAACTAAATCAGTAGCAAGCACACACACACACACAAATGCACGCATACCTATGTGCATGTGCATGTGCATTTGTACATATGTATGTATAGATAGATTGTTGCCTTGTCGATTTTATGTTTGCTATTGCCTTTTTATGTGTTTTTACTTTTTCGCTGAATCTTGTTGTTGCTAGTGTTGTGGGAGAGACAAAGAGAGATAGAGAGCGAGAGAGAGAGAGAGTGAGTGACCGGCAGAGAGAGTGAGGAGAGGCGGCCCAGGCCAGGCCAGGCAGTCAGCAATACATACAGACAGACACACGCACATACCCGCAAAGAAGCACGGTTGGATAGACAAAAGCAACGAGACGAGCGCAGCGCGCAGTCTGCTTATGTACTAAAGTCGAGCCAATGTGTCTGTGAGTGAGTGAGTGTATGTGTGTGTGAGTGAGAGCAGCGCGATATATGTACATACACATGCATAACCATACGCCAGTGGTTTATATACAACAGTAATAATAACAACAACAAGACAAAGACTATGAGAAGAGCTTTACAAGCAGCTGAGCTGCGATTTTGCTATGCATGTATGCATGTGTGTGTGTATATATATATATATCAAACAAATATGCAAATTGTTATTGCAAAATTGTGAAATTTGGCCATCATAAAAATAAAGCAACTGATCTAAGGCGTATTTTTTGCATAATACTAATTATACTAATGTATCTATGTATGTGTGCTTATGTATATGTAAATGTGCAAACAGTCTGGCAACTTCAAGCATAACTGTTTGTTGCTAATTTTTGCGGCTTGTGCATAAAACGGTTTTATCAGCAGAGCATCGCCTTTATTCCAGTCGGCGTCTTTCTGCATGAAACGAATTAAAAATAAAAATAGCAACAACAACAACAACAACAAACACAGCAATTAAAACCAGTTTGAAAGCTATTACGCTTTGTTGTTGCCTATGCCTATGCATGTACACATATGTATGTATGTGTGTGCATAGGTAATATATGTATGTATATCTATATGCATTTATTTAGTTGGTCAGACTTAACAGAACCATCTACCAAAACAGCTGTAAAATTGCTAGGCCCAGACCCAATTCCGATTCCATTCCGGCCCCTTCCCTCTGCTTGCCCCGCTTGTCACTTGCCAATTACTCAACGCTGCCATAAAAGACAGTGCAAATATGTGTGTCCAGCGATAAGCAGCAAATCCGCACACTACAACAACGACAACAGCAACATCAACACATCAGTATTTTATATATACGCACATACACACATTTATCGCAGCGCAGTCGACGCGACGCCGACAGAGGCCAACGACTACCGGCAGCGGCAGCGGCAGAGACAGAGAGGCAGTGCTGCCGCCGTCGCCGTCGCTGCGACGATTTTTCGTTTGTAGTGCGCGCAATTAATTTGTGTTAAGTTTTTGTTGTTGTTGTCGTACGTAACCCATTTTCTAGAAATTTATTTATATACTACTTACAATCATGCACATAGAAATATTATTATATTTTGTGTTGCAATTTCCCGAAGCTTATCCTTATCGGCGCTATAAATAAACAAGAGAGACATAATTATATATTTATTCGTAGTTGTACATATGTATGTATGTGTGTATGTACAAAATTATGAATGTAGTGAGATTTACATTAGCTCATATTGTAATACATATTTATGCATGTACATATGTATGTATGTATATAGAAGCATGTAAAATTGACTGTATTAATAGATTAGAATGACTTAACACTTTGATGTCGTATCTTAGAATTAATATACAAATACAAGTGTGTGTACATATGTAAATGAGCTCAGGTAGATCTCTTTGTTAATTATGACTCTTAATTCTTGATTGTAAATTAGTCGAGTGGAGTTGCCACTGCGTTGAAATGTGTGCTGTTAAGCAGCTGTTAATAGTCGAGAGCGTTGACTTGACGTCACTAATAAATTTGAGCATTTCACAAGGCGCAGCTTAGATTTATGCGCCAGTGCATTTTGCAGGCTGCCTGCCTGCTTGCACCCCGTCCCACCCCACCAGCACCACTAACACACAGTCCCACCATGGGGACGATGATGGTGAGTTAATACATATGTACAGTGCCATGTACAACAAGTCGGCCGCTCTCGCTCGCTCGCACGCGCTCTCATCGCGACAGCAACGGCAACGGCAACAGCAGCCCACCGCTTTGCTCCTCTCTCTCCCTCTTCCGTTAGCCGTTGCTTATGTATATATGTATATACAATGGCAGGCCATAAGATATGCGCATTTCTTATACGACTATGTACGTATGTATTTACTTGTATATATGTATGTTTATAGATATTTGTATGTATGCAGTACCTACTTATGTATATTTGTTTATTTATTCGTCCGTTTGTGTGCAAAGCTGCTGCGACTTGTTTTGATAATTTTTTATTTAATTCCTTTTATTGAAATGAATTGAATTATTTTGCGCATATCGCAAAAATAAAAGCGATTGCAATTGGAGTATATTTGGTATTGAGTATGTTTTCGAAGGGCCTTTGGTGGATTAGCTAACCATGGATTGGTAGGGAAGCGAAGGGAAGGGGTAACTTGACTTGTATGCAAATCGATAGGTCTGGGCGTAGTTAAGGTGTACCGTGGGTGTATATATATAGATATATGTGTGTGTGTGAGTGAGTGGTGTGCATGGGGTGGCCAGACAGTTTTCAGTGCACCCCACCCCCTCAGGGCCTCTGCCCCCAGTACTCGACTCTACTCCCAATTCGGTCGCCAACTGCCGCCGTCTGCCCGCCACTCTCATTTTGCTGTTTGGCTTTGGCTTTGGGTTCGCGTGTGTGTGCGACGCGCTCTCTCTTCTGTCTTGCTCTCTCTCTACGTCGGCTGCTGCTGGTGCTGCTGCTGCTGCTCACCGCAGCCGCACTCAAACACATTTTGCTTGTTGGTTGCTCTTCGCTTTTGTTTGTGTTGTTGTTGGTGCTGCTGCTGTTGCTGCTCGCTGCGCTATGTACACAACTGTACTTTTGATTTAACCTTATTTCTTTGCTTTTTTTTTTTTTGCTTTGTGTGTGTGTGTGTCGCTGTTGTTATTGCTCGTTAGTTGTGGCCTAGCTGTTGTTGTTATCGTAAGAGATGACTCTTACAGTACTTGACGCGCCCCACTCTACGCCACTCCAGTCGACTTCCCACGACTGGAAGTCAAGGCTGTTCTGCTGTTCCTCTGGAATGCTGGCGCTTATCGGCGGTCAGTTATCTACGCTGCTTCTTCTAATAGCCGCTTGCGTTGGGCAGGTGCCAACGACCGTTAGATTTAAACTTGAACTTGTCTGCGATGTACAGTGAAAGCTCAGTTGAGCAAGCACGTTCGCTGCACGTTCATAGCGACAGCAACATTAATAGCACCAACAGTAAAAAACGGTAATTGAATCACCATTAAACAGTTTAAAAGGTTAAATAAACATTTATAAACTGCAATAAATATATCATCTGCAAAAAGAGTTAGCAAAACTTTTAATGCACACGCTCCCATACATACATATGTATGTACCCTATTGACACATATACACTCATACACACAGACGCACAGAGCTTAACTTTAAGCGCTAATTGAAACACATTTAGCGCGCTATTAAACACAATTATAAACACTGAATGCCAACAAAAGCCAAAGCCAACAAATCGATATACGACGTTTTCTATGCATTCAATGTCAGCCATATAAAAAGTGCCGGTATCATATTAATACACACAATATTAAAGTATGTACATATATACAAATAATTAAAATGTTTGAATTTTTTTTTTCTCTTTGAACATGACAAAAAATGCGAACAATCATGGAACACAAATGCACAAACTTGTATATATAAGTATACGTGTATACATGTATACATGTATATGTAAATGCTGTTATTCTCACGCTCACCAGCCACGCCACAGTGTAATAAAGCTCTTCACAAAGTGGTAGTTAAATGTTAATTTATATAAATGTTGAGAGTGTGGGCTGCTCAATAAATTTAAAATATGTAATTTATAGAATGTATTAAAGAATCATATATTATTATTATATAATTAAAGACAATTAAATTGTGTCAAAATGCCTGTTGCATGTTTGGCGCACTGACCGCACAACATTGTTCCACTGTGCCGTCGCGGCTGTTCGCTCTCAAACGGCAATCTGATGACGACACAAGTGTGGAAAGTAACGAGACATAGCCGACAGCTGCTTAAGCGGGGGGAAACCAACGAACGAGTGAGCGAGCAAGCTCTACACATGCATGCGCTATTTAGATGTGTGTGTGTGTTATATATGTATATGTGTGTGTATATGTATATGTCTGTATTGCTGTGCGGCTGCTAACTTTCAAAGCGAGTTAATTTATAGCACGTTGGGGACATTGTTGGTCAAACAAAAACAGACACACACACGTGCACGCACGCACACACACATATTCATACACACTTGTACTGTATTGCTCGCATTCTCATCATGTTTATTATATTATGTTTGATTCGCTTTTCTTTCTTGCGCCACATTCTGTTGAGGTCGTCTCTAAGCTCAGCTCAACAAGCGTTGCCACCCGATGCGAAGCACTGTCTTCATTGTTGTTATGTGTATTTGTGTGTGTGTGTGCTGCATTTATTCCATTTTAATTGGACTGTTTATTGTTTGTATCGTTTTTGCTTGTATGCATTTGCTGTTTATTGGCTTTGACAGGGGGCAGGTGCAATTGTTGTGGTAAAGTTTATTCACCTCACGCTCTCACGTGTCTTTGGCTTGTGCATGTATATACATATGTATGTATGTATGTGCATTGGTGTGTGTGTGTGTGTGGGTTCGCTAGTTCTACAGCGTTGCCACTAAACATTTAGCAATTTGCATGTGCCCTCTCGCTCTTTCACTTTACTTGTAAGCCCAACTTACTCTCTCCCCTGCCTCTCCACCTCTTTTGTTATCATGTAAATTTTCGCTGCGCTTTGTATGCGAAAATTTGGTAAAACGAAAAACGTGACTTGCTTTTAGAAGCAAACGCCAGTCCCAAATCGAACCGAATGCTGTAAAAACACATTTAGATGAGATAGATGTAGGTGTGTGCGTGTGTGTGTGTGTGTTTGCGTATCTTCGTTCAAATCTGACTGGCCTGTGATTTAGTGTAGCTTTCCATTTGTTTTGCCACAAGCCAAAAAAACATTCGAGACTCAAGACACTAACTTGATTTAACAAGGTCGTCGCCAAAATGATATAAAATCAGGATATCTTTATTATTTCCTTACGTTAAAAATGAAGAAGAAAATCTCGAGCGGAGATACAGCAAAAAAACAGTTAGGGGTTAAATTCTTCTTTTTCTGATTTCCGCTTGTAAAGTGACAAAAAGAAAAAAAAAGGAGCAATACATACATATATAAAATAAAGGTGGATATCAACCCTTAGCAATGGGCGGGCTAAAGTGCAGTAGAGACTCCCTAAAGAGAACAGAACATATGATATAAGCTAGAGAAACAAAAATAAACAAATTTATTAAAAATCAAAATTTAAATCTTTTATCTCTTATCTTTACAGTTAGGTCAAGATAAGTCATCACGACGACGCGACGCGCGAAAATGGCCAAAATGGAGGTCGACGATGTCGTCGACTTGAGCCTGAGTTCTGGCCGTGATCCGGCGCTGACAATAACGCCGGCCACGACGCCAACGTCGACGCCGACAACGATCAGCAATCGAGACCTGCGAGCGTTGACGGCGAATAATACCGGATTAACCATAACGCCAGCTCCGGGACCCACAGCAACAGCTGCCACAGGCAATGGCAACGATACCAACTACAGCAGCAGCAGCAGCAGCAACAACAATAATAGCAACAACAACAGTAGCAACAACAGCAGCAGCAACAACAACAACAGCAGCAGCGACGTCGCCACAGCGGGCAGTGGGAGCAGCAGCAGCGCCGCCCAGGATGAAAATAAAGTTCAACGCCGCGTCCTGCGGCCACGCACCGAACCCAAATCATATGCCGAGGCACCAGACATTGTGCTGCTGCCAGCGCGCACGAATGGCCGGCAGCAGAATGGCAACATTGATTCGGAGACGGACGATGAGGAGATGCCGCCGTATGTGCCCATCAAGGAGCTGACGCATGCAGAGCTGAAGGAGCGGGAGAAAAGTTTGCGTAAACTGAGGCAGGATCTGCGCAATGAGGAGACCAAGCTGATGCTGTTAAAGAAGCTGAAGCAGTCGCAGCAGGTCATGAAGGAGAATCTGGTGGTGACGCCCACCAGTGTGTCGCCCAACAATCCACTGGCTGCGATACCCAGTGCCCTGACAGCGAAGGGGTCGCTCAGTGTGACGCCCACGTCCGCGTTGCCGATGCCGGCCCACAGCAAGGGGCGGAGTAGCTTGGGCGGTGGAGCAGCCGCTGTTAGCATAAGGTGAGTTAGTGTAGTTGGACTATTTAATAAATTATCGATAAATATCGATGGCGTGTGAATTCAAATATGGAACTAGCGAGGGCCCTAAGTAAATAAGGATTACACGGAAATTAGTAACAACATTGATGTAATATCGATATTATATGTTTCATAACGGTATCGATAGATATCGATTGTCTTATATATAAATATGGAACTAGCGAGGGCCTTAAGTATTTAGGGATTAAACGGAAATCAGTGATAATATTGATGTAATATCGATAGTATATAGTTGATAGATATCGATTGGATAGATATCGATTGTCCTATATATAAATATGGAACTAGCGAGGGCCTTAAATATAAAGGGATTAAACGGATATCAGTAATAATATTCATGTAATATCGATAATATATGTTTGATTGCGTTATCGATAGCTATCGGTTGTCAAATATATTGTAGAATCGGATAAGATAGAAATCTTTTCCTTTTGCGAATAATCTATGGATTACAACTTACATTATATAGAGCAATATACTTATCTGATCTATTTTTTGTGCTTGCCATTTCCACAGCGCCAGCAACAGCCGCAACATAAGCTCCTCAGCAGCGACGGCCGCTGCGGTGGCCGCAGCCGCAGCAGCTCTGTCATCCGGCTCGCAGCGCGGCGGCAGCAGCAACCTGATTGGCAGCGGCAACAACCACTCGATACTCCCGCCACCTAGATCCTCGCTGGCAGCAGCAGCCGGAGCGACACTGGCAGCGGGCACAACCATAACGCCAGCCACAAATAGTTCGCATCGATCGAACGTCTTGCCGCCGCGCACAAATCTGCCGAATCTCACGATTACGCCGTCGGTGACCATAACGCCAACGTCGGCGCCGCCATCCAGCCTGAAAGCACGCAATGTGAGTTATTGTAATGTCATCGTTGCCGTAAGCGCCGAGTTTTTCCACCCTAACTTTAAATCTGATTTATCAAATATATATATATACATACATACATATATATCAACATGTATTCCATATGCACCAAACACACAAGAACAAAATACACTTTTTGATTGGAGTATTTTAGAATGTTGACAACAACACTTGTCAAAATTGCTGCACAAAACTCACGCTTACCAACACTAGACACCTAAGCATACGAATTATCGAACCAAATCGATGAAGCTAACTATCTATCGACTTAACTCCCTTCACTCTGTTTCTATAATTCGTCTTGCAACACTAGAGAAAACACTTTAACTGTCATCTTGAGCTGCCTTGGAACGTGTTGCGTAGCCTGCTCGCTTTTACTTTCAAAGAGAGAAGGAAGAAAATCTTTTAACGAAGATTTGCTCATTATCATAATCATAAAAAACAATTCCGAGTAGGCTGCGCCGTATGGGCCCATTGGCAGCTAACTTTTCTTTTCTTAACCATTTTGCATAAACCAAATTTATTTCAAACGAAAGCTTTTATATTCCTTAAGTGCAAAGAAAGAGACAGAAAGAAAGAAAGAAAGAGCAAATATATAGAGTAAAACCATTTTCGCCATCAGCCCAACATCAATTGTCTAATTTTCGTTCTATATTTCTACTACTAAAAAATAAAAAAAAAAATTATATAAATAAAAAAAAAATTGCCAAAACATGCAGCCTAATATTTCGGATAATTCGAAGGTACCTGGGACCATTAGCAATTCCGTATCTATAACGCCGGCGCCCCCACTACAATCGCAGCATCAGAATCAGCTAAACGATTTGAAGGTGAGCCGTGGAAATTGATTTACTCCAATATAAATATACTTATCTAATATCATCTTGTTTTCTTTAGAATGATCGCAATGCACAGCGCGAGGAAGCTCAGACACCGGCTCAGCGTCAGGCAGCTGCTAAGATGGCGCTGCGCAAACAGCTCGAAAAGACTTTGCTACAGGTGAGCTGTGTGGCCTAATGCAGATAGAGCAGAACGGGAACCAGGACGAGTAGTAGAGCTAGCTAAGCTGTCGGTTCGAAACTCACTAGGATAGAGCTAGCAGTTTCGAGCAGTTTCATTGTTGATAACTCCATAGATATAAAGTTCTTACCACTATTTTGGGTCAGAAATAGAAGGTGCTGACTTAAGCTAGATGGAAACTAATTTGAAATATTGATTTGATAAGAGAAATGGCTCAAGTATTGCGCAAATAAGCTAGACTTGGTATGCTAAACCGAAACTGATAGGTTGGCATTATTTCTGGATATAGATCACATAGATATGTTATTAAGCTACGGCTTGAGATCGAATTTGTATAGCGAAATTCAGCCCAAGTCGATATATATCGATTAATTTTGCGAAGGAGGATTGAAATACCTTATAGAGTATCTTTATACATATAAATTTTTGATTTCTACTGAAGATCTTTGCAGTGACATTGAGAATTTTCCCAGTAGGCTTGATAACAGTGACAGTTTTCGGTCATGCTCTCATGTTAAATAATTATTCAATATAAATATAAAATATAATGCCACGAAAACGCAAGGGGGCTAATTTGAGTCGTCGAACAGTCAAAGCTAGAGGCATGCAAGATATCAGAGCTCAAAGATCAGATGAAGAAAGGCAACAAATCAATGCAGATGTCCGTGTGAGAATGGCGCAGTTACGTGCATCCCAATCGCAAGAGGCACGAGAAGAGCGAAACCAGCAAAGACGATTAGAACGAAGAGTAGCGCGCAGATTCGTAGTCAACAGAAGTAGAGGAACCGTAGAGGACCGACAACCTCAACAAGTACTGCGAGCACATTCATCTCTTCGCCTAGCATTTCAGTATGAGCCACAAAGTCAGCTCACTGCTACCAATGCCAAGCGAACATTATAACTGCAGCCCCTCCCCCCACACTTATAGTAAATTAGCTAATTTGTATTTAAGTACACAATATTCCCTAGAAATAATGAATATGGCAAAACAACGTTTGCCGGGCCAGCTAATACATATAATACGTATTTTCAGGAACTGTCTCAGTCAGTAGCAGTCTTGTTAGAGATATGAGTCTATTTGAATGTCAGTTCTTTATTATTGAGAAATATAAAATTTATAGAAGATATCCTTGAACTTGCTTTCAAAAGCATTTGTATTCAACAGTAATTCATATATAATATATGCCTTGTCTAGATACCGCCACCAAAGCCCCCACCGCCAGAGATGCACTTCATTCCCAATCCAAGCAATACGGACTTTGTTTATCTGCTTGGACTAGAGACAGTTGTGGATTATTTGACCGTGAACAAGAAGGCGAACGCTGTGGCGGCGCCCTTCCGATGCGCCCAATGCAAAATAGACTTTACGCCCGTTTGGAAATGGGAGAAACAGAGTAAGCGAATCGAATTCTTTAAAACGCTAATTATGATTAACTGTTTTATTTTGCTCCACAGCCAACAAGGAGGCAAAGGTCATCTGTGAGCAGTGCGTGACATCGAATGTGAAGAAGGCACTGAAGGCGGAGCACACGAATCGACTGAAGCAGGCGTTTGTGAAGGCGCTGCAGCAGGAGCAGGAGATCGAGCAGCGCTTGGCCAGCAGCCAGAGCAGCCCATCGCCCGTTGAAGCGCATGCCTCCAGCAACAATGCCAACAGCGTCGCCTCCGCCCATCAGCAGCAACAGCAGCAGCAGCATCAGCAGCAACAACAACAGCAGCAGCAGCAGCAGCAACAGCAGCAGCATCAGCAGCAGCTCCATCAGCAGGCGCTGAGGGAACAACGCGAACAGCTGCAAGCATCGCATGCATCTGCAGCAGCTGCTTTAGTAAATTTGCCACCTTCGGTTACCGTTATACCTACTAAATGCCAGACACCTACGCCAGCACCGCGGCCCACACCGCCGCCGCCAAGCGTACAAAGTCAGCCTACGCCGCCACCGCCACTGAATCAGTCGGGAAGTACTCAACGCTCCTCGCGTGCTGCAGCCACAGCAGCAGCGGCAGCCATTGCAGCCCAGCAGGCGGGCATACTGAGTCCCGGGCCAGCGGCAGCTGCAGCGGCGCATCATCACGAGGCGTCGTCATCTTCAACAGGTCGCTCCTCGGCGCGTACCGAACGCGAACATCACCAGCACCATCATCAGCAGCAACAGCAACAACAACAGCAGCAGCAGCAACAGCAGCAGCAGCAACAACAACGCGAGCAGCAGCAACAGGCGCAGAACTATGATAAATATTCAGCTGCCACGCTGGCGGCAGCGGCGCATCTCAGCGCTCTGGGCGGCATGGGCGGTCTGAATATCAACAATCTGGCAAGTTTGGGTAATCTCAATCAGTTGGGCAATCTGGCAGCACTTGGCGGCTTAGGCAACTTTGGCAACGCCTCGACGGCAGCCAACAACCCAGCTGCAGCTCTAGGAAATGCATCGCCAGCAGCGGCCATGCAAGCCTTTCAGCAGCAGCTATTTAGAGGTGCGTCTAGCGACAGAGTTTACTGTATATTGATATGTTATTAATATGATTTATTTTTTCTTACAGCACTTGGTCAGGGCTTGGGCGGCAATCCGCAGCATATGATGCAATTTGCGCCACTTCTATACACCTACCAAATGGCCATGGCGCAAGCGGCACAAGTGGCAGGTGAGTTAGCAGTGAGCGAACTGTAGAAATAATGTTAAGCTAACAGGATAATGTTAGCAAAAGTGCATATACAGTGACATTTGCAGTTAACCTAACAGCCCCAAGCTATTTAACAGCAAAATGTATAAGAATATTCTATTCTGTTACATTCTGTTAAGCTAGCAGTCAGAGCTTATTTGACTTACAGCAAAATGTCAACTAGCATTGTAGAGTTAACTGTAAACAGCATTAAAATTGTAGATAACAGGATTGTTTCTAATTTGGTTTTCTTTCTATTTCCCCACATATAGCTTTCAACAACAATAACAAGAAGAGCAGCTCCGCTTCCAGTTCATCGAAGAACTCGAACAATGCAACCAGCTTGGCTGACATACAGCGGGCGGCGGAGCTACAGCGTCAGTATCTGCTGGAGATGATACCGCCACAGCAGCCGAGTGGACCCAGCGGCAGTCGCCAGAACAATTGGAAGGCCTAAACAGAGAACGAGGCTTAATATGAACAGTAGCAGCAGCAACAACAACTAACTAACTTTATAATTTTTCTTGATTAGGTAATTTTATAATTTACGCAAGCAAGCATAATGTACACGTAAATACAATGATTATACTACTATAATTATAACATAATTAATTATACATAATTATACATACGAAAAGAAAAAAAAAAAACACATCTTCAACGTAATTGTTCGTAGTTTCCTTTTTTTGTTAATACATGTCGTGTTTCGCTCTCATTTTCCATACAACAATTACGACTACAATTACAACTAGCAATAGAAATCGCAAAAAGAAAAAAATAATAATTAAAAAAAATCACAGTAATGAATGAACACTTTTAAGCTCTTATAGTAATTGGATTTATACATAACATATGAATAATTCATTGATTGATAGTCTATAAGCAGATAGCCCCATTTTTGAAGGGGCCTAATGCCCCCTCGCCCAATCCACACCCCTGAAACTCAGTTCTTTGGGGCTGTACAAGTTTAGTTTTCTATATATATATATATAATTATATGTATATATTCTTATGTATATGCAAATATTTTGTAATAAATTTTTAATATACGCATTTTAGATTTTAGTTGTAAACAAATTTTTAGGGCTCTAATAAATTGCACAATAATTTTAGTTTTTGCCAGTACATAAACTATTTCATAAAAATATACATACATGCATACATATACATACATTATGATACAATTTAATAATTTACTAGACTCAATTTATATGATCCCACTTCAAAGACGATAGTACTGTTATTTAGTTGATCTTAACTCGTTACAAACCCCGATTCACATATGCATCGAAAACATCAAATGCCGTTAATACAATATTGTACATAAAATATCCAAATATATATATATACACACATATATATACTATACAAAACCTAACATACCAAGAATACAGGTTATCCAAAGTTTTCAACCATTTTCATGGATATGCCTTTCGAACAACTAAAAAGAAATGAAAAACAAAAAGGGAAAAATTGAAAGCACGTAATATTGACTGAAATTTAGCATATTTTGTAGTATCTCAATGGACATGCATCAGCTTGCATACATTAAGAACGAAATTAGGCACATTTTCGGCAAAATAGGCTTTATATATATATGGAATGAGAACGGAAACGGAACCCGAAGCGGATGGAAATGGGAACAGGAATAGAAACAGAAGCAGGATGAAGGTTACATTTAGGCGAATCATTCGGAACACACAAACCAAAATTCATTTTTGGACATGCGAAATCAAATTGTGATCAAATTATAAAACGTAAACAAGAAAAGTGAAAAAATCCATAATTATTTTTAGCTAACTAAGTTTAAAACATGCATTGTAATTCGAATTCAAATTAATAACAGCCGATAACGATAAGCAAAAACACGAAAAGAAAAAGAAAAAAAAAACAAACAAAAAACAACCGCAACAGTAACAGCGTTAGTTTCAATGTGTATGTGTTTGAAATTCTATGCTAACTATAAAAAATATAAGATATGCATATAAACAGTTTTTAAACCAAGCTAAACTTGTATTTCATTTCGCGCTCGATAACATAAACTTTGCGATAGTCATAATCATACTCATCGCAAACAGCAATCGCACGTCGCCACAATGTAATGCATACATTCCATGCCATGCTTGCACACGCGTCCATCACTAATTGAGAGCCCAACAAAGTCGCTTAGCAACGTTGCCCATCGACGGGTTAATTTAGCCAAACTAGTTAGCTTTCGGCCGCAATTATGATAAGCTTTCTGTTCATTGTTAATCGTGCGTTCAGCAGTGCCAGCAGCACAGTGATGGCACAAGCAGCTACTGGGCCACGTCCGCTCGTGTTGTGCGGTCCTTCGGGCTCGGGCAAAAGCACATTGCTGAAACGTTTATTTGCCGAATTTCCGGATACGTTTGGCTTCAGTGTGTCGCACACCACACGCCGGCCGCGCGAAGGCGAGGAGCATGGCATCCACTACTATTTCGTGGACCGGGACGTTATGGAGCAGGCCATCGCCAATGATGAGTTCATCGAAACGGCAGAATTCACTGGCAACATGTATGGCACAAGCAAGGAGGCCGTCCGTGAGATCCAGAACCAGGGCCGCGTCTGCATATTGGACATCGAACAGAAGGGCGTGGAACAGATCAAGAAAACCGATCTCAATCCCATCTTGATCTTCAACAATCCACCGACTATCGACGAGCTTGAGCGACGTTTGCGTAAACGCAACACCGAAACGGAGGAGACGCTGGCCAAGCGGCTCAATGCGGCGCAGGTGGAAATTGAATACGGTCTGACACCAGGAAATTTCCACAAGATCATACACAATGTGGATATCGATGTTGCCTACGAGGAGTTCCGCAACTTTGTCGTCGAAGAGCTGAAGAAGCAGGAGGCGATGGGCGTGCGCTTCAATTAGTCTCAGCTCCTAATATAATATCTTCACTACAGGCATTTAAACTTACTCAATTAATCCGTATTTATTGTGTGCAATTGTTGTTGTTGTTAATCTTAAGCAGAAAATTTGTAAACAATAAAGCAAACAAGCCCAAGAGGCTTTTTGCAATTACAATTTAGTTGACGAACTCGAATACAAACGCAATCGTAGCAAAAGGTCAAAGTGTTATCAATTAAAGCAAGAATGAAAAATGTGTAGAGCCAGCACGCAATCTGTAGATATGCCATTGGGAATCATCCATTAGCCATTAGTCATTTGGTAGCAAAGCCTTTGCACATTTGTCATCCTTCCTCCTTCCTCCATCAGCTGAACACAACACGCACTCCAAGACGCCAATCCTGCTCGGAACCTTTAGTGTTTTATGGTTTAATTTTGATACGGATTGTTTTTATAATCGTGATGTAGATGGAGGCGTGCTTGATAGCTCGTGTTACCCGTTTGCAGGCTATTGACGCGATGCACCACTC
Organism: Drosophila mojavensis; assembly: GCF_018153725.1. Classification (NCBI taxonomy): domain Eukaryota; kingdom Metazoa; phylum Arthropoda; class Insecta; order Diptera; family Drosophilidae; genus Drosophila; species Drosophila mojavensis. The sequence goes on along the minus strand of NW_025318899.1, from coordinate 2,019,972 downwards.
GAGCGGAGCCTTCGATCTTGGTGCGGCTGTCCGCACTGCTCCACAGGCCGGCTATCGCCTCCAGTGCCAGCTCCGTTTCATCCTCCTTGTCGTCGTGCTCTGCGGATAGCGTTAAATCGATTTGACGGCGCTGACGAAAGCCAATCGATGGAGCCCCAGCCGCCAATCCAATGCCCAAGATTAGTAACAACAGCAAACAGATGTGAAGAGCTCGCATGTTGGGAATATACTGACTATGCTGGCTGGCTGTCTGATCGATTCATGCAAATCGATTAGCTTATCTCAAAGAGAGGCGAGATTGGTAGTGGCTCGACTAGCAATTGCCCTAAGTTGAACTCTAAGGAGAGCAAGGGTCGAGCATGGCTAGATCGATTCAGTTCATCATTCGCTACGATAATACTTATGCTTTCTGGAAATTATTAAACCTCCTTCTTCTGGTAGTATACCCTGAACCTCTTTACCCATTCTGAGCATGTGCATTTTACAGGGTATACAAAGCAATCTGAAGCTAGATTTCGACCTTAGCTTTTATTGCATACAATTCAAATAAATGTGTTAATTCACTAGACTTTGGGTTCAAGGATTTGTGCTGGGGGCCAGTCCCATTGCTTGGGTGGCGCTGTCTGCACCAGTTTCTCCCACGGCTTCCAGCCGAGCATTTTGCGTGCGAGAATCAATTCGTTCTCGGCCTGGACGATCAGCTCCTCCACCTGGCCGCAGCCCACAGACTTCTCCAGTGCGCTAATATCCTTGTTCTATACAGTAAACCAAATGGAATACAATAATCATTATCAAGTTGTCAACTAACTGAGCTCACCTTTGCCACAGCATCCGCGCGCTGCTTGACTATCTGCTCAGTGTATTTGCGGTAGGCAGCATCCTGTGGCATTTTGGACACAGCACGCAGAATCTTGCCGTACAGAGCGGACAGTGTGTGGTGCGGGTTGGTGGCCACGGCCAAACCGGTTAATCCAGTGGACTGTAGTAAACAAGGATTCAATTATTATAATATTCAATAGTCTTATATTGTACAATAAGCGCAGGCAATCGATGACATAACCATAACAAGTGCACCACTGGCATTTAACACAGTTGCCATAAGTATGACAACAGCTTGAACTAATTAAATATTTACCGCTTTTAATACTTTCGCCATGTTATTTACTCAAACTAAGCTGTAATTTCTCAAAATTCAGCTAAAACCAATGACAAAATATTTTGACAAAAAGTCAACAGCCAGGGCTGCTACGAAAAATATTTACTATAACAAGCAGGGCTGTTTGCAGTTGAGATCTCATTATTGTTCAAACCAGTTATCGATTGAGTGCTCGATTGTTTGGCGCGTAACTTAAAGTATTCAAAAACAAACCGACTTGTTGACTTGCGTTTACTTTCTTTTTTTTATATTAAAGCATCATACAACGAAATGACGAAAATCAATATGTATTTTTCAGCGAATCATGTTATACCAAAAGAAATAATTGCATAAACTTACTGAATAAATTGGTTTTGTTGCGATCCCTCACTTGTTTAACCAAAGTATCGATTGAAAGCTCGATAACTATGGCGCTGAATCAAAGTATTTAAGAGCAACTTAACGTTTCAGATTCATTTTGTTTTATTATCACAATAGCACTAATATATACAAGTGAGAAATATGAATTTTGAAAATGTTGCGAGTATTGGTCTAAACATACAATTTATAGAGGACAAAATTAATTCTATACTATAAGGCTACGTTGTAGTTGGCGGCGTAGCTTCGGCCACAGCAAAAGCAGATATTAAAACGTTGATAACGGTCACAATAAATATGCCGATGACTGTATAATTATTAATTTTGTTCGCACGACATATTTCGCGTTCATCCTTAATATTGTATCTGCCATTCCATATAAGGCCAACGCCGACTGCAATCTGAAACGAACACAAAGCGTCAATAAATAACCGAAATACAAATTTGGCAATATGCATATATGTATGTAGATACCTGAAATATAATGCTTAATGATATAAAAATTAAGCTGGGATAAAAGTACGGATGCTGTCGATTCGTTTCCAGAACATAACGCAGCTGATTCGCATTGGCTGAGAGCAGCGCCAGATCCATCATACCCTGAGCGAGCGTCTTCTTATGCTGATAGGCATTCACATCCGGTATGGGTGTGTCCACACCATTGATGGTCACAAAGCCGGGACCATCATAGCCTGGAAATGTAAAGCTAGGACGGCGGCCTCCATTCGGTTGGGGTAAATTGGGGCGGAAATTCTCGCCTCCATTACCTAGCAGGCCATCATCCACGCCCGAATTAAAGCCATTCGCAGAAGGACGTTCATCATCATCATCATCATCGATTTCAGGAACTGTATTGAACAGATTTGGCATTCAGTATTACGAAGTTATGGGCTGATAGATATATAGAAGCATCTTACACAATTATTTGTTACGGGCGCAAAGTTGAAAATGTTTATTTTAAAGCACAGATTGGTGAGAGAGCATTGAAATAATGAATGATTAAGTTATACTTCAGTTAGCTTTAGGTCTTAATAAATGATGTAAACTACAAACCTGCTCGGGGTATGCGCCCTTTACGTCCATCTATATCGTCCAAGCCCTCATTGTGATTAACCTTTAAATAAAAATACATACAAATAGTACAAATAATCTTAATTAAATCTCATACTTAATATTTAATGTATATAAAACTTATTATTATTTTATGGCTATGTGCAATAAATGTGACCGCGATTTTTACGCTTTGTTTACAAAGCTAATCAAATGCAAATAATTTTATATTATTTACCAAAGCTTCCGTCATAAATGCTGATAAATTCATTTCTGTATGCACCATATATGCTTATGTATTTCCCATTTAAATCTCAGCGATTCATAATTTGGTCCAGAGAGTGACTAATCAGGGTTTTTTTCCTCCACTTCTCTCTAAGCCAATATATTTCCCCAAACAATGTGTGCACTTTAATTATCAGCTAACCCTCGCTAGGCTTTATATACATACATATATACATCTATATGCATATAGTTCCTACTTGTTATTCTAATATACATACATATGTATATTTGATTGATGTTTCAGTTGCCAAGTCAAAAAATAATGTAAACAATTTATACGCTGCTTTCCCGCGCTTTGTTAGTGTTAATACCAATTTTTGCTATTGGTATGCAAATATAAAAGCCGGATAAAAACTTACTTGATTTTTAGCTGGTGTTTTCGGATTGGCTACTGAGTCCATCTCAAGCGTTATCTGCTGTAGATTGCTCATTTTTACAATTGATGAGCGTCTTCAATTGAGATCGGCAAGAATTTTAACGATGAACGTTTTTCTTTGTTTGTTTTATCCGTTTATGCTGCTTCTGCGTGTTTCTGCGCGAATACAAATGATACAAATCGCTTCGAGCGAAAATTCGCGAGCGCTTTACAACCGCCTCGTATGCTATTGGCTAAACAACTGTTCGGACAGAGAGATAGACTTTCGGTACATAGCCCCATCTCAAAGCAAGGCGAATTCGCTGCATTACACGATTATTCACTCGCTCCAATCTCTCTCTCACACTCTCTTGAAGCGGTACCTGTTTAATGTCCAGTTGTGATTAATTTGCTCGCTCCCTCCCTCTCACTCTATTTCTCACTTCATATATTGGATTTTTAAAAACTGTAATTCTCTCCCGATTCTTGAATGGTACTTGATTGCGGGAAAAAGCTCTCTCGCCGCCGAACATGCTAAAGGCATGCCGACGCACGCCACACCAGGGGAAATTCTACTTTTATAATGGCAATCTATAGTATATGAACGATTTCTGAGAACCAAAAAATGTATGTACATAAGTGCATTAATGCAAGTTATTTGCGTGCAGTTATAGATTTTAGTAAGATATAGATAATTCAGGGAAATAATAGAAATTTGGGGAAATGTCTGGGCTAAAATGAATATGAACTTAGTCATTCATGGGGGCGACCGAGCGTCAGAGTCGTTGCCAAAAGAAATTAATGCCAAGTTCAACGTCACAGAATCAAAGAAAGACCGTCCAAAATATAAACATGATTTGTGGTATTTTTGGCTACGTCAAAAACCGGTCTGGAAATGTTATGATTGTACATACATACATACGTGTATATTTATCTATATGTTATTAATGTATCTTGTGTGCATTTTTGTACTTATATTTGCATGCAGAAAGTGCGTCTATAGAGTGCCGAGATGTGTATGTATATAAATGCCAAAAACAGTTTACTTTATTTCCTGTTTAATTTTATTTACATATATAGATAAACATGCAGCTTTAACGGATGTTTCAATTCAACTTATTCGATAAGTGCCATGAGTCTAAGCTGTTCTATGCAAACATCGATTACAAACTAATCACAACACTGCGTATTGATCATATTTTCGGTTCGAATGCCATCGCTAACAATTCATTCACATGAAAAATGACGTGATCGCCGAAATATAAGCAGGTGCTTCCCAGAGAAACACCTCATTCCCGGTTAAATCTTCGCAAGTAGCAGTTGTGGTAGACGCAATAATGGCAGGACAAGCTTCAAATAATAAGCGCACCATACGTGAGGTGCAGCAAACCTTTGCCGAATCCCTAGGATATGCCAATGAAATTATTTGGGACCTGTAAGTAGTGCGCAATTAGGTTTCTAATTGTGTGTGGAAACGCAATACGCTTATCGCTAATATGCCGTTTGCAATTTTCAAAGCTTATCCGCCAACCAGGCACATATTTTGAAGGTCAAAATCGAGAATTTAATACAGGATCCCGTTGTGCCGGCCGGACTGAATGCAGGGGAGAGAGAAAAAGCGAAAGCTAAGATAGAAAAACAAAAAGCTGCCAATAAAGATATGCGCGAGACTTTTTTCAATGCCATTTGGTCGCAGCGTAAGTGTTCGCCTCTCGATAGGGATAGGGATAGAGTGCATCCTTGATATGTCTGTTTGTCATTGCAGGTAAATACAGCAATCGGCAGTCGCTCACGTCCATCTTCTATGTCATGGTTGCCACCGATGAAACGGACCACACGAAAGCAGCAAGTGCTACAGAATGGTCCTGTCATCCCGTTGTTCGTGTACGACGTTGCATTTGTAAGTTGAAAAAAATGAGGAGTCTCTGAGACGCACGCTTGATCGATGACTCAACATCCACGTTGTGTGACCTAACTGAATGGCAATTTGATTCAGCTCATACAAATGTACTTGTTCGATTTCCGGCCTAATTTATAATCTTATGATTGCAGCAATCAGCGAAGATAGCACAAATAGCTCCGATTGCTGCATGGTCTTTGTGGATGATCTGGGTCGGGTGTATCAGAACTGGATGGCCTATGTGGAGAGTAATGAGTTGCCCAAGGGTATCATGGTTGCGCCACGACGAGGTGTCTACAATCTGATCAATAATGTGGTTCAGTTGGAGACATGGCTAACGCCCGTCGCAACTACCAAGAGAAAGGTGCTCAATGCCATGGATACGACGACGGCTGTCACTGGCTTGGCAGCAGCTAGTGTGCCATTGTTGGGCTTACTGGCTGTGCCTATCGCTGGCCCAGTTATGGCCGCCGCCGGGTTCGCGGCTCTAGCCTGTGGCGGCTATGGGCTGGGTCGGTCAGCCTCCCAGCTGGTTGATCGCGGCACCCACGAACAATCGATCAGCATAACCGATCGTACGGCCCGCAATCACTGGCTGGGCGTAGGAGGTGGCACTGTGGCCTTGGGTGCAGCAGGCGCGACAACCTTGCTGACTGCTGCAACTAATGCGGGCAGGGAAGTGGGAGCCGTAAGTATTTCAAATAGCATACCTAAACAGCTGGGTAATTGCCTTGCTTCACAGATCACCCAGCTGACGGTCAACGGCATGAACATCTCCAGCATTATGATATCAGGCACGGGCTTGGCCAACGGCATAGTCGATCTAGTCTTGGTTAGACATTCAATTGATTTCGCTCATACTTGTTTTATATAATGTCTTTACAAATTCCCGCAGAAATATATGGATGGCGACGATATCTCTGCCATGGACGCTCTGCAGCTGTCTGCCTCGCTGGTACTGTTCACACATAGTGTCTACAACTTCAAGCTCGCGTCGACCATAATCAATGAGACGACCAATAATAGAATTGCCACTTATCGCGAGACGCTGAGCAATCGACAGAGGTACATATATTATCTTAACTGATATTCTAACTTCTAATCTTTCTATCGCATTTAAAGCAATTACCTAATAGGCAATCTAATCTAATCTAATGTATAATCTAATATGATATACGATTTACAATGTGAAAAGGGAATTCCCCTTTATTTAAAAAATTTGAAATTGTATCAAATCTCTCCATTGCAGGCGTATGTTTGACAAATTGTCGAAGGAGACGATTCGCACGCGCGGCGCTTCAACGGGCAAGCTGGACATCATTCGCAATGTGAACGAGATGCCCTCACGCAAGGAGTTCAATGATCTCTACAAGATCAATAAGCAGTTGAACCAGAAAGGCATTCGACCCACCTTCGCTGCAGATGGCCCGGGATTGATATTGAACAACGAGGTGAAAACCAGTGGAGCCGAACTGCGAGCGAACTTGCAGCACAATAAGGGACCCGATGTGCTTGGCAAGGTGAGTCAGCCAATTCCAGAGAGTCACAAAGTGAATGGAGTGCGATCTACGCCGGCCGCAGCTTTTAGAAGTGATGCCTGGCTAAGCGCACCAACAAATCCAACGCTCGCCAATCAATTGGACCGAACCCACAGCAATTATGGCGAAGGCATTGATATATTGAGACTCAGCAGTCTGGTGTGCAATGGCGTCATGATAGCCCTTTCCAGCTATGGATCCTCGATATTCGAACATATTGTGAATGCGGAGAGCTTCGAAACTGCTCTGCTCTCCTTGGCGGACGTTCTGCCAGAGGATGTAATGAAATTCGTACTGAATATGACAGAAATATTCATGCAAGATATGTGGCAAGATCTATATAATGTACTGCATTTCTATCTGCCCAGCGAAACGGTGCTCTATCACATTGGTAAAAGAGTTTTGGACAATTACAGCGGGTATACGATTACGCAGCTGCATGACAAAGTTTCCGATATATTGGCCGGTGTTCGCAAATACTTTTTGTCACTAAATCCGAATAGTAATGAATCGCGCCAGAAGTGTGATGTCTGCCCGGGCTACTATAGCATATGCGATCTATAAACTGGGCACAAAGCGAAAGAAACCAAGGCACAAAGAGCTTAACACAAATTAAAGTAACACAAATTAAATTTGTAAATAAATATTCAAATATTCAATTTTGTATTTGCTTTTGTTATCTTGTTAAATGTAAAACTAATGGTATAAAATAAAAACTTAAGAAGAGGAAAATACAAAGCACACACAGTACATCAGCTAATAATGAGGTGCATGCTATGTACATGCTCTACTGGATGGATTGCTGTCGAAAATGTTGATACGATCTCTGAACTAACAGATATATATATATATATCTGTATGTATACCTTGTATAGCTATAGGAACGAGTTTTCATGAAAGAGCTGAGCATTCATTCATATTTGTTTTATTATTTTGCACGAAACACAGACAAAGATCCAAAATATATATGTATATATATATATATATAGGTATATATATATATATGTTTATAAGTATGTATATGCATGTTTTTGTTTTTGTAGTTGAGTTAATTTGTTTTGGGGCAAAACTTTGGATGCCTAATCCTTGTAATGCCCTATTTTATTTTGAGTGGGAAGTGTGTGTGGTCGGTGTAAGTATATGTGTAAGTGTGTCTGTGTGTAAATGTCGAGAGAGCGGGTGTGTGTGTGTGTGTGCGTTGTGGCTTTCGTTTTAGCTAAATTAAACACGCGACAATTGCTGGAGCAAGTTGCACGGCCAGAATGCCTCGATGCGCTCCTTGAGCAACTGTATCGGATACAATATCCAGGTAAGTACGGTCTGTGCCAGCAGCCCCATTGGCTCCGGGTACTGGTGCGTGAGCAGGGCTAATAGAGCCGTGAATGAGCAGAGACCAGCCGTGAACAGGATGAAGAAGGGTAATTCCTTTTTCGGGTAGACGGAGACCTCATGGAAGGCCGGCAGCAGCTCACGATCGGCGCACTCGGTGCACGTCGGATATGGATAGAAAAGATGTCCGCGCTCCAATGGATGCGGCAGCATACGGAATGTGCCCTCCCAGGTGCAATGCAACAGATTCAATGCCCCCTCCACCTGTTTCCAGTGCTTCAAATGGAAGAACGCATACGCCAAGGCCTCCGAGTCGCCACGCTTCAATATATGCTCCGGCGGCAGTATCAATGGCTTTGTCTCCAGCAAATATTTGGGCACATGCGGATTGAATTCAACCGCACGATGTATGGCTTCGACGGCGCTCATCTCAGCCGGACTCAGGCCACGCTTCGATGCAATATCGGGTGAGAATTTATCAGCAACGGCGCGCGCCTTAAGCAATGCGGCTGTATAACAAATTGTCGCTGATTTGGGCAGCGAAATATCATCGTACTTGGCAAGGATCGTTTGGCAATCGGCGTATGCCTGCATCTCGAGCAGTGTCTCAATCAAGTTCTCATGTATGTTCAGCACACTCATGATCGAGGGTATCTCCTTTGTTAGATCGCGAAACATTTTGGCCGCCTCCTTCAGTTTTCCCAGCTTTCGGGCGCACATGGCCAGGCGACGCTTGATATAGATCAACACATTCGTATCCCTGCGATGCATACCATCCGCTATGGAGCCCTGGTGCTGTGTCGCCTGCGACTTCCTATAATTAATTTCGGCTACTTTGAGTGCTGTCTTGAGTATCTTCTCCGCCTCCAATATGGTCATAGCCTCCTCCTCGGCTAGGAGTATGTAGGCCGGTGCACATTCCGCGTTTATTTCAAGCGCATTATGTGCCGACTTGATGCGCTGCATGGGATTGCGTTCACGCCACGCCGTCTGCATTATTTCATACTCCTCTTTGCCAGCATCGCCCTCGCAAGTGAAGAACGTCTGATGATCCTGGGCACTCAGATTCATGTCATAGTATGTCAATGGCTCCTTGCTGGTGGCCCAAAAGAAGCGTTGGTACTCAGCGCCACGGAAGAGATTCAATGGATTGCGCCACACTTTGCACTCAGGTGTGCCCGAGCTGTTGCCCGAATTGGAATTGGCTCCAGAACCACCTGCCCCACCATTTGAGCCACAACCACCATTGCTGCTGCTGCTGGAACCACTGCTGCTGCTGCTGCCATTATCCGATTGCGCATCATTGCCATTAATCCAGGGGCTGATGTGATTGATCGATACTTGCTCTAAAAAATAAAAAATTTTCCAATTTTTTCAAAAATTCTACAATTTAAAGAAGAAGAAAAAACAAGAAAAACTTACCTATGAACGAGGTGCCGTATTTGCGAAAATACCACCATTCGAAAATAAGTATTAGGCCTGATATAAGGCTAGAAGTGCCAGTTAGTGCCACATAAAACTTTGGCGTCAATGTGCTCAAGAACATTGAGGAGTCCCACATCCTTTCGTCCGTCTTGCCAGCAAAAATTTGGGACACAATTTTTGTATATTTTGCCGTTTAGCTTTTGGCTGTTGTTGTTGTTGTTGCTATTGTCGCCGCCACGATCGAGCGGTTTGCAGTGTTTGTCGCTAATGCTTAAAGAATTTCTACTCAGTTGATGTTGTCTATGTTTCTTTTCTTATTTAAACAGCGCGTGAAAATAAACAAATTTACCCCTCTTATCAATCAGCGTTTATCCTGGCTGCAGATGAGATTTTTTTCTATAAAGTATTCATCGGAGTGGTGTGGGGGGTAGCGACTAGAGCTGTCAAAATCATCGTTGTCAACTATCGATATGGATATTTCACTGCTAGTATTTTCTTTAAAAGAGTGACCAAATTTTTCGATACATTTCCTGTATATCGCATATATTTGTTAATGGTAAATTCATCACTATAAAATGGCCGCTGTTGCAGCAAGTGCATGAAAAACTGCGAATAATAAAAACTTGCTCAAGTGCATAGGAATTTAAAAACGTAACTACATTAACAGATAAATAACAGCACTTGGGATATGGCCGAAGTTAATGACACAGATTTAGATGTCCAGCAAAAGCAAAATGTGGCAACAGCATCAGAAACAAACAGCATAGTAAAGGAAGAAGAAGCAGAAGCAGAAAAAGCGGTCGCATCAGAATCCAAACATGAAGAAAAGAAAATTTTGAGTGACGATGGTGGGACAAAAGCCGATAAGCTTGATGAGTTGAACTCATTGGAGCAGGAAATAGCGAAAATGCACAACATACAACATTGCACAGAATCAGGCCAAGATGAAGAGAAGAAGACAGAAGGGAACGCTGAAGCGGGCAGCAAATCAGAAAATATCACCGGAAGCAGCCAAGACGGACAACTTAAAGATGATCTAGGAAAGGCTAAACGTTGCACTCCTGTTATCAAAGCGCATGCCAACGAGGAGTCAGAGCCAGCAACGACATTGGAGGAAGTTGATCTGATTGCTTTGCTAAAGGGCACCGATCAGGAGCAGGAGCAAGAGCAAACAGATGAGCCACAAAAGGCCAGCATTGAGCTGGCGTTAGCTGAACTGGATAATGTCGGTGTTACGATCGAGGGTGAGGGGCAATATGAGATCATGGAAATCGATGATGGAGACAATGTTAGTGGGCCCAGTCCTGAGTTATTGTCAACTGCAAAAAGCAGTGCAAGTGCCTTGAAATCCAACTCAAAATTTGCTGTGGGTAAGACTAAACTGTCTCCGGAGCAAGCCAGAGCTGTGGCACTGGAGCAAATGGCCGATCTGAAGGCTAATAAAATGCGTCGCAAAGAGTTGACAAACAACAAGCAAAAAGAGCAACAGCAGCAAAAGCCCCAAGATATAATCAGTTCGCTGAATGATGATTGGAACGAGTATGATAGTAGCAGCGAAACAGCGTCCAACTCCAATGCAGTTACCAACGAAATGCCTGCCTCAAAGAAGCCGCTCGTCAAGAAGGCCAAATCAACAATAGAGGTGCCTCATATGCTGGGCAGTGTAAAGGTAATGCTGAAATCCGTTCAGCCAAGAAGCCTGGAAAAGCCAAAACCACCTGCAGAGCAGCCCATCATCAATGCAGAACCCACAGGTAAGACTTTTCTATATAAAAAGGTTATGGCAATTAATCGAATATGTTTTTAGGTTTCAAACGAACGCGTATTATAAAACGTAAAATTATATGGGATCCAGATGTGCCTGAAACGCAAAAGTCCTTTGCGCAGTATGCAAGTCCAAAGCCCAATCAGAATGCAACAGCAAATGTACAAACAACTATATCAACCGTAACAACTACAAGTACAACAACAGCAGCAATTGCGAAAGCAAGCAATATGGAAGTCGTGTCAAAAAAGGCACGACCTTCAACACCGAAAGAGCCGCCGAAGGTGTCTGCTAAGCGTTCCGTTACACCCGCCAAATTGGCCGAATCGAATGTCGTTTCGCCACCCAAACGTCGCTCACAAACACCGAATGTGCCCAATGGGGCAGGCAGCCAGGCCAAGAAGAAGAAAGTAAGCGAAATTGATCGACTGATGGGCGATGAGGGCGCCGCCAATATGATGCAAGCTGTAGAGCGTGAGCAGCGAGAGCTAAGCGGCGGCGAGTCAGCCAACAAACCGCTGATGCGCAAGCGATCGCTGACACTAACTGGCAGAGTAAGTTGTAGAAATTGCATAAGTTTATTCAGTATTTTAAAACATTCCTTTGCAGCTACAAAAAGCAGCAAATGCAACTGCAACTGCAGTTGAGCCTACGAGCACGCCCACGCCCACTAAAAAGGAAACCCCACCTAAAGCCGGAAAGCGAAAAGAGACGGGCAATAACTCAGCTGCCGTTGAAGCCGTCTTCACAAAGGCAGCAAAGCCACGTCCATCCGACTCCTGGGATTATGTGTACAAGCAACGTGCCAGCGAGGAATCCATGATAATGCGCCGACGCTCTAATAGCTCGTACTCCAGCAATGCCTCTGCAAATCGCTCATCATTGGATAATAAGCCCGCCACAGTGGCTAATTTATCAGACGATGCGTCCGATGCAGCAACAGTGGATCCGTCGTTTATATTCCTGAAGCCAGAGAATAAAGCGAACCAAAGAAGCGATGGCGCAGCCGCACCCCAAACGCTGGCTAATGATCTTAAAAAGGGAACATTGCAGGCGAAGGAGCTGAAGACGGCCAAAGTGGAGCTGGTGACGTTGCACAAGCTGGAGAAGGTTACTCAACTGGTGATCAATACGCAGATGAGCAAATCGGGCTTCACATACAAAGTGCAATTGTTGCAAAAGCTCAACGAAATACTAAACAAATTGGCCAAAAGCAACGATTGCAATACAGTGCTGCTCAGTGTGCAGGGTCAGCAATTCTGTCAGGGAATCGATTGCCAGGAGCTGCTGGCTGCCACGCTTGAGAAGCGTAAAAATAATGCCACACAATTGGCATTGGTTTTAAAGTGAGTTGCAGATTATTCGAACTATATATTCTACCTACACATATTGTAATATCTAATTTATCTTCCAATAGAACATATCTCCGCACTTTGGCTACATTCCCTAAGCCTTTGATCGCTGGCATTGTCGGCAACCTGAAGAATTTGGGCGTCATGCAATTGCCATTGTTCGACTATGTTTTGGCAGCCGACGATTGTTGCTTTGAGACGAACTACGCAAAGCTAGGACAGCTGCCGGAGGGCTATGCCTTCTGGCACAAACACCAAAAGATCGCCACACAAGTTGTAGGTCTTAATATATAATTGTTATTTAATTTTCTTTGTTAATTGTATTTTTCTATTTGTATTTCCAGCAAACGCGTTTGTTTTTGCTGGGCGAGCGTTTGCACATGTCGGACGTGATTGATTCACCGAGCAGTTTTATTGATAAAACCTGCAAATCGCGAAGCGTAAACGAAGAGGCTCTGGCAGTGGCTAAACTCATTTCCAACACCACAGCAGAGGTGGGTGAAGGCACCTGAATCATTATGAATACATATTTGAATAATTTTCATCTACTCTTACAGCACTATCGCTCACTCAAGAAGCTAAACCAAACGGCTAATACGGCGTCTCTGCAACGGCTCGAAGCTGAGTTTAAGATCATAACTGAGCAATGGTTATCGGCCAATTTTCAGGCCAACTACAAACGTTATGTTAATGATGTGGAATTCTAAGATTGTTGTTAAGCTCCCCTCAGGCTACCTATCAAAGGGTAGTATGTTCTTTTAGAAAAAATACAGAAAAAAAAAAACACAAAAATGAACAGTAAATAAAACCTGCGAAATTTCGTAACTAGTTAAATTTAGATCCAACATAACTCTCTATTCTGATTAGGTTACGAAATATGTAAACTGCATCGTAATTGTAAATGAATTAATAATTGTCTTGAGCTCAAATCGACTATTATCGATTTGGGGCCTCATTTGACTCATAAGAAATTTTATATTATTACTTTTTAGTCTTTTGACATGTAATTTTCTTTGATTATTAAGTAAATTTTTCAATTTATTTTGATATTCGAATCAATAGTGAATATTTTTTCTAATATATTTTGATTTTATTATATGTAGGATCTTCATGTACATATTTTATTTTTAAGATATCGTGTATTTTGTTTCCCATCTATACAGTCTCATAAACACTCCGATAGTTATAGAACTTTATCATCATCGATCCACTTCTATTCCATATTTTTTAATAATTCTGAGTATCTTTCTTATTGCCTGCATAATATTTTCATTTATACCAATTTAAAAATTGCTATTGCCATCGAGTGCTTTATTTGAGACTAGAAAAGTTTGACTATTTTATATAATTATTATTATAGTATAGTACAATTATTAATTGTTAATTATAAACGTTATGTTGTCAATGCAACTAGCAATTTAACTACTAAGAAGTACTGAATCTCTTGTGGCTAATGTAGTGAATTTTAAATGCACATCTCCTCCAGCTGCTGCTGCTGCTGCTCCTCCTTCCGTTCGACCTCCACCTAGTTCAGTTTATCCTGCTCGTAATAGGCAGGCAGCTCGGACTGGATGCGTAGCAATCGCACATAGCTGATCAGTTTATAGTCAGTGTACGGATATTCGCTGGGCTTCACAAACGTGGACATGTAGGAGACCAATTCCTGCGAGCCATCCGTATCGAGATCTGCGATCAACATGGAGTTCTCTTGATTGAGCAAGTCGGGTTGACAGATCATTTCGTTGCGATCGCTGCGACAGAACTGGATGATGTTGCTCTGTGAGGTGTTCTCGATGCGCGTATCGGCGCCAATGAATAATACCAATATAACTGTTTCCGTTATCATCTGCATTTTATAGTTCTTCATCAGGCCGGCAACGGGTTTGCTCTGATTTCGAAACGTTTCACGTTTTTGAATCGGATGGAACAGATCGAATTCCTCATGCTCGGCGGGAAATTGATGAGTGAGTGAATCCCTTTTAAGCCGTTGTTGCTGCTGCTGTTGCTGCTTCTTTTGCTGCTGCTGCTGCTGTTGTTGTTGTTGCTGTTGGGTCTTCGAGTATATCTTATCCTTGTTCTTCTCCTTTTCCTTTATGCTGTTCAAATTTTTGGAGCTACTGCTACTGCTGCTGTTGGTGTAGTTGTTCATCTTGTCCACGCTGTTGCTGTTGCTGTTGCTCGCCGGCGGTGGTTTTGCCTTGACTACGCTGATCCACTTCCAGAACTTGATGACAAAGCCAGACATCTTTGACTTGCTGTTCTTGAAGTGCCACTGAGCTGGCGCCATGCCGTACATTGCGTTCTCCGTTTGATTGTACAGCATATGCCGACGACCATCGCGCATTTCGCTCAGCTGCAATGTGACATTGCAGTCGGGGCATTTGCCACGATTCTCGAGGATCAGCTCCCTGCCACTGAGCAGATAAACATTGCGCTGTGTATCCATTTGCTTGCGATGCTGAGCAATCTTGGAGGCGGGCGTCAGACGTCGACCCATCAGCGATTTGTTAGTGATGAGCGCATAGAGCTCGGCGAGGCTCTTGAAGCGCTGCTGAGGCTGCTGATCTGTGCTGGAGGTGCAGCTGTAGCTGATGTTGTTGTTGACGTTCAGCTGCAGACGGCTGAGCTTCTGGCAGTCGTGTATGCGAAAGCCCTCGCCGATGGGTCGACCTCGACGACCTGACAGCAGGCGCAGCACGTTGCGTGCCTCGAGTTGTTGTTGCGTTTGCTTTGGCTGTTGCTGCTGGATAAGCGTCTTGGTGCGCTGCTCTAGCGAGAGACTGGATATCAGCAATATATCCAACACGCCATCGCCATCAATATCGGGCAGTATGAGTGGAAAGTCGTATGCATTTAGCTTCTGTGCAGCATGATCCTTGAAGCGCCAGTGCCATTCGCCGCTTCCCGAATTAATAACACCCACTTCGCCGTACTCTTCGATGACCAAGCAATCCGGCTTACCATTGAGGTCCACGTCGAGTAAGGTGCAGTCAATGGCCACGGGCTCATCTACTGTCTCATCGTACCATGCTACAGCGCCGGAGCTGCCAATCAGTGAGATTATGCCATTGCGTTTATGATTGTTGGGACGAGAATCCGGAAAGAAGACATCGCCACGATATAGAAATATCAAATTGTTCTCCCAAGCACGTAAACCAGCGACGACATTTACTCCTCCTCTCAGCTCGATCTTGGTATAGTTCTTAAACCAATTGCGGGTCTTTTGACGATCCACGGGCGCTGGACAAGCTCCAGTGCCATCTGCTGGGCCACAGGGAACGATCCAAACGAAGCCAACCACAGCGAACAGGCAGAGCAGCAGCGAGGCTATAAAGCAGCAACGTCTCTTCGTGGACATGGGCGACCGCTTCAATTCTGATTGATCCGATTGATGACCCAATATGGCGACATTATCCGCATTCGTTTCGTATTCGGCACCAAAATTGGAGAACTCAACGCCCACATTGCTGCCGGCATTGCTACCCAAATCACTGAGCATAACTGAGCGAAATGTGTTTTGCATATTGGTGGTGTAGCTGCTGCAGTTGGTGTTGTTAAATTGTTGTTGTTGCTGCTGTCTTTGTTGATGCTGCTGCTGCTGTTGCTTCGATTGTGTATGTGACGTCTTTAAAGCTAATGTATTAGGTGGTATTCGAATTCGATTGCGTTGTTGTTGCAGTTGCGATTGTTGCTGTTGCAGTTGCAATTGTTGCTGGTGTAGCTGATGCTGGAGTCGATGCTTATTAGCGTTATGTATTTCAATTTCTTCATCGGATTCAGAATCGGTCATTGCCTGACTTAGCGGCGTGTAGATACCTTGATGATTGGGCAGTGAATCCGTGTGCAGCATTTTAGCTAAATGCGAGAAAAATCAATAAACCAATATACGAGTTAAACGGCGCATTCGAAATATGCTCCGACTGTTTGACATCTACAGCAACTAACCTTAGTTTGACGGCACAAGCAATTGCTGTTCACTTGCATCATCCACATAGCTAATGTTTTTAGCTTGTATAAATATTTTTAAAAGGAATAAGAACGTTGAAGTTAGCGCGTTTCGTTGACAATCAAATAAGAGTGTTGTAAGCTTTTAATTTGCAGCTGTTATCGATTGGTACAAACGATATAAAGTTTTAGTATTTTTTAAGCTTGAACTTCTATAGCTTAAGTCTGCCAAGCAAATGTGAATATTAATTATTTTGGCTTTTAATCATAATATTACTCAAAGTGATATTTTATAATTCATTTATATTTATTTAAGTCGATTTATTTACTTAAGTGCAATATTATAATACATATCCGTTGGAAGTTTTGTTTAAGAGTGTCTGTAAGTTTAAGCTGTTTCTGTGTTATCGATAGCACTGCCTGACATAAGTGTAAGTGTTTCGGTATTTTTGTTTAATCATCTGTTCACACTTGCCGCCCATCACTATATCACAAAAAAATCAACAACAACAACTGCAGTGGTTTACGTGCGTGAAAATTAGTTAAGTTTTTAAGACGAGACGGAAAAACAGTATTTTACTCACACGAAAACGCACAGATATTGTTATAAATGGTGCAACAAACGGCCAGGCAAACCCCAAACGGCAGCAACGAAACGCAGCGCTGTTAAACAACGTGAATTGCAAAAGTGAAAACAGTGCCAAAAGCAAAACGTAAAAGCAAAAGGCAAAAGCAAAAAAGAAAAGGCTACACATTCACACATACGTACATAAACATATATGCATATGTACATATACTCAAGTGGTGCTCGCGTTGCACTCGATGCCCCTGTTCAATAAGTTATTTACTTGATATTTTTGTTGTAGTGTGTTGCAATTTCAACAGCTGCGGCAACAGCAGCTAGAAACCACAGCCAAACATACACCTACACACAGTCGCACACACCCTTCCATTCACACATACATTCGACGCAGGCAGATATAGCTCTGTGCATATTGCGTATTGCAGAGTGAGAGAAGATAAACCACAACAACGATTCAGCTTCAACGTTTTACCTTCAGCTCACACACACAAGCACACGCACACACAGTCAACACATGTCTTACATGATGGCCAAAACTCTGGAGGAGCAAAGCCTGCGCGAATGCGAACATTATATACAATCGCATGGCATTCAGCGCGTCCTCAAAGACTGCATCGTCCAGCTCTGCGTCTGCCGACCGGACAATCCTGTCCAATTCCTGCGTAGCTATTTTCAAAAACTGGAACGGGTAAGATTTCCCAATATATTACAAAATATAATTTATTAATTTGTTATTCTAATTTCTTACAACTGCATCGAGCTTTCCTTGGTTGTACTATACTCAGATGTCCCTTTGTTAGGATTCATTGGCGCTGTATTTTATGTTGCTTTCATCTTATTGGAAACTGTTAGTTGGATGTAGAATGGAGTCCCAGCGCTCAATGTCCTTTATTCTATTTGCTGTTTTATTACGACAGTCTTGATTCTAATATTTTTTAAAAGTTTAATCTCTAGTCTCTCTCAATCCCTTCAAGTCTATCTATGAGAAAGTATTTCATAAAGACCAAAGGTTATAAATCGAAAGAGATCAAAATTTTAATTTGTGGTCTCTTGACTTATGACAACTCGAGTCACGCCCTTTCAACCCTCTCTCTGTTTCTGCTTACCTCACTACCATGTGTCAAGGACTCGACTATCATGAACAGTTAACTAGTTTTCCAATAGAAGAGTAGGCTTTGAAAAGGCAAAAATTCCTCAAGCTATATCTAATACAAATTGAAGCCAGTTAAACTACAGCTATTATACAGTAAACAACGTAGAGAAATATTTCTAAAAATTTAACGTCCATTTTTGAGTTTCGGGTGTTGGAAATTAATAATTGGTTTGATTACGTTTTTCGATTTACAATGGATGATGTACCCGTATTGCTGACATCTAGCCCCTATTACAATTTCTTGCGAGAATATTGGCTGGGCTGTGATGATCGAAGCATTTCACCACAGAAAATGATCTGCGATGCAGCTGCCACTTGGAGAAATCTACATCCAATCGAGCGGTTAATGTTCGAAGAGGTGAGGAGCGAACGAGCGAGCAGCATTGATCAATCCTTCACATAAATAATGAAAAATCACTCTTTATTCCGTTTCAAAGTCTAATTATATAGGCGCACGTCTAGCCGTTGATCTCTTATTGCCTGTGACTACCAAATATAAAAAGACTAGCAAGCAAGCAAAGTCTAAATTGAAGGCAACAAAGCCTCAGCCAAGTACCGTCAGAAAATTCAAGTCGACGCATCCATCAAAGCGGCAAAGTGTCCAATCGAAGAAATCAAAACAAAACAAATGCCGTTCTACTTAGTCAATGGGTAGACTTAGCTAAACCAATTGTCATTTTACTGCCTCTTACTCAACTCTCATTGCTTTATAGATATTTTATTCATTTACCACCACACAATAAAATTTATCCCTTTTTAACGTAAAACTCATCGGTAAATTTATACGGAATAGCGTTAGCATATATAAAAATAGATTAAATAGATTTAATAGATGTAATTTTTTTGTCTTAGGCAATATTATGCAGTCGAAAACGCATGAGTGTAACATGTTAGTTTTTATGCTATCCCTGCATTAACGATAACTGGGCTACTTCTGCCTCTTATCTACATATCAATAATTATTGTATCGTAACTTTTGGCTGCCATTGTTCATCCCTGAAATTCGCCATTGTTAATCAATAAATCGCTTATTGGTCTATTTTGGGGTCAGCAGTGACCACAACATGGACTAATTTAGAAAAAAATAAATAAATAACGGGAGTAGCATATGAGATGCTTCAATGGTTAATCATAGCTCCCGCCTTCGCTCTCCTCTTCGCTCTCGCTTTCGCTTCAATACATAAATAAACACTCACTGTGGCTGCATGTGTGTGTGCGTAGGTTGCGGCTTGCATTATTGCATTGGGTGTTGAAGAAGCTTAAAAGCTTCCAAATGGTTCCTGAAAATGGCTGCCTGGCAGAAAAGTTCTGACGCGAGTGCAGTTTTTGTTCGTACTGTCACAATGCAGCGATAGCGGCACCTGTGGCCTACGCGCTCTCCCTCTCTCTTTTTCACTTTGCTTGCTGCTACACCCACCCGTTTCGCTCTCTACGAATGCCAGCCAGCCTGTCTACCTACCTGCCTGCTTTCCAGCCTGCCTGCTGCTTGCTTGTTGCCTGTTGAATGCCCGCGTCGGACTTCAGTTTGATAAACAACTTGGCGCCGTGCAGAAGCGCCCGTTGTGTGTGCGATTTCAACCAACCTCGGCTATTGTCTATAACGGTATACCGTTACTTTGTGAATTTGAGTCTGTTGCGTCGTATCGCCCGCCATGGGCAATCAGCTGAGCGTAAACGGATTTCAGGATGCGGTTATTGATCGCTTCAAATCAGTGGCCCTCACCACAGACGAGAATGGCACAATGCGCATTCGTTCCTTCTCGGAGGTGGGCGTCAGATATGCTGCTGCCCAGCAGCATGGCAGTGGGAGCTTTAGTGGGCGCGGCGGTCGCATTTTGCGGGAAAGCAGCATTGATGGAGGCGTTGCTGTCTTCGATGTCATGCTACGCGATGACCATGAGCATCGCTTGAGTCTGGATGCAATGCATCGTGTGCGACATGTACGCACCTCCTGCACCACCATACCAGAGGAGGACATTGTGAGTCTTGCTTATACATACGATCGTAATTGCGAGCTATCTTATAACAGCTCTACCCACACCTTTTAACTACCCACGCACTGCACTTGGTGCAGTTTATTGTTGTTGTTATTTCATATGGTTGAAAAGCTTTTAAGCATAGCGAGCTGCTTGCTCGCTGTATTCCTCTCTCTCTCTCTCTCTCTCTCTAGATTGTTGAGCAAAAGCTTTGATTTGTTTGCTGGTGCTGTGTATGGGCGACGCAGGCGGGAAATAATAAACGTAATGACCAACAGTAGAGTCAAATGTCGAAGTTGAAATACCCTTGCAGCTATAGAAAATATAATTAAGTGCTATTTTAATACCATCTTAAAACTAAACAGTTTAAATTAAATTAAATCTAATTGGAGATTTAAATAATTTATAATAGTAAGTAGTCACTCGATATTAGTACGGCTTAAAAATACTGGAGTACACATTTAAGTATGTTTCCGATTTGCTAACATTTTTATGTATGCGCCAACGTTCACACATACAAAGCGCTAAATGTGCTCTTTTGTCTACCAGGAATATAAAATACACGCACTAACACTTGCATGCACACATATCATAATATATTCAAGTAGCTCAACTGGCAGCTACGGTCTCCTATGTTTACATTGCGTTCTCACTCACTCTCACTCTTCAAGCGCTGTGAGAGCGACTAAGCCTTACACAAACACTCGCACACACATACGGATACGAACATTAGCTCTCACTCACCCACACACATTCGAGACAACAGCTTTTTGCAAGTTTATGGCAATTTTGCATTTGAGAAAAAAAAAGCAACTCTCGGCACGCAGCACAAAACGGAATCAAAATGCGAAGCCGCTGCCGAAGCTTTTGCCAGGCGCCCTTTTTGCTCGCTGTTGCTGCTGCTTGTTGTTGTTCAGGCTGATGCTGCTGCTACTGCTGCTTCTGTCGGCGCCGCAGCTGCGTCACAGGTTTGTTGTTGTGTTCGTGTCTCTGTGTGCGAAAAGTTTTCGTTTTATTTTTTTTTTGGCCACTTTCCTTGGGCTGTGCGTGTTGGTGAAGGTCATCATGTCGTCGTCGGTGCTGTTTACTGTTAGTCAGTTTGCAATCGTCGTGGCTGTCGCTGCTGTTAACTGTTAACTGTGCTGCGTGCTGAGTGCTTAGTGCGTGCGTTGTCTTAGCCAAACGCCATCTGCCGCCATCTTCTGTGCTGTTGCTACAGTTAGACTTCGCATATTGTTCGCTCATTGCTTGTGCTGCTGCCGTTCGCTACAGTCGCGTTGCGTGTACCGTTGATTGATTGTTGTTTATGACACGCCTCACACAATTGTCAACGATTCCAACACATCAAATTGAACAGTGAATGGCACTAAACCAACGACCGCAACAGTACCAGTTACAGTTTCAGTTACAGCTAACAACAACAACAACTAGAACTAGAACAACTTAGCCGACAGCTGTCATCGTCTTGTTTATATTCGCCGGTTCGTGATTAGTGCGGCCAATAAACAGTTAAGGACAACTCTCTGAATTTGGTTGTTGTTGACCGTTATATTGACACAAAATAAAAGAAAGAGACGGCGACAGAGAGTGAGAGGGAGGAGAGAAAAGGCAACAGCAAGAAGAAGCTCAACCCCTAAACCTCACAAAATGGTGGGTACAGTTAACGTACTAAGTGTTGTGTGGCAAAACGGTAAATTTTATAAAATTATTTACCGTTAATGCGATTTTAAATGTGGTATCCTTACGGTAGAAATTGAATTTATTTTGTACTTCTATTTTGAGCGAGCTTTATTTTGGTTTCCTTGGAGATTTTCTTCGTTCTTTCGATTGTCTTGCTAAAATGTGTTAATTTTATGCGAATTGCTCTCTATCATCCTCCTCCTTTCATCCTCTCTCCTCCTTTCTCTCTATTTGTTTTTCCTTGGCTGCTTTCCATGCATAACAAAATGTTTTTTCTTAAATATTGCTTACCCTGTGAGTTCCGATTTAGCGTGGATTAAGATTGTTGAAAAAGTTTTATGTAAATAGTGGATATATGTAAGGAGAAGGACTAAAGGTTATGGTGCAATCTGAATAAGTATCACTGTAAGCGTGTAAGCAGCGGATGTGACGACCTTTTATTTGGCCATCCATTAAGCGGCTTATAAGCGCCGTTAACAACCAAAACCAAAGCACCCAAATGGACGGAAATTCATGAATTATTTAGGCAATAACATTAAGCAGCACGCGTTGTAGTCCATGCGAAGCAACAGCTGAGAGACAGGCAGAGGATACTAAAAAAAAGAGAAGCACCGTTGAGATGGCATGAAAGGCAAAGTTTGCTTGGCGGTATTATACGGCGTATACGTAATGTAGCGTATGCCTACTGTGCGCTCCCTAAAGTGCTGTCGGCTCACAGCATAACTAATCTAGCATGCTAATTCGACTCTAGGGAAAGCCAGATAGGTAAAACTTTTTTAAAAAAAGAATCGGAACTAGTTCGATAGAACGGCTCATTTAAAACACCATACCTTATTAAGGGATTAGCGAGCGATACAGTCATTTACGAAGAATTTTTCTTACCTTGTTATACGGGCTTGAATAACTTATCGTACAAATATCCTGTATATAGTATACATTAGAGTTTATGGTACGCTTTTTTTATGAACTATTATTAAGCTCGTGGAAACCATTGAGAGTACGCGCCAGCAGACACAATAAACTAGTCTGGAGCTAGCTCCAAACTGAACAATTAAACTTATTTAACCAAGTGAACTAACTACTCTTATTGTCTAATTAAAAAAGTTTAACTCGAATTCGATACTATAATATAAAGTAGGTATATTGGTGACGTCAGTTGAGCTGCTGCTGCTTCTGCTGCAGACAACTGTGACGATTACGCAGGACATTGACTGACCGAACAGTTATCAGGCGGCAGGCAAGCAGCCAGCATTGATATGGATACGTCTGTCTGTCTGTCTGTCTTTCTCTGCTGTGGCCCAAATTTGTGGCTACAACAAAAGCTTTTGTTTAGCAGGCGTAAAAAGGAGCCAGGCAGGTGGCGAGAGGGGGGACAGTTCAAATGAAAAGAGGAGGAAGAGAACTAGAAGGAGGCGGAGGTGTCAGGCAGCTGGCAACAAAAAGTTCACTGAATTGGAAATTTCGCTTAACAAAGCAGGAGCTGTTCGGTAAACGAGGCACAGCAGCAACTGCAGCATGCGGGCAGCTTACTAAATTTATACACTGAGAAAAATCAGAGAGCTGAATTTAATTAACAAGTTGAAAGGACAGAGAGAAAGAAAGCTAAAATTCTAATAAATCAATAAAAATAATTTGCTTAAATTTGTATACACTGAGAGAAACCAAAGAAAATTTAATAAAACTGAAGTTTAATTAATATTAGTGGGAAATTTGATCATTATTAATTAATAGTATATGAACTTAAATTACTTGCAATTTGAGAAGCTATTTAGAAGTAGAAAAAGTTTTGTTTTCAGTGTACCCGCACAACGTTAAAGAGCTCACTACAGCGCAGAGGCAGAGGCACAGGCAGAGGCAGGCAGTGTGCAAAATTTTAATTAATTCGATTATAAAACGCATTCACATACACACGCATGCCGACACACACACACACACACACACAGACAGACTCTGTCTCACACAGGATACAGGCAGACAAAAAGCTTTTCCGTTCTTCTGGGCCAATTCTGAGTGCCCCAGCCTTCACACAGCACTGAAAAGGAAGGTAGCTGGCAAAAGTTTTTTTGCTTCGTGGTTTTGTGACCCACATTAAGCCCAATCTGGTGGGGCCAGGCGATTATTATTTAATTTTGGCTTTAAAAAGTTTTAGTTGAGTGAAAAAAAGCGGCGGCTGGCAAGAGGCGCGCAGAGATGCCCATTTACCCAAGACCAAACACAACTTGATCTTTGATTTGTAATTAATTACAGCAAATTACTTTTGCTTTTGCTAATTAAAGAAGTACAATTTTCTTTGAAAAGAAAACAGATCCTACTTCAAGGTGCTTAGGCTTTGACTTACAGAGCAGCCAAAGTAAATCCGAGAGTTGTATAGTGAGGGCGAGTGTGACTCGTTTATATACACATACATATATATTTCTTGGTTTACTTTTATTTATGAAGTAGCTAAATCATGTCTTGTTGCCTCCCTATCTCTCTCTTCCTAACTTTATTTGTCAAAATCTCTTTGCTCTTTTCTGATGCTGGTATCTGTTACCGTTCTCTCTCGCTCTCTCTATTTATGTCACTATCTCTCTCTCTCTTTCTGTCACTATCTCTCTCTCTCTCGTCTTGTTCTTTAACTCATATTATCTTTCTCTCTTATTCTTCTATTCTTTCTCTTCGTCTATCTTTCTCTCCATCTATCTATCCTTCTCTCACCTGTATATATATATAATATATATCGCTGTCTCTTTCTTAGTCTTCTATTAACCTTGTCTTCCTCCTTTTCTCCCACTTGCCTATCTCTAAGTCCCTTCTCCTTAATTAGAACTATCTATTCCATATCTCGATATTAATTATGTTTTGCCCTTTGCTCAACTTTTGCATTCTGTGACATATTTCCCCTCTCTCAATCCCTCTATTAAGCTCTCAATCCCTCTTTCCCTCTCTCCCTCTGTCTCTCTTCTGCTCTTGGTTTGTCAAATGACGCACTTGGACATGACCTGTCCCATACCTGAGCCTATCACCTGACGTTCGGCCTACGGCAAGGTCTCTCTGTCTTAGATGGCGACGGACTATAACTGGGCAACCGGAGAATGAGAATACTTAAGCACACATTCGTTTTCCACTTTTATTCTTATCTGCCACGCCCACAACTGCCTGGCCCATCTGGAACTGCTGGTGCTGGTGGCTTGCCAACTGTTTTGCTTCGCATGTTTGTGGCACTTTTTCTCTCGTTCTGTTTCGTTCGCATTCGAGCTCGAGAAATATTTATTTTACATTGCTCATACGTCACGTGGTGCACGAACAAATCATAAAGTCAAAAAAAAAAAAAGCGCAATTATCATAAATCATAATTATATAATGTACACATGTGTATACACACCTGTACATATATATGTACATATATATTCTATATTATGTTTTCATATTCACATGTTGGGCAAACAAATTTTTATGGCCATGCGAAATTATAAATTCCGCACAGGCCCAATATTTTGATTGTGGTTCGAGTTTGGATTTGAGTTTGTAATTATTATTATTGTATTGTTATTTTGTTTTGTTGTAGTTGTTGTTGTTGTCCGTCTTATTTCCTTCATTTATTTTTAATGTGGGCTTAGCTTAGGCAAATACTCGTAAATCGCCCACGATTCTCAATCGCTTAGGCCTTGTCTTTTTCTGCCCCGATGTTGCTCTCTCTCTCTCTCTTTCTCCCTCTCTCCTTTGCTCTATCTCTAATTGATTTGTGTTACCTTTTTCCATATACACTTGCGGCAAGAGTATGGCTGTGTATTGAACTTGACTGACTACTAGATACCTTGTAGATCGTGCTGAGTCTAATAGATTATGGAATTATTTATTATTTATTTATTTGTGTTTATATTTTATTAGAAATTAATTATTTACTACGAACTAGAGTATGCATTATCTTCTGCTGTCTGTCGGCGTAGTATACCCATTTTGTGTACTTCTCTCCAGGCATACAGGGTGTTAAAACAACTGACAAGTGGCCAAAGCCGCAAGACCCCAGTGGACGCCGCACGCTGCCCCGCCCCGCTCCGGTCATCTGTCGCTCTCTCATATGAAGCTCCTCAACAAACAATTTCTTGGCTACACTTGGTGGCCATCATTTGTTGTTGTTGTTGTTGCTGCTGCGGTTGGTTTATTAATGCTTCGCTCATTTTTAGTTGTTGAGCATGTGTTATTTTCGTTTTTAGATTTTTGCGGGGCGAAACAGAAAATTCGTTTGTTGTTGTTGACGTTGCCGCTACACTGCACGAAATTCATTGATTGAATTCATTGATCGGCGATTTTTAATTGCCTTGAATTGCTGCTCTCAAATTGTTGTTCGTTGTAGGCTAAAAAGTTGACATTGGATTGTTTTTTTTTTCTATTTAGCTTTCGTTCTGCTTGTTTTGAGCAGTGTATATGGGCGCTCGCACACGAACCAACTAATCTTTTATTGCACGCTCTTTTGTAGAGTTAAGAGAGGGGATATTAGTTTGACTGCTAATTTCCAAATAGAATTTTTATTTACATTTGTAAATAATTTATATAGACTATATGCATGTTAAGGATTTTTGAGATGTCATGGTTATAGTCTTAGATCCGGAAAGCAATTAGTTTAACTCTATAGTGTACTATTTATGCGGTAGAAGTATGTGAATGAGCTCAAGTTACTATTCCAATTAAATTTTATCATAAGGCATTGCAAGCAGGTATACTAAAACCGTAGATCTTCCCTTTATTCAAATGAAATTCAGACCTAAGTTCAGTTGCGATTGATAGTCCTAAATAACTGTCTTAAGCTATTGATATAACAGTTGCAGTGCAACTTGTAATCACGCAAGTTTGACAGCCACTGTGAAGTACTTCACACACCGTACAGAGTATCTCACAGTCGTTCAGTTTGCTTTCACTTTCTTTTGTGTTGTCTCTCGGATATCTCAGACCACAAACATTTCGTTCGTTCGTTTCGGTTTTCTTTCGTTTGCCCACTGTACTTAACGGTAATCAACATACACAAGAGCTTTGCGGCCGAAGCCTGATGTTGGCGTTTGCTGCTGACGTCGCAACGTCGCAACGTCGTCGTCGTCGTCGACGTCGGCATCAACTGCGCTGAAAGCGAATTCGAATTCAGTTTTTAGTTTTTAGTTTTCAGTTTGTGTCGCGCCTCCGTTTTGTAAATAACGCGAAAAGAAAAAGACGACAAAGTTTTCTACGGAAAGAAAAGCGGGTATATACACGCACACACACACACACACTCACATACGTAGACCTACACAGTTTCGACCCGTGATAGTGTTTGTGCCTCTGCAATTGGATTAATTAAACAATTATAAATGGCACAACAAGCGAAATCACAAAAATATATTATTAAATAAAAAACGTGGATATAAATTGAAATATATTAAAGCTGTAGATAGAATTATGAAAGGCTAAAATTAAATAAGAATTATAATTAAAAATTTACTGAGCTGTTAAAAGCGTGACGCATCCTCAAATAAATATAGAAAATATAGAAAATCTGCACACTATATAGGGGTATATATAGGGGTACATGTACATATGTATATATTTATATATGCTATAAAATGTATATTATATATTTATATATATTTATGGTTAAATATGTATTTTTAGCTATATTTTTTATAGAATTCGCAATAATTTGTTTTTGAGTATATGCTAAAGGAAATTCTTTTAATAACCAGAGCATATTATATTCATTCATATATGTGTATATAACTATATGCACGTATATACATCCTGAGTAGTCGCATATATATATTAAAACTTACTTTGTCTTTTATTTTAACATGAAATGATTTCAAAAACAGAAAAAGTTTTAAACATTTTTATAGTCTATTTATATTAGTTTTTTAATTTTCTATGCCATTAATTTTATTATTTCCAATATTTACATATAACAAAAAAAAAAAAAGCTTTTCTCTATAAAATATTTTTATATGATATTTTTGCTCCATAATTTTGTCATATATTTTGAGATATTCGCCTGAGCAAATAAATAATTTTTTTTTCTTTTTGGTTTTGTTGTATATTTATTTTTATAAAACTTTGACATTGGATTTGTCATTGCTGTTTAGTTGTTGTTGTTGTTGTTTTTGCATTTGTTGTTGTAGCATTTGTTTTTGTCATACGTTACGTATACGTAATATTGTACTCATATTTTTGTTTTACTCTCGCTATGTTGTGCCATGTTTAAATAAGTAAAGCTCGTGAAAATTGCACGCACACATACATGCATAAAAGGAAAATTGTGCTCAACGAGAAAATCTCACGAAATATATAGATATATGTCTATATATAATATACATATCTATATAACATAAGAATGAGAAAACCTACAAAGAATTGAAGTCTAAAGTGGAATTTTTGTTGTTTGTTTGTCGCGTCGCGTTTTCAACTGTTTTGTTTGTTTTTTATTTTGTCTGCAGTTGATTGTTGTACTCTGTGTCCATATACAGTCTTTGTTGCAATTACACACACACACGCACACACGCACACACTGCACACAGCGCGAGAGAGGGAGGGAGAGAGAGAGACAGAGAATTCTATAGCGGCTAAAATTATGTCAAAGGTTTGCAATCTGCCTCTCGCTGTTTTTTACCATAAGCCCGCTCAGCTGCTTGCAATGCTTTTATTGAATAAGCATTCATAACAGTTGCACACACACACACACACACATACATACACACATATATATATATATGAATTTTAGTGCATTTGGCTTGCCTTTTGCTCCTCGCATTTATCCAATAAATTCTGAATTCTGTAAAGCGAAATAGTCACGAATTTTGCTTGTTGTTGCTGTTGTTGTAATTATCGCCTCGTTGAAATGTAACTCTTTTGGCACATTGGCACTGATTCATATAATACACGGCAAGAAAAAACGTGCTAACATGCGCACAAAAATCAATTTAATCTAGCATCCAAAATTATTTAGAGAAGTTCATTTGATTTGGCAATTATCTAATTGAGTTTATCTAAAGACTTTGAGCCAATTTGGATTTATATTTATGCTTGGCTATAAAAATATATATGCATCGATACTTTTTATGAAATAGCAGATTTTTATGGATTTTATAGAAATTTCTGTGTTTATAGGATTTTGACATTTTACGATATTTTTTGTTGAAATGCGCAGATCGAAAGCTCATTAGGTTTTACTCTTTACGATAAACCAAATGACAATTTGGTCACTTACATATATATATATATAATATATAGGTTTCATAGGAATTTCATGCGTAATTTCCGTTTTGATTCTCGAATACGTTTTTCTTGATTCACAATTTTATATTTTGCGGTTCTTCAAGGTAATTTTCCATCGAGATATTTTAGGCCTTTGCCAAGATTTTTTCCAATCCAATTTTTATTTTTGGTCTTCTTCATTGCATTTTACCTCTTGTCAATCTGATGTTAGGGCTGCTGCAATTGCAGCTTGCCGAACGAGTTTCAGTTCTCAATCTGGCTGGCAAGTTTACAATCAGCTTTTAATCAGCTGGACAAATGTTGCCGTGGGTTTGAGTTTGTTTTCATGATGACAAAACGACGTATTGATAAGATGTTTGTAGTTTTATTTGTTTTTGGTGTTGGAGACGTTTGTCAAGATTACGCCCACTCTATGAAACGCAAACACACACACCCACACACATACACACACATATACGATTGTAACTTAGTTTTGCGTCAGTAACTCAATTTGCAATGCGAAATCGATTTCCGCTTAAATTGTCGCCAAAAGCTGACACAGCGCAAATGGAAAATGCAGAAAATGACGATAGTTGTAAAGTGGAAGGGGTAGACGAGGGACAGAGAGAGAGAGAGAGAGAGAGAGTAAGTGAGTGAGAGAGTTAAAGTGGTTGGGCAGTAAAGCTTCGCGGCCAGGGTCTAGCGCCAAGGCCAGGTCCAGGGACAGGGCCAGTGCCAGTGCCAGTGCCAGGGCTAGTTGGCTGGGCGCCGACTCCGCTGCTGCACAAAAGGTCAGGGTCAAATGTGCCATCAACAAAGTTGCACTTTGCCAGAGAGAGAGAGAGAGAGGCCAACACCGACAGAGGGAGAGAGAGAGAGAGAGAGAGAGATAACGAGAGAGTGAGCGTGTGGGAAGCTCATGTCAACAGGCGACTTTGACTTGTCAGCTTTGCGGCCGGGGCGCCGCCTTTTACGGCTGCTGCTGTTAATGTTGCCTCATTTTGTGGCATTTGTATGCGCGGCATTTGCGTTGATTGATTTATTCGCCTGCTGCGTTGTGACATCGCATATCAACTGGCAAGCTTCCCAAGAGCTTCGCTTATACGCACACTCGACACACACACACACACACACACATAATCACATGTACAATACCTCAAAGGGGTATATTCATTCATTTAATCATATACCTGGCACTTGGCATTTACATATACACATACATTCAGGTGTGAGTATCGACTGCTAAAGATGTTAGGTTAGAGGTTAGCTAAGTGCCTTGCAATTATAGTCTATTAGCAACTTGTCT
The DNA here is from genome assembly GCF_018153725.1 of Drosophila mojavensis. Lineage (NCBI taxonomy): Eukaryota > Metazoa > Arthropoda > Insecta > Diptera > Drosophilidae > Drosophila > Drosophila mojavensis. The sequence goes on along the minus strand of NW_025318899.1, from coordinate 1,989,623 downwards.
GACAACTCGACCTTTGTTACACACACATGCATACATACTTGTGTCACATCTCTAGAAACTTGAGAGGCTGCTTTGCAAACTTTCTTGCAGTTTGACAAGCACTGCTTGTGACTTACAATTAATGCCATATCTGTTACATTTTGGTAACTAGGCTAAAGTCGCGTAAGACTTTCATTGCCTGAACTCCACTTAACTGTAAAGGCAGCCACAGTATTGTGCCGTCGAGCATACCCGTTGAGCACATTTACAATCGCTTTTACTATTGGCCTAGAATAACATCCTTATCAGCGGCATTCCATGATCATCTAACAAATTGCTGCGAGTTGCTGCTCAGTCGCATTTTCTGTTTACCCCGCAAATCAATTCGATTTGGTTTTTTTTTTTATACCCTGAACCCATTGAAAATGGGAAATCAGGGTATAATGGTTTTGTTAAAAGTATGTAACAGGCAGAAGGAGGCGTGGCAGACCCCACAAAGTATATATATTCTTGATCAAGGCGACGAGCTAAGTCGATTTGGCCCTGTCCGTCTGTCTGTCCGTCCGTCCGTATGTATGAACGCGTCGATTTCAGAAGATATAAGAGCTAGAGACTTGAATTTTTTTTTCCTAGGTCCGTGTATATCACGCGCATATCAAGTTTTTCTTTTTATATCGATAACTACTCCCGATATTTTATTATCGATCAAAAACCTTATCGAAAGCAAGTTATTTAATTATATCTCTTACACCTTTAGAGCTAGAGCTTGCAAATTTTAAATGTAGACTTATATGTATTTTATATAATTTCGATTTTTGTTGTAATTTACCCCCCACCCCTATATCCACCCCCTCACTCTCACCTTTGTAAAAGGCGTATTTCAAGTACTAGAGACATGTGCTTTGGAATGTACATACATTTTCACCATATAATTACGCCCTAAAACTTTCATTAAGATTGTACGTATAGAAATTAAATTATTCAACAAATAAATTCTTATAATGTTACCTACACTACAGCGCTGCCCAAGCGCAGTTAGCAGAGCGCATTCTAATACGTGTGTGTGTATGTATGTGTGTCGAAAAGAAGTGCAGACTGATAAGAATATCAGATTAGAGGGTTCAGGGTATCTCCTAGTCGACCAGTCTCGACTAGAGTCTTCTTACTTGTTTTTTTTTGGTTTTTTCATTTTAACGTGATTCTTCAAACGCCTTTGTTTAGATAATTAAAAGTTTATGGATTCCGTCCATTTCGTATTTGCTGTGCCGGTTGTTTATTGACAGCGTATCTCGAGTTGTTTATTTGCAGTAGATTGCTTGGGATAGGATGTTATGTAGAATACCATAAACTGTTATAAGCAATTTGTAATGAGACTGAATAGACGCTGAATGTCTTATCTAGCTGCAAGGCGCCGCTATACTACTTAGTGATAATCACTCTATTATAGCTAATTTATAGTTAATTACTATAAATTATGCTGTTATACAAGTGTTATATCGCTTGTATTTTGCCCATAACTGTTATATATCTGTTATACACTTGTGTTTCAACTGTTAGACTTATTTTGTAACTCATTAATACTGGGCTTTTAAGAGAATGTTTAAATTGTATACTGTTATACAGTCATAATATAGCTAATATGTCATTTGCCACTTATTCATTTGTCTGTTATGCTGTCTTAAATACCTTTTACGAGTCTGTTAAAATGTCACCTTCAAGTAAAAAGCTGTTATACATGACTAATCTAGGCTTAATTGAAAGTAGACACATGTTTAAGTGCTAACAAATAAGCTAGTAATACATGTGAAGTCTACGAGTCTACCTAACCTAAACTTATGTTATCATCCGTATGACAAAAATGAACTCAACTGTTATACAGAATATGCAATTACTTAGCGGCACAAACTGCAATATGGCAATTTATGTTATACACAGTCAATTAACAGTCATTCGCCCTTTGACACAAAGTAGAGCAACTATTGCTCTCTCTCTCGCTCTCGCGGCACTTAAATGCAACTTAATCTGCGCGCTGTGCATTCGGTTGACGTCAGCCGCTGCCAGCAGTTATTAAAAGCTGCCGAGATGAACATCAGTTGTTTTTGCTTTTATCCCGAATGCAATTTACGAATGCAATTTGCTAGCTGCATCAGCAGCAGCAGCAGCAGCCACTGCAGCAGCTGCAGCCGTGCGGGGTGGTAGAGGCGTTGAGCGTGCTGCTGCGTGATTTGTTCCATTTGTCGCAAGCGAACTTTGAGCTACCAAAAATAGATAAACGAGCAGCTGGAATCGGGACTGGGGCGACGCTGTTGAAGCTTTGCTGCTCGCCCACATCAAACTGACTTTTGACATATAGCAGCAAAAGTCGGCAAACACACCGCCCCCCTACCCCCCGCCCACCAAGTGACGCAAATAGCTGGAGTTGAAGCAGCTGCTGTAATACGATTCCTGTGGGCGGCATGAAGTGTAAAATGGCTGAATTTACCTAGTTTCAATGTCATTTATTGCTTAAGGTCGTTGTAGTTGAACTGTTATACTGTTATACGAAATCTTACTGTCTTTTGTATACAGCGAAACGATAGTGCTATTTGATAAATTATCCAATTATACTACATTCTCTTGCATAAACTGTTATACACTTTAGTACAATCTTACCTGATGTGGTATACATTGTTATACTGTTTACAAACTGCTGCCAAAGCTAAAAAGTTGTCCATATGAATAGAACACTGCCTCACCAAAGCTGTTATACTGTCAAACTGTTATAATAATGCAATTTCATTCAATTTGTTGCAGGAACAAGTCAAACTGGATGCCAGCAAACAGGTGATCAGCCCAGACGATTGTGAGGATCTCAGTCCAATGCCACAAACAGCTGCACCGCCCGTTCGCCGGCGCGGCGGCATCTCCGCCGAGCCGGTGACCGAAGAGGACGCCACCAACTATGTTAAAAAAGTCGTACCCAAGGATTACAAGACAATGAATGCCCTGTCCAAGGCCATAGCCAAAAATGTGCTCTTCGCCCATTTGGATGAGAGCGAACGCTCCGACATATTCGATGCCATGTTCCCGGTGAACCATACGGCTGGCGAGAATATCATACAGCAGGGCGATGAGGGCGACAATTTCTATGTCATCGATGTGGGCGAGGTGGAGGTGAGTAGCCATGACAATGCGAGAGGGGGAGAGAGCGAGTATTAACTGTTATACATGTATTTTCAGGTCTTTGTGAACTCTGAACTGGTGACCACCATCAGCGAGGGCGGCAGCTTCGGTGAGCTGGCTCTCATCTATGGCACACCACGCGCCGCCACGGTGCGCGCCAAGACCGATGTCAAGCTGTGGGGCATCGATCGCGACAGCTACAGACGCATCCTGATGGGCTCAACCATACGCAAGCGTAAGATGTACGAGGAGTTCCTGTCGCGTGTCTCCATACTGGAGAGCCTGGACAAGTGGGAGCGGCTCACCGTTGCCGATTCCCTGGAGACGTGCTCCTTTGAGGACGGCGAAACGATTGTCAAACAGGGCGCGGCCGGCGACGACTTCTACATCATACTCGAGGGCTGTGCCGTTGTCCTGCAGCAGCGCTCCGAGGTGAGTGTCCTGCGGGCATAGCCCAGACACAAATTGATGACATACTATAATCCATTGTTTCATTCTAGCAGGGCGAGGAGCCCGCCGAGGTGGGTCGCCTGGGCTCCAGCGATTACTTTGGCGAGATTGCCCTGCTCCTGGACCGGCCACGCGCAGCAACTGTTGTCGCTCGCGGCCCGCTCAAATGTGTCAAGCTGGACAGAGCGAGGTAAACAGTGGTTGATTGATTGCTAGATAATTGATTAATGTAGAGTCCAAAATGTAAAATTGCTATTAGACGTCATGTAGTTTAGGTGCTTCATTTTAAATTATAAATATTTGTAGTCTAGTCTGTCATGATTGATGATTGATGACTGCCCGAAGGCTATCAAAGCTAGGAGACTAAACTGTTATAATTATTTGCAGTGACTGATTGACTGACTAATGATTGATGCACATTCATTGCTTAAATTTCTGTACTCAGTCAGAATTATAATTATATACAGTGTAGTATTATTGCCCTCCAATGAAGATTTTGATTTAATATGCATATTAATATGAAGTAACTCTGTGGTGTATGAGAAGTATTTGATGTGGTCGGTAGTAGAAAAATAGATACGAAGAACTTTAAGTTGGTTATGTGAAGAGCCATGTTTATACATACATATATAAGCAACCTATCTAATATAATCTAAACACTTTCACTTTTCTTCTTTACAGATTTGAACGCGTTTTGGGACCCTGTGCGGATATTCTGAAGCGCAACATAACGCAGTATAACAGTTTCGTTTCACTGTCCGTCTAAGCCGGTCCAGCATCAACAACAACAAGCATACTACATCAACAACAACAACAACGCAGCTCGCATGCCAACAACAACAAACAAATCGCTCAGCATAAAAAAAAAAAAAAAAAATATTTTTTTAAATTAAAAAAAAAAAAAAAAAAAAAAAACAAAAACCAAACTGAAAATGTTTAAAAGAAATACCCATGTAAAGCCCTATACTAAAAAAAAAAACAAAAACAAAGAAAACCAAGAGAGAAGAAATGCAGATTGAGTTGAGCTCAGCTGTGTAGAGAGGAAGAGAAGGAGAGAGAGAGAGAGCGGCGTAGTGGTTGCAGGGGGAGTAATCTGGGGGGTGGGGGTTGGGGCTACAAATATGTTAAATTACGTATATGAATTCTGTATGTTGTGCAATGAACAGTTACATATGTATTTGTGTAATGTGTGTGTTAATTTTTTGGTGTACACAAGTTGCGGCATGTTCCCCAGCAACAACAACTACAACAACAACAAACCTAAACAAAGTAAAACCTTCCACAACTCGTCGCACTGAGCTGTTCAAAACTTTAAAAATCTGATAAACCATAAAGGGAAAAAAAAACAAACAACAAATATATAGAAATGCATTTCATATAACACTTTTTCTACGAGTACTGGTTGACATACATATATGTATAACAGAATATATATATATATATATATATATATATATATATATATTTCTTTATAGCGGAACATGCTGCCAGAAAAAAAAACAATCTCATTAAAAATAATCATTGGAGATCTGAATGTTTTTTACAGTAAAAAAAAAAAAAATACAATTACAAATTTATAACAAAAAATAAAAGAAAAACTTATTATATACAAAATAAGCTCTACCACACATACACACACACACACACATCCGCATTCTGAGTAAAATCTATACAAAAATTATAGTTTAAACTCAAATATTATTCTATATAATTTATTTTGATTTGTTGCACAAAAGGCGAATTGTTCATAATATTAGTAAATTATTGTTTTAATATTGAAAAAATTAATGAAGTCTAAAAAAAAGAAAAAAAAAAAACAATTTAAAATAATCACAAATTTTTTAATTCATTAAATTGAAATTTCGTGTTTTGTTTAGCTTATGTGAACTATGTTATACACACACACATATATACATTCATTTCAAACTGTTATACTCTGTTATAAATGCGCCGCATTACCAAATGGCATTTTTTCTAACAACTGCCACCAACAAAAAAAGTAATAATAACAAAAACTCAATGAAAACACAAGAAAATGTAAATTAAAAAAAAAAGTATGAAAGAATCAAAAATTTTAAAGCTTACAGCGCTTGCGTGTGTGTGTGTTCTTGTGCGTCTGCCACACACACACATATGCACGCAGGCGCAGCAGGAATTTGTTTGTTTTGAGAGAGAGAGAGAGAGAGAGATAGAGAGAGGCAAGCCACGCCCCCGCGCCGCAGAGCGCGTGCGAGAGCGAGTAAACCCGCCGGCGGGTTAGACTAGAGAGAGCGAGAGCGAGAGCGAGAGAGCGACAGAAGTGCGTAAGCACTGAGCGCATGTGAGCAAAACAAAAAGCTAAATGCTATGAAAACGCTGATGGCAGATAATGCGAGCAGAGCCACTGCGAGTGCGAGCGAGACAGCGCATATAATTTAAACTAACTAAAACTAAAAAATTATTATCAATGTAAAATCGTATGTACTATATAAAGAGTAAAAAACTAACAAAAACAAACAGACAAAAAAAAAAAAAAAAAAAAAAGAAACGTAATAAATACATTTACATAGATGTTGCAAAAACAAAAATGAAAAGTAAAAAGAAACAACAAATTGTATCCATTAGATATTATTTAGTTTATATTTTCGGAAATGCCTACACAAAATTCTCACCCAATAATTTTATATGAAAAAATATTTATATTTGGGGATAGAGGGACAGAGTGCGAGAGAGAGAGAGGCGGAATCCAAGCAGCCCACTGCTCTAATGTTGCTGGACGCCATCATTTGGTTACCCACCCTATTCACCTACATATTGTTCCTGCTCATACTGATCATACTGTTCTTCATTGTCGCCTATGTCAGCCATAAGATCTACATATCCATCTATGATAATCTGCCACTGCCAGCGGCGCCCGGGTCGCGCTACTCCCTCTCCATATCGCCGCATCGTGTGCAATCGACACGCTCCGAGCCGTTGAGCGCACGCTCCATTTGGATACAGAATCGCTCACAGATCTACGAATCGTCAGTGGGTAAGTTGGGAATATATACAAATATATGCATATATATATAGAGTGGGTGAGGTGGTCTGCCTGCAGTTCGCATTACACTCACGTTGGAGGCCTGCTACCTGGTCAGCGTCGAGCTGGACATCTATAAGAATCCCGCCCAGCGTGCCATTAGCTTCATGTGCAACTGCAAGGCGAACGTCAACAAGTGTGCCGCAGTCGCTCCCAGAGCGGCGGACAGTGTGCGCGTGCTCAAGTACTACGATCACCTGTCCCGGGTGCCACGCCTCAAGCTTCTGTTGCGCTGCAATGAGCGCAAGAATATGCGCCTGGTGCTCGACGACGTCATCAAGGATGTGATGGAGACGAATTCCACGGATCAAGCTGCGGCCTGCCCGGCGCCCTGCACAGGGTCCAGCAGGCAGAGGCGAGGCGACGACACAAGTAACTGAACAAGCAATGCCAACTATGTGTGCGAGCGAGAGAGGTACTGTAAAGCTCGGGCCGGAGCTCTCTCTATGTGTGTGTGCGTGTGTGGGTGTGTGCGTGCGTGACGGGAGACACTGGGCACAATGGGCTCGCTTGGATTTTAAATTAGCGCTTTATATTTTAATATTTTTTTGATAGAACTTGTTTTGGTCTTTATTATTTTGTATTGTATCTCATGCATGGTGGGCGTGGCAGTGTGGCCATGCCTACAGTTTAACGGAAATCAAGAGATGTATAAAATATATATGTATATATGGATGTTTTTATATTTGATTGCAAACAGGTTTTAGCTGCTGCCTTAATTTATGATAAACTTTGTTTTTTTTTTTTCAGTCGACTTTAATTTTTATATTTGATTGAAGATTATTTGAAGTGAAAGTGTTTCTATGTTGAAAAGAGTTTATGTTGGATTCCAGGGATTGCATTATTAATGTACACGCTACAAAACCCGTAGAGGTAACTTTTGGTAAGTCTCAAGAGAGAGTCTGCACTATAAAACTTCTTAAGTTCTAGCTTTAGGAGAGATCTTTACCAATCGCCCTGCCCTCTTAGTACATATCTCATTATATTAGGTATCTTGAGTTATTGAGCTATATCTAAAAGTATTCATACATTTTTAAACAATTTTCTGCAACTTTAAGAAATGGAAAGTAATAAATATTCCTTCAATTCATTTATCTATAGCTATAAAATAAATTTACTTTATATCTCAGATATTAAATCAAAATTCTCTTAGCTTCTTTCTCGAGTGGCAAACGTGCTCAGACAGTTCTCTGTCTGAACGAAATGCCGCCCGACAATCGTATGTTGGCTGTATGCTTTGTTTTTGGATTTAACAAACCAAAATTAGTGATATCTTATCTCATTTGCTGTCTATAAACGTTTTTATCAGGTAAGTCTGGTCAAATAAATTTGTCTATTCCCCCCCTCGAATCGGCTACGCAAATTGCTTCCAATTTTAATTGCCAGTTATTAAATTCGCTCGCTCTCTCTCTCGTTTGATTCATGTGATGAAGCAGAAGAATATATATATATATACATATATAGGTATATACGTATGTATGCACATAAATATATATATTCATACAAGTTGTAGATTTTATTACTTGATTGGCTGAATCTATGAATTTGTTTTGGCATTCAATGAATTGCTTGATATATAAAATAAATGTATATATAAGTATACCCTGTTGCTGGAAAACTAGCTGGAAGAGGTATACTATACTGAACTCTTGAAGCAACGTTTCTATCTAACCGAAAGTATAGAAACCATTACATAATAAAGTCATCGATAATATATTTATCTATGTATGTTATCTCTTAATATTTCTCAAGCCTTTGTAAACATTCATAGCTCTACATATTAGAATTAGTTAGTTTCCCAATTTGTTCTGCACTTGTCTATAAATCTTACGACCTTAAGTGCGGGCATTACCCACTCATCATACTTAAATTTTTTAAACGATAAGAAAAATCTTATCACTTCATTTCACTTCACCGATAAAGGTCGTTGGTATATCTAAGAAATTTATTAAGCATGCCTATGTGTATGTTTATACATATACAGCTACATTCGTGTATATCTCACATGTTTAGGTGGTCTGACATAGTTTCTTATGCCTTGCTTTCATATACGACAACATATGCATTGTATATATCGTATTATACATATACGATGTATGTATGTATATATGTATACCTATGGCCTATATCGATACGCACTGTAGATAGTCGAGGCATAATACATATTACAACATCGAAAAGCAGCACTACTTGAGTCTTTAGTCTTTATATTAAAACCATTTCCATAGCAGATTTGATTCGAGCTCAAGGGTATTTAAACGTCGATCGGAAGTCCAAGTCAAAAGACTTTTAATTATGGAATGACAAGCACATTTATTTCGGCTTCTCAGCTTTATATATATACAAATATGTACATACAAGTATGTCCCCAAATTTTAATAGCTCTATCCAAAATTCATACAGATATAGATATCCGTAAAGATCTTAATGAATCCAAAATAATTGCAATGAGTTAACGGCAGACTTTGATATATACTCTCAGACTAACGACTTCAGATCAGAGATCAACTTCGGTATTTATAGAAAAACTAAGATCAGAGATCAAAATTATTAAATATATATATTAAATATTTATATATAGATCATTGAATGCAGCAGAATTCTATGAAAGCTCTAGATGCAACGCATTTCCAGATACATATATCTGTTCTATATATAGCTCACGCGTCTCCATTCAGTATATATGTATATAGATGGACACAGTTATACATACATACATGTAAAGTACCGAGTGCAGTATCCATTATAATTATACTCTTATGATAATGATATCTAAAACAATGGAATCGGGCGCACTTTGTACCCGTATAGAGTACCCGTACAGAGTATCCAAATGTCAAGCGACTCTCTCGGCCTAGAACCAATTCCAACTAGTTTTGTAGCTGAAATAAGAACTATACAAATATTTATATATGTATATATAAACCGGGTGATTGAATGCGAAACACTTCAAACTGACCCTGGTTAATGTAAGAAGCGCGCTGCCCCGAACTCTGCCCCTGCCCCAGAGCGATCCATAAACAAGTTTAGATCTATCATACAAAACAGAGAATAAGAGCGAGAGAGAGAGAGAGAGAGCGGCAAATACAGAGAGAGCGAAGCCACGTTCTACGCGTCGTATACGTAACGACAAAGTTCTATACGAAGTTCGACACACGCGCGGGCCAGTTGAGGCGCAGGTGTCAATGCATACAGTACAGCGAGTCGGCAGCAGCGACAAACAGCTGAATCAAACGGAAATATATAGAAGAATACATGCATATATGTATATGTGTGTGTCTGTGTAAATGGACGTATATATGTATATATAGACGTGTGCGCGACATTTAATTAGCATACGCGTTTCACTTCAGTTCGCTCCCTCTCTCCGCCGCTCTCTCACACTCTCACTCTCTCTGTGTATCTCGGGTCTTTGCTTAGCTTGTCAGACAGAGAGAAAAAAGCAAAAGCAAAGCAAAAGCAAAAGCAAAACAAACATAGAACTCAAAAGTTATTTCTTGTTTTGGAAACTATTTCGACATAATGCTGGATCCCATATCGGACACGCCGCTGGTGCTGGCCTACGCGTTCATGTCGCTGCTGGTGCTGATCGTTAGCTTCATCATATTCAATGTGGTGCACAAGCTCTATCGCAGCATGGGCGTCGTTGACGATGGGGGCGTGTCGAGCAGCTCGCTGAAGACAACTATGTTGGAGGTGGATGTCATGAAAACCGGTTAACACAATCACAATCACAAACAACAACAAGAACATCAACGAGAACAACAACCATCACGATGAACGCTGCTAAACGGGAATCTCGCTTGTGGATCAGATTAGCTGCAAACATACTGTACATAAAAGATAATTATTTAGTCTAGCTGTAAACGTAGTACCTATATGCATACACATACATATTCCAGTGGAGACGACGCGGATCTGTCTAGTCAGTTAATTAGCCATAGCTTAAAATAATAATTAAACGCCTCGACGTTGATATTGTAAATAAACTACAAACATCTACAAATATAAAGCATTGTGTTGGCCAAGTGCAAAGCAATTCGTGTTGTGTGGCCTGATCGTACCTTATCATCAAACTTGTTATCTGACTATGCAATCAATAATTACTTTAGCATTGTTTTGACTGTGACTTTGATTGGAATGCGCATTAGTCATTGATTTATACATTAGTGTTCTTTTTTTATTTAATTTAAAATAGCATGTTTCCATCTATATTTTAGCAGTTTCTCTGCTTTAGTGGCTGCTGCTGCTGCTACTGCTACGGCTCCTGCTCATACTGCTGCTGCTGCTGCTCCAGCTGCTGCTACTTCTACTGCTTGTTTCCTCCTTTGCTCAATCCGTGGGATCGCTGTCAATGGAATTTGAATTTTGATTGTTGATGTTTTCTTGATTGTCTTGATTTCTTGTCTTGCTTACCCCGAGTAGGTTTTGGGGTGCTGCGACGCCAAGTCGTCGTCCTGGCTGCCCAGCGATTTTTTCACATACTGCAAAGATTTTACGATTTTCAATTTTGGTAAATAATATATTTGAATGAAATGTTGTTCAGCTTTTACCATGGGATTCAGTATAATCTCCTCCTCCATTTTATTGATTTGTTTAACCAAATCGAGCACCTGCGTTATATTCGTTTGCACATTGAGAAACATGTCGGGCAGATTATACTGCTCTGGATCATCCTTGAAGAGCACCATGCCATCCTTTTGATTAATGCTGGCAAAGATTTCGCCCGATTTTATCTGGCAGAGCACAAGATAGAGGTATGAAGTACACGTGGCATATTCTATACATTATAAAACAAACCATATTTAAGATATAGCGCTCAGCTTCCGCCGCACTTGGCAATTGGACACGGCTGGCCACGTCGCTCAGCGACAGCGTGAGAAATGTTTTTGTCAAACGTTGTATATTTCGCTTATAGAGAGACGTCGCCACCTGTTTGGCTAGGCCCATATTATTATCACGCGTAAATGCTTCACTGTATTTGAGTATTATAATGCGCAGCTCTTCGCTCGACGAATTGCCATACACATTGACCAGATCATGATAGTGACTTGCCAGCGGCTTCATAAAACGTCCTATGACCTGTGTGTTCTTTGGTATATACGCTATCTGCAAAATGCAATTCTCATTATTCGAGCATAGCTGAAAGCGTAATTGATTGCCTCACCTTGCCCTCCACAATCAATGAAACCATTAGAAACTTTTTGTATGCCTCCAGCATAATGTGCGACATGGCCATCGCTGGCGTCGTGATGCAGACCTCAAAGAAGTAGAGAGCACGCTCATAGTTCTTAATGGCCGTATAGATCATGCCGCCATAATAATAGTAGAGCAAAAAGTACTTCGCATCGTTGTTGGCATCCTAGAGGAGAGCAGAGACAGAAGTTAGAATTATTTCTCATATAAAATCGAGCAGGAGACATACGAGCGTATGCTGCGGCTGTTGTTGCTGTTGATTTTTGCACTCGGCTGCTACGGTGGAAATATCTGTTATATCCGTATCCAAATAAGGCAGTATTAGATTAAAGTTTTTCGCCTTCAGGCTCAGCTGGCAGAGATCGGCGTGTATGGGCGTTAGCTGTGTCTCCATTTGTCGTATTTGGTCAATGGCCAGCGAGAGCACTTTAATGCCCAAAATGCTTAAGTTGTGCTGCACCAAGAAGTCCGTAAACAAATGGCAAGTCTCATAGACTAGAAAGCAGATTAGATTACAAATTTATAGAGGTGAGACGCAGAGTATACTTACATGGGCACACGGCATAGCGCAGTTGGTCCAAATTGCTGCGCTGCACAAATTCACGCATCAATTCAATAATTTGCATTGGTTCTGGATTGGCAGTCGCCGCGCTGTGCAGTTTGCCGAGCAGCACATAGAGGACGCCCAGCGTATGCTGTTGCATGTCCAGTGTCTCGAGCACATTGTCCAATATGCTCCAGTTGCGCACCAGCAGTGACAGCGATTCGGGCAACTCATCCGCCAGCTCACGATAACTGCCTGCATATAAGATATGTATATACAAATATAAATATATATATATATATATATATGCATATAATTATCATTTTTTCTGGTGTGCGAAATTTCTTTCTCTGCCGGCACTTACCCGCTGCGCTTAGCGTGCGCACCTGATTCACGTAGTTTTCCAGCGCACTCCCCATTTTTGCTTTTTGTTCTTGCAACTGTGTATGTAGTCCGAGACTATGGCTTTACTACAGTTATTTTGTATCACTAAGAACTAATAAATTAAATAAAATAAAATATTTTATACGCGTTCGCGTTTTTCTTGTTAACAGTGTGACCGTAAACTGCAAGAGTTCACACGCCGAAAACACTGACTCGCTGTAGGTACTATTCTGAAAGGTGGCAACGTTATTTTTATTAACAGCACTGAAGTTCTTTTCGAAGATCTACGATAGCTTACAAAGAGAGATATGAGCTTTTACTTAAATGTTTTTATTGGGTGAAAGCCACAAGATTTTTGTTAATATTTTTTTTTAAGTATTGCTATTATTTATGTTTTAACTTTTTTAGCGCGTATTTTTTCGTTTTAAAGCTGTTAATAATAGTTAAGCAACTAGTTAAATGCTGTTTTCGAACAGCTAGCCGTTGACTCTTAACAGCTCTGTCAACAGAACAGCTCTCGCTCCTTTGCTTATCAAGCCTTTAAACTGAGAAGCTGTTAAATTCAAATTGTAGCACTATACAAATGTTAAAAACATATCAGCAAACTGTTAACTGGCAGCGCCGTTATGAAAACAGCTGATAGTTGAGTGCTAAGATGAAATTGTGGTTTTAAGAAGTGTTTTGCTTGAAATGGAGTTGCCTGCACGCATTGTTTATGTTTGCAGTTTATGTTTGCGGCAATATGATTTACTGGAAGATCTGCGTGGCCACATGATGTTATATCACGACTGTCAGCCCATCAAATCGGCGAACAAGAAAACACAGTATATGGATGCAAGTCGAGAGTCCTTGACGCCGCCTCCTCCTGCAGAACTGCAGCCGCTGCCCTTCAAGGACTTTCGCATTGTGCTGCGTGCCAAGCAACAAGTGAAGTATGTAGCTAGCATTATATGAATATATCCATATTTAATGCACTTGTTGCAGTTGTACCTGTTGCATCTATAAATTTGAGAGCCATCACAAGTTGTCGCTGCACGCCAAATGCCACAAGGACTCGGGCTTCAGTTGCAGTGAGTGCGGCGAGGATATGCCCAATTGGCGACGCTGTTCGCTGCATTTGTGGCGCATGCATCACCTGGATGTGGATCTATTGGAATGCCCCGTTCTCGGCTGCGATTATAAATCTCCCATTGCGGCGCTCGTCTGGCGACACATGCGCGTCCACAAAAACTGGCGAAGCCGAGTCATGCGGCGTGAGCTGCTGCGTCGACGTGCACAAAAGCAGCAGCAGCAGCAGCAGGAGGCGCAACTACAGCAACAGGAGGCGCAACTTCAGCAGCAGCAGCAGATCGAAGCTACCGATACACAGCAATCGATGCCAGCCATTGCCACGGCCAAGAAAACCAAATACTATGCGGAAAAAACCTGCGACATTTGTCAACGCAAATTTGTGAATGGCAAAACACTGTCCAAGCACGTGAAGACCGTGCACAACAAGATCAAACCCTTCATCTGCAACGTCTGCGGCAAGAAGACTGCGCGGAAGGCGAGCCTAATTGTAATATATACATATATCTAGGATAGACACATACGATAGGATATGGGATGTATAACTTCTACAAGTATCATCTCATCCTTTTCAGATACACATGCGCCAGCATACCGGAGAGAAGCCATTGAAGTGCGAGAGCTGCAAATTCTCCACTCGCGATCCCAGTTCGCTCTACAAGCATCGACAGCGACACAGCCTGGAGAAAAGCAGAGGCGATGTCTGATATCTAAAACTACTATATTTAAGTAAAAGTTTGATGAATCGAATTTAAATGTTCATTTATTGAGTTTACGTTTTCCATTTAATGTTAATATCATTTTAGAATCTGATATGATTTTGTTTTTGTTTTTTTTTCTTTACAACATTTGAAATTTGTTTAGCTGTTTGGGTTTATGTTTTTATTTGTTATTTAGTTATGTTTTTACGTTTTTATTGAATTTTTAAAAAATTTACTTTTAGTTTTGCTTTTGTTTTTAAGTTTTTATTTTATATATTTAAACTATTTGTTGAGATTAAAAATCTAACCTTATGTGGTCTTTGCAATTAGCGACGCTCATTTGGGTTTCCTGGCTAATGTATCCAGTATATATCTATATATCTTTGCCTCAGTCCATTTTAATGAGATCGGCGCACATAGTACATACATATATATGCCTAATTGAGTATATAACTGATTTTGTTGTTGTTGTCTAAATCAATTTTTATAAATTTGATTGCATTTAATGTAATTTGTTTAATTTAATTGAATTTCAGTTTACCGATCTTTGAGTATCATGTGTATATATAGTATATATATGTATGTGTGTGTGTCTGTGTATTACTTTAATGTTTCTTTAGTTGTTGGAAATGAAAATTTTGTTCGCGTTTTCTTTAGTAATTTTATTGTCTGCGATTTGATTTGAACATCAAAACTTTTTCATTTTGGGATCTTGTTTTCTTCATCTTCTAATTTAATAGTTAAATGTAGTAAATGTTTTCAATGATAAATAAAACAGCGCAGTGTAAAATTGTTATATATATATAGTATCTATTTGCTTTCTATTTTGCTTATTTACAATACTTAGAGTTGTTTGGAAATATTGGATTTAAGATCGTATTCTCACTGATCTCCCACTCTCCCTCTCTCTCTCTCTCACCCTCTCTCTGTTGTTGTTGTTGTTGTTGTTGCTGCCCAATATTATTTTCTAGGCCTTGGTCTCAGCGACGACGACCACTTTGCTCGTTCTCATCTTGCAAAACGAATAAATTCAGCAGTAAAAAGTATATAAAATAGAGAATTGTGGAATTTACATTTAATTAGCTGCCACAAGAGCCCAGAGCCAACAAAATTACCATGCATGGAAAAGGGTATCGTGTGTGTGTGTGTGTGTGTGTGTGTGAATGGGGCGGCATTCAGGCAGTCTCTAATTGTGATTTGGTGAGCTATGAGCGCGAAGTTGTGCACAGAGATTTGATTTTTATTAGGGAGACGAAACAACAACAACGAGTTCAACAATGAGCGTGACACGATCCTAACTGTATGATCTCAGTATATCTATATATGTCTATATATTTATATCTGTAGATATTTACTTATTATGCTATAAAATGGTTGATTGGGCTACGTCTATGAAACAACTAACGAATTTACTCTAGCTCTTCTAGTTCTATATAAATATATTTGATCTAAGCTGCAAACGTGAATCGATAAAGTTCTTCTGCCAGCAATAGGATTGAGCAAACTGGTATGAAACGAGGTTGTAGCATGGCATGCCCTTGAGGGGCATCAATCTGGTATCGGAGTTTCCTTTAGTAGATCATGAAGTAGTAGATCATGATCTTCGACTAAGATGGGCAGCTGTGCTTAAGTTTAAGCATTAGTCTGTCAGCTTATGCATAGTCGATGCATATATTATATATATGGATCATTGCTGTTTCAGACCAGGATTCTAAGTGGAATTTGTATCAGGAATTTAAATTGAATTTAGTCAAGCATGAAATGAATTTTTGGTTTTAGCTCTAAGCCTAATGAATGAATCTATTTATTAAGCATATTCATGAACTTAGAACTTGAAACCAAGGCAGTATTTGAGCTACTTGAGTGGATCGTGAAGCACTTTTGGTATACATTTCATAGCTTTTGTTGATTTGAGACAAGATTTGAATAATTTCGAATCTGCAAATCTATATTATATAAAGGGTTCATTAAATGCCATAAGACCAGATTTCAGAATGCCATCCTCAAGCGATGAACCTTCAGCTAGTATCAGGAAATGTTGTTTGGGTTTGCAGCTCTATTAGATATTGACATATATTATCGTTTGACTCTACGTTCCGTTGATCCAAAACGATCTTTCGACTATAATTCTTTCACTTTATTGGAAAATTTACGCAGATCTTAGAATGTAAAACATTTTCACTTACTTTCTACTTGGATTAATTTTCGACTATATTTCGACTTGATTTCTTATTTATTGGATAGTTCACTTTCACTTTCACTTTGACTTTCTCTTTTGGTTTTTGTTTTTCTTAATTTTCTCTTTACTTGTGCGTCGCATAATAAATGCTGTGGTCCGTCCCATTACGGACTGACCAGAAGAACAAAATACTACGTTTTACCATCTAGATATAGGGCGAATAGCCCAGCTTGTCCCTAGCTGAGACAGAATTCTCTGTAGTTTCGTTTGGCTAGTGTTTTCTTTTGGTTTTGCTTAGAATCTATTAGGAAACAGTTGTATCTACATAGGTCTATGAGCATTTCTTTTTATATATATTTTGTATATATAAAAAAAACCTAGTGGAAGTATAAAACTTTTCACTCCTTGAACTAAAAGTCTAAAGTGACGTTCGCTTTATGTACAGTGGGTGGAAAATGTATTCCGACAAACTCAGGCCTAGAAAATTGCTTATAAAACGAGTTCGCGTTCGAGTCTTATGCACATGCTATATATATATATTTAATATATATGTATATAAAACCGAGTTTTAAATACGAAATAAAAATTTGTCTCATATTTATGTTTTTTTTTCTCTGCTTCTTCTACTGCTTCTTCCCTTTGTTTTTGATTTAAATGCATTTTAAAAACAGGTGAACGACTTTGACTTTGATTACGGTATCTTTTTTGATTTCCTTATTTTGTTTTTGTTTTTTTTTTAAAATTATTTTTATATTGCCTTTTGATCGCGTTTCGTATCGCATTTTAGTTTGATTTTTTTGCAGTAATATTTTGAGTTTTTTTTTGTTTTTAAATTTTTTTTCAGTTCCGGGGCACAATTCTGCACGTTATTTGAGTCGTGTTCGATCAGACCGTGGTCACACGATCGATCTCCACGTAACGCACAGAATTGTCGCTTTGTCAGCAAATCACCTCCTTTTCATCCAGCACAGCCGTATCCATCGAGCTGAGCGACTTGAGCCGCGTCTGCAGCACCGAGGAGCCGCGCAATTTCCGTTTGATTTTTCTGTGAAATGAGAAATGGGAAAAGTATTAGGCTTGAGAGTAAAAGAAGACTAGATGTTGATGAAGAACAAAATTTCAAATGTCAGCTGCACTTCTATATTAATGAGCAGTTGTGTTCGCAAAATAGTAGTAGTATAATTTTACTACTATTTTATGAACGGCTGAGCTCACAAAAATAGTAATAGTAATAATTTACTACTATTTGTATGAACAGTTGAGTTCACAAAAAAGTAGTAGTATTATTTACTACTATTTTAATGAATAACTTTGTTCACACAGATAATAGTAGTATTACTTTACTACTATTTTTAACAACAGTTGAGTTCACAAAAAAGTAGTAGTATTATTTACTACTATTTTAATGAATAGCTGTGTTCACAAAATTAGTAGTAAAATTGTTTTACTACTATTTTTATGCACAGTTGTGGTCACCAAAATAGTAGTAGTATTATTTACTACTATTTTTTTGATGACAGATGTGCCCACAAAAATAGTAGTATTATTATATACTACTATTTTTTTGAGCAATATAGTGACACTACTATATTCATGAACAGCCGTGGTAGTGTCACTACGTTCCATAAAAATAGTAGTGAGGCAACATTCTAGTCGCACTACTACTACTATGAGCGCAGTCAGTCTTCGTCCACTCACTTGTAGGCAAAGGCAGCGAAAGCACAACACGAGAGCACAAAGATCAGGCAGAGCGTGGCTAGAATTTCGGCGGGCAGTTTCATCAGAGCGGAGCATTGGAGGAAGGCCTCGTCGTCGCCCGAGGGGCAGTGCACGATGCCGTCGCACCAGACGCTCGCATTCACACAGGCGCCCAGCTCGGCGCACTTGAACTGGCAATCCTCTGCGGATGGGATACCAAATGTTAAAAATCACTCAAGCAAAAACTACTTCTCCAGATTCTTCGACTCACCGGCTATGCTGAGCGTGGGCCTGGGCACCAGTTCCATCCAATTGAAGCTGTATTCCCCATTGCTGGGGCGCAGGAACTCCACGCTGATGGCGCGCGAGCGATTCATCAGCGCGAAATTGGGTCGCTCATTCCAGCCGGAGCTGAAGATCTCCACGAATTCATAGGCATTCGAGTCGGGACTCAGCGGACAGGCCACAATGGTGAGACCTGAATGGACAGAGAATTGAATTCCTCTGCTTCATTAAATGGAGCTCTGCTTACCCTCCGAGGTGGTGAGCACTGCTCGGGATTTGGTCTCGCAGCGCCAGCTGTTCGTCTCCAAGTGGGTGGCGTTCAAGGTCTTCTTCGGATTGTGTTTGCTCAGGAAGATGGCCTTGAGGCGTACATAGAGAAACTTGTTGCCGTTGGAGGGCTCGATGAGCCAGGGTCTCGAGCGGCATTCGATCTGAAAGAGCAAGGAGTGCATATAGTAGTAACGATGCTCCTCGCTTCTCGTCTCCACACTTACATCACCAAAGGTCATGTCGATGGTGCCGCTGGGTCCGAACTTGCGTCGGCCATCCTTGCAGCTGGTGGGCGCCTTTACAAACTCGAACATGCCCTCGAAGTTCGCCGTGTCCGGATCGTCCAGTGTGGTCATATTGTGGGCTGTGAAGTGGACCTCCACATCGCGGCCCGTCGAGGTGTACTCGACCGGCAGGTGGGACTGATTGGAGGAGTTGCAGACGCAGCCGCGATGCAGCAGAATGGAGTCCGAATAGGGACGCTCAAAGATCTATGAGGGAAATAAAAATACTGAGAGAGGATCCCGATTGAGGCCGCAGTCAGCAAACAAACCTCGACGCGCACATTCGTATCGCCATAGCAGAAGGATCGATTGATGTCCTCATCCAGACGTGAGTAGCAATCTCGATTCGAGGTCGTCACCTTGCGCAGCTTGATGCGTACTCGTTCCCCACGCAGCGCCTCGAAGCGGTAGACGCACTTCAGATGCCGCGTGCCGCCGCGCCCGAAGAGGAAAATGTTGCGCACGCTGCGAAAGATTGCCGGATCCTTGCGATCCATCAGGCTGCTGACGAACTTGCGATTGCAGTCCAGCTCACCGCCACCTTGGGGTAGACCATCCTGATGCAGATCGATGAACTCGTATTTCAGCTTAAAGTCGAGGGGCCTGCCAGACAGAGAGAGAGATAGAGCGAGAGAGAGGGAGGGAGAGTGAGAGAGCACTTGTAAAGATTTAGTAATGCAGCTCACCTGAGCACTGTGGACTCTGTGTTGCGCAGCTCCAGCGTGATGGAATCGCTACTGGACACATAGCTCTCGGAGATGGTGCAGGGCCGTGCGAAGGTCTCGTTAATGTTGGAGCGATCGCAGGTGCGCGGAATGGTGCCGCGACAGAAGCGCGCTATCACATTGGTCGAGTTGTGTGCATAGTGTCCAAGCGAGCTGTAGCCCTGGCTTGGCTCATTGGCGCTGGATGGAGTGGAGGAAGAGAAGAGAAGAAAAGGTTAGTAGAGGCATACATCTGTGGGTGTAGATCACTGAATCGGAAGAAATGCAGAGAAAAGTATACGCTGGGAGATCAGAAAAGCTTCAGAAATATCAAGGTAGAGCTAGCTGTGAGGTGAGAGATAGAGGACAGGAAGGATCAAAGATCTTGGAAAGGGAAGATCTGGAATCGAGCAGGGGGAAAACGAGAGAATGGAATCATAAATATGCTAAAGATTAGGGATAGCTCAAAAAGAGAAGGGAATCATAAATTTGGTATAGATCAGGGATAGTTCAGTTTGTCTACAAGAGAAGAGGAAGGGGAAGAGAAGGTAGAACACATTGGTATATGTCAAGAATAGATAAGCTGGTCTCACCTAGTGAGATGGGAGCTTACCAGGGTAACATAGAGATCGGTCGATCACTTACCAGTTGAGATCCTTGCAGACCGGAACATCCCTCAGAGTGCCATCCCAGATGCGCAGCATGCCGCTGCAGTCTTCCTGTGTTTGCAGCACGCCAATTGCACCCACAGACGTCTCGTCCATTTGCCCGAATTCCGGATCCAGATTGAACTTGAGCACAGAGATCCAGACCTTGAAGCGTGAGAGCGGCTGATGCATGCCCGACTGGCTGCTCGTGCGACGCGACAGACTGAGGTGGTCGAAGGTCTTGAAGACGCCCATGCCTTGCAGATGGTAGAGGCACGTCGAATTGGGAGCCAGGGAGTGCTTGGGATTCTCGAGAATGCCACGGCCGGTGCCGCGTATCCAGAACTCGCAGGGTTTTTTGTTCTTCGAGTACGTGGGGCTCTGTATGTCCACGAATTGAACCTCAACCTGCAAAGCGGCAGAGATTTGCGAAATGCGAATTGCCGTGGGGCTTGGCTCGGCTGATTACTCACCTCCAATTGAAAGCCATAGAGCGGCAGCAGCTGCGACGAGGTGCCCGTGAAGGTGCCAAATGGCGATGTGCTAAACTCCACCAGCAGCTCCGGCCCACTAGATACGGCCGCGGGCACCGCCTGACCGCCGCCGCAAAATTTCAAAATGATGGGGTCACGCGTGGTATAGCCATCGTATACGGTCACGTAGTCCTGCGGTGCCAAAGAGAAACAGCAGACAGAGCGAGAAAAGCGAGACAGAGCGAGAGAGAAAGAAAGAGAAAGAGAAAGAGAGAGAGAGAGAGAGAGAGAGAGAGAGCGAGAATGTGTGAGGAGCGCACGAAATGAGTGAGAAGAAAAACAAAAATTGCGAACGACAAATGTGAAATGGAAATGTTGTTCCATGTGCCTTAACTACATATTGCTATATATATAAAAGAGGGGCGCTGCGTGGGGGCGTGGCTGTGTGTGTGCTAACTAAACTTGTACAATTGCTACCCGCCCGGCTTTAGCGTTCATATTTATTACGCATACTTCAAGGCCATTAGGCGTATACGTGATATTTTTGTCAGCTCGTAAAAAAACGGAAATTTTTTAGCCATAATTTGATTTGGCCATCATGTCATTTACTATGCGTAAGTGTGCGTGTGTGTGTGTGTGTGTGCGTGTGCCGGCGTTAGTTAGCTTTTTAGCGAATTTGCATTTTATAGCTTTTAAATAGCTCAAAATGACAAAAAGTTTTCAACTAAAAATTCTTCGTATTCTTGAAAGTTGAGCAGCTTGTATGAAGATTAATTTGAAGAGGGCTTTACTTATGGATATTGAGGGATAAATTATTGATAGGTAGTGTAAAGATTTGTGTGAATATTGAGGTATATTATTTAAATTATACAGTAGAATCCGGCTATAGCGACTCCGCTTATACCTTCTGTATGGTTATAGTCACGAAAATTCTGGTCCCCAGACAAATTTTTATGAGCAATCTTATACGGTTATAGCGACTTCCGGGTATATCGACGGTCCCTTGAGTGTCTGTACAATCGGTTTCTACTGTATTTTCTATTGCAATTCTTTGGGATATCTTGAGTCTTTAAGAGACTCTTTTGCTATAAGTTGTTAGTTGACTGTTTTAAGGTCTTCTAAATAAAATAAATTTCTTTCTTTCTTTTCATTCAATATTGTTATAGTTTAAAGGACTATATACCGCTATGTTTCAATATTCATGAAACACTTAATAAATGAAGGGAATTTTACTGTATTTCATGTCACTCAAATGCATATTAGTCATGATATACTCAATAAACAATTGATAACTACATATAAAGCAAACTACATAAAGTAGTTTGCAGCGAATTCGTATCATTCATTGAACACTGAGCAACTTTAGTTTACTGGAATTTATTAGGAATGACAGAGTGTGGCTCTTTAGAGGACCGAAAGTTTTGCCTTCGGTTGGAATTCATGAATTTATGCAGCGCATAAACGAATGGCGCGCTCAATTGTGTGTGCCATGTGTGTGTGTGTGTGTGTATTTGCATTTGTGTTTACAGCATTTTTGCATAATTTCATGCATTTTAATTGAGTTGGCCCTCAGCAAATGCCTCGAACCAGTCAGCTGGTTGAGCAGAGGCAAGGTGAGGAGGAGGAGCAGCAGCTGCGGCAGCGGCAGCAGCTGTCCGCCAGGTGGGCAATTTAGCCTGTGGGTCTGGATTGCATTTGCCAACCATTTTGGCCACGCATGACAAATTAGTTTTGTGGCTGGCGACTTTTGCATTAATTTAAGTGAGGTTACCATGCAACAGCAGCAGCAACAGCAGCAGCATCACAGAGAGAGCGAGAGGCAGGGGCAGAGCGAGCGAGACAGAGCGACCACAAACTGGATCAGGTAATAGAGAACCGCAAATTTATTGAAAGCGTGGCATTTATATAAATTATCAAGCAGTGAGGCGGGGCACTTGCAGCTATTGAGAGCGTAATGACTGGAACAGCAGCGGAATGTGCAAACATGTGTAGTCAAATGTGCAATACACTGAGAGAAGAGAGCTAGTCAAAAGTCTATTGGGAATGGGTTGGCAAGGGGTGGTAAGTGCTTGTAACTTGGGTACTAATCAATCTTGGTGTCGAGGTAAGCTCCAAGTTGTAACTGAACAGAAAGGTTAAAGTAATAAATCAACTAACTTAAACTTAACTTAACTTAAGGTAGTTAAAAAGTGAAATGATTAAAATAATTGAAGTGCACATATACTGAACTCTAGGTAAAGTTTGCAAGTCTAAAGATAGTCCAGTATATGCACGCCAATAAGATTATAATTAAGATTCCAATAGGATTATAATTGGATATGGGTTGCTTATTGCTAGAATATGGGATATAGTTGCTAGAGATAGAAGTTAAATCAAAATATGCCCAATGACTTCCTAACTTCCTAATCATCCAAACTAAAGCTAAGCTCGAATGCATTTTCTGCGTATGTAGAGTCCAATAAGAATTACTATACTAGATCAAAGTCTTGTATTCTACAGCGAAAATATATGTTTAAAAATGTATAGCCCACTGTTGCCTACTATGAGTTCATTTAAGTCTAAGCTGATCTCATATATGAGCTTCAGTTTGTTCTGACAGTGTAATCTCTAATCAGAGTTATGTATACAGAGGAATCCTAGTATACAGTAGAATCTATAACCGTACAAGTTTGCTCATAAAAGTTTGTCTGGGGAACAGAATTTTGGTCGCTATAAGCGTACAGACGCTATAAACGGAGTCGTCAGAACCGGATTCTACTGTACTTCAAACCCAGTTCAACGCTAAGCTAAAATCAATTTCAACTTTTAGTCAACTTTTCTCCAAGTGTAATGTAGATATTCGCTGGCGTCCAATAAGAACAGCAATGCTTTCAAAATTCCCAACTGGACAAATTCTCCATTTTAGATGCCCAAGCTAACGAATTGTCAACAAATTTAAAACTCGTCTAACCCTTGGACATGTGTGAGTTACACTTTTTTTTCGCTCAGTGTATGCATGTGTGTTTGATGGGCGTTTCGTGCTGGGGCTTTAGATCGCTTTTCCGGCGATTATGCACACATGCCGCACCAAAAATGGCCAACACTTTGGCTGGCCGCTGGCCGGCTTAGCGGCGCGACAAAAAGGACAACAAAGACAAAAAAGAAGAAAACAGAAATAAAACAGAAAATATAGAAGCAAATGAAAAGGACAATTTGTAGGCGACACGAAGTCAGGCGAGTGCCTGCTGCAGGCCATTTAGCCAAAAAAAAAAAGCAGCGAGAATTTAACGGCCACGAATTAGTCGGACGGTCACGAGCAAGGATAACAAAATTGAATACAAAAAAAAAAAAAAAAAAAGAGGGAGCGTAGTAAAGCAAAGAAAATAAAGGAATTTGGACAAAATGCAGTGATTCGCGTTGGCTCGTCAAAGCATTTGCAGTGCTAATTTGAAGGCAAATAGCACAAGAGAGTGAGAGAGAGAGAGAGAGAGAGAGAGAGAGAGAGAAAGCTGGCAGGATATGCCCGGATATGCCAGAATGCTGGTGCTTCACTTAAGCCTTAAGCTGCACGGAAATCCATCCGAAGTGGACAAACGCAGCTATAGATGCTCTCAAGAGCTCAAGAGGGGGAAGGGGGAGGGAGTGTGGAGCTAATGCTCGACGTGCATTAGATGAATATCCTGCGGCTATAATTCACACACAATTTACATAAGCCGAGGCACGTTCGAGCACTTTTGTAGTTAGCCTAGACCGAGACATTCTTGGCCACGACAGCAGCTACCCCGCCCCCCTGCCCCCCTGCCGCGCTCCAGCCAACGGTCTGCTTTGTTGTTGCGATTTATGATGTGCGTGTCGAGTGTTCATTTATATAAATCCAAAATGACGAATTCCTGCGCAGCCTGGCTGCCAGCCACGCCCCCTGCTACAGCTCGTCGTGTGCCCCTTAATGAATATATTATCTACTCAATGAATGTCCTTTAGTGATTAATTGTGCGCCCTGACAAACAATTGTTGCTAAAGATAACAGATAATAGATATTTTATATATATAGATGGACGTTACGGGGATGGTGGGTGGTGGGTGGCTTGGTGGGTGTGTGGGAGTGCGCGATCTACGAGAACTAAATTTTTGCTTGCTTGAGGCGCTTTGTGTGACAAAACAGTTGATATGTATGTATATATAGAGCAATAATTTTTTTTTTTTTGTATTTCTTTGCGTTTACCGTCGATTTCCACTTGGTTTTCACATTTTCCTAGGTACGAGAAAATATACATATATACATATACAGACATATATTACACATATATAATACATATATGTAGCAGAGAAGATTTGGTGCATTCTAGACCCGAAATGAAGTGTTGTTAGAGAGAGAGAGAGAGAGAGAGATAGCGAGTGAGAGGAATAGAACGCGAGCGTGTTTACTAGAAATGAGGCGATGTTCTTATTGGATGTTCTTATTAGAGAATCTATCAATGCTTACTGAATGCTTACAGAGAGAGACAGATAGAGACTCAACGCTAGGGATGCGCTAAGATCTCTAGGTTATTAGAAGATGATCTATCCAGCGACAAACTATGGTAGACCTGGACCTATGGAACTCCAATTGGAGACAATACTATCTATACCAACTGTAGCATAGTTCGTATTCGCATTATGTACGATCTGCTATGCTAAGCTACTACATTTAAGCAAAGAAATTCATGAAGCTCGAGCAGTTCCTTGGGTACATCAAGAGATCTCTAGACTAACCAAAGCCCATATGGAACACACTAGGAGTTTTTCATTAAATTTGTAAGTAATTTAAATAATTTAGTATCATATTAACAAATTTTCTTATAGTTAGAGTCAATATTCTAGACTTCCTATCTCCAATTTCAACTTCTATACCAACTTCTCCCCTTAGTCTCTAACCATTAAAGTCTGTCTTGGATTGAGGCACTTCTCTACACTTGCCATGAAAATAGCTTCAAGATTTAAGCTTTCGTTCGGCCTTGTTGGACAGCGTAGAGCCGGCAAAGCCAGCCTTGGCTCAGGAATTTCGTACTAATCAAATTCCCATTAGATTTTGCAGTTTGCCGTTTTCTCTCATTTCTTGGCGCTTTGTTTGCTTGTGAGCTCGTTAAGAGCCGAGTCAAAAGTTAGGCCGGGCAATTTTTAAAGCCTAACGAGGCTTTCTCACTCGCTATATATATACGTGTGTTTCTATATATTGAGAGAGGGATGAAAGGCGAGCGAGCGAGAGAGAGAGAGAGGGAGCGAGATGTAGTGAAGGTTTCCACTCTTATCGCATTGACAAACAAAGAGGCTACGAAATTAACACTTCCCACACTGAGAGCATATCGAAGCGCCGCTCGCAGGCGATGTCCGGTTTGTGCAGACGGACGGAGAGACGGACGGACAGCGCTGTCGTGCTGTTATGTGGGCCAGAGTCAAACAGTGCTAGGGAAGGGATATGCCCGTTGTTCAGCTCTGGAGTTGAGGCAAACAACAGAGTTTTTCACCCGGACTTTTCTTTCCTTTGCTCATTTTCCTTGTTCATTTTCAATTTTTGTCGTTCAGCTGAAGTCTTTTCATGTTCTGTTTGCCTCGGCCATTGGCCGCTTGTTAAAATTGTTGGCGCAGATGCTCAGAGTAGGGGTGGGTGGCGGGGGGGGGATTGTTGCAGTGTAAAGGACAATATGGAGTGCACTGAAAGTGGTTGGCTAGGGGGCGGGGCAGGGCGGGGTGGTGCATTCATTTTAATTACCTGAATGTAATCGCAGTCATTCCATGTTTTCAGCCTCGGCTCCAGTTTCTTGTCCTTGTCGCTGGCACTTGGCGGCGGCGGCGCCATTTTGTTTGTGGCCGATGTCTCCTGCGTGGAGATCCAAACGAGATTCCCCTTGGGCTGTTTAACTAGAATCAGCGCATGTTTGCCATGGGGCACGTCGTGCTGTGTGTGTATGTGTGTGTGTGTTTTCAAATAACAATTAAATGCAAATTAATGAACTGCATTTACAATAAATTCAATTGCGGCACAAAGTGCCGGGTAAAATAGATGGTAAAGTAGATGGTAAGAGAGAGAGAGAGAGATGGTAAGGGAGAGAGAGATGGTAAGGGACTGATGGTAAAGGAGAGATGGTAAAGGAGAGATGGTAAGGGAGAGATGGTAAGGGAGAGATGGTTATCATCTGGGTTAACACCCTTTGTATGTGGAGTGAGGTAAAGGTAGATAAATTTTGAACTGTTGTACAGGTCTTAGATTTAGATGATTTCAAGCTCGTGGAGCATTAAAGGTTTAAGCATTCAAGGTTTAAAGATAGATAGGTCTATTGAACAAACAGAATTTCGACACGCCTCAATGGGCGTCTATCTGTGGTGAATATGTTGTAGTTGCAAGATTTGGGGATTGTACTTGGTTCTGAAAATGAGAAAGATAATCTGTATAACTCTTCCCAGCACAGCTCTAGGTAAGCGTAGTAAAAACATTTTTGATCAGACTTAAGAGGGAATTCCCAGCAATTTAGCTGCTATATAAGGCTCCCAAAGGGCCAAGCTATCAAAGTTCTAAAAGATATTAAATTCACAGTTGCTCTATATCCCAATACTTTTCGTAACTTCTTCCACAATTTTCTTCTACATATCATCTATCTGTAGACCCTCTAAGTGTGTCCCATATAACTCCTACTTTAAATAAGAAACATATACTAATCTCATCTCACCCAGTTATTCCTTACTCTCATAGCTTCCCCCTCTCATCATTCACCTGCCTTTGCAATCATCTTCATAGCTCCTGCGAATGCAATTTAAGTCTTTATCTCGACACAATTCGCGCACATAAATATTTAAATAGCCCCCCTCCTCCGTAATGTCCCACACACACATCACGGACAATAGACTTTTTCCATAACTCAAAATAGTCGTAATGTCTCGTGGCGACATAATTTTGGCATACGCCCAGTTAATTATAATCAAAGAACGTATTCTATTTGGGCATGTAAATTGCTTTTAAATCGACTTTCGTCCTCGTTCGCTGACTTTTCAACTTTCTCAATTCCCAAGAAATTTAGCGGCACATTTGCTTTGCTCTTTATTCTTTTTCCTCTGTTTAGTCTGGCATTTTTATGATCTAAACGAAACTGGGATACAGCGGCAGTACGTTTTGGGTGGTGTTGTGCTAATGCGCTTAACGATGGGCTGGAGCTCTTCGGGGAGGTGTTTGGTTAAGTTAAAGGTAGAGCGTAGGGGCTTGGGAATGGGCATTTTGGATAATGCTTAGTAAGGGATACAGTTAGACATGTAGAGATGAAAATTTGCTGGATTAGTGAAGAAGAAACGTAAGCTTCATTTCAAGCTGCTGAGGTAGGTCAGCAGAGCAAAGAGAGAGGGGAAAGCCCTTAATGGGAGTTAGAGGTGTAAGCTACAATATAAGATTGCTTGTTAAAGCGAAGGGGCTCAAGGTTCTTACAAGAAAACTTGGGGAAAAGAAACATCTGTACGAAGAAAGGAAAAGAGGTTGCAAAAATTGCTAATGTTAAGAGAACGTTGAATAGAGAGGGTAAAGAAACGTAGAGGATAAAATTACTCGTTGTTGGGAAGACTAAGATAACTTGGCTGAAGTTCGTGGGTAGAAAGACAAGAGGGAAGAGGAATGAGGAAAAATTCAAGGGTTGAATAGGAAATGTTAAGGTTTTTGCTAAGGGAAATTTACAGAAGATCTGCAGTAGATAAAAGAAATGTCAAGCACACCAATAGCTTAACCTTAACAAACTCAAGAGTATGCCTCTGTTTGACCTACCTGTCGCACTGCATAATAGCAGGTGAGATTGCGCGGATAGATGCCCGGATAGTTGGGTGACTGCAGGCGGCAGGGCTTCTTGTCGCAGTCGCTGAAGATGCGCGAGCAGTAGGTGCCTGGTATAAGATCACCTGAAAGAAGATTTCGATATAAGCGAGGAGACTTGAGAGATGTGATTCAAAATCCGCTTACCCAGATAATATTTGGGTTCTGTGTAGTTGTGCTCGTCCTTGGGCAGCGGCTTCTCCAGAGAGTCCATGAATGTCTTGTTATTCGCGTAGGCGCTAAACAGACTAAAGTCCTGGCCATAGCGATCAGAGCGAGCGCCGCTGGAATTTGTAAAGTCCTCCAAGACTGAGCCGGAGGCTTGAGCCTGTTGCTGTTGGGGATTGAGAAAGCTGCTGCGATTGTGCCACTGGCTGAGCTCTGAAAGAGAGACAGAAAGAGAGAGAAAGAGTAGAAGAAGAAGAATGAGTTTGGTTTATGGAAATACCCTCTTTTCTTACAAGGACTTACCTGCCAGCTTAATGCCGCCGTAGCGCGTCACCGAGCTATCCTTTGAGAGCACCTTGTACCTAATACGAAAATCGAAGTTGTATCCGCTTTGATCCCGAGCCAACCTTAAGGGGGCAGTCAAGACAGACAACAAATACTCATTAATACTCCTCAAGGGAAGATGGGTTAGATTAACTCACCTGTTTAGCTTGATGGTGAATATTAGCGAGCGCGTTTCGCTGTAGAATAAAACTGGTCCCCACGAACTGCCGCACCACATGCCACCGATTGGGGTCCGCGCGGACTCTGCTATCTGCATATAGCCGTCGGGGCAGCCCTCGTGCACGTAGCTGGTGAAGCGGCCAATCGTAAAGCTGTCCAGGGTAACCTAAAGTCGAGCAACAGAAGGAAAGGTGGGAAATGCAGGGAAATTAATTAAAACCAACTTCTAATACGACGATTCGACTACTCTGCTGTACTCAAAAATATTCAATTGTACAGATCTCAACTGCAGCATACCCCTTAGTAGTATACATTGCCACTCTAGGGCATCTGAAGAAAGAGAGAGAGAGAGAGAGAGAGCTGTCTGCCCTAATAAAGTTTTGGCCAGCTTCGTACATCAGTGAACTGGTTGGCTGGTTGGTTGCCCTGGCTAGCTGACTTTCAGGATGCTCTCAGAAGGCATTCGAGCGTGCCAAAGCCGTTGGCCAAGTACCTCAGCACGCCCCCATCGCCCTCAGCCGCCCACAAGCAAAGGTGTGAAGTGGCGTAATAACTAACTGGGTGAGTTTCCTCTGTGAAGAGCAGTCCCTACGCGAAGTAGCGCATGCAGCACGTGAAGCAGGTACAGGTGGAGTAGGTGCAGGAGGGGGACAGGAGATGGGTATATACGACTACGCTGTCAGTTGGAGTTACGCTTCGTTTGCTGCACGCCTTTTGGGATTGGGATTTGCTGGGCTTTGAAATCAATATCAAGGGGTGTTGTTGCCTTGGCTTATCTTTTTAATGGCTTAGTTTATCCCAGTTGGCAAATGAATTGTGAAAGGCCGGGTGGGTACGTAGGTAGATGCCAGCTCACCTGTACTACATCGCCGTGCTGTCCGCCCGCTGCCGTGAACGTAAGCACACAGACAAAGGGCACACGATCCTGTTTGGGCCGATGCAGCTCCAAGGAGTAAGTCTGTCCAATGTCTCCATAGTAGGTGCGATTACAACCTGAAAGACGAAGAAGAAGAAGAAGAAGAAAGAGTAGAAAGAGGAAATCATAATTGTTAGCAGCTCATCAAAAACGATGTTAAGGGTAATTAGCTTTAGACGAGCAATTATGTATGTTGCTGTTGTTGTTTGCTGTTCATTGTTTATTTGCTGTCAAAACAACCCCTGAGCGTAATGTACCCAGTACCCTTAGCCTAGACACCTTTAATTGGCAATAGCGACGTTTATGAAGCGCCTCTTCAAATTAGGTGCCGTTACTAAAGGCAAAGTGTTAATTGTCTGTTAAGTTAACAGTAGCTCAACTGCGACTTGAGGGCAAATTAACTGCAGAGCATTACATGTCAAGCAGCACGCTATAAACAGGTAATTAGGCATATCACATCAATTATCTAGATTTTTATTATTTTTGTTATAATTAGTTCATTAATAATTGCTAATTAATGAACTTTCATTTAATAGCTTAATTTACTATTTAAAGACTTCATTACTAATTACTGCTGCTATCGATATCATTTACACATCGTATATACATATACTATTTGTATTAAATACCAATTAATCGCATTAGTAAATAGTTCAACAATCTGGCAACTCCTATCGCAGAAATATCCGCAATCTGTTGCTTATCGGTCGTTCGCGCTGCTTTAAAATGTGAATTTCTAACCAGTTTTTCTTTAGTGTGTATTTCCTTTTTTTTTTTAAGTGTTTTTCATCAGTGCAGTGTTTGTGAGTGTTTTATCTATTGTCAGCAGCCATCAAGTGTAAAATATGTATGAGGTGAGTGCAAGAACAAAATGTTTGCCATTTTTTCATTTACACCATCTTCCTTCCAATGCATTTACCGTTTGGCCATTCAATTGGAATGCAAATCTCATGAGATTTCATTTGATGTGGAAAAAGCCTAAAAGCAATTTGAATTTGAATTTCAATTTGTTATGGCAATTGTCACAGCATATTGTAGACTTTTCAATTAGTATTATTAGAAATTTATGGGGCTGGTGTAGACAATTGAGTAAAACGGATTTCTATTCAATTTGGCTGTGGCACCTGTGCACCTGTCGTTGTTGTTGTTGCTGTCATTGCTGTTGTTGTGGCTGCTGCATTCAATCAAATTCGACAGGCAGTCGAGTGGTTATCAATACACAATTAGATAATTATGCTTCTAATGCGAATGCCCATAGAGTATGAGCATACCCACACACACACACATACATACATATATGTATATACATATGTGTGTGTACATTTGCAGCAGCACATGCGGCCATAAAGCAATTGCTTTCCAGTAACAACAGTTATTTCGATTTAGCATTTTGCTTTCAACCTATATATTGATGGCTTGACTGCGCACTTATCCATCAATGGGTGTTCATTTTTCAATTAAATGCCGTTATTTTTTGTTATTACGTTTTGCATTTACTCTGCTCTGATCCTCTCGCGCATTGAACGTCATTGAAAATACTTAATTAAATTCATCAACGCTTGACATGACATGCCTCCTGCTCCTGATCCCTTCATGACTGGGCACACGGCTCCAATGGGCAGCCAATTGGTAAAGTGAGAAGTTCACTTTGCCGCCATTATGAGGGCCTTTCTGTTCGAGTGTGAATGTGAATGGGAGAGAGTGTGTGGCTGTGAGTGTGTGTATGTGTGCGAGTGCTTAATTACATTTACACATGCTAGCTGGGTTGCATGGCAGACGAACGTTAAGAGAGTGAGAGAATAATGGCTGCTCGCTACACTGCGGCGAAGCATTATGGAAGTGTGTGCATGACAAATCTTGTCGATTGGAAAGCGTGTGAAGCTAAAGAAGATCGAGCAGGATGGAAGTATCGAATTATAAATTTGACAGCTTGAGCGAGGAGAGAGGCAAAGAATGGAAGTGCAGGAGACTAAGAAATTGTGCGGGCTGACAGGCTGGAATGTATGGATTGATGTAGGGGGCGAACATGAGTGAGCGAGATAGCAACGTTTTATTTGCTTGTGCGTAAAATGCAGTCGAATCAAATTAAAATTTTAAAGCGTATTAAATTTAACTTAAATTTGTGTATTGTATACAAATAAAAATATAAAGAAACTAGATTGAATTAGCTCTGAGTCAATCTCTTTGATTTCACTCACTTTTAATTTTTTCGTTTAGTGTCTTTTTTTTAAAAGCCTGCTTTTTAATGGGATTTTCTCTCAATGTAGCTGCGATTTAATTTCGCGGCATGAAAGAGTATAAAAAAGGTTGATTGCCTGCTCCATTCGTTCGGTTTAATTTCGTTTTTGCTGCCCACCTTTTTGCACCTGTGTGCCCTGTAAATTAAGCAAACAGCAGCGCAGCGCAGAGTTTCCTGTTGCCTGCACGGCTAATCTCTTATGACAGCTTTGCATAATTGCTGGCAACACCAGTTACCACACCCCCATGCCCCATGCTCGCCCCTCGTTTGGCGTAGAACTTACGTGTGCAGAAGCGCGGCTCATCGCTGCCATCGCCGCAATCGTTGTTGTTGTTGCAGAATTTGCTGAGCGGAACGCAACGTCCATTCGAGCAGCTAAACTCGGCGAGTGAACAGCCCGTTCCGGAACTGGAACCGGAACCGGAGCTGGAACCATAGCCAGACAAATTGGCAGGTTTGGCAGCGTTTGATGTGGATGCGGCGGCAACTGCAACGGCTGCTGCTGTTGCGGCCGCAGCTGCTGCTGCTGTTGTTGTGGCAACTGCTGCCAGTGCCAGCAGCAGCGTCAGCGTCGACGTTGACGTTGCATTTACGTGTCGCTGACTGCGGCGTTGACGTTGATGTTTAGGTTGACGTTGACTTTGACTGGAAGCCTTAATTGCATGACATTGTGTTGCAATTGTTGTTGCTGGCATTTGAAACATTTGTGTGACAGTTATGTGGCGCTCATTTAACTGCCCTTTAACCCCATCCACGCTCAGTCTGAAGTGTTTTGCAGTTGCGGCAGTGTTTGTTGCAATATTTGTGTTTGTTGTTGTGGTTCGTTGTTTCAGTTTCTTTGGCCTTTTTCTGCTTTTGTATTTTTGACGCCATTTTAATGTCATTTTCGTGTTTGTTGTATCTGCAAGGAAAAATTTGTATTAATGAGTTTAATAACTATTATTATAATTGTAATTTATTTTATAATTGTTTTTGTTACTGTAAAATACTGCTATATTTACAATTGAATTTATCAGATATTTTATATACAAATTTAACTATGCCCAGTGCGCAGAGGGTATCTGCTAGTCGTCAAAGTGCTTGTACGCAATTTATTTTTTCCAATTTAAAATAATTCAATTTTTATTTCACTTTAAGCTCAATGCTTATTATGCATTATTTTGCAATCCATTTCGTCTGGACTTTCATTGAAAATGCACGAATTAATTTTTCGTTTTTCAAAAATTAAGCGAATATAAAAAGTATAAAGGATTTGCGTTTTGCGATTTATGTCCCAAAATTTATGGCCAAATATTTATCGCACGGTAAATAAATGGAAATAAATGTGCCCGGCCAGCGTCGCGGTCGCAGTCGACGCTCGCAGCGACAGCGGTTGGCTCATAAATATTTGCAGCATAAACAGTTTTTATTTTTGTTTTTATTTTGTCTTTTTATTTTTCTTGCTTTGCTAAGGACGAATTTTCACGCGCGTTGCACAAAATGTGTGCAAAAATGTGTAAAAGGGGGAATTCCCAGCCAGCGAAAAAAAATAAAAGCTGCCAAGCGTGTAACGGTGCTTTTTTGCGCACAATGGATAAATATATGCGAGGCCTGGCTGAAAGACCGGCGACTAGCATAGAACAGACGTTCTATGCGAGAATTGATTAATGTCTTTTTTTGTGTGCGCGATGCAAGAGAGAAGAGAGAGGGAGGTGGGAGAGGGAGAAAGAGAGAGAGAGAGAGAGGGATTGCTGCTGTCGATTGCAGCAGTCAGTGATAACGATGCGAATGAAAAACAACAGCCGCAAAAATCAGAGACGGGAGAGAGCGAGAGGTAGAGAGCGGGCGACAAAGAGAGAGGGAGAGATAGAGAGTGGAAAGCGCTGTTCTATTGGCTGCCTCGCGGGCTGCTGATGATTTATTACCGTTGTTTGGGGCTTGCAACGCGTGACCCCAAAACAGCAGCAGCAACAACTAAAACAACAACTCGAGAGTCAATGAGTGAACTGAGCGAAAAAACCAGCCTTGCACAGTAGCAGCAACAGCAGTAACAAAATAAAAATAGCAAAAAAATTCGTTGCATAATTTTAAATTAGATGCACAGACATGGAACAGACGTGGATGCCTCGACGGATGAAACCAAATGTGGGACAGACAACAACGAGAACGACAACGACAAAAACGGCGACGGCGACGACTTTGGTGGCAGACAGCAGCAGCAGCAGATGACGTCGACAACAAGCAACAACAATAACAAACGTACAACAACAACTACTGAAAAAGCAAAAAAA
The DNA here is from genome assembly GCF_018153725.1 of Drosophila mojavensis. Taxonomy (NCBI): domain Eukaryota; kingdom Metazoa; phylum Arthropoda; class Insecta; order Diptera; family Drosophilidae; genus Drosophila; species Drosophila mojavensis. Next base: position 1,954,637 of record NW_025318899.1, on the reverse strand, counting down.
AAAAAAGACACACACACTCACACAAAATTGCTGCTGCTGCACAAAACAACACGAAAATAGCTGATTCCAACTAGAATGCCACAAAGTGCATCCAGAGATACCCTAACTAAACCGCAAATGTGATGCAATTTCAATGGCAGAGCATAATCTAAGGAATCAAGTATACGAAAATTAAGAGTAGAAGAGGAAAGGTAGAAGAAAATACTAAAGAAAACCAAAAAGAAGAGCATATTTAGTTGACAACTTAGTATATTCAATTGAACAACAAATAAATCAAGAGTGACTATGAAACGCCCACTAGGAGCATGGTAATTCAGGGAATATAATTTGTAATACGACAAAGTCTCTATATTGCAGCAGCCGACGGCTTACATGTTTTAATTTCAGTAGGGCATCATAAAGTTGTAGTTTTATGGGTTTGAAACCTCAAAGTTGAGCTATTAACACATCATAAAACATTTTTGTATGTTAATTCTGTTTAATTAACGGAAGTTCTTTGCAAAAGGACTCTACTTTACATATGCATACTTTAATTAATAGTTTTTATAGTTCCTGCGTGTATTGCTTCGCAGAGCTACCCCAAGTGGACAAAAGGGTATGAAGTGGAAGTGGAAAACATGTTGTTTTTAACATATCCATGCAAGTGTGGAAGGTCTGGCTTCCATTACCATCTGCCATACCCACCCTTTGTTTGCCTTTGCTTCACCTAGTCAAGCTATGTAGCTGGGCAACTGTTATTGCGTCTGGCGTCAGTGAAACTTGCCACAAAATCGAGAGCTTGCCGCGCGGCAAGCTGCCTCCTGTGAGACGAGCAAATGTGAAGTAAAGTGAACGAAGTGTAATGCTTGGACAGGACATTTTCAGCTGAGCTGCTACTCCTGCTGCTAGAGTTGCTGCTGCTGCTGTTTGGCTGCTGCTTGACTGCTGTGTCCTGTGGCTCCTTGACTAGTCGTGCATTAAATTGCTAATAATTTTTGATATGCCAAACTTTTTTTTTTCTTTCACTTGTTTTCGTGCCATGAAACGTCATTTTTGCTGCGCCACACCTCCTTCTTCCTTTCCGCCTTATAAAATCTGTGTAAAGTGCATTTTCGTTATGGTCCACTGTGAAATGGCTTAAAGACTTGCCCAGACGTGCTTCACATAAACTAAGAGCAGCAAAGTAAACAGCAAAGTAAACTTCAAAAACAAAAGCATAAGCTGTAACAGATAATGGCTGGGCTGGAGAGGGCGAGCGAGAAGTAAGTAGGATGGGCTGTAGAGAGGGGTATTGCGTTGCGGCAATGTCAAAAACCTTTCAAATTTGCACTTGTGTTGCTTCTTCTTCGACTACAGCTTGATACTCGTCTATTGCGGTAGTTTCAATAACACAACACTAACAGGAGCTAAGAATAGCCAAGGTCTAGTGAAGGATATGCGCGACTAGAATAAAGTTATATAAAGTTCTGAAATGAAAGATGTAAATTATAAGATGCAAGAGATAATTCCTTCAAAGATTTCCACATAGCTGAAACAGCAAAGATCTGTGCGTCATATACTTTCTCTTCACCTATCACATATTAAGTCTCAGCATCAATATGCCATTTCTTAAGCGTTTTCAATGGCTACGGGGTATAAAAAACAGCAGCAACTTGTTTATCATAGCGTTTGCTTTCTTATCAACACTAAAACACACGCACACATACACACGCACGCACACATTTAGATAGCCCTCATATCATGGCAGACGACAATGTAGTTGGAGGTTGAGAAATGACGATGATGATGGTTAAATGGTAGCCGCAGCAGCAGCAGCCGAAGAAGAAGAAGCAGTAAGCCGTAAGCAAGCAAAGCTTTCCCACTGAAATGGACGACCTTAATGGCGGCCCAACGTGTGGCTAAAGATATGTGTAAGATATATGTATATACACACATACATGCACATATATATACATGTATTGAAGATATATGTACATGCGATATCAGTTACGACGAAGCGTTGAAATGTGCGAGCGCCAATGCTTAAGTCAGCGCAGCAAACATCAATATACCAACCACCTCAACCACACACACACACACACAGACACAGACATTAAAACCGCAGGAAAAGCGCCTTACTGTGAGTGTGTGTCTTCGTGCGTATGTGTGTGCGTGTTTGGCATATGCAAAATAGTTGCATATAAAAAGTGTTGAAAGATGTTGTGCACGTCGTCTCGTTTTTAGCTAGCGGCATTGCCAGTTTTTTTTTCATCATACTCTGTTTATGGAGTGCAAGAAAAAGGGTGTATAGGTGAGCAAGTTCAGCTGTGGCTACCTGAAGAGTCTATGTTATAGCTAGAGATTGAGCAAGCAGATAGAGTTGGAGAGGTAGGCAACTAGAGCTAGAGGCAGAGAGTTAGAGAGCTAGAGAGCTGGATCTTAATGGTACAGCTGAAAGCTACAGATAGAGAGCTAATTCTAGAGAGGTAGACAGCTAGACAGCTAAAGAGCTGATCCAGCTCTCTAGCTCTGATCTATAAAGTTAGAGCTTTAGGGCTTGAGCTATAAATTAATGCTTGACGGCTAGAACTATAGAGTTAATGTTAGAGAGCAAAAGTTAGATGTGAAGATCTAGAGCTAGAAGTTCGAGCGAGAGCTAGAACTGGACTTAGAGGTAGAGAGGTCAGCTTCAGTCGACATTCACAGTTACATATAGCCTTAGCATATAACTTATCGACTCTTCCCTCTTTAAACAGAGTATCTCGCTCTGTTTAGCATTCTATTGCAATCTTGCGACATGTTGTCTTTAGTTCGTCATCTTCATTGTCAGCGCCAGCAACTGCAGCATCATCATCATCATCATCGTCGTCATCGTCATCGAGAGCAACTGCCAGGCCGGAAGAGAACTTGACTTATAGCATAAAGCAGACTACATACAGCCCACGCCCCTTTGCCATTTCCTAGCTAACAAACTTTGCTCAGGCGCCGCAGCGGAAAGGGAAGTGCAGCAGCGTCTATATAAACCACGTCGTCCATACCCCAAGAGGCACCCATCTCCCCTGGGGAGGGGGCTGCTTAAAGCGTAACTCTACTCATGCATTGACTTTAAATTTGTGAAAAATTTCGTTGCATACTTTTGAAGGCGAATGAGCATTAGTGCAGGACACACGAATCGTGGCTCATTAGCTAACTGCTAAAGCATGTTGGCCCGAATGCGAAGAAGTACGCGAGCAGAAGAAGTGAATAAGGCCAAAAGAAAGATGCGCACAAAAGGCAAAATGATAATTGCGACAATTTGGCAAATTTAACCCGAGACAAATTGCTTGTATCGCTACGGTACGAAAAGTTGTCAAGCCAAATTGCTGGCGCTATATATGTTTGTCGACATAGACGAGAAAAATCGAGGGAAAACAGGAAGAGAAGGGGCTTGGTTGTGGGTGTGGGTGTGACTTCTGCACAGCCAAACGCGAATTGCAGAAGCAACAAAGTCGCAATTTTGTTAGATTTGGCAATGAGGCGAAATTGTAAGTCGCTTAAACACATACAAAAGCTTGTCGTTTGTGTTTGATGTGCGTGTGTGAGTGTGTAGTTATTCCCTAGCTGGCAAATGAAGGCAAATTTCCCTTGGCCCTGTCAACGTACGTCGTCAAAAAAGTTTTTCTTTTGCTTCAATTTTAGCGTGCGCTGTGAATGGCATTAGAAGCGGAAATGCCACACACTCAAGAACACACACACACACGTACGTACACACACATGCGAAGTACACTCCTCTGTGTTCGAGTGTGTGTCTTCTCATGCAGAAAGGGCGTCAAAGTTATTTAAACGCCTAGACTTGGCCACATTGACAAAGAATCCAGCTAGCAGCTAGCTAGTTTGCTACCGAAACAGTTCATGCAGAGAGATCTTTCAGTTTTGAGACTTATTTTTGGATTTATTTTGCTTGCGTTATACCTCTGGAGAATGGGCTAAGTAGGGCATGATGATGATGTGTGTATGTTGCAGCGGAGAAACAAGTACAGGGTTTATAAGATGCTATAGGGCCCATAACATACAATAGGGTCTATACGACAGAAGCTGGTCTATCAGATTCTCTAGCGTCTATACTCTTATGGGTTAAAGAATAGCCGAATGTCTAGTGATTTATGTTTAAAGGGTACCTTCTAGTCGAACACAAATATAATTTGAGCTTGTGTTATAGGAACTATATTAGTTTCTTAACAACAAAGTAGACCCTAACCGTAAACAAGTGTTGCAAAGGGTATATTCAATAACTAGCAAGACCAAAGTGAGCTAGTTTAAGCTACATACTCCCACAATATATTATCTTCAATAAAGTTTACAGTTACAGGGTATCTATAGTTGGAAGTCTCATATAGCTAGAGATATATAGTAACTTTTATTAACTGGAGCAGATCTTATAAGAACTATCTCAGCCATTTATGAAAAACAGGGTATGTGTTAGTCCACACTAGCATCTGATCAAGCTATTTTGCCTGGCTTTTTTATTCGCACTTTTGCACATTTGGCAAATGCTTGAGTTAAGCCGCTTAAAGCGGACTTAAAGTGCGTGCCAGCAGCAGCAGCAGCAACTTGAAATTGTTTATGTATGCGTGTGTGTGCTTGCATGTACATATGTGAGCGAGTGTGTGTGCGTGTTTTATGCAGCTAATGAATTTTGAGCGTTGTCCGCATTTTAAACATATTTCGGTTACTCACTTTGGCTTTCACACACAGTACTAAGACTACTTTATTATGCTTCTCTTGCCACGGATTGATACTTAAAAAAAAAGTACTTTGTGGTTGTATTTGTGTAAAGTGTTTATGATCGTTCATGAAGCTAATAGAGTGTATTGGTTTTCAGAAATGTTCTGCACTCTGTACCATTTTATTTAGTTGCATCTATCGTTAAGCTTTTAACGTTTTCTTTACTCCCAACACATATTTCATGTACACATATGCTTCAATTTATTTCCCTCTCATAATCAGAGTATTTCCGCGTGCTTCACATTTTCAAGACATTAAAATTCCCTGCGGTATTTTCGTTTTTAATTTACACCTAATATGTTGCCTGGCGTCAGTCCCCAGGTACGCATTATGCTGCTGTACCTCGTAAATGAAGTTAATTTAATGGGCATTATAAATGCCAGCGCCGACACCATAATTAAAGTACAGCAAAACACTTGAGACTTAATTTGATTTTACTTAAATTTATAGCATTTTTTGAAACGCGCAACTGTCAGTGACAACTACAGCAACAACTTGTCATTTCTCCCTCTCTCTCTCTCACACTCTTTTGCTCTCTCTTTGCAATGTGACTCTCTTTGTGTATTTGGTTGTCCGACGAGCTGGCATTGCATTGTTTAGTCGTTGATTCATTGACTCATTCATTCAATCCACTCGCGATTCTAAAGTGTATTTTAATTTGATTTCATTGTTCGCTGTCATTGGGCGCCATTACGAATTGGCACTCGAACGGGCGCCCAAATGAATATGAATTCAATTTCGCCCGCTCAGCTCGCGGCGCTGATTCCTGCTGCTGTGGGTTGAGTCGTTGTTGTTTTTTCTTTCGTCAGATAGGGTAGCGCGTTCATTCATGACATTTATTCGATTAGGTAGTACGTTCTTTTGGGGGACTTTGGATGGGGCCGATGTCATTATGTGACGGCCTGTCCGATGACATGGCATTTTAATTAGTTTTCAGCAAAGGACAGAGACGAAGAGAGAGAGAGAGAGAGAGAGAGAGAGAGGTAAGAGAGAGTTAGAAACTGGCTAATTAATATGACAGACGCAGGCAGCGAATTTGGCAATTCGAATTTGAATTTGAATTCATTTTCATTTGCAATGTAAAACGTAAAATGCAAAAGGTTCGAGGTAAAATCACAATTTATACGATTGATTGAATTCTGATTGGTAAATAATGCTAATGGCCCTTGTCTGATGTCTTCCCGAAAAGAAAAGAAAACACCAAATGTTATATGAAAATCAATATATAAATAACTGAATATATATATAAAGAAAATGTTGTTATTTTAGTGATAGCCTATTGAAAATGGAAATTCGAATTCAGTATATTCACGATATGTGTGCGGCAAAAAGGTAAAAACACTCATTTGAAATGTGATTGCATTTTAGAGGTGAATTCAATCAATATAGCAATTGCCTTTGGCTCAGTATTGGAACACACACATGTTAAATAAACAAGCAAGTTTTCAGCTAGAACAAATATCATTCAAAGAGACAAGAGTTCAATTTCCAGTCAATAGAGTTCATACGCTCAACTGAACCAATGAGGTTTCGGGCTTTGAATTTCATTCGTGGTTATGGCTATGAATTTATTAGTTTCTATTGGGAAAATAATATAACTAACAAGCTAATGCAGTCAAATTTAAATTAGTGAACATTAAAGTAAAATTTATGTGACAGCTTTAAATAGCTAAATTCATGAAATGACCCAATGGGCTTAGCTAAAAACATTTATATTATTTTAATCTAGCTTTAATGTAATTACTATTTCATAACGTTCATGATAACATGACCTAGATTGCGAAAAGAATTTAATTATCTTTTGAATTATTATTAACAAAAAAAAATGAGAATATGTATCATAGACAAATATCTGAAATATAAATTGCATAAATCTATGTCTATGATCATAATGGCGAGCTGGTTTAATTAACATAATGTCTGCCTCTCTCTATGAATAGAATAAATATTTCTGTAGGGCACTCCCGAAGAGAGAAGATTTAAATTTGTAAATAATTTAATTATTTAGGGTATTTTTTATTGCCAAGTTGGCATGCAATATTAAAAGCTTATCTTCTGCACTCTTAAATTAATATAAATTTTCACTTACATTGCCTTAGACTAACATATATAGGAAATTACCTAATTTAACTTCATTTAATTCTACTCTAAATTGATAATTTCCTATAAAATATAAGATCTTAATGAGTAACGTAGAAGTCATGTCACTGAAACATAAGGAAATAGCATATAAATTAAATTTAAGGCAATTTTTGCTGTTTCCCCATTTAAATACCAATTACTGCACCACTTCTATTGCAGCAGATTCAACGCTATAGCAAATTTTAGCTGCAACCATTTTAATTAAAAATTTATTTTTAATAACAACCAAAAAAATGTTGGCTTTACTCCATTGCATTTACCCACTCGCCCGCTCTCTTTCAGTTTCTCGTTCGCTTTGAGTGCAATTCACATAGAACAAATATTGCGTATACGCAACGTTTGTCGCAGCTAGAGCTTGATTTTGAGTTATTTATTGCGAAGTGCATTCAGCTCGAGCAAATATTGAAATTGTGCATAGTTAAATTGCCAAATTTGACGGCAGAGAATTTACGTATTTCAAATTTTGATTGATGCGTTATTAAATCGTTTCACTTGGTCACTGAACACAAATTAAGAGCAAAATCAACATTCATATTGAAATCAAAAAGCGAGAGGGGAAGTGAGAGTGATGGGCAGTCAGTAAAGATGTAAGCAGAAATAGATCAGTTGTCGTTCTTGAAAATTACGGAAATCATTAATTTTAATGTGTAAAAAACTAAGTTGAATTTTATAATTTAACGATGTGAAATATTAAGTATCCTTAAATTTCATCCAAAGAACAAATATATTATAGGTATTCATATAATAGATTGCGTTCACTGGTGCTGCAGACCATCCATTTAATGAATAGTTATTAGTTAATTTGCTAGTTGCTTAGATTAAGATTAATTGAAAATAGAACATGTTCCCAAATAGAAATATAATCATTTAATTGGGTTCAAATAGAGTTGGCAAATTTAAAATTTATATATTTAGGAATAGTTCTACTAGTTCTGAACAGTGATTGTTACATATTTCTTGACATAGTTGAAGTACCCCATGGCAAAGCGTACATAAATGCCATCAAAAGAAAAATGTTGCTGTCAACGTTGTGTGCGCTCGTCATTCCTCTCATTCCGTCGCTGCCATTTAGAATGTGGAAGTAGCTTCGACTTATAAGCAGGGTTTGCTTTTGCAAAATACATCAAGAAATATCAGGAAATTTTGAAGAAATGTTTGGGTTGAATTATTTTTGCCTTCAGATGAAAGTAAACACATGGCCCAAACAATGTTCAAGCATGGGTGCGTGTGTGTGCGTGCGTGTGTGCGTGTCTCTGCCTGTGTGAAATACAAACTCTCAAATGAGCCGAGGACAAGTCAAGCTGACAGGCTCAAGGAACACGCGACATATTTGCAAAACATTTGTCACATCCTGCATTTGCCTAAGCTAAGAAAATGCCAAGGAAATGATTTTCCTCACGGAAAGCGTGAAAGAAAGAGAGAGAGAGCGAATGAGATTCAGTGGAAGCAAGAGCTTAGGAAAGAGATAGACCTTTGAATTGCTTTGCTTCATTTTATTTAAATCTAAAATTGCTTTTGCCTCAGTAATTTGTTTCCTATGCAAATTTTTTGAACGAAAATTCTAAGCAAGCCAGAGAATACAACAAGAAATAAATGTTGCGTGAAAAGAAAAGTGTGGAAATCCTAATACCCTAGGTGATATGTGACACTTAAGAGAGATATGTGTATAAGAAAACGTATAAGAGATGGCATATTTATTTTCTATATTATAGTGCTAAGCAACAATCTAGATTAGGACATATAGACAGACAGTAAGATGGAGATTAGTTAAAACGAATATACTCTTTGTAATTCGTGAACGAGTATAAGAAAACAGTATGCTTATCAGCTTATCATATGCTAATCATACACATATACATATATAAACAATTCTATCTATGCATAAGGGTATAATTTTGTATATCCTTCAATGCTTAATATCTATCTAATACAAATATTTAAATACCCTAGGCAAAGAGTCTTAAAAAATTGAAGCAAATTTCTTAAGAAATTGTTTGGCTTTGTTGTTGCTGTTGTTGTTTCTGTTTATTTGTAGCAGTTAAATCGCAGCAAAGTAAAAAAGTTGTGCGCTGAATAATGCAATTACAAAGAAACTGAGACGAATTGCTCGTTCGATTGCCCCATAAAAAAAGTAAGAAATAAAATTTACAAAAATACAAAAAAATAAAAGGGGGAGAACGTTAGTCTTTTTTCTTTGTTGCTGCTACTGATTTGCTGAGGCAGTGCCGCAGCCATTGCCCCGTGCCCCGTTCTCTGGCTGCTGGCTCTAAAGTGGCACTCAACTTGTACTCCACTCCGACTCGACAAGCGAAGCGGCGAGAAGTGGCCCCCGCCTTGAAATGTTGCAACAAATCGAAATAGAAATCGAAAAAAAAAAAAAAAATACGAGGAGATGAAAACACAGTGAATAAAATCAAATTTCAAGTGGCGCTGCAAAGAGGCGTGGTAACAGAGGCGGCGGCCGCAGGAGCAGAAGCAGCTCAAGAGCTATTTGCATAATGCGGCTGCTGCATGAATAAACCATGTCTCAATGCCACCTCTCGGCCTCAGTCCTGGCAAAACGTTTAAATCAAATCAAGTGTAGGCGCAGCAATTGCTGGAAAGAGAGAAAGAGAGAGTGACAGAGAGAGGAGTTGAGAGAGAGAGAGAGAGAGAGGGCGCATTGAAGGCTAGGGAATTGTTGGAGTCACTGCTTTATATAGGCATCAGACAGCGCAGGTTATGACTAGGCAGCAAGTGGATTTGGCGGCGATAAAGCATCGTCCACGCTTCATTGAGCAGCCAAAGAAAAAGGATGCTTTGACTGCTAGACGAATAGTAAATACCCTGAAAAGTTATGTCGAATGGCAAGAGGTGTAGCCTTAATCCATATTGATAAAGAAAACATAATCAAAAGAAGACAATTTGTTTATCTCTTTCTTTGTTTCTCTTCTTACTGTCGTCTTGTGTCTCTCTTTCTTTCTTTTATTCCTATCTCGTTTTGCCTGTCTATCGCTTATTCGTCTTATTTTTTCTCTGCCTTTCTTATTCTAGGTCTTAATCTTTCTCTGCTTTTCTCCTGCTATGTCGTTCTCTCTTCTTTTCTCATTTCTTTCTGGTTCTTTCTCTCTTTCCCAGCCTTTATTGAATGCATGATATAGATTCAGAATGAAGTTTATACAAATATTCAGATTTCACTTCTCCCTCTCTCTCTCTCTCTCTCTCTCTCTCTCTCTGTCCCTCTCTTTCTGTCACCAATATCTGCCCCATTGCAATACAACCTTTTGCCATTCAGAGTTTGTGATTTGGATTACTGAAAATATGTCATACTTCATCTTCGGCAGAGCACAATTTATGTGGCTTTAAGGCGCTGTCTGCGACGGCAATAGTGACGTCTGTGGCAGTTGCCACACTGCTGCGGCGCAGTGTTGCAACGCGGGGCACAAATGTCATCAGTCGCTGCCCGCATAAGTATGCTATGAAATCTGTTCCTCAGCCCTTATCCTGCTGCTGGTCTTTTCTCTCACTCCCATTTGAATATCAAATGTCATTGACAGGCGGCCCATGGCCCATGGCCCATTCACATTTAAACGTAAAACTATTTCCAAGCTGCGTAACGCTGCAAGCCGTGTGCCAACTCGAGCCGAGGTGGGTGGCAAGACAAACTCATAAGCCAGACCAAATATGAAATAAATCACTGGGCGGGTTATTGACACGTTGGCAAATATTTGCGCACACAGACAGCCAAGGCGAAGGCGAAGTAGTGAGTGTGGCTGGTGGCGACTAGTGTCAGCTTGCAACCAGCTCCAATCTCTTCACCCACCTTTGCGCCCACACACGTGAGGCATGCAAAGCAGCGCTCAAAACTCTTAAGAAATTTTTTTTTCTAGAGCTGCGACCCCTACAAATATTATCTCTCTCCCTCTCTGTCTCTCTCTATTCCTGGCTGCTCGGCCCAGACAACTGCGTCAACAGCAAAGTCCACTTAATCCAAATTCAGTAAAAAAATTGTGAAGTGGGTTAGGAGCTGCTGCGGGTGGTGCTGTGGTTGGCAGTTGCTTCAATGTTAGTTCAACCTTTGGCAAAGTTGACGAAGATGACAGCAATGTCACAACTGCTGACGAGTGTGTATGTGTGTGTGATGTGTGTGCATGTGTATGTGTGTGTGTGTAATATGTGTGCCCTGTCATCAATTTTGCCTTGAATTTGTTTACCCTTTCAGCGCAAGGCTTTCTGTCATATGCGTCGACTTTGACTTTATAGCTAAGTGTGTGTGTGTGTGAGTGTGCGTGTGTGTGGGAGGCGCAAGAAGAAGAAGAAGATGTTAACTTGGCTGGGTCGCCAAACCCTTTTTGCCCGCCTTTGTTGTTGTTTAATGTACAGTGAACAATTTGTGGCACATGCGTGCGGCATGACATAACAATGCATCAAGCTGCTGTTTATCTACGCTTAATTAAGGGGCGTGGTTGAATTACGCCAGTCAAAAGGAGAAGACGAAGAAGAGTTTTGCAAAATATTTGCTGGGGCCTAATTGAACGTTGGGGAGTTTCCGATAAAATGCAAAGTATGTTACCTTGAGATGCTGCGAAGATGGGTATCGCGATTTCAAATTATATGCGGGTAGCATAGTGATACAGTGGAGCATCGCTAAATGCAGCTGATAGATATTTAGGTATTTAATAAATACAATCAAAATTAAACAAAATATTTTGCTTGGAATCATTAATAATTTTTTTTTTTTTTTTTTTTAATTCTTCATTTTTATGGGAAGGCTATGACTGTAGGCAGTTGATGATGAACAGAAACTTTGAAAGTCAAGTGCAAATAATTGTTTAATATAACAGCTTTACTAGTTTTGTTATGGCCAGATATTAAAGATATTAGAAATATTTATTTTTTTTATCTTTAAAAATCATTTATTTAGGAGCTTTATAAAGCTAGCCAGCTAGAGTCTGGATAATTTTAAAAGTCTCGCATACCAGTCTCAACTACTCTTTCCTAGCTCTTACTTTAAGTCGAAAATTGCTTCAAGTTTCAAGTCATCTTGTTGACTCGCTTAAGCTGGCCTGCATGTCGTTGCCCTTGCTACAAATGCGGCTCGCATGGCTTAAGCTGAACGTAACGTAAGCTCAACGTATCTGCTATATATGTGTATGTGCACATATATCTATATATACCCTCAATGTCTTCGGCATTCCATTGGTGGTATCCACAGTTAAGTGATTGCTGAAATGTATTTGCATAATTTCTACAGATTTTTCAATGCTTGTCTGAGCTGATGCTGCATCTACTGCTTGATGGTGATGGTGATGGTGATGCTGCTCCAGTCAAGCAGTTGAGTTATTCCTATCCTCTCTGTCTCACTTTGTCTATTTGCCGCTTTTGCTCTCGCTCTCACCTCTATTTCACCTGGCACATGTGTTGGCGAACATGCCAGTTAAGCGTCGACACTTTTGCCTCAGTTTCATTTTTTCATTTTCCTCTCTCTCTATTTTTTCCGTTTTATTTTTATGGTTTTGCATATGCGAATATTTTATGCAGATTTATGTCAACTTTTCTCGCTACGTGTGCTGCTCCTGCTGCTGTTGCTGCAGTTGCTGCTGGTTGTGCTGGTTGTGCTGCTGCTGCAGGTTCTTTTGGACAGCCGCCAACGCAGTCAGCCAAGCCAGGCAAGCAGCAGTTACCACGTGCACTCATTGAATTAGTGTGAGGCAGTGCTGAAAAGTGTGTTGTAAAATGTTGTTAAATTTTCGGCATCAGTGTTGCGTGTTGACAGCGCAACACACGGCCAAACAAGACAACAAAACAACTTGTTTTGCCCTACTCACAGCTCACAGCTCACAGCACGCAGCTGGGGGGAGGAAACACTAAAGCAAGCATTTGCCTGTCCTCAGCTGTCGTTTGAGCCTGTTTCCTGTCGCGTCTGAACCTACATCGTAACGCTGTAACGACTCTGGGGACCAAGCATTACGTCCGGCCCCTAACCGTACGGCCGTCTGTCGGTCTGTTTGCTTGCCCGCCTGGGCATTGCCCATTTTTGTGCTTTCTTTAAATGCGCCGCTCAGCATATGAAATGGGGTATATTGGTAGAGTGTCTGCCTTTGGATGAGCTTTGAAAAATGATAATTAATAATGAAAAAATGAGTCAATTTCTGACTAAATCATTTTTGAGGCACTGTTTTCTATAGGTGTTGAGAGTTCAAGAATTTGAATGGAATATTAACGCCACATTGAACCTTAGCTTTGTAGAGTATCGCTCAGTCGGCGTATAAATGCCAGTTGCATACTTATTTGTCTTGCTTTGCTTTTCTTTCATTTTTTAATGAAAAGAAAACTTATCTTCAACTTTATGATGATTTGAAAGCAACAACAACTTGTCACACAGAACTAGAAAGGAGAGAGTGTGAGACAGAGAGAACGAGAGACAGAGAACGCGAAGGAATGAGAGAATGAACATGAGAATGTTTTTCCCACTTCACTTGTCGTACATATTTCTCAGCTTTTTTTTCGTTCTTATATTTTTCTTTTTCTTACTTGACTCCTATTTGTGTTTTTTGCTGTTGCTGTTGTTGTTGTTGTTGTTGTTGTGTGCGCGCTACTTTTTCATTTCCTTTGTGTCGCTCTACGCTTTTCCTTTTCCTACCTCGCCCCTCAGTCTCTCTCCCTCTCGCTCCGACCGTCTCGCTGTCTTGCTTTATCTCTGACTGCTACTTTGAGACATGTTTGCCAAGTCAGCTGTAGAGCGCGCCGCCCCCATCCTGAAGTAGGACAACACTTAATTTTGTGTAAGTACTCACTCAGCTCATTAGGCGTGCGCCGCATGTACATCTCAGCTTCGCTTGGGGAAATTAAATTTCAACAGCAAAACGCTAAAGAAGTTGCCCAAACTGCAAATGTGTGTGTGTGGGAGTGTGAAGCCAAATGCGAATCCGTTTAGTTAGCCCAAGTGGAGCCATCAATCAGCAGCAGCAGCAGCAGCAGCAGCAGCAGCCGCAACTGACAGAGGAAATGAATCTACAGAGAGCAAGAGTTGCCTCAGTTTATGGATGCACGCACGCACGCACGCATGCTGTCCTTTCCTGCCAAAAACTATCTGCCACGCCCCCAGCCCTTAGCTCGGTTTAGCTCAGCTATGGCTCAGCTTGCCGCCTGCGGTCGCTGCAGCCAACTGCAGTTTTGTGGCTTGAATTATGGCAACCAACTGGCAGCTGCCATATAGCGGGCATTACTAACGGTGCCCCAATCGTACTCTCCTTGGCTCAGCCATTTTGTCAACCCTAGCTGTTGCCTGAATCCTTGCGGTCAGCAAAAAGTCACCGCACGCAAGCATTTCATATGCGAAAAGCTTAAATGCAGCATTTTGACCCTTTTTCGTGCATGCATTTTAAATGTGTATACAGATGGATATATGTATGTACAGATTTCGCATCGTAATGTTGTCTAACTGTTGTCTAACAGAAACACAAACAATTTTCTTGTTTACGCCAAAAAGAAAGAATATCATGTAACTTTGCTTAGTTCTCTGATTTCTTTTCACAGTTGCGAAGCAAATGCAAACAACTTAGATACGAAAAGTTTAAATGCAGTGTTTAAACTTAGTTTGAAAATGTTTTGCAGCTATAAATACACAGATTTCGAGTATAAAAAGTTACTAACAAAAAAATGTATAAAAATTAAAAAAAATTGTATGTGATAATGATCTAAGAACAGTTTCACAACTCTTGTAAATGCCAAGCGTATTTAATAAACGATAAGTTGTAATACATCCCTCTCTCTCTCTTGCACGCCATCCCCCTCTCTCTCCCGCTTTTTTTCTACCCATTCATCAACTTCGCTGTGGAACTGTAATAATCCCTTTTGAACTTTTGCATTCAGAGTTTCTGGCTCAGCAGAGAGCAGCTTGAACTGCAACTGTGGCGATTCGCCTAGGGATTGGCTTAACTTTAATACCTTTCAGCGTTTTTCAACACTGTTGCACAGCGGTGGGAGTTGATGGTGTGCAACAAAAACCACTTTAAATAATTACAATGCACAAATACAGCAAGAAGATATGAAAAAAAAAAAAAACAAAAAACAAAAACGACTGAAAACAGAAAAACAAGTAGCACACCACAATATGGAAAATATGTAAATATGAAAATTACACATACACACACAGAGAGAGAGATACCCACACATTGCACTTAAATTAGAAGTAAAAACAACAACAATAAAAAAATGGCGGAATAATAATAAATTTCAGGCCAGAGGTCCAGCAAGAAGCGCCACGATTCAGGGAGCAGAGCCAAGACAATAATATCTATGTCAGAGCTGCCAACAACAACAGCAACAACAAGAGCAACCACCGTAACCACAACAACAATGGGCCACGCCCCTTGCCCCCGTTCACATTGTGTGGGCAAGCAGCCAGGTAAAACTCAGCTCAAAAACTTTAATCTCTATGTAATATTTTTCATAAACTCGACGCGCGCAGGCCAAAAGGGGGCACAGTGCTGGCCACATATTTAATGCTAAAAGTTGTTGAAGTGGCAAAAGGCGCAGGCAGGAGACGCGGCCATGCACTGAGGGAAAATGCGAAGTACTTCAGAGACAGAGAAATTGAGAATAATTGAGAGGATTTCAGACTGAAGTTTAAATAATTTATTGAATAGAACTAAATTCTTTTAAAATAAATTACCAATTGAAACGTTTAGTCTAATTAGAAATTCAAAACACAATCAAGGAACAAATTAAGGTGAAATTCAATTAATTTAAGTGCAACTCCATTAGCTTTTCGCTGAGTGTAGCTATAGGAGCAGTCGGAGCAGCAATTGGAGCATGTGAAGCACATCCGAGTGGGTTGCCTGGTGGCTGGTGCAGCTGAATGGTAACTCTTTTTTTTTTTTTTTTGTACAAAAAGAAGAAGAGTCAAAAGAGGTCAGCTTGTGGCTGGGTAACAATGGTTAAAAAGCCAGCTTAAACGGACGCGTAGATAAACTGATGCTGCTGCTGCTGCTTCAGAAGAACAGTATGAAGGAGGAGGAAGGGGGTATTGATATATGTAGCTGGCGCAAAGCTTTGCCAATTAAACGCACGGATTAGGCAAATCGAATCAGCTGCAGTGCAGCCAGTTGTAATTGACAGGTGGGGGCGTGGCTACCAACACACCCACACACACACACTCGCATGCTGTATAATAAAAGATATAGAGGCGCGAGGATGGCATAGGGTAGACGTTGCCTTTTGTCTGCTTTGGCATCTTCAGCATGTGTGAAAGGCGACGCCCAGAGGATGAAGACAATGCAAGCGCAGCTGTGCAGCTGCCGGGTATAACTTTGTGGTGTGTCGTTGCATGAAAAATGGCACTTGATAAGGACGAAGTGTGGCAGCGGGGATACGGGCAAAGGACTTTGCCTGGTTAGCTGTTGGAGTCAGCCTGTCAAGCAGGAAGTGTGAAGCAGCAGCAGCAGCTGGAGCAGGAGCAGGAGCAGGAGCAGGAGCTGGCTAAACAACAGTGCTGATGAGTGGAAGCTGTTTTGCCCCGCGGGCTGCCATTTGTCTACCCAATGCAGGCAGCGCCCAACTGCTACTGCTGCTGCTGTTCCCGCTCTCTGCCGCCTTTCAACCGCTCCTGTGGCTCCTTTTTGCCCGCTGAGTAAATAGCAAAAGGCGCGTGTCGAGGATTTTGTGCGGGATTCCCAACTGGTTGGCTGTGGCTTATGAATGTAAGTAAGTGGCTCTTGGTTAGCTCGTTGTTGTTGTTTCTGCTGCTGCTGCTGCTGCTGCAGTTGCTGCTGATGTTGCTGTTGCCTTTGCCACTTCCGCATCACGAAGGACCTGCTCCAGCTGCGTGACTGTCGCCAGCTGCATTTGTCCACTGTCGTGTCCTAATTTGAACACGTTTCGTACCCAATGGCCACAGCACAGCTAAACAAACAAACCAACAAATAGCTCAGCGGACCGGGGCGTGTTTGGGAATGGAGGCGTGGCGCATAATAAAAAGTGATTGCGGTCATTACGGATGTTGAAGACAACAATTGTGTTTATTTTGAAAGCCAGGTCAATTGGTTGAGTGAACCACAAATAAAACAAAAATTAATGCAGCTAAGAGAGGGGAGAGAATGAAAGCTGTTGCATGGTTCAGATTAAATGATGGTGATGAAATGAAATATTTATATAAATATAAATGTGAAATTTCGTATAAAATTGCGATAGAGATTTAGTAAAGATATATATTAAATAAAGTTATCAATGACTAAGGAAAGATCTGAGCATTAACTTTTTATTAAGACTATAAGTCTTCATTTATCATCTTTACTCATAAGTCAGCTACGGATGGAGTTGTAAAGCGCAGCATGTACAAAGTTATTTTACTATTAATTAAACCAAAAATGATCCATTAAAGAGCCGTAGAGCCGCAAACTGGGACTTATTTACAATGCTGGGAGTTGAGCAACATTGTGAATCATTTGTCATTAAATTGTAATTTGGTACAGTCCAGGCCTCTGCCATTCTCTCCCATTCCACCTCGCTCACTCTCTCCAACTGTTCTGCTTTTGTGGTTTGCTGTACTCAACCGCACACACACAGACACACAGATAAATTAGATACCCAGCTTAAGTAGAGGCTCGTGTAATGTGAAACCCTTGCCTTTGGACTAATGAACGAAGCCTTTTATGGCCGTATAGGACGTACAAAGGACATCTCCTTGGTTGGTTAGTGAGGAAAGTGTCAATTGAATTGCAGTGACTTTTAAGGTCATCGCGTGCGCTGCACAGAAACTCGCATTGTGGATGGCTCAATCAGTGGGCGTATCCTGTGTTGTCTATCCTTTGGCTATCCTTCCGTGACTGCACTGCCAATCATCGTAAATCAGCGTTAAATTAGCTCATCGATGACACAAGCCAGACACCCAGCTACCCAGCCACCTACCCGCTGCTGCACTGGGAGCTGCCACCTCCTCCCCTGGCTCTGCCTCTGCCTGCCCCTACAGCTGCTACTTAGTTTTTGCTTGCTGTGCACGTTGCAAATTAACTTAATGTAGAATTCTAGCTAGGGGCGGGCTGAGATGAAGAGAGAGAGAGAGGAGGATCTTTAGTTTGTGCGGGCTGCTGGCATGAGTTTTGCTTGCTCTGTGCTTCCTGTTTCCAGTAGCCGGCAAAAGTGTCCTTAAGTGTTGCTAATGCTGCTGCACAGGAAGTTGCTTACGAGACATGAACGAACACATACACACGCACAGATACACACACACATACGTACGTTCGCAGACTCGTACACCCCACATCTAGATAGCACAGCTAATGGGCTTGGCATTGCACTTTTGCAGCCACTTGGCAACTTTTTAATAGAATGAAAATGTTAGCCCAGCTTTAAATGTCCTGCAAGTGGGCTGACTGTTCAGCTGGAATATGCGTTGATAACTTTTGCTAAAATATCAACAAGCAATTGAATTCAAGTGCTAAGTGCACACTTGTCGTTCGACTACTACTCTCTCTTAAATACTCTTCTCTCTCTCTCTCTTTGTCTCTCTCTCGCTCTGAACGCATTTAATAAATTTGCAATTTGGTATCCCTGATGCTTGAGTTTGGCTGGCAGCTATTTACGCAGCGTCTCTAATGAGTTTTTGCCCAGCGCTTCAAATGAAAGTCAATCATCGAGCCAGGCGGCTACGACTTGCAACTCGCATCCTTTAGCACACTTTGGCATCCTTTTTCTGTCTGCATACGCACACACGCTGCACTGCAATGCAATCGAATGCGTTGGGCTTCAAGTGTTGCAGCTCTTTTGCCACGCCTGTTTGTTGCCTTTTTTGTGTACCCCTTGAGAACGTATAAGTGTGGAGATATATAAAAAAAGAGTTGGGCAGGAACTGCTGCCTGCCTATCGATTGTTGTGTATCAATATTTATGTAGTAGCACCTTCGAAGGAAGCCCGCTAGGCTTTAGTGTTAGAAAAGAGCAAGACTTTCCTCGATTAACAAAAAAATTTATAAATTTTGATTGCTAGTTTTGATTAAATATAGTCTAGTTTGGCCAAATTCGATATTTATGTAATTGTATAGACCCTCCATAATTAGATACTCCATATCACTCTTATTACAAGATATACTACTAATAAAATCAAATTCTATATGCAAGTCTTCAAGACTTTATAAAACTGGATAAGATAAAGATGTATACTAAAATTCCACAAAAATCTGTCTCTCTTCCCATTACACAGGGTATCTTCTAGTCTGCCAATATACAGCATAACACACTTACTTTTCCTTTTTAGATCGTTTGAATGCAATTTTTTCTCTTTCTGCCTTTGTTTCAGCAAAATGCCGCGAGCTCAAGTGGCATTTTCTACCTTTGAGGCGCTGAGGCGAGCCTTAAAGCTGGTAAAGCTGGCAAAGCTGGCAAAGCTGACGCTTGGCGCCTCGGTTTGCTCCACTTTAGAGTTCGCATATGTTGATTGCGGTTTTACATTTTCTATTTTCCATATTTTCCCTTTTAGCTTTCCTTTTGTTGCAGCTGCTTTGGTGCGCTTTGTTCGCGCACTTAACATGCGTCATGTTTTTTAACAACTATTTCAGCGCGGTTCAAAGCCATTCATAGGAGCTGCTCAGCGATGATAATGAGTGCTAAGCATGTGGTTGGAAATCATTGTAGTACAGGTGGGGCAGGTGGGAGCAGCAGGGAGAAATATTTGAGAAATATTTGGAAAATAATTTTAATAGTAATTATAATTAATGAAGGATGGGGGGAGAGTGTGACTATGTCTGAGTGAAAATAACGAACGTAATTTAAGCTAAGATTTTATTTAAGCTTTAAGTTGTGTATGCAATATAAATTCATAGGTTAAAAGATTTTTAAGCCGAGCAAGAGAATCTGTCAGAAGAGACTTAGATCAGTTTTAAGTCTTTAGGCAAGTATAGTAATGCAATGACTGTATATATCCTAATATATCTTGCGCAAGGGTATCTCTTAGTCGGGCACTTCCAGCTAGAATACTTTTACTTATTATTCGAAAGTTTTTAAAAATAATCAAAGTTCTTTAAGCATTTCAAACGCCTTCTACTTAAAGAATTCCTGTTCATCGTCGATGTTGCTTAGGCTGCTTGGAATTTAAATTCCTAAGATTATCTCCTACCAAAATTAAACTTACATTTTACATGGAAATGCACTAGATATAATATACAACGAGGAATTTGCGAGCAAGCAAAACAAATTTGAATTCCAAGAATTCATTACAGCGGCACACAAAAAGTGTTGTTCACGTGCCAGCCATACAGTACAGTCTATACTCGTGCATAATGAACCATAAAATGGTCAGTCATTAAGCGATCTGATCTGCTCTGTTAGGGAACTAACTATGCAGAATATTGCAGGCCAAAACAAAATGCTGGACTATTAAATCAGGGCACAGACTTTAAAGAGGCTTAAAAAGGCTGGGAGGGGACAGGTGCACAATAGAGGAATTACTGTAATATATAAAATGTCAGCTAGGCAAAAAAGCAAAAAAATACTAGAAATGTCAACGCAACATGCAACAACAGGCACCGCAACAACATGCAACTGGTAGATGGCCAGGGGTTGGGAGCCGAGGCGTGGCAGTTGACACAGATTCAGCACACACACACACACATAGAGAGAGAGAACAACACATAACATGCTGCAACACACGCAAAAATTGTGGCCATAAAATAAGCATTTGCATACGTTTTTTCGAGCCTGCATTAAAAGTAGGCAGAGGCTGCTTAGATGAATGTTAGTGTGTGTGTGTGTGTGGAAAAGTGCAAGCGATTTGGCCTGAATCGATTTTGGATTGGCCATTATCGGTATCGAGAGGCCAGCTCATTTTGCTAGCAGCTGACCCAAATCGAGGCGGCTGCGGTGGCTCTTCTTGCTTTCGAGTGGGTTGACTAACCCCTAGGAGTATTCTCTAAACAGCAGTCACAGCAAGAAGCTGTTAAGCAGCTGAGCTCTTGAGCGGAACTGCAGAGTTGCAGCTGCTGGAGGTAGGGTTGAAGCGGAAGCAAAAGCTGAAGGTGTTGCATTTCGTTTGTTTTTTTTCGCGATATGTCAAAAATATTTTTGGCAAGTCATAAATTGTATGGGCTAAAGAAGGTGTGTAGGTGGGTGAGTGCGAATGTATGTGCTGGTGTCTGCTCTTGGACTCTGCTTAGAGATAAGTGCGTGCTTTACTCGGGCTTAGTATGTGATAATCCATATTCAGGTTTTTGAACAGGCAGAAGAACTTTTAAAGTGAGTAAACAGTTTCCAACTTTATGATAAATTATCTGTACAAGTATGGCTGTATGACTTTAAAATTCAAGAAATTGATGATCTAAGTGAGATATGGTATATAAGAGACTCGACTCTCTTCTCATATACATTCAAGATATATTCGTAGCAATTGTTTTATGGCAACCAGAAGTCGTGTCACGCGCTCAACTCTATTCGAGCAGCTCATTAAAAACAGTTCGAGCCTTGTCAGGCGCTGCTTCCTGCCCAGGAACAGGAGCTGCTGGTAGTAGTGAAGCAGCAAGTACTCCCGGCGGCATCTGTTGCCACTCGAGGCGTGTGCAAAAGTTGAATTTTAATTTGAATGTGACCAAGTTTATGACTTCGAAATGAGTTCAACAAGCGACTGTTGCTCTCGCACTGTGCACTTTGCGTCCGACCGCTCTCTCTCTCTCTCTCTTAACAGCTCAATAGCTGCAGCGTTTGCATTTTTCTACAATTTAAATGCAATTTTTCAAGATACGTATTTGCGTATTTCTTTTTTCTTATTTTATTTATTTATTTTTGTTTTGCATTTAATTTATGGAATTTGCGCAATTTCGATTTTAACTCACAGAGCAGTTTATTTTTTGAAAGGCGAATAAATAGAGTTGTAAGTCGAGAGAAAATGCATTTTCATGTTGGTGTTGTTGTTGTTGTTGTTGTTAAAGTGAATGTAACCATAAATAAAAGTAAATTGCGTTTGGCTATAAAATCCAATGAGACTCCAAAGAGCGCAGAGAGAAAGAGCGAGCGCAAAACTTGTTTATTTGCTGCACAACTGCGCCAAAGGAAGGACTCTACAAGGATAAGGCTATAGCTGGAGCTGGAGTTGGAGCTGTAGCTGGCGGCTGAGAGACAAAAGGCAGCTGTGTGCCAGCAAAGGCAGCCAGGCAACCAGGCCTGATTATTACAAACTTATTACAAACGTGCCAAGTAAAGGAATGCCAACTACAGGATATGTATATACATATATGTATGTGTGTGGCAGGATAATAGGATATGCGTATAAGAATAAGAATACCAAAGAATTGTTGCCCATTAAGTTCGTCCCATTGTTGCAAGCACACAATCGAAATGAAATCCTCACGTACGCCGAGGTACAAGCAAAATGAGCACATAATGCCAGAAAGGACATACAGTGAGGACAGGAGAGAGCGAGAGAGAGATAAAGAGAGAGAAAGAGCGAGAGAGAGAGAGACTGTAGAGGAGAATTGAAGTTGGTTGTTATTTGCCTACGCTTGTCATATTTCATACACAACATAACAATTAAATGGGGAACGTGGCTGACAGCATAGCGCAGGACTCGTTGATTTAAGCACAATAATAATTTCACGATATTTGTATAAATTTGCAATTGCATTTTATTGAGCAACGGCGAACGCATAAAATTTACATAAACAGTTGTGACCCACTCTGTGTGGTAAGTAAACAATTGGAGAGACAAATAAACAGACAGACAGACAGCGGACAGACGCACAGACAGACAGCCTGACATGTTATTACTCATACGACGTGTGGGCCAACGAGCATGAGCAACGAAACGACTTTCAGCTACGCTTTTGCTAGTTGTTGGTATGTTGGATATTACACAAATATATAATCAAATTTGTCTTACTATAATGCTAAACATTATTGGAAAGTGTTTTAAAAAAGTGCTTTAATTTCTGAAAAGTGTTGGAAAGCGTTTTAAAATAGACGATTTATTGGTGTTGGCTATTTTACATTTATATTATTAAATATTCAATGAGTATCTAAAATAGTAAACAATAATCTCAAAGAATCTTAAGTCAAATTTTTAGCATTCTCTATAATTATTAACATTTTTTTTCTCTATTGCCTTTCTTCGAATACATAGTTAGGGTATTTCATTACGTTCTTCCATAATTAAGTTTTCTCTTGTCTTTGTTTTTAATTAAAACAACGACTCATTAACTTTTTAATTTGCCAACTTGATGGCTTTAAAGTGCTGCACTTGCAATGCTGCATTGTTCGAGTAATTTGCCGGCTTTAACTGGAAGATAACAACAACAACAAAAGCAACAAAAAATTGCGAATGAGAAAACTGTTGGCAACAATTTCATTGACACAATTCCCTTTTATGCAGAGAGGCAAACAAATAAAACAAAGCAAAAAAAAAAAAAAAGAAATTGTCAGCGACAAAATCGATGCCCTGAAAAGGCAACGAAATAAAACAAAACAGCCAAAAGCAAAAGTCGCAGTAAATTGCACAAAATGTGCACAAGTACGCTCTGTAGTGGCCCCCTCTATCTATCTTCTTCTCTCTCCATTACTCACACACACACACACACACCCTTGCTATATACTGCCAACAGTTGTACGTGTCATTTGGCTGCTGTTTTATTTGGTCGAGCATAATGCGAGTTTATGTTTATGGTGCAGTCCCTGAAACTGGGCTGATCTTGCACTCGGCGAAGCAGAAAATAACCAAAATAAAAACATGAATAATATTTAAAGAGCTATGCGATGTGCTGTTGCTATAAATATCCTATAAAAGTATGGTAATCAAATTTGCTATAGTTTCTTTAGTTTCTTTGGTTTGGAATGCTAATGGGATAATGAATTGAAAAAAGTTGTAAAATTAATTTCGGAGCACAATTTGAGTCATATTTCTGCCTACGAACTTAAGTTTGATGAGCAGATGTAACGTGCTATAATAAAATATAATAGTTAGGGTATATCATAGTCTAGCTAATCCTAAGCACTTTGACTTTCACAGCGAATTCTGCAAATTCTTAAAAATAGATTTGAGGCTGGCATTTTAGGACACGGCCAGTTACTTGGGCACGTCCTAATACTATTTGTAAGCTAGAGGGAGAGAGAGAGAGAGACACTGACACAGAGAAAGTGAAGAGATGCAGAGAGCGAAGAGCAGTGGAAAACGAGGCAGCTGCAAGCCACATGCTTTTCTAGCTAGCCAGACAGGCAGGCGACATTTT
The DNA here is from genome assembly GCF_018153725.1 of Drosophila mojavensis. NCBI lineage: Eukaryota > Metazoa > Arthropoda > Insecta > Diptera > Drosophilidae > Drosophila > Drosophila mojavensis. The sequence continues at coordinate 1,930,591 of NW_025318899.1, read as the reverse complement.
TGGCGAAATATAAATAAAAATGGAAAGTTTGCATACAAAACTGAGGGAAAAAAGTAAATGGCGCACAGGAAGAAAAACAGCAGGAAGGTAACTAAAAACGGAAACGAAAGCAAAAGCCAATGCAGTAGCAGCGGCAGCATCAGCAGCAAAAGAGGGACAGCGGCTGAAGTAAAATGAAAAAAAAAAATAAAAGAAAAGCGGAGCAGCTGCCAGCTGAAGAAGCTGCTAAATCAGGTCAGGGATTTGGATGCCGCTCTTGCGTCGAGTTCTATATATAGATAGATATATATTTATATGCAAAAATACCCTGTACTTATTATGCAAGGGCATACAGTAGGCATGTGATATGATAACTGTTATTTATTTCAAGTTAAAAAAAATGTTGCCTTGTAATTAACAAAGAAGAAATCGAAAAGTATCTAATAATCTACAGGGTATCTTGTAGTATATCATACACTGTTCTTAATCATCTTGTCTTTGCTGTTGTTTTTGCTGTTGCTGCTGCTATTACTTTGTGCCATTTGTTGTGGCACATTGTCGTTGATTTCTGTCTTTTACACTTTTCAAAAGAAGAGAAGAGAACACAAATTGCGTATACGCCGCGTGATGCCGAATGCAATGCAATTTGCCAGACCGGGCATTAATTTAATTACGAAAACAGCAAAATTTGTGCTCCAAATGAATGCTTTTGCAGAGTTCGCAGCTAAAACAGCTGTGTGTGTGTGTGTGTGCGGCATGCCACATGCCCCGTCCGTCTGCAGCGAGAGCTGCAGCCTGCTGGCTTTTTGTGTCACTGGAGCAGAGACACAGCCAAGTCGTTTTGTGTGGAAGTGTGAAAGGCAACTTTGGCCGACAACCACAAGCTGCATTTTTAATTGCGCACACGTGCGAGCTGAACACTAAGAAGTAGAAGTAGTAGTCGAAGAAGAAGAAGAAGAAGAAAAAGAACAAGTAAGAAGGCTCTAGTCGAGACTGCTCGACTAGGAGATACCCTGAACCCTCTAAGCTGATATTCTAATCATTCTGCACTTTTATGCACACACACATACACATGCATCCACACGCACGCATAAGCCTGCGCTCTGCTAACTGCGCAGTAAGCAGCGACTGCGCTTGGGCTGCGCTGCAGTGTGGGCAATATTATGAGAATTTTTTTGTTGAATAATTTCTTTTGTAGACATACGATCTTAATAAAACTTTCAGAGCGTAATTATATGGTGAATACGTGTGTACATTCCAAAGCACAAGTCTCTAGTACTTGAAATGCGTTTTTTACAAATTGGGGGCGAAGGGGGCGTGGTATCCAAAATCTGTAAATTACAAAATCTTTATATCCATTAACTTTATATACAACTCAAATTTGAAGACTCCAGGTCTAAAAATGTTCAAATTAGGCTGAAAAAACAAAATCAATTTTTCGATTATTCTCGATAAAAAAGTTATCGGACGATTTATCGAAAAAATAAAGCAAACTCGTACTGCGTATGGTACTCACGAGTATGCATGCCAAATTTCAGCTCTCTAGCTCTTATAACTTCTGAGATCGACGCACTCATACGGACGGACGGACGGACGGACGGACGGACGGACGGACGGACGGACGGACGGACGGACAGACGGACAGGGCTATATCGACTCAGCTCGTCACGCTGATCAAGAATATATATACTTTGTGGGGTCTGCCACGCCTCCTTCTGCCCGTTACATACTTTTTCACAAAACCATTATACCCTGATTTCCCATTTTCAATGGGTTCAGGGTATAAAAAGAACATGAAGTAGAAGTGTTAGTAAAAGGGCATCTGTCAGTGGGCGTGGTGTGCCAGTGTTTGGCCAGAGGCGGCTGCTGCTTGAACTCATTTAGCGTGGAAATTATGTTGCGCTCAAGTGGATTTTGACAGGTCACATACAACACATAGGGCGCGAGTCGCCGAGAGAGAGAGAGAGAGAGAGAGCGAGCGTCGTAGTAGCACTCGCACACATCCTTGAATCCTTTGGCATGTTTTGTGCTCGTTTTTCGATCCCTGACCCTCCCACTACTCGGCAGCTGGAATGCCTGCAGCTGCCACAAATTGGGGCCATTTGAAGCTGTTGGATGCTCAGGGCCTTCTGTCTAATTGATATGCAATAAACATTGAGCGCCAGACAGGCGTATCAATGAAAAGCCCTGCATATTGCCCAACTGACAGCCATGACAGGCAAAAGCTCTGCCAGCAGGCATTTATTTGCCAACCCCCACAGCAACTCTACAATGTCTCTCTCTCTCTCTCCCTCTCTCTCTCTCTCTCTATAGCTATCTTGCTCTATATCTATCTGCTACTTGCAACATTTTGAAGCAGCATTTCAACTTTTGTTTTGCTTGAGTTGTTGCTGCTACTTCAGGTTCTGCTGCTGCTGCTGCTCCTGCTGCTCATGTTGATGCTGTTGCTGCTCCAGCTCTGGTTCCTTGTTGCCTGTCAAGTATTTAAGTCTAATGCGCTTAGTTGTAGCTCCATGTGATTCCCTGTATTAATAGATTAATAATAGCCGAGTTGGAGTCATGCAGGAGTCAGCGAGTTCAAAGGACACAAATATTTATGATTATAATGATCTAAGATGTAATCTAATGTAAAGATAAATATAGTTTGAGTATTATTGATCGATAAATGCTGATTAATTAATCAAGCTTCGATCTAGCAGACAGTTTTTTGAAAGGATATTAGGTCTTAACTGATATTTTAGAGGCAATCAATGACTTCTTGTATATTTCATTAGCTGAAAAATGATCTCTAACTATACTAATAGAAAATGTTTCGATTTATATCGATTTTCAGCTAAACTTTTGAAATGCGATATATCAAAGTTCTGGAAGAAGAGGTTAGTCAATAAAATGTTTTACTTGTCGAGTATAAAAAGTTTATTTATAAGACAAGATATGCTGAAAAATTCAAACAGATGAAATAAATGTAATACCCTGTATCAACAATGCCTCATATAAATAACAGATGCTTGCAATTCTATAAAATGAGCTTGACTACAGGGTAACTACTAGTTGAGTAGTCTTAAATCTCACTCAAAGGCATTTAAGTAAATTGATTTGCAATGATATTTGTGGTAAACTTTAGACAAAAACTGTTCTCGAGCAATTGGGCCTGGCTATGTTCTAATGCCAATTTTGCATAGGATTGCGTATACGCAATATTGATTTATAATCTTAATCGAATTAGGTATTAATTGAGCAGCAGCCAATTCCAATTAGGCACTTGAGGAGTGCTACGGCTCAGCTATTGAGCTACCTAAAGCTGCAATATATAATTTGAGATTACTGCACAATTTACTTACTCATTTTGCCATGCGAAGCACTTAACAATAATTACGTATACGCCTAGTGGCGCATGGTTAAGCCGGCCACCGAAATTTGTTGTTTATTGTTGTTGTTTATCACTGCTTTTATGTATATCGATAACTTCACTTATTGTATTCTCACTGCAATAGTTGATAAACTTGTTATTAATACAGAAGCAGATGCAAATGCAGATGCAAATGCAGATACAAATACAGACACAGATACAGATACATATATAGTTATTGATACAGCTATTTGTGTAGTAGCTATATTTATTGTAATTGCACTCGTTATTTATTTAGCCTTTGCACATTTCATTGCTGGCCAAAGATTTACCATTCATATGCATATTTGATTATACTTTCTGGCCTACACCAAAAAAATGCCAACAAACACCCGCAAATTTAATTTTGTTCATTTATTTACAATTTTAATGTATTTATGCATATTGTGCAAACATTTTTCGGTTATTTTTGGCATCGTTGTTGGTGTTATGTAAATTATTTATGTTTGTCGTCGAGAGATAAGGGCAACGAAAGATGGAAAGAGAGAGAGTGGAGCAGGGCAGGGCAGGACAGGGCAGGCAATAAAGTGGCAGCTGCTTTGGCATAATCTTGCTTAAGCAACACATTTGTGCTTGATTGGCTGTGAGAATGATCATCCCTCAATGATTTAGGCAAAGCATTTGAATATATTAGAAGTTGTTGCTGACAAATATAATACGAAGCAGCTAGTGAAGTGAAAATGAAAATATATAAATATTAAGTACCAAACTAATAAATTATCATTGAGTTAAACTAAAGTCTGAATTAATTAAATTCCTTATTGAATTTGAAATGAACTTAAAATTAAAAATATTTTTATTTATATCTTATTTCATTTTCTATGTGGTATAATTACTTCTTTTATGTCCGATCGTTTTGTATTGAATTTAATTTTTCATTATTATTTAACATTCAATTAATCTGTATTAAAAAATGTTTGTTTGATAATTAATTTTATTCTTGTTCTCGCACCGCAAATAATTTAAATGAGCAATTTTATCTGCCCAGCTTTTTTTGTGACTTTTAATTATTTTCTTTAGGCTTGATTAAACTTTTATGAACTCATTAATTATTTTTTATAACAATGTGAAAAGACCAAAAACTGCGTTGAGCCTGCATTCAAAGTGATTAATAATGAATATATATTTATGCAAGCATAAATTATCTTTTGGCCAATTTATTATTATAAATATATGCATAGTAAAAATAGACAAAAACTGGGCCACGTTTGAGTAAACAATTTTGATTGCTTTCGGAACCTTTTTGTTCGGGTCTAACGAGCAAAGTAAATTAGATAGCAAGAAAGAAAAAAATGAATTCTTGTTTTGCCGAGTTTCTATTTGCAACATTTAAAATAATTAAAATGCCACATAAGAAATGTTGCTCTGAACACAGCAACCTTTTGGGCTCTTTGTGGAAGAGTTGTGAAGGAAGAGTGCCGAGAGCTTGGGTGTGGGGGCTTTAACACAGTCAGCTTTTGGCTCTGACCCGCCGCAAATATTAGAAAGACACAACAACTAGAAGAGGGCGACCATAAAAAGGGCAGCTAGCAAAAATTGTAGGCGCTAAGCAAGATTTATGAGGCCCTCAGGGCCAAGGCAGCGAACCAGTGGGGCAGTGGGGGAGTGGGGGTGTGGCATTGGCATTGGCATTGCTCTCGCTGAAGGGCCATTATTTGTTTTAACTGTGCGCTTTGCTGCAAAGTCTGCGGCTACACATTTCAATAATTTAAAGTATTTGAGCATTTCGAGGCAATTTGCTTAATGGTCCTGTGCCACGCCTCTCTCCGCCGTCCAACCGACCCACCAGCCCAATGCCCGCCGCAAACCGTGCACCCTCCCCAAAGGGTTTGTCGGGCGCAAAAGCTCATAAATAAGCCAAGTGTCCAAGGCAGAAAGCTTTAAGATGTTTTTGCCCCAAAAGAATAGAGAGCTAACTACAGTGGCAAGAAGCTGCTGGCCAGAACATGTGTAGCAGCTGCTGTTGATGTGTGTGTGTGTGTGTGTGTGTGCGTCAGCGTGTTCGTTGCACAACAGTTCAAGGCCGTTGCAAGTTGCAACCCAATTACGCAAAAAAAAAAAAAGCGTAGCTGAAAACGCACGCAGCTGCAACCTTTGAACCTTTCGAAACGAGCGTGCCTCAAAACCCAATCGATAGAGCGTTGTGCAAGCTAAGCGAGCTCAAAAAGTGTAATTGGTGTGGATATAAGGGTATATATTTATATATTGTATGCATACATAATAAGATATAAGTCTGCCAAAAAGTAATACATTATGTAAAAACTTAAATTCTGTATTGTAAGCTTTAAGTTTCTCTCATCTGACTTAAAGTAGTTCAAAGTTTGACGGGAGATATTTTTTTTTTTTTTTTTTTGAATGCCAATGTTTTTTGTACAGACAGACACAAGGAGATGAGTTTTAAAGTCGTCTCATTTGAATTTTAGTTTCAAATTTAAAACTCAAGCTTTCAATGCTAAATGAAATTAGAGATGCAAGCGAAATTTATTCAGTGTGTATAAAGAAAGTAAGATACGGTTTCTTTTGGAAAGTTTTATTACTCTGAATAAAAGTTAAGACTTAAATTAAATTCATAGTTGACCAATTTTGACGGTGATTTGATTTGTGTGTTTAATTTAAAAAAAAATTAGAATTTGTATTACTTTAGTTGCTTAAATGCCAATTTCAAGAATGAAATTATAATATTGATATTATTTCAAATATATTTATAAATTATTTTAAACTTTAATTTGCCCGATTAACGTATATAGAATTGTTAGGTTTAATTTTTTTGTCAGTTAGAACTTTTCTATATTATTTAAGCCCCCAAATTCGCGGAATTCGAATGCTTAGCCATTAACAATAACAATTAACAAAAATTTAACAAAAGCAAAACATTTAATTCTTTTTTGTACACAAAATTGAACATGGTCCTAACAGAACGAAACTACGATTGTATTGAATAAAAAAAAGTTCAAAGTTCAAGGATGGGATAACCGTAGATTTTAACCGTAGGGCTTAATAGCCTAATGGGATTTGCTTTGATGAGCTTAAATCTGATAATTATCACAATATATGCAGATATTCAGCACAACATTTACGAGACTCTTAGAACAGACCTCACCCCGAACCAAATCTGCCTTTTTCATAACCCTTTGTAGCCCTCTTTGAAATGTGTGTGCAACATGCATAAAAGTATGAAACAGCTTGAGCTCTACGGTCTACGCTCTAGCGAGCTAGACAAGTTGGAGGCAGCTGCCTTCCACATGCTGGCGCTGCTGAGCTGTAGTCAAAGTTGTGGCGTGCCGTGGAATTCCTTGTTGATGCCACAAGCCAAAGCAAAAAGATAAACACGCCACAAAATGTGCCAATGCCAATTGTCGAAAGGGGGCAAGGCACAGTACGGTTAGCTAGGGTTAACTGTAACACTAAAACACACACACACATACGCAGTCGAACACACATACACAGTCACATGGGATGCACAACGTTCAAGGACATGCAGCGAGAGCTGCCTGCATTTGTATATGTAAGTCACGAGGTTTTCTGAATGTTTTCTTTTTTCTTTTTTTTTTTAGTTTACGGCGCCTGCAGGTTATGCAACACCTTTTTGTTGCCACATTTTATTATTCATCATCTTCTGCACGTTGTTGTTGTTGTTGGTGTTGTTGCTGCTGTTAATTTGTTTAGCTAATTTTATGAATAGGCGAGCTAGAGACGCGCACACACACACACACGCAGCATTTCGTGACGTCAAAAATGTTGGCAGAATTGCACGCTCTCTATCTCTCTCTCCCTCGCTTCAGCTCCCGCTCTCGTTTGCTCCTTGTGCGTGCGTATTAGAGCAGCTGTGCGCTGTATCTGTATCTGTATTTGTGTATGTATTTATAAATATGTATTTATGTGTGCGTCTCTCAGTGTGTGTGCGTGTTTTCACTTTCGCTTTTTCATTGATTTTTTTTAAGCGCGCATTGTGTGGCATGCCACACACACACACATACACACGCACATTTATGTTACTATTTTGTTGGAGCTTTTTTGGTTGCCTTTAAACAGCTTCCACTGTTAACTTGTTTCACTTTCATCTAAGCACAACACGCCTACACACACATACATACGTGTACGCACTCTCTCACACACACACACACACGCGCGCTGCGTCGTCTTTTGAGATTGGCCGCTAACGTCGCACAGCGTTCGCTGCCAAAACTAAACTGAACTCGTGCCACGCTGCCACATCGCATGTGACCAGCGTGCTGCTTGTGGCAACAGCAGCGTCAGCAGCAGCAGCAGCAGCAAAAGCAGCGGCAGCGCCAGCACTCGTAGCAGCAGCGAAAATACTGGTAACAGTTTTCCACAGCGGCGCAGGCGCAATTTTCCATAGAAGATTTGTGCCTTGCCTCGACACTTGTGCTCCACTGTCACAGTTCACGTCACACTGTTGCTGCCTGCTCCTCGGCCTCTCGCACACATCTTTGTTGTTTACATTGTTTTGGTGCCGCCCTCGAGTATGCTAGGCAGTGTAAATAAAATTACGCATACGCCACGTGCTGCGACAAGTTGTTAGCCCAGCTACAACTTAGACAAGCTCTGCATTAAAATTAATGCACTTTTGCTGCTCTCCTATAATATATAAGGGATATACGAATCTTGTAATATATTTTTATATTTTTATTTATATCTTTGGCAATTCCATTTTTATTTCAAATCCGCCTCAATGCACTTGACGCCCATTGAAAAGCCTGAAGCGTGAGCCAAGACACTGCACAGAATTACGACTCAATTTACAGAAATTGAACAAAGCAGACCATGGCACTCGCTCCCACACACACACACACACACACACACATACACAGAGAGTGGGAGTCACACGTGTGAGCTGCGTGTGTCCTTTTGCTGCTGTTGTGTGGGTCGACAACAATTTTTACGCTGATTGGTTTCAACTCACTTTTTCACAGTGTTTTTATTTTTCTTGTACTCTTGCTGGCAAACATTTTCGAAATGGGGTATATGGGAATGTGAGAAGAGTTTATGAAAGTTAGAAAAAGTAGAGTATGGAATGTAGACTTCGGCTGTGATGAAATGAGATCTATAGTAATATGAAAGTTAGAATGATATAGCGTAGTAGATAGGCTAGATTGATGATGATGAGCGAGCTGAAGGCGTCAACAATTGTTAACTCTTAGATATATGATACATAGATAGGAAACTTAAAATAGCTATCCAGAACTACGAACATCAAGAACTAACGAAATGCTTCGAGAGCTGAAGAGACCTATAGAATTAGTTGAAAATCATGCTGACGACTTATAAAACTCTAGACTTGACTCAAAGAGCTTCAGAGAGAGTTTTAGAGCTCCAGAGTTAATAATGTTTAAGAACTGAAGTAATATAATCAAAATATCGACTCACATCTACAATCTATTGTACATCTTCGACTACTCTAACATCTTTATCTTCACACATGTATAAACACTGCAATTTGCGGCGTATCTGTTAGTTGTTCATTCCCTAAAAGTTCTCTTGTAGTTGATTTTCAGCTTTTGACGAAAAAGTCAACGAGCCAAAGCCAAATGTCAGCTTACCCCGCTCAGCACCCGGCCCCTGCTTAAGCCCATTCCTCCCTACCGACCAATTTTTCTACTCTCATGATACGGGTCACTGTGCCGGCGCCTTGAAGCACTTTTGGAATTTAATAATGAAATAGCCTCAATTTTCTGGCCAAGCTCCTGTTGAGCAGTTTGCTTGGCCAAACAATTTTCAATTTTTCAATTTGTGACTTTTTCGTTGATAAATTCCATTCGAACAGATGATGAAAAAACTTTTTTTTTTTTTTTTTTTTTTTTGCTCGAAAGCAAAAATGTTGCAATGCTGCAACTGAAACAGAAATTGAAATCAGAGTTGGCATTTGGCAATTGCAGTTGGCATTAACTGAAATAAATCATTCGATTACCAACATTCCTAATAACTAATTAAAACTTGAATGCAGTGCGAATAAGTTCATTGAATTTAATTGCATTTCAGCTGAATTTTATTCTGCCGCCGGCTGAAATGTCCAGCTACACGCACAGTGGCACATAATAAACAATAAAATGTAAAAATAAACGACAATTGATACACTGGGGCGTGGCACTACATATGTCGTGTGGAGGGAGGCGTTTCACATTGATTTTTTATCAATGATGAATGACAGTCGAGTCACAGTTGACAGCCAATGACAGTGACAGTGACAGTGTGTATGGATGTATGTGCGTGTGGGTGTGTGAGAGTGTGTGTATGTGCATGTGCCAGCTACTTATAGTCCACGCTCTTTACTAAAAATATCCGTCATTTTGACGTCTTTTATAATCATAAATTTGTTGTAGCCTCAATCGAAATGTGTTTTGTATGCCTAAAATTGATTTTGCATTAAAAATTAATAGCTCGATTACAAAATTTGTTGTAAACATATTATGAGCAGTTTGGAATGATGGAACTATATTAATGTGTAAAGAATTGAATTTGTTTAATCAATTGTGATTAGAATTTGGAATATTGTCATTTAAAATGAGAAATATATATAACAGGCGAAAGAAGGCGTGGCATAACACATAAAGTATTTGTGTATGAGCACTACAATCTAGCTGTCCGTCTGCTGCTCTACATAAGATACAGAGTATTTTCTAGTCATAGTCATTTGATTACTTATTTTATTGTAATTTCCAATAAAATATATTATAATCATATTGCTTCCTCGCAGTTAGGTCAGTCGAATAACCCATCAACTTCTTTTATGCTTCAATCATTTGTGCTTTTTGCTTGGCCAATTTGCAGCACGTTCGCAGTTTTATGGCCACAGTTCGCTTGCCAGCTTGTTGTTGCAAGTGGCGCAGTCAAGGAGCTTTAGCTCTTTGGCTCTATTTGTTGAGCGTTGAGGACAAGTTTTGCTATCTTAGCCAAGTTGCTCATTAGACGCAACGCAGCACAAGTGGCAGCTAAAGACTCACACTTGAATTTATTATCGCCTTTGATATGCTGCTCGGGTGTGTTTGAGTGGGTGTGTGAATGTGTGATGTGTATATGTGTGTATGTGTGTGTGTGTGTGTGGGCGCACTTACACTTAATTGAATCCTGCGGGCAAAACTCTAAGCCCCATGGCATGCGGCATGCCAAAGCGTTTAGTGGCCAACCGCCGCCCGCAGCTTTGTTGCTCGTGCTGCCTCAACTGCTACTGTTTCAGCTCCTTTCTGCTGCTGCTCCTGCTACAACTCCTGCTCCTTTCTGCTGTTGCTCACATTCTACATCCTGCAGCGCCTCTAATTCAATTAGCAGGTTCAGCGCCAAAAACGGCAAATGGCTCGTTAAACACGCTCTGTGTGTTTTTGCAGTTACCACCATCTACACACACACACACACACACACACACACACACACACACACACACACACACACACACACACACACACACACACACACACACACACACACACACACAACTACACATACATAGACTCTTACTTAATGCCACTTCACTTGTCTACTCCTCGTTTTTTTAACATGTTTTATTAGATTTTCTTTCCTGTTTTTTATTCCATTTTCCATTTTATTTTACTTTATTTTGTTCGCCTTAGTCGGCGCCATTTTTATGCAAACGGAAGTTCTCACACACATACGTCGCTCCATTGTGTGTGTAATGAGCAAAATGTTACAAATTGCCAAAAACTCTGTCTCCCACCGCCTTTTGTGTTTGCTTTGGCAGATAATGCAGGAAAAATCTTTTGCCGTGGCCGTTGGCCCGTGGTCAGTGAAGCATCCACCGAATGTTGTTGCCCCCGAACACACCCTCACATACACACACACACACACATGTGATATACAGCTTCCTGCCCGCTGCGGGCCATAATTATGAGCTATGCAAATAATGTAGCCCCAACATGCTCAACTCCGAACTCTGAAACCCCCGAACGCAAACCATTTCCCTTTTGACACGATAAATCGTTGTGCTTTTTACCCATTTACACATTTTACACAAATAACTCGAGCAAATTGTTCACTTCAGCTGACCAAATGTATTTAATGTGATAAAAAAGACCAGGGAATGCCAGGGATTGCCAGAGTGAATTCGGCAAAGAGCTTGGTAGCCTTTATGAGGAGAAGAAAAAGAGATGCCTAGAATTGAATGTGCATGGAGGTGATCAGGCAATCATTCAGTGGGCCAGACCAACTTTTAAAGCATTCAGAAGTTTTCTACTCGGCTTTTGCGATACTTCTTCCACAGCCAAGCAAAGTTCTAAATGTCTCTAGTTCTCTCGTAGCTTGCATTGAATTTCTTTTGAAAACTGCAACGCCTCTCTGTGCGCTCTTCATGCACAATCGAAGCACATGTATAGCTGAAAGGATAATAGATTGAACAGACAGTCAATCAATTGAAAGGCTTTAAAAACTTTGCTCTTAAAGCTTACAGCTTAAAGGCTTAGCTGATAGGCTGAGAGACTGAGCTACAAAATATTTCAGAACTTTTGTAAACAAATGTTAGTTAGATTCCCATCCTTCTTTTCGTTCCTTTCTATGTGCTTCTCACGAAATGCTGTTAAAGACCTATAGACGATTGAACTATAAGGCAGTCCAGAATAAAGTCATTCAGTCAATTGAAAAAACTTTCAGAACTTTGCTCTAAAAACTTTCATATTAAAGATGAAGTTTACTTGGCTTATTCCGTATTCATAAAATGGCTTTCAAGGTATTCAAATTTTCTCGAATGCAGAACGCAAAAGCAAACTCAATTTGTATCTAGTTCACATGCAAATTTATATATTTTTTTTCTTCTATGAGAAACGCTGCAGCTGTTGCAGCTCTCTATGCGCTTCTCATACAGTGAAGCTGCTAACCATAATCGCCTTTCCCTTTTACGCTCCATATGGCCGCAGAGTTAACGCTGTGTGGCTGCATTCCATTTTTGGGTTCTTTGATTTTTCGCCTCTGTTCGATCTTTGCTCCGCACACCCCATAATTTCCATCCAGCTTTTGCCTTTTACGTCCACTCTTTTCGGCCGCGTTTTTATGCAGCTGTTGCAACAAAAGTCCATTATCCTTTTTGGCGTTATCGGTAATCAATTTCAGTGGCCAAATACACACACACACACTCAGCAAGCGAAAAAAAAGTTTTTAGCTTTTTTTTGACAGCTTTTTCGACCAGCGGCGCACAAAAGCGACGTCAGCGAGAGGCAACAACGGCAGCAGCAAATGGGGAATTGTTAGTTTTGAAATATGCACGAAGCGACGGCCCTTCTAACAAGCTATGGCATCCACACACACACACACACACACGCGTGTGAGTGTGTATGTGCGCAGCTCAACAAAAGCTGTTGAAGTGTTGTTTGCTGTCGTTGTTGTTGCTGCTGTTGTTGTTCAGTTTTATAAGCGCATTTTGCAGCGCAATTTCAGTCAGCAACAACAACAACAACAAATAATTCAATTTCAATGTGGCAGCAATATTGCTACTGTTGCAGTTGCAGTTGCAGTTGCATTTGCAGTTATTGTTGCTGTTGTTGTTGCCACTCACTTACATAGTTGTCGAGTTGTTCGCAAAAAACTTTTCTTTCCTCTAGTTAGTTTCTTTTTTTTTTTTTGCTGCTGCAATTGGCTTCAAATTGGCTGCGCGTCGAATTAGTTGTGAAATGTTGCGAGCCTTGTGCTACTTTTCAATTGAAATGGGGCGATTGAGTTGCTAACACACAGACAGACACACACACATGTACTCACCCGCCTACACACACACACACATACAAATCTAATTACGTGCAGTTATCTAAGTCAGACACCGCAAAGTAGGCAGCGCACAAATTGCAGCGCGTTGGCTTTTTTTGAATAATCCAACCAGCTGCAGTCGTCGAGAAGGTCCACAACCTTTCACGAATGCTTAAAAAGAGTAGGAGAAATTATAGTGCACAGCTAGCAGATACCCTGCAGGCCTGTGTCTATGGAATCGGCTGTCTAAATAAAAGGCTGAAGTTAATTAAACAAATATGGTTTGAGTTGTTTAAATAATAATTCATTGTTTTATTTTAAAGCTATAATGATGTCATTACGGTATGGCAGTTTATGTTATAATGGCAGCCTCGGATTCGCCTCTAGGATTTCCAGCATCAAGAACCATTCACGACTTTCAGCATTGCAAGACATGTATTAAAATTTTTCATTTAAAAGAACCATTTCTATGAATATTTTCATAAATTTGACAGAAAATCCGATTGACTATTGCAATATTATATTATCAATAAGTGAAACAGCTGTTTAACAACAATTTAACATAGATATTGATAAATTTCTAAATAGTATTCGAGATTTCGGATTATGTCTTAGAAAAGTCCAAAAATGTTACATCAATTCGATGCAATACATATTCAATAAAATTAAAGTATGAAAGCTCTAAAAGAGTTCAAATCACATAGAAGTCATATGTAATAAATCTATATATATTGTTGCTCTGTTTTCCTTGTCAAGTGTTGAATCTATGCCACTCAGATTTAACACCATGAACACAAGTCCATTGCTACATTATAAATTCTGCCGTTTCTCTTCTCCAACTACTCGTTGCACACATATTCTAACAGTAAATCAAAGCCACCCTTTTTAGCCATGTTTCAATAGTTACATAAAAAACCAACCTAAAATTGTTGCTTACATTGCACTATGGGGAAAAATCCAAATTATCGGGTATTAATTAATAACTTAAAAACTAAGCCAGATTTTTTGATCCGGTTTTTGTATTATTAATATGTATACCATCAGAAATATATTTTAGAAAAATGGGCGTGTCACCGCCCACCCAAAAAAATTTATTAAAATTTTGTATTAAAAATTTTTTTTTTTTTTTTTTTAGAATTTTGCTTGTTCATACTTTAAAATAATAATTTTAATTGAAAACAATCGAACTTTCATAAAATCGAAATTAGTTTTCTTCAGTTTCGAGTTCCAAATCAGCCAGAAATATTGATCCGCTAAAAAAATTCGGGTTCTTCAACTGATTTAATTGTGCCTTCAACTTTACATAATACAATACGTACAACTTCATTAGACAGCGACCTTTATGCTTTCAAACTCTTTTCTAAAGATTTGCCGAAGAAATAATCTGATCAGATGTATCCATTGTTAAAAACCATCAGCGAAATTATGGATTCTGCTCTCATGCTCTCATGCATGATGAAATTAGTCTGATTTATAGACCTGGTTGGGCAAATCAGACGCTTCCTTACCAAAAAAGCCTACAGGATGAACAGTACTTTCCATAATCTGCCTCAAATGAACAATTATTTTTATAAACATTTGCTGTCATAGGCAGTCATTCATAGTTGTCAGCTAGTTTTTGTTCCTGCTGCATTTCTTCCATTTGTAATTTATATTTTGGCAAAAAAAGCGGCTTTTGCTTTTTAATATCATTTATAAGTTGAATCAATATTAGTCTTATTTAGTTTCAAAATCACAATTACTATTTCTTGGTTAGAGTTGCCTTTTTCATTGAGCCAAATATCACACAGGTCAGCTCATAGTCACCTGCTAAAAATTGATTTGCGCCGGTTGTGCGCAAAAGTGCACATTGAGACAAAGGCACTAAGATCCCAATTGATTACTCTATAACATGCAATTGGAATTACACTGGTGCGCCCTGGTGGCTGTTTTATATGTCTTTGCAAAGTTTAATTTTATTTACAAGAAATGAAATTTGACAACATTTGCTAATTATACAATAAATGATTAAAATAAGTTCAAACATCAATTGGTTTTTAAGCCAACGCATAGTAGAAGCCCTAAAAATTCATATCCTTTTTAAATTTCTCAAAAATAATGTCTGGTCATTGAATAACGATGATTTGAAAATCGGCTAACACAAATTGTAAGCTGAAGGCAAATGCTTTTCGAAGATAACAGCTGACTTTAACAGCTGTTAGGCTTAACAGTGGACTGTTATTCAACATTTTGGGTACAGTACCTTAAAGTTTGGAGTTTTATTAAGATGTTAACATAAAAAAATTATAAATTTTCATACTTCGCAAAAATGACTAAATACCCGAAAAACGGCAAAATTCCCCATAGTGCATTGGCAGCGCGAAATTTTCAGTTTGTTTGGCATTCGGCCTCGGCTCTCACTTTTCCATTAATTCGAGAGGCCTTTGTATCAAGCCAAACCACAAACTGGCCTCAAAATTTGGGTTTTTGGCAGCAGCTAAGCAGTTGCTGCTGCTGCTGCTTGTTTTTGCTTCGGGTTAGTGTATGTGTGAATGCGGTGTTTATTTGGCTTACCCACACTTTTGAATGTGGCTTTAGTGATTTCAATGTGGGTCACAGGCAGCAGCAGTTGGCCAACTCGCTGACAGTTGGCCAAATCACGTGGCTATTTTGGAAAAACAATTGTAGACCAAGCCAACGAATGTGGGCCAAGCAGCGACGAGTGTGTCGATTAGCCAAATTGAAAATGACAGTGCACTGGCAAATAATAAAAAGCGCAAAAAGGGGAGCAACAGCGGCTTATGAGGCTCCTGCTGCAGCCAGAGCTAAAGCTGAAGCTGAAGATGTTGCCTGGCAATTTGGGTCAAACTGGCTCAGGACATAGCGGCAGCTGGCAATGTTATGGTGAATAATATGTATATGGGAGAAAGTAAGTCTGGAGAGCTGAGATACCCTTTAATAAATTATGTTTTTGTACATATAGAAAGAAGAGAGAATGAAATGAATGAGTTTATTTACATATATATGTAGTCATATAATATCGTTATTTATTTCAATAGACCTACATATATACGAGCTAGCTGTGTAAGTCCTACGCATGATAGACTGAAAAATACCCTATACTTGTGGTTAAAAATTGAAGATAATGAATTATTCATGTATAGTAGCTAGAAATAATTGAAATTGAAAGCACTGACTACTAGAGCCTTCAGCTTGAGTTTAAATAAATATAAAATATTCATTCAAATTTATTTAAATCTGAAAATAGAGCTATACATTTTTATATATATTGAAATGTGATATTTATTGATTTTTAATTGCTTAAATTAAACTTGAGCTGCAATAAAAATAGTTTAATAACTTGCTAAATCCTGAGGCAATCGAACTTAACCAGACGCTATTAAATTACAATGAATAAACATATACGTTTATTCATACATTCATTCCGCTTAACATTCACCAACTATTTACATCTATGTCAAACCTCTATCTAAACTTCTCACTTAACTACAGGGTATACAAAGTGGGTGAAAATATATTCGAATTTTCAACTAGGCGTATGAGTAATTTTCGAGCTAAGCGGCTTATGCGCTATGCGAGGCGCATTGAGAATCCGATATGCGATTTATATTTGGTTAACTGCACATCCAATAAACTGTGAGCAAAACGTACGAGTCAGCACGACAAGTGGTGCGGGCGGTGGCTGGGCGGAGTGGGCGGAGGATCCACTGACTGGCAATATGTAAATATTGACTCAGTAAAATCGAAATCGTCAAAAATCGTTCATAAAAGTCCAATGGAAAACGTTCAGAGCTGCAAATATTTGGACCAACTAACAGACAACATGACAGCAAGCGATAGAGAGAGTGAGAAAGACAGGGAATAACTGATAGAGAGAGAAGGAAGAGAAAGGGATTGGGGCACGTTGGCTGTGGGCAGCGACAGTTTGCTTTCTGTCTGTTTGAAAATCACAGCGTATAAATAATGAAAGTCCATTTAATTTTCAACAGCTGACGGCTTGTACGAGTGGGCGCGGGGCTAGTGGGCAAGGAGTGGACAAGTGAGGGGGGCGTGGCACATGACAAGCTGACAAATTTTCGTCGTTTCGAATTCTTTGGGTAAAGTAAAGAACTTGTTGACTGATTCGCATAACTACGTTAATAGAATGTGTTTAAATGCGTTCGCTTAGCATTGCCTTGGCTGATTTGAATTTGTGTCACGAGTTTCACGTGCTTTACATGGTCTTTAATTCTATTAACTGTTGAATAAAGTTTGCTGGCTTTAATATCTACTCTTTTTATGCTCGTTCAGGAAGTGGAAAGGAAGGAGATAAAAAGTGATACCAAAAAATAAAAATAAATTTGAAAGGATTTAGAACACAGTTTGAGAAGCATTACTCTGCGCTTAGCTGTAATAAGTGAACTCAATAAGTGAATCATACAGAGTATATTCCCAATAAGTTATTATAAGCTGCTTAGACAATGTGCTTAGAATAAAGTCATAGAGTCAATTCTATGTCAATTTGTCTTTTCAATTGGCTTGTATCTATCAAATATGTTTGCTCTCTCTCTCTCTTTCTCTTTCTCTCTCTCTCTCTCTCTCTCTCTCTTTCTCTCTCTGTCTCTCTCTACATCCTTGGCTTTTATTTTTGTCCATAACAGCGAAATATATCATTTAATTAAAGCGCGCTCTATACATTTATATAAATAGCGATGCTAGCTAAATCGCCATCATAATTGGCCATAAAACTTGACCAACAAACCGCAACTTTTGGCTGATTAATTTCGAATGCGAAAAATGCCGGCAGCTGCAGCCGGAGCAACGAAACTTTTGCGTGGCGGACCAAGTTGACATTCATTAGAGCAAAACTTGTAGAAGAGGAAGAGCAACAACAACCAACAACAACAACAACGGCAACAGCAGCGAGAGAAGAGTCCAAAGAGTATATTGCAACTGGGCTGAGACAAAAGCAGCCCAGCTGGCCGCATCCTGTTGCCAGTGCCACTGCTGCATGTCCTTCTGCATTTCATTTTTTTTTTTTTCTCTATCACTGACAATAGCAACAGGCGCTGAATTAGCAGCAAAGCCAGAGCTGGTAGCACAGCGGAAGCTATACACAGCCTGCGGCAGTGGGGCCTCAGCCAGGGCGCCTTTAACTTCAATCTTCTGGGCTGCTGCTGCAGCTGCTGTTGCTTGTTGATCCAGCGTCCAGTGCTTGCAACGTGCGCCTCATCAAAAACTCTTTGAAATGAGTTTTTATTAGTTTCTTTTTTGCCACGCTGTCACTTGCACTATAATGTCTCTGTGTGTGTGTGTGTGCGCGTTTGAGTGTTAATTAAATTTCAAATGCACAAAAGCTGCAGTGACACAAGCTCTAGACCCAACAACTAACAATAACTGTTTAGTTTTTACACACACATACATATAAAAGTTTTTATGTTTTATTTCATTTCCATTTTCATGTTTCACTTTAATTGCATCTAAATGCCAAACATGTGTACGGGTGTGTGTATGTGGATGAAAACGTTTCTTAAATCTTTTAGTTGAGCGCCGAAAAAGCAGAGAATGCTGTGGGTTGAGTGCCAAGTTTAAGTATTTTTCTTTTTTTGGCTCAGCTTTTGCTTTGTTATGCTTTTAATTAAGTTTTTAAACTGGCGCCAAACATGCACAAAAACACAAAGAAAAGAGAGAGGGACCGAGTGGAGGAGAGGAAAATGCAGAAGGAGAGAGAAAGAGAGAGAGTGAGATGTGAACAGCAGGAATTCTCGAGTGCAGAGCAGGACTAGAGTCAGAATTTTAGCCGGACAGCAAAACGGACTTACAATTTACATGGAGGCATCTTTCGGTTTCGCTTGGCTGCCGTTACAGCTCCTGCTGCTCCTGCTGATGCTGCTCTTGCTGCTGCTGACGGCTAAATTGATTAATGTGCCTTCTAAATGGCGCCAGGCGGTCCAGCCTAAAAAGCCAACAGAAAGAGTTAGAGATAGAGCTAGATGTAGAAGAGACAGAGAGAGGGAGTGAGATTGAGAAACCCGTGAGGCTTGGTGGCCACAAAACTTTGCTGCAACAGTTCGCAATTGTTGCGCCAAAAGTGTCGAGTGCAAATGTCTCTTAAATGTAACGCATATGCGGGCTATTTACACTAGGAGAGACAGAGAGGCAGAGAGTAAGGAATAAGAGAGTGAGAGAGATGGGCTGAGCCATTAGCCTGGTGATATCCTTGATATCCTGCCTTTGTTAATAGGCTACACAATAATTAACAGCTTTTCGTGTAGCCCGCATTGCAACAGAAATTTTCTCGTTGGCTGAAATGATTTGTAAAGCTCATAAATTTTGTCTCGTCGCCTCGTTCAAAATTCATTATGCGAAAACTGAGTTGGGTTAATGTCTTCAAGGCGAGCGCTGTGAAAAGCGGAAAGCATAGAGAAGGAACCAAGTTCAGTTGACTGGCAAATGCTCTATGAGGAGGAATAGAGCTGATGCTGAGACTAGATATAATTGGGTAGAGGAAACAATAATAATATATAATAATGTTACATGATTATGATAGAGAATCTGGGTAGAGATAGAAGAGAAGCAGAAGAGATAGAAGACAAGCAATAAAGTTAATAAAAAAGAATCTAATATACATTTCATTGAGGATTCGTAATAGTAATAATAGTTCAATAAGATTGATGATTCAGATTGAGCTTAGACCAAGCATATCTCGTTGTATAGAAAGATCTATTAAACTATTAATGAAGCTAATTGCAATATTTCAAAACTCTTTCTCTCAGTATGTGTGAGCTGTAGACTTTTCTGAAAAGACAAGTAGCTTCATTTGGAATACCGTCAGCCCAGTTTGTGCCAGCCCTTTTCAAGCATTTGAAGTTAACGGTATATAGAAATAACACTTATTGTAACGCCTGCTGTATAACCCAATCAGTTGTATAGCATATCCTTCTCCTCGAAATCTCTAGAGCATTGTGTTTCAGTCTTGAAACCCCAAAAATATTTGAAATGCCCTCAAAACAAACAATGGAGCAACAAATTGGCAACTCTCAACCCGTTGACGGGCTGAGCTGCACTCTCTCTCTCTCTGCTGCCTCCGTTCCCTCTCTCTCTCTCTCTCTCTCTCTCTCTCCTGTTTGCCATTTTGTTCTGCTGGCAACCATAATTCATGCCAAGTGTTTGTGTATGCCAGAGCAGCAATAACAACAATAACAAGTGCTCGGGGCCAATGTCAGCTTAATAATATAATAGAAAGCGGCCACGCCCATTTTGTGGCGTCGGCCCGCCCCCCAGTCGAGTGCCATTTATGCGGTTGAAATGGCTGGCAATAAATGTAAATTGTCGTAAGGCGCTTTTACGTCTTTCACGTAGCAACGTATACGCAATTTTTCTAACGACAAAGCGCAAAATTTTTGCAATTTGCAATTTGTGCTTTAAATGGGAGAGCGCGTAGGGGCGTGGCATTCAGGCAGGGACAGCCGCAGAGGTTGCCTGGATCAGCGTGACATTTGTTTGGTTTTCATTTCGAGAGCAACGCGTCAAAGGCTGCCATGGCAAAGCAGCAGCAGCAGCAGCCCCACAGAAAGCTCGATGAAGAGATGCACAAAAAAGAAACAAAAAACGAGAAAAAGGAAAACTCCTTCAGCAACGTAATGAATGGAAGGGAAGGACAGAGGCCAAACAGTTGCAGCAGCTGCAGCTACTGCTGTTGGTATAGCAATAGCAAAAATTGAAATATGCCACGAATTGCAACAAATGCAATGCACCAGGACGGAAGAGAGATCTGGCTGTCCGCAAACCTTACCCTATGCAAATAGACCCCCACCCCCCATAGACACACGACGTGAAACTATTTAATAAACATGAAGAGCCAACTGAGAGTCAGCTGAGGGCACTCCCCGAACGGGGATGCGGAAGCGAATGAGCCAGCTACAAATCGAGGCAACTTTGATGTTTCGCTCGAGTGCATTTAATAAGTCCAGCCAAGGGAGACACACAGTGGGCGCACGGGAGGGGGCGAGGGAGCAGCACGTGGGCAACTAAATGCCTGACACGCAGTCAGGCATCTGTTAATGTGTTATGGAGCAAAAAGGTGCAACTGTTGGGGTCAGCAGCTCAGGAGGGAGCTAAGCTCCACTCAGCTCCACAGTTCAGTTCGGTTGGCAAAAGTTCAACTCATTAGACAAAACGGCGCTAATGAAAATTTATTTGTGGAAGCTTAGCAAACCCCAAAATGCTAAATGTGCTAGGGATGGAATGAATGTGTGAATAGTTGTAGAGAAAATGAGGATGTATAATAGGGCTGCTTCTGAGATTTAACGGTTATACTATTATTATAGTGAAGGCAGAAGAAAAGAATAAGGAAGTAAATCACTTGAGTCAAAACATTTTTACCGGAATGGATCATGCTTTTAATATGTAATAGAATATTTTAATGTCAGCTGACCATATGACATACGAATGTATGAGAATATTACTCACATAATGCTGATATCTCAGATTGAGACGAACACACTCATACATATTCATAAGACCTATGTACTTGATTTTAATCTTTACCTTTCTTGCAGATCGCACACGTTGAAATATGGAGCGAGCCTTAGGAAGTCCACTAAAATTGGTAAGTAATAAACTCCTTCTCAAAACAAATCTTACTCCGTTTACTTATTTACCATTATTTCCCATTGCAACTAAAATATTTTGTTTTCATTTTTTGGTAATTTATTGATTTGACACCCCCTTGATAAACACGCACACATGCTAAAAATTAAAATTGATTCCAGATGACTAGATTTTGCCCCATTTAACACAAACATTCATACACACACACACACACTGATGAACAGAGATAATAGGACTTGGCAAAGGTGGCATTAGCACGATGGGCAGCAGGGCTTGCGACGTGGCTTGCGGCGTTTGGGGCAAGCTGGCTTCCGTTTGCATGGCCTGCAGCGGGGCTTCGGCTTGCAGCATGGCCTGCAGCGAGGCTTTGGCTTGCAGCACGGCCTGCAGCGGGGCTTTGGCTTGCAGCATGGCCTGCAGCGAGGCTTCGGCTTGCAGCACGGCCTTGGTTTGCAGCGTGGCTTACAGCAACGCCGCTTCTTGCGCTTCCTCTTGCAAGCATCTTCTAGTGGGTCTGGCTCGGCGCACTCCTGACAACAAACGCTACAGCCACTGGCAAAGTTTTCGTCAAAAGTATAAAGTAACATTGGACGCTATAAGTGGGTGCAATGCGATTGTAGATATTAATTAGTTAGTAGAGTGTTTTAAGGAACAGGAAAAAGAAAGAAAAGTAATGAATAATTGTTGGTCCGAGGGCTGAAATTCAGACCCCATATCAAGTATTAACTAAATATAAAGTTAGGTTTGCTTTGTATACCACGCGTATACGTAATATGCCTTCAAGGAACTCGCTTCGTACTTTGTCAGATATAAGCCAGAGCTTTACTCACCGGATTGAAATCAAATGCATCGATTTGAGCCAGTGTAGCACTGGTTTGACTTTGGATGCTACGTCGTTCGAAATCGTCCTGCGATACTATGGAGTAATGAGAAAATGGCCCGCTCATGTTGTTTAGCTATTGTCCTTTCGCACTTTTATTTAAAAACAAAAAAATTTACTAAAATTTTGAATCATACACAAAGATAAAAAAAAAAAAAGGTTTTTTAGAAATACTTCTATAAAAATATGAAAAGTTTTGTGTAAATATGAGTTTAAAGTCTTCTGGAAGTCTCGAAGCAACTGACGATATTTCGTTAGGCTCTGAGGCAGGTTCGAAAAATTGTAGGGCACGCCTACTACGATTAGCCGAACAAAGCATTTTTTCAATTCATATACACAGTTGTCTATATCAGGTATATAGACATGCAGATACCCAGTAAGATAGTAGCTGTGCTGTAGTTGAGCTTGACATACCCTGTACAAATTTTGCTACATTGCCTAAGTGTGTCATCTGGAGTAGTGAGAAAAAATGCTGAGTGCAGCCTTGATCTACCCTGTAGAATGTTGCCAAGTTGGATAAATTGGCTTTATTATAGTCATAAATTTAACATTAAATGTTATTACCTCTTAGTGTTAGGCTAAAGTATATAAATCCATTCAATCAACGGACTAGTCTTAACTGCTGCTTCCAAGTTTTTTTCTCTCGCCGACAAATTAGAAACTATTTGCGAACTTTTTATATGCCTAGCTTCGCTTTCAGCAGCTAAATTTTCATAAATCGTTACATAATTTATTGGCTTGGTGTGAATTTGCGGCACCTTTTTGCTTTGAAAGCGAGTTTATTTGGGCATTTGAGGAAATAGTAAAATACGAGGCAATGCGGCAAAGTCTTTGTTAAGGTTGGTAAACAAAAAGCCCAGCCTGAGCATTCGGTTGTCGTTCTGTGTGGATGCTGGGAATTGGCTAAGCGCCAGCTGCTTGTAGCAAATGAGGGACGATAGGATGAGGTTGAGGGTGCGGGGCTGGGCCAAGATATACGTATATGTATATGTGTATTTAGGGTAGGTTCGGGTGGCATGGGCGGGCAGGCAGTCAACAATAAGTAAAAACCAAAAACTATTTGCACTCAGCGGCAGCAAATGGAGTCGAGGCTGTGTGGCACAAGCAGGCCATCGATTTCGCCAGGTTGTCGTTGTTGTAGCCGATGTTGCCTTGTGCCAGTTAACAACGTTTGTTGTTGTTGTTGTTGTGCTGTTGTTGTTGTATCTGTGCAAATAGTAGAACGCCCTGGCATCATATTTACAAGTTGTGAATTGTTGTAATCCGCTTGAACGATTCAGCCCAATGTGGGCTGCCAATCTTTGGCAATCTCTTGGCCCGTTTTTCATTACCAATAGCAACCAGGCGAAGTCTCTGCCTCTTGCCAGCTGTGCAACAGTCAAACATCAATCAGTCTGTATTATGCAAATATTGTGCATGAATGTTGCAACAAAAGCGCAAGCGAATGCCTAATATAGAGATAAAGAGAAATAGAGCAAGAGTATGTAAAGAGTGTTTGCAAGCAAGACGTTGAAATGAGATTGCACTGCGAGAAATAAAGCTAACAATGTGTAGTTAGTTTGTTATGTCTTAGTTATAATCGTGAATTAATGTTGAAAGGAAGGAAAGGACCTCGAGTGTCTCAGTTAAGTAAAGAAACTTCTGTTTGATTAGGGTACAGGAATTTAAATTTCTATATTACAATTTTCTCTCAGTGTACGGCCGTGGTGCTGCAGCTAGCTGCCAATCGCTTGAGTTGCTTTGGCAGCCACTCGCCGCATCCTTCGCTGGTATTAAATGATAACGAGTTTCGGCTTTCGTCGCCTGCGCCAAAGGAAAAGCAACTAAAGCCAACTTTTCTTTCTTTTCTTTACTATTTTTGTTATTTATGCGTATTGTTGAGTGGCAGACGGCTGTTGTTGCTGTTGCAATGTCTCAACCTTAAAGCTGCTGGCAACAAATGTCGAATTGCAATTTGAATTTTCGGTAGCGCTGGCAAAAGTTCTTTGGAAAAATTCCGTTACGGATTTTCAACTTTGAGCTGACAATAAACAAAGCCAAATCAAAAAACTTTGCAACTGACGTGAGCGGAACGGCGGGCGTGTGTGCGTGCCGTTGCTGTTGCTGTGGCAGTTTGTTTAGCTTGCAACACTTTTGTTAACGCAAACTTTTGTTGCAACAACTTATCGGCGTTCGCTTTATTATGGCGCCCGTAGAGAGGGAAACTCTAAATTCGTTGCAAGAGTACGAAATTTTCTACGTATTCCAGGGTATTAAGTTTGCGTGCATAATTTATTGCCGTCTCTAAGACAACCAAATGCGTGCAGCAACTTAGCAACTGTTAATTGCGAAACAATTTGCGATGCATTAAAAGTTTAACTTTTCGGTTAATAACGGAATAATATGCCGGCTCAGTGGCGCATCGGGCTCTCAAATGCGTGCCAAAAGCGAAACGAAACTTTTGGGCAAGGCCAGAAAAACTTAGGCGCCAAAGCAGCAACAACAATAACAACAACAACAACAATAATAGCAACAACAGCAACAATAATGTGCAACATTTTGTGCATGTTGCAAGTTGTTTGGCTTGCCAATGAGCACTTTAATTAGTTTGGCGCGGAGTTGCCAGACAGTTGCTGTAGCTCACTAGGTAATCAAATATGCGCAAACAGCAGTGCGTGTGTATGTGTTTGTGTGTGTGTTTGGCTGGGGCATGCAAACAGGACGCAGGCATGCGTAATTAAATTTACATGAATTGATATTGAATACAGCAAGCAGACATGAGACGCACACAATATATGTATATACACACCCCCACCCACCCATCCACACAGACACATACTCACACACACATGTCTCGCATCGTAGCGTGTAATTATCGTTGCCTTCTTTCTGTTGCCTACTTTTGTGCGCTTCCTTAGGAACATGTCGCGAAATGTCTTTGCCTTGTAGTTGAGTCAGTTGCAAATGTGACAGTAAACAAGTGCGAGTGCTGCTGAGCGAGAGTGGGCGACTATTAGTTACCCTAGCAGTGTCTAAGAGGTGCCGTTATACAGCTGTGTGTCAGGTTCTATGCAGTTTTTTGTGTTGACATATTGTATTGAAATGCATTTTTTTTTTTTTTTTTTTTTATACCCTGAACCCATTTTCAATGGGAAATCAGGGTATAATGGTTTTGTTGAAATGTATGTAACAGGCAGAAGGAGGCGTGGCAGACCCCACAAAGTATATATATTCTTGATCAGGGCGACGAGCTGAGTTGATTTGGCCCTGTCCGTCTGTCTGTCCGTCTGTCCGTCTGTCCGTATGTATGAACGCGTTGATTTCAGAAGATATAAGAGATAGAGACTTCAATTTTTTTTTAAAATGTTCGTAATTACAGCGCGCATATCAAGTTTATCATTAAAAATCGATAACTCATCCCGATCTTTTTTTATCGATAAAAAACCATATCGAAAACCAGTTATAAACTTATATCTTTTACACCTTTATTGCTAGAGTCTCGAAATTTTTAATGTATGCCTGTATGCAATTTATACAATTTCGGTTTTTGTTAAAATTTACCCCCCACCCTTAAATTCACCCCCTCACCATCACTTTTGTAAAAAGCGTATTTCAAATACTAGAGACTTGTGCTTTGGCAATTACATGCATATCCATGTCATAATCAAAATCTGAAAGTTTCATGAAGATCGTACGTCCACAAAAAAGTTATTAAGCAATTAAGTTCTCATAGTAAGCGCTCACTGCCGCCCATGCGTGTTTATGCTTGTGTGTGTCTATGTATGTTATTGTTTGTGTATGTGTGTGTGTGTATGTGTGTATGTATGTGTGTGTATGTATGCCTGTGTGTGCGTGCGTGCGTGCGTGTGTGTATGTGTGTGTGCGTGTTTCTTGTGTAAGCTGAAAGACGCAAAAAATTATTGAAATAGCTATTACTCCAAGGGTTCAGGGGATCTCGTAGTCGAGTAGTCTCGACTAGAGCTTTCTTACTTGTTTTAATTTTATTTGTTAAAGCCATACGAGGTTTTTCAATAACCCCTTTGTGAGCTTATTATCTCTTAATTCAGCCCATTAGGGCGCGCCGGCAACTTACGTTGCTGTCGCAATTTACAAATATTTACAATTACAAATATTTACAACACAATACAATGCATATTGAAATGGATATTTATGTATACACGATTAAATATTG
This sequence comes from Drosophila mojavensis, assembly GCF_018153725.1. Lineage (NCBI taxonomy): Eukaryota > Metazoa > Arthropoda > Insecta > Diptera > Drosophilidae > Drosophila > Drosophila mojavensis. Next base: position 1,903,858 of record NW_025318899.1, on the reverse strand, counting down.
ATTTCTGAAAAATAAACAAGTTTAAGATATGCTAGAAATATTAATAATACCTCTCAAATTATCTTAGCAGATAGAAAAAGTGAGAAATAAAAAGAGAATATAATAAATGGAGGAAACTTGTCTTATTTCTGTGATCCACCAGCTATGCGAATCAAAGGCAATACCTATTATCAATTTTAAGTGATTTTTAGGCTCTCATAATATATCAATAATTAACTTAATTGTATTCCATCTTCAAACTGTCTTCAAACTATGATAAGATTATATAAAAATAGTTCCGATTAGCGATTGTTATCGATTTTATAGTATTAACTCATATATAACAACCTTCCTGCTTACATTAATAGAGCTTAGGCATATTCCAAAAAACTCTGAATGAGTACAGGGTAGCGTGAAAACAAAGCATTATGACGGCGGAGCACATGTGACTCGCACACATAATATACACGCTCGCATGCACGCACTTTGACTCACTCACAACTGTCGCTCTCTCTCTCTCTCTCTTTCACTTTCTCTCCCTTTCACTCGCCTGACTCAACAAAAGTTCATTTGGGCATGGCACAAACTTTTGTTGGCTCCATTGTCTCCACAGTTGCGTTCTGGGGCCCATCCAGCAATTGGCTTTTCCACATGGGATTTCCCACTTTTCGAAATGAATGTCTAATTTTCACAGTTCGCGCTTTTCGAGTTCATAATAATTAAAATTACGCGCCGTCTACAATTTATTTGACATTTGTTGTTTTTATTGTCATTGACATTGTCATTGTCATTGCTGCTGCTGCTATTGTTGTTGTTGTTGTTGTTTTTAGTCTTGTTATTATGCATTATTTATCGCAGTTGTATTTGTTTTTGTTGTTGTTTGGCGAAAAGTTTGTCCTTGTAACTTGGCTCTGACTTTGGCAGTCAACTTGTTTGGCATTCATCAGGTCTACTTCTATATTTGGCCTGACATCTACATCTACATACATATATCTCTCTCGCTCTCTTTCCCTTTGTCTGTCTCGCTTTGCTGCTTTCGCTGTTTCTGTCATATTTGGCTGGTTGATAATTGCGCTGATGGCCAGCTTTTTGTTGTTGACTATAATGAGCCAGAACATTTGACCGAGCATGAATTATTATGCAAAAGTGCAGTTGACAATTATTTTTAAGTGCATTAATGCAATGAGGCGCAAGAGACAGGAGACGGAGACAGGCTGAGGGAAAAAGAGGCAGACAGTCAGTAACTGTGGGAAAGAGATAGAGAGAAAGATATAGAAACTGAGTAAGAGATGTAGAGAATCATTATATATACAGAGATATGGAGAAAGATAGAGAGACAGATAGAGAGATACAGACAGAGAGGGACAAATAAAGGAGTGAGAATTAAGGAATATACGTATAGAGAGCAGAAACAGGAGAAACGCATTGAGAGATTCGCATACATACATACATACATAGAGAGACTGAGAACGTTCGTTAAGTTTTGATTAAAAAAGTTGAATGTCATACGAGGGCTAAAAAAGTTTAAGTTAAAATTTAAGTTAACCAAGGGCACCACAAATTGCTCGCAAGCTAGTAAATACCCTATAAAACAAACAGCAGAAAATCAAAATATTCGGCACTGACAAACACTGGTCCTATATAATAAGCCCAACGATAAGCAGCCCAAATATATAATAATAACAGGCATATGCACTTTGGTTTTTATTTAGATTCAAAGAATATATATCATGTATAGTAAATATATATTTACAAATACTAATCCTTATATACATATGCTTATCTTACATATCTTTGTTATATCTCACAACTACAACTAAATCAGTATTGCTTTTCCACTTACACTCCGTCTTGCTGCCTTTTACAGGGTATCTTCGATGCTGTTCTGCTGTCAGCAGTTTGCAACTGTTGCTGCTTGTTGTTATTGTTGTTGTGGCCTTTCTCTTAACAATGTCAACACTTTATGGTTTTATCTGTTTGCACACAGGCTGACGGAATACCCTCCATAGGCGCTCTCGCTCACTCCCATTCGCTCTCTCGCTCGCACTCACACTTTCTCTTTTGCCCCACACTGAATGTCGCTGCATGTAAACACAATGCGATTAATTTGTTTTCATTAACGCGTACGCCTTTGCCTGTTGCCTTGCCACGCCTACGCAAATGCCTTTCAGCGCTGATATTTTTTGTTGTATCACTCTGCGTATACTTAACTTTTAATATGTAGCTGACTTTATAATATGTATATATATATAGCTCTGCTGCTCGTTGGCTGTTGTTTTTTTTTTCTCTTCGTTTCTCTGTAATTGGCTGGAAAGTATGCGGCGCCCCTCTCACGCCCTCGACTTAACCTCTGATTGCCACCCAGTTCAAAGGTTAGTCAAGGCCAAGGCCACATTGATGAGAGGCCAGCCAGACACAAATCTCGATAGGCTTTGAACCTTCGACAGCGAGTGGCCACCGAGTGGAATGCTTTGAACTTTAGTGGCTGTTCAGCATGCATGTAAAACACAGCTTGTAGGAGTTGTTAGTGCGGGTGTGAAGGAGGGTGGAGGGGAGGGGAAGGCGTATGGTGTCCGAGCTCAACTGCAAGTGGCCTCCAACTGTTTAGAGCTCTGAGAGAGTTAACTTTTTCGCTTTGGGTCCAGTGCACTAAAAAGTTACCCAAAAGCATTTGCTTGTCGTCATCAAAGTTTTGCGTGTGTGCGAGTATGTGTATGTGTGTGTGGGTGTGTGTGTGTGTATGCAAGCAAAGCCATAGACCAGCCTTAGCCTTGGCCCAAAGCACCGCACTCTGTTAGCACGCTGTTAATGCCATGTTAAGTGCTCTGTTGGTGAACCACGTGCCATCAGCAGCTCGTCGCGGAGTTTGCGCCGTTGCTGTCGCTGCAACTGTTCCCAGTATCTGTTGAGGTCGTGCTGCGTATGATTGATAAACCAAAATAAATATTTTGTCAGACTCGCACTGCATAGGCCAGCAGCAGCAGCAACAACAACAACAATAACAGCTGCTGGTGCTGCTGTGAAAATGTTTTCGCATTTGGACTTCGATTTGGTTCTTTTAGTTATATTCAATTTTATTTTTAGACCTGGCTTGGGTGGTGGGTGTGTTGAGAAGCGGTTGGGGGTGCGTGCAGCGGTTAGCGGGCGTGGCAGTGGCAGTGCGAATAGCATCTGTGCTACAGACACACACACACAAACACAGTCATGCGCTGACCTTGAGCTGTGCTGTGAACTGTTAAAGATGAGCCACAGCTTTTGGAACTGTGTGTGTGTGTCTGTATGCGTGTGCTTAGGTGTATGTGTGTGTGTGCTTTGAGGTTTTGTGGCTTATGCCATGTTCAGTTCAGATTGTGTTGCTTTTCTATTTAAGGGTCTGAAAAGCCTTTCCCATACTTAAAGTGTATGAATCTTGTTGAATGAAATGCGATGTGGGTTCGAAGAGCCTTTCATCAGGTGGATTTAACTTGAACTAATTGAGATGCAAGGTCTAATTGAATGCCTGAAATGAGAAATGAAAATATAATTGGATATATTAAGGCAAATAATGCCCTGGCCAATCTCTTCTTATTTATCCCAAAACCACAACTAATGTATGTAAGATGATATGGAATAGTTAATTGTATCTGACTGGAATTAACAGAAGTGATGCATATGTTTTATCAAAATAGGAATATAATACGCATCAATCAATTTTCTATAAATTATAGGGAATTATAGGAAATGCTCAAATATGTAAATAAATTTTTGATTTAGGAAACTTAACTCAGGGCCTACTCTTAAAAGTTTCCAAAGGCGAATGTTTTAAAAGTAAATGTCAATAATTTCGATTGGAAACTAACTTTTATTATATTTCAGTGTCTTTTTTTGTATATTATATTTTGAGAAAATTCTTTTTCTTTACAGATAGACAGCTGCAATTACAACATTGTATTTCTTGTTGACTTTCTCTTTTCTCGTTTTTCAGTGGCATTTCCCAATCTTCTGTAGCGCTTTTCAGTTATATTTCTTACCCTATATACCTTCAATTCCTATCTCTCTTTAGCTTTCTCTTTAAGGCATTGTATCAGCTTAAATTCGTTCAATTTTAGCTTCGTTTAATGATTCTATTTTATCCATTTATACGCCAGCTCTTTTCTCTCACTATTTCAGCTGCCTGTTTTAATCTTCTATTTCCTTTAAGCACAATCTTCTTTCATTCTGTAGCTTGTTGCTTTCAGTCTCTATTTCCAGCCGTTGGCGTTAGTTTTTACTGCCCCCATCGCCCATCCCCCGGCCTTGCCTAGCTTGCCTGCCTAATCCTCTCCAGGCAGTAGTCAGTCAGCTGTCAATTAAATTTACACAGCTCCGCAGCGCACACGCAGGATACACAGGACGTTGCCGACTGTGGTTGCATTCATTGAATTGCAATTAAATTGTTTGGCCCAGCCCCTCAGCTGGCATACGTGCCCCGCCCTCTTTTGGCCTGCACTAGCCATTGTTTCGTGTTGGATTTGCAGCTGTCAAAGTGACAAACATCGCCTGCTATCCTGTCGCTGTCCTTTGCCCTTCGCCACTTGCCCCTTGCCCCTTGCCCCTCGTTCTTGCAGACAGTTGCACACTTATTATGCCATTTGTGCAGTCAGCCTTTGCTCCCTCTCCTCTCCCTCACTCTCTCGCAATCCTTGTCATATGTCAGGTGGCGCTTTGTGTTCTGAGGAGTTGCAAGGAGCACGATTCAAATGTTGCCTTTGCCACATATACATAAATTGCTTTTGACATGCTCCGTTGGCTTTTATGGCGAGCTTTGTCTTGGCCTGGCATTCAACACATTGTTCGTCCTCCTGCTGCTGTCTAATTACCACGGGGTGTGAGCTGTGAGCTGCTAGCTGTTGGCTGTGTTCTGTGGGCGTGTTCGTTCGTTGGGGCATGCCACATTTGACAGGCAAACTCCGCAAGATGCTAACTTTGACCCTGGCTCTGACTGCCATTCCACTTTCAAGCGCGCTCACAAATAGAAATGTTCAAATGTTCAAATGTTGAAATGTTGCAAACATTTCTCTGAATAAGAACAAGACTTTTCAACACCTCCAGCTCGCACCTGAACCTGCCCCTTCGCTTACGCTCCATAAACAACATTTTGCGCTGCGTTCAGGTTAAATGCGCGCGAATTGTTTTTGGCCAGCAAAAACTTTGCCATTTAACTTTTGTGTAACTAACTCGAGAAGACAGCCAAATATTTAAAAGCAAATAAAATTGCAGTGCTCTGTAGACGAAATGTGACTAAAATGGGTAGATTAGTTGTTGTATTAGTAGAATGTAATATATATTGTGGAAAGGCTCCTTAGTTTCCATGATTAAAAGTTGGTAAATTTTAGATGAAGGGCTAAACTATGGTTATATGGGTATCTAACACGGCTTTAAAGGTACGATAGATACTTTGAGAAGCATTGCCGTATCTATAGCTTCTCTGGAAGAGCTCTTGATGATAACAGTTTGAGAAAAATTGGCTTAGCTTCACAGTTTTGCATTCACAGCAGGAAATAGTCTAGCCCAGACTTTCTTTTAGCTCTAGTTAAAGTACAGGGTATGCCAACAGTCGTTTATATACATACTAACTAAATAGTTTTCTGTTGCTTATTGTACCTTTCTCTCTCTATCCTCTATTCTCACTCTCCCTCTCTCCTGCTCCCCCTCTACCACTTGTATTTCAATACTCTTTTTGCTGATACAGCCACCTTTAAAGTTGAGCATTCAGCATTAATGAGAGCAAACGTGTAGAACTGTTGCATTTCTAGGAGAGGACATGGACAGCACGTGGGCCTGGACCTATGTAGACTTGGGCCTGGTGCTACCTGTCGCCTTTTGTCGCCTGTCAACTGGTTTGCTATCCCTAAACGCAACTAACGAGCACATTTTTGTCAGCTTAGACCAGCTGCCTTTCTCTCTCACTCTGCCACTCCCTCCCTCTCTCGCTCTCTCTGTATTTCTCTCAGAGCTGCTCGGAAATTAGCAACATTTTATGCTAACCTTTTTATGCAAATTACTAATACCTCGCCCGCTCTACCTCACCCTCTCTCTCTCTCTTTCTCTGTCCCTCTTTCTCCCTTGCTCTCGCTCTGTTGGGCTGCGACACATTTGCGGTAAGCTGTGAGCAAACACTTGAATGCTCTGGCATAAGCAGAACCTAGTCCACAGCTCCACAACTTGCTTTCAGGCTGAGAAAAAGCATGTGGCATGCGGCATGTGGCATACGGCATGCATGTCATGTGGGCTAGCAACACTTTGTCTTCTTTCTAATCAGTCTATTTGCTTAGGAGCTCCATACAAATGAGCCTCTTTTTCGCATGGGTCAAACATTTAATTAGGGAGCGCACAAAAGCTCCTTTTTTACAAAATTAATTTTCTATGAAAAGCGCAAAAGCTCTGTCGTTGCTCTATAAAGAGAACTTAACCCTTAATTTAACCCTACTTCAAATACATTCCATTATAAACGGTTTCCCGTTGCGAAATGTCTGAAACAATTTATTTACTTTTCATTATTTTTGTTTTTCTATTTCAGTTCTTTACATGTATATTTTTGTGTGTCTATATGTATGTGTGTGTGCGTGCATATCTGCTCTTATACCTATCTCTCTCTCTCTCTCTCTCTCTCTCTCTGTTTTAATCTTTCGCTTAGTTTGCTTCTATCACATTTCATTCATTTCATACGAATTTGATTTGCACACAAATAAATTTTCATTTTAAAGGATTTTTATTATGGTTTATTTGGCGTTTGGCAGTTCTATAAAGAGGAGCTACGGCTCCCGGGCAATACCCTGTAGTGGTAAGTCATTGAGGCGTATGATGATATGAGATGTGTTTATTTTTCTATGATTAGCATATGCATGAAGCGAACTTCAAAGAACAACAACAATCACTTGGAAAGTTAAACGTGTAGCTGAAAGATACCCTGTAATTTGCAAAGATGTCTTTCTGAATTTTAACTACTAGAAACTCCCAGTTAGATCATCTGCTAGTCAGGCACTCCCCGCTAAAGCACTCTCACTTGTTTTTTCTTCAGCCTTTGGGTAAATATAGAAATTTGCATGGAGCCAAATACCAGAAGCGAGCTGCCAGCAAACTTTTGCCCAGCAACAGCAGCTCGGCTGACCAACAATTTATTACAATTACGTCAAAATTCATTTGAAAACGCGGCCTGCAACAGTAGAGAGTAAAAAAGAGATAGAGGGAGAGCGGGAGAACGGGAATGTTGGGAAGAGTAGGTTAGGGGGCGTGGCAGCTGGTCATAAATTGGTAGCTGCAATGCGGCTGATAAAGCGTGAGTCCAGCCTCGGAAAAAGCATGAAAAACAGAATTAGAGATACGAAATGCAGCTGTAGACGAGGCAGGGAAAAACTTACACAATTGAAGAGCCCACAGATTGCTGGTCAGGCTGGAAGAGGCAGTGGAAGGAGCAGTCAGGCAGTGAGGCAGCTGGGGCATGCTTTATGGGTCAAATGCAAATGGGTCAGAGAAGGCCTTTGGAAAAGAGAGCGGGACGGAAGCAACAGCAAAAATAGCATAAATCAAAGTGAAAGTTTAGCAACGGAAAGTGAAAATAATTTAAATAAATGAATTAGTGAAAAAGAGCGAGAGAAAGAAAAATAAAAAGAAAGAGCGAGAGAGAGAGAGAAATGAGTATATGAATATTCAGTACAATAGAGAGACAGTAGATAGAGATAGGTAGATAGAGACAGATACGAAATTGAAGAGAGAGGAAGAACGATAAGGACGGAATGGAGGAGAGAGAGAAAGAGAGATACAAAAATAGAATAGAGTGAGGAAAAGAGAGAGAAGAGAAGAAGGACGAGTGAATCAAGAAAGAGAGATGCAAATTGAAAGTACTGTTGACAGACAGCAAGAAAGAGTAAACGATGACAAATTTGATGGAGGAGGGGAGAAAGTTATATATAGAGAATAAATATAATTTGATAGAATAAGAGAGAGAGAGAGAGAGTGCAATGCATATTAATATCTCCATATATAAGCAGGCATACAGAAAAAGAGATATGGAGAGTGAGTGAAAGAGAGAGGAGGGAGGGAGAGAGGGACAGAGTTGAAGTGTCGTAATAAACACTTGCAAATTGACGTGTTTATGCGACGCGCTCTCAAAGACGTGCCTAAGCCAATTCGATTATTTAGTGATTTTCCTGTGAAAGCCAGCTTTGCTAAATAGGAAATAGAGAATTGGATAGGAAGGGGTGCTTCAGCGTCCAGCTGGCTTATATACATGCCATACACACACAAACACACACAAGCTGGCGCATAATAAAACAAGATTTATTTAGTTGCCCGGCATTAACTGTTGCCCTTTATAAGCAGCTCAGCTGTATCGCATCTGCGGATGAGTGTGTCCATGTGTCCATGTGTGTGTGTTTGTTTGCCCAAGTGTGTGTGAACTCTAGCCCCAAAGCAAGGCGAGAGACCAGTCGCGTCTACACACACACACACACACACACGCATAAAAACGGAGAATGAGTTTTCTTTTCATTAAAAGCGGATTTACGCAGTGTAAAGGAGCAAAAGCGAGAGAGAGAGAGAGAGAGAGAGAGGGGCTGTGGGGAATGAGAGATTGTAGCTGTGGCAGCTTATTGTACAATAAACACGCACACGCACACACACATACACATACACACACTTATACAGAAATCTGCTGCGCTGAGTCAGCTTGTAGAAATTTTCCTTTGCGTTGCTTTTCTTTTCATCATTTTCATCTTTTTTTCTTGTGCTGTTCTTCCCACTTTTTACACAACCAAACTTTGCCTTTCATCGCCACTAACGAGTGTCACACACATGTGTGTGGCTGGGTGTGTGTGTGTGTGAGTGTGTGTGTGTGTGCCGGTTCGAGACAACTGGTCAATGTTGTCACAGACAAGGAATGTCAACAAAAGATAAGCCATTCATTTTATTCATTCATTGCTGTCTATCCCTGTCTGCCCACTCGCACTCCCTCTCTCTCTCTCTCTCTCTCTCTATTTTTGTCTCCTTCTGGTTACATGCTAGCCAGTTAACTATTCCGTAATTTAAGTCCTGTTTGCTGTCACTTGAGACGAAAATAATCGACTTTATCGCGCTGATGCCTTGAACTGTCCCTTCGCTACACACAAACACACACACGCACACTCACACATATAGACTCTCCCTCTCCCTCTCTGTCTCGGTCGTTCTCTACGCTGTCGGCCCAAATCAAACAAAAATGGCTATCAAAGCGCGTCTCAAATTTCATTGGCAACAACACGAGACAAAATTTTTGTCGTCCTTTAAGGACAGCCAAGAAAATCCCGCATTCAATTTACGAGTGTGTTTGTGTGCATGTGTGTGTTGGCTAAGTAGTTAATGCTTAAGCACGCGTGTATGTGTGTGTGTGTGTGACAGCCAACAGCAAATAAATGAAAATACCTAGCGCTCTGCTAATTAGACCACAAACTTGTTGTTCAGCTTGTTATACCACGCACTTAATGGCATAATTGAGGCATATTGGTTTGGTGTGAAATGTTTATGTCATTCAATATGCTTTGATTATGCCTTCTATAATTTGTTGTAATTGATCGAAATATGAATATAATTGAAGTGTGTGCGTGATAGAAGGGACCATTAGCTTATGCCAGTCTTTCGATGCCATGAACCCTATGAAAATTGGTATTCCAGGCATAATGAATGACTTTGTGACCGGCAAAAGAGGGCGTGGCGTAGCCCATAGTGTAAGTATAGGTGTGTGTATGTATATACTAGATCGGTGTGAGCAGCCAAGTCTTTCCGCTTCGCATATAGCAGAAGGGAGAAGAAGGAGGAGTTAAAGAAGTAAACTTATAGCATGCGCTATCAAGTTTGTTTTAACTATTCGATACTTTTACCGTTTCTTCTAGTCGGTCATTCTCAAACGTAGTTTTCATATTCTATTAGTTCTATCTCTAAAGAAAATCCTCATTAATTATTTATTGATTCAACCTCAATCAATCATTGATTCAGATTTCTTAATAATATGCTAGCGTAATACTTACTTAGACATATTCCCTTGTCTCAATGAGTTGGGTGCATTCAAGGTAGAGTATTTTCTACTCGTTCACAGCTTGTATACACACTTTTTTTAAATTTAAGTTTCAAGTTTTTGCTGCTGCTCAAGATGAAATTGGAAAGCCAAGAAGCTATTGCTATCAGTTCTTATGTTACACATCGTTGTACAGCTGCTGCTGCTGCTGCCACACAAACACTGGATACTCGTGTCCTAATGCTCATGTCCTATTGTGTGGCTCCCTTGCTGTTGTTGTTGTTGTTGGTACTGTTGTGGTTGCTGTTCTGCCAATGGCAATAGCGGCAAATGCATTTTTCAACAGTTACTGACCGACGGCTAACAAAAACCCGACTACAAACCAAGACACGCCACGCCTGCGGCAAACAGAGCAAAGATATCGCTCACGCTCTCAGTATATCCATACATGCACATATAGATAATATATGGTCGAATGTTTTCACGTGTGTGTCTCTGTGTGTGTGCGTGTGTGCTCCTTGCCCCTCTGTCGAGTCTCGGGCTTTGAAGTGCTATTTGAGTTGGGTATAAATGTAATTTAGAAGCTACAAGCGCTGCGACGCTTCATGAATTTTAAACAGCTGCCACACACACACACGTCCTAAAAAGTGGGCGTGGCCATTGTGCATTATTTTGTGTGATAAATGCAACACTTAATTGTAATTGTGTTAGCTGCCAAAGCTTCCGCTGAGAACTTTTTGGCCAGGAGTGGATCTTGGGCTGCTGCTGCTGCTGCTGCTCATTTGTTTATTTATGGCTTTGGCAACTGCGACAATCTGCGCCAATCAATTGCCAACCTTATTGTTGTGTGCGTGTGTGTGTGTGTGTGTGATGGTTCCTTTGATGTGCAACTGGCTGCTGCATGCCACAAGCTGTATTTACAGTGCAATGCCCTGCCCTGCTAAAGCCTGCCACAGGACTCTGTGGCCAAATGTCCTGGACAACGGTTTCGTTAAGTTCTCCTAGCGGATGACCTGTAGAAAAGTGTTGGAGAGAACAAGTGGGGTATGCTCGAGAGAAAGGGGTAAGAAAGATAGATGTACAACTGTGGCTCTCTCTCTTTCCCTCTATCTCCCTCTGTGTATATAGTTTACATAAAAAAAAAGGTTAACATTTCACAAAGTCACATTTGCTCTGTTAATGAAACAAATATTTATAAATGATGCAGCAAATACACTTTAAATATTTATAAATATTGTTCAGCTTACAGGATATCTACCAGCTGTGCACTCACTCGCCTCCACTCTCTACAGCTTTTCCACTTTTTTTTTTCGTCGTCTCGCTTTGCCCGCATTTTTCGCGTTTATTTATTGGACATGTTTTTATTGAATTCTTTGTGCGGCTGTGCCGACAGATGTGATATAAATATTTATGCGCCGGACGCAGAATATTGCCCGGGTCGAGACCTTTTGCTAGCCACCCACACACACACATACACTGCCTCTCCGCCCCCTCTGAGCTTAACTTATTTTAAATTGATTTCTCTTCCGTTCATTGTGCTGCGCGTGTGGCAACCATTTGGCTGTATCGAGCTTGTATTGAGCATTTATCTATCGTATATGCCCGAGGGACTCTTTTACACACACACACACACACACACACACACACATGGACAGACATAACAATGCTTACGCTTTGCGGCTGTTCCGCACTTAAATAATAATCAATTTTTCTTAAATTATTAAGTGAAATTCCAACTCAAATCGCAGCTAATTGTGGGCGTGTAGACAGTGGGAGAGCGGGGGAATAGGGTGGACCAAGTTCTTATGGGACAGCCAAGAGCTTATAACTTACAGCTTACAAAAGTTTTCTCATTTCTTTTGGGGCTTTGTCTCATTGTTATTTCTACATTATTTTGTGTTATCTGCTTATTATTGAGATGATGGGAAATTGAGGAAAATGCTGTTAAGTAACGTCAAAGTCTGTATGTCTGTGTGTGTGTGTGTGTGTGCGCTTGCAACATATGGCATTTGTCTGTGGCATAAATCAATTTTTGGCCGGTATGAATAAATGATGTACCTGCATAATTTTAATTGCAAAAATAGTTGTGTAAAAAGTGATTTTCGCCTGGCAGCAATAAATGTGAATTGCAAATGAAGATCCAACGAATAGTTATTTGGCTTTTGTTATTAAAAATTTAATTTTCATTTTTAAAGTTCAGTTGAAAGGAAGTGAAATTTAAGCTCTCTGAGCGCTCATTTAAGTGTGCAGCCCCAAGGTATGCAGCAAATTAAATGCTGCGTTGTCTAATTAAACGGCGCTCTGTGCTTAGTGCGAACAACAACCATTTCTCTTGTTAAGTGCAGCAAGCAGCTCAATTCAAATGGTTGCATTGCACCTTGGCATGCAGCACATTAGATAATGTTCTTAAATGGCGCAGTCTGAAGCGAAAATTGTGTTGATTTAATGATTTAAAAATGCGGCTCACAAAGATATTTTTATATGTGTGATCAGTTAGCTTAAGACAACAACCTCAAGGGGACTTAAGCTGAACCGCTTCAATAAGCTTTGACAACAACCTATCAAGATCATTTATAGCACCCGTTTAGCTACGAAAACAACTTAGAGCTGGTTGATTTTGAACCGATTCACTAAGCTGTGGCAACAACCTGCCAATATCTTTTATAGCATCCGTTTAGCTGCGACAACAACCAAGAATGGACCAATTTAAAACCGCTTCACTAAGCTGTGACAACAACCACGCCGAGATCATTTATAGCATTCGTATCGTCTATGACAACAGCCAAGAGTGGGCCGATTTGAACCGCTTCACTAAGCTGTGACAACAACCATGCCGAAATCGATTTTATTAAATTATGAACTTATACATAATTTCATAAACTCTACAACTGAACTCATGATCACGTTTAGCAAAGTTTACAACCACAGCGAGTGGTTTAGTTATCAATTTTCATCTTGCGCTCGAAAGTATGCCGCGAAACACAAACACAAGAGGCGCTGTTAAACGCCCACTGTTAACGCGCTTAGCAGCGCCTCGATTTAAAAACTTTTTCTGCTGCCACAAAGCGAATGAAAAATACGAAATAAAAAATATTTATGCAAATGTAATTCGCAATTACAACTATACACACACACAAATAGAGAGAGAGAGAGATGAAGAGGGAGAGCGCGCGACACAACAAAAACATAAATTGTTGTGTTATTTATAACTAAAATGCTGCCAGATCAACTTTTAATGAGTTCCATTTTTTTGTTGTTCGTTTCAAGAGAAACAAAAATTTAATTTGCACTCGGGCACATTTTGTGTATTTAATAGCATTTACTGCTGCTGCTGTTGCTGTTGCTGCTCCAGCTGCTGCTGTCAATGTCCTGGCCACGCCTTGTGTGACCCTTCAACCACGCCCCGCTGCCCACTGCCTACCGCCCGCCGCCTCGCCCCTGCCTTTCGTGAAACTTTGTGCGCTGTGAATGCGGTTTGAAAATTATTTTGTAATATTACAAGCGATGCGCTCAGCTGGAAATTGTTCAACATACAACATTCCATAACTCACACACACACACCCTCTTAGTGTCTATGTGTGGGTGTGTGTGTGGGCGGCTACTTTATGCCATTAGCCACAACGGCGGTTGCGAAAGTTGAAGCTGGGGGCAAAGCCTTCACGCAGGTAATAATCGGATGTAACTAATTGAATAAAGCGACGCACAGGACAACACGAACACACAGAGACACACTCACACACACACACTCACACACACACAGGCATGCACATGCACTCGACTCGCTGCGCATTAGCCAAATCCGCCAAGTGGCAGCCGACGCAGTTGTTGTTGCCTGCCCCCAGGGGGCAACGTTTGGGGCATTGTAACTAAGAGCGCGACCGCTGCTCGCATATCCCTTGGGATAATTTTGTATCCTGCTGCAGCAGGATATGGCTTAATGGTCGCAGCTATTTAAATTTTCATTTTCATTTTGATGCCTCGCCCATAACAGAGCCAAAGCTCAATTTAAAGGCGTGCGTTTCTCGTGCAATTGAGCGCACAGACTCTTCTATGCGATTCTCATGCAACTCATTGGTTGAACTTAATGGCATGCGCCCTAGTATGCGTTTTATATATGTACATGTATTCATATCTTTGGTAAGCTTAGAGCTGAGCTCAACTCATTGAGGCCATGGGCTCTTCTATGCACTTCTCATTCAATGCTATGCTCAATATGAATGCGAACTCTTCATTGCAATTCTCATTAATATCAATGCTCACTAACTCTTCAAGACGCTTCTCATTGGTGTCTTAAAGTTTAGCTTTTCCATGCGCTTCTCATTCAATTCACTTCCTCGTTTATTTTCATTAGGCGACAGTTTTTTTTTTTCCTATTTTTACTTGCCCTAATCCTGCTGGCTTTTAGCAAATCACGTAGTTCAAACCAATACAATAAAAAAAGGTACAAGCAAACAGTCAGCGAGGTTCCGGTTTCATCTTACCTGTCTCCAAGCCCCATCTCTAACCTCAAAGTGTCGTCTAATTGCAATTGTTACACTCTCTCTCTCTCTCTCTGTCTCTCTCTGTGTCCGTCTTTTAGGGTATTTGGGATGATTAATGGGTCTAGGGCAGCGCGCTACAATTGTTATTTATTTGCCATATCATATAGATGAGAGTCGAGGCTGTAAAAGCCGCTGTTAATGCCCTCATTGATTGATTTGTTGTTTGACATTTGTTGGTTAATTGTTAACTTGAATGATTGGCCAAGATTTTCCGGCACAGCATTAGGCGATTGCCATGCTGACTAGACGAACAGGAAGTTTTAGTGTAACAAATACTCAATTTAATTGGCACGTAGAGAGGGGTAGAGAGAGTGAATAGTAAAGGGCGTAATTGGAGCGAGGAAAATCTAATCCTTAACTAGCAGTTACTAAATATAAAAACAGCTCATTAAAAGCTCTTGCTTAGCTAATAACAAGCTGGTTTTCTAAGCAAGGCTTTTGGTTAAAATGAGGCACAGATTTAAATTTCAGTGTAAAGCTCATTACGAAAGTTCGCTGAAACTGAAGTTGATTGAAAGCTCTATTCATGTGCTTTAAGCTTAAGCTCTAGCTGCAGCTGGTGTCATTGCAGCACAAGCTGCACAGCTCATCTGCTATAACCTATTCAAAAGCTCATTAAAAGCTATTTCCAGCTTCATTAAGCTCCCATTTCAGCCTTGACTTTCAGCTGCTGTCACTGCATAGGCATAAACATACGCAGCGCAGCGTAGCTTAGCTCAGCTCAGCTGGGCTTTTGGCCTTAAGCCTATTTAAATGTTAATGTGGTCGGCCCTAAAATCAAATCAAGTTCAACTAAGTAGAACATCTGAAGGCTGTCCAGGCTGTCCATGGTTCGACTTAATGCAGCAGCTTTACGGCTCAATAGGCCGTCTAATTATCTACGTTGGACATGGATGAAAGCTTAAATAGCAACAGCAGCAGCGGCATCAGTTGCCTATCTGTTGGAGATGCTATAGATACACATTGAAGATGAACTGGCAAAAATGAGTAAACGAATTTAACGCTTGATTTGTCAGCTGAATTGTGAGCTCTATCTCTCTACCCCTCTCTCGCTCACTCTCTTTCTCTCTGGCTGCTTGCATATGCCCTTTGAGCCGCAGCCAATTTGCAAAATATTTTTAAAAAATATTTATAAATATATTTTTATATATGTATTTTCATATTGGATATATATTTACATTTTATTATTGATAAATTTATTTTCATAAATTTCTCGCCTTTTGACACATTTTTTAATATGCATGAAATGTGGGCAGAAAGCTGCGGCAATAAAAGCGAAAAAAGATACAAAAAAAAAAAAAACTGTCAACTGCCAGCATTTCGAGCTGTCTCTGCCCCATGTTGCACGTTGCACGTTGAGCGTTGCGCGTTGAGCGTTGCAGCGCTTATCGCGGACAACACATTGTTGTTGTCACTTTTCAGTTTGACAAATTTTTAATGAAGTTTCATTTTTGCTACCCAAAGTGTCAAATTAAAATAATCAGAACATGACAGCTACCGGCAGGCGGAGCCACGCCCCACAACAAAAATAACACAACCAAAAATTGTAAGAAGTGGCCGAAGTCCGTTGAGAGTCGCAGGCGAATTGTATTTAAGAAGTTGGTTTCATTAGTGCGAATTTTCGGCGCATTTCTTTGCAACTTATTTTTCATGCGCTTCATTTAAGCGACAAATCCGATTAGGCCCGGCTCGACTTGCGGGCATCGGCATACCCCTCAGCCCAAGGTCCGTTGGCTTAGGGTAGCTTTGCCGGCCTAAAAAAAAAAACCAAATAAATTGAAAATGAAATCAAATGTGAACCGCGACATGAACATTAGGCGGCCAGCGACTAAGCATTCAATGTCAACCCAAACAAAGCCGAGCTGGAAGAGAAGCGCTGCAGAAAACTTGTTCTCAGGCAGCGAGCAGCAGAGAGAAGCGAGCGAGAAGCCAAATGAAATATTGGCAAATAGACAGCAGCAGCGCATCTCAATGTGTTTACCCTACTCAAGCGAAAGAAAAAGGTTTACTTCAAAACTCCCACACCTTGGCCCGGCTGTCTGCCGCTCGCTCTCCCTCTCTCACTCACTCTTTCTCTCACTCTCATAGCGGAAATTTGAGATTTATGAATTCCCGGAATGATTTTCGCAAACATTTCACAAATTATATTCGTCTATATGCATTTTATGTGAGGGGCAGTTTACAAATTAGCAGCGATTTCATTTGAGATTGGGAATTGCTTGCTAGTTAGAGAGTGGGAAAGAGAGAGAGAGAGCGAGATAGTGAAAGAGAGAAAGAGAGAGAGAGAGAGAGGGAGTAAAGTCTTAGAGTGAAAGATAAGAGTAAAGTCAATTTATATTAAATTTTAGCATTAACTTTCATTTATTACAAATGATTACCATAAATTTAAATATAAAATATAATTTAATTAATTGTTAAATTTATTATGAGTAACTTTTTAAAGTCTATTTTCCTTTAATGAATTTCTCTAGTTTCGATTCGTTTTTATATACTTCAAACTTCTTTTTGAAACTTTAATTTATTGGCAATAAATAAATACAAAAATAAATTGTTAAATTATTATGAATTGCTTTTCAAAGTTTATTTTCCTTTAATGAATTTCTCTAGTTTAAATTCGTTTTTATATATTTTTAACTGCATTTTAATTTAGTTAACTTGAGTGAAGCTTATAGGTTTTCTCTGACTTTGATTTTTTTATGAACTTTACAAAACTTTATACCTTTCACTATTGTAATAGAATATTTTTTTATCTGTTAGCTGTATTTGTATTATTTCAATATGATATATGTTCCTATATATAGAGGACTCTAGTCAAAATTCTTTTACCATATACTAAGTAGTAAATAGTAGATGTACTAAATTATATAGACAACTTTCAGAAGTATATAAAAAGTATAGTATAAATATCTAACATAAAACTGCAGCTGCTAGAAGTATATAGTACATACTATACTATATATATATCTGATATACATATCTCTAGCTACAAGTTACAAGATCTCGTTTTTGAAGCATTTGCCACTCTTAAATTCTCGCACAAGTATCGCGTTTTGTGTTTAACTTTTGTTGCGGTTGCCTTTGCCGTTGCTGTTGCCGTTGCAGTTTGTGGCATGGCTAGCCGCAAGCAACATGAACCCACAACCCCTGCAGCTGCTAGCCATGCCGCAGCATTGTGGCACAGCATTGCTTAAGCACCACCCAAAAAGCCACCTTTTGCAGCTTTTTAACTATGGCTATGAAAGTCGAAGATAAACAAATGTTGCATGCATCATGTTTGGTTATTTAATACAGCGCATTGGCTGCAGCTGGGCAAACACCTGGCAACCGGCAACCGGCGAGCGGCAACTGGCGTTAGTTGGGTGGTGAAGGCGGTGCCACAATGTGGCAACTGTTGCAGCAACTCTCCAACTCCACCTCCACCTCCAGCTCCACCGCCACCAATTCGAATGGCCCTACAAATTGCTTCCTCATTGGCCACCAATTAAAAGTAATGAAAAGTTGTGCGGGCCATGCAAAAAGTTGGCTTTGCCTCCTCCTGCCACCTGCCACCTGCCAGTAGCCAGTTGCCACTCACATGTGCAGCAGTTGCTGGTGTTCTGCCAATGTTGGATTTGTCGGATGTGGTGCTGCATTCAAGTCCAACAACGGTAATTATGCAAATTGCAAATGGAGCGAAAGCAACTGCAGCAACAGCAACAGCAGCAGCAGCAGCAACATCAGACGTTGCATCAACTTGGTTAAGGCACTGCCCTAACAGCTCCAGCACCAGCTCCAGCTCCAGCTCCACCTCCAGCCATGCTCTGCTCCATTTCCATGGCAGAATCGTAGGCAACCGCAAGTGTTGCCAGTAGGAAATCAAATTAGCGCGCCACGTCGCACAGCCAGCACAGCAACAATGGCCAGCCAGCAAGCCAGATGCAGGCCGGACTCGACTGGACACTGAGAGGCGACTCTAGCCGCTGCACAGTTTGCATGCTACTCGTTCATGCCACACGCATGCTACGTACTGCTCTGGCCCCGTACTTGATTATGAGTTGTAAACTGGCCAAAGAACCAAACGAGAAAGCGACTAAGAAGCAAGTAAATTGTGGTCTACTTGAGCGAGTATGGACTACTAGATATCCTGTAATCGATGAAAGTCGATATTCTCACATGCAAATTTAGCTAAAAATAAACAATTTCTTTCATGTATATAATCCTTTATGCAATTTAGACGTATACTAACTATCGATAATTATCGATGCTCACCTGTTATCTATTCTATACGTGATATAATATGAAATCAATAAGCAATTTTATGGTTCTAACTGTAATAGCTGTAAAAATACTAATAAAATCAATAAAAACAATCGATAGTTATCGATATCGAGCAGTAATCGATTAAGTGCAAATCTTAGTATGATATCAATAGTAAACAGCTAAAATCTAACTTATATAACAAACAGATAGCTAAACGAATAATCGATATTTATCTATGCTAACCAGTTATCGATATATTATTTTACCATGTTCACGTAAATACATATTACTGCCTATATTCCCTTTTATTCAATTGCTCAACTCGCTGGGTATTTCAAACCGAACTTGAATAAGTTACTGCTGTTTGCCACAAATCGATTGGCATTCTAGAAAGGGGCTCAAGTACATGGTGAGAGCGAGGGGTGGGAAGGGGGGAGATAGTGGTGTCAAGAAGTGGGTTAAGGTGGGAAAGGGGGCTGCTACTGCAACGTGTGACTAATTGACATTGACGACTTTTTGCCATTTGGACCGGGCTGAGCCACAATTCGCATTTGGCCATTCGCATTCCCCAACATCTGTGGGCCATAAACTTGAACTCGTTTTAGCCGCTTCTCTTAGCCATAATAAACTGCCAACTGCAAACTGCAACTGCGACCGCGGCAGCTAGGCAAAGTTTTATGAGCCGCAGTTGCTGTGCCGCGGTTGGCGCTGCCGCCGCCTGTGGCCCGTTGTTAAATAGCGGAAATGGACTTGGACTCGAAAAGAAGAAAAAAAGCATTAGAATCTAAAGCCGCCAGCTGTGGGCAGCGTTTGCCTATTGAGGTGTTGAAAATGGTCAGCACTTGGAGCACACTGCCGCCGCCTCTGCCTCTACCTCTGCCTCTGCCTCAGCCTCTGCTGTTTACACCTCGGGCCTACCTGGCCGCCCTGTCAGTTCGCTGTGCGGTCTCTGACAGCCCGGCTAATTGCAAAGAGCCATAAAAATGCGCGACATGTTTGACTTTTAGGCATGGTCAATTGTTTGGTGAGTGTAGGAGAGAGAGAGAGAGAGAGGAAGAGGAAGAGAAAGAGAAATGAAAGTATATAAATTAGAACAGAAAAATATTGCAAAATAATATATGTAAAATTATCTATGAAGAGAAAGAGAGATATTAAGAAGTAGATTGAGAGAGATGCAGGAAATAAGAAGTAGAGACAAGGGGCAAACCTAAAGCTTAATTGAAATCAACTAGAGGTATAGAGGGAGATAGAAAAATAGAGGACCACAAAGAGAAAGAAATGTAACTAGATGTATCCCTATATATCAAGTAATCTATATTATCACATCCTCTTTGGTCTTTGTTCCTCTTCAGCTTTTTGCTGAGCACAGCAGCAGCTCATTTACATGGACTTGGCGTTTAGTTCTCCTCTCCCACTTTAGCCCACGCTACTTGGAAAGTTTACCCAAGAGTCTATTATCATATTAAAATTATAAATGTCAGCACAGCGTTTAATATGCTTAGAGCCGAGACTCAACAGCGTTTACCTTAATCTGCATCCCCTTCACCCTTCAGCTTCATTACCCTCCCCTCGCCTGCTCAGCTGCAGCTCTTTTCTTAATTTTTTTTTTTTTTTTTGGCACACTTGTTGCACTCGCCCCACTTCACCACGTCTAATGTATGACAAACTTGTCAGCCAATGCCCTCGCGCTACCCTCTTTCTAATATATGACACAGCTTGTCTGCAATTTTCTAACAACGCTGTCTCTTCCTCTCCAATGTCTCTCCCTCTCTCTCCCTCTCTCTCTCTTTTGCTTTCATTCTGTTCTCGATTGTGCGCCTCGAGTATCGCGAGCTTAATTGGCATCAAATTGCTTGCATATTTCAAACAACGAAAACAAAAACAAAAAAGACAAAAAGGAACAGCGAGCAAAGACACATCAATACAATGGGCCAATTCTCTAGATGTTTCCGCTACGCTCTCCACCCTTCCCTATCTTCCTGCTATCAGCTCTTCTCCAGTCTCGAGCATTTTTCAAAGTCCAATGCGCGTTAACAAAAATCCTTTTGAACATGTCTGTGCTCCTAATCAAAATTCCAAAAGTCATGAGTTCGGCGCAAGGCAAAACCCTTGGCCCCTCGCATCTTCCCTCTCACTCTCGCTCTCGCTCTCTGGGCTCCCTCTTAATGACTACTGCATGAAATTCTTAAGCCAAGTTTTTGGCTCACAAACAACGCGCGCCGACTACCAGAAAAGGGGATAAAAAGGAGACGAAATGGATTTCTTTAATTTATAATTTATTGATCTTACCGCAACAGTTGTTGTTGTTGTTGCTGTTCTTGTCATTGTTGGTGCCGTTGTTGTTGTTGTTGTTGTTGCTGTTGTGCACAACACAATTGCTCATTAGCTGTGCATGCATTAATCAAAGTGCTGCCCCGTGTTGCCTGCCATGCCACTCGCTGCGGCGAGCCTGCCTCAAGGTCAGCAGCGCGTCCAATTAACGCCCCCGCCCGCCAAATTGCAAACTGTTGCAAGCTCTCAAGCAACTAATTATCAACACATTTGATAAGCCGTCGAGATTTGGCAACGGAAGTGGCCCCACCTACGGTGCTTTTCGCCCTCCTTGCCACACCTCTAACACAGAAGCAGAGCAAAACAGCTTTAAGTGCTCCAATTAAGTGTGTTTGAGTAAGAGATACCCTGTAAATGCTTAAATTTGAATAATTCTACAAAAATTCAATTTGTAGAATAAAAATCGATAGTTATCGATTTTCATTAATGCTTATGTTTGAGGCAAATTTGATGAAACATTTATAAAAGTAAAGCATAGCCCAAATGTCCTTTATTGGCATATACAATTTGACAACAAATCGATATTTATAATATAATTATCGATAGCTATCGATTACAACTACGTGATGAGTAAGTTCTGAGCAGTAAGCCAAAAAGACATATTTACAGTTAATGTGTTCTACTCTCTTTCGCCCTCATATACCCACTCAACTCTTTTCAGTGCGTACAGGGTATTGTAAAAAACCAATTTCAGTTTCGCATCAAACTGCGCAACGCCCCCAACAACGCCCCAAAGCAACTACCGACCAAGTGGCTCAGCGTTCAGTTACAGCTCTCTGTCTTTCTCTCTCTCTCTCTTTCTCGCTCTCTTTCTCTTTCTCTGTGCCCTGCCACTTCAACTGCAGTCGCGGACTCAGCCTTGGGTCCATTTCACAACTGTTTGGTGCGCCTTTTGCTGCGTATCTGCGTAGCTGCAACTGCAACGCAACAAAAAGTGATTAATTTTTGATATTGTTTAAGCGATAAAAACGGAGAGAGAGAAGCAGAGCGAAGACGAGAGAGGTAAAGGGAAATAGCCCAGAGGCTGAGCAGAGATGTAGACTGTGTGTCCAGAGCAAACCTTTCACATGCCTCGACTGCAGGTGCCGACCGAAGTCTGGCGCATTGTAGGTAGACAAAGAGGGGGGAGACAGGAAAGGCAGGATGAGACCTGAAACAGGATACGAAGTGGCCCAGAGAATTGAGAGACTCGATTGCTCGAGCCAAAACTCCCAACTCGTCGCGTCTCGTTTGCTCGTCTGTCTGCCAGCTATCAATCAGCTTTTGACATTTTTAACCGGAATTTCTTGAAAATTTATTCGATTTTAAATTAAAAAAATATATATATAAAAAAAGAGTAGAGAACAGAAGAGAAGAAGAGTGCAGAAGAGAAGTTCATATAGAGAAATGAACGGAATTCTGATCCTGTGTGAGGGGCGCCTAAGACTTGAGTTAAAAGTAATTTCTGGAATTTACATAAAAATTGTTTAACGAGCTATTCTCTCCGTATTGTTGTTGTTGTTGTCAGTTTATTACTCAATGACGACAAAAACAAAACAAATCAAATCAAAGTAAAATTAAGAGAATTTAAATGGCAATTTAATGAACTTCCAAATCCACGAAATGAATAAACAAATCCCTAAAAATACAGAAAAAAATATAAAGAAGAATTCAAAAAACCTCTCGAAAAACCCATCAAAATTCATTTGCACTTCACAGCCAACTGTCAGGGAGCGAAAGAGAGGGAAATGAAGAGGAAAAGAGGAAAAGAGAGGGTAGAGCTGAAGAGTGAAACATTTTGAAGGCATTTTAAGCTGCTTAAAACATCAGATGATTGCGGCTGATTAATCAGAGTGCGAGCATTTAAGCTGCCAAAGCGAGCGAGCGAGTGAGAAAGAGAGAGGGCATGATGGAGATGAAGAGATGGATGTTAAAGAGTAAGCGAGACAGCTGTTAGTTGGCTTGCGTGTTTATTTCGCCCATAAAAGTGTCATTTATCAATTTTGGGCGAACGCACGGAAAAATCTTGCTGCCTCTCTCACACTCCCACTCGCACTCTCCTTCTGTCTCTCCCTCTCTCTCTCTCTCTCTTGTTCGCCTGATAGATTTGGCTTAATTGGACGCCTTTTTTTAATGTTTTGACATCAATCAACAGACACTCATTGTCTTGATTTGTTGTTTTTGTCTGTCGTTTGCTGTTCGCTGGTTGCCTAGCATAGGGTATTTGAATTTCGTCACGAAATGTGAGACGCACTGAAGCAGATGGCTCTGATTGCAGAGGGTATAAATTAAGTGTTCTTTGTTGCCTGCAGCAGCCTGAGCAATTAAACTCCCTATTTTAATTTGTCTTTAAACACTTAGGTTTTTGATACATGAAACTTGATTAGACTTTAGTGTTTTGATTGAAATGTGCTTTAGCTATGTAGATGTATGCCTAAGAGGAATGGGTTACCTAAACGGAATAAACCAATTCCGTTATAGTTTTGATTTTTAGATTCAACTCTGATTATGTCCTAACACTCGGAATACTGTTTAGTTGACTTTACAGAAGCCCAGTATGATTTGCTGATCGTAGGTCCACTACTCGACTATATCGTATATCATTCTCTCCACATTTCCTATAGGGCATTTACTATTCATTCTCTATCTCTGTTTTGTCTCTAATGTTTTTCCCTTTGTTGTTCTTTGATTCGTTTTATGGTTGGAATTTAAATCGCGCTTTTTCATTTCCACACTTTCTATGAGGAACGCTTTTTACTGTTAGCTAACTCGGCCACTACTTGAGCATATTTTATTTCCAATTGGTATTGGTTGGCCACATGACAAGTGCGGCTGGGGTTAGACTGAAAAGAGGGAAGGGTCAGCGGGGAGACTAGAGGACCTAACCACAACACCATTAGTCGTGCAAATGGATTACTCTTCCTGTTGGGCAAACAGAACGCACACACACTCAGTCCGAGTGCGTGCGTGTGTGTGTGTGTGTGTGGGGACGATACAGCAACTGATACACACGACTCACAGGACATGGCAGCCTTTTCGATTTCGATTTTGTGTCCTAGACAAACGCATCGAATTCGTGTCAATATTTGCATTAATTCAGATCCACTCACGCACGCACAGAGGGAGAGAGAGAGAGAGATAGTTAACAGCTGGCAGTTGCCATAGGAGTGTGTGCGTGTGTCTGTGTGTGCATTGTGGTCACAGTCACGTTTCAGGCTTTTAACATCCAACCAATGTACAGACAAGCATCCCAAATGACTTTTATTAGTTAACTGACCCTAGGAAAAGTTTTACAGCTAGCGTTAAAAACCGCACAGAACACAGACAGTGGGCAGAGAAGCGAAGGAGTGGCAACAGAGTTGCAAAAACCATTTATCGCATATTATAACCAGCAATTGCTCAAATAGCTGTGACAAAGATACCCATGGATGGGGCATGAGTAGAAGTCGAGATGAGAATCGATTGGGCAGCCTAAATACTCATTGGCTAGACATTAGTAGACGTTAAGATGCCCATTGATTAGCTAGCAGAAGAAGCCTAGCCTAGATACTAAGGGACGTGAGTACAGCTCAACAATAGTAGTAGAAGCTAAAATACCCATTGATAAGACATACGATAGAAGCAGAAGGTACCAATTGATTAGATATTTTTCTCGGCTCTTAGCCTTTAAATATCTAATTAAGAAGGTTTTCTAATTTCATAGAATATATTTTCCATTTGGCTTCAGTTTAACTATTTAACATTTCCTTAAATAGGGTATCTTTTTTTTGCATGCCGCCCAAAGTGTAATTTAGCTTTTCCGGCTGCCAACTTTTTGGCTGGTTTGGGTCACAACTTTTTACCTTGTTGTGGTTGTTCAGAAGGTCCTTTAAATACGACCGACCCCGCCTCTGTCCCAATGTGCGCACTTTGCCCTCAGTTTAAACTTTTTTTTGCCACTTTTGGTCTTGCATAATTTTTCATTTAAATTTTTTCTTGTTTTAATTTATTTCAATTAGCAAACGAAATTGTGTTGCAAACTTGCTGCACGTTTGCTGGCAGTTGGAGAAGACCCCCAGCCTAACCCCAACTCTCACCCCTTTTATGTAGTCAGACACAAATATTACGCATACGACGCGTTGTTCTCTCTCACTCTCTCTCTCTCTGTCTCTCGCCCCCTGCGCATTGTAGTTAGTTGTTCAGCTGCTGTTGTTATTTTTGCTTGATTTTATGGCGCGTGACAATTGTCCAGAGCATCCACTTCACTTCAGCTCGCCGCTGCCCCGCTCGCATTTTATTGTGCTGCAATTGCATTTAAATTTTGCCAACGCATTTTTTAATTAACGTTCAGCGGGCAACGCTTACAACTGGCTTGCGCTTGTGTTGCTGCTGAATGCCTTTTGTGTTTTTGTGCCACATGCCACATGTTAGCAACCCCGCCCACCCCCCACCCCGGCCTCAACCCTTTGTCAGCTATTTAAAATGCATTGTGCCCATTGGCTTTTGTCATTGGCACACGTAAATCCATTGAAGCATGAAAAACGACAGAAAAACTATGAGCCGATAGCTAATGCCCGATAGCTGACGGAGCTGACAGAGCTGAAACTCTGCGGACTGTGAGGGACAGCTCTCGAGATATTTTTGAATATTTGTGCAAAACATGAGGAGAGAACTTTTTATGACTGGTTAAGCCTTGCCACAACAATTTGTTTGGACAGTAATCGAAATGGGAAAGGGGTTGGGGCATCTCTTCTGCAGAGTTGGCAAAAATTTGTATTTTGCATATTGCAAGCACAATTTGGCTGGCATTCAGGTAAACACTGGAGCAGCAGCACTAGGAAAAGTAGCTGCAAGTGTGGCAAACGTCCGACAGCTCTTCACAGAGATAGAGATGGAGACAGACAAAGAGAGAGAGAGGGAGAGAGAGAGAGTGAGAGAGAATAGAACTTCAAATTGGAAGCCTTTGTTTGTCCAGGCTCTGTCTAAATATTGCGGCACAGGCATGACGCATGCAAAACTCAAGCGGCAGATCAAAAAACACCCCAAACAATGGCCACTACACTAAAGAGCTAAAAAATAAATCATAAAGTATTTCAGCAAAAAGTGTGCAGAAGAGACAAGTGACAAAGGAGAAGAAGCAGAAGCAGAACAGAAGACGAAGCAGTTCTGTTGTGGAAGTTGAGCATTGAAAATAAAATGAAATGAAATGAAATATTTTATGCTCATAATAATGACACCAGCCATAAGCTGGGCCCAGCTAGCAGCATAACCATATAGCAAGCGCCAAAATGTTATAAAATGCTGTTGTATATGATTATGTCCGGAGGACCCCCTCCCCAAAGAAGAAATCCAGAAAAAGTATGTGTGAACGATGTTGATGGAAGTTTATGAACTACTAAGCAACATCTGCTGCTGCTGGTGGTGCTGCCGCGGCGGCCGATTCAAGTGGCCCGCCCGACCGACGAAACGCGACGTCTCTCGTAAAAAAGACATCAATTTCGACTTTGTTTGAAATGTAATATGGCTGGCGAGTTGTGACTAAGAGATACCCTTGATGACCTAAGCATGCGAGTGGCGGGGAGTTCGATATGAGCCGTGGGCGCGTCCCATTAAACAGATATCAATTTAGTCGTGATTTGAACTGCAGTTAATTGACTTGACTAAGAGATACTCTGTGTCCATTTATTGATAAAGATGTGATTGTAAATTGATGGGTTGAAATATATTTGTATATGATTCTCTTCTCTTCCTTTATCAACTCTTGTTATATCTTGTTTCCCTCCTCTACTCTCTTATCCTACACTCCTCTTTTTCTCTTCCCTGTCTGCTGTTTATTTGTTTATTTTGTATTCCTTACCTATACTTAGTCTTATCTTCTCTTTTCTTCTCTATAGTTGTTCTTCTTGTTTTTTATTTATAACTATTTACTTTTCTTATTTATTTATCCTATCTAACTCATAGCTCTTTTTTAGTTCCATCTTCTATGTATAGCTCTTACCCCATTGTCTAAAATTACAGGGTATATCATAATGCTATAAGAAGCGGCATCTAAAACTCCAAAAAACGAAGTCTTGAGTTCATTAACAAATTGATACAACAAAATGCTGTAATTATCGCGTAGAGCAGCGAAGGCCAAACAGAAGCAAGAAGCAGCATCAACAGCAGCAAGCGGAGTAGGAAATAAAGGAAGAGCAAAGGCAGAGGCAGTGGGAGCGGCAGAGGCAGCTTCTGAGGCGAGAGCTGAGACAGGGCCGTAGGCTGGGGCTGGGGCAGCTTAAGAGCAAACTTCACATAGCTCGAAGCTATTTTCAGCAGCGTTCAGCAATTAAACACTCGAACGCTCAAGCTGAAGAATTGTAGCTGGAGAGGATTTTGATGATGCTGCTGCGATGTTTTGAGCTCTGCTTTGTGTAGCTTCTGCCGAGTTTTTTTCTGTTGCTTTTTGCAGTTTTAGCAGCTTTTGCCATTATGGTTGATATAATTATAGGCGCTGGAATGCTGCTGTCCAAAGTGGGCGTCAAAGCTGACTCCGTCTCCAACTCCGACTCCGATTGGGAATGGGAATCGGATTGGAGAACTGGGATTTGTTCCACTCTGTGTAGTGCTTCAGCTGATATTTACCGAGTTAGTGTGTGTTGGTTGCGTAACGCCCACTGCGTGTGGCACTTGAAGCCTGGCCGAGTGGCCGAGTGGGTTCTAAAAGATGCAAACCTCGAGATAAACGCGCTACCTCACAATTTTCGAGTAGCCGTAGAAGAAACGGAGCAACTGTTCCAGGGAAACATGAAATGGCACTGCGGACACTTGAGCTTGAGCTACAGCAGATACGGAGCGATAGGAGTAGATAGATATGCATGAAGAAAACACAATGAATATGACATGAAATGGAACGTTGCTTCAAGCCTGGACAAATACAACAACAACAACAGCAACAAGAACAACAGCAACAATAAACAGTCTTGTAAAATGTTGTGCTAAAGCGCAAACAAATTCGTTGGAAAACAATAAATGCGGCACAACTGGCGCTGAAAGGTGAGCGAGTGTGTGCAAGTGTGCAAGTGTGTGTGTGAAGCTCAAGTGCGTGCCACAAACAACAACAACAACAGCAACAACCACATCAGCAGCAGCAGCAGCGAGAAGAAGAAGAAGAAGAGCAAAGGCAACGCCTGATTAATTTTAACTGATAAGCGCGTCATTTGCCTTTGTTTGCCTCCGTGATTGTTGTGCGAGTGTGTAGGCTGTTGCGCAGGCGCAAACATTTACCAGGTCATACACACCATACGCACACACACACACACACACACCTGGTCACATTCTTTATCTTTATCGCATGTTTTTCTCTTGTTTGTTTTATGTTGTTTTTTTTCGTGTTGTTGTTGATGAAACGTCGCAGCGCAGTTGCCGTCATCGGAGCCACGTTCAAGAAACAATTACAAACATAAAAGCAAACCATCAACGGACCCATCAGCTCCAGCCCCTGCCCCAAACTTGAGTGCCTGCCCCCGCCTCTCTATAGCTCTCTCTTTCACTCTCTCTCTCTCTCTCTCTCTCTCTCTCTCTCTCTCTCTCTCTCTCTCTCTCTCTGAGCCACGCCAAGTACCCACTGATAAGCATCGGTTAGCGGCTGCTTTTGTCTTCTCTTTAGTTTTTATTTTTTATTATTTTGTTGTTTTTTTTTTGGGACACGTCGCGCAAATTTCAGCGTAAATTTGTTGCGGCCGCACGTCCTAATCAAGTTGTAGAGCAGCAGTTGAACTGTTGCAGCAACCGCTTTAAAGCAAGTTACAGCTAATCGTTTGCCGCTATATAGAGAAAGTGAACCCATCGTCTTTATAGCGTAGTTTATATAGATTGAAGTTGTAGCTAATACTATTAATTTGTCTAATGCCAATTCAATTCAATTGTTCAATTACAGATGCATTTGGGTCTCCTGTTGCTTGCTCACAGCTCATAAGGTAAGTCAAGATTTGAATATCTTTTTAGCAATGATTCACTCAGACTAGTACCCAGGCTATCGCCCATTCTTCAGTTCTGTAAATCAATCAATTCGTTTGTCAATCGTTCAATTAAATTTTCAGTCAGTCTGTTAGTCAATTTGTGCTGTCTTTCAATTTGGAATTGAACAGGCAGTCAGTCAGTTAATCAGCAAGTCAGTCATCTAGTCATTCAATCAAGAAATCAATCATCTAGTCCTTCAATCTTCACACCAAACAGTAATTTCTTCAATCAATCAGTTAGTCAGTCGTATAATAATATATCAATAATTCATCCATCTTATCAGTAATGCATAATCAATCAATCAACCAATTTTTTAGGTAGTCAATCAATAAGATTGTCAACTGCTTGCCCCTCATAGATCTGCCTTATCCTGGCATAAAACTCGAATGCCCAATCTTTAAGCATTTCCCATTTGTACAGGGTATTCAAAAACCAGACTCAATCTTAATTGGTAACACTAGGAGGCAGCACACACACACACACACCAATGCAGAGATTGCGGGGCTGCTGCACATAAACATAATTTAGCAGCAGTTGCCACATAAACTGCAGCAGCAACCTTTAAGTTATGAGCCCGACGCGCAGCCAGCCGCGAGTTCATTTTGCAATTATAGACAAGCAACTAAAGTACCCCCTTCTCGCTCCACCTCGCTCTCTCTTTCTCTCGCTGCTGCTACCTGTGTGCCACCTGCCGCCCCTGTACGCTGTCTCCTTTTAGCTGCACCTGCTGTGGCAGCGCAGCGCAGCGCCTTGTCGATCGTTCGGCTGCACCACATAAATTGCTGTTGATGCTGCTCTGCTCTGTTGCTCTGCTCTGCTCTGCGCTGCTGCACTAATTTATGGCTTGCTGCTTGAACGATTGACTGACTGACAGACTGAGTGACTGACGAGCCAAGTTATTTGCCTGCCTGGTCTGCTGCTGCTGCTGCTGCTGCTGTTTCCATCAGAATTGCCATTTTGGGCTGGCCTGGCATTTCGCTGGCCGCCAAAATTGGTTGACAACGATGGCACGAAGCGGCGGACCAGCGATAAGTATCTTACAGATACTTTGGGCACGCATTGCCCGAGCGTGCATCTCTACAAGATGCTTATATCCATAGGCAGCCTTGCGTATAATTTGCGCCTTGCTGCCTGCTCTGCATACGAAATGAGCTGCAGATACTTTTGTATCTTACCCAGGCGCTTATGCAGCGGTAGCTACTTTTGTATCTCTGAACAGCTTATACAGCAACCTCTTTTCAAATCCTTTCAAACAACATTCAAACTCAATTAAATTTATGATTTTACATAAATAACTCGAGCTGTGCTGCAGTTGCAGCTGGCTGCGGCTCGACCGCAAATTAAATCCAAATTTTCAATGGGCTTCACAATTCAAACTTGAGATACTTTTTGGTGTAGGCGGCGTCGACGCTGACTGTGCGTGCGTATGTGTGCGTGTGCGTGTGTGTGCTACTGGTTTTTAAAGTCTATTTGTGGTTATTAAATTTGATGAATAACCTGGAAAATCAAACACAATGAAACCTCAAGAGCCAAATCAGAAAAGACGCTCGAAGTTCATTAAATTCTGTAAAAATATACATAAAATATGCAAAGGCGTGCCAGGGCCAAAGAGATTATCTAGATACAAAGCGAGACAGACGGACATGGAGTGAGGGAGAGCTAACTTTTAATATATGATAATTAATTCATTATCGATGCTGTGACGTGAGCAGACAGACAGACAGGCAGAGAGACAGCCAGCCAGCCAGCCACTCAGACAGCTTGCACAGAGATGGCCTGCAGGACAAGACTCTTGATAAGGATTTCACTTGCAATTAAAACGAACAAGACACAAAAATTGCTGGCCAAGTTGGCTGGCTAAGCCAGGCCAGGCCAGGCCAGGCCAGGCTAGGCTGGGTTCGGGCTAAGCCCAGGACCAGGTAGCCTTCATTGATTAAAGCGCGCCTCGACATGGACTAAAAACTGATTATCTGCATATAAGCGACTAAAAATCACAGCCAACACAACAACAGCAACAACAACAAAAAAAAGAGAAAAAATAATTGCCCAGAACTGTTTAACATATCAGAGCAAGAGATGAAGGCAGGCGAACTATAGTCGAGTGAGTCTTTTATAAAAATTCAACAACATGTCATTGGCAACGGCAACGGCAGCAACGTCGTGCCCCAGTGCTGCATAGCATCAGGCACCCTCTCCTCGGAGAGTCGCTGTCTGTCTCACAGTCAGTGTGCGCCTTCCTGTGCGACTTTGACTGCACAGGACATGGACGTGGACATGTCAATGTCTGTCTGTCTGTCTGTCCGACTGTCTGTCTGGTTGTCTGGCTGGCTGGCTGGCAATGGCCTGCCCCATGGAAACTCTCTGATCCATATCGTTAAAAGTTAACGCTTTAGCGGGCCTTAACATGGCTTTTAGCGTTAATTAACAACGAATTTTGTTTGGCTTTTCTTCATTTTGTATTTTTTTTGCTGCGAAATGCAAAATGCAACAGCAGCCAAACAAGTACACAGAATGTTAAGTGACAATCAGTTGATAAGCTGCCGCAACAGCAACAACAGGAACTGCAGTGGGCAACAGGCAAACACGATAAGCCAA
The DNA here is from genome assembly GCF_018153725.1 of Drosophila mojavensis. NCBI lineage: Eukaryota > Metazoa > Arthropoda > Insecta > Diptera > Drosophilidae > Drosophila > Drosophila mojavensis. The sequence goes on along the minus strand of NW_025318899.1, from coordinate 1,872,211 downwards.
AAAGTTACGTGAATATAACTGTGAATCGCACTGTAACACGTTACCAGTAGTCTAACAGTGAGAAGCGCAGCGAAAGGTGTCTAATGTTAAAGTTAACAGGGGTATTACAGTGGACAAAATATACTTAATTTTGAAATTAATTTACCAGAATAGATAAGTAGAGTATTTTATATAAAGGTAGAGAAGGGGAGAGAGAGATAGAGAGAGTTCCAGCTGTAATCGCACTTGATATAATATCAGCTATGTAACTATAGTGTTAATTAACATTAAAATAAGGCTCAGATTTGATTCTTTTTATGTTATTTGATCAGATTTTATTTAGGCAAACTAAAAATTAACAAAAATAGTTTAAACATTTCTTAGAGATTAGACTACAGATTACAAATACATTTGTTTTTATATATATCTATATACACGCACATCGCAGATAAGGCATATTCTGGAGACTGTCTTTAAGAGTTCAGAGAACCCTTAATTGATGTTATGAATATGATATGTCCATATCTGCGCACTAAACTCTAAACTCAACTTAAACATAGACTAGACCATTAATTGAACTAAGCTATTAGCTTCAATGGAAGAGTGTACGTAACGCTACAATATAAAGGAAGCACTTGGAAAGTGTTGAATTGCTGTAATTGCAGAGCTTAAGAGATAATAGTTAAAAACTTGAATAATCTATTTATCGATATATTTATGTATATATTTATATGCTTTTTTTGGAAGGCAAGTTCTTGATTAACTTATGAATCTCTAGGAAGCACAACTTTCGAGTTGAATTCGATATTTATATATATGTACAAAGAACCATCTGTTTATCATTTTAGCTGTTATCGATTGTTATCGATGTATCATTCATATTCGCTTACTTAAATATTAAATCACAGTGATGAGATTTTGTTTTTCTGCTTTCTCCTAATCTTTTTTCGACGTTTGCCAAACAACTTTGGGTTCAGAACCGATCGCAACGTCGGCAACAGCCAATGGGAGACACCCGATACATTTATCGATCTACGTTTTATCTGGGCGGGCAGAAGCTGAAGTAGGGAAAGAGTTGACAGTGCAGTGAATAGAAACGCTTTGGGTCCGTCTTCAGGTCGAAGCCATCCACTTTGATCACATTCCATTGATTCTTCATGTGGGCATAGCTGAAGGACACCTGATCCTGGAATGTATCGGAGCGTATAAGCTCCATGGGCTCCAAATGCGAGTGGAAATTATCGACAACAGTCAACGGCACCTTCAGCAAATGCTCTGCAAGAGAGAAAGGGAGAGAGACGAAAGATGGAAAAGAGTTAATATTACGCCTCAGGGATGGTCATTGAAGGCTTTGCAGCAACTTCACTCACCTATGATGAAGCCCATTGTGACGTCGTCTGGAAAGCGTATCTTGTCGCCGATGCTAATGAATTTGCCGCCACCTGCTATGGGCAGCATCTTCAGAGTCAGGGCTCGACTCAGGCAGAAGCCAGCGCCGCCTGTGGCAAACCAAAAGGTGATCTTCTTGTTGGTCGTCGTGTTCTTCTGCAAGATGAGAAGAGGTCGAAGAAGGCAAAAGTTAACGGAAGAACCAAATAAATGACCTCAGCAAAGGATAAACATAAATAATAATAACATATTTGACGTGTATTGTTGGTGAAGTGAAAAGCGGGTATATCAGGCTAGTGAGAGAGTAGAGGTAGAAAATAGACTATGGAGTGACTGTTGATAGCATTTTCTAGACACCGTTTGATGGCTGCTTTCCCACAGTTTTAGAGTCACAGAGCTAAGAACCCATACCAAGCCAATAGCTGCATTAGCTAAGTTTAGCTTTTAACTTTACAGCGTATAACGCAGTCGTTCATATGCCCTTAACTCACATTTTTGCCAAATTGTTGTTTTTAAAAATTAAGAAACTGACCAAAAAAAGCAAGCATAAAGAAATCCCCACTTGATTAATTGACCATGTAAATGGGACATGTGCGTTAAGGAAACTTAATACGCAGCCCAAAAGCCAAAACCCAAAAGCCCGAACCAAAACCGAAACTAAAACGAATATACGAAGATTTTTGACAGCAGCAGCAGCAGCAGCTCCTCCTGACCTAATGAAGCGTTAAGTTTTCAGTATTTTTTTTGTGGGCTTTCAATTAGTTTGTGGCAGGGATCAGGCTCGATTCGTCGATTCAACGATTCGTCGTGGCATGCGGCCCAGCCTACAATAAGAAGTCAGAGAGAGAGTGAGAGAAAAAAAAACACTGTTTGTTGCATGCAACAGCATTCATTACGGGATCAGCCGGCTACATATATTTCAAATGGATCGAAATGGGAACACAGATCGAGAGAGTCAGCCAGTCAGCCAGAGCAAGCAGCTAGCCAAAGCAGCCAGCGCTTGCGCTTGCGCTTGTCTGAGCCAGATCATATCGGTTATTAATGATAGCCTGCGCTGGCAGCTGGAAGCCAAATGGCGGCATAGACAAATGGCCACAGCCAGGCGCATAAATAATGCAGCCCGGAGAAAGGCGATCGCCGCTGCCATATACCCAGAGCTATGGACATGGCCGTAAACACAGCGTCATGTAATTATTGGTATTGGAAAATATGCAAAGAGAAGAAAAAAAGAAGCTGAATGCAAAAAAAATGCAAAATAATAGCAAAGCAGTAGGCAGCCAGGTGAACGAGTATATGCGCCTCTTAGTTTTGCTGTGCTATGATATTTATAGCTCTAGCTTATACAAATACCAATCAAATCTTATAGCTTAGAAGTTTATGGCACTATAGGATGATATTTGAAGTCGTTTGTAGACCAAAAATATGTTTTGCTATCATTATTTATGAATTTTATCCATAAAGTGGAACAATCATATGCTGGGGCAAAATATGAATGTTTATATATAAAATGTTATTGCTCGATCTATGAGTTATGACTCAAAACAAACATTTTTCGCTCGATATTTATCGATAAATATTTATAGATCATATTAATAAACAAAGTTATCATGAGAAAAGATAAACTCAGCTCTATAGCTCTACTAATCTAATGACTAGCTAATACAACATTTATACATTTAAAGAATTTTTCCAAAAACGACATTAAAGATACCGAAAAGTCCCTCTTTCATGCATTTGCCTCGCATGCAGAGTATACAAAGGCTGTAATGAAAACGAACATAGATTTGCACTTACGTTATCGAGATGTATTTCCAGCGGCGAGGATATGCTCGGCTTGCCCAGATACCAGTCCACCGTTGGGCTGTACTCGTCCAGCAGTTTCACCAAACGGGGCACATTGACATAGTTGTCATCGTCGAAGTGACAGAACCATCTGGAAACATTACAAGTTAGTTAAATACACAGGTTGAACAGAGAGTAGAGAGTTTATAATATTTACAGATATACATATATCTAGCTAGACTATTTGCATTTTCAAATTGTTCATTTTATTTTCACGTTTGTTGTTGCCCAAGTGATTCGAGATGCAGTTGACGCTGGAGCAATTGGCGCGCATTGCGCTGGGCGTGCCAGAGATGAATCATGTGAATGTCGCCGTGCTGCACAGTCTGTTGGATACGATGATGAAGAAGTTGAATTGCAATCATGATCTGGTGACAATTGGGGGCTTCGAGGGCAAGTGCATGGAACGTTTGCTGGAGCGCTCGAAGGTGTCCCCACTGCCATTCGATTTGGCCAGCATTGAGCCGATTTCCACAGAACTGGACAAGATGGTGGCCATGGAGAAGCGTCTGGCCCAAGTCGAATCGAAGCTCGAGTCGCACTTTCAGCAAATACGCACCGTCAACAAGGTGAACTCGAAGAAGTACCAGAAGGAGTTGTGGGAACAGTACTCGTCGCCCTGTGAGGACCTCTGCACCGTTTGCGATGAGGATAACAAGATCGCCTGTAGCTTGCTGCAGAACATGGACTTCATGAAGAAACTGCTGCGACGCATTGCCGCGCCCATACTCGAAATGATAGAGAAACTGCAGGCGGATCTAAATCAATTCTATATATCACTGACGGCATTTCTGAACAAGACGCAGAAACTGTTCGATCGACTCGAGCTGGTCAAGCAGTGCGTCATCGAGATTGAGAACTTGCGTGGACTGGTCAAGGAGTACAATCTGACCTTCATTGGCACCATGGAGGAGCTGCAGGATATGCTCGACAGCAAGTTGGACAAGGTCCACATGCCGGCGCTCAAGAAATACATACGTGATCGCTTCGACAATATCGATCAGCGTTTGAGCAAGATCGAGGACAAGGACACGTGTCCGCGCGCTGCTGGATTCATTAATACGGGCATTACGTGCATCTCCTGCGGCAGCAAGAACATTGGTGTCGATGTCGGACCCTTTAACATCGGTCCCTTGCCGGATGCCACACACCACGGCAAATGCCCCATTATGCCGTTGAACTGCCAAAAGAACTTTGTGCCGCGCAGCCATGACAAGGAGCCCACGTTGATGGTGCGTGTCCAGAACCTGGATCTGAATCTGATTGCCCAGCGACTGAACCGTCCCAGCACAGGGAAAGTATGCAAATTGCCAGAGGCCAATGATACCATCTATGGCGTACGCAATTCCACCTATTCTGTCTAGCCCCACGAGTTCCGCCTATAACTGTTTCAAGTTCATTCAAAATCGTTGCCGTTTAGTAGAGCTGACAGCCAGTTTTCTTCAACTACTCGTACTCTCCTCAGTTGCGTAAAAAAGTGCACTAATTTAAATGGTAATTACCGGTAGTCCAGTTCTTTCGGACTCGCTCAACTCCGGGCGCTGCTGCTGCAGCTGCATTCGCCGCGAAAGGGGGATTAGCTGGAGTGACAAACGATCAACCATATCCGGTAGCCCGCGCAGTTCAGCTAATGATGCCATTAAAATGCAGCCGAGGCTATCGAACTGGTTCTCTACCGCACACACACTCACTCTCACACTCGGAGACTGAGGCAGAGACAAACAAAGATGGTGCGAGAGAGAGAGAGAGAGAAAGAGAAGAAGAACGAGGTAATTCAGCTTGATCATAAAGTTTGCCAGCCTAATGGAGAAATCGGTTAAGAGCATTCAAATTTCCTTTAATAACTCAACTTTTATAACGGGCTCTTACTCCTATCCACACAAGTGATTTCAAATAAATTAACTAGAGTTAATTATAAACTGACAAAAAGAGGGTTGTGTAGCAGTTAGCTGTTAAGCTATAAAATAGCCGATGTGATATGGAGATGGACTTAGATTATGGAACTAGGCGGAAGCTTAAGACAATAAAAATAGTAGCATTTACTCGTTCTTTATAGTTCTGAATGCGTTTGCATAATTGAATTGGATATTGAATAAGATGTTGAAGAAAAGTCTCTTTAATACAAATACTCTAGGAAGTGCTGAATTTCGAGACGTCTCTAAGTTAAACATGCCATATAGGTTCTTATTACAGAATGTATAGGTAATACAAATTTTTTATTTGCCAAAAATATAATCAGAACAAAGTATGATCGATTGCTGAAAAATCTTCGTAATATTAATAGAGTGATCTACACATACCATAGGAATAACTCTTTGAAAACATCTCTAAGGGTCTTAAAGCAACTAGTTCTTGAAACTAGATCTTGAAATATTTAGAGAATATCCCAGATCCACACTAATTCGATTTCTATTCTGTAAATTTTCTTTGGGAATCTTAGGCAACTGTATACCAAGAAGAAAAACCTACAAGATTTGTAACTAAAACTTAAGATGTAACTGCTCCATTCAGCAATGATTTGTTCAGCCCTAATGAATATTCCCTTGGAATACTTATATATCTAATAACTACTTCTACATGGAGCTCAACTATAAGAACTATAACTTAAGAGCTGTTAACTTCAGCTTAGGTTTCCTTCGCCTTTGTTGCACATCTTTAAGCTGTCTTCGGGCTTTTGGCCTATTCAAACAGCCAGCATTGAGCTGAATTAATCCGCCTAAAAGTATCTATAAAATCTGCAGCAATATCTTTAGGCAAACGCCTAGCCACAGGCGCAACAGCAACTTCTAGCACTCATTCACTCTCACACTCTCTATCTCTCTCTCTCTCTCTCTGCCTTATGGTGTGCAGTTCATAACTATTCAATAAAATCGAAGCGTTTGTTGGCGTCTGTTGGGTAATTTAATATAATTTTTATTACATAAGCCGCAAGGGGAACTTAGGCCGGGGCAGGCAGGGAAAGTGACAGGGGTAGACAGTTGACAGCGTGGGGCTGTTGAGGGGGGAGCCTCAGAGTTTTGTGTCTTCACTTTTCTAAGCGCTGCGGCAGCTCAGCTAATCGTGGCACTCATAAATTGTTATTGTTGCTGTTGCTGTTGCTGCTGCTGTTGTGGCTGCCACATGCGATACCTGTGCGAAACGGCAGCCAAGTTGCTGTTGCTGTTGTTGTTGTCGGTTGTTGTTTTCCTGTTTGTCGCTTGGCTCTGTTAGTCGCTTCGTGTCGCATAAATATGCGCTTTTAATTTCGCTTAATTATGCGTGCCACAAATGCGCATACACTTGGAGAAATGAGCTATGCCTAATGCTAAACTAAGTCGCTTTAAGCTGCGAAGTTGTAGATATAAAGAATTTATCTATTCCTTCAGCTTGCATATAAGAAACTTATCAAACAGATTTTTGTAAACCTACTTCTTATAGGACTTTTCTGTCATGAAACTTCCATTTAAACTATCTATGTTCACTATTTCTTTTTCTGAGTGTAACCTGTCGTAGGCTACTCTGTGCCTGCCTGCCTGCCTGCCTTTGCTGTCACCCTCACTTCCCTCCACCTCCTGCCTATGTTCCCCCCTTCCTATCTCTTTCTCTATCTCCCAGTTGACTTTACCAAATTGAAATCTAGCTGGCATTTTATGTGTTTGCCTTTATTTAATTAACGCGTTTGTCTACGCTTTTTGTGGCTGCTATTTGGCATTTTATGAAAATGAAAATGTTTTCATTTCGAGGTAGTTCGATCGCTGCCAGACAGATAGATAGAGTGAGAGAGAGAGAGAGAGAGAGAGAGAAAAAGGAGAAATGAATGGGGAGCAGCGATCGCTGCAGCTGGCCAGCAACGTTGGTGGCTCAAAATGCTGCCGCAGCAGCGTTTGTTTGTTTGGATATTTGGGTCTGTGTTTATCTGGCATCGCATTGCAGCAGCAGCAGCAACAGCAGCAGCAGCTATAGGAGCCTGTGTCTGTGTAAACGCAAAACGAGTGCAAAAACTTTTATTTGAAGTTAGTTTATTTTTCATGGCAGTTTTCCAATTACTCGAGTTCCTGCTGTTGCCTTTGCTGCTGCTGCTGCTGATATTGCTGATGTGGGCAGCAGCAGCAGCTGTTGCCGGGGCGTAGTCGCCATCGTCTTTTGGTCGACTGCAGTTGAAATGAGTTTATGTCTGGAGCCATAATAAAAAATGATTGACGGGGCACTTCGCGAGCCGCCAATGCAGGCAGTCTTAATAGATTTCGCATTAAGAGTGAGTCGAAGTCAAAGTCGCAGTCGCAGTCGCAGTCTCAGTCGCACTCGCACTCGAAATCCGACTCGACCAACAGTCTGCGTTAAAAGTATTTTGACAGGCAGCCGAGCAAAGGCGGATCGTGCCAGATAAGCGATCGCCAAACAGAAAAGAAACCAGGATGACGAACTGATTTCGTTTCGTTTGTTTTCTTTTCATGTTGCTGTTGCTGTTGTTGCTGTTGCTGTTGCTGTTGTTGTCTGGCTTTGCAATTAGCAATAAGTCAGCTGTCAGAGCGTCAGAGAATGTATCTTACAGATACAATATACGCACATACATATACACGTATATTTGCGCATTGATACAAATCAATGTTTCGGTGTGCCGTGTCACGGGTCTCCAAAACAAGATATTTACATTAAGCCGGGGCACTTAAATCAAACAGCGCGGCTCATTAGCAACAGCAACAGTTGCCGTTGGCTTGCAGTCGCTGCAGTTGCAGGCGTGACTCACAGATTTAAGAGTTGCTCTCTCAATGCAGTTTTGACACGCTCACTGAACAATTGAAAAGACAGCGGCGACAATTGAAACGCATTTGTCAGCAACAGCAACAGCAGCAGCCGAAGCAGCAGCAATAACAGCTGGCGACGATGTCGCTGGCGTCAGCAGTAACAACAACAAAAGATACAAAAATGTATCTTGTAGCTACAAGCCTGGCAAATTGACGCCAATTGTCGTGTGGGCGACGCGTAATTGAAATGTAGAGCAAGCGATTTGCCATGCAACAACAGCAGCAGCAGCAACAGCAACAGCAACAACAGCAGCAGCAGCAACTGCTTCTTTTTTTTTTTTTTTTTTTTCCGCCGGATGCAACAGTTGCTAATGCGGCTGCAGCAACTTCATCTGCATATCCAACCAGCTCCAATTGTGCATTTCCGCTAGGCACAGGAAAAAGTAGACACAAATTTCAACTTCAGATTGCGACAATGTCAAGTAAATTTAGACCCGCTCCCTCCATACCACCCCGCCGGCTGCTCTCGACTAGCTGCGCCCCTCATTTGATTGCCTCAATTGAATAATTGTGTGGTGGTTGTTGTTGCTGCCACAAGTGGCAAATAAATGAAATTGATGCGTTGGGCTGCATTCTCTTTACCCCCAGATCCAGCCCCCAGCCCCGCGTAACTGTTGTCGCGGTTAAAAATTTTCTCACAAGCAACAACATCTGGTTTTTCACATATGCGACAAATGCTTATGAGGTTTTTCCAAGCCGCAAAGAAAACGCATAGAGCGCAACAACACCAGCAGCAGCAACACCAACAGCAACAACAACAACAACAGCAATTAAAATTGTCGCAGCTCTCGCTGCAGCTAAGCCTTAGATGGATTGGTGCTGTGTGTGCATAATAATGCGGCTGTTGCAGCAACTATTTCTGTTTCAACAAAACCCGCCCTGGACTATGATTTTGATGTGGGATTAGCTGCGGGCTGTGGCAGCGAGTGGAGTGGAGTGGAGTGGAGTGAGGGCGAAAAAAAAGGGGGAAGCACTCGACGCCTGGGAAATAACATTGATGTGCCACTATGCAAGCGACGTGCAACAAATTCCCACGCACTTTCTCAGCGACAGCGCCAGCACCAACAACAACAACACCCACCTCACATAATGGCAGGCAAAAAAAATAATAATCATCTTGAAAATATGTATATGTAACAGGGCTGCAGCAGCAACAGTTGCTGCTGTGAATCCTGTTTTATTTTCGGGCACTTTCCATTGAGCTCCACTTTGGCAGTTGATGCCGTGAATATTACGCATAATACGTGTCGTAATTGCATGAGGGACAGGCCGAAAGAGGAAACAAATTAACAAAATAATATCAGGCCAGAAATGCCGTTATAATGCCAATAAATGTTGTTTACGAAACGTGCCACCAAATTGCTGGCACAACAATTACAGATACAAGTTCAGAAATACAAATAAAGATATAAAGGAAGAAGATACAGATGCATTGGTTGAGATACGATTGAATTGCTCTTAAGATACGTATAGAAGAGATACTTAGGGAGATACCTACACGAATACAATATAGATTTATCAATGAATTTCTAGAGATACATAGATACAGATACATATAGATAGATACAAGTATAAAGATAGAGAGCTCAGCTCTAGGTGAACTCAATTTTAGACTTAGAGACACAGCTATATCTGAAGATATATGTAAATGCAGACATAAAGATACAAATGCACAGGCACAGATACAGATACGTGGCACTATCTAAATGCGTCATGGCAAGGGCATGCGCCCCGTTTCGTAAATCAGAGATACAAGATACATTCGCACAATATTGGCTAGTCGAAACGCGACATTTGTTTATTAGGTGTGGCCGCCATACGGCACGACCAAACACACCCAAACAGATACAGGCACACACACACACACCCAGGGCACACACACACACACAGCATGAGATAAATTAGAACTTGAAACAAATAAATTGAAAAATAAAAAGTTGAAAGCAGGAAAAAAAGAGAACAGCAACAACAACAAGCAAACAATTTAAAGCGTGCATTTGATTGGCGCTTTATACAAAAAACAAAAGGTGCGAGTTTGGGGTGTAACTGACCAAAAGGTACCCTGTACCGGGCTACCAGGAGTTGAGCTGTTCAGTGACTGGGAAATAATAGCTGATTTCTATTCCTCTATTAAACTTTTCTTCTTTATTTCTTCTCTTTACCTACTTGCTATTCTTTTACTTCTATCTATTTCAGAACTATACTTAAGTTCTCTCTCTCTCTCTCTCTAATCTCTTCTTATATATATTACTTTTCAGTTTTTCTTACATTTTTCTTTTTCTTTCATTTCTTCTAGCTTCTACTTAAATATCTTCTTCATATCTAGCTCTGATGTATTCCCAACTCTCTTCTTTAACGTCTTCTTTTCTTCTGCTCATCAGCTACTTCTCTTCTAAAGCTTCTTCGATAATTCTGCTTTGTGTTACATAGCTGATATATAGATCCATTAAACCCTTCATTTCCGAGTTTTGTAATTGGTATAGGGCATACTGAAATCTAATTTATATAAACTCGAATGTCGCAACAGCTGCAGAGGCGGCGCCGACACCTTCTTGGCGCCTGCGCCGCTGCATGAATGTGCTGCTGCTGCTGCTATATGTGTGTGTGTGTGTGTGTGTGCTATAGAAATTCCTTTAAACCGATTTCCCTACAGCTCATAATTAATGATTGCCTTAAGCTGTACGACTGCATGCATTAAGCTGCGATTCAGACAGACAGGGAGACAGAGAGAGGGAGAGAGAGCGATAGAGAGAGAGAGGCAGAGGAAGGGAGAGGTGGCTTGTCTTAAATGAAGGCTGATTGACGTGCCAGGTCGAGCGGTCACTCAATTGTTGTTGCTAGTGACTTGCAGTTGTTGTTGCTGTTGTAGCAATTGCTGCTGCTGTTGTTGTTGTTGCTGTTGCTGTTGCCGCAGCCGCTGTTGTAATTTTTAATTAAATTGCACTAATTGTTCGGGTTTATAATAGACATACTGCAATTAGCCCGTCAGCAGCAAGCAAAAGGCGTCTCTTCACTTGAGTTGCCGGCAACAAGTAGTTGCTGCTGCTGCTGTTGCTGATGCACTGCGGCAACATTGCATTGAATGTAATTAAAAGACAGAGTTGAAAGCGAAGCAGGCACATTTGGGGCTCAGTTGGCTTGATTTGCATTTAATAGAATGGACGTCCCGCTGCGGTGAGTCAATTTCTGTAGCCGGCAACAGCAGCAACAGCCAGAGCAATATATTGCTGCTGTGCGTAGCAATGGGTCATAAAAGCGCAACAACAACAGCAGCAGGCACAGCGGCAGCAGCAGCAGCAGCAGCAGCCAACTGAGCGCCATAATTGCCCGTTTCAGTGCACGTTAATTAACCTCTTTCCATATTTTGCCAGCGATTGTTGTTGTTGGGTGTTGATGTTGCTGGACTCGATGCTGCTGCACTTATTCCAACAACAACAACAACAACAACAATAGCAGCAACAGCAAAAAATTTAAGCGTTGCCAATCAAGCGGCACAGGAAACTGGCTGCGCCACCTGATACCATTTTCAGCAGCCCCAGCAGCAGCAACTCCTGCTGCTGCAGCAGCAACAACAACAACAAGAGCAACAGTTGCTGCCGCTGCTGCCCCATCTTGATCATAACTGCACATTTAGCCAGCTTGCCATTTATTTTGTTTTATTTTTTATGAACCTGCTGCAAGAAGTTGCCAGCAACAATTTGTAGCGAGCAACTGTTGCCGCTGTTGTTGTTGCAGTTGCAGTTGCAGTTTGAGCTGCTGCATTGATTGCATGCTCAGTGCTTTTATAATGACAGTTTCAAGTTCTAAGCCAAAACGGAGTAGACTCAAGACTTTTAACCGACCAAAGGAGCAGCAGCAACAGCAGCAGCAGCAACAACAACAATGGCAACAAGAACAGCAACCACAAGAGCAACATCCTACTCAGCCGCTCTTCATATTAAGTTGAGGCATGTCCGAGTTGTTCTAGATTTTCAGCTTGCAATACAACAATTTGTTGTTGTTGCTGTTGTTGTTGCTGCTGTTGTTGCTGCTGTTGCTGCCAGCACAATTACAAACAAGCTGAAGAATTTCTAGGCATCTCCTTTGGGCGCTAGCTGAAGTGTCTTTGCAGCTTGAGTCTTGTTTTTTTTTTCTTCGCTTTTGCTGGACAAGTTTTGAGTGGCTGCAACAAGAAGGAGAGCAGCAGCAGCAGCAGCAGCAGCAGCAGCAGCAGGAGGCACTGTTGCTGTTGCTGCTGCATCTTAATTGCGCAAATTAGAACGCATCGCAGCTGCAACCCGAGTTCCAAACTGGGTGTTTGCTTTGCCACAGATGGGATGCCTGTTGGATAGATTGTTGCTGCTGTGGTGGCTATGGCTGTGGCTGCTGCTGCGGCTGCCGCCGCTGCTGCGGTTGCTTATTAAAAGCATTCAAGTCTACAATTACAGCAACAACAGTCGCTGCAATGGGAGTCATTGCACTGGTCAATGCACGCGCTGCCAACATATTTATTTTATGTTTCAGTTCTGTCTGTCCATAAAGCGAGCTAAATGTGACACGGGGGGCGTGGCTTGAAAAAAGGGCGCACAAAATGTTGCTGAAATTTAATTTGTATGCGATATTTATGTGGGCAGCAGCAGCAACAGCGGAGGAGGGATGAAAAGGGGAATCTATAGTGTGGGTTGTGTGTATATAGAGTATATATATGGAATATGCATATATATTTATGATATTTAAAGGTATATTAATTTCAAAGCTAACCTGAACAACTTGTGATAAAAACTGATCTGATTTCAACAGGAGCTCAATCATAGAATACTTCAAAGCATACAAGAAGTTTAAAGTAGACAAAGGGAAGAAGTGAGGTCAATCTAGAAAAAAACACACATTGGTCATACTAGATATGGAGAATGAGAATTCCTGTAGATATATAGATATCTAGATAGATATATCCATATATAACATTTATAAACTACATCTATGTATATAAATAAGTTTGGTATACTTACTTTTTGCCGCTCTCGAGAAAGATATCCAGTTCGGCGGACATTTTGCAGCACAGAGCCTTGCGAAAGTGGCCCTGGGAGCATTTCGTGTTTATCAAGTGTCCCTCTGCAAGCGAGAAAGAGATGGCATTAGAGTGTGTGCTAAGAATTTGCTAAAGATTCGTAATTAAGCGAAAGACAAGCAATACACAGGGGATGTGCAGCAGGGTAGAGAGAGCTGCAGAGAGAGAGAGAGAGGGAGAGGGAGAGGGAGAGAATGAGTCCAGAAGCCGCATCTATGTTAATTAACCAAAATGAGCCAAAGCTCATATCAGAGAAGAAGGAGAGAGAAAAGACAACAAACAGTAGCTTGTTAGTGGGGAATGCCGCTCATATCCAGCGGATGCGTTTTGTTGCTCGTTTGACTGACGCCGCCGATAAGGCCGGAGGCGTGGCCGGGGAGGGCGACAGAACTTTGAAAATAAAAAGCAAAAGCAAGAGCAACAAAAAAACACGAAGCGAGCGCAAAAAGTTGTGCGCCTTAATTGGATGAAAATTGTTGAAATATTTAAAGCACACACAACAAACTGGACTAAAGGACAGACACAAGCTATATATCCTTTTGTACGCCAGACAAGTTGAAGGCGAAGAAGAAGAAGACGTAACTGAACAACACATAACTCAAAAATGCAGACTCTCTGCTTCTTCTACTTGTTCTTCTTCTTCGCTGCGTGTTTAGTTGAAAATCCTTTTTGGCTCTAATCAAAATGCCAGCAGCCGGGCAAAGGATCCAGCTACAAGAGGCTGTGAAACATGAGATCTGCACGAAGCGCACACAGAGAGAGCAGGAAAGAGCGAGAGAGAGAGGGAGATAGATAGATAGAGGCAGCAAGGCTAGGGGTATGCAAAAATAAAATATAATCTTCCGCTTCTTCTTCTCTCGTGTTTTTTTTTAAATTGAAATTTGAACTTGGTTTTTTTTTTTTTAATTAAAACTCTGAAAACTTTATGCAGCTGCACGCAAAAATCGAAGCACGAAAGGCTGCAATTCAATTAAAATGCGGGTGAGCAGGTAAGCACACACACACTCAGAACACACTCGACACACACACACACACACACTGGAACAGCCTAAACTTTAATCGGTTTTCGTTCGGGGCAGACAGTGGCCAAGATTAGGCGTTCGATGGGGCGTGGCCGCGTCGCTGATGTGAAACCCAAATTGAGGCCAAGAACGGGGTCGGACAAACGTACCCAAAAAAATGAAAAATAAGAAGAAGAAAGGGTAAGAGGTCGACAGGTAACTCCGCGCTGATAAATATGCATTAAGGCGAAAACAATTCCAATTTTTTGTTTTTTTTTTTTCTGTTCTTGAAATTGAAAATCGAAGCGAAATGGTAATCGAAATTTATTCGTTTTGGCGGACAATGCAAAAACAAAAAATTGATAATAATAAAAAATAATGTTATATCTTTTCATTTCCTTTCCATATATATTTTCGAAATACTCACTTGTCTTCTCCTGATAGTAGTGGTCGTCGGTGTCTGTGAAGAACCAGGTCTGCAAAGAGTGTTGAGATATTTATTAGAATATAGTTTGAATATGGGAAATGATGTCATCAAATGTTGTAAATGAAAGCTCAATTTGAGCTTGGTTCAGATTGATTAAATGTGTGAGAACATTCGGGAGATTTAAGATAAAGATACCCTAGCAAAGAATAAAAGATGGGGGGATTTACTGCCACCTTTCTGACAATGCCTCAAATATCTGTCATACTCTCTAAAAACATGCACTAACTGTAAGGAGAAGACAGATCCAATCTAGTCTTTAGATTTGGAGATCTTCTTACCAATAAACCGCAATCTATATTAAATCTTATTTTTACATCTATATCTACCCTATAATTTTGACTCCCATTCTTTACAATAGGCTGTCGATTTCATGACCAACACCAAACTAACCTCTATAGCATTATTAATAGCATATGATTTGCATATATTGTAAGTTAATCATAATTCAAGTCATGGGAACATAGACCTACTTTTTCCAACCTTACATTTAGCCATATATATACACATATTATTTTGGTGTCAAGACTAATCTACATATAATTATGCGAGCGTCGGCTGTAAGCCTCGCATTCCACTTACAAGAAGTGAAGAAGCGACAATCAGATAAGAAAATTTCCCACACGCTCGCTGAAATCGGAGCAAAAGCAATTGGAAGAGAGAAACTGAACATCTACAAGAAACTGGGCAGAAACTGGACAAAGAAATAACTCAAGCAAAAAGAACAAAAACAACAAGTTTAAGAAATATAGTTCTAGTTGGGTTTGGGTTTTCCTTCTTGCAAGGGATAAGTTAAGGTTGTTCTGGTAATTGTTCTAGTTGCTTCTTGTTGGTTTTATTCTCTTTATGCATCGCTGCTCCGCTAGGGGCTTCTATTTGAGGGTTTTTTACTTCACACGAGTCCAGTAAGAAACTTTAAATTGGGTTCCCTAAGTACTATTCGATGCCAAAACAGACAGTGCAGACAGTGGGAATGCTCGCTCCCTCTGTCTTCCCGTCCCTCTTTAGGCACTCTCTGCCTAACTGTCATATCCAAAGACCTAATTGCCCAAATGACAGACGAAAAAAAGTTCCTGCGGCTATTTGAAAGTCTGCCTGCGCTTCTCTTGCTGCTTCTCTCTCCGCTTGCTGCTTTCTGCCGTCTGCTGTCTGCTGTCTTCTGCCTCTGCTGCCTCTGCTGCTGCTGCCTTAGCTTCTTTGCCTGCCTCTGCCACAGCCTCGGCTGCTACTGCTGCCTTAGCTTCTTTCCCTATGCTGTCGCTCAGCTTCTCTCTGCGCCTCTCCCTGCGCGCCGCCTTGTCGTCGTCTACAACTCAATTGGTTTTGCCTTTAATAACTATTTCTTCGCCTGTGTCAAATCAGGCGAAAATCGTTTTAAACCATTGACAACAACACGAAGCATACAACAGCAACATGCTGTTGTTGCTGTTGCTGTTGGTGCCACGACAGCAACATGCGGCAACAACAATACGCCCGCTGCACAAGCATTTTGGCCAAACTCGACTGTGTTTAAGAGTTAGAAAGTCAACGTTGCCAACGTTCAAGTTGTTGTCGAAGTAGTTGTAGTTGTTGTTGTTGTTGTCGCAGTCTAGTCGAGTCGAGTTCTTTATAACACACCAGCAACAGCAACGGCCACGGCAACGGCCACTGCTGAAAACTTTTCGTCGTCGTCGTCTGCTGAATTTTCATGGATTTTCACGAGATTTTATTTGACTGCGCGCTCACTCTCTTTCTCTCTCTTTCTCTCTCTCTCTCTCTCTCACACACACACTCACACACAGTCTCTCACTCTTGTGGCACTTTTCATTTTTCGGCTGCTGCTGTGGGGCAAAAAATGTTAACACCATGTTGCAGCTAGATATTGCTGTTGCAGTTGTTGTTGTTGCTGCCGCTGCTGCTGCTGCTGCTGCTGCTGCAGTTGCACTCGCACTTGACTCGCATTTAATTTATGTGACTGTTCAAACTGTTGACAAACAACATTACAACATGTTGCAAATTTATGTGGCAAGTTGAGAGCTCTGATGCAACTGCCACATAAATTTAAGCATAGACTTCAGCCAGACTCGAGATGATTCTTTTTATTATTTTCTCTCTTTTTTTCTGTGCATGTCAGTCTGTTGGCCCAGTTAATTGCCGCTGCTTCTAACTGGGCCTAACTGCGTGGGCGTGGTGTGCGACCAAGGCGTTGCCACGCCCACTCGTAAACCTAAATCGAAATGAGCAGCAGTCGAAATAGAATTCTAGGTAATTAGCCAGACAGTGAAGTTTCATAATTGTTACAGGTGTATAAGTGGAGCGGGTGATTGACTAAGAGTTATCCTGTATTGCCAATATACTAGATAGTATATGAATGATATATATTAATACATATATATGGCATAGGCCGTCAGTAAATATTTTCTGCTAGCAATTAGAAAATGTTCAAGTGTTATACTGAACTGTTATACTGTTAATTATACAAACATCAGACAGAGCTTGACTTACAATTACTCTCTAAGCATCTACTATGTACCACTTGATTGAGTTATTCTGTAACGTAAGCAAGTCAAACAATATGTAATTGCGAATCAACCAGAGAGGTGCTCAGAGTTATACAGTAGACGACGTCTATTCTCGAAAATACCCTGTATCTTAGGTGACATAAATGTGTATATGTCACCTAAGATATAGGGTACTTTCGAGACTAGACGAACACTACTGGGTAACTCTTTAGTTAGTAAGTTGGTATTCAATGTTTAACAAAAACTGTGGCATGCATTAATGCAATTGTTGCTTTGTTTTACAGGGTATTTTAGTGTATATACAATACATATTGTTGTCATTTTCATATATACACCGATATGCTAGTTATATTTACACATGCCACATATTACAGGGTATGTCAAGAAACAAGCTCATGTTTAATACCTGCATACCCACCTCATATACAGCTTGAGCCATGCACAGCATTAGAGGGTATAGACGTGTTTGAATATCTCAAGTGCATATCACTGGCATTGCATAGAGAGACACACAGAGAGGGAGGCAGAGCAATAGAGCGGGAGAGAGAGAGAGAGAGAGAGAGAGGTGGAGAGTCTGGAGAGTCCATAAATTTGCCAACATATTTCGCTTGGGTCAGCATTAAATGCAAAACAAATTTATCATGAAAGCTGCAGCTGGAGCGGAGTTGCTGCTGTTGTTGCTATTGTTGTTGTTGTTGTTGTTGTTGCATGTTCGTTTGGTGGATTTGAATTCTGATTCGGATTTGGGTGTTTTTTGCACGTTGCACGTAGCAAGTTTGCGGCCAGGCTGCGGCGCGGCATGCATTCAATTGGAACGAAGCGATTGCCACAACAATTCGTTATGTTTTCGGCGCCCAAAGAGGAGAGCACTGGCTAACACACACACACACACACACACACACACAGGCACAGCTGGCCAAGAGCAGTCAAACAGTTAACTGACTGTCGTCGGCATAGACCAACGACAGCAACAAGCAGCTGCAACAACAACAACTACAATGCATTTTCAATGGCTCCAGCCCCAACTTCAACTCCAGCCCCAGCTCCAACTCCAGCTGCAGCTGCAGGCAAAAGGCGGCGGCTAGGCCAAAATAACCAACATTTTGGGCCGTTGCATTGCAGCATTTTGGCTATATATATATATATGCATTTTCTTTGCTATTTGTGTAGCTCCATTGTTGCGGCACTCCACACCCTGCTGCAGCTCCCCCTCGGCGCCCCTGGCTGCAGTTCCACTTGAACAGCACGTGGGGTGCGGTCCGTCCATGGTTTCATTTTACCTCGAGCCGTTGCCAAGTGGCTTGAATTCGCCTCTATCTTTGTCTTTGGCTTTGTCTGCAGTTTGGCCAAATAATATGATTATTAACCATGATTTTGTGGGGGGCGTGTGCCGTGCGATAGCCAACTGGACATGCTTTCCCAAAAAACAAAAAACAAAATGCATTTTGACCAAGCTGGCGTCGCAGACAAAGTGAAAGTTCACTAAATCGAATTGAAGGATTTATGAATTGAAAGGTAATCAAAAGGAAATTAGGGAGCTTTGGAACTATGTATGCTAATATATGATTTAATAGAAATAAAAATTGGTCAAGGCTCAATTGAAAATATATTGGAAATTGATAAACCTGAATGAAATTGGAAATTGTATTACAATAGATAGCTACTGCTAGAAAGGAGGGAAATGGAGGTTTACAGACATTTGCAAATTATTCGATATTCATTGAATGGAAAAGAATTAGAAAATCGGTCTCTTATAGATATTAAAGATCAAATCATTAACATAAAGGCATAGATGAGCATGGCTAGCTTTCTATATGTTTCACTATATTCTTGATCAGATTGTAGAAGTCTTTTTATAGTCTCCATTAGTTTTCTCTTCTCTCAATTTTCGCCCTCTAACATATCTGCAAAATCACAATAAAACTACTTTCTATAATGTGGGAACTATAAAACCAATTTTCAAACAAATAAACAAACTTGAAGAAACTTAAGATCTGAAATTTGATAAAGTGATAAAGAAAAAAACCGAAAAAAAAAAACCCACAGAGATAATTAATTTCTCAATTCACAAAAAAAAAAAAAAAAAAAAAAAACTAAATTGATGTAATACTCGTTTTTTTTCTCGTTTGATTGAAAATTTGGAATTGATCGACGCAACCGCAGAGCAAACAAATTGAGGGCGTGGCCCAATTTGCGTAATCTCTGCTCGGCTTTATAGATGTTGGCCAGCTGAGCAAAACCACAAAAGGTTCACATTTTAATTATAGGTCTGTCTGCCCCGCGACCCTCACACCTGCCAGCAGCTGTTGCTGCTACCGCCACCGCCTCCCCCCTCATTGAGGCAGCAGCAACAACAACAACAAGAGCGGAATGTGTTGCGGGGCGTATTGAAAGTTATTTTCTTCTTGTCTTCTCGTTGGTTAATGAGGCGTTCGGCCAAAAAGAGTCCAGAAAATGAATCAATTAGCTGAATGTGTATTTGATTGGTGGCGCGCTCGATGCTTGACGGCAGACAGAGATGAGGCTATGTAGTGTGTATCTTTAAGATACAAAGATACTTTACTGCGGCAACAGATTTAGCATCAATTAGGCAGACAAACAACTGTTGCAAGGCCTGAACGATGTATTTGAATAAGTTAGTTTATTTGGAATTGATGGGAGATTAACATAGCGTGTATCTATAAGATACATTTGAGTAAATATAGAAGGAGATAGCAACTTATGATACTTTGAGAGTATATTGAATATATATGAGTATATGTATCTATAACGTATAAATGTATCTATAAGACACCTAGAAGTGTAAAGAATGTATCTAAAGATGCATAAGGTACTTATAGATACTATTCATATCAAAAAGAATTGCAAATATCTGTGATACATAATATATGTATCTATAGTCATATACACATATGCATATGATACACGCTGAATCTTCATCGTCATCTTTAAGCTCTTCCTCTTCCTGTCGTCATTAAATTCAATTTTCCATATGGCGCACTAATTGCGTACGCTGCTTATTTGCAGGCACTGTTCAAGCAATTGGCATATATTAAAACGAGCACATTAAAAAGGAAGTTGCATGCGGGCGAGGGTTGGGGGCGTGGCAGAATTTGCAAAAAAAAGAAAGAGAGAAAACGAGAAGCATAAAATTGTGTCGCTTGTGTCGCATAAACAGCACAAAGGAAAATATTTCAATTTATTGCGAATTGAATTAAATTGAAGCGCATTGAAAAGGCCGCCAAAATAAAAATCCCCAATCAAAAGCGACAGCACGGGCTGCAGTAGAGGGAGGGTGTGTGTGTGTGTGTGCGTTGGCGGCACACTTTGGACGTGCTGTCAATTGAGCTTTAATTGCCATGCGGCTCATTGCGCATACGCCGCGTGAGCCGCAAGCAAAAGAGCCAAGCTCTCCAGCCCTCTCACTCTCTCTCTTTAACTTGCTGAGCATAAAAGGTGTAAGAGAGAGATAGGTAGAGAGAGCGAAACATATGACAAGTGTCATTTGCTCTGCGCATATTTATGAGCCGCTGACAGCTCAAAGCTTAAGCACAACTGGACTTCACTTCAACTAGAACTTGGCCTGATGTCGGGCGAATAAGAAGAAGCTGCAACTGCAGCAGAAGTCACGGTTGCTGTTGTTGCTGTTGTAGCTGCAGGCCTGTCAACATGACACAAACTGACCAAGGAACGAGCAGAGAGGGGAAGAGGGCTGGGTCGGCGCAACTGACCAAGTCTAAGCAGCTGGCTAAGCCAAGTTAATGAGAAATGGGACCAGGCAGCCAAAGCAGCCAAACGCGGCGAACGTGACGCATGGCAACTACAAAGCGCAAATAGGCCGAGACAGAGTGGAAGAAAAGCGTGCAAGAACTTTGCTAATAGGGGCATACCCGACTAAGCAGATACGCTGGAAAGCAAAAGAGTTTTAGGCAAAGATAAGAATTGTATAAAAGTGAAGTTTTCTTCTGTTTAGATTGAAACAGGCTAAAACTGTCAAGCTGTCAAAGTGCCGTTAGTTGCATCTTGCAGTCGTGAAAGCATTTGTAACCATATGACTCTCAAACTGTGGTGGAAAAGAAAGGAATGTGTAAAGGGTGGAACGACAGGAGAAATAGCTTTATAAATAGACAGAAATTCAAAGATATTTCATAACTTTATAAACACAAATGAGTTTAAGGATTTTTACAAAACCAATATACCCTATATATACTTGTCTAAACAGAGTATAAGAGACAAGGGTTGGGGGCATGTGAGCAACAGCAGCAGCAGCCGCCGCCGCCGCCGTACTCGGTTGTCCAGTTAAAAATTTAACGACAGTTGCTTGTTGTGGCTAATAAAATAAATGTGAGCCGCCACACACACTCACACACACATTCGCACACACACAGCTAAATAAAGACTTGTTACAACAGCGAGCAAATGTTTTTTTCCGGGAAGACATTTGAGCAAATGTTGTTGTTGTTGTTGTTGCTGCTGCTGCCACTGACAAACGCTCAATAAGAGCCACACAGAGCATCATTAAAGCAAAACTAAATAGCCGAGAGGACAAAGAAAGAGGAGCCCAGCCGGGCTAGGCAGGCCGGCAAGAGCGAAAACCCACCCACTCGCAAAACTGGCTGTCAAACTGTGTCTGCGATTTATCTGCATACAGTCAGCGACATTTGACATGCGTTTGTTGTGTTGCATGCAGCGCGGACGAAAAGCAAATCAGATGCTAACTAAGCGAACTGCCAGACAGGCTGACAAACCTGCCAGACAACTGCCAACCGAGAGTATTAGACATGCAGATAGACAGAGACAGAGACAGAGAGAGAGAGAGAGAGATATGAATACGGTAGCCTTTGCGAATTTTCGTGGCTTTGCATATTTGGTGAAAATCGTTCAATCAAAGTCGAATCGCTGCAGCACGGCAGCAACTGTCAGTAATTTATGCTCATTTGTTTGTTGCATGAATAATTTGAATGCCACTTGAGAGCAGTTTCTCTCGCAGCAGCAGCCAGCATAAAAATTGTGTTTGACCATAAACACGATTTCGATTCATATATATTGTATATTTGATTTGTATGGCGGGTCGAACAAAAGTGAGCCAAATAGATCGTAGTTTAAGCTGCATGCGAGCTAATAGAGCGCTATGACTGTGAAATTCCCCGAGTGGAGTTAGTAAAACTCTTGAGTGGAACCTTGGAATGGTCATTAGGGAGGAGGAAGAGCAGGAGGTGAAGGAAAAAATCCTCTTAAACATTATTTAAGTATTAAAATTCTATAGTATTTATCTCTTCTGCTGTTGTATCTGTGAAATATTAGCTCTTTAGACTCGCTTCAACAAGTTTTCTAACCAATCTATTAATAAGATGTCGCATAAGACTTAGTAGAGTCATGTCTCTCCCCTATATCATATAGATAGATGTTGCAGTTATGATTCCTCTCTCTCAATATGATATCATAGTGATAGCTACTTAAGCAAAATTATAACTAAATTTGCATCTGCACTTATTAACATAAAACCCAAGCATACCCTGTAATTTTGTACCAACATATACTCAGCATACCCGCTGTTGTCCGCGCCAGACTGACCAATGCAGGCAAGTTAAGAGCTGAAGAGTTGTTGCTGTTGCCATTGGCCTTTTATGGCAGGAGATCGGAGTGGAGTGGGGTTGAGTGGAGTGGACTGGACTATGGACAGCAGCACAGCAGCACAGCAGAGAGAGAGAGAGGCACATTAAACAGGCGTCTATAGTGTGCAACAGAGGCAGCAACATGGGGCAGCAACACAAATAGTTTCAAATGCAGCACAAACCAATCAAATTGAACGCATTTTCTCGATGTTGTTGTTGTTATTGTTGCTGCCTGCTCCATATTGCTGTTGGTCGCATCAAAATAATTGGCTGCCTGCAGCAGCAGCAGCAGCAGCCGCTGCCACTGCCACTTGAAGCAAATCAAACTTGCAAGCCAATTGTTGCATGTCAGTTAGAGTGTTGTTGTTGTTGTTGTCGTTTGTTGTTGTTGCTGGCAACAGTTGCTGCTGCTGCTGACCTGTTCAGTGCAGCTCTCCTTTAATAGTGTGAAAACTACAACTCGATATGGCAGCTGCAATTGTCTAGGCACTTAAAAGGAGCCCCTTTCCTCTTCCCGCTCCCATCTCTCCCTCTCCACCTCTCTCTCATCCCCCTCTCATACTCTTCGTCTGCAATCAAAATAAAGCGCATTGCACGCTGCAAGCCATTGCAGCCAAAAGCCTGAAACGTGCCTGTCGGGCATTTCAACAATTTTGAATAGTTAAAAGACACTCACACTCACACACACACACACTTAGGCACATGTATGTTGTTTATTTATTTATGTTGTTTTTTCTTTTCTTTTTTAATTTTGCTTGCCTCCAGTTCCCTGTAAACAATAACAAAACACATTTGTGACGCGTGATTTTGCATAAGTTGGCATCAACAAAAACTGTCGAAAGGCGACGAGACGCAATGACAAATAAAACATAGAAAATACAAGCAGACATTTGCATAGATACATATATATGTATATAGGCATGCCTATATATCTACACATAGGTATATAGCATATAAGTATATCTCATATTCCTCTATCAATCCAAATTTGGTACCTCTAGCTTGGCGAGTCTCTGAGTTCCTTGAGGCTGGATGAAAGAAAACTTATGCAAACTAACTATAAACAGATTTTTCAACAAGATTTTCTATTGGCTTAACAGATTTTATTACATAAACTTCAGGTCTTGTCTACCCTTTCAAACAAACTCTCTAGGCTATCTGTATAGGGTAGCTGAAGACCTTCTTGAATTAGCTCAAAGGGAAGCCCTATAGAAAAACCCATAGCTACAGCATTTAAACAGCTTTACTGTACATGCATTGCTTCCAGCTGCCTTTGACTGGCCTACCCTTTGGGTACATTCCTCACACTAGAGGGTATCTCTGGTTTAGGTAGCTCAAAAACCTACTTAAATCACTTTAGCTATTGAATTTAAGCAGCTTTCCTATATTTACAATACACCCAACAGCTTTTAAGTACCTTTCAGAGAAAACGTTAAACAATTCTCGTCTACCCTTTCACACACACTCCACACACTAGAGGGTATTAGAGCTCATTATAATCATGAACATTATTTAGTTAAGCTCGTATATTCGCAAGTTTTTGTCAGCTTTTTTTCTTGACTCGCATATTTTGGCTTATGAAGACATTTTTATGGCCAATTAAGCGGCGGCCACAAAATCATAAATCGCCAAACGAATTCAATTCAAACAGCTTAAAAACTCATTATGCAAATAAGCCAAGCCCCAGCTAAAAATCGGGGCTATAAAAAGCCAGAAGCGAGGGAGCGAGTGCGAGAGAGAGAGAGAGAGACAGGAAATTAGCTGGCTTTTATTTGCATTCAGCTTTTCAGCTTTTTGGCAGATCTCAATCGAAACGTAACCTTTAGCCTGAGCCTTTTGCTTGCAGTTGGGCAATTGTCGCCTGGCCTGGCAAATTGCTTGAACTAATCGACCTGGACTTTATCTAATGGCTAATTGCTGGGTATCTGAGGCGAGCTGTTTGTCGTTGTTTGGCCTGAACTCACCTGATCGCGCGCCAATTGGAACCAGGTCTTGATGATCAGCGCCAGTCGCGTATCGTGATAGTTCTTCGTTGTCTTGACGCTGATGAAAATGTCATCCAGTTCCGTGGTGGGCGGCTGGGGCGTGGCGGTTACCGCACGTTGCGACAGATCGTGCAACAGCTCGCCATTGCGACTCCGACGCGCCAGCTCTGTGAGCAGCGTTGCTGTGGGTCGTTCGCTGACCTCGATGTCGCTGAAGTTGAAGCTGTGTATGTCCTTGCGTATGATCAGCGAGGGCGTGATGGGCGTGGCCAGCGAAGAGGCCGAGTGTGTGGGTGGCAGTGAGCGGGGCAGCGCGTGTTGTTGTTGTTGTTGTTGTTGTTGTGGCAGCAGCAGCTGCTGCTGTGTGGTCGTTGTGGCAGGTTCATTGCCATCCAGCTGCGACTGCGACTGCGGCAGCTGTGGGGTGAGAAACAGCGAGAGAGAGAGAGTGGGAAAGAGAGAAGTTTTAGTGTGGGTTCAATGTAAAAGAAGAAGAACAAATATATATATATATATATGTGTGTGTATGTGTGTGTGTGTGTATATGTTTATGAAGCGCTGCTATTGCCGACAGGCATTTTCACCTGGCAAACAAAAGGCGAACTTCAATCGCAAACAACAATGGCAAACAAATGAGGGGCAGCAGACAGCGAGACAGCGAGACAGTGAGACAGAGAGACAGAACAAACAACAACAACAATCACAGCGCCATAAATGCTGAGTAAGAGCAAACAACAACAGCAGCAGCAGTCGCAGCCGCAGCAGCAGCAGCCAAACAAAGATCAGCTGCAAGATTGAAGCTTGAGCTTCATTTGGCTGACTCCCCTTCCCCCCTTGCACCTGCCGCGCACCTCTTATAGCCGAGAGCTCTAGCTCTTGGTTTGATTAATTTCGACTGATAACAGGTTCATTTGCTTTTGTTGTGCGGCAATTCTTCAATTGCTTTTAAAAGCAGAGTTTGCTTCAGCTCTCTTCCTCTCCCTCTCTCCCTGTCTTTTTATTCAACTCTTTTATCTAGACTGTGAGCGCTTGAAAATTGGAAAATCTGGAATCTGATTCAAGTTTTGATTGAAGTGAGCTGATAAAAGGGCATTTCAAGCATTGACCGAGTGGGGTCTAAGAGAGCAGGCCAAGAGGGGAAAGTTGACGAATGAACAGGGAAAAGGTTGAGAAGGAGAAGCTTGTTGTCACTTGCCAAGTGTTAATTTGGTCAGACTTTTCCGCTATGCAAATCAACAGGGCGCAGCGGGCACTTCCGTTATACAGCTGTGTATACCCTATAAATTGCTAAAGCTGCACTAAGAGAGGTTCGCTATCTTGCTATCTAACCTTGAGAACAAAGAAAACTATATTTCGAAATCAATAAATATCGAAATCACATCTCTTATCTAACAACAAATATTATATCGTATATAAATATCTATTTCATTTTCAAACTCTCCATCAATAGTCTCGCCTTCTACAGTATCTGGTCGTCTATCAGTTTGTGTTTATATATGCTCTTACAGTTATAGCTCTGTTAATGCTCATTTGCTTGGCTTTTGTGAAACTGAAAATGGAAACATTTCTACTTTAAGCCCCCATCCAGAGCGACGCCTAGGTTCCCCCCTCCCCTCAGCCGCTTGTTTCTTATTACAGGGTAAACGGGTCTTCAGCAACTGCTGCTACCGCTGCTGCTGCTGCTGCTGCTTCACACGATATTGTCTGCTTGATAGGGCTAAAGACTTGGCTCATACATTTTTATTGCGGCACGATCGAAAAACGGTGTTCAATATAATGGGCCAACGATCGAAAAGCAAGAATGAGAAGGAGCGAGAGGGAGAGGGAGAGGCGAGGGCGAGCTGTAGATGGGGGAGAAAACTCCCAGATAGAGAAGAAACGCGGCTGTTCAGCTACCGCCTAATGAGCCGCAGTCGTCAAAAGAAGCTGCTGACAGGTGGCAACTGCAAATGGCCAGACGAAGCTGATTAAAAGGAGAGCTCAAAATATTAATTAATTTATCTGAAGCCCAAGTCGTGACCCAAGCAGTGAAAGCGAATGGCAAACGAAGCGAAACACAACTAAATTTTCAATCTGGTTAAGTGCAGATCCGGCTAAAAAGCAATTGAGTCAACAACAACAAGTTAAGCAAGGCAGGGTAGCCTTGCATAGATTAGAATGTGAACCAGTTGCAGTTGCAAGAGCAAGAACAACAACAACAGCAACAACAACAGCTGCAGCTACAGCTAATATATGCAAAACATAAAACGAGCCGGGGGCAAGGTAGGGCAGGGCAGGGCAAGCTCAGCTGGCGAATTACTCGAACGTGAGCAGCGACAAATGCAATTGCAGAGAGAGAAACTTGAAGACACGTGTGTCCCCAGCTAAGCACATAGACAAACCAACAGTCGAGCACGCCTGCGCACACACGAAGCAACAAAAAATACAACAAAAACACAAGACAACAAGATACAAGATACAATATAAAAGAAACACACGCGTTTACAAAAGTGCAGAGCAATGACTAGCAGTTACCCTGTAAATGAGACAAAGCATTATCTTTTGAAAAGAATGACTGAAGTATAGATCAATAGTATCTACAGCAATGCAAAGCTGACTAAACAAAAATATACAAGGTGAAAAGTATCTACAGGTATATATGGTAAAATAGATGTAAAAGATCAAAAGTATCTACAGGCATATATGGTAAATAAAAGATCAATAGTATCTACAGCAATGCAAAGCTAAATAAGCAACAAGATACAAGATCAAAAGTATCTACACATATCTATGGTAAATAATAACAAAAAAAAGTGAAAAAAAAACTGTTAGTGAAATCGATACTTATCGATGCATACAAAAGTCGATAATAATCGATGCATACAAAAGGAGATATATATCAATCTATACCAAATCCACAAAAATCTAGCAAACAAAACTACTTCCATCTGCCTCCCACTTCTACAGGGTATCACAAAGAGCAAGCAACAAGACGCGTCGCGCTGGCGTTTTTTGTCATTGTCCAAAAATCGTATACACACACTCAAATCGTGGCCGAGTGCGATTGTGTAATGCTTCATTATGGGCATGATTAATATGTTTATAAACAATTGCCAAGTCAATTAATAATACAAATGGCCAAAACGCACATAACAATGGCCACAAAAAGGTTGAGAACTGGGAGGGGGCGCTAGATTAATGAACAGCACTGTGAACTGGCAGGTCGCGTTGAGCGTTTAAGTCTTCATTAAACTGCTGCTTGAGCAATATTAAACTGATAGATACAAATCTACGATAAGATACACACAGAAAACCAAAGGCTGGCAGAGAGACAAAGAGAGGGAGAGAGACCATATAAAGGAGCTCCGCAGCTCACTCAATTAAGTAAAAACCCGACCACCAAAGACCAGCAGCAGCATCCACTCAGCTACTCAGCTGCTCAGCTGTAGATACAAAGATACGCAGATACAACAATGTATCTGCGCATCTTACAGATACATTTCAGCTGGCAACTTTTATCAGGCTTGTTCGCCGGCTTAGTGTCGTCAACGTTTTGGCTGCTCAACACAAAACTGAGCAACTGATTATGATATGCTGGGCCAGAGAGAGGGAGCAGCAGAGCTGGAGCAGCGGGCGAAGAAGTAGGAAGCAAATACAGAAGAGAAGAAGCTGCACTAAGTGATGGAGTTAAGGCAGCAGCTGCAGCCAGCCAGCGGCACCTGCGCAGCCAGAACAGGAATCAAAAAAACTTTGGGAGCCTTGCCAAATATACTCTGCAGGAATTGTAGACGGAAGGGGTATACTACAGGGTATGCAGTCAGAATATTTAACTAGATTATGTTGTGAATAGAGCTAAACATGTTTTTTCTGTTTAATTGATTAGAACTTGTTATCATAATTCTAGTTCAGCCTTTGAAAAACCAGACCAAATTATAGTTCACAACTCGAATTCAACTAAGAAAACAGCAACTATATTATTAATTTTCATAGACTAGTTCAATGCAAGTTCAGCAGTTCATGGACGCAGAGTGTGAAGTGAATTGAGCAACTCAGTAGAGTCTAGTCTCGTTGGGTGTATTTAAAAAATCAATATGAAGTTTGACTTTCGATAGACAGCTTCATTTCGATAATTATGGAGGTTATCCATATGACAGATAGATAGAGCACAAGCCTTAGTCCATGCTACAGCTGGCAGTTGCTATGTACGGGGTATATGCTAGTCGTGCACTCTCTCTCTCTCTCTTGTCAAGAACCCTTTTCACTTTGTTTGGCCTTTGTTGTAGCCATTTTTCGGTTTCCTTTTTTCTGCGTGTTTTGCTGCCTGTTGATTTGCATGCAAAGCAGTCCTGAGTTGTTTGTTACGTGTTGCAATTGTTGTTCATTTGCTTGATGGTGTTGTATGGGCCGTTGTTGTTGCTGTTGTTGTAGCTTAGTTAGACATGCTCATAGCGCACCACACGAATCAATCAAAAACCACACGGCGCACACTTTAAACAAATTCGCATAAACAAATTCATTTATCGATCGCCAATGGATATTTATATATATTCATATGTAAATGCATATATATGTATATTTATATTCGTGATGATTTATGCATTAGCAACACGCGACATTTGGCTGAGTGGAGGTCAACTGCTGGCTGGACAGTGGACAATGCTCAGCTTTTGATTGGACTGCAGCAAGCCGAAAAGCCCAACCCAAGTTCCAAGAATGAAAAACAAAATAAAATAAAAAATAAAAAAACTTGCGCAACTTTTGGCAAAACGAAAAAAAAAAAAAAAACTAAAATTAAATAAAAGAATTAAGTTTTGCAAAGCAATGCAAAAGCTGGACACAAGTCACAGACCTCAACGAGCAACGACTTCAATTGAAAGACAGCAAAAACACCAACAACAACAACAGCATAAACAACAACAACTTTAATAAAGTCCAATTCAGCATTTGTATGTATATATGCTTATATATAAGTATGACTCGTCTTCTATATGAAGCACATTCCAAGTATTCTACATGCCACACATTGCCGGCCCCTTTTTCCGGTTAGCCAACAACAGCAACAATAACAACTAACAGTAGAAAAAGGAAACGAAACTCATAAAAAGTTTTTAATTATTTCTGGCCGCAAATTCATTTTAGAACTAACTAAAATCTAGCTAAACTTGGCTTAGCAGCTCTATTCAACTATTTGCCAAACTTCAACAAGCAATTGAATTAATTCCATTAAACTTTAGCAGAAGCAGAGGGAGAAGAACAACAGCAAAGTGAAATAGATATAAATAGTAAATAATTCTGTGCATTTGCACACGCTGCGATTTCTAATGAAGTCAGCGGCAAAAACGGCCAAGCTTCCGGCCTAAAAAAAAGCTTTAAAAAAGGTAGAAAAAGACTGCAAAAAATAGACAACAAAATGGAGTGTGTCTAAAATTTAGCTATATTTTTGTGCGCACATACATAAAATGGGTTCACTTAGAGAAAATTTTGAAATTCTTAGATATATTTATATTAGTTCCATAAGCTCTTAAAATTGCAAATAATGGCAATGAATTTAGAGATTCACCTCATTATAATGAGCAGAGGTTGAATTTATATAAAATATATTGCCACAATAATAATTCTACCAAGCTTTTGTATAAAATATCATCTATAGATTTATTGTTAATTCTTATTAGCAGTAAATAGACTCTAACTAAATTCTACAAACACTTTTAATGTATTTACAGATATTATGACAACACTTGCATAAACACATCAGATTTTAGTTTTAGAGAAGAAATAAAAGAAGAACGAAAAGATACAATAAAACAGGAAAACGATCCTATTTCCGTAAGTTTGAACAAATATAATACAAACGAAATATTTTTGAAAGAATTGCTCGATATTCATATTTAAAAATAAATAGATAAATTTCACTGAATATATTGCTATAATAGAATAGTTTTTGCTTCATATAAATACATTTCTATCCATATATATGTAATATAGATATAGATAACAAACTTGAGCATTCTCAAACATAGATTGTAGGAATCGTAAATGGGTAGCGATATCTCTAGGCTCTTCCAGCTTAAGAAATCGGTTTCATATAACAACAAAAACAACATTATATATGCGCGTACACACACATATATATATTTATGTCTATAAATAGGCTAGTCCAGTGGAAGTCGATTCTAGTTGGATCAGAGGGAATTGCAGCCAAGACGTAGAACTTTTGTAATATTAGCGCAGAATATTTTATTACACAGAAATTTATGCAAAACTCCAGCAGAAATAAAAACAAAAACAAAAGCGAAAAGAAAACAACAATAAAAACTGAGTCAGAAATCAGAAATGCAAGGAAGAAATAGAGGAAGAGGGGTGAGGGGTAGCTTGCACTGAAAGCTTTGGCGACGCGTTGCCGACGGCAAATAAAAAAAAACGCAACACCGAAAAAAAAAACTGTTTTATATGCAAGGCAAAGGCAACGCAGCAGCTGAAGAAGAAAAAGAAGCAGAAGATATTGGCAAGGGCGCAAAAAAGGTTTAAGAGCAGAGCGAAGAGCGGAGCCGAAGATGACTTGGCTAGCAGGCTGAAGTGGGAGAGGAACGCATGCGCAGCTGCAAACGTCGCCGGCGTTGATTTATGAAAGTGCACGAAACGGGACAGAGAGCGAGGGAGAGAGAGAGAGAGAGTAGGTGAAGCTGCCGATGGAGCCGGCGGTAAGGAGACATGCAAATGCGAATCCGGGATGGGCTGGCAGAAGGGGTTTCTGCACTTGTGAAATTTACGAGCTCCCTTTTGTGTACGTGTGTGTGTGGGCGGATGTGTATGTGTGTGCGTGTGTGTGTCGCTGCAACAGCAGCACCCACGCAACGATCTCGCTGTGGCACAACTCACTTGCAGGCCCGGATATCCGTAGGCGCTCTGATAGAGCAGCAGTGTCATATAGACGACGGCAACGGCGAGTGTCATCGCTTGCAGGATTCGTTTATAACGTTGCGGCAGCGAGACAACAGTCAGGCTCATCATATGCTAGCGTCCTCTACGCGAACATCGATCGTGCGATCGAATCGAATAAACGATATGCAATTCGTTAACGGTAAACACTGCACTCTAGTTTATTTTATTTTATTATATTTCTATCGAGTTTATTTTAATTAGAGAAACCAGCTAGGTTTTATTCTGCACTTGTGAAATTTTTGTAACGTTTGCGTATTTCACGTAAAACTCACGAATTATGCAAGCCACACGCGCGCGTACGTCTTGCTTGGGGCGAGTTTGCTGGGCAACTGATGTACTGCGCTCGGCTTGGCTTTCCAGCGAACAGCGTAAACAAAACAAACGCAGCAAAACCTGCAAGACCACTCTGAGCGCTGAGCACGATTGACTGATAGAGAGCGAGAGGGAAAGAGCGTGATTTGATCCAATTGGAAGCGCTGTGCTCATACTGCTGTGCAACAGAGATGGAGCGATACAGCGAGCGCTCACAGTTTTCCAATGGGAGCACGAAACCGAGAGAGCGGCGTTCGTTCGGCCGGTCGTTCGTTGACTGGTTAGTTCCGCCTCGGCATGTGCCACAGTAGCTGCCGAAGGCGATGATCGTCGAGTGTAACTCGACGTGCTCAGCTCGTGGGCGTTAGCGCTGCTGCACTCTCTCTCTCTGCCGCTGTCTCTGCGTCTGCCTCTGCCTCTGCCTATCTCTCTTGCGGCGTATGTTATCCTGCTTGGCACGTCCTTGCACGCGACTTGCAGCCATAAACAACAGCGACGCGGAGCATATCTATTTTTGCCGACTCTCTCGTGCCCTCGGTCGTCCCCTCGGTCGCTGCAGCCGACGACAATTCCATTAAAAGTTGTTCGTTGTCACTTTGCGTTCTTTTATCTGCGTCGCATGTTGTGCGATCGCATTTTTATTGTCGCCATTGTTTTGGATCTCTGTCGCTGTTGCAGTCGCCGTCGCCGACGCAGTCGCACTCACTGCCCACACACACACACACACACACATACTTGCAGCCATGCAAACTTCGTTCGTACCGTTTTTGTCGCTTTTCTTCACTTGACAATGCTTTGCATGGCTCCTTCTCTGCCTCTCTCTAGTCTCTCTGGTTTGGCTGTCATATTCCATGTTTGTGGCGGCGACAAAAGCTCTTGCGGCTCTTGCTGCCAACGTTGACGCTGACTGCGCTGCTCGCACAATCAGCAACTCGGCATCTTGTTCGCTGTCCTTTTGTGCGCCTTTCGCCTGAATTGCATTTAAAGAGGCGCAAACCGCGCTGCTCCGCTGCCTCGCCCCTCTGCCCAGCCTTCTCCATCTCTCGTGCTGCCCCTGGCCCTGCGGCTAGCCTTGTTCTGCCAACTGGAGAAAAAAAGACATCGTCTACCATCGTCCGACCGCTCGCTCGCTCTCCCCAATGCCTGTGTTAACCAGGCTCGTTGCTCCGCATGCTTCATTTTTAATGTGCAATTTTTAATACCCTGTGCAAGTAGAAATATTGAAGGGGTAGCACGGTATGCTAGTGTAGTAAATGAGAATCAGTATACATATATATATTTTTCTCTCAATTTAGAATGAATTGTTATATGTTATGGATAGCTTCTCTTATCCGTAAAGTCCTTATATACATTCAATAACATTTCGGTAAATATAAATAAAAGGCATGCTCAATTTGAAGGCGTGGCTGCCTCTGTTGATGTGGGACAATGTTTATAAGTAGAAGAAGAAGATGAAAACTAAGCAAATCTGTACTGGAAAACACCTAACGGCTAATTACAGGATATCTTGCAGTCGTCATTTACCTAGTGACTAACAGCGCAACTTGAGCAATGTTTGTGTGTATCTGCGGTCTCCCTATGAGTGTGTGTGTGTATGTTTGCATAGCTGCTGTGGTTAGGAGGGCATGTGCCACTGCCTCGACGTTGAACTGAGTGGAGTACAGTGGAGTGCAGTGGAGTGGATTGAAGTTCCTAGTCCTCCTGGCCAAGGCATAGCCGCGTTTTATCGCGCTGGCCTGAACCTTGTTAGGATTGTAAAATGTAAACCGAAGGCGTTGGTTGATCTCCAGCTCCTGCCCCCTGCCAACGTCTGGCTGTTCTGCTATTTTCTCCTAGCTGATCTGGTTGCCAGTTTTCAGCTTTGCGTTGCACTTCAGTTGGCGCTGCGACGCTCGACTGGCACACGCTGCAGCTGGCTGCTTAATCGAAAACGTTCGCCCTGGGGCAGCCACAGCGAGTGGGTGGCAGTCGCAGCGGGGCCATGGGGCTAGGGGGAGCAGCGAGTCAACGACTGTGCGCGTGCGCCAAAGCATTCGACGTGTTCATTTCTTTCTTTGGGTTGCCTCAGTTTTCGCTGTGCATAGGCAAAAATGATGCCCGGTAGTCATGCAAGAGCACGAAATGCGGCAAGCTGGCCTGGCTTGTGGCAAGCAATTGTTGCCAGACATATTTTTTGAGTGCCTGTCTAACGGACTGACTGGAGAGCAGCTGGGGCTGCGGTCTGATTGACTGCAAATCCTGATTGATTGACTGGCAAACTATGGAGTAACTAGTATAGATGCTTGAGAATCGCAAAGAAGGGAAGGGCAGACACAGCTTCAAGCAGCGAGTTTCACTGCTTCTCTGACAGACATACCGACTGTCTGACTAAGTAACCCGTCTGATTCGTTTGGGCAACCCCCAAGCGTGCCACACAACTCGGCCAGAGTCACATTCATCAGTTTGATCTACCGGAGCGGAACGTGTTTCCTTTTCCATATTTGATGCGCATATTGATGGCCACTGACACTAAGCAGCCGCGAGATTAATGGCCGCCGAATTAGTCAGTGTCAAGATATTTAGTGGAACAATTGAACTGTGCCACAGTTTCAGCCTCGGCCCCAGGCTCAGCTCCAGCTGATGGGAAAGACAGCGTCTGGGGCAAGGCCTGCTTAACGTATGCTGCACGTCGCCCACTGGCCATTAGGCAGACTCTTAAAGTCTCAAATGTACGTAAATTACACGTGTTTCAGCCAATTGCCGGTACAAGTTTATCGAGGGCCTGCATTGGAGGCGCAATCAAAATTAATTTCAACATTGTATTCCCATCGATAACATCGATCAATAACTGTCAACACGACGCACGGTGCGCTACATAGCGAGCATGTCGATTTTGGGGTGCTTAAGGATATTTAAATGGTATTATTGATTCATACATTCAGAATCACAGAGAATAGGAGTTATTGTACATATGTAGAAACTTCTTATGTTTTAAAAGTCTTTAGAATCTCTAATAGTAGCAGAAAAGATAAGCTCAAGCAATACTAACCTAAGATTTCTATTAGAGATTCACATAGAAAGGTAAATAATACGCAATCTTTAATCCAATCTGAATTTGGGCTTTGAGAAGCCCTTGAGAATCGCATAGAAAGGTAGTAGAACTTGCATTTAACTGCAATTTTTGACATGTATAAATGAAATTACAAATTACAAATGCAATTAATTACTAATCTGTATTACAAGTTGTTTTTTTACTATCGCCTCTACTGCATTTGTGAATCACATAGAAGCGCATTCTTAGTTCGACTCGAACAATTCTTTTGCTGTTTTGATGCTGCTCCCATGTATAAATTTCGTTTCACCGTCTTATTTTTGTAACAGTTTTTCGATTTGAGATTTTTGTTCGATTTGAGCATGAAAAAGACGTAGCAGAGGAGACCACCTGGCGTTCGCGGAGGCTAATTGCATTGAAGGCAACTCTCAGGCACAAAGAAATGCTGCCAGGTGATGATATCAGCATGATCAAGCACTTAAATAAG
Source organism: Drosophila mojavensis (assembly GCF_018153725.1). Taxonomy (NCBI): domain Eukaryota; kingdom Metazoa; phylum Arthropoda; class Insecta; order Diptera; family Drosophilidae; genus Drosophila; species Drosophila mojavensis. The sequence goes on along the minus strand of NW_025318899.1, from coordinate 1,836,833 downwards.
TACAAATAATGGAAGAGCCCCCTCCACCGGCCTTCTGCCCGCACCCTAGGCACTCTTCCCCTGCTCGCTTTGGCGCTTTGGTAGAGTTTACAATTTGTTGATTCAACGCGGCATGAAATCGCTTTTCAACTTTTGTTGAACTTTAATTAAACGATTTTTAGGTTTCTATCTATCTCTTTCTCGTTCTCTCGTCTCTCGCTCGTACTCCCTCTATAACTCTTATTGGGGCTTATAGTCTGCCTAACTTAAATTACATTTAAGCGGATTAATTTTAAGTTTCGATTTGTCTAGTTTCTGGGTTTTTCTCGTCTTTTTTGTCTTGGTTTGTCAGCGGCTTTTGAAAGGTCATTAAATGTGGCTAGCTAATTTGTTGGCCAAATACTGGACTACAAACTACGCACAGTTCTTTCCCTTCTCTGCTCGGCTATTTCCCAAAAAATAAACCTAATTTTTTCAATTTACCAAAGCAATTAACAACAAATTTTATTGGCTTTTAAGTTGTGCAAACACTTCGGCGCTGCACAATAAAATCTATCTGTGAGATACACAGCAACAACAACAACAGCAGCACACAGACTTTGCCGCTATTGATCAAGTGTTTGACAACTCTTCAAGATGTGTTTTGTATACCCTATACACGCATGGGATTGAGATGGGACTGAAGTGCTTTTTAGTGTGTGTTTGTAACAGATGGCGGTATATGATATATACAATTAATATTCCAGTCCATAATAGAAATTAAAATACATAGAGCTAAAAACTAACTCAGCTGTTTCCGCACTTGAAATCATCTATATGAATATACAAATATATATGAAAATGATATGATACTATATATACTGCTTGTATCTTTCGGAACTCCCTTTACATTCTGCATGCAATGATTTGTATGACGACAGATCCATTGCTCCTCTCAGAAAAACTCCTATATAGTACGAACTGGTCATACATTTTTCCACCATTCCATTTGTATACGTTTTTTCACTTTTAATGTAAGCATTCATATGAGTGATATATGTATATCTATAAATAAATAATACGCTTGCCATGTCTCACAACATTATATTATTATACCATATAATTTACCATAGAACTTGTTCTCCTTCTGCCTTTACTCACATTCCTACGACTACGTAGCATCTTCTAGTCGTTCATTGCTCGCCTAGTGCATTTCTACTGCTCTTACCTGCGCACTGCAAGTAAGTATTTGAGCATTTCTTTAGAAACTGCGCAGCGAACCAGTTTGTTGTAGGCAAACTCACACTCTCTCCCTCTCTCTAGCTTCTCTCTTTTCATCTTATCATCATTTATAGCCCGCTGTTTGATTATGTGTTTCATTAATTAACAAAGCGAAGCTGGCTCTTGAAGAATCTAACTAACGCCGCATAGTAGATGCGATTCGATATGTCTGATTGTCTGGTTATATGCATCGTCCACACACAGCGTGTCAGCTCTGCCCCTCTCTCTTTTGCTCTATGCCTATCGCTATCTCTGTTCAATATTTTATTTATATTTTTCTTTTTGCGAGCTTCAAAAAGGAGGCATGTGTAAATCTTTGGAGATTGAGGCTCGCTGCACCGTAGGTGCCAGCTTGCATGTTATGTTACCGACTTGCCGACTACCGAAATCCTACAGTCGTCTCCGCTGGGAGCCAGGAAGACTCTCAGCCCGACTGGCTCACAATGTGCCATAAATTTATGAGACTAGTAAATGGTAGTCGTACTATCTGTGGTTACGACTCCAGTGCCGCGACGGAGGGGCCAGCTAGCTACATTATGTTGCCTTTGTTTCTGGTGCACATTACATGACATCGGGAGTTATATTGCAAGCGTATGCATGCCATTTAAAAGCAGATAAATAAACTTAATGCCAACTCGAATGCAGCCAGGAAAGAGGAAAACCCAACCGGGGACAACCTGTCAGACACGCAGACCGCAAAGTGTCGTCTATATATGTACATACATGTACATATATGTTTATATATAAATATATATATTAGTATGTATATATAGATATGTTTATGTGGTTGTTAGTCGACATCCCGTTGAGCAGCTGATACTAGAGGGCTTAAACATGTCAGGAATTTGGCTAGCCAAGCATCCTATAAACGGGTATGCATCCCAGATGCCAGGCAAAGCTTTGAATATAGGCAAATATTGCAGAGAACTGGGCACAGCTGGAGTAGCTATAGTTTGTCTTAAGAATGCAAGTAATGGAAACTATAACTATATACATTAAATAACAATCTTTGCTATATAGTTAATAACAAACAGAATCCCGCTACTTTAAATTACTTTAAATCGACTTGTTTGGGCCAATTTCAGCAACTTCTTTAGTCTTTAGTCTTTAGACCACATTCCTACTCCCATCATTTTGTCCAAGTATTTGTTAAAAGTTGCTCCAAATCTTGTGTTGCGTGCCGTAAACAATCATTTAAGAGGTCTTTGATTTTGTTTATCCTCAACGATAGAGCGCGTCTGAGAGGAAGCTATAAATAACAATTAATTGTATTATTAAACTAATTCGAATGAAGACGAAAGGCCGTCAGTCATGCAACAATAAATTTTGATACACCCTCCTCTCTCTCCCTCTCTCACTCTCTCTCTCAAACTTTGACTTTGGTCAGCTAATTTACATTTTTTGCTGGTTTTCAAGGCAGAGACTTGGGTAAAAGGTCGTTGTGCGAACATCGCTTCTAAAATTGTGCCTTCGGGCTGCCAGGCAACGGAGCCAGGACTCCTTGCAATCAATTATTGGAATCAAAGTCAATGATCAGCAAGGAGCTGCCGCTGTCGCTGTCGCTGCCACCGCCTGAACACGCAATGCCCCAAAGTGGTGCGCGAAACTTTCATCCAAGATGCAAATAATGACAACAATTAGTCAGGAAAAAAAACTTAATTCATTGCGTGCTTGCGATGCAAGAAGCTGAAGTCGAGAGTAACTAAATAAAGTTGAATGAGAAACTTTGATCAAATGATGCTATTAGATCTATATCATATCATATCCATTATACAACAAATATAAGTACTCCTTCAATGACCTTTTCGTTCAGTAGTAATTGATTTGAATTTAATAATGATTCGTATGCCACTCATTCTCCGAAATTTTTAATGGTATTCAAAATGAATGGCTTGATATAGTTAACGTCGGTGTAGACGCCCGGATATTTTGCGCTGGCACAGCCAATGCCAAAGGAGACAATGCCACAAAGCTGTTTTTGTCCTGACGCATCCTTGTAGACAAACGGACCGCCCGAATCGAAGGTGCACGCGTCCTTCTTTCCCAAAAGGCTGGCACAAAACATGCTATTGGTTATCTCAACTGCAAATTGCGAGGTGGAAATTAAGATAAGCAAAATCAAATAAGGTAATTGCTGGGAGCTGAACTCACTAGAGGGCTTGTAGACTTGCTTGCACTTCTTTTTCTTGATAACGGGCACACTAACAGATCTCAAGGTTTGCTGCGCATGGGTGCCATCAGGATCAGTTAGACCCCAACCGAAGACAGTGAGAACCATACTCGGTAACAATTTAGTTTTGCACAGTTGGATTTTTTTAATTTTTTGGTCCACCAGCGGTGCGGCTAGAAGCAACACAGCCACATCCATATTCATTCTGAACTGATCAAAAGCAGAGGGTATTACATAGTCTTTCAGGGCAGCCGTGGGACCATCGTCGTTTAGATTAGAGACGCCACCCTTGACAATCCACAGTGACGTCGTGGTGCGACCAAGAAAACAATGAGCAGCGCTCAGAACAATACGGTCCTTCAATAGAGAGCCCCCACACACAAAGCTGCCTTCATAATGCAGCGAAACAATAAATCCACCGACTTTTTCAATCGTTGTCACTTCGCCACCGATTACACGCTGTACTGCAGGTGGCATCACAAGATTTCGCAAATTCGAAAATTCCTCAGCCTTGACCGGAACTTCGGTCTGAGGCGGAGCATTAGCCCGAACCTCACACTCAGGACTCAGGCCAAGTTGAATTAGTGCAAAGTATATCACGAATACCACCCGCATTGAAAGTAACTAATAAACTAAGTTCACGAAAGACTTTTTACTAGATATGATATTCTTACATAAACTGTATCGAATGACCACCCCGAACCGATTCGAAACAGTTAAGTTGCAGCTTAGGAAGAAGTTCGCAAAGAAAGTCAAGTGGAAAGTTATTTACAAATTGGTTTTAATTGACGTCAATTGGAGAAGCATATGCGTTTTTATTAAAAGTACATATGGAAAGGGCACCCCTCTCAGCATCTATCCCCAACTAGGAGAAACTTAAAGGCCTGATCTCCTTGAACAGTGTGCGTATGTAGTGAATTAGCTTGGGATCGCGATTTCTTACATCAGTCGCCTGTGGATACATTGAGTTGATCAGGTGATGCACGTCCGAATAGACCTAAATAATAGAGAGGAAGAGAAAGAGATAGAGCAAGTAATACGCTTGCAGATAAATGTTAAAGGTTTACGAATACCTACTCCAATGTTGCGCCAAGTGAGGTGATAGCTTAGCTTAATCACATCGACATCATCCGTACATGCCTCAGAGACCTCCACAAATGTTGAGTTGTCGGGCGTTACGCGAATTGTGACATCCGCACCATCGTTCACATCCTTGGGATTACGCAGACAGAGCAATATATTGCGGCGAGGAGCCAACCGATTCCAGTCGCAGCGATAGAACTTGATCAGCTTGCAATGGATGGCAAAGGCATCGTAGACATGCAACTCAGTTGCCAGATGCTTCTGCGAGAAGTAACCTTTCTCAATATAGTAGCAGGCATCGTGCGCTGCAAATATATTGATATTATTCTCGCAGAAGCGCTACAGAAAAACGGATTCTCGATTAGATATGGACTATAAAAGATCTCATTAATATCTGTACGATTCTAGTTTAGCTTACCCTACGCAACTCAGTAAAGTCTGATGTGGGCTCTTTGATTTCCAGATACTTGATCGGATTGGCAACATATTCCTCAATTATCTTTGTTGCGTAACCCCGGATGCCCGCGTTGGTTATAAACAGGACGACGCGCACATGATAGGTGTCCAATGTAAAGATGATTTCGTTGATACTAAAAAAATACGAACAGGAGAAGGAGTTGGGCTGAAGAATTTATTGAATTGAAGAATTAAAAGCTAGAGCTAAGCCAGAAGATTACAGAAATACCCTCTACCTGTAAACCATAAAACAAATTAATAGGGCTTCAATAGAGCATATCTTACTCAAGGATACTCTCCATTTACGACTAGGTAGCTATTTTTAGCGGACAAACCTGTATGGTCTCAAAACTCGACAGATAATCGGCAATGCTAATATCCTCTAATATACAGTTTCCTAGTTTCCCAACTTCACTTACTTATCCTTGTTGTACTGCAGGGACCATCCTTTGAAGGGAAAGTGCTCGTAACTTTTGAATGCAAACCCAAATACGCCCAATCGATCTGTTTGTATCTTAAGTGTGCAAGATTCCGGTAAGAACTCGGTGTGTTTTATGTATCTAGTGGTCCAGTGCTTCACTTTGGGTAGCTCTTTTTTTGGCCTCAGGGACTCCTTAATTGATTTTTTGGGGGTCTCAGAATCGTTAGAGGTTACGCTATCTGTTTCGCTCCCTGACCGTAAATCAATGGAAAGATGACCCGAGTGGGACGATCGTGAAATCTTTAGGGATGACATTGGTTTACTGTTCATTACGGACATGCGATTTGAATATGACTTTGTCCGCATATCTGACTGGGCTAGCCGTAAACCCTTAGTGCCAAAAGACTGATCCATTATTGCGTTTGTACGGGTCTTATACTTTTTTTCAATTTCATCTAAGGTGTGCATTATCCCAAACAACGTGAGTTTTGTGGGATCCGTCGCATCCTGTGTTTGGCTTGTACGGCGGACTTTCACGTGTTTGCTTTTCAACAAATCTATATCTGAGTCTTCAGCGGGAGTTTCGAGAGATATCGATGGCCTTTCCTGATCGAAAATGGGAAATAGTCTTTCGGGCCCTGTCTGCTTATCATAGCTGAAAAACTCTGGTTGCTTGTCTACTTCAACCACCTTGGCCTCTGCGTGATGCCGACGCAACAGCGTGCAGCCACGCCCAGCTCTCTCGGCCACTTCTTCGGTTCGCTCCAAGCGGAACTCCATCGGAAACTTGAACGAGGACAATACACGAGGTATACAACATCGTACCAGCTCATGGACTTGAAGGGGAGTCAGAGGCTTTCCCTGCTTACCGTCCACTTCAAAGTCATGCAATTCGCCTCCAATGTTTTTCGTGAAGCGCGTAACGTTGTTACGAAGTACACTTATGACAGAGGGACGATAGATATTTATAACATTCATCGACTTTCGCTTAATGAGCGTCATATTAGGTCTGGGTATACGTTCGTCTAAGCCCCCCGATGTTCTCTTTTTACTCTTCCCAATTTCCTGACCTGTCTTTGACGTTGAACGTTTTTTATGTTTCTTTTTGTGTTTGTAGACTTCTCCAGCTCCAATCGAAGCCTCGTCTGACTCATTATCGTCAATCTCCTCTTCGAAAAACTGACATACCACGGGCTCCCCGAATAGACACAGCATCTTTGGCAGTCGGAAGGTCACACAGAAATATGAAACCTCATCTGGGGCCAGTTTTAGGTGTCGATTCTCCGGTGATTCCATTGCCTGGGTATAGTTAAATCGTGACTTAAGACGCGTAGATCTGCGACTGCCGACATCTGCTCGCACATCTTGCTGGGTATATAGTATTCGTCCATCCTCGTGCAGGGTTATATTGAACTTTTCAAATTCCTTGTGCATGGGCTTTCGCACAAAGTGCATCGAATAGAGGCCTCCCAAAATATTATATTGTCGTAAATTGATCTGTAACACTGTAAAGTTAAATCCCCAAATTTTGATATCCTACATTCTTCGATTTACCTCATCAGGAGCCAATTTCAAATTTTGTGGATTTAGGAACTGATTTAAAAAATCGTCAAACTCCTGTTGCTCTTGCTCGATAAACCTCTGTAAGGGATCAGGAAACATACCCTCTGGTATCATTTCAGGCTCCCTTAAAATCCTTTTCGATAAGCGTTGCTCAGAGCGCTTTGACTTAGCATCTTTTGGGCTCCTAGATTTGTTCGCTCTTTTTTCCACTAACCGTGCTGCCGCTTCTTTTTGGGCCACCTCTCTAAGGTGTTACTGTTAGTTGAAAATAGAGTTTCTCACATCAGATTGCTGCGCTCACTCACGCCGTATATTGCTCATATTCGGTTAACCTTTGCTCTAATGCTGATATTATTTTGTCGACAAGATTCAGCTGCATCAGCCATTCGTTGACCAGACAATCGTCGATGTCCATTATGCCCCCGTTGATATTCACCACTCCATCGATGACCTGCTCATAGCTCTTCGCTTCCTCCGACAAATGATCGAAAAGGGTGTGGACACAGCGCAGAGTTAGATTGTCACATAAAACACTAAGCGGTATCTGCACCTGGATGCCCACACTGTCCAAATCGGCCACTATTAGGGGTAGTCTGCAAAGCCAAATCAATTCAATTCAAAGCGAAACTCTCACTCTTGTCAAAGCTTACTCCATGTACTCGAAGCGCACGGGCACATCGCTAAGCCACCAGACTTGATAATTGAAATTGGGACAATTGTAGGAATAGGTTTCCTTTATCCCATCGTATGACCTGAGAGATAACACTTGTAATAGTTGTCAAGTTAATGTATAAGCTTACGTTCTGAAGGCACTCGGTGCTGAAACAATACGGTAGGTGAGCTTATCAAAGAACACATCGATCTCCCGACTCAGTTCTGGACGCACCTGCAAAGGGTTTTTGATAAAAACGTTGGAAATAATCTATCGCTCTCTAACAGTTCCATAATGGACAACTTTATCATAGGTAAAATTAATTTAAGGACTCAAATCAAATTTCCAATCAGCTTGATACTTGAAGCACTCACACATAATACTTCAATGATTCGTTCGGTTGATAGATTACACAAGTCGTGCTCGTTGTTTAGCATGCATTCAATGCGTTCGAGAGTAATGAGTATACGTGACACAGCCTCCTCAAAGAACTTGCCGATATTGGGCCGAAGTGTCTCCTGAAGTGTCTGGCGCGTCAGATCCTGCCGGAAGATGCTCTGCGAGAGAACGCAGCGTTCATCCACAGCCAGTTCCCAATTGACCGTCGACTTCGTCTCCAACTCCTCGAAATAATTCAGTTCGGCAATCATTTTACGAATATCAGGCGGGTCAGATACCCGAGGCAGGCCATCACAGTCGATATAGCGCTTCCATGCCAGCGCCTTACTCTGCTCGTACTGCAGCTTGTTGTAATCCTCAATTGACTCTAAATAAGTAGGTGGAGCTTTAAGGATTGTGGCTAGTTTGTTGAGACTCGACACCGACCCGTTATAAAGCTCAGGCAGACTTTCACATCTTGTATCCTCTGCATGTGACGAAGCTCCCGTGCTTGCCAGTCTTGTTCAGAGATAAACGGTAGATCTTTGAACTCATTCGATCGAGCTCTACTCGGTGGTTCTTTCTTTTCACCATTTTCGGTCGGTTTCTTTGAATTTAATTTTACTTTTTTATTCATTTTTATTGGTTTTTATAATTTTTATTATTTTTTTTTTAATTATTATTTACATTTTTTTTTTATGCTTATCGATACATTTTAAGATTTTTTTTGATTTTTTATTTTATTTTTTTATGTTTTGTCTGTGTGTACGTGTGTGTCTGTGTGTGTGTGTTTTTATGAATAATTAAAAAACTGACAGTTAATTCTCTCAATACATTTTTACTCGTTTATAAACATAGGGAAGTCTGTAGAAAACAACTATAATACTATGAAAAACTCATTACATGAATTTCGTTAAGCATCCGCTTGACCTGAAAGAGCAAAAGCGGATCCTTGTTCCTAACGTCCGTAGCTGAGGGATTCATTGAATTGATTGCCTGATGCAGATCCGTGTAGTTCTAAAATGAGCTCAAACATTATAAATTTGTACTCAAAGTACTCGACCTCTTTAAAACTTACACTCATATTACGCCATGTATTCTTAAAATCAAGCTTTATAATATCCAGATCGTCGGAGCAGAGTTCCGATACTTCGACAAAGGTAACATTATCGGGTGTAATGCGCATTGTGACCTCAGTGTAATCGGTTGGGTCTTTAGCATTCTTCATGCCAATCAGTAAATTACGTCGCGATGCCAGACGATTCCAGCTAGAGCGATAGAACTTCATCAGCTTGCAATGTAGAGCCATAGCATCGTATGTGTGATCCTCCGTGGCCATGTGCTTAACCGAGAAGTAACCGTTGTCTATATAGAAGCACGCATCGTTTTCCGCAAAGATATTTATGCCCTTCTCATAGAAGCGCTGGAAAACAAATCAACTGAATATGGAGAAGGCACAGAATGAGAATGATAACATACCCGACGCAGTTCACGAAAGTCGGTAATAGGAGTCTGTATATCCAAATACTTGACCGGATGTGCCACATAATTCTTGCTTATATCCGTAACATAGCCCCTAACTCCTGCAGCCGAAATGTAGAGTATAACACGTGCATGAAATGTGTCAACGCTTAGAATAATTTCATCATTGCTAAAGCAGGGGCGAAAAAAAAGAAACATTTTCAAATGAGATACAGGATATAGTACAGATACTTATATCTTACTTTTCTTCGTTGGGTTGCAGGCTCCAGTCACGGAAAGGGAAATGCTCGTAGCGCTTGTACGCAAATCCAAAGAGGCCCAAACGATCCGTCTGGATGTTCATGGTGCGTGCTTCCTTGTCAAATTTGTAAGAAATTATGTGCTTGGTTGTCCAGCGTATGACCCTTTGCTTGGGCTTCTCCGCCTCTACTTCCTGTTCTTCTGGAGTACGCGGCACGGTCTCTGGTGAGTGGGCTTCCTCCACTTCGTCTGCCATTGTGGTGCGGCTCGATTGGGCGCCAGTCATAACTGTGGAGCCTAAGTTACTCGGTCGTATAGCGGTCATATGCTTGCTCTGTATTCGAACCGTTGATCTCGTTTTAGCGAACGATATGCCAGTTCGTGAATCCGAGCTTTGCAGTGCCTTTTTCGGTGGCTTTTTGGCCGTAAAGTCAGACTGAGACATAATGTCAATGTGCCTAGTAATGTATCTGGTGGAGATATTGTCAAAGGTTTCGATCAGGCCATACATGGACTTCTTGTCATAATATGGCTCATCAATATCACCCTCAGCATAATGCATTCGCTCCACAGCCTCAAAAACGGGATAGACCCTTTCAGCTGCATGCTGTACGTTATAATCGAAATCCAAATCGCCAACAACAACAGCTTCCTCAGTATCGACGCTGCGTCGCCTGATCAAAAGATTTTTCGGCTTTGGTCGATTATCGGACTGCTGCTGTTCGAGCTCCTCTCTCACTTCCAATGGGAATTTGAATGAAGACAATATCCGTGGCACACAATATCGTTCCAACTGCCGGATTTTCTGATGATCCAATTTTTGCATCAAATTAAAATTTTCGACCGGCACCACACGCTCTCCAGGCAGTAGCTTACGGCTGGTTCTTAGCAAGGCAATCAGCGTGGGCCGAAATATGTTGATTGTTGAATTTGGGGCACGGCGAATTTGAGTCAATTGTGAATCCTCGATTACCTGGGCTGCTGTCTGCTGCTGGGTGGGCAGTGTGCTGATCCTAGATTTCTTTCTCTTCGCGACCACTTCCTTTTTTTCCTCAACTATTGATGTTTCCGATTTGACCTCCTCCATGGTATCCAGGTATTGGCAGGGTATGGGCGTTCCCCATAGACAGAACTCCCGTGCCATCTGTATGGTCACAAAGAAATATGGCAATTCATCGTCCTCAAGCATATGGGTCTTGCGCTTCTGTTCGTCCATTAACATCTTTGATCGCTTTGTCATCACTTTGGTTGCTCTGGGACCAAATCGACTGTCACGATATGAGTTAAACAGATCGGCCACAACTTCGCGCTTAATGTGCAGTAGTCGTCCGTCCTCGTGCAGGGTGACATTAAACGTCTGGTAATGGGTATCCGTCGGACGACGCACGAAATTGATTGAATATAGGCCGCCTAGCAGTATGTGTTGCCTCAGATTGATCTGAAAGTTCAATTGATCCAAGTGAAAATTTGATTTCAGAAATGATTGAGAAATTTACAATATAAACATGAATGAAAGACAGGCTACAGATTGTTAAAACTTGTAAAACAATGGATAAATTGTAGCACCCATCTTTTGCATTAGGCATACTTCCTTCGATTCAGGACTTACCACGTCGTCATCTATTTTGAGATGTCTTGGATGGTATATTTCATCGAGCAGATCCAAATACTGTTGCTGTTCGCGTTCCAGGAATGTGCTATACGGTTCGGGCAACATACCTGGCGGCACCAGAAGCGCTTCCTTGGGCGGTTTAGGTATGACGATCTTTGTCTCTTTGCCATCACTGTTCTTCTTTTCCTTGGCGGCGCGCTCCGTTCGCTCGGTGATGACGCGCATTATTTCCTCATAGATCTCACGTTTCTCAAGCAAAATGGCCAATAGTTCCTTTTGTATGTCCAGCTGCATCAGCCATTCGTTGATCAAGCATTCCTCGATATCCAAAATGCCCGCATTGACGTCCACATTGCCCTCCGGAATGGGTGGATCGAAACTTTTCGCATATTGCGAGTAGTTGTCGAAGTTTGAGTGAATGCAACGCAATGTGAGGCAATCGTGGAGCACGCTGAGCGGCATCTGAACACGAACGGACGTAGCAGCCAGCTCGGCGACCATTAGAGGAGCTCTAAGGACAACAGCTAAAACCAAATGGGATTGAAAATAAGTCATATACTCACAGCAATTCCTCGAAACGAACAGGAACATCGCGCAGAGCCCAGATATCTATGCCATATCTAGGGCAACTATGACTCCAGGTGGCTACCAGGCCATCCAGAGAGCTGTAAAATAACCTTTAGCTAGGACAACAAATATAGAGTACTCATAAGCAAGCCTTACTCCATGTAGACGCCATCCATGCGTATTACCCGATAGGTCATACGATCAAACGAGTCATCAATCTCATGTTCAATCTCACGCCGCGCCTAAAACAGAATTATAGGATTATCGATTGTGAATTGGTATTGTGAGCTCACTCACTTCCATGATCTCCATTTGACGTGCAAAGTCCACCCGTTCCATTTCAATAGCCGTATCGAGCATGCGATCGATCTTGTTGAGCGTATCCAGAAACATGGTGATGTCTCGCTCATATTGATCGCCTATAGCATCGTTGAGCTGCTCCTTGACCGTTTGCCTGGTTAGATCTTTGCGGAATATGTTCTGTGTGAGTATGGTACGATCGTCAACGGACAAGGTCCAGTCCACGCTCCGCTCCGTGAAGAATTGTTGATAGTAACGCTTCTTCGCCAGAAACTGGCGCATTTCGGGTGGCAAATATGGGCGTGGCAAGCCGTCACAGCGTAAAAAGTTTTCCCAATGCTCGACAGCGGAGCGCTCCTCCTCCAGCCGATGGAATTCGAGTGAGGATTCTGCAAAACGACAAGTTATCGGCTATCGATCATCGAAATTATCGGCCAATCGTTTGCTTACCCTTGATAAAGTTGCAGCAAACTTTAATTTCCTGCAGCTTTTGCATATACTTCTTCTCCCGCTCCTTCATTTCCTGCACGCTAATCAGCACCCCCGGACCTTCATCTTTGGGTTTAACCATCGTGTAAAAATTGTGTGTGTATGTGTGTGTTTATGTAGCGTGTACCTGCCTCTATATGCGTGTGCGTTTAACAGTTAACTTATATAACATGTAAAAGGTTATATGTATATGTATATGTGTGTTTGTGTTGTCATGACAATTAATTCATGATCGGGTCTGTTATACCTTGTCGGAACGAACCAAATCGAATTTGAAATTGGAAAAGTCGAACTGCAGACGCGTGTTTCCATCTCCTACTCCTGCTCCATGGTCATAACTCAGCCAGCATGTGGGTGCGGTTGGTCAGGCAGCCAACTCCTCGCCAACTCCTGCTCCTATCTCCGAAATTTATTTGGGCCTCGTGCCAGAAAAACTTGCGACTTATTTATGCTTTTTGTGCAATTTTCTATTGCAACTGCGAGTAGAGAAAGTGTAGCTAGACTCTTGGCTCGTGACTCGTAGCCAAATGTGGAAACGGGGAGCGAACAAGGAAAGGTGCAATCAGACGTGTGCCGAAATAATAAATACTCAAAGAGCGGAGATAAGTAAAGTGTCTATAAATCAAGTAAAAGAACAGAAGACAGCAGAAGCCGAAAAGTAGAAAGATAAAAAAGTAGAATACTGGAAAAGTATAATAGGTGCGATTAGATGAGAGAAAGAGAAGATTGAAGATTAGAAGAGTAGAGAAGTAGAAGAGCTGGAATTTGAGTGGAAGGAAGAGTAAACTAGTGGAAGAGTAAAAATATGAAAGACTATAAAAGTCGAAGGATAGAAGATAAGAATACATAATGAAATAGTAGTAGAAGTAGTAGAAGAGAGGTGTAGAAGATGGAAGATATTTCGCATATGTATATACACATTTCATGACATAATTAAAATGCTCTTTCGCCAGGGTATTCGTTAGACAATGGCTCGTTCGCAATCAATTGATTAAGTTTTATGTCGCATTGTTAACCGAGCCATTTACATACGCTTACACGATTCGTCGTCGTCGGAGACAGACATGAGCTCTGAGCAGAGAGCTGCGTCTGATCGATTACATTGATGAATGAATTTCAGAGCAACGACTGGACGACAACGACAACTCCCACACAGCTGCACGCAAGCTCGAGAATCGCATCTATAGAGCTTGGTTTCTGCCTCCTCCCTTTCTCGGAGTATCTCTGTCTGTCTCTAGCTGCGCCTACTATTCTCTTGAAATTTATTTGTTGCCAGTTGTCTTTTAAATAAATTTCTTGTCAACCGTTCACACACAACTACGTCCATGTGCATGTTGGCCAACCAGCGTCCTCTTTTGTACAAAATATCCTGTATTCAATGGAATTGGGTTAAAAGGGGGTATATTGGTTGAGAACTTGTAAAGGAATATATTTCGGAATCATTAGAACGAGCTGAACTAAGAGATATATCTATATCAGAGCAATAGAGCATTACAATAATACTAGTAAGAGAGGGAAAGAGAGAGAGAGAAAGCGAGAAGTAAGTGAAAATATATTTTATATAGATTCTACAAACCTATGTATTTCTTATTCTACATATACATACATATACGCATGTCTTTATATAGAAACATTCACTGAATAGCAGTATCTAATTTACAGGGTATTTCTGTGCGTCTATCAGCGCATCTAGTCAGCTGTCTTAGCTGTTGGTCGTAACATTCATCAGTTGTTTAGGCTCTGGACTGCGTCTGTAATAAGTCACTCCGCTTGACAAAGACAAAACATTTCAAATAATTTAATGAACTTGACAGACATCTCGTTCCCCCATTTGTTGCAAATACTTACGTATGTCTATATGTACATATATAGTGCCAGCATTTTTTTGTTGGAATTGTGGGGATTACAAAATGAGAGCCAAATAGTTTTGACACCTATTGGCAGCAAATCAATTGAATCGAATGGGGTCCCAAGATAAACGCCAATGCAGTTGAGAGTTAATGACGAGCAAATCATTTTGCCTAGCCATGCAATCATTCAATTATAAGCAGCTCCATGTTGCAGCTGCCCCACGTTGCAGGCAGCAAGCAGCAATCTGCAAGTTGCAAGCTGTTCGATCCTTAGCAATTTTCTCGAATTGGATGACTAGATGACTAGATGACTTGGAATGACTGGATGACTTGGCTGACTTGGCTCTGTCTTGGCTCTGACTGGACTGACTTCGCAAAGAGCCACCTCACGTAGTTGTCTGATGTCCATGTGGCATGCAACATGGCTAACAAGCGAGCTGACTCCAGCTACACACAGCTCCAATTCAGCTCCAAGTGGAGCTGCAATTTGGTTCATTGCTGGCCAAAATAATTGACATCTGTATAGAAGTTGTTTGCCATTTGATTTGCGGCTATAATCGAACAAGTGCAACGGCAGCCGATTACGTTGCCAGCGAGTGAGAAATTATGCCAAAATCAAATGCTGGGAAAGTGTATAACAAATGCACTCCCTCGCCGTCTCCTCCTCCTTCTCCGTCTTCTGCTCAACACTTGCCACATAACTTAACGACTGCCTTATCGGTTCGAGCTGCGATTAGAAAGCGCTCAGAAAAATGTTGTCCATGTTTCACATTGACAGCAACTTGTTTACCGTTTTTACTCACTCTCTCTCTCCCCATCTCCCTTTGTCTTCCTCTTCTTACTACTTTTTTTTGTAAATGTTTAAACAATGCTGCAACTTTTGGCATTTACATGAGAATCGCTGCTGCTCACAGAAGACGAGAAAAAAAAGCAGCTGAGCACAATATGAGCATAGATTCTGTTCGCCCGTTGCGACCCAAGTTGTGGCAGCTGCCACAAATTGAGTCTAATTAATTTGCAGCGAACTGCATGACCAACTTTCTATGCCCTGCCAGCCAGTTAGGGCATTGCACTTTACTCAAGCGGTTTGTCCCTCAACCAAACATGGCAGCATTACCATAAAGAGATTCTGTTTTATGATCTTCCCGTTTTAGACTTTTGTCCAGTCTTCTGTGGCTTATAAAGAATTTGATTTATTAGCTTGAATTTCTTATACCATACAAAATGACAAATGCGGACAGGCAGAAGCTCAACTGTTTGGCTCTTCACTTCTCAAAATTTTCGCTAATTATTTACTCAAACAGAACCTAGAGGCCCCACATGTATGCCTTAGCTTTGATAGCTCTGCGGCTAGTGTATAGACTTGGCTGCATTGACAAAAACTTTAGTTAATTTCTTAACGGTAGATGCATGTTTTTCTATGTTTAAACAATGCATTTGAGAAAAAGCTACAGCAAACAACAACAACAACAACAACTAACAACAACAGCTAACTACAAATTTGTTTAGTCTGAAAATCTATGCAAAGGCAATTTGAATAGCCGAACGAGCGAGCATTCAGCTAATGCCTCAGATATGTAAATTAGAAAAAACTAAATAAATTCTTTGCCCAGTCGCCAGTTGCCAGTTGCCAGTTGCCAGTTGATTGGCTTAGTCCGAGGAGCATACCCATCTCGAACCGAGAGCCCCAGACCTAGGCCCAGTTTCTCATTTTCCCAGTCCAGCTACGTTTGCTCTTTTACTTAATTGTTGTCTGTCTCTATCTATCGCTCTCTGTCTCTATCTCTATCTATGTCTTTCGATTTCTTTATTTTGATTTTCATTTAAAATTTACATACATTAAAAGCGCACATTGTTTGTGGCATCTGCAGAAGCCAACGCTGATGAAAAGTGAGCGTGGAAAGCGGCCAAAAGAAATAAAATAGGAATGCTCCGTTCGGCCAAAAGAAATAAAATAGGAATGCTCCATTTGGCGACAACCGACCAGAAAATACATTTACATTTTTTGATGTTGAATTGTCCAAACGATTTTAATGATGCCGACTAGTATATTTAGCTGCATTTAAGCGTAAGGTGTTTGATCTATAGTTAAGGTGGGTCATGTCGAGCTAAAATTAATTAAAATTCTGATTTTTATTCTCTACTTTTGAATAAGTAAAATGTGTCTAATTTTTGTTCATTTAATAGAGATCTATACAAAAAATATTAATACAATTTTTTCAATTAAAAATCGATGAAATTTTGCTCAAATGGGAACTATCTAGAGGTAATATGTTTACATACACATACATAATATATACCATACGGTTTCAGACTATATACATAGACTTTCATATAACATTTAAAGCATTGTATTTTTTAAATTTTAATTTAAATTTTAACCGAAAAGCCAATTCCAATTCCAATTCCCATTCCGATTTCGATTTCAATTCCGATCTATAAGCAAACTGACCAAACTTTTTCGCTCTCTGAGCTAGTTAGCAATAGCTAGAGCAATGGACAGAGGGGCAATGGGTATATCGTTTTGGGAGGCAATTTAAAGTTTCGCCAGGCCACACCCAAAGTGACAGTTGCCACCGATGCGGCTGCCGCTGCTGGTGGCAAAAGGCCTCAAGTGCCGCCTTATCAACTGACGCCGGACAGTTGCAACAATTTGCATTTGCGAGTCAGTTGAAGTTTCTACTTATCGCACTATGTCCCTGCGCGCTCTCTCTCTCTCTCTCTATCTCTCGCTGCGTCTCTTTCTCAGTCTGTCTGTTGCATACGTAGCTCATTACGAATGCAACTGCGAGGATTGGCCTGAGCCTGGGCTGTCTGTCGTGCAACAAGTGGCAGGCAGTCGGGTTAGCGGCAAATTGTGCTGCCACATTTAATTGGCAACTTTTGGCACGCTCAGCCACGTTGCCTTTATCGATTTATGATGACGACAAACCGACAGACAGACAGTCCACCGAGCGAACGGACGGACGAACACATGGACAGACAGTCGGACAGATTTTCTAGTTTTCCAGTTTCTTTTACTCAATCTCTGATTGCTGCCACAGCTGTCCGCTCAATATGAAAATGCAAATTTAAGTGGCAAACGGAATGACAGAGTACTAAAAAAAAACTGGAATCAGAACTGGAACTGGAACTGGAGCTGGCACGGACGGGAACGGGCTGAAGCGGCGGAAATCCCAGCTGGGCCCAGCTGGTTGTGCAAATAAATATTATTACTTCAATAAGGCTGCCAACTGTGCCCGCATTTAATTATACGGCAAGGCATAATAAAGACTGCAGATACCCTGTAATTGCTCCCTAATTGGCCAACTTATAACTATCGGCTGTAGCAGCTAAAAGAGTAAAGCAATGATGCGTATCGCAGCTCCTATGCCAAATATTTTAGCTTTATTTTCTAAAATCGATAATTATCGATGTGCAGTTGATTTGAATATGAAATCTTGTGCAGACTCTAGTTTACCTTAGTGAATCGAGGGCAACTAGGTAGTCGATCCCACACTTCTTGTGCATAGAAAACGGCAAACACAATCAGCGCTTGATCAAAAATCAATATAATTTCGTGTCGCGCTTTAATGAAGCATTTTTTGGAAGCACAATAACAGAATAAGCAATTGTCATGCGGTTGCAAATGAAATGTTGCAGTTGAAATGTTGCAGTGAGTGGGCACAGCAGCGCTTGGCCCCGATCGGTTCGACAAGGCGTTGGCTTTCGATTCGCAAATGTCTGACTCAGAGTTGAACTAGTTGTTGGCCAAGAAAATTGTTTGGCTGCTCATTGCTAATATAAGTGCGAGCAGTTATGCTTTATTTAATTCAGCCACGCCCAAAAGCAGCTGCAATCGCTGCAGCAGCAACAGCAACAGCAGCAGCAGCAACAGTTGCTGCTTGTTAGACAAGTTACCAAAAATAGACCAACAACTGGCTGAACTTGGCTTGACTTGGCTTGGCCTAGCCGGATCTGGCTTGGATTGTAATTGCCAAGACGCCCCTCTCTGCTGTAAAAGGGGGCGTAATTCATATTCGACTTTTATGGTGTTGCACGCGTTTTGCATTCCCAGCAGCAACAGCAACAGCAGCAGCAGCAACTGTTGCAGCTGCAACTTGAAATCTCAACACTTTATAGGCCACTCGCTGGACAGTTATTATATGTGGCAGCGCTTAATGAACATGTCTCTAAGTCCAGCTAACAAACTGGCTCTCTTCTTCTCTCGCTGTCTCCCTCTCTCACGCGGCTTCCTTCTCCCTCTTTTGCTCAATCATAATCCCGCTGTTCGTCTGTCTTGTCTGAGCTTGCAATTGATGGGTTCAACAGATCCGTTAGTGCCAAATTACAAATAGGCTGCACAGCCAGGTGCTGCAGCCACAGAGCGAGAGCGGGAGAGAGAGGGAGATAGATAGATAGGCAGATATACAGAGATATAGGGAGCGGCATATGGAGTGAGCACATGAGCTGGAGCTGGAGCTGCAGCTGGACGTGGCAATAACCAACAAGACATTAACCCGGCGCATGCCTTGCCTCGGCGGCAAGCTGCATGCTGCATGTTCAATTATTGAACTCTCAGCTACAGTGAGCACTCGCTTGCAGCGCCACATAAACAGCTGCTGAGTGCTAGCGCTGCTGGCCTAGCGAGCTGCAATTGCAACTGCAGCCACAGCCGAAGCCAAAGCCAAAGTCCAAGTCAATAGACCCAAGCCAGCCACGCCCCGCACTTCGCGGCGTCCACCTCTGCCCCTCAGCAGCGGGCCACAAAAACATAAAACAATAAAGTTGGGCGCTGCGCTAAAGAATAATCGCATAAATCATGCGGACTTGCGGCAACGCGCGGCATCTAAGCTTCACTAACGGGCAAACGGACCAACGGGCAACGGGCAACGTGCAACAACAACGTGCAACAAGCCGAACCGCCGTAAACCAAAAACAAAAACAAACCAAAGTTCAGTACACAAACACAGTATACGCAGTGGGCCAAATGCAATTTGTCTGAGAGTTTGTTTAAATATCGAATAATCATAGCTGAGCCAGTGAGACTCGAGAGAGATTGGGATATTCATTTTAAATTTCTAGCTGTTCAGTTGAGCTTAAGGATTTGCGAATGGTCCAAAAACTGACGAACGGATAGGAAGGCATCGCAAGATCAGCATAGATTGAATCAAACATATAAATATGTATAGACTCTTTGAAGTCTGGCACGAATTCTTCAGCATATAACATAGATAATAATATATACTAAATTCTCATAATTTATATATGGAATTTCAATAAATTTCTTCACTGCAATAACTTATAATTCTAAATATAATATTTTATTCCCTTATTTATTATATGCTCCCATTATAAATATAGTATTTCTAATTCATTCATTTATTTCAGATATAAATAATGCTTGCTCAAAAATCGATACACTTTCCTTGCTAACTTTTATGGAATCTTTAAATCGGTAACTATAAAAATATTTATTCTTAATAAAATTTTTAAAAAATTCAAATAAATTTATCAATTTCTACATATGAAAAATTTCAATTTCAATCACTTTCGTACCACTGTGCTTTGGACCAGACAGCTGCCGCTGCCGCTGCGGCAACACTTTTCTTGCCTTAAGCCAAATTTATAGCGATCTAAGTAGGTATAAAGCGCTCATTTTGTGGCAGCCACGTTGACTTCGTTACGTTGCCAAGGAGTGCCCCACAGGAGTAGCAGGCGAATGGGGGCATAGAGAGAGAGAGAGCAGGGAGAGAGGACGAAAGGCTTTGTTTTTTTCTTCTTCTTCTTCAGTTGTGCCTCTCTTCACGTTCAAGAACAATAGAAATTGCACTGCACGAAAGTTCGGAGCGATTTCGTTGCCTAAATGAGGGAACAGCAGGAGTAGCAGCAGGAGTTGCAGCAGCAGCTGGAAGTGGGGCATTGGGAATCAGCGGAGCTGTTGACATGGCCGTAACAAGGGGCGCGGTTACTGTTGTGGACAGGGGCGAGGGGTTGTTGGCGACTCTGAACAAGAAAAAAAGAAAAAGCCAAAGAACTTCTTGACGGGCTTTCGCTTTGCGGCCTGAACAAGCAGCCAAGAGTAGCCAAAGAGCCTTTGTTGTGGTAAACAGTTAGCAAAGTGAATGGCAGCAAATGTGGCAAGGTGAGGAGGGGCTGGCCACCGGCTGGCTTAACTTGCAACAAGCTCAAAAATCAGCTTAAATGCGATTAGGCCAAAAAAGTTAGTCAAAAAGTACGAAACACGGGCGTGGCTAAAGCGCTGGCAATAACCGTTACACACAGCAACACCTACACACTCACATGCACACACACACATGCCACATGCTGTGGCAAATGCTCAAATGACATTCTAATGCCCGCTGCATCGAGCGGCTTGCAACAGAAATCGCATTTATCACGTATGGGCTGACAAAATGCGAGGCAGCCAAACGTTGCAAGGCAGAGCGAGAGAGCGAGAGAGAGAGAGAGAGAGCAACTGAGAGAGACAGAGGTGAGCTGCAAGTCCAAACAAGTTTGCTGCCTTGCCGCCTTCAGGCTCATTATTATGCGCGCATTGTGCGTGGCAAGGCAACAGGAACTGAGGCAGGCATGGGCGAGCAGGAGGCGGCGGGAGGCGGCATGCGGCATATAGGCATAGGAATTTGTGTGTGTGCAGCATGTGGCTGGGCAAGCAGCGTGGAGCGTGCTCCGATTCTCAATTTCAATTGCAATGCGACGCATATGCCTCCAGGGACAATCGCCATGCAGCAGCAGCAAAAAAAACAAAAACAATAAAAAAAGCGAAATGCGAAAAGGAAACCAAACGAAGCAGCCAGCGCCAAGCTCCAAGCTCCACACAATTGCAGCACAGCTCGCATCGCAATTAAACAAAGCCCCGCGTCCAGACGGCCGCAGACAATGCGCCGGCCAAAATGGGCAAGAGTCGCCTTGCCCCATGCGGCAGCCAGGCTGCGCACGGATCGGCCAGGCCAGGCAGGGCCAGGCAACAAGGATTCAAAACGAATTTCCGCCAACGCGTCCGACGTTCGTTCGCCTTGCGTTTATGCAAAATTCGCCTATCAGCGAACGTCAATCGCAGCCCATGCAAAAAGGAGCACAGGCACAAGTTGTAGAAGAAACAGAACACGCAGAAGAAGCAGAAGCAGAAGCAGTTGTGGACCAGGAATGCAACTCGCAGGGGGAGCGGAAGCAGCAGCTATGCCATATGTGGAAACAGCCTGTCCAGAGAGCTGCTTGTCATATTTAGTTGGCATAACAAAGAAAAGTTGCGGCCATAATCGCTTTTAAATCGCCACAAAATCGCCAGCAAATCACCAAAGGAATAAAAGGAGCTAAAAGGCAGAGAGATGGGCGGTAGAAGATAATAAAGAGGAGGAAGGTAGAGAGATAGGCTAAAGGAAACGAATAGAGATCGAGATGAAAAGGGCAGAGTGTGAGGGAATCAAGGAAGAGAAAAAAGGAGATAGAAAGAGAGTGAGTGAGAGACATAGATAGAGATAGAGAGTGATAGACATAGAGAGAGAGAGAGCGATGCAAAAACATAGAGAGCAAGAGAAAACTAGATCATCTCATATCAGAAAAATAGAGAAATACAACAACACGCATAGAAACATATATCTAAATCAACTCAATGTAAGCATAGAATAACTGCAGACCCAAACAACCAACTTAACAGTTCACGCGAACTAGTTCCGTTGTAAAATCGCACAACTTGACAACCCTAAATGCTGTAATTGCCGCCGATTCCGATTAAAGCATCTGCACTGAGGCATCGCCCGATTCCTTCGGCCGTGTCCACAATGCAAATGAAGCGCTTTCAACGCTTCACTCGATGATCCATTCGTTGCCTTCATCAAGTGAATGCCTGACTCACACACACACACACACACACACAAGCTTACACACAGAAATTCAGTGAAGCGTCTAGTGTTGGGGCAGGCATAAATTTGCCCCTCACCCGCCTCCACTGCAACCACTGCCTTAGTTGTCATCAAATGTGCGCCTTAATTTTCCCTTTTTTCTCGCACAATTTTCCTTCCTCGTTTTCTTTTTTTTTTTTTGGGACATCAAAGTTGGTGAAGCGAAAAACTTTACAATCCATCAAATTAATGGTGCAATGTGTCACAGGGGAACAGCTGGAGCTGGAACTGGCGTAGGAACTGCGCTGGGTAGCACAAGTGGAACTGTTCGAATTTGATTGATTCAAGCAAAGGCTGATTGAACAAAGCAGCATTTGGCAGTTGGCGTGATTGAGAGCTTCTTTTTTTGGCAACAGTTCGCAGCAACAGTTGCCACTGTTTGCTACAGTGTAGTCCACCTGTTGGAGAACACCTCCCCCTCTCTCTCTCTTTCTCTCTCTCTCTCTCTCTCTCTCTCTCTCTACTGCTTTTTAATGTATTCCTTTCACCGGGATTTGCAATCGCATGTGGCCTCATCACATATGAAAGACAATTAACTGCGGCCCACATGCAGGCGCCTTTCACCAAGCCACAAGGGGCACATATTCAAAAAGAAACAGAGGCAGAAATGGAGAGAGAGAGGGGGAGAGGAACTGCGAGAGTTGGTTCTGTGGGCAGTTTTGGGCGATATGCAAATGCCATCCCACAGCCATTTGCACATACAAATGTAACGAACATTTTATAGACTTATCACGCGACACTCGCAGACGGCGAGACTGAGGCGAGAGCCATAAATCTAAACGATAGGCCGCCCACTCGCAACGCGACGGGCGAGAAAGAGAGAGGGGGAGAAGGAGAGAAACAGCAGGAGCAGGAGCAGGAGCCAGAGCGAGATGCAGGAGACAACAATGTAGCAAGAGGCATGTGGCGGGGCTCAGGCGGCAGATCGAGCGGCAGCCATCGTCACGAGTGGCAGCAATTAATTTTCATACGCAGACGCAGTTACTGATGCTGCTGCTGCTGTAGCAGCAGTTGCTACTTGCTTACTTGCCACACGTTGCACGTTGCAACAACAAATTGCGCATCGATGTGGCGACTTGTGGCATTCTAGGAAAATAAATTTAAATAAACGCAGCGTCTGCTGCAACTGACCAGAGCAAGACGAAGACACCAGCTTTAGCGGCAGCTGGAGCAAGTGGGGCAGGACCCAAGGGAGCTATCTATGCGTAGCCACAACTAAAATACCCTATATATAGGAGATTGGATTAGCAGATAAAGGAGAATAGAATCTACTCGATCCCCAAATCCATCAGCATCCAATATGAACTGCTAAGCTAGGAACAAGAAAAACGAAGGATAAATCTTTAAAGTGATTCCACAAAGTCCCTAATCTAGTAGAGGCAATCTCATGCGCCACTGAGCCAACTGTGCTAATGAGTAAACTGAGAGAATCCGGAATGAACTAGTGAACTAGTGAACTAGTTCAACAAATGAAACTAGAGCACTCGAGTAGAGTCTGCATATAAAGAAAGAGCTAAAGCACCTAATCTCTAGTCTCTCAACTGCTGAACTGAGCTAATGCTTAAAATGAAAGACTTAAGAATGAGAATTTGAAACAAATGGAACTAGAACAGAATAATAAACTCTAGCCTAGTTTCTCTCATGAGCTGCTAAACTAACTCGACTGGTGAATAAAATGAGAGTGTCAAGAATAAACATTTGAACTGGTTCAACAAAGAGATTTCCTATTAGACTCAGAAATTAACATTTGAACTGGTTCACCAAGTAGAAACAGTCATTCCCAACTCCATTTCACTTCCTTTCCTAGGGTATACAAATCTATGTAAATTGGCTCTAAAACAAAATCAGCAAAGGAACCCAGAGGAGTGCCGGCCCATGCGGATGAAGTTAGATGTAGACAAAAGGCTTTAGTGTTGCAACCTTGCAGGCTTGCAACATGCTGCCTGCAGACCGTGTTGAGCGCGTTGCAAGTGTTTTAACGATGTTTGCAAGGCGCATTACGTGATTTGGCCGCCGCCTACTGCCAGGCTCAACATTGAATGTCTGCAGCATGTTAAAATTTGAATAAAATCGCGGCAGCAGCAAGAAGAAGAAAAATTGCCTCCGCTGCGGCAGCTGCCCCACGCCGAGCTCTGTGGACAGCGGCTGACAAAGTGGCTGCAGCTGAAAGCTTGTCTCTGCTCAGCTCTGCCGGCAGGTTTAGCTGCTCTGCTTCTCCTCCTCGAAGGGGCGTATCATTGTCGCCTGTCGGGGCGCAAACACTTTGTGTCGATAACACACGAAGCCTGTGCAACCGGAATCCTCTTGCACTTGCCTCGGCCGATAGCGTCGCAGAAGTCGAGCTGAAACGATAAATTAGCGCTTGCAACTTAATTTGTTAGTCAATTTCCCTGGCTCGCTGTAAAAGCATCCAAACATCTTGGGACCTCACTCTATTTCTCTCCACTCTCCCGCTCCCTTTCTCTGTCTGCCTAAGTCTCTCCTCCTTCTCTTTCTTACTATATGTGTCTCTCTCTCTCCGTCTCTCTGATTCTGCCTTTTTCTCATCCTTGTCAGTCGCTTTCTTTCTCTCTCTTTATGTCTGATTTTTGTAAATCTCTATATCTCTCTGTATCTCACTCTCTCTCGCGCTCTCTCTCTCTCTCTGTATTCTCCTTTCTCCGTCTATTTCTCTATCTGAGTCATATTCTCTCTGTGTATTTCACGATGTTTAGAGGAAGAGAGCTATAGCGAAAAAGAGTGTGTGATACATTTTCTTTATCGCTGTCTCTCTCTCTCTTCCTCTGCTTATCTTTCCTTCCCTCTCTTTCTCTCTTTCCTTGCTGCTGCTCCTGCTGAGTCATTAGAATCTGCAGCTGCGTCTGCACTTTGGGCTTAAATCCAATTACGCGCATTGCTCAAAAGCCCCAAAGCGACTGTGCAGTTGCCATAGAGATGCCAGCTTTAAAGCCGCCAAAAAAGAAGCTAAATTGAGATGAAATTTACGCCAACCAATTAATTATGGCTAAGGGTCTTGGCTGGATTTATTAATTTCTTTTCGGAGCTGTTTCTTGTTTTATTCCATTCCGTTGCAATCCATCCTATGTATTCTATACTACCTGATTCTGCATTCATATCTACTTTCCTTTCTCTACTCTGTATAACATTGTGCATTCCGTCCTCATCGCCTTATACAAATAAGCTAGATTTAGCAGCAAACCAGCTAAGAAACGCAGCACTGCCTGACTGAACGAAGTGCCCACTGCGCTGGCCGATCGGCAATTTGGCCTGGACAACAACAACTACAACAACAACAACAAGTAGAACTGAAAAGCTGGTCAAAAGCCGCTGGCCAGCATTGTCCACTCAGTGGGCACTTTTGCTTTATTATAGCAATGCTTATACAGATTAGAATAAATCAACTGGCCCCCTCTTCGATCTCTCCATCGTCTGCCTGCTGCGATCAGCGAACGCTACCGGCAACAATCTGGAGCCACAATTGGAGCTTGGGCTAGAGCTGAAACTGGGATTGGAATTGGGTTTCGGTTTGGGTTTGGGCTTGGGTTTGGGACTCGAACTGGAACTGGTTAAAGGCCAGCTGCACCCCACACACAGACGCCCAGTTGGGGCCACTTATGAAGTGGCCAGGAGGCTAAGAGGAAGTCGGCACAGATAAGCAGGCAAATAGCTTGGCTTATGCCACACAACACAATAACAACAACAACAACAACAACGTAGCATGGGCATCATGGGCAACAACAACAGCAAAGCGCCAAAGGGAAATGCAGAACAGAACAAATGGGGCGAGCTCAAAGTGCAGCTGCAAGTGGAGCATATTTATATACGGATATAGAATTCTCTATGCATTCTCTATTTGCTGCCACAATGCAAATCAGCAAACGAAGATGAAAGAGTGCCAGTCGAGGAAGAGCGGGAGAGATTCGGCAATGGTTGTGAAGCCAAGATCGGAAAAAGAGTTGGAGAAGATATGTTGTAAAAATGATGTGAAAAGGATCCGGAAGAGATTTAAAAAAGAGCTGGGAGATATTTTGAAAGGAAACCTAAGCAGTTGTTGAATAAATCTAGAAGAGGAATAAATCTAGAGAAGCAGATGCGAAGGGAGTCTATAAGAGAAGGATATCCCTTATCGATCATCCATTGGAGATATACCAGAGGTATGCAAAAGGAAGGAATTATGTAGAGGAAATCTGAAAAATCTGAAAGCTCTAGAAAAAAATCTGATCATGAATAATCAAATGCTAATCAATTATCAGTTATGCTTGCCCTGATATGCCATTGATAATCTCTTGCCTCTCCTATACAGCAAATATCAAATCCCGAGTTAGGCCTCAATTTACATGTATAACCTGTAATTCCCCTTTCTATAATAACATAATCCTTGCTTCATTAGCATTGTATCTCTGAAAATCAGTTGGCTTTCGCCTTGTAAACACGATTGTTGTCGATTTGCGGATCGGTTAACGTATCGATGCAGCAGAGCCGGAGATTCTAGTGATCCCGATTCCCATACAATGTCTCGACATGCGGCTCAACACTTTGCAACCCGGCGAGCTTACAAATTAAACGCATTCAAGTGCAAGATGCTGGAATTTTGATTGGGTCAACAACAAGTCGGAAGAGGCGCGCGGTAGCTGCGATGCCATAACAAAATGTGTCAAGTGCCAGACATAAATGCCTAAGTAAAGGCCCAGCCAAAGGAGTCGATTCCTGCTACTTGCCCTCTCCTGATCTCTCCTGGTCTCCCCTGCTGCCTCCTTCCGCTACTGCTTCTGCTTCGGCTCCTTCTCGTTCGATTGCTCGCGGCCTTTTTGCTGTTTGCTCTCGCCATTCGACATGCAGCTCAGCTCGGCTCGTTCGGCTTCGCATCATGAGACAATAAATTTTCGGTGCGTCACTTTTTTTTCCTTCTTCTCTTTTTTTTTTGTCTTGCAGATCGTTGGTCGAGGCTGCGGCAACTTCGGCTACGTTTTGATACCCTACAATAGAGAAGGGGTATATTGTGTGTGTGTTTGGGCTGATCTTAGCTCAGAAGCTTTTCTTACTCTTTGACTAGATTTGAAAGGTTTGGTAATTCGGACTATATAACTGTCTGACGCTACGATGCAATCCCAGTGAAGTCTAGTATCTTGAAGATACAATAAATATAAAGTAAAGATAAGGCAGATAAACGGGTAGGCTTCATCTCTGAATCTACAAAATCTTTTATCCCTAGCTTGGTATATCTACGCCAATAACTAAACAGCTGCATCTATATCTATATAATCTTTTCTGCATATAAAGTTCGTCTATAAAATATATTCGAATTAAAATGTTTTCCGTTTCTCTGCAGCGCATCTGTTAGTCGTGTAAACTCTATGCTCGAATCGCGCTTTGGTTTTTGTGCGCGCTTTCCAATTAAAAATGCGCCACAGTTTTCGTCGCAATTGGAGTTTGGCCGTTGCTCAGCTTGTACTTATTTGTAAGTTGCACGCATGCAGTCGAAGAATGCTGCCACAGAGACTGCTGCAGCGCCGTCTATAGCAACAGTTGCTGCTGCTGCAGTTGCTCTTACTGCTGCTGCTGCTGCTGCTGCTGCTGCTGCTGCTGCGTCTGTTTTGGTAGATTCTCCTGCTCAGCATCTCTGCTACTGCTTCTCGCATTCCCTTTTGCTTCTGCTTGTGCGCCTTCTTCTGCTGCAACCCTTGTATCCCCCTGCCGCCTTCTCCTGCTGCACTATCAACGATCTGGCGACCTTCTGCTGCGCTTGCCGCTTGCTGTTTTCATTAATTTACATAAAAATATCTTAATTGCAATGCCTCGTTCTTTTTCGCTTCTTTATTCATTATCAACGGCCATGTCATGTCGCCGACGCGTCGCCTCGTCCGCACGTCCGCTGGCCACGTTCCACGCTCCTCCTGGTCCACTTGTCCATCGACTCGATCATTGTGCCTGACAAATTTTCGGTGGCAGCACGTCAAGACGTTGACCAAAAAGCTTGCGCATCCTGATGCTGGAGTCGAAACACATGTTCTGCGACACCAAGCGCCTTGCGCCCCTGGGCCCGCATCCACTTCGCTCACCCGCTGCATAATCACTAATAAATGCGCCTTTCAGTGCTACAAAAATGATTTGTTGATAATTAATGCAGAACCAAAAGCAAAAAATAAAACCAGTTCGCGCGCTTACCTCAAAAGAACAGCAAATTGTGTTGTTGCTGTTGTTGTTGCTGTTGCCTTTGCTGTATGATGCACAATCAAGCCTTAAACGCAATCAACGCACAGTAACTCATGTCTGTGCGGCTCCCAGCTGACAGGCTGCAGATAGAAAGAGATAGCAGGCCAGCTAATTGCACGGCGCAAGCAAGCCGAAGTCGAAGGAGTTCACATAACAAGCGCGCAATTATTGCGCAGCATAAACTAGTAGAAACACTTGTATCATTATTATTATTATTTTCGCGATCAAATTGGCAACAGAGGAATAGCAAAGATAATCAGTGTTGGTTAATGCACGAGACACGCGTCAAATCTGCTGCAGCACATTCTTAAGCAGAGCGTGAGAGTGAGCGAGAAAGAGACTGCAAAAAACAATAACACAAATGTAAGTGTTAACATTCCACTGCTAAGCAGCTGTTGTGATGCTAATTATAAAAGAGAGTAAGCTTAAACAACCAATCAAAGCAAAGCAGGGGCAATGCAGAGAGTGGAACGGGACGCTGCTGCTGCTGTTTAGGTCTCTCTCTCTGCATGTGAACACGCAACGAAAGGGAAAGCAGCACACAGAAAGAGAGTCAAGAGTTAATGAAATTCTAATTAGAACTCTTCTTCTAACTTATTCCTATTAGAAATGTTACTTTAAACCAGTGTTGAGCACTGTTGAGCTCAAAAAGCGATTTAGACAATACGCAGCACTGTAGTGTGTCATAAAATTGGTCCTCGCCTTTTTTGATTGAGCTTCAAAATGAACACTGACAGGATTGCAAGAGAGTTAAAGAAAATACCACTAGTCCTCCAAAAGGATGCATTACACTGGAATAAGATCATCCTAGAAGGAGTCGACTACATCCAAAGCTATGCGAACATTTGTGCGAAAATCTTTAAGAGGGAATTTAATGTCAAAAAGTCGAATTCCCTACGAAAAATCGGCCAAATCAAACGCCAAACATTGCGAAATATTAGGCAAATTAACAAGAGGCGTAAAGAACTCAAAGAATCGGTAAGACTGCTAAACATCATCCAGAGTCGTACTCAGGTCATGTATGAACGCGTTCGTTACTGGAGCAATGATGAGCTACTGCAAGAGTATGACCTTGAGTCGAGCCTGGCTGCTGGCAACATGCTGGAACTGCTGAGATTCCTAACAGAGCGCTACAACCTCGAATGGGAGGCCTTGGAAATGGTCATACGTAAGTGGCAGCACTCGCCCCAACATTTTCCCACCTCTGTTACGCGACGTTCTTCCACTTTCACTTTCAGGCCACCTCAAAAATGTGGCCAGCATTGACGAGGCCAAAATGCTGGTGCAGATTTGGCTGAACAGCACCCACGCCGAGGGGCAGGAATTCTTGAGCATGCTAGCCGAGCTCTTTCAGCCAACTGAACAGCATCAAGACGCTTCCCAGCAGGACGCAGAATATGACTGAGTCGTTTATCAATCAAGAGTTTATTTAGCAAGTTTTCCGAATAACATCAAAATATTCCACTCAACACAACAATAGCTTTTCACTGTATCCAATTTCCCACTATTTTTGTTCACAATATAAAACCAAACATTTTCATTTTTCAATCATTTCAATTTTTTTTTTTTTTTTTTTTTTTTTTTTTTTTTTTGTTACTGTTTATTGGAAAAATGTGTGTTTCTTCTGTTCTCTGTCTGCACGCCAAAAAACCGTTATTAATTATAAAGAACTTGCAAAAAATTGTTTGTTTTTTTTTGTGGTTTTTGCTTTTTTTGCACATTTAAAATTTGACTCGATCTTTTGCTATTTTTTTTTTTAGTTTTAGTTTTTTTTTTCTCTTTCTCTGTTTGACTCACGCGGTAGCAAAAACAAAACTTAATTTGTAATTTGACTACAACAACATTTTGTTTGTTTTCTTTGTTTTACATTTTGTTTCGTTTGCCCAATATATATTTGCTTGTATATATAATTATTATAATTGTATATATAATATGCAATTCTGTAGCTAATTTTTCTTTCTTAGTTCTTTTTTTTTGTTTTTTTTTTCTTTCTGACATACATTTCCTAATTATGTATATGTATATATAGATGTGTATATACTATATAATGAATGCATGGCGTTTTGTTTTAGAAACAAATTGCAATTGTTTTTCTTTTTTCAATTTTTTTGTTTCTTTTCAAATTTTGTCACGTTTGTGTTTTCTTGAATTTGCAATCGAAATTTGGCCTATGTACACACATACATGCCTACACTGAAATGCATGTGCATGTGTATATGTGTGTGTGTGTGTATGTGTTTGCCGTAAAACTAACCTCGAGGCTAACCTTAACAAATTTTTAAATTAATAATTGCATACTTTTAGGCTAGGGGCTGGGCTAGTAAATGGTTTTCGCTCTTTCTTTCCTTCTTTCTCTCTCTCTCTCTCTCTCTCTCTCTCTTTCTATGTCTCTTTCCTTCGCTTAATGCACTTATGTAATGTTTATATATATTTATTTATTCAAGCCTTAACTAACTTTACAAATTTGTCAAATTTTCTTTTGTTTTTCATTTCATTTTCTTTGTGTTTTCTTAGAAAATTCAACTCTTAAACTGAGTTGAGTTTGTTTTTAAAAAATTCTGTTCCCACCATTGTTTGGTTTTTATTCATATATATATTTTTCTTCTTTTTTGTTTTTTGTTTTATATATATTTATTTATGAATGCTTGTTGTCAATTGTTGCTCTATATATACATATGTGTGTGTTTCTTCAAGTGTGTCTGTGTGCATTACAGTTACAATTATTGCTATGTATATGTATTATGCATATGTGTATGTCGTTAGCCTTCGTCAGACGAGCTGACGAACTCACCACACAGCGTGGTGAACAAATGTGTTGAGTTGAGTTGAGTTGAGTGGCGAACTGAAACCCTTAGCTAGGAAATGTTTTCTTTTTTTCATTTTCTACTGTTTTTTGGAAATTATTGGAAGCGTGTTTGGTTATATGTTTTTTATATATGAAAAATCGCCGCGCTACTTAAGTAACAGAAATACTGTTACTGACTTACTCTTAGTAAATTGTTTATTGCAAAAAAAAAACAAAAGAAATGACCCAAACAAAAGTAATTGCAAATAATTCATGTTTTATTATACACGAAAAAAAATCGAATACTAAACGTAAAAAAAACCAAACTACTTAAAAGTAAAGCGTGTGTGTGTGTGTCTATATGTGTGTGGTATATACTAGAAAACGTCTTTGTAAATGTAGATTTGTTTGTTGTTTCGCTTTGTTATTAAATTATGCTAATTAAAATACACAGGTAAAATTAATTTCATTGTTTAATAATTGTTTTTTTTTTTTTTTCATTTAATGTAAACTTAAGCCTAGCGAAAATCTTTCATTTTTTAAAGTGCAAAATCAATTTGTTTTATTTGTAAGTGAGAGTGTGTATGTGTGTGTTAGTTGAAGAAAGCTTTTTTGTCTATATAAACATATTTATGTTAATTTGTACACAATTTCTTTTTAAGTAATTCATTATTAAACAATTGGCTATGTGAGTGTGTATTTGTTTGTGTGTGTGTGTGTATCTCTGCAGGTGTGTGGGTGTGTGTGAGTGTGCGATGTATAAAAAACAAAACATTTTCCCCTTTCTCTT
Organism: Drosophila mojavensis; assembly: GCF_018153725.1. Taxonomy (NCBI): domain Eukaryota; kingdom Metazoa; phylum Arthropoda; class Insecta; order Diptera; family Drosophilidae; genus Drosophila; species Drosophila mojavensis. The sequence continues at coordinate 1,804,642 of NW_025318899.1, read as the reverse complement.
TGTATAAAACAGTTCCTAACCTCAAAAAACTACTTATTGACTTAAAACCCTTATACCGTATATCCCCCATTCCCCCCACTTAAACCCCATTCATAAATTTCCCTTCTTTCTGCTAACCAGCAACTGCGCTTTGCGTCCAAATATATGTATGTGTGTGTGTGTATAACTGTTATATAAGCATGCACAGTATACGAAAATGTGTCTGTGTGTGTGTTTGCCTGCCTATGTCCGTGTGTGTGTGTGTGGGAGTGTGATTTTTCGCTTTAACATTAAATTGTTTTTATTTCATTATAATAATTTAAACTAATTCTCGCTTTGCACAAAAAATTTACAATTTATTAATTTAATTTAGTTTTAATTAGGTATTTTCTCATTTGTTGTAAGCTACTTTTTGTTGTATAATTATAATTTTTCGGTTTGTTTTTATAATTATTGTTGTTGTTCTTAGTGCTTACGGTGAATTGGTTGTAAATATGTACAAATTTCTTTTTAGCTTACTTACTAAATATTTTGTTTTTTTGTTTTAAATCTTGCGTATTGTATATGATCTATGTATATAATATATATAAATATGCCCCTATGTGTGGTTTTTTGTTGTTTTGTTTTGCTTCTTCTACTTCATCCTCTTTGTTGTTGTATATGTATAAATATTAAACACTAAAACGAACGCCAGCCTAATAAAAAACAATTCTTGCACTATACACAATTTTCAATTAATAAATAGTAATGCTGTTTTCGCTACTCTTCTCTATCTCTCATCATCATCTCTCTCTCTCTCTCTCTCTCTCTCTCTCTCTCTCTCTCTCTCTCTCTCTTGCTCCTTCTCATCATCTCATCATCAATCAACTTTCTTGTCTTTGTTGCACATCCTTTGGGTAGGCTGTAAGGCTGCTGCGGCGGCGGCTTTAATTACAAGGCTCTGTGTTTAACGCTAACTGTGCGCTGCTGTTACAGTTTCTGTTAACATTGCTGTTACGTTTACTTCTGCTGTTACTGGTATATCATTATTTTCATTTGGACTGTTAACTGGCTGGTAGTTGCTTTGTTTTCTTTTGTTACTGTTTTGGATAGTTCGCTATGTTAATGGAAGTACAGCAAACGGAAGCAATCGACTGTTACTGTTACTGTTACGGCTACTGCTAATGTTAATGGTCTGTTATTTCAGATATTTTGCTCTATGCTATGGCCGCCGTTAGATAATACAAGTCCATTAGCGTTTGCACATTGATGGGCAGACAGGACAGACGATCGTGCGTATTGGAATCGAGTGCCAGCCAGGACAACGCATTGTATCCTTCCAGCACAAAGCGTAGCACGTCGGCTGTTAATGTCGAGTCCAACGGATGATCATTGGCCGATTGATGAGCATTGGTCGAGTTGAGTATATCATCGGCTATCTGTATATTAGGCACATGCAAATGCAGCGCGGTCTTTAGGAAGACGGGACACACATCCTCCAGGTGCGGACAGGCGGACCAGAACCAGGCGGGCATCCGGCCCGTAGGCGCTGTCGATACCATGTAACCCACCGAAATGGGCTGCTGGTTGAGGGAGCCCACCTGAAAGACAAATCGAATGTTAATCAAAGATTCAATCATATAACTAAACGCAATCCACAATACCTCCTCGACCTCCTGCGGTGGCGTGCATTTGAAATTGTTGCCTCCAGCGCTTTGCCAGCTGCGGTTGTCCTCCATGCGTCCTGGACTGCCGTGATTCGAGACGCGATCCATGTGAGCTGCTGTGCAAGAGGAACATGCGTGAGACAAGTCACCAAACAAGAATCTATCGATTCCAAACAATACTCACAATCCCAGAAAAGATCGCCAATGTCCGCATCGCTGAAGTCCTCGTTGCCCTCCTCCTCACCAAAGATGAAGTCATCGTCCACCTGAGGCTCGTTCTGGAATTGGCGTGTGAAGGACTGCAATATTAACGAAGAAAGTCAGGTTAGTATTGTTTAATAGACAATCGATAATCGATAACCGATAATCGCTAACATTACTTACCGCACAGACCGCACTGGTGGGAAAGACCAGGATATGCGTACAGGTGACATCCTGCGGCGTCGACAACGGGTTCTGCATGGAGATCTGGGAGAAGCGCTCATCGGGCGTGAACTGATCGGGCATCACGCGAAGCTTGGCATCTGGCTCTAGGGTGACCAGGCAAGCACTTAGAATGGTAGGCGGATACATGAGTGTGCACTGCTTGCACATGTCCTTGAACTGCTTGGAGGCCTTCTGCAGCTGCTGCTTGCTGAGCAGATAGCTCCAGGACTTGAGCTCGCTGTGACCAATCCGGCCGATTCTTCCGATGACCAGTCGCCACATTTGCGACGTCTGCGAGATGAGGCCCATGACGAAGTCCATGAGCTTACGCAGCGCCACATAGCGTGCGGGAGCCTTTCTTCTTCTGGCACGGTTGGGCACATCGATGTTGATGCACACCTTCTCCAGCAGTTCGCCTCGCTCATCCGTCGCGGTGGCCAGCAGCCAGGACTGATCCTCGCTCAGGCAATAATTGCAATACATCACTGAGTAGCGCGTCTCATTCTGGCCATGCATGCTGCCCGCCGCACGGGAGAAGTCCGTCTTGTCGTTCCGCTCGTGCATGGGCGCCAGCACAAATGGAGCGGTGTACATCTTGTAGGGGCGTCGATTCGGCTCATCCTTGGTCTTGAGAAACGCCTCCATGTTGGCCGCCGTGCCAAAGCCCGTCAGACTCTTCACGGGCTGCGCATGCACCAGATGCCTTCGGCACTGCGAGAATATGTTGAGCGCCAAGCACTTGATCTCGTCCGAGAAGCGACGACGGTTGCCACAGGGTCCTAGCTCCATAATGGACTCCAGCGAGATGATCTGGATGTTCATCTGCGCACGGACCGAGTCTGGCACCACCTTTAAGAGCTCCGCATAGCAACGGAGCAGCGCAATCAATGCAAGCCGCTCCAGCTCGAAGCTGTCGGAGGCAAAGGTGAAGGGATTCACCACATACAGCACAATGGCTGAAGGATTAATGTCCTCCAAGGTTTCGCCCATGCCAAGTGGATCGCCCAGCACCAGTGCTGGCTTAGTATCGCCTCCAGCTGCGCCTCCCTTAACATCCGCCTTGCTGTCCTGCTCCTGATTGTTGCTCGTCTGGGTTGCGCCCGATTGTTGTTGCTGCTGCTGCTGCTGCTGTTGCTGCTCGGTGCCCGGCTCCTGCTTGATGACCGGCTGCTCCGGATGCTCTGCAGCTGTTGGGGGCTGAGTTACACCAGCTTTTGTGGAATGACTGCCACTAGGATCTGGCGGATTGAGCAGTGTCTTATCACCAGGCACGCGACTCAGATAAGGCGCCAGCTGATGCATAAAGGCAATGGCGTAACGCCTAATCTGCTCCGCCAGCGGCGCATGGTCCAACGTACGTAGCCAATCGTCTAGCGGGGTCGTGACATCTCTTTCGGATACACCCACCTGGAGGATGCCGTCCCAGCCACGGATGGGCGTATGGCGACCCAGCTTGCACATCTCATACGTGCTGCTCAGCTCACGGAAATAGGTGCGAGTGCTCGCGACGACATGATCATTGTCCGGACAAATGACGACGTAGACCACGTCCCGTGCATAGGAATAGGGCTCCAGCAGAAACTTATCCCAGTAGTGAATGGAATGTGGTGCCACTGATATCCAATCCTTTTCGTAGCCAACCACAACCGAAGGTATGGGCTGTGGTTCACACTGTCCAGAGGCTCGTCCGGCGAGGCGGTGAAATTGCCGCCAGGTCAAGGGACCGCTGACCGTATTGTAGGAGCTGGCATCCTTGGAGCCCGCTGCACCGCCTCGCGACTTGCAGTGGAAGGCGCTTTGCAGCATGGGTTGGATGGCATTCATCGTCCGGACGATCTCCTTGTTGCTGCGGGTGAAGCCCACTGGAAGATAGGGCCACTTGTGTACCGTCAGACGACTGCTGCCCAGGCTCAACAGTTTCTGGCGAAGAGCGGGCGCCGCCTGGAAGGCCATGAGTTGCTGCTGCGACTGTTGTTGTTGCTGGTGCGGGTGATGGGGCTGGTTTGGATGTTGCGGATGATTCTGTTGGCTGCCATGCTGGCCATGTCCATGTCCGAACTCGAGGAGATTCATGTCCAGGCGATGGTTCTCGAACGCAAGACGCGCCTGCTCCAGCGCCAAGCTGACCACATCGTGGGCATCCGTGAACTCCAGGACATTCGCAATGCTGGCCACCGAGGCGCCCAGGCGACGTTGCCTCGACATCCTGCGACGGTGCGCCTGCAGTGCTCGATGCACCGAGCTGCTGGAGCTTTGTATGATGGAGCACTGGTCTAGCAGCAGATCGAATATGGCATGCGCCAGCTGCTCCAGCTGCTGCTGCGTTGTGTTCGTCAGCTTCTCCAGCTCCTTGCCAGAGGAGGCATCCTTGCTGTTGTTATTGTTGTTGTTATTATTATTGTTGTTGTTGTTGGCGCCCTTGCGGCACAGCGACTGGATGAGCGCTAGTAGAGTGGGCTGTTTATTCCTCGCCGGATCGTCCACAATGCCCGTGATCTCCAGCTCATCCTCGTAGAAGAGACCGGCCCGATGCGATAGTCGCCGATTGACCACAGCGCTGAAGCCGCACGTGCACTCCACGGGATCGTCGTCGACGTAGCCTGTTATGTGGGGATTACTGCTGGGCGGTGTACAGGATGCGGAGCCGCTGGAGCCACCATTGGGTCCATGGCCATGGCCATGCACGGAGCCAGCTCCGGACAAAGCAGCAGCCACTGGCGACGAGTCCAGCCCACCGCCAAAGGCACTCAACATGCGTAGACCACCAGCTCCAGCTCCTGCTCCTGCATACTGATTATAAGGCGTGACAGCACCAGCTCCACCTCCTCCTGCTCCACTCGAGCCTCGTTGAGCTGGAAAGGGATTGAAGCTGCTGCCCGGCAGCGGCACATAGACTCCCGAATCCGCGCCACGTATATTCCCGATCTTCTGCGTATCCGCATTGCAGACGCAAACGCTGCTGCTGTCGAAATTGTGATCCCGGAAGACATTCAGTGCCGTGTCGTAGAGCAGGATGTTTACCAGCACAGAGTTCACTTCCGGCAGCTCCTGCAGCAGGCTCACAGCAGCAGCTGCTGCTGCAGCCGTTCCCGATTCCGGTGCACTGCCGCCCGTATACTGCATCATGGCCAGCTTGGAATCGCCCGACATGAGAGCAGCTCCGCCTGCGGCTCCTCCGCTCATCGAGCCGTACACGTGGTGAGGCGTATGCGGATGTCCTGGCGGCTCCTGAGAGCCGTACGGCTTGTTAAGGTACGACGAGGATGTGGACGTGGCCGGACTAGCAGCAGCCAGCTCATACGGATACGGAGGAGGCGGATGCGTGGGCGTCTGTCGCATCGGATGATGCTGCTGCATGGGACTGCTGCGCGGAAATGGCACCACTCCTGGGCCGCCAGGTGAGGGAATGGGCGACATGCCCGCCCGCTGCATCAGCTGCTGCATCGAACTGCCGGGCGGCGCCTGCGGACAGTTGAGTTGATTCAGCAGCAATTGACTGCCGCCGCTGCTCAACGGCTGTGGAACTGTTGAGGGCGAGGGCATCGCTGCATTCATCGGAGTTCGAGGACCAGCCGAAAGCAGGTCGTGCAGCTGTTTGTGCTGCTGCTGTTGCTGCTGCTGGTGTTGCTGTTGCTGCTGCTGTTGTTGCTGGTGTTGCTGCTGCATTTGCTGATGCTGCTGGATGCGCTGCTGCAGCTGCTGATGCTTCTGGTGCTGCTGCTGTTGCTGCTGTGCAGCGGCCGCCTTCGCCAGCGTCGCAGCGCGCGACTTTTGGCTGTGGCTCCAGGTGGGATTGTAGAAGCAATTGGCGGGCAGCTGCAGAGGCGGCAGCGTCTGGCTGGGCAGATTGGTGAGCGGTGCATAGCGCGAGGAGCCAACGAACTTCTCCTGCTGCGGCGGCCTATAGACATAGCTCCAGTCATCAATGGGCTCCTCAACGGGACTGCCCAGCTCCACGCTGTATTCCTGCTTGACCATCTTCAGCATGACTCCGAGGCCGACTGACGTAGCTGTTGCTGCAACTGTTGCCGCCGCCGTTGTGATTGTTGCCGCCGGCACCACCAGCACGCTGCTTGTTGTTGTCGTCGTCGTATCCACACTCAGATCGGTCATGACAACGTCCGTTTGACAGGGACTCAGGTTGAGATGCTGCTGCTCATGCGAGGGCGGCGTGGGAAACATTTTGGTTAGGTCTTCGGCTTGAATGCTGCCCGCACCACTGCTGGCGACGACAGCGGCCACCACAGCGCTCGTCACGGCGGTGCTGCGCTTCAGCTCGTCGATGGTGTTGGTGACAGCGCTGCAGCCGCCATTCGAGGGATTGTTGGAGTCGGGCGGCGTGTGAATCTGCACGCTGCTGCACTCGTCATTCGAGCTCGTCTCGAACAGCTGCTCCAGGTCGTTGAGCGAGGGATTCAGGCCCTCCGCTGTGAACAGATTGCCACCGCCGCTGCCCGCAGTGCTGGTGGATTTGGTTTCCTTGCAGGGCGAGTGCAAGCCTGGCTCCGTCTTGATGTCCAGACAGGGGAAGAAGCTGCTTCCGTCGCCCGCTGCCGATGGAGCTTCACTCTTGACGAGCGCATTGTCCGCCTCATCTGCGCCAGCTGCATTGCCAAAGCCTGCATTCGTGGCTATGCCCACCAGTCCACCGCCTGCGCCTCCTGCTGCCTTCCCACTCTCGCTCGCAGCTCCGAGTGCTGCCACAGAGCCGCCCTCAATGGTGAGCAACGAGCCGTAGACAGATCCCGGTGAGGGCATCAGTGGCTTGAAGTGCGTGTGCCCCTCGTACAGATTCTTGGCATAGCGCGGACGTCGCAGCTTGACCGATTCATTCAGCTTGGGTCGCTTGACGGGCAGATTGTCCCTGTTTAAGAAGTGGGGCACGGATTAGTTATAGCTAAAGTAATGGGCGACATTGCACCTACCAGGACTCTTGATAGCTGAAATCGTAGACCTCTGTAAGCCATTCCTCGTCGTAGACGCTGTCGCCATCCTTGAGCGTCAGCTGTGGCGGTTTGTACAGGTTAAAGAGATTGGTGACAGCTTCCATGGTGCTGGTTGCCATCGACTGCTGCTGTTGCTGCTGCTGCGGCTGCTGCTGTTGTTGTTTTTGCGACTGCTGCTGTTGCTGTTGTTGCTGTTGCTGGGGCGGCAGTTGTTGACTGCCGCGCCCTGTGCCCGGCTCCTGTTTAATCGTCGGCTGCTGCTGCTGCATCTCCAGCTTCTTAACGCTAATCGTGCCACATTGCGCGCCAGATGCAGGTGCAGCTGTTGCTGCTCCTACCGCTGCTCCAGCTCCTGTGCCCGCTCCCGTAGCCGTTCCCGCTCCTGCTGCTGCTCCAGCTGCTGCTCCGCCTGCTGTTGGCGTCGCAGGCTGCTGCTGGGGCACACTGCCGGGCGCATTTAGAGTGGCAGGTGCACCGCCCTGTGACCCGTGGTCCGCGTAAGTGGGAGGCTCCACACTCGGTGTTTGATGTACATAGGGCGAGGCAGTTATGCTCTTACTATCATGCTGATCCGTGGGCGTGGGCGCTGGCGTATTCTTGTCCAGCAGATGATCGATGGGCGTAGGCGGTTGCTGAAGATTCGATACTGATGTGGGCGCATGTGGACTCATGTTGAGCAGCTGCAGTGGTGGAAGAAGAACGTGAATTAGCAATGAACGAAATTTCAAGAGTATTCTATTCAAATTGTGAATCGTTCGTCACTTGGACTCACTTGCTCAGCGGCGGGCGGCACCGATGTGGGCTGCGAGTGCGCCGAATTGGAAAGCGGATGTGGTGATGGAGCTGGCGTTGCGGGTGAACCCACCGAGGAGGAGGCAATCGGTGGCATCGATGATGAATCGCCCACTGAGTTGCGTGAATAAGTTGAAGCGCTGCCCGCTGCGGCTCCTCCATGGCAGGGCGTGGCACTGCTGCCACCGCCGCCTCCTGAAGCGTTGCTGAGATGTCTAAATGTTAATAAAATAAAGAAAAAGGGGGAAATATACAAGAATGAGAATTAAATATTTGTAAATTTATCTTTTAATGCTTATAAGTTAATTTACTATAATTAATTAAAAATTGTTGGCTCAGCCAGGCGCAACATGCTTGTTCCGTTATATACAATATATAAACTAGATAAATCAAAAAAACTACGAATTAATAACTTCACACTAAATCGTAATTCGTTATTAATCGATAACGAACTTTGATATTGGTAAGCAAACAATATATAGGTAAACACCACATCCAAGAGAGAAAAAAAGAGAGCAAGAGCGAGCGCATTTCCAACCAAAATAATATATTAAATTAACAAAAAACAATATAAAACAACATTGCAGCTGCTACTTATTTACATATTTGTTATTTACAGTCATATATGTATATGTATGTAGAGATGATAACGTGTCTGTTTGTAAGTGTGCGTGTAATTGCAACGGCTCTACAGGCAGCTGCAATCGATAGAGCGCACATGCAACGGAAGGAGAGAGCATCGATAACAATTGGCCGTTTGCCGAATTTTCGAATTATCGCTGACAACTCGAATGCCAAATATGTAACTGTAACTTTGTTAACGGTGTGTATGCATGTATGTATGTGTGTGTGTGTCTTTATTTGTTTATTACTTTGCTGCTGTTATTCTTTTAGCTACCCCATTTACCACAAAGTTCAGCAAAAAAAATAAATCCAATTGTTATTTGTTAAATGGTGAATATGCCAACAAGGGTCAAAAATGTACGAATTTATATGCTTTTGTGTGTGTGTGTGTACATATGTATTTGAATTTTAAGTTAATTTAGCATAAAAAGAAAAAGGTAAATAAATAATTGAAAAATAAAACCAAACAACCAAAAAATTCATAAACAAAATTGATGTTAAAAAGTTAACAGAGCGTGTTGCTGTTGTCTTGATGATCAGATAGGAGGAGAACGAGAAAGAGAGCGCATGGAAGTTAACAGAATATAAACAACTTAAGAGAACGTCTGTGTGTGTGTCTGTGAGTATGTGAAATAAAATATATACAGAGCGTATTAACAGTTAAAATCAACCATGGAAAATAAAGAGATTTGGCAATACACATACACACACACTCACGCACACACACACACGTCTGAACAGCGACACAAACCTTTGTTTTGGTATATTGGTGTCTGTTGTTGTTGTTGTAGAGGAAGTAGTGTTGTTGTTGTAGTTAGGTTTAAGCGCTGTCTGAGTATTAAGTAGAGAACGCTGATGAAACGGCACAATTTGTCGCTTGAGGCCGACAGCAGCGTAGGAGGAGTAGTGGGTAGAGGAGTAAGAGGAACTGCAATTGCTGTTCAAGTAACCAACACTGGAACTGGAATGATGAGCCGCCCGTTGATGATGCTGATGTTGTTGGAGTAGCTGAAACGTTGACTTGCTGCTGCTGCTAGCGACACCGATCGCAGCTCGCAGCGCTGGCGAGCCAATGCTGCTACTGCTGCTGCTACTGCCGCTGCTGCTGCTATGCTGGCGTTTGCCGCTGCCAATGCTGACAGTGCTGCTGCTGCCGTTGCCGCTGCTGCTGCATTGTGCGCTGAAATTTGGTGGGTTTTTGTGTTAAACTTTAAACTCAACTCTCGCGAGCTTTAACGCTTCTGCGGTGACTCTCAGTACGATTTTTGCACCTTTCTATTAGATTTCTCTCATATATTTATATTTATAACGATTTTTAGCAGTAAGCGTATTAATATCGACAACACATGCAACGTTGATCGATAAACACACACACACACAAATAACTATTTTGATATTACTATTATTATATATATATCAATGGGGAATTTCTGTGTTCTTCTAAACATGCCTTTGAAGCGTTTTATCTGCATTACATTTGTATGTTTATATTTATATTAATATATACTTGTATGATTCTTAACAAATCTCTCTACTAACAATTTCGCACATACTCCGAAAATGAAAACGTAAACGAAAGAAGAAAAAAAAACAATGCAAAACACTCCACGCAATGTGCAGATGGAGAGAGCGCAAAAGAGCTTAAGTAGTACGAGTGGAACAGGAGTAATAGTAACAGTAACAGTTCAAAAGAGAGAAAGAGAGCGTAACAAGTGGTGAGTTAGTTTTAGAAAGAGAGCGAGACGAACTTACTTGGTGCATATGCAGGGCGCCTTTTGCATGGGATCCACAAAGTTCCACAACTTTTGGCGTTGCTTCTGCTGCTGTTGTTGGATTTGCTGCTGCACCAGCTGCTTGGAATCCGTTTGCTTGCTCTCCTCCTCGTCGGCTGATGCGGCTGCTGCCGCCGCCGCTGCCGCTGCGTCCACATGCAACGTGTTCATTATGCAATCCTGCCAGGCACGTTCCGGCATTTCAATGGCCGCCGATGGGGGTATATGAGTATTATTGGTATTGAAGGTGAAGCCCGATGTGGGCCGCTGATCGTAGTAGGGCTGAAACGTTAGGCGTTCCAGAGCGCTGACCGCTTGCGTTGCCGCCTTACGCGATTCCTTGGCGGCTGCTAACGCCGCTGCTGACGCCGCCATTGGCAGCGCTTGTGCTGCCGCTGCCTGCGTCGCTCCCGCTCCCGTTCCCGTTCCTGTTGCTGCTGCTGCTGCTGTCTGTGGCTCACTGCTTGCGCCGTTTACTTTGCCGTGCAGCTCAGCGAATTCCATTTCTTCCATGTCATCCAGATCCGTGACTAGTACGTAATTTGTGGGATGGTACATCTTATGTCCACCTGGCCAAAGCATATCAGATTAATTATAAGTTAATATATGTACATATATATGAGTGTATTTCCAACTCACCCGATACCACCTCCACGACGGGCGGCACATCCGTGTTGTCCTTATTGCACAGCGGAAAGAACGAGGCCCAGTCCTCGAGTATCTTTTCGGCCATTGGATCGCTCGCCTTGTAGCTATTCCCCGTGAGTATTGCCGCAATGCCAAAGGGCGCCAGCATTACCTTGCGCGCCTGCGTTGGCGTCGCTGTCGACGTCGCCGCCGACTTCTCGCCAGTTCCATTTCCAGTTGCCGTATCCAACAGTGGTGAATTCGCCGGCAGTTGAGCTGTTCCGTTTGCATCCTGGCCACGTGCTCCTGCTGCTCCGCCTCCACTGGCAGCAGCAAATGCAGCCGCTGCCTCGGCTAAGTGCTCCTTGGTCAAAGGACGCACCGCAGGATGCTCGCGCAGATCGATTGACGCGCAGACCGTGTCACCGTGCACGAAGAACGTAAAGGAAAATGACAAATGCTGCGAGCTACAAGAGATAGAGAGGGATGGCATTAGTGAAATTCTCTTAAAATCCTCTTTTAAAATCAAGTCTGGAATGTAGCTGGAAGAACGATGCGACTGCATAAGCTTCAATGTAGTCGCACAGAGTTCCAGTCTGGAAATAGTTTACTCTGGGATGAATGCCTGCAGTTCCAATGGAATACACAACAATCAAAACTGTTTCTGTGAAACATTTCATCCCCTTTTTCGTTGAATATTTATGATTGGATCCCTCACCTGCGCCCAAAGAGACGATCGCTGGAAGTGCAGGGCTGCACGAACCATTTGCCGAAGCGCACAATGTCCTTGGTGAGCACGAATCTGAGAGGAGACAAAGGCAAATTAGTTTTCAAATCTTCCAGAGTATTTCCAATATAGTTTCACTTACCTTTCCATGAGATTGTGCAGTGCCTTGAAGAGCAGCGAGCGGCACTCGTAGGTCAGCTCGCCCTTCCAGGTGCCATTCCAGAGCGATTGATTGGCTGGAAATGGAAAGAAATACAGAAAAAAATCAAAATTAAGAGAAAAATTGTATTTTATTTGTACAAATTGGTTGCAATTTCTAAAATCTATCTCTTTAAAGTGGGTTTCAACACTGTAAAGTCAATATCCCATTCCTGCCAACTTCCATTTCTCTAAGGCAAACAAGTTTATTTACATATTGCGTTCCACTTTCTGATTTTAGTTTGTGGAACATATTCGAAAGGCGGAAAATTACCGCGCGCGTAGCTTTGCTATTTACAAACAAATAATTCGCCATATAAGTATGAATGTGTGTGTTTGTGTGTGACAATATAATAACGCAAAACAATTCAAGCACCAAAAATTTGAGCGTCGCGCGCTTTGAGCATTTGTTGTAAAAGCAATTCTTAATTTGTTATTGTTGTGCGACGCGCGCGCAGCCCAATGACAAAAACAACTCTTTCTCTCTAAAGAGAGGCCGTAAGTGAGCGAGAGAAAGACAGAGACAGAGCAAGTGGTATTCACAGCTATTGCATAGCGACAAGAAATTACGAGAATTTTGTATGTAAATGCAGCAAAAAGGGGAAAGAAAACATGAAAAACATGAAGAAGCAACAAAACGGTCCCCAGCAGGCCCAAAACGCAGCCAGCAGAAGGTAGTAGACAGGCAGGCAAATCAAAAGCGGAAGCGCAAACAAAATGCCACTTAAAACAAAACACAAACACACAAAAAAAAAACTGAAAATCAAAATCAAACGGTACGGAGAGTCGAGTCGACAAGTCGCCTATTTACAATGCGGCTACGAATGAGCGGGAGTGGGGGAATAGTCGAGATTTTTTTGTTTTTGGAAAATTCCAAGCATCTCAAATACATATACACACATACGCACACACACATCCATATTCGCGCTGACACCTACACACACAGCAGCAGCAGCGACTGTCGACTGCGGCGTCAACGTCATTTACACAGCGCAGCATCAACGCCGGTCCACCCTCTGCACTAAACAATAATAAAAAATAAACTCCACGCACACACACACACAAGATAGAAAAAGATAAGAAAAAAAGAATAACCAAAAGAGGCCAGCCAGAGGCGCAGACAAGGCAACACCAACAAATGTTGCAAAGATAATTACGTAAAGGTAAACAACATTATAAATAACAAAACACAACCTAAAGAAAAGAGCGAGCAGCGCGACCCACTCACACTAATACTCGCGCTCGCACTCAAAACTCAAAGAGTGGCATGGCAGGAGGCCGGCGAGTGAGCTGAGCGTGAGCGTGAGAGAGTGAGTGTAAACTGTGTACGAAAAGCAGCGAGTACCGACGTCGCGTCGCGCCGACAGCAAAAACAATGCAGCGGACTGAGGCAGCGGCTTAGGCTGGGCTTTGGAAATTTATGCTGTTGGTAGTTTTGTTGCTGTTGCTGTTGTTTTTGTTTCCACAGCTATTACAAGCCTGCTTGTGGATTTCATTGTTTGCATGTGTGGGTATGTGTACCTTCTTTCAATGAGATCAGCGTAAAATTTTTACCAGAGGGCAATGTACGATTATGTATGAGTGTGTGTGTGAGTGTGTATGTATGTATTTACATGCTAGTTTGGCCCAGCCGGGGTCAAACCGAAAAACAGACACAGTAAAATATTAAAAGCTCAAAACTATAGAGCGCCAGCTAGCGCGACTGTAAGAGTGAGGGGGAGCTAAGAAAAAAAAAATATGCTGCAGCTTTTTTATCTCATCCAATTGAAGCATAACCGGACAGCAGCAAACAAACTGCAAAACATAAAACGAAATTCCCCAAAACCTACAAATCCACAATACAAAATTAAAATTGCCGACCCGCCGCTCGTGGGTCTTCGTCTGCAGGCAACCACGAAACTCATTCCCGGCCATAACAGGAATATGACGACGGCTGCTCAATGCAAATTCCAAGTACACACACACATACAGAGGCAGAGGCAGACATACTATGTATCTGTGTATTTTTGTATTTTTTGTAGCACGTGTGGTTTGTGCACATGTTGCTGCCGACAGCGACTCACGCAGCGCGACAGAGATAGCTATGAAGAGCGCCAAGAGAGCGGGTGAGAGGAGTCCGAAACAGTAGTCTTATGTCTGTATCTGTGAACATGTACTAGATATGCGCAAACATTCGCTGTTGCTGAGTGAGTGAGTGAGTGAAAGAGTGAGTGAGTAAGCGAACGAGACTGTGTTTGGGCAAAAGTGCCGCTAGTTTTGAAGGCATGCACTCGTTCACTCTCCCACACACACACACTCTCACACACTTAACGAAGAAGAGAGCCTTTCGCAGTGTTGTTGTTGTTTGTGCTTGAAACGCTATTTTAGGTTAAAAATTTGCTACCACAGCAAAAGCGAATGAAAATGACGTGCAAACGGGCCAACTATGACAAGCGTGCGAATCACTGTGTGCGTGTGCGTGTGTTTGTGTGTTTGCATTTGTGTGGATAATTACAGTGCCTTGATACGATTCTACTAGCGTACGCCAATTTCACAATCAATTTTATGAGAGCTTTGTTGGAAAGATTGCGTGTGTGAATCGTGCAACAAGCAGCAGGCGGGGCAAATATTTTTGATATGTAATTGTTGTTGTTTGTATAGTTGCATTATTAATCAAGGTCAATAATCTACATATGTGAGTGAGCACACACATTGAAAATTGGTTAAGTACAACAGCAACAGCAACAACAACAACAGGCAGAAACAGTAAGTAAACGGAGAGAATGCAAAATCTTGCAACAATAGCAGCAACAACAACAAAGCGCATTGTAATTAAGCTTAAAAACCAGTTTAAAAACGCGCACAAAAGAGAACCAACGACAAGAGCGCACAATCACTCACACACATACACACGCATACATGCATAAATACTGTGAGCTCATAATTATTAGCCCCAATTGTAGAACGCGCTCACACGAATAACGCAAGCATAAGAGAGAAATAAACATACACACACGCACACACATAGAATGTAAAAACAGCAGCCGCAGCAATGTGACAGCTGTTTAGGGTAAACTGAACGGCAACAAAAACAACAGCAGAAAATAGCAATGACAACAAGTAGCGACACGCTTATCGATATTATCAAATCATGTTTATCGATTTGCAGTCCAAAAGTCAAAGCACTGCCAACGTCGATATTCTTCTAGATAAAACAAATCTTTTTTATAAACAAATCCTCAAACGCAAAAAGAAGAAACTCTCTCAGCGAGGCACTCAATATAGAGGCGCTGACCATGTGTGTACAATGAATGTAGTGACGTCTGTTTTTATGCGGCCCGAAAACAACAAAAGCTTTGGTAAGTTGAACAACAACATCAACTAAGTACAACAATATCAGCAGCGCTACGTTGCCACTTTTCACTGGGCAGCAGCAGGCACGTACATACGACGGACGAAGCGTCTCAGTCTCGTCTCTCTTCATTCATGCTCACTCACTCACACTTACACAGACAAGTGCATTCACACTCGAATCTTTTTTGTTTGTTGTTTGCGGCAAAGTAAAAGGCTATAAAAAGAAAAGAGAATTCCCACACACACACCCATACGTCGAGGCAATGTAATGTCAATGCAATTAGTCAATGTCCTTGTCAACAAAAACAAAAAGCAACATTAACAACAACAACTCTCCACTCGGCGTCGGGGTCAACAACAATTTCACCACACACACATTCATCTCGTACGCCGGCGTCGCTACAACAGCGGCAACTTCGAGATATCAACAACTAACTGTAAAAGTCAAGTGACCGACAATATGACGTCGAGCAATCAAAAGTGGGTTGCTCTGCTAACTACATTACGACTAAGTTTAACGTTTAACGTTGACGTATGTTTTGGGAATGGAATTTGCCACTAGAGCGAGACGGGCAGCAAGTTTAAAGAGATAGCCTGATAATTTGTGGTTGCAGATAGCGATTTGGATGGCTGTGTGTAAGCATGAGGCAAAAATTAAATAAACATAGTAGCCGCACACCGCACTACTGATAAGAGGCGACACAACGACAGCAAGAGAAGCAGCAAAAGCACCAACAGAAGCTCAGCAGCAAACCGAGGCCGTTATTGTTTTTGACTGCGAAGGAACCAACCCCCGAATCATAGCTGCAGAACTGCCGAGGCGGCTGTAGCGAATACCAAGAGAGCGCAAGCGAGAGCGAAAAGATGTAAAGAGCGGGAATGTGAGAGAGCTTAATGGAGCGTCAGCAAATAGGAGAGTAGGAGAGTGCGAGTGTGAGCGTGTGAGTGTGTGAGCGCGCCCACCACACCAGAGAGCGAATTCAACGAAACAAAAACATTGCAAATGACACAGGTGACGTTCAACGCGTGGGCTGACCGCACAGCGTTGTAGGCGAACAAAGGGAGGGGGAGAGAGAAAGATGAAGGAGAAGACTACGTTGTTCTGCTGGCGTTGCTGCTGCTGCTGCTGCTGCTGATGATGACAGACGAGCAACGCGCCATGTGAATAATGTTGGAGAAATACATATACAACGCACAAACACATTCGCAATATGATTTGATATACGCGAGTGCGCGCATGCATGCCTATGTGTGTGTATATATAAATGTGTGTGTATTGTTTTGGTTTTCTCATGGGTACAACAAATTTTTAGCCTGCTGCACGCGCTGTGGCCTTGAGGTTTTATTAAATTTCATAAAAAGCTCATAATGTAACGGACGTTCTCAACATATTGCTTTGCATTATTTATGTGTGTTACCATAAACAGACACACATAAATATGTACATATACATACATACATTCTTACAGACATTTGTAAATATTCATGTAACTGTTCTGCCTGACTGATTAATGATCAAAGCAAAAACCGTTAGAGAATATGATGGTGAGTTTTGTTTATGTAATTCACCACAGAAAAGGAGAGTTGGAAGTTGCGAAATTTCATTAACTGGAAGTGGAATATGAAGAGCTCATTGGAGATATCTATATAATATCAAAGGTACTTCGTCTCACATATTTTCTATAAGTTTCATTTCCATTTGACTTAGACTTACCCGCTATTTTAAGTAGATCCGCATCGACCAACTCCGACAGATCTGGCTCCTCGCCATACCAGAAGATCCACAGCTCCTTGGCAGCTGCAAGCGATAGGGGCGGGTGCACAGTGGTCGATGTGGTAATCTCAAAGTTTAAGGCATTCGGATCGGAGTTGTCCTGCTTGGTGGATTGCACGCGCCGCCACACGCACAACATATCCGCCTGCATGCATCGTGAATAGGAGCGCAGAATTGGATCGTCCAAAGGATCGCTCGACGCATTCGGACGTTCGCCATTAACGAACTTTCTCCATTTAATTCCACACAAATCAGTCTGTAAAGAGAGAGAGACAGAGAAAGAGAGAGGATGAGTGTTGGTAAGTTTTATTATCATTATTATCATCGATTGCTTCATTAGAATAAATAATATGTATCGAGAGAGATAAGCGTCATGAAGATAGAGATAAAGATACAAACATATTTAAGTATACTCAACAACACCAACACAGCCACGCATACATATGTATATTATGTGACACAATCGATAGGTTGGTCAAGTGTTTGCATTGTTCAAGTAGCTGCCTCTATCTCTGCAACTGTTACAGGAGCTATTTGATAAGCTGAACTCATTCTGATTTCGGCCAGAACAGAACAGCTGTTTAGACCTTTGTTAGCAATGCGACAGCTGCTTTTGAATAGTTGCCCAGAAACATCAGTTCTATTTAAAAGCTTATCTCCAAGAAATTATCTCAAAAATCTATTAACATTTCTCCAACTAAGTACTTATACCATGGAAAAAAAAAAAAAAAAAAACAGCTGATTCAAACCGTTACACATCGAATTAAATTTAATAGATCATTTAAACAAAGTACTGGGAAAGTGTGTTTTATAGTGGCGAAAGTTTCTTAAAATTTTATAATTGTATTATAATTTTACAAATTAAAATTTATATAATATACATGTATGCTGGTATTTTTAATATGCATCATTTTTATTTGTTTTATCTATTACAATATTATTTTCTATAAACATCCCTAACAACTTTTTTGTAATTCTCATAATAAATCAAATAAAAATAATAACAATAAAATAAATTTATTATGTATATTTGAACACTACATATTTTCCAAACAAAACGCAATTCATTATAGATAACTATATGTAGAGTACAAATTTTATTAAACTAAATCTGTTTTTACTTCTGCTCAACATTAGAGTTCGTTATATCGCTTGCTTACTGTATTTAAACGTATGCATTTCAACTAACCCAACTCCCACGTTTTGTTTACAAAACCCACACACATACACACACACAATAATTTCCATTAGTCGCACCACAGAAAAAAGCTGTGAAAACATCTGTAACTGTGTGTGGCTCTGTCTGTGGCAGTGTTGCAAAATGCCGCACAACATTCCATTGCTGCTGCACTTGTAACAAAAAAGAAGAATAAGAAAAAACGAAAGGCTTAAAGCAAAGCGCAACAAAACAAGAGAGAAGAGCTCAAAGCAGAAGACGCTGAATAAAAGAAAACCTAAGCGATAAAAAAAATAACAACAAAAATGGGAAAGAAAAAACTACGAATGAAAGAAAGAAAAAAAACTGGCTAGGGTCGTGTCTTTGGCTCGTCATTGGCGGCTTCCGTTGCGAGTTTTGTAGCTTTGGAACAAGTTGTCGTAGTTGCTGTTGCTGCTGCTGCGCTGTTGTAGCAAGCACAAATCAATGGCCAAAGGCAGTAGCAGCAGCAGCAGAAGCAGAAGAGAGCGTCAAGCACAACAGCACAAAAAACCGAATTCGAAAGACTGCGCACACACAAACACACACAAATACAAACACGCAAAACATGGCCAAATAACTGCACCTCACATACACACACGAACGCACACACTTGCACTCACGCAGACAGAGCAGAGCAGCCGCAACAATAACAACGCAAGCAAAAGGTATTCCCCAAACCACGAATGGCTGCCGAGCGCCGATAACGTCGACGAGCGTCGCCCCCAGCACTAACAAAAACAACAAAAACGACTATAGCAACAGCAACAACAGTTCGTTGCGTTCCATATTCTTCCTTTTTGATTTTCGTATTTTATATTTCGTTTTGAGCATCGCAATTTGTGTTTTCATTTTTCGCTCTCGTTTTTACGCCATTCGCTACAATAATCTTGTTTTTTTTTTTTTTTTTCTTTCCTTTTGACTCATGCATTTTGTTTCTTTAATATCCTAAGCCCAACATAGTCTGTCTTCTGCTGTTTTCAACATTGTCATTAGTAGAAGCAAACAGCAGAAAACAACAATTCACGTTCAGGTCGCTGTCTTTTATCTGCCGACGTCAGCGGCGTCTCGGTGCACACACACACACACACACAACACAAACACACGCAACACTTGCACACGAGTATCTTTGCAATTTTCATGCTCAATCGGCAATACAAGCAAACATTTATTCAGTGTGCTCTCTGCATGCGCTGGCGGCTACGCTGCTTGCGCTCGTTTTTCGACGCCTGTGGGCCATATATTATAGTGGCCTCTCTCTCACACACTCGCATATGCACGCACGCACGCTTTTTACTGTATGCGTGTGTGTGTGTGTTATCATTCTGACACGCTTTGCTAGTGTTTGTTCACGCGCGCGTGCCTCCCAAGTTCAAGCTGACTTGTTCACTTTTTTCTTAATTCATTTTTTTTTTTCTGGTCTCTCTCTTTAAATGGGTCTGTTGCCTAGCAGACTCACACTCTCGCTAACTCGCACGCTCTCGTTGGACATTTTTACTCGCTCAGAGAAAGTTTTGCGCGTTTGTTATTGTTTCGTTATTTCGTACATCGTTCGTTGGCGCGTCGGCCTCTCTGTCGCGCTTGTTGTCTGCTGCTGCTTCTTAAGGCGCCGTAGGTTGATGGCAGGCGTATGCAGCACGTTGACTTGTCTACGTCGACGTCGGCGTCAACGTCGCAGTCGATTTTGCCGTTAACATCGCGCTCAGGCGTCCATTTGAGCTTTTCCTTAGCATTTAGTTGTATACATTTTACTGTTTCTGTTTCTATGCTTGTTGTTGTCTTGTCTTTGAGCAAGATTCATTAAAGAAATATGCCACTGGCTGCGCGCAACTTGTGTGAAAAAGAAACGGCGCGACCCGGCGGCCAACTAGACGCCGAAGAAGAACCTGTTATGACCGGACAATGTTGTCGCATGTAGTACACACGCACACACACACAGATACATTGTGATTGTGTGCTGCTGCCTTTTCATTTCTTTTCTTTGACTTGTTTTGTATCTATGCATAGTTCCGCTTTTGTGTGATTTTTTAGGTGAAAGAAAATAACGTTACAGAGTCCGAGCAAAGAGAGAGCGAGAGCGAGGAAGGTAGAACACGCAACCATACTTAATCAATGGCCATTGCCAATGATTATCGATAAGCAGCTGGCGATCGGAGCGCGCGTGGGCGCCCAACTATCCAACCTGAAACGCCCTGTGCTGCATTTGTCACTGACCTAGATCTAACGGAAATGGCAAAATGGAACTAGATTGTGCGACAGAGACGGGACACCTTACTTGCTGTTCTTTTTTGTTTTTGTTTTTTCTTTACACTTACCAAGGCATAAAAGTTTGTATGGCAATCCTCCAAACTTGCGCCGTTTGTCTGATGATTTTGATGCGTCATAGTTCTTGGCTTATTATATTTGCACAACAGCAGCACCTCATTTTCTCAAGATGTAGATTTTTTATGTACACACACATATATAGTAATTAATATATGTTTAGTATTTTGTAGCTGCAGTTGTTGTTGTTGCACATTTGTTTTGATTGGATATTTGTTGCTTTGAATTTTTTACTTTTTTCTGTTGTATTGATTCTTCTTATATGACAATAGATACAGTGAGAGAGCAAGAGAGACACACACACACAGGCACAGACACAGACACGTACACAGAGACACAAATTGCGTTGCTTTTGAGTGAATTTTTTTTCATTTATTCTTCTTGTATTTGTATTTTATTTTTGCTGTTGATTTGCAGCTGTTGCAGTTTGCAGCTACTTTGAATTTTTGGTGTTTAATAGCAGAACGAAAATTGATTATGCACGTATTTTGATTATTTTAATAATTAAGAATTCTTTTTATGTATTTTCTATCTATTTTTAATGCACTTGGCACACACACACATATTGCGGCACATTTTCACTTCGTTGTTTTGTTGTGTGTGTGTATATATTATTATTATTATTATTTACGACGCTGCACTGTAAGAGAGAAGTGAAGATTATTGTCATTTCTATTATTATTGTTGTTGTTGTTGAATATTTCGTTTTCGTTTATGCGCGCGCTTCCGAAGCCGAAACACGTTCAGTTAAATCAATTTCGAAATCAGCAACAACATCCCAGTCAAGTTTACTGTAAAGCGAGAGAGAGACTTGGCTTTCGGAGAATTGCACTCACAAAACACACTCATATTCACTCACACTTCCACATTCGCATTTACGCTGGCACACGACAATAAAAAACAATTTTGTATTTTTAACGTTTTAGTCTTATTGTTTTTTATTGAGACTACTGCTACTACTGCTGCTTCTACTTATTTGTTGCTCTCTCACAAATACACGCGCACATTTGCGGCAATTACAAGGGTGGACGGCCGCAGCAGCACACGTCCATCTACTAATGCTCCAACTCTGTCGCTCTCTCACTTCATGGAGCTGAACCACTGTCCATTCATTCGACACTGAGCGCAAGACGAAAGCGAATGAGAGACTCGACGCACACACACACACACACACGCACATGCACACAAACCAAATTGACTTTTTCAAGGCGCGCAGTCGACGTGACGAGAACGACGACTGGGGTGCTTCTTAGTGTGTGTATGTCTGTAGTTGTATCAGCGAGAGAGCAAACGAGTCACACTTATGCATGCATACATATAAACACCGACGCACGACGATGAAAGTCGTTGAGTTTTCGTTAATCGTTGATGTAGACAAAAAAAAGGAAAGAAAACGAAAAAACTAAAATAGGTAGTTTTTTTAGCTACAGTTTATACAAATTGAGTAAATATGTAAGATATATATCTTTTGCAAATATATTCTAAATGCGTCGTTTATAAATGTCTGCACATAACGGTGTTTCGACACTGTTGCAAATCTTGCCAATTGTGCATTTTCAAATTCATTTTTCTGTATACATTTTTTTCGTATTTCGATTTTTCACAATATAAAGTTGTAAGTTATTTGCGGTTTGCGTGTTGCGACTCGCTCTCTGTCTCTTTCTCTCACTCACTCACAGTCTTTGTGTGTGGAACAGAGGCAAGAAGCAGCAGCAGATGAGTAATAGTAAATTGTAATGAGTTTGTGCTTAAAAAGAAACTCACACACACACAATATCACATGCACGCACACACACACATGCACACGTACACAGAGCATTGACAGCGATGGGAGACTTGATTGAATTTATTGCTAATCTTTTTTGTATCGAACTTGCACCTTGCACTGCCTTCTGCGCCGCATTAAATACATATTATTTTTAATTTATTACTCAATATACACATATGTAGCCGAACGTATATATTTATAAATATATGTATATAAGTGCGTTTTTCTCGCTTTTCGCACAACACCAAATGACGAGTCAGAAAATTTAAAACCGACTGCGAGACCGTTTCTGCTTCTGCTGCTGGTAGCTGGCAACGACAACGACGACGCGACATCGCCACACACAATGGAAATTTTGCTCGTCTAGCTTTGCTTTTGGTTTTGAGTAGTTGCTAAAACAGAGAGAGAGAGAGCAACAGCTACGGGCCAAAGCAGCGAGTAGCGAGAATGGAAACGAGCAACAGCAGCAATAGCAGCAGCCCACTCAAAAGCAGATTTGTGAGCTCTCTCTTTTAACGAATAGCGGCGTTTTGCTCATTTTGCAAGTGAGCGGGATCGAGGGCCAGAGCGAGAGAGTACACACCGCACGGCCAAACAAGTTTGTTTTCTTATATACATATGTATATATCTGTGTGTGTGTATGTTTGTCATACGGACGCTCATTCTCTCTCTCTCGCTACGTCTCACTGTCTCTTTTGTGCATCGCCCTCTGCTAGTGAATGCTGCCTGGTTAGGGATGCAACTTTTTTTTGTTTGAAAACCGGAGAATAAACCAGATCGATTTGCTCAACTATGGCGCAGACAAAATGGCCAGTCGTACATTTTGGCAAACGGCAACCATGCCCACAATGTATCTGTTGTGGGAGCGAGTGTCAGCGATCTAATGCACTGGCTTCAAAACATAAGCCAAATATGTATATATTTAAAAGAATCAGAATTCAAATCTGTTGACTTCATGTTTTGTGCACTACACAACACTAAACACACACACACACACATACCTCGACTTATATATGAACATATATGCATATAGAGTGCGAAACGTGATACATAGACAGCATTCCTCTCGCATTCACACGCACACACACAACACTGTCCGTGGTGAACGCACCTATGTGTGTATGTCATACACACACACACGCATGCATATACAAACGTAGCAGTGACGCGAGCAACCACTTTCGTAGGTTTTCTTTCGAATGTGTGGTACACATCTTTTTTATATATTATTTGTTTAAATTTACGAAGTAGCCGTTTTATGTTTTTGACTTGTACATTTTCTAAGTAATATTTATATATATTTTTTTACATAGATACCACCGCTTTTATGTTCCCTTCGTTTGCATACATATATATTTATATATATGTCCTGACACACACGCATGAAAAATACACTCAACTACTCAAACTCGCTCACATACACACTCACAAAATGATCCCCTTTCCAGCGGCAAGCATTCCAATTATTAATGCCATTGCGGAAATATTTAAAATGCAGTTACATACGTACATAACGTACATTGAATGTAATTATGCTAAATTGTTAAATGGTTGCACTGTTATTTATATGTATTATCTTAATATGCTTCACTCTCATGGCCTTGTCTCTTTCTCGCACGACACATATAAGTGCATATGTATGCGGATGTACATATGTATGTATATGTATATATTTTCGCATTTCTTTGGCTTTGACTCTTTTTTATCATTTACATTTCTTATACTCTGTGCCACTTTCTATTCTCATTTTGTTTTATGAAACATGCACTTCTTAAATTTAACCGGCACTATATATTCCGCTTGCGTATCTTGCACGTACATACTTGGCGGTTTTTGCAGTAATTTTAAATTTAATTAAAATCCACGGAGCAAAAAATGTTCCAGCAAACTGCCGTTTTCTTCGCGTTTCTACGTCCAAACGTCGCGACGGAGTGTTGGCAAGCGCTTTGGAATAAGCGTTGCATTTGGTTGAGCAATTCAGCTGTTCGCAAGAGCCAAGTACGCAGCTCACTCAAGCTGTTCGGATGAGATGCTGTAAATTACATGTTTTAATTAAAAATTCCATTGAAATGATAATTTAATTAAATATATGATGGAAGGAACATATAAGTAATTAAATCATCAAATCTTCAGTCAATAATGACACTTGTTTGACAACAAGCTGTCATTGCATAAGTATCGATAATAGCTGTTGCAAAACGAAAATTAATTGAATCTATAAATGTGTTATTTGAAGCTTAAAATTATAAATTCTAATACTTGAAGATACATATACTAAAAACTATTCAATTTAAAGTCATATAATGTCGTGCTGGATAACTATCGATATTGGCTGTTACAAAAAATACCAAGTATATATAATAGGATGATATCGATACCAGCTAGCAAAAAGAAAAATATAATTAAATATCGCTATCGATACACGTAGCTTTTGATGCTCAGAAGTCAGCGATAATAAATTATTGTATGTTTTTGTATATAAAATGGCAACGAAATTAAATGTAAACATACGAACGCTGTTAACAAACTGCGAGGATCTGGCAAAAAGCGAGGACAACTTTTGGCGGCTGCAAAAGTTCCTCAAATCACTAGAAACGATGGTTGCCGAGCTGGCGGCAATGGAAGAGTGAGTGGACATATTATTTTGTCTGGCTGAAATAAAATATCTAAAATGCCAACCCAACCACTACTGCAACAGTCCATCGAGTGCTGCACGCATACCCAGCTATTTGGAGCGACTAGACGCGTTAAAGAAAATCACTGGCTACACGACCAACAATAATTCCAAGCCTTCCGCGCGTAGCTCCGATACAGACATTGCGCTGCAGGAAATGCGACAGCTCCAAAACACAGCCAGGCACAACGAGTTGCGTACGGAGCTGCTGCAAGGTAGGCGTCGGAGTAGATAAAGAAGCACTCAACTTTTCTCGTTCTCTCCCTCTCCCCCTTACAGATGCGGATGCACTGCGTCGCAGAAGAGTTGCTGATGATTCGGGGTCTCCTGGCGAAACCACCAGCGGCGGCAACAGCATGAACATGAACGAAGCCGTCAAGTATTACAACAATGCCCAGGAGAAGATAACTGAGCACATGCTCTCGCTGACGCGCAATCTGAAGGAGCAAACGGAGACGGCGAATCGTATCATCAAAAAGGATACGGAAATTGTATCCCGTTCCTCAGGCGTGGCAGATCGCAATATCAATACACTCGGCAAAGAGGCCGAAAAGCTGGAACAGCATTCACGCAAAGCCTACAAATGTTGGCTCTGGTTGATGTTTGTATTTGTCATCGTCGTTTTTATAGGTAAGCCGGAATTTGATTAGATGTGATTCTCTCTCGTCACTCATCTCTCTTTGCAGCCATGGTACTCTTTATGAAGATCATGAAGAAGAAGAAGACATAAGCTGCGAGCTGCTCACAACTACGATTATCATAGTTCAATAGGTTATCACACTAATAACTAATGGTGTAAACAATATGGGAGAAAATTCATTAAACGAAAGCGAGCGCAATTGGGAAGCAATTTGAAAAATGTATTATTTAAACTATCTGAGAGGGTACTTTGACTATGTAATGGAGTTTGTAAGACTTGTGAGATTGTTTTTAGAGTATATGTATATATATACATATAGATACACATACTCTATATACAAATATACATCTGGTTGAAAGCTTACTTCCTTGATAATTAGTTCATACCAAGCTGAATTGTTTTCAAGTATTTTTCAGTGTATAAAAGGTAGAAGCTGTTTATATATATCTTAGTCTAATTCTGATTTGCCTCGGCGAAGGGTATATATAAATGGAGTTCCTCTATTTTTAATAAACATTATCAAATATTGCTATAACAATTTTTCTTTTGCTTTGCAAGCATATTTAAGCTTCTTCCTCCATCATCCCTTTATTCATATTTGTTTAAGCACAAGCATTATATATATGTATATTGTATATAGTGTATCATCATTAGTTTGTTCAATAATCTCTTGTCTCTACTCCGCCGGAATGAGTTCCGTAATGCCATTCTTTGTGATCAGCTGCAGCAGGGAACCGCTTTTGGGTCTGTCCTTGGACTGTGTCCATTTCTCAAAGAGTTCGGCGACCTCGGTAACAGGTGTCCAGCTGCTGAAGTCAGCTTTGGGCATCCACTTGCGGTTCATGGGTGTGTCTAGGGTAACAGGTAGAATGGATACAACCAGCGCATTATCGGGCAAACCGGAATTCTCGCCCGCCAGCGAGCGTGTTAGCTGATGCACTGCAGCCTTGGCCATGCCGTAGCCAATCATGCCAGGAGTGCCAGCCAGGGCAGGCTTGGCGCCGGTCAGTGCCAACAGACCACCTGTCTTCAGGTGGTGTGCCGCCAATGTGGCTGAGATGCAGCTGCTCCAGACGCTTTGCCGCCACATCAGATCCGCATTCTTCGCCAGATCTATAAAAAGGAATTACATGAGTTTTTAATTAATCTTGGGTGAGTTTTGCCGTGACTCACCTTTCTTGGCATTGCCACCTGCCCAGCCGCCGGCTACACAGATCACAGCATCCAGTTTCTGGCCAGCCAAAGATTCGCCCACCTGGCTAACCACAGACGATTCCTGCTCCTCCCAGCTCGAATCGCGTGGCACAACAATGCTTATGTCTGCTTTGTCGTTTTCACTCAAATCAATGCTGCCAACCCACTGGAGGTCATGTCATAGAAACAATGGAAATTATTAAACAATTGCAATTAAATAAGAAACAAAACAAAAACAATAAAAGTGAAAGGGAAACTTACAAAGTCTTTGGCTTTGAAGTGATCGACGCAGGCGGACCCGAGGGCTCCTTTCCCCCCATAGATGAAAACTCGACCTGCGGACATGATACGTGCTGCCAGTTTAACGACTTGAACGCAACTGAACTCAAGTAAGAATAACGAATTGAATTTTTAAGCTAAGCACAAACAATTCACGACTTGCTTCGCTTCGAAAATGACTCAAAAGCGACTCGTGCGAAGTTTTGCTGACTAAACTGCTGTTCGGGGTTTTTGGCCTGCAAACAAGTTTTCGTTATTGTTATTGTTGTTATAATGTTAACGCGTTAATTGACAGCTTTTTTGATTTAATTAGAATTTCAAAACAAGAATGTTAACTTTATTTGCTGCGCGAAAAGCAACAAGTGCAAAAATCAATATTGTGGTATTTTTCGTTGGTATTTTAAGTTAACAGAAATGTAAATGCATAAACAGCATTCCGATTGGCAGAACAGTTCTGATGAAAATCAAAATAAAATAATAACAACTTTATAAAATATACATAACGGTCTTCCTTCGCCAATCATCGAAAAACCAGAAAATGCATTTGATTTTTGTATTCCATGTTATAAATTTAAATTAACAGATTAAATGTTAAGGAACCAGTAAATGTGGTGGCAGTCGATTTATTACCTATTTTAAATGAATTATTGAGTGTCATTTATATATTAATATTGACGTCAATAATTTTTGTTTATAAAGTCATCTTAGCTCAATTTGCATTGATTCTTCTTAAATAATTCGTTGTTTGTGTTTATATTTAAAAATATATACTCAAATATCTGGCAGCACCATTACGCATTCACAGTGCATGGCTACGATATGCTTGAATTGCCATTCACCACGGTCAATGTACACGTACACTCACACTCACACACGTACACGTACACACAATTTTGTCGTGATTTCTTTTATTTGTTTAAAAATAATATTACAAATACTGTTAAAGTGCATAGCAAAAATGTACAAGAGTGTGTTGAGTGTTTTGCATACGTGTGCGCACAATTTGTCGCAATAGGAATAGCGAATATTCGCCAACCAAACGGAAAAGACAACAAATTGTTCGCTGAGAGAGGGAGGAGAGAGAATTTTATGCTGCGAGCGAGAGTTATTTATTTCATAAGAAATTTGTTAATCAAACTGCCAAAATGGAGCGGCGCGTAAAACTAAAGACTATTAATCCGCACATAACGTGTAAAATATGCGGTGGCTATTTCATAGATGCGACCACAGTGACCGAGTGTCTGCACACATGTGAGTTTCGCCTCTGCTTGCTCTTTTTTTTGCGCTAATTGCCAGTATCAGTTTAAGAGTGGGGGGAGCACGAGCACCTGCACCGGTTGCCGTTGCCGTTGCCTCTGGCATTTGCTTTTCCACGCAGTCATGTTCAGATGAGGCTTCCAGCGGGAAGGTGCTACCGTTACTCCTATACATACACTTGCTCTTGTAAGCCCTCTGTTGTGCTTTATGGAGGAGATTGCCGGCTGATCGCGTGGGTGATAAATTGTGTGTATGATGAAAGCTGGCAACGCCAAAAACTAATCCTACGCCGTTTTCCATCGTGATTGAAGAGTAAAGCAAAAATGGAACAAACTACAAAATACACACGCGCACATATATGTAAACAAATATTTATATTTTTGCATTTGGCATATTTTACAGTTTGCAAAAGCTGCCTGGTCAAACACTTGGAGGAGAAAAAGACATGCCCCACCTGCGACAACATTATACATCAATCACATCCGCTGCAGTACATCAGCTTCGATCGCACCATGCAGGACATTGTGTACAAATTGGTGCCAAAGCTTCAAGAAGGTAAACAGAATGTAATACATTAAATTTAGCGAACTTCCTCTTAAACTGTTTCGAATTGCAGATGAGTCGCGGCGCGAACGTGATTTCTACAAGAGTCGGAATATGCCATGTCCGAAGGATATAACGCAAAATCACGATGACGACAACGAGAAGGTGATGGACGCGCATGCCGAATCCGACTTCCACCGTCTCGACGAACAGGTCAACGTGTGCCTCGAGTGTATTAGCAATAACTTTAAGAATCTGCAAAGACGCTTTATACGCTGCAGCTCGCAGGCGACGATAACGCATCTCAAAAAGCTCGTCGCTAAGAAGATACTCAACGGAATCGAAAAATATCGGGAGGTGAGATCATCGCTAGCATAACTATATTTACAATAACAATAAGTAATTGCGATAACTTATCTAATGTATTATCCGATAACCCTGCAGATCGATATACTGTGTAATGAGGAGCTGCTGGGCAAGGATCACACGTTGAAATTTGTCTATGTGACACGTTGGCGCTTTCGAGATCCACCGTTACGGCTGCAATTTCGTCCTCGTGTCGAGCTTTAACACAAGCAAATGCAAAAATGATCTATATATATATTTTTTTATAATTTATTGACATAGTGCTCTATTATATATATGAATATATATTTATATATATAAATATGAATCTTAGGAGTTCCCCTAGTGTTAGTTCTCTCTAAAACGAAAACACAAAAATATGTATGTATGTGTAAATGTGCATGTATATAAAGTCGGCATAGAGTAGTCCTTAAGTTCAACGTGATTAGCATTATCCATTATCCTCGTGTGACTTTTGTTGCGACTCTGTAATGTCTGATTTAATCAAATTCAAGACCCCATCAAGAAACTTCCCTCTCCCGTTCAATAATTGCAATATTTTATGTTTTTTATTATTTTTATTTGTATTTAGTTTCATGTGTATAATTTATTAATTTAATGTACAAATCAAAACACACGAATGTAAATAGCAGTTGAGTAAATAAATTTGTAATTATGTAAAGTTTAAAAAATTCAATTCGGCGCCTGCCGTTGATTCCTATAGCTAAATCGGGGATGCGGCCGGAATGGAGCGGCTCGATAGGGAAATGTTGGTCTCGGCCGTGGATACGGCGCAAAATACGGATGCCCAGGATACACAGGACGTGGTGGCAGACCATATGGCACGGCGCCATACATGGGATTGAAATGTGGACGCTGCGGCGGAGGTGGCCAAGCCTGCAAGAGGAATTTATTAGTCGAGGACAATCGAGCTGAGAGTTGGAGCTGGCTACTCACGTAGGCGTAGGGATAATCGGCAGCAGGCACTGGCACAGGCACCGTTATAATGCGTGGCGTTCGAGAGCGACTGCGGCTCCGACTGCGGCTACGGCTGCGACGTCGATTAGGCTTTGCAGCGAGTGCTGTGGCGGATTTATAGCGGTTGCTGCTGTGACGGCGTTCGTAGCTCCTGGACCGGCGACGTCGATGGCAGCAATTGCGTTCCGCAGAATATGAGCGAGATCTGGCACGTCTTGGCCTTCCTCTGGGTGGTGTGGTTGGGCGTGTTATCGATGTTTTCCTAAGTCGCAGATTGCGCACTCGATCACGTTCCCTTGCCTCATCCGCAAAGTATGGCACCTTCTCTTTCTCCTTCTCCTTGGGACGCGTGCGCCTCCTCGTATCTAAATGCAACACATACAAGAGAAGCTTCGTTCAGTATTTAGCTTTATATGTCGGCGTCTTTTGATACGTTTATATCCAGAATATGCTCTTTAGTACATCCTTCACTGCATTTCGCTTATCGAATATGTTGCGCGTCCTTTTTGGCTTGCCATTGCAAATCACTTTCACATTTTGTCACTAGAAAAAAAACAACAAAAACATTGTTTGCACATTTTGCTTAAAGAAGCCATTGAAACACAATACAAACCTCTTGGTGAACGTGAGCTGCTGTCGGCGTCCATATTGTATGCACTCACTATATCGGATACTATTTGTGCACTTGTAATTTACATATGTACATTACGTTGCCAGGGCCAAGGTTACGTGTTGCGCTAATGCATTTTTGGTCTGCGTGCTCTGACGTCACATTTCACAATATTGCTGCTAGTTATTTCCGATATTGATGTATTTTTTGAGTGTAGATGAGTGCACTTAATTTTCTTAGTATATATGGTATTGTTTAATACTTTATAAGCACAAGAACTATTGCAACAAATGCAATACAAGCAAAGTTGCAATCCCTTGGCGTGAAACAACCTTGTTTTCTCTTAATATTGAGCCGGGCTGCACAATTGCGATGTGCGTGTACCGATTAATCGCATAGCGATGTTTTTTGTCTCCATCACAATTAAGATGTGTAAGTATCGATATATTTTATTCAATTTATTCTTAAATTAAAAAAATATATATATTTAGTCCTAAATTTGTATACTCAATTCAATGAATGAAAACCTTAATGTTTTTGTCATTTTATTTTGCAAATCAGGAAGATCGAAGATCCCTAGTGTCTGTTGATGCATATTATCTTACGATTTTCCCTTCTTACTTCGACTACAAAATGAAAAGAGATCAACTTGAAATAAATTTTTGTAATTACAAATTTCACTACTTACGCCAACTTGCCAGTGAATTTTAGACCTCTATGCACTTTGTTCATATGATTGCGGCAATAGTCGCTTCTTGCAAAGCTGTCTGCGCAGTGGGGACACTGATAAGGACGTTCACCCGTGTGATTGCGCATATGTCTCACTAAATGTGTCTTACTTTGAAATGCTATCGGGCAATTTGTACACGCAAATGGTCGCTCGCTGCTGTGGGAATGGTTCTTGATTAGCGGCAAATTACGACTTTTCTTCTGCCGAACGGGGTATTTGGTATTCCGCTTAACCGACGTTGGTACTTGCTTTGGCAATGCGGTGACTTTGACCCTCGATTGGTTTTCAAGGTGCCATCTGGAAAGCAGTGAATAAGATTAGGGTAGGCAATGATTTGATAAACAGAATGTCTTACTTTTTGTGCACACGTAGTAGGCTCAAATGCGGGAATTCTTTACTACAAAGTTGGCATTTATACTGTGCTGTTTCTTCCTTCCCCTGATTTACGTGCTTAGAATCTGGTTCCGTTTTTGTTTTTTCGGGCTCTTTCTTTGAGGATCGCGAGTTGCGCCTTTCCAACAGCTGTCGATAGTTCTCCTCGCACTTGCGCTTAAATCTGTACGCATTTTGAGCGCTTCGGACGCAACTCATGCAGATTTGTTGTGGCAGTCCATCATTGATTTTGATATGACAATCAGCACATGCGTTTAGCATATTCGCCAGGCTGGGCTCTGGTTGGCCATTTTGACTTTCCTCCCGCAAAGCGAAAATTCCCACCAGCGTATTAGATGCATTCAAACATATGCGACAAATCTCTGTATCCATGTGTTGAAACTTTTGTTTTGGCGTTGGTCCCAATGTTTAGTGATCACAAAATGTAGAAATGTATCGATAGTTCTTGAGTCTATCTCCATGAAAACCGAAAAAAAAAGAATAAAACAAATAAATGGACTATCTTAGGAAAAATATTTCTTTAATTTAAGTATTAATGATGTATATTGAATGCTTAATAATAATATAGATAAATTGTGTAATTAATTTGTAAATAGATACAAATGCATTTGATGGAAAATTCCACTAACATCCTTGTTTTGGTATTTGCACTCACCAGAGAAGTTAGTGGTATTGGCGTTGGTATTTACTGTTTGCCACCCTGGTGATCCTGATCACGCATATATCGATAGCTCCCCCAATCATATCAAACATGCATATCGATAAGAAATCAATAGATCACATTTGTTAAAAGAATATTTATTTTCAACATTGAATAACATTTAAAATATATTATATATCAATTAAATGTGTAGTAATACATATTATATATTTGTTTCTCTTTTCAACTATTTCGATGCTTTGAATACATTCATTTTAAATGCTCAGGTATTGATTGAAATTGAGGTGGTTAGTTTTTCAACAGATTTTTAGCTTTCTTCTTTTTTCTGATTTAAATTTTGGCGGTACTTTAGTCACAAGGCAATCCGTTACGTTTGGTCATGGCACAATTATTGAGTGCTTACTGGATTTATATAAGAATATATATATATAAGATAATTAGTAATTGATCGTGCCAGAAATGCATTTTTTTTTTTTTGTTGAAAATAGAATTATATAATCATTCTAAAAAATCCGTACGTTCGAGTACTTAATAATATTAAATTAAAGTAATTTGTTGCAAAAAATGTTCAATTTCTAATACAAATATAAAGAAACATTTGCTTTATATAAATACATTTTTTGTCTTGGTTTTCTTTTTGTTGTTGTTTTTTTAAATAGGGGAATGCCGGAACGGAAGATGTTTTCATTTTTGTTTTGGCTTTATTGCGGAATGTGAGTGAGAGCGATAGGAAGTACGAGTGTGAGTGATTCTACATGTGTCGAGTGTTGCCGAAGTTAATGCCCGACTGGGTGGCGCCCTTGTTGGAGCCGTACTGTAGGGAGATAACATTCTGGCCGGCACGCAGCTGCTCCTCGCTGAAGTTGCGCACATTCTTGTCCGCCTCCTTGGGGCCAATCGATGGCTTGTTGAAGTTGGAGGCCTACATCGAGAGAATTATCATTAGTATGTTGTGATATAAATACCTTTAAAGCCTTGCTTACCTTGCGACCCAGCGACTGCAAGCAGATGACAACAGAATTGAGATTCTGTCGTTCCCAGAGATCGACACTCTGGAAAGTCTCCTG
This sequence comes from Drosophila mojavensis, assembly GCF_018153725.1. Taxonomy (NCBI): domain Eukaryota; kingdom Metazoa; phylum Arthropoda; class Insecta; order Diptera; family Drosophilidae; genus Drosophila; species Drosophila mojavensis. The sequence continues at coordinate 1,771,142 of NW_025318899.1, read as the reverse complement.
TGTGGGCACACCGAAGTTCTTGGCACACTCGAGGAAAGCCGAAATGTTCTCCATGCACTTGAAGGCCATTTTGCTCTCGTTAACCTTCTTGATGGATCCGGGCTGTAGGGAATTGGCCAGCTTGCACAGGATCACGCCATCCTTGAGCACCTCAAAGAAGTTGTCCGTATCGCCCGATGTGTTGATGGGTTCACCTGTCACAGCCTTAATCCATTCCAGCGACTCCTGTGCCAGCTCCTCACTGTACTTGGAATTTATCTGTAAGGAGCGCAGTAGAGTGGATAATATCCTTTAGTATGTATAACTTATAACTTGGCCATATCCAGCGTAACCTTTGATTGATACATAATGTTCTACACTCAACTAAAGCCGTTTCACAAATGAAATTATATATAGAGTCCCATATATAGAGTCTTTTCGTTATCTGGGGCAATATATTGCAGATAGTCCGCCTATCGTTAATTGGATCGTAAACATTCGTGCTCATGACCATAATTCAAGTTTGGTTAAGGATAAGATTGCAGTTTCCTAGACAACGGGCGCTCCCAAAAATAAAACCCCAAATATATGTTTTTCTATCTTGAGCTATCAATAAAATACAAAATTTTGATTGTATATCAAATTTACCCATGCACTTGTACTTGCATGGGCCCTGGAATCATAAAGAATATGTTATCGGTCGATAAAATGGTTTTTGTTTCGATATAGTAGAAGTCTAGATATATTGCATACAAGTTGGGGTCCAATTATGAACTAAATGAAATCCAGTTTCAGTTGTAAGAAGTAAAGCAGTTGTATACTATATAGTATGCTATATATACCCGCTGTATCAGAATATATCAGCTCTATATAACAATAGTAAATATAGCTAAAATTTTCATCAATGTGAATAGTCTTGCTACAAGTTTCCATTTATTATAGATACTTAGCTCAAATGAACTTCATAATTAAATAAAGTGAAGCTCATTTATGTATCAGCATATGTCTCAGGAGAATTGTGAATAGAGTCACGTTCTCAATCTCTCTCTCTCTCTATCTAAATGCATAACCATATTTGCCTATGTTGCGCTGCTGTTGCCGTTTTAGCTTTTTTTCTTTTTATACAATTTTCGTATCTCTGTTTTGGCCATATAAAGCGCTAAAGCTCAAGCGCCAGCTGTTTGGGCGTCCTTCGCACCGTTTTGGCTCATAATCGAGGCCCACTTGTTGAGCGTTATTGGAGTGGACATGCGAAAAAATAACAGAAACAATCGAAAACCACAAAAGTTGTCAATTGGTTTGCGTGTTAAGTTTCCATTTGACAATAACCGAGAGAGCGAGGGAGAAAGAGAGAGAGAGTGTGTGTGGGTGGGAGAGAGATAGCTGTTATAAAAACTGTTGTCACTTAGCACTCAGTTATTAGTTTTAGATTTAATTGAATTGCTGTCTGCTAACTGATTTGAGATTAGCGGGAATTCTATTAGTAAGGGTACTCCCACAATTGCTCTCTCTTTCTCTCCTTCCTCCGTCTGTTGTTTCAATTAAAATAAATGATCTCACAAACATTGTCGTCAATTGGTTGGTTTGTCCCTTTGATTGCGTTGCCTTTTTTTTGCAATGGCTGAGGAGAATGTGAAATAGTGAAAGAGAGCAAACGCTGATTGCTGCTCGCTTTGTTTGCTCATCACGTGTTCCCCCTGTACGAGGCGCCTGCAATTGGAGCGTTGCATAAATGAAGGTGAATGCACTGTGGGACTATCGAATGCTCACTGTAGTAGTTGTTCCTCATAGCGATAAGCAAATTTTATGAGCTGCGCAGAAGAAGAAGGAAAAGTTATGTGCTGATCAAGAAGCCGATATGCAGATAGACACAGGCCATAAAAATGTAAATCAATGAAATAGTATTGTTTTTATGTCTTTGTCAACAGCTCGCCATGCTCTTGATATGCTCTGTAGAATTGACACTTGAATGGGGTATGATGGGTAGCAGAAAATGTAGGCAATTTAAATACATTTTATACGACTCTATTAGAGAGAGATATAGCCTTCATTTTCAGCTAAATCGATAAATATCAATATAGAAGTGTTTTGCTTATAATTTATTTGAAGGCTAAAGAAGTATGTCATATGAGTAGCTGATTTTGTAGTATAGCACATTACGTTTTTATAGTTCGAACTTCGAACGTTATCTTAACGATAAATCGATTATTTGATAACTTCATCAAGCTTGTAGCATATACATACGAAAGTTTATGAAAGCTATAAATACCAGCAATTTGGGTTTTAGTAATCTGTTTGGTGTTCTCCTACACCAAGTTTCAATTGATTATCGAAATTTGCGTTAACAACAGCAATTATCGATACAGTTATTAAAACACGCTAAAGCTTAATTGAAAACTGCAAAATTTTTGGCAAAAAGCGTTTCACACTCATTTGGGACGGGTCATTAGAAAAAACTGTTGACCCCGAAAAGAAAGCTGAAACTGAAGCCGAAGAAAAGAATCTGAAAATAATTTAACAATCGGTCGGAGCAATGCCTCAATTTATCATGTTTTGTGTGTGATTTTTCAAAAACAATTAATAAGAATTTCTATTGATTGACATTTTCTCGAGACAAACCACAGTGATGATCATAATCATGTTGATGATGATGAAGATAATTATGCTGATGGTATCTGGCAGATAAAATGACGCCCGCGAGGCGTTATGCATAAATTTTGGGCTGAAAAAAGCTTAGTATATAGCAGAGATTCTCTGGCGAGACGGTCTTTGGATTCATAAATATTATATATATGAATATAAATATATATATATATAGCTATATATATACTCATTTACATAGACATAAATAAAATAGCCGTTAAGAGTCTAATCAATGCGCTCGATTTCTGGCACATTTGCGGTCTCGCCATAAATATTTATATACATATTTATAAATATATCTATCTTTCGCTCGATCTATCTATTTCTTACTTTTGTCTGGAATTTTGGAATTTGGAATTGGCTAACATGACTTACAACTTGGCTTAGAGCGCAACAACAATAACAACAATAAGCTAGCAAATTCAACAATAAAACAAGGTCAGATGTCCGACTAGCAGATACACTGAAACGCTTAATGTACATCTATAAATAAGCAAACGTACACGCCTCTACTATTTGAAGACAAGTAAGGATTCGGCAAGAATCTCGGAATGTATCCAATTTTTCTATCAAATACTTATACACTTTGTAGGATCTGCCACGCCTTCTGTCTATTACATAGCCGTTATACCCATTTAAAGCGTTCGCAGGGTACAAACATGTCTACGAGTGTATATTTTAGGCGCTGCTTCTTTCTTTCTTTACTTTACTTTTTTTTCTTATTTACTAAAATATTTAATGAGTCAGCAGCCTCCGATAATTCAGCTGGTTCTTTTTTTTTTGCTCTATGAGAGGTCGTCACGAAATTCGACGACAACTTTATAATGTTGCTCTGTATAAAGTACAGTTAGTAACTGAACTGTATATGCAAAGCTCTAGAACGTGAGTTTTGCCTTATCGTAAAAGAGAGTGCAAAATAAATGTCTGTATGTATGTATATAGCTCATATTTATACGAAATATAATGGAGAGGATGTCACAATGGAATTTTTGCTTATCAACAACGTTGTGATTGCACTCAACAAAATTATATATATACATATATATGTATATTTATAAAAATACATTCTTGAGAGACTAGGCCATGGTTCTTTGTCTCCCATTGGTCAACGGCCCAAAGTTGTTAAAGCACAGTTATAATAGTTGCCCTAATATGGCCACTGCGCATGCGACCCAGCGCTACATACACTGCTCAAAACGAGCGAACAACTTCTAAAATGTTTATTATAGAGAGAAAATTTCAAAATAGGCAAACAGTTTCTAGAGTTTTTTGTATAGAGATGAGTTTAGCAGATAGAGAGATGGAGATAGATTATTATCATATTTTAGGTAGTCTATCAAGAACTTAAACAATTTGTATGCACAATGTAAAATCTAAGCAATCAAAGATAATCCTATCTAAATTTCTTAGCTTGGTGGTGCTTTCGTTATATAATAAATATATATTTCAACTTTATAGACTAAAGCTCTTATAGTTTGCGAGTCTCAGCCATATTCATATGTATGTATATAATTCAGAAGCTTAAAAACAGTTCCATTTAGTTTTGTATGTGCCGGAGTGTACATATGTGGCAGTTGACACTGACATTGATGTACAGCTCGAAGCGCATGGGTTGGGTACTCGCTACTGGGTCTGTGGGTCAGTTGATAAATTAAGCGCGATTACGCGCAATTACAGAGCAGCGCGACAATGCGTAACATCTGCGGGAAACTAATTAATTTTAACAGTATTTTTATTTTGATGAAGTTGCTTGATTGTGGTTGTACTGTACAGGTTTGCTATGGGTGTCTTGTTGTTGTTTATTTTTTATTTTATTTATTTTTTTTTTTTGGTGCCCGCACGCAAGTCGCATTAGCGTTAGCCAAGCCTGAAAGCCTCTTCATTAGCTCAAAGAGCTTTTAGTTAAATTAAAAGTGTTTGCATACAATTCGCCCTTCCTCTCTAGCTCGCCCTCTCTCTGTCACACATAAGCCTCAGCCTTGCCTTGTGCTCAAGCTAAGCTGCGGGCAAAGGAAACCAGACTCAAGCCTCAAGCTGCAACACCCACCACCACTACTACAATTGCAGTGCAAAAGCAAATAAAAATAACAGTTATTTAAGCTTAGTCATACGCAGAACACGCTTTTACGAATGCCCTGCCGTTTTAATTTGCAAGCTGTTTAATTTTTAGGCAAACAATTCACAGCTGTTTTCTTTAGTGCACAAAGTGCATATACCCGCTGCTCGTCAATTTTAATAGGTAATTGCGAACAGACACAACTGTTAAGCACAGACAGATAGAGCAACAAGGAGTTGTACATATGTATGTATGTACATACTTATGCATGTATGATTGGAAGGGAGTGCTTTCTGTCGCATAAATCTAACAGAGGCTGACGCAAGTTTCCGTTTCAGAAGACGCGCGTATTGTGTAAAAGTATTGCTCGCTCTCTCTCTCTGTCTCTCTCTCTCTCTAACCCTCTCTCGATTAGTTATGATTAGCGTGGCAACGGATCATTGCGTAATGAATTTTTTTAGGGATCAGAGGATGATGTCATTATTGAGTTTGCAACTGAAGCAATAACTGAACAAATGATGATTAGTTCGAAAATCAACAGTTGACGCATAAAACTTAAAGAAACAAAACAAAAGACCCAGCTTGTGCCTGTGTGTGTGTTGATGCGCGTATGATTGTGGGCGTGTTTGTATGCGAATGTGATTTAGTTACGTGCAAAATGAGCGATGCTTTAAAATAAACAACAACAAGAAACCCCGATTGGCAAATCTGTTCACAAGTTGCGGTTATTTTTATTTCCGAATTCGATTTCGCTTTCTTTTCGATGTGTCATGCCTGCCGGTCGATGACAATTACAAAGCATTGCGGGTGACCGATATCTGAGCGAAAACGAAAAATATACCAAAATAGAGCAACAAAAACAAAAGCACTCGAGCTTTGAATACCGCAAGCAAAATAAACGAGGTCAATTATGTGACTGATTTTAACTGTTGTTTTACGATATTTTTTACATTTTGTTTTGCTAAAGTGTAAACATTGCAAAAGACAGCACAGTGGTACACAATAGCGTTAAAACTGTATCATTTATATAATGATCCATGTATGGATTTGTATGTTAGATATACATATGCATATATGTATGTATAGGTCTAACAAAATTGAGTACAAGCTCTTTTATTATGTTTTTGGCGATCTCCGAGTTTCACCGGAAATTCAAACAACAATTTGATTTATGATTTGGTTGAGTTTTGCCATCACTTTTTATGGCTTATCTGAAAATGTATGACTACAATTATGATTCGTAGTACTGTACATAGGTACATAACTATAGTTCTTTTTTTCTTTTTTTATAACAACAGACCTAGAAGAGCTCGACAAGTTCCATTTGGTAAACTGATACGGCGGTGAACCTGCTTGCGGATGTATTAATGTGACCATATCTATGTTTGCATGTGTATAGGTGTCCAAGCGTGCGTGTGGGTGTGTGTGTATGTGCGTGCGGGTTCCAGTGATTACTATAGGTACGTGCTAACGCTTCTATGGGTACCCATATAGAAGAGGAATGGGCGAACAGACAAGCGAACGACTAATTAATGGCTACATGGTCAAAGAGGTGTGGGGTCGAGGGGCGTAAGGGTTACACTTAGGGTATGTCTAGAAAGCGGAATCGAAGAAGAGGAAGTGGAGGAACGTAGGGAACGGGCTGTTGCGCCTTCAATAATAGTTACTCGATTTTTGCTGAAATTTGAGTCGTTGCCATAAAAGTACACAAAAAAAATAACTGCCAACCGACTTTACATACACATACACACATGCATACTCACTCTCACATAGATAGACAGTCAAATGGACAAACAATTTTTTAAAAGTTGATTCAGCGGCATGTTGTTTTTGTTTGCTTATACAACACACACACACACACACGAACACAAACTCATTTCCACACTTAAGTGCGGCGCGCATGTGTGTTAGTGCGTCAAAAGGTGCTATCGCTACGTGGGGCGCTTTAGATACAATTGTTTAAAGTATGTCCATTTTGTCACTAAATATGTAACTTGGTATATATACATATATGTACATACAAATATATATCATACATTCATATATGGTTACACGTTAAACAAATAAGTAGATCAACGGAAAGTAGCTTTATATTATATTTCCAGCAAGCTGCCATATCGATCCATTTCATTGGAACGAATCAAAGTCAAAAACAAGGGCATTCAAAGTTCGTCAACTCGTTCACACATAACTTTCTTTCGGCTTCTTTAATATATATTTTTTTTCATTTTTGAAGTTAACGAAGACGGGCAGCTGGCAGGCAGGCAAGCAGCCCAATGACATCATCGCGCTCTCTCGCTCCTGCGAAGCCGTTGATCGCGGCGAAAAAAGAAAAAGAGGAAACATAATAAAGGGGGCTGCGGTGCGGCGCAACGAGCCACGCGGCAAATGAAGGAGAGACGCTAAGGGAAATGTCCCTCCAGTTGTCGTTCTCGTTGTCTGTTCTGTTTGACCAATGCTGTAACTGAATACATTGTTTTCGTAGCTGGCGTCCATTAGTGGATTGCACTTAATCCGTTCCCTCTTCCCCTTCCTCACCCTCTCTGTCTCTCTCTCTCTTTCGTTCTCCACATACCATATATAATTTCAAATTTCACTCACGTCGCAGGGACAGTGCATTGCGTAATTGCCACGGCGAACGCGGGGGAAATGGCGACACTGGGATACATGTAAGCCCAGTTCCGCATATATCTGTATGTATACCGTGCCTACATATGTAAATTGCAGTAAATAAGCGTCACTAATGTTAAATTAGTTTAAAAGAGAAAGAGAATGCAAGCACAAGCGAGGGCCACACTGTGATTGCTGCGATCCCTTTTGCTCTCTGCATTGTAATTTGGCACCCATGAAGCCCATTGAGCAATCAAGAATTAGAGAGTGAGAGAGAGAGAGAGAGACGAAATTGTGCTCAGCTGCAGCTGAACGAAGCCTGACAAAGCATCGTTTCAAGTGCAAACAATTGCCTAATTGAATTTCAACTCAAACTTTAACTTTAGAAATTACGCATGCATGGCCACACACACTTAGATACACTCGCACACTCATACAGTGTCATGCACACTTAAAGATGACTTATCATCGCGAACTGCAAATTGGGAATGAGGTCATCTCTAAGACCATTTTTAGCCTGAATTTTGGCGCGCGAGAAAAGACGCAACTCGGTTCCAAATGCCCAAATAAAGGCATTGCAGCTTAACAGTCACACACACTCACACACATGCATGCATACAATATTATGTTTTTTGGCAAAAATTTGGTTACCTTGCGCTGCGCTTCGGCCGCAAAGCCACTCTTTGGAGCACGATTCGAAGACATGTTAATGTTTGCTGCTGTTGTTGTTATTGTAGCTGCTGCTGGATTTTTGGTTGGAAACGGGTTTGTAGGGTGTGTTGCGTTACGTTTTTGGTCGAAAAAAGTAGCTTAACGTTGCACTCTGGCCAATGGAATGTTTATCACAAATTGGTAATATATATATATATGTTTATATTTCCACGTTGCGTACAACACACGTCCGCTCGTAACAAATACTAAAAGCGCTTTGAGCGTGACATGCCAACAGCCAAAACCAAGAAAACTTGAAGCCATTAACAGCGCTGTTGTTAATGTTAACAGTACCAGCCGGTGAGAGACACAATAACAGTACGAGGAGCGTAAAACAGTTTTAATGAGCCGCTCTCAAAAGCTCTCGAACAGCTGCTGCTGTTGATGATGATGATGTCATATTGCACATGTTATCGCAGCTAACGGCTGTTCGAATGTTTTTTTTGCTTATGACATTTAAAGTAAAACGATATGAAGCCTGTTATTAGTAATAGCACTAAACAGTGGTAATAAATAGTCTGTGCTTTCATGCTAAGGCATTATCACAGCATGCCAGACATGTCCATGTCATTGGCTGATAGTACAAGCAGAAAAAAATAAATCTTGCGGGTTATTTTTTTTTTGTTTATCAGTTTTAGTTTGCCTTGAGAATTAGTTACATTTTATTCACATAAATATATTTGTTATGTAAGTGTTTTATATATGTTTCAAAGATAAGAAGAGAATTGCATAATTTGTTGTTGTTTTTTTTTCAGTGTATTTAGTGAGTGTTTTTGTTGTTGTAATGTGTTCTAAATAAATAGGATTGCTTTTATAATTGTTTTGTTTTTGCACATATAATTGTTATATTAAATATACATAGCTCTAAGAATATACTGCAGCCAAGACAAGTTTTCTTTAATTTTTAATATATTTATTAAATATGTATGTCATTTGTCTTTTGATTATATCGCCTTTATGTTTTAGTTAATTTTATTTACTTGTTTAAACATAGGAAAAGCATTCCATTTAACTAGACAACTACTAATAAACGGTTTAAATGGTTGTATTTATCAGTTAATATTTTGCTTTTTATTTTTATTTAATTAATTATTTGTTTGCTCTCATGCATGTTAAGGCCCTCGCGCTCAAGTACAAGTGGGTGTGGCACATATATAAATATATATGCTTTATAGACTATGGTTTATTTGAAATGTTGTTTTAAGTTTTAATTTATTTTTACAATTTCATATTTCTTGGGTGCATGCTAAATAATTTTGCTAATATTTTCTTTAATTAAAAAAATAATCATAATTTATTTTGCACATGGATAAATACAAATTACAAATGTAGATGTGTGTATATGTGTGTATATATATATATAAAAAAAGAATATCGAAAAAATATTTATATATAAAGATTGACTCGACAAATAATATACACAGAGAGAAGAACACTATTACATTTAAACAAGCAAAATATGAGCAGAATTTGACAGATTAATCAAAAAATAATTCTAATTCCTAGTTACATATATGTATGTGTATGCATGTGTGTGTTCGTGTGTGTGTCTAAGCACTGATATCTGATATCTGTGTTTGTTTACAGAGGCTACGCATCGCATACTGAACATAGAACAATAGTATCAGCAAATAATTTCAGACAATATTTTGTTTTTCGTAATTGTTTCACTTTCATTTCTTTTAATAAATAATACCTCACGATTCGTTGGCTCAACGTATTTTTAAACTTAACTTATACAAACAACTGTGCAATAAAAAAATTGGGCATTAAACACACAGCAGGGTGTTGGGAGGGGGGATACGAGGGAACAGCGCCCAGCATTGAGGTCGTATATAAATCGTATTATCATCTATTACACTTTCCAAACATTTCTGTCTCTGTCTCTTTTTTGGGGGGCTTGCACACATAAAAATATACCCCATGCTTCATCTCAAATTTCTTCCTATTCCTCGCTTTTCTATATATAATTTTCAATTATATATAACGCAGAGTTTGGGACTCACAAGCAATTTTCCTTTTACACACAATAGTAATTATAATAATTATTAGAATTAATTAGCAAAATTGTAATTAAAAATCATCAATTTTTTTCGCTCATTTCATTTTGGAACATTTTGATATCGAATTGCTTAGCATGTTGATGATTTTGGGCTTGATCAGCATTATATAAATATATATTCATATATATCGTTTTTTATGGTTTATCAGCATTCTCTTTACTTTTGTTTTGTCTTAGTTCTTAACTAATATTACATGCAAACGCTTTTCGCATCATTTCTCTTTAGCAGCTTGGCCTGCTTATAATGTTTAGTTCTCTTTTATATATATGTATATAATAGTGTATATAGTTTTTATAAGCATTTTTCCTGTTGGTTTTTGTTTTTGTTAGTATCGCTAGTAACCATAATTTGTTGCCTTTCGCCACGTTTGTTTTTGCTTTCCTTTTTTTTTTTTGTTTGTTTAACTCAATTCTATAAATAAATACTCCACACACATTTAGCTATATATCAGTTTTTTTTGTTGATTTTCTTGTTTTAGTTTAGAAAACAATCTTGTTTTGGTTAACTTCAACGAATTCACAGCAGCGATATATCTGTGGAGATTAGGAAGATTATTATTTATAGTATATATACTAAGTGTATTTCATAATAACCAACCTTTATTCTCGTGACTATCAGCAGTGACTAGCGTGTTGTTTGCCGCTGTGCTCGTCAGCAAGCTGTTATTGTTGTTATTGTTATTATTATTATTGTTATTGTTCATGTGCAGTTGTTGCTGTTGCTGTTGCGGTTGATGGGACTCTATGCTCAGATCGATTAGCTGCGTAACAGCTGGATTCACTGCATCCTGCAGCAGATTGATGTCGCTGCAATGAGTAAAGCCCATTTAGTTGTTGTTCTTGTTGTTGTCAATTAAGACTCTAAGCAGCTGTTGCGCTCGACTCACTTCTTGTTGTTCACATTCTCGATATGGCCATTCCCATTGGCCACTGCTGCTGGAACTGTTGCAGCTGCTGTTGTTTCCACATGCAGCTTGCCATTGCTCACCTCGTACTGTTGCAAGTTGTTCTTAGCATTCTCATCAATTATCAAATTTGAGAAACTGTTTATTAGTGAATTCTCTTTGTCCAGCACCGATTGCTCATACATGGCCTGACTGTTTGGTGGCTGCTCCATTGACTCTGTCTCAGTAGCCGTTGGTGCAACTGCATCATTGATTGTGCTGCTGCTGCTCGGCGAGCCACCAGTTGAGTTACTGCTGCTGCTGTTCGCATCATTTGCTTCCTTGGGTGCACCAGCCTTGGGCTCCGAGGATTCCTGCAAATTGTTTAATAAGTTCAATCTCAACAAATATTGAATTCAAGATTTTGATCTTTTACTACCTTGACGGGCGTAGCAGCTGCCCCGCCTCCCTTACGTGTGCGCGACATAATTGCCTCGACACGTTTGCGTCGCTCTTCGCGCTCCTTCTCCTCGCGTTTGAGGCGTTCGGCCACCTCGACACGTAGTTTTTCAGCCTCCTCCTTTGCCTTCTTTTCGGCCTCCTCGCGTTCAATACGCTGGCGTTCCTCTTCTTCACGTCGGCGCTGTTCCTCCTCTTCCCGCTGTTGTGCTTCCTGTTAAAAGCGATTTCGATTAACTCTTATTTCAGGAAAGCTTCTCCATCTGCCTGACTCTTACCTCGATGGCCTTGCGCAGACGCTCCTCTTCGGCTCGTCGCTGCTCTTCGGCCAAGCGTGTGGATTCCTCTTCGAATAGTCGCTGGCGTTCGGCCTCCTCCTCTTGTGCCTTGAGCGCGGCAAGGCGCTCAGCCTCAAGCCTTTGGCGCTCCAATTCCGCCTGTCGTTCGGCCTCCTCGCGGGCCAGGCGTCGTCTTTCGGCTAATGCGGCCTTAGCCTCCTCCTCAGTCGTTATCTTTTTGGCTATCATCGATGCGGTCATCAAATCGTTGCTGTTGTTGCCATCCGCAGATGGGGGTGTCAATTCACGCACCTCCGAGTTCTCCTTGCTGCCGCCATTACGCAGTGTCTTCTTAGATTCCTGTGGAACTTGTGGCTGTGGTTGTGGCTGTGATTGTGGCTGTGGCTTCTCATTGCCTTCGTCTGCCTTCTCATCCACGCTGACAGTTGCAACTACTGGAATTGGCTGCGACACCTGATCGTCTTGTGTCTTAGCATCTTGTTGCAGTTGCTGTTGCTGCTGCTCCTCCTGTTGCTGCTCCGTTTTCACTGTGTTCAATGCCTCCTTTTCCGCCTTGCTAACAGCAACCACTGCTTCGGCTGGCAACTCTGCAGCAACCTGTTCCACTGGATCCTTCGCCACACCGTTTGCCTCTGGTGCAGCTGTTATCGTGGAGCTGCTGGTCACAATCATGGACGTGCTCATCACTGAAGGAACGGGTGCAGCCTTAATTGTGGACTCCTTGTTGCGTCGATTAATGCGTTCCATGCTGCCGGTGCGACTGCGTGGCTGTGCCTTGGAAGCGGATGCAGACTTTGGTGGCAGCGTTTCCTAAAATCAAGGAGAATAACAGATAAATATTCAATTTACAATAATGTTTCATAAATATAGATAGCTTTTCAAGTGGACAAATGTCTGTGTGGTTCTTTCTATATAGTTGGAAGCTAACCCGCTTTTGTGGCGTCTTCTTTTCGGCGCTGTGCATGCGCGTTGAGCTGGAGGTGACGATCATTGACGTGGACATGAGGTTCGGTGTTCGTTTGGGTGTCGTTTGTGCTGTAGACGTGGATGGCGACGAGGCCGTATTTGTTGTCTTCAATGGTGGCTTGTGAGTGTCCCGCTTTAGTTTGTTCAACTCTGTGGGTGGATGAGTTCAGTATTAGGATCCATAGAGTTTAATTAAATAATATTTCTCATTTACCATCTAGGGACATGCCAGTGCCTGCTATGCTAGCTGGTCGTGGTTTGCGCGGCGCTGTCGCTGGTCGTCGTGCCACGGGATTGGCTGTGGACAACGTGGTTGATGTGGACATTGCGCTGCCGGGGCGTGAGCCGCTCAGATGACCATGTCCGCCGGGTGTTACATTGCCAGAACGCGAGCCTAAGGTAAGAACAGATTAGTTATGGCTGTCACCTTGCGGAAATCAGTTCAATTAATATTATTTAGATCTTTTAGTTATATATATGAGCAGGTGAGAACCAAATAAAAATAATGTAATTTGTGATTTGTGACCGTCACCAGAGAGAGTTCTTTGTCATTAATAAAACAAAAAGTGGAAAGAGGAACAACACAAGAGAAAATAAAATCCTAAAAACAAACGAGTTAAACAAAGTACCAAACATAGAGAAAGACACAATTACGTAGAGTGAGCCAAACAGAAAAAGACACAAAGCATAAACCAAAGTAACCTATGGAGATTGGGTGTGGGTGTGTGTGTGTGTGTAGACTGTGTGTGTGCGTGTGTGGATTAATGTATAGTTTAGTCCATACGAAATCGAACAAACAGCTGACAATGCTCAGCACACAATATGGAACAATGAACATTGATTGATCGATTGCACGAGTACAAATGTTATCGATTTTAAATATGCTAATTGTTGTCCAGTTCCGATACTGTCCATCTAAAAATGGATTCTTTTTATTTGGATTACCATTGTAGAAAAACGGTAATACTTAATCGTTGATTAAGGTTTTTAAAGGGATAGTTGCTTTGTTGAACTGTAAATTTAAATCGATTCTATCGATAAATACTACTATAATTATGTTGTTTACTACTATAATCAATATGATTTAGATGAGTTTTGAGCTCTATCGACAAGTTATAACTGTACAATATGGAATTAATCGATCAGTTGTAGTTGATCTTTATGAAATCTAGGAAAGACAAGTTAATGATATGATGATTTAAATACATGAATTCGTTTTTAACGCTGAAACATGATCGATAAGTCTACGTATTGTATTTGATAATAACGGTATATGTTGGTATATAACAGCAACTAATATGCTTCATGTGAGGGCGTTGATGTGTGTAGTTTGTGTGCCATATGTTGTTCGCATAAGAATATAAACCCGTTAGCTACTTTTTAGGGGATTACAAGGTGTGTGTGTGTGTGTGTGTAGGTGTTTAGAGATGTCAATGGACCTCTATGCTAGTCACCGCGAAAGTATAAATATATAGGATGTGTATTTGTGTGTTATGGTAGGGTAATTTGTAGTTGTTGTTTTTTTTGGATGTTGTTGTTTTTGTTGATCGCACACACCTGCATTCACTAACAAACTAGAAGAGTTCATGAACAACAATGAGTTTGGATCGAGGTCGTGATAACGGTATTTGGGGTTAGTAATAGTAGAGTTCGCATATTGTTGCTGGGCACGCCTAGACGACAGGTTGTTGAATGAGGCAAATGAGCTTTGAAGATATTTTTTAGTTGCTGCAGTTTGCAAGCCAAGATTCGACTGGCGTTGTTCTTGTTGTTGTTGTGGGTAGTGGTAGTGGTGGTGTTGGTGGTTGTTGTTGGTGCTGTTTGTGGTCGACCACGAATAGCTTATCTGTGTCATGCTCTTACTAGAGTCACGCTGACCGCTGCTCAAAGGCCGAAAGCTTGTCGAGATGCCGCCACCCAACGAATACTTTCCACGCTCCCTTTGAGCACAGCCAGCCAGATGAGTCATGCTGCGCGACATGATGCCAGTCGCTGTCGAGGTGCCACTGCCTCCGGCGCTCGCACTGCCCGCTCGCTTGCCCCTGGCCGGGCCACGCCGACCGCTGGCACTGTGGCCACCCAGCGATGCCGTCTCGTCCAGCATTTCCAGTTCGCGTTCACGTCGCTCCCGCTCCAGTATGGCACGCATGTGCTCACCATTGCGACGGATGGGCTGGGCCAGCTGATCCAGGCGATTCATCGAGTAGGCGCGTCCTACTAGGTGGGTCGGTTGTAGTTGTTGTTGGTGATATGTAAAGTGGAAAGTGGTTCAGAAAGTGTTGATGAATCAGAATCAGTAACATTGTAGCATTGTTGTAGCTGTTGTTTGTGGTTGGTTGTGGTGGTGGTGCTTGTGGTTCCTTATGCAGCTATATATATATATATTTATATATACAGTAGACGTCACACTAATGGGTACAGAATTTTGCTACAATATGGGTGGTTGGGGTGGTGTGTGGTGTTTAGTGAGTTTTGAGCAGAAATTGCCTAATATAATATCTCCGAGTAGAATCAAAAGCAAGAAGAAACGAAAGGCCAAACCTCTCATATGGTCACACAGCGGTCATTGTTGTTGTCGTTGATTGTTCCTAACTGAATACGTTGATGAAATAATGTGAATATGAATAATGAATATGATGAGGATGATGATGAATACAAAATCATGACAGTCAGCTGGAGAGCTGGATGTTGATGATAGCTGGAGGCTGTAGAGGTGTTTTTGAGAGGGGGAGGGGGAGGTTGTGGGTCGTTCTTACCTGGGGTTCTGGGCGTGGTGCTCAGTGAGCTGCGCGAACCATAGTGCCCGTCTCGAGGGCTGGGTATTGTCGGCATGAGATCCGTTTTCCTGCGGTAAACGCTTCGGAACATCATGTTCTGTTGTGTTGTGTCAACGTTATCTTCTGCAATTGTGGTTTTTTTGGGATTTGGTTTTTGTTTTTCTTGTTTTTTTTTTTTTATTTGATCAAAAAGTGTTGACCGAAACTTGGAACTAATGCAAAATGTATCATCGAGTAACCAAAAGCAAATGCTAAAGCAATTACCATGCCAAGTGTGTGAGAGAAAAAGAGAGCAAGAGAGCTACTAAAAATCGGGTAGTTGGATAAAAAATAAAGTATATCAAACAAAACCATTATACCATGATTTCCCAGTTTCAATGGGTTCAGGGTATAACTAGAGGCCGCCGCTTGGAGGAGGGAGAGAGCGTTATAGAGAGCGTAACATGTTAAGGAATACAAGACCTAATTAGAAGAGCATTGCAGCTATCGATAGCACAAGTTATCGATTACATCGATTATGCTAATAAATTCATTCAGTGTTAATAGATTTCAGCATATGAATACCCTAATTAACTATAATATTAACCATAGTCGATCAACAATATCGATTTTAGTGTAATCAGAGTAAATAAAATTAGCATTGCATATGCTTAGTACATTTATTGAACAAATTAATAAATGCTGTTAATAATCGATAAATTAGTCGATAACACAATTATATATCAATCTTGGTAATCAATCTAAACGACAGATAATTTAATAAATTATTATCAACATCAAGTGACGCACTGTTATTTATTGATAATCGCAGTCGATAATTACAATCGAAAGCTTTCGTGCTCATCTTAAAGGATTCTTTTTACAAGGTACAATTATTAGATCATGCAAATAACTTGGGCACATGCCGGTTAGGAGAGCTTCTTAGAAACGAGGGCGGTTAGGGCAACAATTAAATAAAATTGGGGAATACAATAACAAAACAGGAACAATAGAGAAGTAGAAGAGTAGAGAAGAGGAACCCTCACCCTTACGATATGAGTTATTGTTGTTGTTGTAGTGGCTTTCAGTTGTTGCTGTTGTATATGGTCTGTGCGCAGTTGTGGTTGTTGTTGTTGTGGAAGTCAGTTTTTGGGCGTTATTCTTAGTGGGATGGGCTGGCCCATCGATATTTATTTCGCTGCCAGCTATCGATAGCGAAAAACGCTTTGGCGGCTCATCGTTCGAATAGCCCCAATTGAACACCTCGTACATGGACGAAGACTTACGGCGGTGATCTGTGTGCAGAGGTGTTTAAATGTGGGGGGCAGTTTGAACAGAGAGAGTGAGAGAGAGATAATAAGTGAGAAATAGTGAGAATTGAAAAAATTAACAAGAACTGAAGCTAACTGTTTTGAAATTAGCTAAAGTGGCGGGTATATAAAAATGTATATTTTGTAAATCAAATAAACGGGGTGTAGGATAGGTGATATTGAAATCAAGTTAATAACTATTTGCACACTGCTGCAACAGTTCACAGATACTTGGGAAGCGGTTATATATAGACAAATAACTATTTAGTATATATGGTGGGAGATTGTCACGTAAACAAAACTGAGTTTTCTTGTTTCTGTAAATTATGAGTGGTTTGTCTAAAGTATAATTAACTGCAAAATAAATAGTTAAGATTAAGTGTTGTTGCTGAATTGTACTCCGTGTAACGTGTGTGTGTGGTTGTGTGCGTGTGTGTGTCTGTGACAGTTCGACCGAAAGTTGTTTTGATGGGCTGTTACTACTTCTACTAACTCACCATCTTGCCTGTCCGTGGATGAGGAGGTACGCTTCTTAGCACCACTATCGGCGAGTTCACGCTCGGAACTGCGACGTGAGAGCGAGGCGCCCGCTACATTTGATATAGATGTGGAACTATAAATATATAAAATCATATACAATTATGGTATCCATATAGTTTGGTTAGACTATATAGACGCACCGTCTTTGACTCCAGAAATTACTGGGCGATACCAGGCCATAATCCGTTGGCACATCCAGCAAACGAGGCGTTGACGAGCCAAAAGCAAACGCAATCGAATTTCTATCCCGTTTCTTTGTCTCTATTCGTGATTCGCGCTCCTGTAAAAGCAAAAGCAGAGTTCAATATATATAGATATGTATGGATAGTATATGTATGTTCTACACACTTGATTCTTTTTGAGTATATACTCTCGTCGCTCCTTCTCGGCCTCAATGATGGCCTTTTTGCGCTCCTCCACCTGATGACGTTTCTCTGTGTCACGCACACGTATCTCCTCGATGCGACGACGACGCTCCTCCTCCTTTTGTTCACGATACTTTTGTGCCGCCTCGGCTTGGGCTCGCAGCTCTTCGATTTTTCTCTGTCTCTCCTCATTCTGTCGATCGCGCGCATATTTCAGTTTCTCTTCTCGGTCTTTGGACGCTGTCAAAATGTGAATGGAAACAAAAATGTATTAGACTTGTATATAATCTTGATGTTTTTGCGATTGAGAGTGGGGGCGCTGGCACTGACTGGCGGGTGCGGCAACCAGCACGAACATTCCTATTTCGCATGTAGATGCTAGGTTTAATCAACGAAATTATTTTGCTACCTGTGGCAAAAAAATAAAAGTAAAATCGATAAAGCTTCAGCAATATTGTTCATATGCTGCCGCTTGTTTTTAATGCCCTACACTCCATAAAAATGAGCAAATCGGGTAGATTGAAATCTTTTGCTCATTTCAGTTGAGGCTGGATATTTATATTAGCCAAATTAATAAATATATTTGGGTTACAAGGAAAACTATAACTATATAACTCATGCTACATTAATTTTTAGTTGTCATTGTTGTCTGCAGGGTATGTGCTAGTCGAATGAACTCAACCAGAACTAGAGCTTACTCGCCTTTTTTTTTGGCATTTGCCGGCCACAACAGCCGCGCGACTTTTACACCGACTGACGTCATCGTCACTCGCTGTGCGCTCGCTTTGTATGTATGTGGGTCAATTGACAACAAACTACAATAACAATGCACACACATACAATCACATAAATATATACACTCATACATAGGTCGCCCCCAGAGCTGAGCGATGAGCAAATAAGGCAAAGAGTAAAATATAAGCGCATAGTTGATTTTTTTTTTTTTTTTTTTTTATTAAAATGACATTGAGCCATTGTGCAAAATAAAAGCAATAAAAATGAAAATCAAACAAAAAGAAATTGTAAAAACTACTCAAATTTAGCCAAGTGGCAATTGGTCAACTAACTTTCTGCGCATTCGTTGTAATCGCCAATCGGCAATCGCCGGGCGATAACGCGTTATCGTATATTTTGGTATTTATGGAATTCAATGACGTAATTTTGAATGCAAATTGTTCGAACAAAAGGCAAATACACAAACTCCCATCTGCAACAACTGGCATTGTATCGGGGCCAAGCTGTGTTTCTATTTTATCCGCATATATTTAGAGACACTTCTGTAACAGCGCTTAGATAGCGAACTTGCTTATCATCACCTGTGAATGTGAATGATCATGCCAGAGTCAACAACCTTGAACGTTGGCAGACGACAGCGGCGACGCATCACATATGAAGCTACATACAAATGTATGTATGTATGTACGTCGCCCACCTTTTAGTGTTTGTCTTTTTAGTCTGCTCCATGGGCTTGCTTACAGCTGCAGATGCATTAGCAGCCCACTCGCGCTTTGTCCCTCGACACAAGAATTTCGCTGCTCAATTTGCTCTTGCATTTTTAGAGCATTCGGCTTTTGTCACAAGACATGCAACGCGGTGGTCAGGCGACCTACGTTAGTATAACGTAACGTAAGCGTTAACGAGTTCATTTTTAATTGTTAACAATATTTTGAATGGTTGCAGAAATTGCTTTGCCATTGATATCCTTATAAATATTTATATTTATAGCTTTACTCAAAAAGTTGCAAACTTGGTGTTAGAATCAGCATACCCTACAACAGAAAGGTGTTTCAGAACTAAAGCCCATGTTAATATCTCCTATCTATTTCTAGTATATGTGATAAAATTGTGCTAAAATTAAAAATTATGAAACCCTGCATAGATTTCTTATAGTGATTTTCCTTGGTGTATGATATCATAACATCATATTAGTTTGTACAAGGGTAGACCATAAAATAGCTGACCTATTAATATATATTCTTAACTATTATGTATTTCGATTTCCCTTACGTTTTACTTATGAACCGTAAGAGCATGCAATAGTCGCCTATGTAAATTTTATATAACATATATATACATATGTCCCGTATTATACATACATATATAATAATTAGAGCAGTGCATAAAACGTAGTCTTACCTTTTCGCTCGGCGCTCCCCTCTCGGCTTTCGGGTCGTTTGGGTATGTTTTCCACTGCAAGTAAATAAGAAAAACAAAAGCAAAATAAACACTTTAGTTTGTGTTTTGGTTTCGTAAGAAATATTTGTAAACTATGTGTTGTAAAAGTTCATTCAGCCCCGCTGTTTATATATATATATATTGTATACATTTTTTTTTAAGTATCTTCCACGAATTTTCACTAGTTTTTTGCGAACACTCACTCGATAAAGTCCGAAAAAGAAATGAATATGAGAATGTAACAAAAAAGAAAAGGAAAATCAATCGGCTTCTGTTTTGCACTTGTAGGGCAAGGAGAAAAAACACGCACTTGATAAGTTGACGGCGGCAGACGGACAAACATACATACACATACACACACGCAAGCACACACACAAACAAATGTGCAGCTGCAGCGCAGCTGCTGCCTCACGATGACTGTAAACGCTGGCTGCGGCTGAGGTGACGGCAAAAATGTTTTTCCTCTGGAAACTTTGAACGAAATTTTATTTATAACTCAAAACTCCGGTAAGGGGGGATTTAGCGCTGGCAAAACAACAGCCACACTGTAAGGAACTTGAAAAAACACACGGGGGCAATTTCACCCATATGAAGCAAACACTTCTTCTGGCTTCTTCTTTTTTTTTCGTTCGCTTTTTCGAGTGTGAGTCGTCGTCGTTGTCTTGGTTGCTGCTGCCCATTCGACCAACAAATTTTTTTCGTGGCTCTTTGTTACACAAATTGTTTGTTCAATATTTGCACTGGTCACTTTACGCGCACGGTTTTCTAGTTATATTTTGTTTGGTTGTTTCACATTTTTAATGCATACCTGCTGGATTATTCGAATAATTTTCTTGCTGGCCCTCAAGACTCGCCATATTCTCACTATATTTTTTTCTACATCTACACTTATCGATACTGAGCACACAACTATCATGAGCAGCGATAATGACTACTCGATCACAATCACTCGATATGTGTGGCCGACACAGTTGCTATTTCAATAAGTTAGCTCACTGCTATAAAACTGACGTCGAAGCGATATGTGCTAAAAAATCGAATCCCGCGTTTTATGTTTGCAATTGCGCTCGGGGTCAAAACTTGTTATTTAATTAAATAAAAGAGAAATGCCAGAGGAAACAGGAATTGTGGTTGTAGACAAGCGCAATAATTTGCCTTGGATTGAAAAGTATCGGCCTGTTAAGTTCGATGAAATTGTAGGCAATGAAGATACAGTCGCCCGCCTATCCGTCTTCTCCACTCAAGGCAATTCGCCAAACATAATAATTGCGGTAATGTCTTTGTAAATATAACTGAAGATATGATATAAATAATGCTAAATCTATTTCAGGGACCACCTGGAGTGGGAAAGACAACAACTATACAGTGCCTGGCACGTATTTTGTTGGGCGACAGCTACAAGGATGCGGTGCTCGAGTTGAATGCATCAAACGAACGTGGAATCGATGTAGTACGAAATAAAATCAAGATGTTTGCCCAACAGAAGGTCACCCTGCCACGCGGCCGGCATAAGATAGTAATCCTGGACGAGGCGGACAGCATGACGGAGGGTGCACAGCAATCGCTGCGACGCACCATGGAAATCTATAGTAATACAACGCGTTTCGCACTCGCCTGTAATACGAGTGAGAAAATCATTGAGCCGATTCAATCGCGGTGCGCCATGCTGCGGTTTAGCAAACTATCGGATGCCCAGGTGCTAGCCAAGCTAATTGAGGTGTGTCAGCTAGAGCAGCTCAAGTACGATGAGGATGGATTGGAGGCGATTGTGTTTACGGCGCAGGGCGATATGCGACAAGCTCTTAATAATTTGCAATCCACGGCTCAAGGATTCGGTGAAATTACGGGCGCCAATGTTTTCAAAGTTTGTGATGAGCCGCATCCGATGCTGTTGCAGGATATGTTGCAACATTGTGCCAGCAATGATATACACAAGGCGTACAAGATCTTGGCGAAATTGTGGCGCCTTGGCTATGCACCGGAGGATATTATTGGTAATATATTTCGCGTCTGCAAGAGGTTGAATGTGGACGAACAGCTGAAGTTGAACTTCATAAGAGAAATTGGCATTACGCACATGAAGATTGTCGATGGTTGTAATTCGCTGCTGCAGTTGACTAGCCTATTGGCGCGTTTGTGCATGACCGCCGAGTCGCATTAGCATTAAACATTTCAATTTTTTTATCAAATAAAATATTTAGTTCTAAACCAACTTGTTGAATAAGAAAAAACAAATTTGATTTCGATTGCACTTTGTGCTACTTGCAACTAATCGAAAGTCGACATGCAACACTTATCGATAATGTCTTCGTGTGAGATGTTTCGAGTAGTTTATTGCTGCAGGCACTTACTGGGATGTCGAATATTGTTAAAATATCGATCGATGATATTAAGTTTTGAAAAATATCAATATGATATGCAATTTTAAAATATCGATTCACTTTTTCCCACAATAAATTTTTAAACTTTAAAAATCAGAATACTAAGAAAAAGTATTTTTTATTTAAATTATAGATTACGCTTATATAATACCTGAGTACTTGAATAACTTTTTAACAAATATTTTGAATTTTATTGACTTTTTCTTCTGCATCATTTCTCTCTCCAAAATGGGAAAGAACTACTTTTTGAATTTCCATTCTGCAAAGCAATTTTTTTTTCATGTCCATCCTTTTCATATATGGCAGAAGGCTCTCAAAAAAAGACAAGTCATCGTCGGTCTTTGTTGTTTTTTTCTTTCTTTCTGTAAAAGCATCTTCTTCATTGCACTGTTCATCCAAGCTTTGAGGCAATACAGAGTCTACCGAATCTTCAAACTCCGCAACACTCAACCTTTTATTGGAGCGGCTGGCATCCAAATTGCCGAACGATTGCTTGGGCTTCATGTCGTCTTTCAATAGCATTACTGACTCAAAATAGGGCTTCGAGGCATATATACCAGGATCTGGTGAACAATCTCCTGAAATCGTTTGAAACAAACTATTATTTAAGCATGAATAGCAAGAAAAACACAAAAAACATTTCACCAGGCAAAGATAAAGCGATTCAGAATCGCTCTCTCACAACTCGCCTTACTTTTCGCTTTGGTTCTCTTCTCGCTTCGCTTGCATTCTGACATGTATTAAGAGATTACATGTAAATTTGCATGCAGAGCTTTCTCGCGCATTGTCGCTCAATATTATCACATCAAGTCAGCCAAACTTACTTTTTCTGAAAGATTGTTGCACTGTTTGGTTTTCTCCAGAGTTGATCGAAACCTAATGATTTAGACAAACGGATAAAAATTCAGAATCGTAGTTTGCGAAACAGTCTAAATAAAACTCAATCGTGGTATATTCCGAGAAAGCGCGGTCTTTTAAAATTACCCACACGCACACACAGAATAATGACGACACCTTAAATCATGTGTAAGTACTTACGTTGTTTTGGTTGCACTTTGCAAAAACATCATAGTGCTTGTTTTTCATATGCGATGCCATATTTGTTGTGTTACCACTTGTTTTTATTACTTTGAGGCACAAATTACATGTGGCTGTTCCATTTTTAAAGTTCGAGTAATACGTTTTCATTATCTTCATTTTTATTTACGCTTGGTAAACCAATCAGTTTGACAACACAAATATATAAAAAATATCGAATTTTTTTTCGATATTTGGCCAACAAATATTTCGATATAAATTTATTTTTATTATTTAATTTTTTTTTTTTAATACAAAAATATCGATATATTGATATTTTGATATATTTTAAATGATCCTAGTATTTACCCTATTGTCGAAACATATTTAGTCATTTTCATGTACTTACATTAAATTTTGGTCATTTGCAGTAAGATTGGTTTCAATTTGTTTAATGTATGAAATATTTGCTGGAATTTGATTGCGATATTTGAAACAGCAGCAGTGCAAACATCTGCTGTAGCAACGAGTCGTAATGAGACCCTGGGCGATATGTTGATTTGTAATGGTATCGGCGATGACGATACATTCGTGTATTTCTAGTTGAATATTTTTCGCGGACGGTATAGTAATAAAATAAAGCTGAAAATTAGACGACGCACAAAAATGCAAATGCAAACGTATAAACTGGTAGTCGTCGGTGGCGGCGGCGTTGGAAAATCAGCCATAACGATACAATTCATACAGGTGAGACGCAGTAGAAAAGATCTGGTGACGTCGTCGTCGTCTATGTTGCTGTATAAGCAAACGCAACAGTGTTGCGCATTGGAGTGAAAACGTGATCTTGACGTTGTTATGACAGTGACTTTTAGCGGTGATATATAGCGTAGCGCACCTCTAAATCCAACAACGCA
Source organism: Drosophila mojavensis (assembly GCF_018153725.1). Lineage (NCBI taxonomy): Eukaryota > Metazoa > Arthropoda > Insecta > Diptera > Drosophilidae > Drosophila > Drosophila mojavensis. The sequence goes on along the minus strand of NW_025318899.1, from coordinate 1,747,015 downwards.
ACAACAGAGGGGCGCGGCGTAACGTAACAAGTGGGCTGGACCCTTGTTTTGGCAAAAGCAACAAGCGACTTACTTTGTTTGGCAATATATACATATGTACATATATGCTTATATACATATGTGTGCGTGTGAGCTACATATTTTTGAGCATAGATCAGCGCATCGAAATCAAGTTGAAATGTATTTTCATAGAAAATTCAATTGAAATGGAAAATCGGCATGTATTAAGGGCGTTGCCCAGTCGAGCGGCCTAAATGGATACTGCGACTGTGTCTGTGAGGAGTGTACGGAGTTGAGGTCAATCTAACGGGGCGTTCGCCATGGTCACGACCACGGTCTCATTCTTAATTCGTCCGTCGCACCATTCACAAAATGTGGCAATGCGACTAGCAATATTTATTTTTAGTTATTTGCGTCATCCCCATATGCCCATGCCACAGCCATTCACATACATATATACGAATAGTATATATGTATATGTACCATATGCACACACATACGAACACACATGCATAAACATTTGTTTTTATGTATGCCAAGATTTTCATCAACTGAAGTAGCGCATTAAACTGTGTGTAAACAAATCAAAAAGTGCTTCAAAAGGTTTTATTTACTGCACAGTGGTTCAATTATCATTAAATTCTAAATGTGTATAAATAAAAATGAACATACAAATGACCGAAATTAATATTGGAAAAAATGTTAAATTAAAAACGAAATTGAAATATTATTGTATATACACAAATATAGTCAAAATATGCATTGACGACATCCAGGTTGATCTAGCACTTTTAGGGTATCTTCTAGTCGGCAGTACCATCAACTTTCATTTATAATTATTAACTAATTCACAAAAGAAATAATTTAACTTATATAATAATATTTATATATTGTATATTTATAATATAATTTATATTTCAGATTCACAAATATAATCAAAATTATTTTCAATGTATTAATATATTTATTCTGTACTATTTCAGAGCTATTTCGTCACAGACTATGATCCAACAATCGAGGACTCCTATACGAAGCAATGTGTCATTGATGATGTGCCCGCCAAATTGGATAGTGAGTGGAAATATATATATTAGTAAGATATACATAAATATATCGGTCATTAATTGAAATCTTTTAACAGTTCTGGATACAGCTGGCCAGGAGGAATTTAGTGCAATGCGTGAACAGTATATGCGTTCCGGCGAGGGTTTCCTGCTTGTGTTCTCGCTGAATGATCATTCCAGCTTCGATGAAATACCTAAATTTCAGCGACAAATCTTGCGTGTCAAGGATCGTGATGAGTTTCCCATGCTGATGGTGGGCAACAAATGCGATTTGGAGCATCAACGTCATGTCTCGCTGGAAGAGGCACAAAATACCAGCAGAAATCTAATGATACCCTATATTGAATGTAGTGCCAAGCTGCGAGTGAATGTGGATCAGGCGTTCCATGAGCTGGTGCGCATTGTGCGCAAATTTCAAATAGCAGAGCGACCCTACATTGAGGAGGGCTTCAAGAAGAAGGGCAAGAAGAAGTGCTGCCTTATGTAAGGTGGGCAGCTAAAACGAATCTCCACAAATCAAGAGGGGAAGAGATACGATGTAACGAGTATAACACCAAAATTTTTATAATTAATAAATAATAAATAAAAAATGCGCGTCGACTGAGCTAAATAGAGAAATACCGATGACCCAGTAAACCGAAGTAATCCCAGCTACAGCAGAAACCCAACGAATTGCATTTTGTTAACTGCCTGAACATAAAATGAATTGTCTAAAAGCTCATGCCACGCCCACTCGCCAGTTAAACTAACTAACTAAAACAAAAACAAAAATATAAAACGAAAGCAAAGCTAAGCAAAGCAAACTCAATAAGTCCACAGCACATTTACATATAAATACTTACATAAATACTTGAATACCTACATACATAAATATATATTTATATATATACATATATATATAAACATTTATAAAACATATACAAACCCACACACACACTCACATGAATATATATATGTATATATATATTTTTGTAATATTATTTGTTGATCAAATGTGCAACAATTAAGGACAAAAAGTGTTTTATGATTAGAAAGTTTTATGAGAAATTTTTGTAATTGACGCCAAGTTTTTGAATGTTTGTGTTAATATGTTCGATTAAGCCAAACATTAATGTGTTATTGTAATTTGTATTGTTATTTACTAATAATATATATCTATATATATATACATAATATATATGATTCGATTTTTGTTGTTACGCGTAATCAAAGATTGTGTTGTGTTTAATAACAAATTGAGTGCCTCGTTCTCGTTGCATTTAGTCAGAGCATTGATAACAAAAAATACGAAAAAAAAAAAACAAACAAAATAAATACAATTTATATAATTAACAAAACACACGCAAACACAACAAAAATAATAATGAGGAATAAACAATTTTGATTGTTTCTTGTCATAATTTTAGCATTATATAAATAATTGTAAAATGAAAGGAATTTGATAAAAACGCACAATACAATAATATTTGGTAAACCTCTATAAAATTCTATTCTACTTTTTTTTATACAAAGTGTGTAACGTTTTTTATATTACATATATAGATATATAGTATATAGTATATATACTATATAAATATTCTTTGTTTTACTACTACACTGCTTAATTTAACGATTCTTAATACTATATATACCTATTTATATATATTTCATACAATGTATATATATATATATATGCGCAATTCTAATAAATACATACAAATCACAAATGCTTCCAAAATGTTCCAATTTTATTAATTTAGAAACTAGAAATCGTTGAGCAACGTCTAGCCATAGGGTCTAACATAGAGTCTGATTTTTAGGGTTGCTGTAGTTTCTAGTAGTTGATTTGCATTTTCATCGAAACTTTATTAAGTTAAAATTTTCTTTCTGATTCGAAATTATTAAATTGGGCTTTATATTTTTATAGAGTTTCAGAGTTGGATAATGTTGTTACCAATGTAAAAGAGTATATTGGTTGGTGCAATACTCTCCCTTCTTCTCGTTCGTCCAAACGTCAGTTAGTCCATCTAAGCTTCTCCTTCAAAAAGTACTAATATTTTCGGGTAATGCTATGTCCAGCTAGACTTGAAATTTGGAATATATTTTGAGTATAGTAACTGCATAAATGTGATACGTTATATATATGTATGTATATGTGTATACCTATCATATATTCACATTTGACTTTAATACTAAACTTGTACTTTGATCTATTTGTATATGAATGACGTCAGAGCTGCGGCGTCGCATCTGTTGTGTGATGCCAGCGCATCCTTAGAAGTGTCCTCAGTTAATTGAACCGTCTGTGGCAAGTTGGTCCATCAGAGAGCTATAAAAGCAGCTCTCAAGTGGTTTATAGCTCATAGTGGTTTACAGCTCCTAGTAATCAAGATGAACTGCAAGACTGAAGTCCTCATTGTCGCTGTGCTCTTCTTCCTGCTGGCCTGTGTGGAATGTCAGGTGAGTCTCAGTAGAATTTAATCCTGGAAGTATTTTAGTGTAGCATATATATTTTCTCTCCCTCAGTTGACATTCTCGCCGGATTGGGGCAAACGTTCGGTGGGTGGTGCTGGCGGTACCGGTGGCTTCTTTGAGCCACAGCAGGGCAATTGCAAAACCTCCAACGAAATGCTGCTCGAAATCTTTCGATTCGTTCAATCGCAGGCGCAACTCTTTCTCGACTGCAAGCACCGGGAATAAATCGACGAGGATCGCGACTGGACAACACTGAGAAATCCAAATTATATACTCCAATACTCCACACTATATATATAGTTCATATTCGATGTATGCATGTTGTATGTACGAGTACACGAGGTAGTCGTAGTCGGCATTTAGATTTAGAGCATATTTTCCGTTTCGTCTCTCTCAATGTAAACCGAAATACTATTTTAGCCTAACTGTGCCTAACTAAAAAGCCAAAAACTCAATAAATAAGCGCATCCGAAAATACATATATAGATGTTGTATAAATCATTTATGAATGTACATGCATAATATGTATGTCTGTTCGTATGTCTGTCTCCCTGTCTTTCTTAGATTCTGCCCCTCCGTTTGTCTCTCTGAGAACTACAGATCATTTAAGTTCTTTATATGTATGCAGTAGTGCTCATTTCGTAAACGAAGTTAGAGAGCTTGCAGCTGCAGAGAGTCTTCCCATTGGTCACTCAAAGTTCGGGCGTCAGGCTCAACATTTGAGCGCTACCTAGGCTGTGAGTGAAAGTCGCCCTATATAAAGGGCAGCAGCTGCAGCATTTCTTCAGTCGCCCAGGCCCGCTGGGGGTCAGTCGTGTAGGGCAGTGAAGTGAAGTGACGTAACTTATAGGAGATACTTAAAGAAAATTCTTCGAATTACTTTGAAGAAAACTTAGAGGAAATACTTTGAAGAAATACCTAGAGGAAATACCTAGAGGAAATACTTAGAAGAAAAGATTAGAAGACTTTGAAGAATGAAACACTTAGCCAAAAAACATCGAATAAAGACTTGGAAGAAATACTTAGAGGAAATTCTTAGAAGAGATGCTTCGAATAAAGACTTGGAGGAAATACTTAAAGGAAACACTTAGAGTAAAAAATGGAACGCTTGGTAAGGGCTAACGTCCCATTAATCAGCAGTCATTCAGTCAATATTTCATATAAATCCAGCTATGTTTAGCTGATATGCTCGCCGTATATGACTATATATAGTTAGATAGACCTTGATGTGGGGAGTTCAACAGGTGCTTTACCTTTTTCAAGTTCAACTGAACTGTCATCACACATATTTTTTGTAATGCTGTCAAATGTTAATCAAATGATGAGATTTAATTTGAAAATTGCGACAATTAAACCATCATAAATCGAAATAATTGTACAGCTTTTTTATTTATTTTGATTTTCATTTCTATTTTAAGTTCGGAGTCGTCGTAGCGCCCACAGCTCAGTGCATTATTGAAGTTTGTTTAAAGGGGAACGCGTCGCGTCGGAGTCAAGAGCAATGGGAAAACTATATAAACTATATAGCTGGAGCCCGGAATTTTGGATATGCCTTGTCTATCTGTTCGATTTGGTGAACTGTAAGTTGATCCCTTTTATATTTGGGGCTTTAAGCTTTGGCATTTGCGATTCTGATTGCGATCGTGACAAATGCATAAACAAATCTGTGACTTCAATTTAGTAGCGCCTCGAATATATTCTGTTTGGAGATTTGTGTCATGCAAACAACAGTTAACACGATCGCTGATAGCGCTCGAGTTAATCGGATGTCAAGCGTCAGTGGCCCAGTTATTTTAATTTTTGCTGCCGAAAAGCTAACAAAGCATGGCAAAAGCGGAAAATGTGTGGGACAGGGGGCAACGGGCAGTAACATCAGCTGCATGCAGGAACATATTCACATACAAAAATCTCACTATTGCTGCGGGCCCAAAGCCTTGGCGGCCACTGAACCGCCCCTGTGTGCTGCGCTTCCGTTCTGTAAAAAGTCAAGCGAAAAGTCCACAAAACGTTCGAATTAAATTAAATTTGATATAATTTGTTGCAATGCAATTTAAATGGATTCAGTTGTTGGCCTGAAAAATTGAGTTTTTGGCCAGCTCTGGAGCAGTTGGCGCCTAACACTTGGGGCAGCTGCACGCATCGGATCGCATCAAATCGCATAGCATACTTGGATCATGCTGCTGGACGAGTTCTGTGTGAAGGTCTATTTCTGGCCATTTCTCTCGTATTTGGCCAGCATCAAGGGCTGGTGTCCGGCGTACCCCACAGGTTATTTTACGGTCTATCCGTTGCCCGTGCCGCCAGCTCAAGTGCCATTAATGCCCACATCCACGTCCAATGCAGTGTATCCAACGTTTCAACCGACGCCGCCTTTGCAGCCAATCACCACGACCACAACGACTACCAGCACCAGCACCAGCACCACCACCTCCACCACAGCGAGCAGCACCACCACAACCGCAGCGGGCGTGACCACAACAACCGCAGCTGAAACTACATTGCCCGCACCGACGTGTCCTTCGTCGCCTTTCGTTTGCCTTCCCGGCGGATTGCCTCCGCTGCCCAATTGCCCCTGCATCGATCCGCGACAGCAGCAGCAGCAACAGCAACAGCAGCAACAGCAACAGCAGCAGCAGCAGGTTTCCACTATGCCCATGGGTTCGGATATCATGGTCTTTATGCCGCTCAATCCGAGTCGACATCGTCGACGTCGTCGCATCCGATTCCACTAGTTACACAATCGAGATCCCATAGCCCCCTCCCCTCACCTAGCTGTAGTTGTTTGCGCAATAAAAAAAAACAAATTGAATATCCTAATCGATCGTTGCACTTGCACCCAACCCAAATCCAAAACTGTACCATGAGCTCCATCTGTAACTTATTCTAGCCCAGCCCCAGCTTCCAGAGAGCTGCAATGATGCACGCGCTCGCCCCGGCAGCTGCGTCCCTCTAACGAGCTGCTCGCATCTCGTCCAGGAGTATCAGACGGGCACAGCGGGTCAGGAATTTCACACGTTTCTCGGACAGTCCATTTGTGGCTTTGATGGCGCCAGCTTCTTGGTAAATCCTCCTCCCCAGTCTCCTCCTCCTTGACGTTTGCTAAAGAGTTGAGGCTGCCTTTGCAGGTTTGTTGTGCCACGATGCGTGAGCCTTCGGCCAACCGTCATCCCAAGCAGATTGCGCCAGCTGTCGGTTTTTCGTTCTCCTCGTTGAGCGGACCCACCACGCCTCCTCCTCCGCCCATCACCGTCTTTCAGCCCACGCCGCCCATAAATCAACCTGGAATTGTGCTGCGTCCCACTCCAGTGCCTGTTCACCCAGCTCCTGCTCCTGGTCCTGTACCTGTCTTCCCCTCGCAGCCAGGTGGTGCCAGCAGCTCCAGCAGCTCCAGCAGTTCCAGCGGCTGTGGCATAGGTGGCGCCACCACAAATCGTGTCGTCGGCGGCTTGCCCGTTCGCAAAGGTGAGCATCAATCTCATGAGCTCATACACTCATACATAAACTTCCTCTTCCACCAGGTGCCTATCCTTGGATGGCTGCTTTGGGCTACTTTAAGGATGGCAATCGCAATAGCTTGGAATTTCTTTGCGCCGGCAGCTTGATCAGTCCGCAGTTTGTTGTGACCTCGGCACATTGCATCAACTCCATGTTGGCGCTGGTTCGCCTGGGCGCTCGCGATCTCTCCAATCCCAATGAGGCGGGTGTGATGGACTATCGCATTCGACGCACTGTTGTGCATCCGCAATTCGATTTGTCTGCCATTGCCAATGATATTGCCTTGATTGAGCTGAATGGCGAGGCGCCATCTACTGGTGAGTAGCGACGAAATGGAATGGTAATGGTATTTCAATCTTATACTCTCTTTGAAATAATTCCCTTATAATATATTTGCATAGGTTTTGTAAACTCTAATATTTAATTTACATAGTCTATTTATCACTTATACTCCAATTTTCATAGTTTAGCCAACTTCTATACTCTGTTTTTATAATTTTACAAAACGTTTCGCTTTTATTTCATTTCAATGTGTTCAATTTCAATCGGAAAGGCGTGGCGCCATCTAGCGTTGAGTAGTTGCGCTTGTCTTGCTCAAGCCGCTTATCATCTATTGGAATGCTCTGTCTGCTCTACAGATTAGAGTGTATAAGACTTTCTACTCCTACTACTACTATATAAAGTCATGTATATCCATTGCATTCCTATTAATTATATTCTTTGCTTTTCCCCAGCTGACATTCGACCCATTTGCCTGCCAGAGTCGAGCCGGTTTCTGCTTGAGGATCAGTTCGTGGGCATGAATCCATTTGTGGCCGGCTATGGGGCCACGCAACATCAGGGCACCACCTCCAATGTGCTGCGGGATGCCCAGGTGCCGATCGTCTCACGGCAGAGCTGTCAGCAGAGCTACAAATCTGTCTTTCAATTTGTTCAATTCAGCGACAAGGTAAACCTCATTGAAAGCGCATGCAAGCCAAAGCCGAAGCTTTGAATACCCTTGCGAAGGAGTGAGAGGTAGATTGGAGATATCTTCTACAGTAATCCAATCTGCATATGCAATACTATAATAATCTATACTATACTAAAATTGGTCTTATTTTATACTAATTTCACCTCGTCTGATCTTCGCTTCCCTATTCATCTCAACTTGCTTGCTCAACCCAGTTCACGATTCCAATCTGTTTTCTCAATCTCTTGCAGCTAATTTGCGCTGGCAGCTCCACATTCGATGCCTGTCAGGGGGATTCCGGTGGACCATTAATGCTGCCGCAGGTCAGTTACACTATCAGTCAGGCTGACTCATCAATGAACCAGTTTTTTAAATTCCATTTTTATTTTGGTCTTGATTGAGCCACCAAATCAGCCACAAATCCCCCAAGGTGATTGAGTTTGTTGCCATCTCGCCGAGGGGGGGCGTGGGGAACTCACACGGCAAAAGCCAAACAATCATTTCTTTTCATATATTTCTTAACTTTATGATCATGCCATCATATTTATTTATCATCTTAGCTGGATGGCAGCATCTATCGCTACTATCTGCTGGGCATTGTTTCCTTTGGCTACGAGTGCGCCAAACCTGGTTTTCCCGGCGTCTACACCAGAACCAGCAGCTACATGAGTTGGATACAGCAGACACTGGCTGGAGCTTCAAGAGGAAGGAGGCGACGATTTGTTGACACTACGCCTAATATTTGATTACCAACACTTTTAGTAAATTAAATATATAATACAATATTTATGAAAATAAATATCAATCATCAGATAAAGTGATATGAGAGCCATATACAGCTGCTTTATTATAAGTCTCTAAGTCTTCCCCTTAGGGCGATCCAACATTCTAATAGTCGGATCTTGTATTCACTGCAAAGGTCTTACTACTTTTATTTCATGAGTTCATGAGCTGGAAGTCAGCATTACAGTATATTTACAACATTTTCGACTACAAATGCTTATCTGAATCTAATCTATAGCCAGGTAAATCTGACCTAAATAAACAGACTGATATTTGATGACGGAATAGTGGAATAGCTAGTGACTGGCGTAGTGGTCTTAGAGATAAGAGAGATAAGCCTTGAAGACTCTGCCTGCTGGCAAGCGTTCAAATGTTCTCTTATCCTTAGTGATGGCTGTTGGTGCAATGGTCAAACATATGTCATATATCATTATCATATATCATCATCATCATATATATAACATGCAGCACATGACCTAAATAGAGAACATCTGCAAATAATTATATGTGTATATATATGGTCATTCATAATTTTCCCAATGGCTATGCCTATACTATATATAGAAAATCTGTACTCTGTAATCAGTTCCAAAAAAAAAAAAACACTCAAAAAAGTCCCTAGTATAAATAAAACAGATTGATTTTTCATATTTTCCTTTCTGTATTAAAACTATACTTAAAATTGTGAGCATGCAAGCATTACAAACGGGGCATTTCCAGAATAAAATACGCATTCTGTAGAGGATGAGCTTGATTTGTGAGTTTATAAATATAACCACATGTCGCGTGTCATGCTCCATCTCTGCCTCCGTAGAACTCTTGGCCACTTATCGAGTCGAGTTTTCTTCTTCATGTCACATAAACTATGTGCAAGCCGGAACTGGCCAGCAGGAGGTACATATCTTAATTACCTGAATTTCCCACCTTCTCTTCTCATTCAACTTCAGCTCCGACTTACTCATCGACATTGAGCCTATATATAATATGATGTTCTATGATATGCGTTCACATTCTATGCATAACAATTGGCTCTCAGCTGCTCGGCATTCCGAGCAGATTCCAGTCCAATGCACGCAAATACACTGTGAGAAACAGACGCGTTCAAGTTCTGTATAACAAATTTTTATTAGTTTCTTTGGTTTCTCCTTCTGTGTTGTTTTGACTCAATTTTATTGCTTAAATATTCTTTGAAATATTGGAGGCTGAATATGAATCATATTTGTTGACGGAAGGAATATTATAAAATTGTCTACATATTTTAAACATCTTTACTATTGAATTTAGATGAAACAATATACTTAATTATATAATGTCCTCTTTATCTCATCGCTTAGCTGATGAAAATTTCTCTCAGTGCAGTGACTATGTCATCGATTAGATGCAATGCAAGTCGCAAACTAAATCGTAATCTCTCTCTTAATCTGTGATTTACACAACGAATGCATACAAACAAACCTCAGCTCTTATCATCGTCAATCGTCAATCGTCAATGGGCAATCGTCGATAGTTGATCGTCGACCGTGGATCGTATGAGATGGAATCTAGTTGGCAGAGCTGCGTCTGCTGATTAACTAATCGATTTTTACTTAATTTATTCCACATGAGCTGACAGTTAACAATTAGTCTGTCAGCTAACAGCTTCATTAGGCGGCTCAGGCTAAATCCGTTTAAATAATTTAACCAATTGTCATTACTGCAGTGCTACAACACTAATCAAGCTCTGGTCAAGCACCGATCAAGCATTTAATGTGCTAAATAAACCTCGCTTTGACTCACTTTCGATTCCTAAAACTCGACAATGACAAACGACAGACGCCAAATAGACGCCTCGTTGAAAGTATTCTCTTATTTCTCTCTCTCTCGCTCTCCTTCTCTCCCTCTCTCTCTCACTGTCAGTTCACACGTCCATCACATATTTTTAGCATACATATGTCTATAAATCATATGTATTATTGTATACCCTAACAGATATACTCATCTATAGATACCAACTGACATCTAACTAAAATTAGGTATTTATCTTATTTACCCGTTCTATATAGTTTATAGCAACTCCATAACTTCAAAACTTGGCGATTGCTGCTTTTCATATGTGAAAGATAAATAGAAAATTTGTCATTCTGGCACGCCTCTTTTATACATTTATTTTAACTAACTTGGTTATACGACGATGTTAACTTGACCTCTCTACTAGCTTTATACAGACAAACGAATATACAGATATACTCTTACTTTGTGTACTTAATAGTTTAATTACATAGCTATTTTCACATGGCTTCAAAACTATTGCTAACTATTCGCATATCATATTTGGATCCGCATTATTTGTGTTGTCATTATTGAAGCCCTTTTATGGGAATATTTTTATTCTAGAAACACGTTTAATGTTAGAGTCTATGATTCTTACATCAATCTTAACTTAATATTTACTAAACTCGATATTAGTCGATAACAAAGTTAAGTTGAGTTAAATATCGATTTTGGATATAATACATAGTATACTCAGCCCATTTGCATCCCTAAATTACTTTGATTACCCTGACTCCGTAATAGCTGTTAGCCATCCGTTGTTATATGTATATTCGACACTATATAGGGAAAATATCTTTTGTTTACATTGAGAGTAAGCGCTGTTTGGCATTAGATTTAGTGCAAATTTTATATATATGTATATATACAGGCAATTAGAACATATCCGATATAATTGCAGGGGGAATATGATATTATAGTTAGATTCAATGCAGTTCAGTTCGGTAAATTTATGCGATCTATAATTTGCATTCTAGCCAAGGGATTTGTCATCTAGCTTACTATATTGGGAAAAATTGCATAAAATTACAGTTGAATTTGTGACTTTTTGCAGGCTGTAGCTGAGATTTTTAATTGATATACTAAATAGTTGATGAGATTAGCGCTCTCGATGCTCTGCCATTGAGAACAGAACTGAGAGCTCGCTGGCTGCATATATAAAAACCCAGCTCGGCTGTCGAACGCCGAATCGTTGTCGCTGATCGGGCACGCAAACACGTTGTCCAAACCCAAATTCGAGTCGGGGGAAAAAAAAACAGTGCTAGTAATAATATCTCTAAAGAAGCTTGACAGCCGGTCAGTAAGACGCGCTCAGTCTGATAACGTTCGTCGAGTCGTGCACGTCGCGAGTGCGCAACGCGAAATTGGATATCTCTATATAAATATATATTTATATATATATTTATCATATCTAATTATCAATCTATTTAACTGCGATAAAATGAAGCTAGTACTGTGTATTGTGTTAATGCTTGGCTGCCTGGTCACGCCCACGCCCGCCCAGTTCAATCGACGACAAGGTACAAGCGCGCAAACATACATATTCTTACACATCTAGCCTTAGAGAAACTTCTAATACTAACTAAGCAAAAACAAAGTAAACAAGTGGGGATTACGAGACGAAACCCGTTCCATTAACTGCGACACATCTATAACATACTCAATTTATATACATATGTATATCTGCATATTCACATTTAAATATTGACTATAATTAATTATAGTTTTTAGTGGGGTTTTTTTTGACAAAGTTCGTTGTCTAAGTCTTTTGTCTTGGGTGCTCAATTTGTGTGCGCAAATTTTGCTTTCGATTGAAACTGGTTCGATATTAACTTGGCTCTGTCTATTTTATGTAAAAAATCTATATTTTTAACAATACATTTTACGCTTCATTTAGCACAATTTAGAGTCGCACGCAAATTTACTTTGTCAAGTTTGTCGCTTAAGTCTTTTCAAGTCTGTGCCCAAAAATACAATGTTTATTTGAATTGAAGCTCTTTTAATTTGACTTAGCATTTTTGTGAATATATGTATGATATAAATTTGTTTATGAAGATATTAATTTTACAATCGAACATGTATGATTTGTCAAGTTCGTTGCCTAAGTCTTTTGTTTTCGCTGTTATATTTTGGAGCAATATAAATTGTTTTTAATTGAAACTTGTTCGAAATTGGCTCTACATGTATATACATGTATATACATGTATGTATATGTATATATATTAAAATATATATTAAACAGTTGTGTTTTTTTTGGTATACGCTTCAGGCGCAGTCCGTAAAACCAGTCAGTGTCACTGTCATTGCAAGCTAGCGCCAAGGTCAGCTGAGCGCCGCTGTATGCCAGTCACCGTTTCCTTACAGCTTTTATTATTATTTATTTTGAAATTTTTGGCAATTATGCAGATGTGCTTAGGCATTGCGATCACGTTTTACCGGATGGTTCATTTCAGCAAAGAGAGAGTTCAAAGAGTTTTAAGTATTTCAAACACATCTCTGGGATGTGGATTAAAATTGAATAGGTGATTCCATTAGTATGTCACGAGCCCCTATATATGTACATATCTATATATATATATATATTTGTTTATATATAGATAATTGATCAATATCATCAATCATTGCTTGATCACTCAAATAGTAAAACTTATTCATATCATATGGCTATAGCTGTTTCTATGTAATGCTAATCTCAGCTATAATTTAATTTTAATTTTGTAACCGGCTTCGTTCTTTATAGTTCTTAACTGTCATAACTCAAAAATAAAACTTTTTTCAAACAAGTTTTTCTATATTCGATTGCTTGAAGTATTTTGATGATAAATCTCGTATAAATGCGTAATATATAGATATACTATAGGTCTGTGAAATCTCAATTATTTGTAGTATAGAATATTTTATTATACGAAAAACTGCAAATGAGCCTTATTAAATTCAAATGTCGATTGAAGCATAAGAATTATAAAATAGAATTCGACAATGTGGAATGATAAACCATAAAAACCTCAAGGAATACATAAAATGGGATTGGATTTGATTTTTCGAATATCATTATCAAGACAAAGATTCATCATCTTAAGTGTAGTTTTTGCATTTACTAATTTAATTTAATTTCAATTCTATTCTAAAACTTACCATTTAAGTTCTTTAATCTCATTCTATCATCTTGTTTTACTTTCACTTATGTAACGTTCAGCTATGTAAGCTTACTAATCCGTGTCTAAACTCTCGCTTTTTGGTTACATTTTTAGTTCGCCAGAATTGCATCACGCCCGAGAACTATTATGGTAGCTGTGTGGCGCTTAGTTATTGCCCCCAGGTGGTGAATATCTTCCAGCAGACCGATAGACGTACCGCCCAGAATTACATTTTGCAACTGCAGCGCAGCTGCGGCACACGCAGCGTCAACCGCGACCCATTGGTAGAGTTGATATTTCCTCCGTTTTTCCCCTACTCCATATGCTTAAGCGACTATCCGCAATTTGCTCTCTATGTAGGTGTGCTGCACTCGACCGATTACTAATCCGGTCACAGATCGGCCGAATCCTTTCATTACCACAGAGGGTAGCTTTGTTACGCCATCGGTGAGCCCGTGGACGACGAGCAATCCATTCCTGTTCCCCAATACCCCGCCAACGCGGCGCACGACGACGACGACAACAACAACAACAACTACAACCGCTGCCCCAGTTACATCTAACTCACTTATAATGCCTCGTGGGCCATCCTGTCGGTTTCCACCTGGCACGGTGGGTGAGTGTGTCGGTAAGTACAAAGTGTGGCTCTATCAAAATGTTCATCTGTATACCGTTAACTTCTTTTCAGACATCAAAAGCTGTGACCCCGTCTTCAACGAACTTCGGGCTAGACAAACTGATCCCGACTATGCCAAGCAATTGCAAGCCTCGAATCTGGTGTGCGGCCGCGTTGGCTCCCACGTCTGTTGCCCCACTGGCCAGGCGGTGACCGAGATAACAACCGTCATTCCAGTCAATCTCAACGAGGTGCCACGTCGTCTTCCCACCGTGGCGGAGGGCTGCGGCGCAACACCCAAGGCGGCAGCCTTCAAGAAGGTTGTCGGCGGAGAGCCGGCCAAGCAGGGCTCTTGGCCTTGGATCGCTCTACTTGGCTACGACGTCATCGCTGGCTCACCTTTCAAGTGTGGCGGCACTTTGATTACGGCCAGACATGTGGTCACAGCTGCCCATTGCATTCTGGAGGAACTGTGAGTAGATCTCGAATTATTTGAAACTATTTCTGAAATTGCAAATCCTTTTTGTTCAGGACATTTGTGCGTCTGGGCGAACATGATTTGACCACGGATACCGAAGCACGTCATGTGGACATAAGGATTGCTAAGGTATGTATTGATAGGCGGCTAACTGATGGAGCAGTGAGATATAGGGCCAGCCATAAAGAACTGGGGCGATTGATGGACTAAATGATTACTTTGAGTATTGAAGAAATGGAAGAAATGCAGACCTAGATTATTTCTCAATTAGATATGGATTATGTCGATTGATAAGGAAAACTTTGAGACAGAGTGATTAATTGGTGGACTGATCGAATGATTGACCATGTGGAACGATTTCCAGCACATGCTGTCGATATATTTGTTCACCTTTCGAATCCTTTGTCTACGAGTTATATAGTGAAATGAAACTTAGATATATATTAATAATATACATATATAGTCTTTTCTAAAATTTTCCCTTTACCCATCTCTATTGGCAGAAAGTGAGCTATCCGCAGTATGTTAAGCGCATTGGACGTGGAGATATCGCAATGCTCTTCTTGGAGCGAAACGTGCAGTTTACGGACACGATAGTGCCCATCTGTATGCCCAGCAGTCCAGCTCTGCGCTCCAAGTCGTATGTGTCAACCAATCCCTTTGTCGTTGGCTGGGGCAAGACTCAGGAGGGTGGCCAATCCTCTGAGGTGCTCATGCAGCTGATGATACCCGTGCTGGAAAATGAGGAGTGCCGCAGGAGGTATGCGAGCGTGAACCGTTATCTGGCACCGGAACAATTTGACGAGGCGGTGCTCTGTGCGGGCGTCTTGGCTGGCGGCAAGGATACATGCCAAGGTGATTCCGGTGGACCACTGATGACGTCCGAGGTGGTCGACGGACAGATGCGCTTCTATCTGATTGGCGTGGTGTCCTATGGCGTGGGCTGTGCCCGGCCCGAGATACCCGGCGTCTATTCGAGCACACAGTACTTCATGGATTGGATAATCGAGCAGTTGAAGAATACGCCCTAAGAGAGATTTTAGCTAACTCAATTACTTTTATAATAATAATACTAATAATAATAATAATACAAATTATAATAATGAGAACAACTAATGATGGCAGAAGCGCTCCAAGCGAAACTCTCTTCTGTTGACATTGGGCTTTGTTCTCATGACCGAATCCTGAACGTGCCTCAGAGCCAAAGACTTATGCAAATAGCCTCATCAATCATGCGTCTAATGAACGTCTTGGTCAGGCAGGGGCCGTGATCTAAGTCCTTTTCATCTACATATTCTGTGGTGGTTGGTACATGTGTTAAAAGAGTTGCGCAGGGTTTACCGACCTACATCGAGCTAGACCTGAACTGCATTCTAATTGTGAGCCGGCTGGATTTGAATACATTTGAAAGTCTACGCAGATCTTCAGAACATTTGGCGCCATCTCAAAGATGCCAACAATGGAAAACCCCAAAATCCAAAATCCAAAACCACCTTTTGGCACGCTTCAAGTAACCCTCACAGCGCGCAGTGCTCTCTAATCAGATCAGATGCCAGCACCAAGACGAAGGCTGTTCCCCCGCGCATCTGTGGCCACATGTCCGTGTGTAAAGGAGTTATCCTTTTGTCTATTTCATTGTCTTGTGACTCAAATCGCAGCTGCTCTGCTCCTTTCTGCTTTCCCATTTCCACTTTCCACTTTCTTTACTTCACGCTCTGTTGAGCCAACAGAACTCGCGTTGCATTCGCAATTAAGCCAGCATCACAACATGCATTGATCTTCGCTCTTAACCAAGATCATTTATCAATAAATTTGCATATGAAAATTTGCATGCGCAAGCCGATTTGCGAATACCCCGTAGCACAAGGGTGTTAATTTCATCATCATTAGCTCTGATATCTTTATTGACAGCTCGTTGCGAAAAGCAGGGAGGGGCAGGGCTGGGATTAGGGCACTGAGGGTTTGTCTTTGCCAAAACACAAAACACAAGAAACAGAACAAAAAAGACATCAACAGTCAAGAGGTGTACAAAAGGATAAAACCCACAATTCGCAAATATAAACACAATTTGCCAGGCCACAATTCCCATTGATTTCGGCGCTCGGGGGTAATTCTCACACGATCCATTTCAGCTGAGCTGATCAATTGCCCAAATCTGTGAGCTAACGATCGTCTGATAGCCCTTTCAACGAAGTCTCTTTGAAATGTGGGCGCATCAAATCCGATTTTGATATGATCTTTAAGTAACTTGTATAAAAGGGTATATTAAACCCTGAATAAGGGATATATTGGCATATATGCTTTAAGGTACACAAGGGAATTGGTCTTTGAATTAAATACTTTTCGATATCAATATCAATTTATGTTTTTTATGCCATTCTCGCTATAAGACCGAAAATTAGTCAATCGAAAGCCTTTAAAAATCCTTTGCAAAGGAAAGTAACAGGGCTAAAATTTAGTGAAGCTCAATACCGGGTGTCTCTCAGTCGGATATGCGCGACTTAAGCACTCTCGTTTATGTTTATTACAGAATAGTTTAGATCACAGGATATACAAGCTAGTTATTGACTTAATTATAAGGACTTAGGTCTAACAAGTTTAATTTAATTAAATTGCACAGAAATTTATCCTAATTTACTATTAAACATATGTATATGCATATCTATGTATAGCTGCTCATTCCTAAATCTCGGGTGAGGCCACATTCCGCTTGAGCACCTCGTTCAGTGTGGGGCTGAGTGCCAGGGCGGGATTCGCCACGGCAATGATATTGTCACCCGCCGCTGAGATGACCTGCACCCCGGCAGCTGTTAGATCCACAGTTTCGCCCAGGCTGAGACTCTCGTTCGGCTTTGGGCAGCACGCGTCCAGCGATGAGACGGGCGATCTTTCACTTTCCAGACCATTGCCCTATGGGAAATTTGATGGAGCATTACTTAAGATACATTTTTTAGCCAGCCAGCTGATGGGACGGGACGTTTGGACGCTCCACAACACATACTCACTGGCAGGGGCGGCGAGCTGGAGTTGCTGAAGGAGAAGCGCGAATCGTTGTCCTCAAAGTCCGCCGATTTGCCCAATCTGAGATATATGACATACATATTAGATATATAGTATATAGTGTATCTGATACATTGTATATACTTACGAGAATTTGGCTATTTCCGTTAAATCGAACGGCGGCTTGGCAAACTTTTGATACATCGCAAATAGATTGTAGCGCGAATCCTCCACAGCTTCCTTTGAGTTGGTATATTATGGTATTTTTTTGGTATTCAAAAAGATTGTTGATTAAAAATTTCGGGAATATATTTTGAAAGCTATGCTCGGCAGAGCAGCGCATTAAGCAAGGCAAGGAATACACGGGTTGTTCGTTTGGGTTTTCAAAAAGCAATCGAAATTTATTTATTGGCTCAACGAAAGGTACACCAAATATTGCAGAAGTCAATATATCAATATATGTATATATATAACGGAGAAGACTACGCACTATATAAACGGAACTAGAACTAAGTGGGCTAGGATTGAGTAAAGAATGTGCTGGCATTGAGATAAGATTTGGCTAGGTTAGGTTGAACTAGATAATATTGGGTTTGGGTATTAGAGATAAAGAGTTGTTTAGAAAAACAAAAGATAAGTAAATTATGATTGGGATTGATTAGGGTTATGTTAGTTTGGGATAGACGTGATAGTATAAGGGAACGTTTGATGTTTAAATTGGATAAGTTAGTTGAGCTTGGTATGAGGTTCAGGAATAAAGACAATATAGTATTAGAGCTTAGTTTTAGTTGGATAACAAAAAAATAATAAATATTTAACTACAAAGAACAACAACAACAAATATATTAAGAAACAAATATATTAACACTACATACTCTATTTATATCTAATATTTAGTAATACATTCACACGTAGAACAGTCAAAGATTATTTAATTTTGATTATATTTTAATGAAATTTTATAGCAGAAAAAAATAATAGATGAAAGAATAACAAGAAAGAATTAAAAAGAGAGAGGAAGAGAGAAATAAGAAAGAAATAAGTATGGATAGGAACACCTAGAAGGACAGACAGGTCTCAGTAGTTAGTTAGGTTAGTAGTTAGTCATTTTTCAGACCTACGTAAAATACTTAAACGTATGAGACTAGGCTTTCATTAAATCTAAACAAACAAACAAATACCAAAGACTACGAGCTATAAGCAAGTTCTATATACAATTATATGGAGAGTATAATATCGCAACTAGATATTCTAAAAAGAACCTCTAGGCAGACGTTAGTAAATTGAATGATCTTTCGATCGCACCACAAGCTGCAAAGCAAAATGTTGGGTTAACTTTGTTTGGAAGCTGAAGCGCACTGCACCAGATAATCTAGACCACAGATTAAGGCTCAATGGATTCCGTCTTCCTTACCCGATTCAGTTCGCTGGGCAGCTGAGCCGCCTCTGTGGAGGACAGGCGCTGCCGCTTGACGCTGGGCAGCACAGCACCGCCAGCTGAGGCTGATGCAGATGCCGATGCCGAGGCAGCAGTCATGGCATCGCTGGACTCGCAGTCCAGATCAATGTTCGTACGCTGCATTGCCTGGTTGGGCAGCTGGGTGAGCAGACCGCCATAGCGGGCTATGCTGGCCGAATGGCCAAAGCCCGCATCCTTGACGATCTGGCGAGCCAGTGGGAAGAGCTCGTCGCGCCGCGTGAGCAGCCAAATGGTCTGGGGATTACGACAGAGCTGCGCCGCCGCCTCATTCACGCAGACCTCGTGCAGTGTCAGCGGCTTCTCTGGGCGTCGCTTGCAATCGAATCTACCATAGATAGCCGAATACTTACGTATCTCATCCATGCGCCTCGGATCGTGCTCCGCCATGGCAATCACCTGCTCCAGCTCGCGAGTGGTGCGCTTCTTGGAGGTCTGGGCGCGCGGCTCCCGCTGCGGCAGCTGTCGCGCTATCTTGTCGGCGCACATCGTGATGCGCTGCACCTGCAGCTCGGTGAGCACAGGCGTCAGCTGCGGCGAGCTGGACGACACCTGATGCGCCGTGCTGGCCCCAGCCACACAGCTGCCCGCATTGCTGACCACCAGAGGCGTCGCCGTCGGACTCTGCAGCACGGGCAGAGCGGGGCACATGACGGGCGCACTAATCTGCGCCAGCATCTGGGCATTGGCAACTGAAGATGGAGCCACTGAAGCAGCCGCAGCCGCAGCAGCAGCAGCAGCAGCCGCAGAGGGAATTGGAGCTGTGGGCTGAAAGGATGCGTATTTATGGCGTGGCAGTGCGGGCGTTGAGTCTGAGTTGAATATTAAAGCGGGCGCGGGCTTGGTAGGTGTCTCACATAAACCTAAGATAGGGAAACATTAGTTAGCTTTTACTATCTATCTTTCTCTCTCTCTCTCTCTCTTTCGCTCTTACCTAGCTGCGGCAGCATGGCTCCTTGAAACAAGCTCGGATTGTTGGCCCATTCGTGCAGCGCCTTCTGCAGACGCCGCACATGCAAGGGCTTCGATGCCATGCCCACTAATGCCATTATCTCCAGGAACTCCTCCTCGCCCGCATCGTACAGCTGCTGCACGTCATCGCCCCCCATCTCCAGCAATGTGTCGTAGTAGGCCAACAGACTGGCGCGCTGCAGCACTCGATACAGCTGCACCTCCGCCTCGTTGCTAGGTCGAGATGTGGTGATTACTAAGGGATAAGGAAGGAAAGAAAGAAAGAGAGAGAGAGAGAGAGAGATAGAAAGGTTATTAAGTAAACTTTGGATATGCTAGTATAGTATATATTTATATTTAAGGTCTGGTATATATCATATATCATCATATATAGATATATCATACGCACAAAAAAAGATTTCTAAATTGAAAGAAATAGATCTAACCAAACAGGCAACATACCATATAAACATAAATTTTTTCTATGCACTACACTTCTTATGACTAAATTTCAAAGATAAAAAACTTCCGCGTGCTCTTCAGAATCTTCTTCTTATGCTACAGCTTCAGACCGGGTATCAAAATGATATTTATAGAGCTGCCTCGCCGCTAAGTTCTCACAACGTTGAGAGACCATAAGAAAAAAATTTAATTAAATTCGCCTTTTTTTATACTAAAAAAAACTCGACGGACGTCTGGACCGTAAACCCTTTTGCAAAGCACGAAAAAAAAGCGAGAAAGAAAAAAACGAAACCCAATCAAAAAAAAAAAAAACGAAAAGTAAAAAAAAATGAACGGACGAAGTTGGGAACGAGCTCATCTGCATAAGCAAATGTGAGCGAGCGTATGTGTGTGTGTGTGCGTGTGTATGTGTGCAACCCTTTCGCTTTCGTCCTTTAAAGAGCCAAGGATACTCGGGCTCGGCACAAAACTCGTTAGAAATGCGTCACGCATGCGCTTAGCCAAGGCGAAAGCCAAAAGGGAACCAAAGCAACATTTTAATCCTTTTTATTTCTCTCATTTTTTTAGCTCAAAATTTTAATGTTTCTCTCCCTCTCTCTTGCTCTCCCTCTCTCTCTGTCTGTGTAAATTATGATAGTTATTTTTGCCTAGATCTGCAGCAGCTTCTGCTCATCATCGTCATCATCATCATCATCATCAAAACCTTCTCGTCAAGCCACAATTTATGGCTCGCGTTGCGCTCAAAAGGCCGCCAATGAGGCGAAGCGCTGATGATTATGTCAAATCGTAAATAATTATGTGAGAATATTTTAGTCCGGCCTTTTGGGTAGCAGACGGCTCTCCAGCCAGACCCAGTCTCAATGCTTTCCAGTTTCCCAGTGCTCTCTAGCAGCTTTAATTAATAGAAAAACGAGCTGAGCCAACTAAATTATAACAAAACAGGGCAAAATCACAAAAAGATAAAAAGAGAAAAGAAAAGGAAAAACAAAGCACATCGATCGTTGGTTGGGCACATCAATGCCTGGTTTTTGTATACCCTGTACTTAAGAGATTCATATACGGGTATGCAGACATAGGCTTTGTTCATTCAGAAGAGATTAATAATAATAATAATTACGGATTTTTATATTTTTTTAGTTCACTTCAATAATTAGTAGAGAACAAGTAATTGTTCTATATCTAAAATTTCCTACTATGTATCTACCAATCAAAATCAAATTACAGGGTATGTCTTAGTCTATTAGCCCTAATGCGCCATAACTCACTTGTTTTTTGAGCGCATGCGCAGACGCTGGCGCTGCTACAAGCGCAACAAACTACACGAGTAAAAGCAGGAGGTTGGAGCAGGAGGTTGGAGCAGGAGGCGCATGGGATGGAGTTGAAGGTGGCGGTGGCTGTACAGCAAGCATGTAGCGTGGTGTAGTTGGTGTTGTCACTTGATGCGTTGCCAATCATTAACCCATGATTGCATGCCTGTCACAATTTATGACACGTTGACAAACTATTGAAGGCAACAATTTTTAAAGGAATCCCAAGCAGAAACCCATAAACTCCATAAAACTTGAATGCGCAACGAAGGAGATTGCAAAGTTGGCTCAGATATCAAATTAAACTGCAATGGTTATTATTTTTGATGGATATATAACTCTACATATAGTTGGCTATAAAAGTCGAAATTATTTTAAGGCAATTGGTTTGAGAAATTTAATGAATGAAATAATTCGTCAGATCTCAGAAGTTGTTAGAACCTCTACAAGACTCTGTCGGAAGATTTTGTAACTTATTAAAACTGGGAAGATATCAGAAAATATTGTCTCTTTATTGCTATTGCTGCGCTCTTCTTATTCTTATATATTAAAAAATAACAGAAGATTTTATCATACTATCATTTCGATCGTATTTATCGAATATCCAAAAGTACTCCTCTAAATTCTTAGTTATTGCCAGCATATATTAATATGGGAAGTTAAAATGAAGTGTACTTGCACATGGATATGAGAAGATCAGAAGACTCTAGCCGATACAGATCCATATAAATTCTATCAAGATCATATGCAACTAATATTAAATAGCCTCATTAAAGGAGTATATATCTGATCCCTTTGGGGTTAAGTGGGACTGTCCAAGCGACACTTCTTCTATGCCTCTTGCCTGTGTCTGCCCAGTGAGGAGTATTTAACGCAGACGCAGAATCTTTTTGCGTAAAACAGAAGCGGGACTCTGTGGATGGAAGACATCAGAGATGTGGATAGCAGCGACTGGGCGGCTGAGGGACGACTGTGGCACTGAGAAGCCGAGCGGGGCGAGTGGGGCGAGGAATTTGCAGCAATAAATAAATGAGACGTGATTTCAATACACAAATAATGCGAGGGGAGCGCGCAGCTGGAGCAGTGGCAGGACCAGGCAGCAGGAGAAGAGCTGGAACTGGAACTGGAACTGGAAGTGGAACTGTCTGGCCATGTGGCCGCGCTTGGGGTTGGGCCTGGGTTGGGGGCCTGCGATTCACTGTCTTCTGGGCAGCAGCGCTTGGCGCGCTGATTGTCACTCGCTTGCTGCAGCTTGTTGATTTTTTTTATTTTTTATTATTTATTTAATTTGCGGGTCGCTTTTTGCTACCGCCTGCTATATACCCTGTACTCATTGGCAAATGTTTAATGGCGGGTATATTGTGAACGGAGAGAGAGAGAGAGAGACAGCAGAGTCGAGGAGTCAAGAGAAAGCTTAGTTTCGAGTATGTTCAGCTTATAAATATGAATATAAGTTTCATTTTACGTACAAGTATAAGTTCTAGTATAAGTGTCAAGTATAAGTGCTAGTATAAGTGCCGTTAAAAGTCTGTGTATAAGTACAAGTGCAAGTATCAGTATAACTACAACTGAACATGAGTATAAGTACCAGTATAAGTAGCAATATAAGTACTTGTATAAGGGAAAGTATAAGAACAAGCTGAAGTATAATTTCCAGTATAAAAATGTCAATGTATTATTACTGTTACAAGTGCAAAATATAAGTGCATATAGGATTAGACACGTGTGTATAAGAGTGTCTAATCAATTTCGTAATTACAGGGTATTAGCTCGTATTCACGGTCAGCTGCCAGCGCTTTTATATGTTGCGCGTTGTTGGGCCAAGACTTTTAATGTTGGCTGCTGCTTATGTTGACGTTGTTGTTGTTACTGCTGCTGCTGCTGCTGTTGTTGTCATTTGCTAAATATGTTGTTTTTATGCGTTGGCAAATGGCAAAGATGGACAAAAAATGAACTGCAGTTGCTTTTTAGTTGGCACTTGAAAGCAATAATGACATTCGACGCCACATACCAAGCCGCACAGCCTGGCCGGCAGACCAGGTGAGTCTGTGTGTACACGTGTGTGTGTGTGTGTATGTGTGTGTGAGGGCCGTCAATCGTTGGCGTTCGCTTCGATTATGGTCAACAGGCAAAAGACAGAAAGAAAAAAAAAACGCGCATTGATTCGCAGACGCCGTTCGAACTGCTGAACCGAAAACTATTTCTCATATACAACGATAAAAATTGGATGGATGGCAGACTTTATATGTTTTTTTTTTGCTCAAAATTCTTGGATCGTTCAAAATACCATCGATGGCCATAACTTTGGAGCGTTCGTACGTGCCAATGGCCGCTGATGAAGCTGCCAGCTGAAGCAAAAAAAAAAAAAAAAAAAAAAGAAAAGCTTGGCAAGAGCAAACGAATTGTGACTCGGAGGCAAGGCCAATGCCTCGTTAGCTACCCTCAGCCAGGGGCTGGGGTAGGTTTTTTTCTTGATGCTACCCCTAAGACGCACCTATCGTGTGGGTAAGCCAAGAGCTACCTGAGTTCTGGCGCACATTTCATTGGATGTCCTCCATTTGTATAGCTAGACAATAGATCCTGCTGCTGCCGCTGCTGCTGATCCTGCTGCTGCCCCTATCTAAGGTCCTGCTCAGGGTGGGTTTCTTACGCTCGCAGCACCAAGGAAATGCAAACCGGATTCTAAATTGCAAAGCTAAAGCAACGGCAACTTTTTCTATTGTTTCACATTTCCGTTACACACAACAAAACCAAAAACAAATCTCACACAGAACCGGCGAAGCTTCGAAAAGCGCGGGAAATTGAAGAAAACAAAAGAAAAAGCAAAGACTGAACTGGCTGAAGAATTTGATATGCAGCGCGAATTTGTATAAAAAGAAATTAAAAAAAAAAAAAGAAAAATGAAGTTTAATATAAATTTGAGTGGATTTTAAAAAGCTTACAAACTCCAGTTAAGACTGAAAGATAGAATGGATGGAAAATAAAATTTTTACGCTCTATGCCCATCAATTGATCAGATTTTTTCAAGATTTCTAGTAATGCCACAAAATACCCATATAATTTGTAGACTTATGAAATAATTATCTCAAGACTATATAACGAAAATATAAAACACATTTAGGGAATTTTCTATATGTATCTGTATTCCTTTTTGAGCGCTGCTTTGAAAAAAACGGTCGCACTTAGTGAGATCGCCAAGCTCTTTGTCTCATTCGAGTCCTCAGTGTCATATCTACCCTTAAGGTTAATGTTAATATAAGAAAAGAAATTATGTATTTTCTTAACATTATTTTTATAGCTATATATAGACCATATAGACCCGCATTGATTTGTTATCATATTTTCTATATAGATTTCACTATAATTCTTTTATATGATGCTCAAGAAATTGCATGTAGATCTTAAAGATCGTCATTGTATTTTAATTTCTACTTCTGAATACTACTCAGATATCTTTCTATACATTTTAAAAAGTTTCAAGCTAATATGTGAAATTATGGATATTTATATGAATCCAAATAAACTTGTTTTTATGCACTTTTCACTCTCACTACACAATTCCTGCGGATCTCCCATTTTATCACTTTAAAATATCACTTCTTACAATCTATTTCATTACTTATTTCATACCTATTTCATACTTACATGTGCCGTTTGCGTTCCGTCCAAAGATCTTGCCCTGCGGACTGAGGATCGGGCTGGACGAGGCCGAGGGTGCGCCGGATAGTGAGCGCTGTCCCTCGGAGAGGCCGCTGGCCAAGGACAGATTGTTGACATCGTCCTGCTTGAGCAGCTCGATGCTGTTGCTGTTGCTGGCGGCGGTGGTGGTGGTGGTGAGCAGTGATTGGGGCAGCGACTGGAGCAGAGTGTTGCTGGCCGAGCAGCCGGAGCTTCCGCTTCCTGTGACCAAGCTGTGTGCCTTGCCGGCTGGCGAGGGAGCTGTGCTCGTAGCCGAAACTGTTGTGGAAGCTGCCACTGCGATTGCTGTGGCTGCGGCTGCGACTACTGCTGCTGTTGCTGTTGTTGTTGTGGGAGAATTCGTCTCCATTGTTGTTGTCGTTGTTGTGTGTTAAGCGAGGACGAGAAGGACAACCAAACAAGGACAAAGAGGCACAAGCACAAAGAACCAAGACTAAATGCATGCAAATTACACACACAAAAAACTCAAAAACGAACTCAAAATCAAATAAGGATGCACTACAAGAAAGCTAAAATCAACTACACTACACTCCAGGATTGAGCAACGTTTCGTAAAGATCGTTGTTTAATTATTTGTTTTGTGTTTTGTTTTTTCGATTTCGATCTCGATCTCTGCCATCCGCTCAGCTCGAGGCCAGACGAACTTCTGTTCTCGCAGCGACAACGACGCGCAGCTCGTGGAACCCTTTTTGCTGCATCTTCGAGATTCTTTCGAGCAGAGAGAGCGAGAGTGAGAGAGAGAGAGAGAGAGAGAGTTGAGATGCAGGAAAGAAAAAACATGTACATAGAATCACGCAGCAGACGTCGCTGCCGAAAGGGTTAAAAAGGCGAAGAAAAAAACGAAGCAAAAGAAAAGCAACAACAACAACAACAACAAGCTACTCAAGCGTTTTAGTATGCGTAGCCGAAGACGAAGACGAAACCCGAAGCTCGTTGCCGAAGATCTGCAGACGAAGGCATTTCACTGTAGGCCAATGAGGGGTAAGTTTTTCAGCTGCGCGACTCTTATTAGAAGTCAGTTAGAGAGATTTTGCTGTTGCTATTTGTGCTGGATGTCTCCGCCTCTTGCCTGGCTCTCTCTCCTAGCTGTCAATTGGGTGCGAACAGCCATAAGCAAGACTGAGAGAGAGAGAGGGAGAGGGATAGTGAGAGTCAGAGTGAGAGTGGGAAAATACCTCCACAGCTGCGCAGACATTTTGATCAACTCTTTAATATGCCCAGCACAGCATATGCAAAGGGTATGCTAAAGAGTTTTTTTTGGCGTGTGTGAATATATTAGAGACTAGATGCTTATAGAGTAAAACAGAAATTTACCTATAGAGAAATCGAGTACAGCTAGCTTTTGCTTGAGAACAGAGATACGCTAGGGCATGGGCACATAACGATCACTTGAACACTTTCCTTAATTCCATCTCATTAAGTAACCATTTTTTTCGGCTATTTTCCGTTAAAAATCCGAAAGGGTTATTCGTGGTGATGCCCCTCGCCCAAGCTCAACGTTTCAAATTAATTTTTTCTACATTCGTTTTGTTGTTTATGAAATATGACGAACGTATTTTCTTGTATTTTCTTTTTTTGTATATACAAAAACAGTTTACAATAGGTTTTTTGCTTTTATATTATTATTTATATCGTATATAAGTATAGTAAGAGGGGATCAGGGGAATACTTTGTTTGTTCTACGAGGGGGGGAGGGGGGTGTGGTGTTAGTAGATGTGAGTTAGATTACACTAGGATTGGGTTTACGTTAACAGTCGTGGTTAGGTTGCCGGAGACCCATTATTGGTTTTGGGGAACCCAAGCCTCAGTCATAGACCATTCCCGAATCAAGGATGAGAGGAGTGTGCTACAAGTGCGGGGTTCCAACTTAGCTTTGGCTCGGCCAACTATAAATTATTGACGCTTATTATCTGATTGATCCAGCCTATGAACGAGGAGACCTTCACATAAACACCGGGCACATCCACCCGACCGCAGCCGAAGCCCCAAGAGACGAGGCCGGCCAGCTCGAAGAAGCCATCGTCCTGGCAGACCAGCGGGCCACCGCCATCACCCTGGCAGGCATCGTGTCCCTCCTCGCCGCCGGCACAGAAGCTGGAAGCGGGCAGTATGAAGATCTTCTCCGTGACCGCGTTCACCTTCCTAATGCACTCCGTATCGCTGACAATGGGTATCTCCGCCTCGCGCACACGCAACGGAATGGGGCCAGCTGAGAGTGGGTTGGAGATTAGTATCTTGATGCCTTGATGGGGTCATTCCTGGCACTCACCTTCGCCCATGTACCCGTAGCCCGTGACCGTACAGCGCTTGCCCGCCGTATGGCTGACACCACGCGCCGGCAGGCAAACCAAACAGACGCCATCTCGCAGCTCCGCCTGGCCGTGCAGCTTGAGCAGCGCAATGTCGTTGTCCAGCGTTTGGCTATTGTGGTTGTGGTGTATATACGTGGTGGCCACGCGCAGCGTCTGGGCGCCCGGACTGCCATACTTACGTGTCAGATCGTAGTCACCCACGCGCACGTAGATCGCATCGCCGGAGCGAACAATGCTGCGAGAGAAAGTAAAGGGAAAACGAGAGAGTATTAGATAAGCTAACCTTAGATTAGGACTAGGTAAGGTGCACTCACTTGGTAACACAATGCGCTGCAGTCAGCACCCATTGAGTGCCAATGAGCGCTGCACCACACAAATACTGATTGAGCGAATTGATGAGCGCCACCTGCCAGCACCACTCGCCATTTTCGCCATCCTCGCCGCCAACCACGCGCGCGCGACGTCGAGTGCTGTAGTTGGCCGACAGCTGTCCGGGACTCGAGTAGCTGTTGTGCTGATAGTATTCCGGATAGACAATCGCCGACGACGACGACAGCTCTGGCTGATCGTGATAGGAGCGCAGCTGATTGCTCTGAACTCCGCTGCTGCCCACCAGGTCGCCCAGCTTGTCATTGTGAATCTGAATGGGCACAATGGCGGAGCCGAGCACGAGGCGTTCGTTGGACTTGTTAATGGTTCCACTGCCGCCAGCATAGGTTGTCGACAGCTGTCTGGCCGTGCGCTGTACGCCGTACTTGGCCCGCGCATAGGAGACATAGTTGAGAGCGGGCGAGCTGCGGGAGCGACCCGTACGCAAGGTGCCCTTGACGCCACACACGTACTTGGAGTAGACGTGCGGACGTGGCGTGGTTGTCGTGGTGGTCGTTGTTGTTGTCGGTGGTGCGGGTGGAGCAGATGGCGGCAATGCGGGCTGCGGCCCAGGTGCGGGTCCATAATAATCCGCATAGCTGGGCGGTGGAGGCAGTCCCGGTTGATAGACATGCGCGTGGTGCGGAGGTGGTGGTGGACCTTGAGGCTGGTTGGGCATGTAGTTGGTGGGTGCGTACGGCGGCGGGGGTGGCTGCTGCATCGGTGGCTGTGGAGCATACGGCGGCGGATAGTTGAAGTAGGAGGTGTCATTGCGTGTCTGGAACTGCTGCTTCTCCAAGATTTTGCTCTTGGGCGCGCAACAGATCTGACCGGACCGCTTGCATCTAAACAAATCTGTCATCTCGGCGTTTTCTAGAGGAGATTAGCAGAGAATTAAGAGGGAATTCCCTTTATTCGAGCTGCAACTACTTACTGAAGCAGGTGAAGCTGAGCAGGCTGACAATGCAGGAGCCGGGGCATTCCTCGCGTGGATCTGGACTGGGCGTATGGGGCAACACGTAGGGTGGTGCTGTGGGTGATGGCGTTGGCGGCGCCGTTGGTGGCGGCAATTTCGGCTTGGGCGCACCAGAACGTGAGTTATCACAGCAAACTGAGCCCTTGGAGCAGGTCGTGGGAGTCGTTAACAAGACGGAAGGTCGTTCGCAGAAGGCGGCCATGAGCATGAGCAGACAGAAGCCCGGGCAACGCTGCACGGCGGGCGGTGCCGGCGGTGGTGGTGGTGGTGCAGGTGAATTCAGTGTGCTTTCGGCAAAGGATATGAACTGGGAGAGCAAATCTCCGCCAGACTGTGTGGACGTGGTTGCTGGTGGTGGTGGTGGTGCAGGCTTAGCCGCTGGCTTGGCGGCCGGCTTGTTGGCGATCTTGGTGGCTGGCTTGCTGGGCGACGCTGGCTTAGCAGGTGTCGACTCGGAGGCAGTGCTCGTTATACAGCAGCTACCCTCGCCGGGACAGAAGGCATCGGAATCGATCTCATCGCAGAAGATGGCAAAGATGCCGTTCATGCACTCGCCCTCGCATTCCTTCAGCACTTGGCCCTGATCCTGACCCGACTTCAGTTTGTTTTTGTTGCTATTGTTATTGCTCGAAGTTTGCTCTTCTTCTTCCTCCTCCTCTTCCTCCTCCTCCTCCTCCTGGGCGGCAGCTTCTGTTGTGGTGGTTGTGGTGGTCTTCTTATGCTTGGTGGGTTTGCTCTGCGCGTGGCTGTTGTTATTGCTGTGGGTCTTGGTGCGCGCTGGCTCGGGCGTAGTGGTGGTGGTGCTTGTGGTGCTAGTCGTGGTTGTTGTGGTGCTAGTCGTCTTGCTGGTAGTGGGCTTGGGCAGAGTTTGATTGCCCTTCAGATTGCTCATGTGCTCTGTGAAGTGAGAAGAAATCAAGCCTAGTTCTTGACGGGGTTTATTCTTGGTCTTACTGGCTGGTATGTATATGTCCTTGGGCAGCTTGCCATTGGAGTATTCATCCAGGGAGACGCAGCACTTGGTGCCCTCCTTGCAGAGACCGCCACTGGTCAAGTAAGCCTCACAGTATTCGGCTATGCGATCCGCCACACAGACGCCCGTGCAATTCTCTGTGGAAACAAAGTGGAACTTAGTGTGGCTTACGGTGGTTTCGAAGTGGTTTCACATACTATTCTCATCTTCCGTTTTGCTGGCTTCCACCTTATCCTTGGGTTTGCTCGTCGTGGTCTTTTTGGTGGTAGCAGCGGGTTTCTTGGTGGTTGTGGTGGTGGTGGTTGAAGCTGGACGCTTCGGCTGCGGCTTTGGCTTCGGCTTGGGCGTTGTGGTTGTCGTTGTAGTGGTAGTGCTGCGTTTAGTGGTGCTGCTCACAGTCGTGGTGCTGCGCTGTGTGGTGCTGCTGCTGGCAGTGGTTGTCGTGGTTCTAGGAGTGGTCACGGCGGTCACATTTTTGCCTAGTTATGAAATGGAAACGTTTAGCTGGGGATTAATGAGGCCGATCGAGCTGTGTCTTACCAGGCGCATTCTCTATGCAGCACTTCATGCTTGGCGAGGGACAGGGAACGTCGTCGAGCACCTCATAGCAAATGAGCGTGGCCAGTGTATGGACGCAAACACCTGGGCAATCCTTGGCATCCGCTGTGCTGGTGATCGTATCCAACAGACCGGAGAGGAAGCTGCCCGCCAATGATTCATCCTGGGCTCCAACAAA
Organism: Drosophila mojavensis; assembly: GCF_018153725.1. NCBI lineage: Eukaryota > Metazoa > Arthropoda > Insecta > Diptera > Drosophilidae > Drosophila > Drosophila mojavensis. The sequence continues at coordinate 1,715,965 of NW_025318899.1, read as the reverse complement.
CGGCTTGCTGCCCAATAGCAGCAGACAAAGACTCAGTGTGTAAAGTATTCCTTGGGAAGTTCCCATAATTCTTAAATTTCTCATTTCACTTTGTTCAATTGTATAAAAGTTAGCTCATCGCGTTGCAAGAATCTGTGAAAGAGAAAGACAGTTAGTGCTGCAAGGGGGCAAGAGTGAGGGAGAGAGAGAGAGAGAGAAAAAACGAAATTAGCCAAGTGAAAGTTTAGCTTAGTCAGCGCCCCCATCCATGTAACCCCGAAAGGCCTGTGACGTAACAGAGTGCTCCACACTTGAATACCTTGCAGCATCCGAGCTGAGAGATGAGAATCGAGAGAGAGAGAGAGCTGTGAGCTTCAAGAGAGTACCCCAAAAGATCATTGGCCTAGAAAGCGTTCAGCAAATGCCTCAGTTGTCGCACCACACTGAGCGAAAATACAGATCTGATACCGAGAGAGCGTATGGATTTTTTTGAATTATCAAAATAAATTCGGATTAAACTTTTACTAAAGACCAGTAAATATGTTTCAAATTAAAAATAATATATTCTTAAAATATTCAAGTAAATCTCGGAATTCCCTACATTATTAAAATTTTAAAAACTTTCGTTTTGAAGAAAGTTCCAGAAGGATATATATTCCACATTCTTCCAAACTCTTGAATCTCATTGTAAAGTCTTTTTTCTTTGAGTGCATTGAGAGCAACTTCTTTAGAGGTTTTATTGTATGGGGGGCATCTGTCGAAAAACCAGTTTAAATGCTTGTTGCCTCGCCTCATTCTGGTTAATGGACTGAGGAGCTAGTTCTGTGACAGGTGCGTCCATCTAACCGTTGCGCGTTCAACTTATCTGCCGTGCCCCATTTTAATATTACGTATACGTCTTAAAGGGGGATAAGACAACAACAAAAACTAGTGGTACAGCGGGAGCATTTGATATATGGGACCTAAAATATGTATTTGGGTTGACAGTTGTAAGAAAATGGTTCAAAAGGTAGTTCAAGTAGAGTTCAAACCCGTTTTAACTGTTAAAACCTGTGACAAGTGTGGAAACATTGAAGTTAAATGTAAGTAGAACTTAGTGAACTTAAACCGAAACTAGGACTAGTTGATGGCTTAAAGACAATAATTAAAAGAAAAACAAGGGAATCTTACTGAAAAATCTAGTGTTTTCTTCCCAAAGTTTAAGATGAAACGTTTTAGCATTTTGAATGAAATAGAAAGTGCATTGCCCCAAAAACAACAAAAAGGCAAAACGAAAACAAATTGAAACCTATCTCAGTTGACAGATCTTTAGCGAAAGTGCTGGCAATAAATATGTAGTATGTAGTTGACTAACACTTGACAATGGCTAAAACGAAGAAAATGGCAGAGCTACATGTGTATGTATTTGTATGTATGTATGTAGCTCAGTGACAATTATGTGCCGGCGACAACTAAACGCGCGCTGCCCCCTTCTTATCGACCGCTGCATTTGCCTCACGTGCCGCCTCGCTTTCACGTTCAAACCGGAAATTTTAGACTTAAAGGGCCAAAACTATTTAGAAGAAAACAAAAACAAAGAAAAGAGAACTCTCGTTAAGCCAGGCGTGTGACAATCCTCAAGCTGTATAGAAAAAGAAAGAACAGCTAGAAAGCTGAAGCGCCTGTAACAAGCGCTAGAACCCAAAAACAAAACTGTGTAGCGGGCACGTCTTTTGGGTCAGCCATCGCCATGCGCTGTCTCTGTCTGTCGCATGGGCACGCCTACGCCATCATGAATACCAAGTCCGGCACCAAATTCATTTAAGTAGGTCAGCTGCATAAGGCGCGACAACAACACCAACAACAGCAGTATGTTACACCCTGCTCCTCTACACCTCTCGCTCGCACTCGCTCTTCAAGTTTAGCATGCGAATTATGTGTTCTTCACACTTGAATCGTAAAGAATTTCTTTCATTGAACGACGACAGCCAAAACAAACAGAAACCGAAACAGAAACAGAAACACGCATTCAAATGCCGATCGAACGGTTAACAGTAACGGTAAACGACGGCTGATAGACACACTAGCTACACTAAGAGAAAAGATTGATTTTTTTTTTGTTCACTGGAATCGAATTGGAATGCGGTCAAGGTCGAAATTGAAAATTACTAAGTTATAAATTTAATTATAGATTATAAGAGACGCCAAAAACAGTTAACTTTAAATGAGTAATTATATATATAAAGATGTGATTAATTTGTACAACAGAACTAAGTCATTCTTTTCTCTAGGTGTAGCATAGTTGAAATTAGTTTTTTTTTTTGGTCAACTGCAAATTGTTTTTGTTTTTGTATGCTCTGTCTATAAAGTCTTTCATTTTTAGCACTTCCATTAAAGTCCCGAGGCACAGTTACACACACACACACACGCACGCACACACTCATGCATATCACTCTACCAAAGACAGCGACTGATCCAAAGTCAGCGCGGCTCAGTCTTTGCCTTTGGGGCGCAATCCGAACAAGTTAAGCGACTTTTTTCTGCCGTTTCTTCTTCTTCTTCCTCTACATCTTTTGCTCTTTCTGAATTAATGGTAACGGTAAGCACAAGACGACACATAACTGTGCGCCGGATCAGCAGGACAGCGCAAGGCAGCATAGACGTGTCGGGAATGCGGCACAGTGTTCCAATTGCCAATGGCTGCGTATGCAAAGTTCTTTCAACACACACGCACACACACACAGATACACTTGCTTGAGTAGCTCAACTAACCGTTCTTAGTGCCGGGGCAACTGCACCTTGCGAAAGCCAGTAACAAACTGACCAATGCTCAAGGTTCTCGATGCTTGGTAAGCCGCCAAGGCCAGCAGCAGCAGCAGCGGCAGCCACGAGCAGCGGCAACAGGCCGGAGAAAGTGAGCAAAAGAAACTTTGTTGAAAGAGCAGCAGTAACAGCAGCAACAGCAAAGAGCGAGCGTAGCGCTCTCTTCGCCACCTGTTCTCGGCGGCAGGCAGCAGGCGGCCGGCAGCAGGCAGAGCGTAGGTCGCTTACAGCTGGTCGCAAGTGAAGGAGAAAAAGGGATCGCTTGACAGCTGTAATAGCTGCAATTATTGGCACTTGAGAAATTTTGCGACCTTCTTTTCGCTTAAGCATTAACCCCGGAGTGTGCCCACTTAGCGGATTATATTGCTGCAATTGTTGTCCCTTTTCAGCGCATCGTTCGCCCGGCTTAGTTATGCAAATCTCGAGTGCACCCTGTGCGAAACCTATGCAAATTTCGCAAGTCAGCAGGGAGTTTCGCGATTACCTGAAGATTCGCATGCAAATGCAAGGCTGGGATAACTCTTGACTGTTTTACTGTTGTCAAACATTGTTGAAATGCAATTATGAGTGCAGAAATCGAATGGTGATGATGGGAAAAATTGCATAATCGCCTGCTTAAGGCGAACGTCACGTGGCTCGGGCAACATAATCTTAACCTCAAATATGCAAAGAAAGGGATTTCGAAATTTTTACTTTTACTTTGTCTAGCTAATTAGAGCTGGCATAGCTTATGGCCTGTCTAACAAATGTCTAGCAAAAGGACAACCTTAAGGAAGATCATTTAAGTGATGCGGCGTCTCAGTCTCTGTATTTTTTCGGATGTTCCCAGGCTCCAGGCATCCGAAGCATTCTTCACACGAACGAAATTTGAATAAAACGCTGCCTAAAAAAAATTGAAAGTGGTATAAAAAAGTGAAAAAACTTTAGAAAAAAATTGTGGAAAAAAACTTATTTATCATTCTGCGAGCATATTTTGTATACCTGAGATCCTGGCCCCTGGGCCCAAGGCAAATAGATAAGGTCTTGTGTTGGTGGTGGTGGTGGTTGAGCAGCCGTGCTCTCTCTCTCTTTCTCTCTCGCTCTCGCTCTAGCTCGCCTGTTTTTCTATCGTCCTGCGTATGCAAATCACGTTGATTCCTTTTCAATCTCAAACAATGGATCGAGGGTCGTCCTTTTCGGCCACACATGTTTTTTCGCGTCTCCTTTTTTTTTCAACATTAATCGTCCTATTTAAAAAAAATATAGATGATTAAACCCTTTGCGTGTGTACACTTTTTTTTTTAGCTGATTTTTCCTCTTTTTTATACCGTTTGCGAGTGTTTTTTTTTTGCTCATCCCGTTTTTGTCATTTCACTTTTTCGTGGGAACTGCGGATCGGACAGCTATATATGATAATGAAGTATGCAAAGCGGACCTAGAAGATGGTGAAGAAGAAAAAGATGCGATGCATGGGTAAAGTGAAAATCGAGTAATGGGTGTTTGGTACAGTACGAAAGAGTTAGAAATAAATAAATATAAGACACTTTAAAATATAAGCTAGTTATTTTCTTTTCTTCTCATTTTTTTTAAATTTATTTTTTTTTTTTTCAATATTTTTTACTTCACAATAAAATTTATTTTATTTTTAGTTTCTACAGCCAAATCTAATTTGAAGATCTTAAAATATCTATTTAGATAATCCATGTTGTTTTTTGTTGTGGTTACATCTTTTGTTTTTCAAGACTATCGTCGAATATTACCCTAAGCGATTTATGCATAATCATTTTGCCACCCCTCCTTGCTTCAGTCCTGCTCGTTTTCGCTTTCTGATCTGATTTTTAGGGAGAGGCGAGAAAGTTGGACGAAAAGAACTCGATTTGCATATTGAGGATCATGTAAAAAGGGGCTGAGGGCTTGTCATGGGAACAAAAGATGAATGCTTTATCAGTGAATAGATGCAAATCAATATTTGATGTAATTAATTAATATCATCAAAAATAGAAAAACAACAATATTAACATTTATCAATCAATTTCAAGACAATTCAATCAATATCTATGCAAATCAAACAATTAATTACAGTGTAAAATGTAAGAAAGCCCTAAGAATATGATTTCAATTTAGAATCGGTACGGCGTTCGGTTGGTAATTAAATAAAAAAAACTATAAACATATATAAATGTATTAAAAAATAATTCAATCGATATCTATGCCACTAAAACATTTTATAACAATGTAAAATTGACCAAATAATTAAGATTATAGTTTAAATATGGAAGTAACACTTAAATCCTGTAGTTTTTGACAATCAAAATTCATAATGTATTCTCCACAAAAAACAAAAATATAAAATCTTCAATGTTTCTCTTGTAGCTTTTGAATGTAACGGCTTGGGACTGATGATTGATCGGCTTGACTTGATGTGGCAACACCATCCAGCAGCGCTGCCATTTGAATGGCAAGAAAGTATCGATGCCTTTAGCAGAGCATAGAACAATTATATATCGATATTAATATACGTACGTGTCCAAAATCAGCTGCGTCGTAGCAAACAAACAATGCGGTGAATAAATACCTCGTAACTGGCTATATTAACGAATCAATATACTGACGAAATCAGTGGGAGTAAGTTGGGAAAAAAAGCCAACTAGTAGCAGAGCAATTACAACAACAATGACAACCACACACAAATTGCGGCGCAATGTTTTAGCCAGCAGCGGCCTAGCAATCGCTTTGCTTGTCCTGTTATATTGGACCGATTTTACTGGAGGCTATTTTGCTGCGCTCGATGACGCTGAAACTCACAAGAATTGTTTCTGTGAGGTAAGGCTTACAAATGAATCATGCAGCTCTATATAAGCACACTAAATATGTATGTTCATTCTGCAGCTCGAGGGCTCCATCAACGATTGCAGCTGCGATGTGGACACTGTTGATCATTTCAATAACATGAAAGTCTATCCGCGACTTCAGAGTTTGCTAGTGAAGAACTTCTTTCGATTCTACAAGGTTAATTTGAAGCAGGACTGTCCCTTCTGGCCGGATGACAGTCGCTGTGCCATACGTTTTTGCCAGGTGGAAAACTGCGAGGAGCAAGCCATACCGGAGGGCATAAAGGATCAATCAGAGCATCGTGATAAGGCGGCTTCATTTAAGGTGGGTTTATATATATATATAAAATAATATACATAAGAGTATGGGCCGTCGCGCGTTTCAAGTAACTATAAACGATTAACAGCTACGTTGCTTCTACAGTGAAAGTTGCCTAAAAGAAATGTCTTCTGCTCTTACTATAGTGAAAGTTGTCCTAAAGTTTTATAGAGAGGGTTCTTGTAGGGAAGTTATCAATGTGTCTACTAAATCTGTTGTATATATTGATAACATATCTTATATTGATAATATTTTATTATCACAAACTAACAAAAGATTAAGTTAAAGTATTGTTTATTTATATGTTATAGGTAAAATTTAAGTAAATCCATTCAAATCCTATATCATAGGGTTTCGTTCCTTAAAGAATGTTTTAATTAAAACCAACTGTTGGTTTTAAGAAAGTTCACGGTATCTCCATTTTTGTTATCAACAGAAAGTTTAATTGAGTTTTGACAGACCATTTCCCTTAAGTAACAATATTTATTTATTATCTCGCTACTCTTTTGGATGAATTGTCATAAATTCCACTCATTATCTATAAATATACCACTCAATGAATGAACGTGTCTGAAAGATACAGTATACTTATAGTATATATCATCAGTGCTTGACAATTGGCCCGAATATGACGTGGCTTATTGACACAGATGTTAAGAGTTCAATGGGATTCGCCACATTATGAGACCCGCCTACCTTTAAGAGCTTGTCTATAAGATTATTGCATCACTATTTACACAGCTGCAGAGCTAAGAATATTCTCTCATTTGACTTCCTTATTAACTGATCTGTATTTATGTAGTACACCCGTGAGGCACAGCTGGAGAAAGGCTGCTCGGATGCGGAGGATTTCGATAGTGCTTTGGGTTTCCTGGACACGAGCATCAGTGATCAGGCTCATAAGGAGTTCGAATTGTGGGCCATGCACGATGAAGCCGAGGAAGATTTTTGCATTGTCGACGATCATGACGTGGATGCACAGTATGTGGACTTATTGTTGAATCCGGAACGTTATACGGGCTATAAGGGCGATTCGGCACATCGCATCTGGAAGAGCATCTATTTGGAGAACTGCTTTGGTGGCAACAACGAGACGGCCAATAAATTTTCCAGTTATATGCCCCACATGGAGTTGCGCGACGTCTGCTTGGAGCAACGGGCCTTCTATCGCATCATCTCCGGATTACACTCAAGCATCAACATACACCTGTGCTCGAAATATTTGTTGTCCGAGACAAAAGATTTTCTAGATCCGCAAGGCATCTGGGGACCCAATGTGAAGGAGTTCAAGCGTCGCTTCAGTCCAGAAACAACTAACGGCGAAGGCCCACACTGGCTCCGCAATTTGTATTTCATTTATCTAGTCGAATTAAGAGCTTTGGCAAAGGCAGCGCCGTATTTGAGGCGCGAGAACTATTATACGGGCATTGCCGAGGAGGATGAGGAAGTAAAGCTGGCCATGCACGATATGCTGACGGTCATAGAGTAAGTAGAGCTAAGTTCTATAAGTGATATAGAGCAGATATCATATATATGCATCTCATTACAGATCCTTCCAATCCCACTTTAATGAGAATGCCCTGTTCAGCAGCGGCATAGCCTCGATTAAATTCAAAAATGATTACAAAGAGAAATTTCGAAATATCTCACGTATTATGGATTGTGTTGGCTGTGATAAGTGCAAGCTTTGGGGCAAACTGCAGACGCAAGGTCTGGGCACCGCACTCAAGATACTCTACTCGGAAAAACTGAATTTGGCAACGGAAAGCGGGATATGGGATAAACCGCACATCGAGGCGGATCCCATATTCCGATTGTCGCGCACGGAAATTGTAGCGCTCTTCAATGCCTTTGGCAGGTTAGTTTTTATCCCTTGAAAGTGTATATTGTATATATATATATTGTGTATATTGGCTAAGTGATAATATATATGTGTCAAGAGTAAGAGAATCTACTCAAGTATTCCTAATCCGACATTTGATGCTAAATATGTTAAAATACTAGATCGTCACGGAATATAGGGTATTGCTTAGCCGACCCAAGCCCACACACACTTTCTGTATAACATTTGTGCATGTCACTAATTAATGTGTATTTGTTCCCTTTCAGATTATCGAACAGTATATACGAGATGGAAAACTTCCGACGTGTACTCAGATAGCCAGATATACAGTGAAACGCCCCTTTAAAGCACGGCACACGTAAAAATTCCCCACATTTCGAGTTCTCTCTTCCTCGTACGGATGCTCAAAGACTTTTAGTTAATTGATGCGCACATCTATTTAGACATAATTTATTGATGGATCTGATTAAGGCCGGTTTCCCTCCAAAATAGTTACGAGCAGCAGTCAGAGGCTAATCACCATGGACAGCTGCAGTATTGTATATATATACATTGGGAATGCATTAAAAGCGTATACATGTAGGCTACTTGTACTTTACTACCCCCTACCCCCTATTCCTATACTCTATACAGGTGTATATTTTTCCTATTGTAAGTTAGAGTATATTAATTTATTGTGTACTATTGCATACATATTTTTAGGAAACAGTGAAAAAATAAAAAAAATTTCATGTGCAATAATTTTGCTGATTGTTTGAATTCCATGCGTTATTAAAAAAGACCGACAGCGCAATTAAATGGGGAGCAATTAAAAATAATAGTGGTTGCTAATTAACAATAAACAAAAATTCTATTTTCCGCACATTCGAATTCAATCGGCATAACTCGTTAGCGTTGCCATGCCTACCGCGTACTGGCAACGCTGTTAGTGGCGGCCATTCGATAACAATAACAATTATTTCTGACATGTTGCATGGCAACATACAACCGTTACGTTAACTGATCAAGCGTTGCCATGCCAACACCAAGCTGGCAAGGCTGTCAGCACTTTCAGTGACATTCAATAATAATAAATATGTGCTCCTTGTAGCAATTGACGTTGCCTTCAATACAATTGAAAATCTAAACTCGAGAGGTACGGTTTAGGTTTTTAAATAAATTGATATATATTTGTTCAAAATGGTTGTGCTACATGTGAAACGCGGCGATGATCATGTGTTTCTCTACGAGACAAGTGTGAACACGGCTACCGATACCGTTATACGAGAGTTGGTGTCGGTTTTCAATGGCCGCTTAAAAGTTCAGCGTATTTGCATGGAGATGGAGGAGCTGGCCGAACACGGTACCATGTTGCCCGAGCAGATGAGGCAGCTAAACGATGATCAGATTGAGGAGCTACACCTAAAGGATGAATGGGCCGATAAATGCATTCCGATGGGCGGCTTTACCTTCAACAAGGATCCGCTTTGCCGGCGCAACGGTCAGCAGCCAAACGAAGCGATGCGCAAAGTTCTGGAAAAGGCTATGGCTGATGCCAAGGCAATGATAGATAAGGTACATATATATTTATATTGTTCATATGGTCTATGTTTGGGTATATTTAACGTTTCCCATTCAACAGAATTTGTGCAAAACGAACACCGTTTTGACCCTAAAGATCGTTGAGGAGGCTTTGAACATCTTGCGCGGTGCCGTGATGATTGTTTATCCAATGAAGCTGCCACCACATGATACCATTCAAATGGAATTTATCAATATGGAAGATCTGACCGGCACTCAAGCCTCTAAGGAGGTAATTGAGCCGTCCAAGGCACAATTGTGGTTTGCAGGACATCAAGTGTTGCCTGGCAAACTGCTGAAGGATTACTTGGGCAGCAATGATAAGACTAAGGTGATGAGATGAGTTTCAGTTACATTCAGATGCTAAATAGGTATATTTGTTATCTCCTCTTAGGTGGTGGTCAAATTGAATCAGCTAGGCGAGGGTCCACCTGGCAGGGAGCAGGTCGTAAATGAGCAACTGCGTCGTCAAATGATGGCAGCTAACTTTAAGCGTCAGGAGGAGCTCAAGGTAAGTGTCCACTATGCTCGTTTAATAGAGTACGAATTTTTGTGGTGCTTTAGATTGCTGCGTCCATTGGTATTCCAACTTTCATCATTCTAAACTCGGTTTTCTTGCTCGAGCGAGCTTTGAAATGCTTTATTTATTTATTATATACTTTCTATGAGTATGCACTTACATATGTAGGTAAAGTATATATATATATATAAATATCTATAAATGATTTGATAGGTTTAAATAACTTTGTAGAAGTTCAGGTTAAGCCGAGCCACAAAATGTATGCCTTAAGTTAGAGCTTATAAAAAAAAATTAAAAAATTTTCTTGGTTCAAACAATAATATAAGATCTTGATCATATTTCCCCAATTTAGCTTTCTTCAATCATCTGATGTTTCTTGAAAGAAAAATTAAACTGAACTTGATTATTTTGATTATGGTTTTCCAGCCCATATTGTTCATAGATAAATTTCGCATAGGTTAGCTAAACTAGTTGAGAATAAAAGATATTTCATTGTAAATATTGGAATAGCTACTAAATCGAAAATCGTTAACTGTTGATTGAAAATTTGAAGATCCAGGCCGAAGATCATATGCCCTTATTTGTATATCTACTATGTGATTTCAGTGTTCTAGAAACTTGATTTGTCATCTTTTCTCTAAATAAATGCATTTGCCCAAAAAATTATTTTGGTGGCATTTCCCATTTAGGAATCTAGGATCTTATGTATATATATCTATATAGTTATATGGTTCAGCAGATAAATGAATCGAGTTTTTGTCGAGTTTTTTCGTTGGTCTTGTATTACTATATATTCCCTGGATTATATATATGTGTGTGTATGTATATATATATGTATAAATTCTTGTTCTAAATGCAGCTGATTTTGCAAATTCCAAGGCACATCTACTGAACCAAGCGGATTAAATGGGTATATGTATATAGTTGTTGATAATCCTAACTTTAAAGAGGTTAGTTATAAAGCTCTTGAGAATTACATTGAACAGTATTTTCTATAAAAGTAATGTGAATGTTAAGAAAAATCAGATTATATATCTACATAAATATATAAAAAAATGATTTGAAGTAAACTTTTGCAGGTCCCTAAAGATTTGGTAGAGTGTCTTCCGTATAGTGTTTGTTGTTCTTGTTTCGATTTTCAACGTCGTATATATCCTGAGCTCACTTTATAGCTAACCTTCGACTACATACATATATAGACTTGGACTGTATGCATTTAGAGTATAACTAGCGGCTTTTCGGGCACATCACATTTGCTCGCCTTTTCGTCCTGATCTTCAGTGAAATGCTGTTCGGTGGGGCCGGCAGTTGGGCTTAGCGGTATCAAGGATTTGGTGCTGCCAATCATCTCGGGTGTATCGTATGGCAACTGCTGCTGTTCAGGCACCTGCACCACCTCCACCTCAACCACTTGTTGTTGGTCTATTTCAACCACATCGTCATCTGTGTCGTAAACTTGTTCCGGTTGATTGGCGGCTGCATTGCCAAAGCCATCATCATCCGAGTTCTCGCCAGCGCAAACGCAACGCATCTTCGCATCGTCACCCACCTGCATGGGAAGAGTATTTAATGCGCTCCACTATTGCATCTGTAATGCTCGCTCACCTTGACGGACTTTGTTATCACGCACAGCGAAATGGATGAGATTACAAAGAGCACGATTGGCACAATCAGCGAGACGAGCAGCTCACGATAGACCTTATCTAGATCGTAGCGTGCAACTACAAACTCAACATTTGCATCCTGGAAGAGAAATCGTTGAAAATGTTTAGACTGATGGACTGGCAAATACTCTCTTAAGTTTCTCACAGATTTTTATATGGGAACTTTGGGGCCCTGCCTGTTATTTCATTCTCTATCGAAGAGTTATTTTATCCTCATTTGCTACATACACCCGACAACCCTATACTACCCCATTTGTTGGTATCCGCTTCGCCATTGCATGGTCAGTGGCCTTAGCCACACCTGCTGTAAATATTTCTTATGCACCTGCTACGCTGAACTGAAACCTGATCCCCCACCTTGGCTGGTTGGCCAGCTCCTTGGTTACCTTGTTGTAGTAGCATTGATAGCGTGACTGAGCTGTGTTATTATCGCCATCGTTGCCATAGCGGGCCACGAAGTCCTTGCACTCCCCTTTGAGTGTATTGACGCAACCCTCCAGATTGATGAACAGTTTCTTCCAGCTGTAAATGGTTAGATTCGCCTGATTGGGCAGAAACTTTTGCTCTGGATCAACGGCTCGTGTGCTGTTGTCATAGATGGCCCAGAACTGGGTAAAATTCATATAGGGAGCCGGCAGGGTCTCATGATCCAGCAAGGTGCCATTCAAGCAGTCCGTGGCGCTAATGGAAATGCATTTCAATGAAGTTTCTTGCAATTCGATTCTAGATTTTAATTACGTTATGCGATTGTCGGATTCGCGCGTAACTGTTGCACAATTGGTCAACAGATTGCCGTCCTCCTCCTTCCAGAATTCGGTGGGTTCAATGCGTACGCCATGCTCCTTGCCGCGTGCCTCATTGAAGGCCACCGCGTTCTCACAGTCGGCAGCAATTACATTGTCCTCCTGTACGGGCGAATAGTCAAGGAGATTTATAATCGGAGACATTTAGAGAGAGAGAGAGGTACTTACGTGCATGATCAGCGTATTGATATTGGCTGTGGTTATGCGGGAGCAATAGCGATCGCAGCTGAAGGGTCGCTTGATCTTCGTGCAGTGCACGCCATGGCACTCGAAGAAGCCATTCAACTTGGTATTGTCCTTGGCAGAGTTAATTACTGGCCCATCGGGCTTGTGGTGGCACAAAAAGAACTCCGACATGTTCTTGCAGTGACCTGATGAAAGAAGCAGAGATGAAGATGAAAATATGTGAAGAAATACTTAGTTGAACAGAAGTGAAATAGAATTTAATAAGAAATTGAAGAGAAGTTTAAAGATTGGTTAAGAATCCCTTCAGAGTCTAAGCTTAATACTATATGGGACATACAACTATAAAATACATGTATATAATCTCTTATATCGAAAGTAAGATTATATTTAAGTACTCACCATTCGAGCAATTGAATACGCCACGAATGTTGTTGCAGACGGTGCCATTGTTGCAGTTGAACTTGTTCAAGCGATTCAGGTCAATCTGCGAGCGACAGAGGAAAGAGGAAGATGTAGTAAAAAGATTAGATGTTTGCATGTACATTTCCGTTAATGGATCGTAAAGACGCCTTGGCGCCGGACAAATGCTGCAAATACTTCTGACGTATATTTGCCTTCACATTGGATTGGCGGGCTCTGAGTCATCCATTTATTTGCGAATTTCTTTTATTGATGGCTAAAACTACGCAGTGGTTCAGCTTTCTCAAGGAAATGACGTTTTCGTTCGATTTATTTTACGCTTCTAACTTAATGAAGGCATAGAGCTATTAAAGAAACGATTTAAATGCTTTAAATTAGCTATGATTCACACTTGGATTTACATTTTCAAAAGTGATTCAATCTCTACAAATAAACGAAAGGAATTCATTTGAGAATTTCTACTCTACTCTTCAGACTCTATTATGAGTATGGCTTATCATTATGATTTTCTGACTTAAACTTTGCAGTTATTAAAACTTCGTAAGGAAATCATATAGAAAGCTTGAGATACATTTTACAGTGATTCCAGGATCATTCAGGGAATTAAAGGTCTTCATATGTAAAATATTATATTTTATAATGACTTTTGTAAAAACTCTGCGATATTATACATCCTCTTATTTTCAAACGTCCTATTCTCATTTTTATAGAAGGTATTCCCTTTCCCCTGTTGATGGCTCTGCTACTCATTTCCCCAAGAGCTGGAAACCACTCCCATGTCAGTCCTTGCATATTTGATACTCCTCCACTTACCGCAGCACATGAAGTATTGGTCACCCTGGTGCAATTGTTGAGCTGTATATCTGTGCCATTGCGTCGCACCACCGAGTGTATTTGTGGACAAAAGCCGCTGGTGCGTGTTAAGCACCACTCGCCACACGAAGCCCAGGGGCAGTTGTTGGGCATTTGACGATCGACTGTTTGGCACATGACCGGATCCAGCTCAAAGCCTGACTTGAAGGCTCTATAGTGGAAAGAATATATAGGCATAGAGAAAGAGGAGCGAAGAGTGGTTTACTCACTTAAGCGAGGGCGAGTAAATGGCCACACTGAGGTAGACAATGGAGACGCAGGACATCACCATGGTCAGCTGGCACAGGCAAATGGCGCGACAGATGCGCTTGTCCTGCTCGGGTATAAGGCGCGGCTTGTCCTTGCGCCGAGCCATGGCTATGGGTTAGGTAGGACTTGTTGAATTCGAAAGGAACTCAACTTACAACCTTTTCTTTTCTTGACACTTTACCCTATATATATCCTTTTCAAGGTGACTGGGTTGAGGGTGGTTTCGTCTTCTGTTGCCGTCGCTGTTTCCGTTTCAGTTTCTGTTTGATTTGCAGCTATTTGTTTTATTTGTCGGCCAACTGTTTGTTTGTTGTGGGAACTATTTGAGTTGCGTTTGTTTTGGCCAACTTTTGCACTTGCTGTGAATGCTCTTTCCTCCTCCCTTTTCTTTAACGCCCCTTTGCTGCGCTTTTGCTGTGACTTGTGGCGGGGCCCAACACAACACAACAAGTGCCAAAGAGTTCTGTGCGCTGCTATTGACCGCTCGCTTGCAACTGACTGAAGCAGAGGCCGTGCCCGTGCCTGTGCCTGTGTCTGTGCCTGTTCGTCCTGGCGTTGTCCTGTTTTTTAGCCAGGGCTGCTGAAAGCATACTTTTACTTTCGAAACGAAATCGAAAGTACAAGTATGCCAAAACAAACCCTTGGCCCACCGCCCTCCCTAACCCCAACGCCTGCGCAGAGCAAAAGCTTTTGCTCTCACTCTCTTCGACTTTCTCTCTCTCACTCTCTTCAAATAAAAGTCTCTCTTTATGGGTTTTTTAGTTAATTTGTTTATTTGTAATTAGGCCGTTAGCTTTTTTTGTTTTATTAAATTTGTTTATTTGATAAAGACACGTTAAGTAAAAAATGTTTTTTGAAATATTTGTCGGATTTTTTGCTTTTGTTTTTTTATTGGTTTGATTTTAAAAAATTCTCATAAGCAACGTGCGTTATATATCGGTACTGCTATTAAGCTATATATATATGTTAAATATATATATACATATGTATATATATAGATGTATGTATATATATATTTGTTATATATTTCCATTAAGTGTTTCATTATTATATTGTTTGTTTTTTGTTTTTTACATAAGTTTTTTAAAACTATTTCAAAATTTCGCAAATTGTGAATTTGAATGATTGTGGAATATACATATACATATATATATATATGTCATATATATTTGGTTCCGATTTCTGTGGTGTGTGTCTGAATTTATGTAGCTCTAACATATAGAACTCTAATCCCAGTTTGTTTTAGCTAGGTTTACAATCATTTGATTTTTACGGTTTTACGAATTTCTTTTACTTAATTTTTCTTTTTCTTTTTTTATTTTTGTTATTTTTTATGACTACTATCACAATTCTTTTTTGAAAACAAGCATCTTATTTATTTTTGTGTAGAAATTTGAGTTTTATCTAATGGATCTATATATATATGTATATATTATGGAAATGGGGGAGCATCGAGAAGCGTTACAAAAAATAAGCGAAAATTTCTTAAAACTCAAATACTAGTCAAAGATTTCTTATATAGTATATATATATAAAGCATATCAAGTTCTACAAATTGAAAAGTTTTTAACAAAATTAGTTAGAAAATTTTTTTTTGGGTTTGTTAATGCTCCGCTATAAGTAAAGGTGTCCTATATAATAATGGCAGATGGTTTTTCTCTTTTTATTATAGTATATGTATATAAGCTATTTGTATGTCTGTATTTGTCCGTGTGTGTGTATTGGTATAGACTACATAGTTAATTAGCTATTTGTTTAAGGAGTTTCTTTTGTTGGTTTTGTTTAACTAATTTGTATTATTTTTGCTAGTATTCCATTTCATCATCTTCATCACTGTGACACAGAAGTTTGCTAAAAGAATCGATTGGAATCGTAAAGCTATATAGATCAAATGCTAGATTGATTCAGTTAACAAATAAGTTAAAACATGCCAGAGGGTTGGTTCTAAATATGTGTGTGTGGTAGGCCTATGATAGGTACACTCAGAGAAAATGGCAGCGGACATAATTTTCCTATCGAAATATATCTAACTAAGCAACTTGGTTCTAGAGCCTTTGTTTTCGTCTAAACGTATATCAATCTTATAAACTTTTAAAGCTTTTCTAGGCTGGAAAATTCTATTTTATGCAAATATTTAAAAACCTTCAAGTAAAGCTATTAAAAGACGCAAGAAATTTTGAAACATTTTAAACTACTTAAATAGTGTAAAATTTAAATCTTAGATCTAAACCTTTTTCTTTTTCAATGCCAATTTCTAACTAAATAACTCAATTTAGATTAATCCACAAAAAAAAAAAAAAAAAAAAAAAAAAAAAAAAACTAAAAGACTAAAGCTTGAGCTCAGGAATTAGAGTTAATTTCAAACATTTTGCTGCTCATTTGAGGGATATTTTCTCCGAGTGTATTTAGCTAAAAGTAAAACATGCATAAATGATAGACATAGAACTAGCAAATATATTACTAAATCATGCTTGTATATATACTTTAATATTTTGAACTACAATTTTTATATATAAATTTAAATTTCGTTTACTTTTTTGTTCGTCGAATTTAAACTGAGCTTTGTATAGTGAATATTATTTTAAGCCTGGACTAGTGCAGAATTTCTTTTATTTTAGGTAATACTTGAAAGTATGTGAAACATATTTTGAATATATATATAGACATATATCTATGGATACATAAATATGTATGTATACATATATTAAAGTCAACAATATGCATTTTTCTGTTTTGTGCTCTGTTAGTTTAGAAGAAAAAGTCTTGTAGAGAGTTGACAAAATGGGTCTAACTAAACGCCCTTGAGGTGTAGTATGATAGGTAATGTTCTTACAATATGGTGGCTTAGCTTGAAGCTGAGATTAACCAGAAAATATATTTGCTAAGGACACTTCAGAGTAACTTTTTGAAAGAGTTTTTGCTTTTACTTTTGCTATTTGCATTGGGTGTACTGAGCGTGCTGAGATTTGTTTTTGGTTACATAGAGCTTTTTCTTAGATTTATGGTTTTTGTAGAGTCCTACTTCAATTTCATTTTCAAAATTCAGGCACTGTCGCTTTTAGTTATTCAAAATACATTCAAAGTTAAGGACTTTTCCGTATTACATTTCATGCAGTTAACGATCCTGTAAATAATTTAACAAAGAGAAAAGAAAGAAAGAGAAGGAGAGAGAAAAGAAAGAAACACGTAAAAGGCATGAAAAAATCGGTGAATGGGGAACACAAAATTGGGTAAACGAGTCTTACAGTTGTTTCACAAACTAGTGGACTGCAGAATTTCTTTTATTTTAGGTAATACTTGAAAGTATGTGAAACATATTTTGAATATATATATATAGACATATATCTATAGATACATAAATATGTATGTATACATATATTAAAGTCAACAATATGCATTTTTCTGTTTTGTGCTCTGTTAGTTTAGAAGAAAAAGTCTTGTAGAGAGTTGACAAAATGGGTCTAACTAAACGCCCTTGAGGTGTAGTATGATAGGTAATGTTCTTACAATATGGTGGCTTAGCTTGAAGCTGAGATTAACCAGAAAATATATTTGCTAAGGACACTTCAGAGTAACTTTTTGAAAGAGTTTTTGCTTTTACTTTTGCTATTTGCATTGGGTGTACTGAGCGTGCTGAGATTTGTTTTTGGTTACATAGAGCTTTTTCTTAGATTTATGGTTTTTGTAGAGTCCTACTTCAATTTCATTTTCAAAATTCAGGCACTGTCGCTTTTAGTTATTCAAAATACATTCAAAGTTAAGGACTTTTCCGTATTACATTTCATGCAGTTAACGATCCTGTAAATAATTTAACAAAGAGAAAAGAAAGAAAGAGAAGGAGAGAGAAAAGAAAGAAACACGTAAAAGGCATGAAAAAATCGGTGAATGGGGAACACAAAATTGGGTAAACGAGTCTTACAGTTGTTTCACAAACTTAGGATAAGTTAGGGTTATAGCGGCCAATACAGTAAGGTTTAACATGTACAATCGATAACGATAACGATAACTTTTGACAGTTCCAAATACAAGGCACAATGGATTATTATATAAATTTATGGATGTGTGAGAGTGTGTTAGGGGTATTACTACAATACAATACAGGGATTTTGTCTGTTTGGTTTAAATGAGACTCACTCTTCCTTGGTTGGAAACTTTTCGGCGTAAACACGCGAGGACTTATTGCACGCCTTCTCACAGCAGGGGCAATACCAATAGCTCAAGACACCAATTGAAATGGCAAATAGAACATTTGGTATAATCAGCGAGAGCACCAGATGGTACAGGTTATTCTCCCATGAGTAACGCCCGATGACCACTTCCGGATAGGCGCGACTATAGTAGCAGGGAAAAGGCTCGCCAATGTGATTGAAGCTGATGTTAATAGAAGAATGAATTAGTCTCTAGGGAGGCATATAGCTGAAGGTTAACGTACCCATATTGTCTGGCGAAAACGCTACAATTGGTTGTCGGTGGATAGCCGCAACCCTCGGAGTTGATTAAAAACTTTGTGTAGCTAACGTCCCAATTGACGCGCTCCAAGTCTCGAGGATTGCGCTCCCATTCGCTAAAGGGTATTCGCGTATAGTTGACATACAACTGATGGCACCTGGTCGAATGGAAGATTTGATCAAGAATCAAATATATGTATATATGGTGATTAAGCTACTTACTTGGTGAGTGATGAGGTGCAGCCCTCGCGACACGAACTCCAGCTGCAATTCTTGATGCCCTCCGCGTAGATGTGATCGATGACAACGCAGGTCACCGGCACCGGATCGTAGTCGGCAATGATTGTTGAAATTGCGGGATCCACAACAAAGGGTATCAGGAAGAGAAATGTGAACACCGACAAAATGGCAGTCGTACCTAAAGAGAAGGAGAGAATATGAATTAGTTTAGGTATGAAGGAACAAGAAAATAGGAAAGATAAGTGAACGAAGTACAACGGAAGGAAGAACAACGGAAGGAAATACAATAGTAGAAAGGACATCGGAAGGAAGTACAAGAATAGACGAGCAACGGAAGGAAGGGAAAGAGAATCGAGGATTACATTAGTAAAAGGAAAGAACAACTTACCAAGGCACACGGAGGTGTAGAACTTCGCCTTCTCGAGTATGGTATCGATTTCGATCTCCTCTCGCTTGGCCTTAATCGCATCGACGCATCCGCTGCCTGGTCTAACGGGTCCATGTGATTGACACGAGGATCGGCCCGAACGGCTGCTGCTCAGGCTCATTTTGCTGGCCGAGAGCGTTTGTGCCGACTGCGTCGGAGACGTTAGCATCGATGTGGTGGTCGTCAATGTGGAGCTCTTCTTCATGGTTGCTTATGTTTGTCTGTCTGTATGTGTGTGTGTGTGTGTGGATAAAAGTTTTCTTCTATTTTTTGTGTTTTCTATCTCTAAAAGCCTTAAAAATGAACACCGCTAACGTTTGCTGCTCGCTAAGCCTACAACAATAAACAACTTTTTGCCAAGAGATTTTTCTTCTCTGCGCTCTGCTTCTCGATTTCCAATTTTCCTCAAGTTTCTCTCTGCTGCGCCTTTTCGTCTTTCGAAATGGATATTTTATTTATTTTTTGGGTTTAATCTAAGTTTTCTTTTTATTTTTTGTTAAAATTGCGTTGGATTTGTTAATTTTTATCTAAATTTATTTATTTTTTTTTATGTATTTAATTTAGTTTAAGGTTAACTTCTTCTTCATTTTGTTATTTCATAAATCTTCTTAGTTTTGATCACGCATCCCTCCAAACCGTTTGACCATTTGCTGAATTTTGTTTGCCTGCTCCTAAGGGCTGATTCTAGTTCCCTCTGTGAGTGTGTGTGAGTATCTGTGTGAGTGTGTGTGTTTGGGTGCTTGTGTATGTGAGTGCATTGAAGGTATTCCCTATAGATGTTCTTGTTAGTTTTCTTCTTCTTTACTTAACTTAAAGTTAAAGCATCAATCAATCAACCAGGCCATGCCCAACGCTAATTACTCTCAGTAGATGGCGCGCCTCTCTAGCCTATCCCAAAAATAAATAGAAAATCGAATTCAAATATAGAAATTATACTAATATTGTCCTCTCTTCTTCGGTTCTTTGTGTTCGTAACTCGAGAATTGTTCACGTGCCTCGCATGTGGTGTATATAGATATCACTCTATATGTATAGAGTTTTTATATAGTTTTTCGTTTCGTTTTTGTGTTTGCTGTTAGCTCAGGAGTGTCCTTTAGCAAGCTGCGCTCAGGTGTGTGGTCTGTTAGTAGTTCGATGGAAGGATTACAAAGTGTTACTCGATTGTTTACTATGCCCAACTCCATTTATTGCAATGCGAAGACGCCAGTCTGATGAACCGGACTGTCTTCCTGGAGCAGAGGAATGCCTGCAAAGATATAGAAGAGAGACGATTTGAAGAGCAAATCCAAGAAAGGTTTTTAAAGCTTTGATCTAAGAGTTCTTATATGTTATTCCATATTAAAGTAGGTTGGAGTGAGGGGTAGGGGGAGTGTTTATGAAAGATGGTATCCGATTTTGCTTTAAGCAGATTTGAAAACATCTTGAGAAAGGAATAGTACGACATTATTGGGAAATTATTTTTGTAAGAGTGTTTGATAGGACTTTAAACCTAGGATTTCTATGTTTGTGAGATTGCGCCTAAGTCTAAATTAACTAAACATTTTAACGCTACTTGCGCACAGGCTCGCTATAGTGTTTCGCCTAGAGTTGGATCCACTACGAGGTGAACAAGTAACAGTTCATTCGATTTACCCATCGTTTGTCAATTAAGCAATGCAATTTTCCGACGTAGCACAGTGGGCCTAAGTGTGTGTGTTTACCCTAGTTGGAAGAGGCTCTTTATGTTAAGCTTACGTGACGGATCTCATAGGGCCATGACTTCATCGCCACCGCCTCCACCCATGTCACCGTTGGTCGGTGCGCCGACGTTGTTCTTGGACAGAATGGTGTCCGTGTCGACGCAGCCCTTGAAGCGCATCTTGGCATCGTCGCCGACATAGACGGTGCGCTGGCATAGCAGCAGCACCGAGCAGGATACCACGAACAGCACCGACGGCACCACCGACGCGAACACGAACTGGCGATAGGTGACCTCCAGATCGAACCGGGCCACAACAATATCCTTCTTCGATGGCGAATAGAAGCAGGGGAAGCGTGCGCGGGCATTGTGATCGCTGCCATCCCGGCCGAACACCTTCAGGAACTCCTTGCACTCATCCATCAGCGTGTTCACACATCCCTCCAAATTGATCATCAGCTTCGATTCATTCGATATGGTTAAGTCGACGTCGGGCGGAGCTATCTCCGGCACCGGCGTCGCCACCGACACATGCAAATGACTGAGATATGTAAAATTGGTCAAGTCACTAAGCATATTGTGCTCCAGCGTCGATCCGTTGATGCAGTCTACGGCATCCACTCGATCCGAGGTGTTCTTGATGAAGTAGCACGATGTCATGGCCACGTTGTCGCTCGACTCATTCCACACCTCCTCCAAGGTCTCCGCATTGATGGCATTCTGGCACTGCGATAGGTAAACCTTGTCCCCGCTGAGCACCACCACGTTCTTATTCCGGGTGGGTATATCCACGCAGCGTCTATCGCAGTTGTAGGGCGTGCGTATCTTGCGGCAGGTGCCGCGGCTGCACGAGAACAAGCCGCTGATGTCCATGCAGTTGATCTTGCCACGTCGCCCGGAGCACTTGACCGGAGCATCGCTGTTGTGGAACACACACTCAAAGGCGTCCGTTATGTTCAAGCACTGCCCGGCGGTGCAGTTGAAGGTGCCAGTGAGATTCTTGCACTCGTCGTTGATGCAGCGCGCCTTGTCCGCGCGATCCTGATCGATGCCGTAGCACGTCTTGTTCGCCGAGTTCGTGCAGTTCTGGAACGTGAGGTTCGTGCCGTTGCTGCGCAGGTTCACATAGATCTGAATGCAGGCGCCGGAGGTTTTGCTCAGACACCACTCGCCGCAGCTGCCCCACTCGCAGCCCTCCTTGTTGACGGCTCGCGTGGTGGTGCACATGACGGGCGTCGGATCGATGCCGCTCTTGAAGGCACGCGTCGACGGCATATAGATGGCTACGGTCAGATAGACCAACGCCACGGAGCTGAGGACGAGCGTCATTTGGCATATGCAAATTGTGCCACAGATGCGATTGTCCTGTGGCGGCACAATTAGATCCTCGCTGGGCACTTTCTTTTTGCCCATGACTGTAGCTGCGCTTTACTCTACGTTAATCTCGGCCAGAATGTTGTCACACTATCTATCCCTCTCTCTCTCTCGCTCTCGCTCGCCCGCTCGTTCGCTCTCTTTTACTCTCGCTTATGCTAATGCCTCGCGTGCTTGGCCAATTAGTTGCGCTTCATCTTGGCGTGTCCTATCGATTCGCCTTCGCTGTGTGTGTGTCCGTTATATAACCAGATTTAAAGCTCGTGTGTAATGCGCTTGTTTTTTATGTCTTTACTAATCTTTTTTCCTGCAGCTCGCTTAAATTTTACACAATTTGAATCTATTATCGATTTTAGTGACATAAAAGTTTTGTGCGAAAAACTTTCGTTTCTCTTTTTTTTTTTTTTTTTTTTTTTTTTTAACTGTAACTCGTAGCTAGATTAACAACTTAATTATTAGTAATTAACTATTGAACAGATAGTTTATGCTTTTTGCTAATATTCGATTTTAGTTGTAGCAGCTGTGGCATTGCTTTGGCTTTTTTTCCTTTTATTAATTTCTGCTGCTGCCTTTTGGGAACCTCGCCTCGCTTCGCTTTGCACACTTTTCGCACTGAATCGCTGCTGCTGCTGCTGCTAGTGCAGTTCGTATTTTCTCTCAATTGCCGTCGTCGCCATCCTGACCGCCGACAACATGCCGCCAGTTTCAGCCTTGCTCTCATCTATCTCTCTCTCAGGCTCTTTCAACAAATCAAAGCGCTGCGCGCGCATTTTCTATTAACAAACAAGAAATCAATAATCCGCATTCCAAAGCCCTTACGCTCTCTCCTGACCATCTCTTGCGTTGCACTCGCCCTTTGCCTCTTACCGCTGCCAGCTGCTGCTTTCATTGATTAAGCTGAAGCGTGACTGAAACACATGCCACGCCTCCATCTGCTCACGGCCTCTCGGCTGAATGCAGGGCAGGGTCAGCGAGGTGGGCGTTTGTGACGTTCGACTCTATTAATGTGTGTTTACATTGTGTATAAATATATTTATATATTTACTCTACAATTTGCGCTGGAATGCACAATATTAACAAATGTAGTATAATTAATGTATATATAAAAAGATTAGAGATTTAATACGATTATTCATGCTACTCCTCCTGCTCCATATGATCCTCCCTTCGTTAGCCCTCCTTGATGGGCATATTCCAGGAGTCGGCTATGATCTGTATAGCACGCCGACTGAGTCTCGGTCCGATGAGTGGATTCATTTGTGCCATGTAGCAGCACAGCCAGAAAAGCCAACAGCAGCCGGCGGTTAGCATTAGGATGCATTGAATCAGTTGCCTTTGGGGTCCATGGGGCGTAATGATCGAGCCGCCAATGCCAACGGCGGCCCACAGAGAGGTAAAGAATAGAATAGGCAGTACGGCGGCGCCCATGCTTCAATATTTGTTGGGCAGTTCAATTTGTGCAAAGTGACGGCAAATTTACGGCTTTAATTGCAAATTTCACTTGTTGGCTTTGTTAAATATTTCTTTTTAGCTGACTTGCGATTGTTGTTAAAACTATCGATATATTGTTATCTTAGTGAAAGCAACCCTGCTAATAAATAAAAAAGCATAGGGCTGCCAACTTGCTGCAAAGTTGCTATACGATGGGCGGTAAATTTGAATGAGTGGGATTTGTTTGCTTACTGACATTTCTTTGGAAATAAACGTTAAACTATAAATAACTTGCTATTCATTTTAGCTTAACGGTCACTTAAAGGCGTATTTAAAATATATCTATCTATATTGAATATGAGTATCTATATATACACTTATATTTATATATATCTTAAAAGGAAAACCCCCCTTTATTTATTCTATAAAAAACTGTTCTATATGACGCACACTGTAACACATGCAATTTGATTAAATTTACTCACAGTTTATAGCCTATTTATAATTTTAATTTAGCACTTGGCCAACGACTTGTCGAGCATAAAAGCTTTTACAAAATTGATTTAACACACTCTATGGGGAATAATATCCTTTGCCCTTCCGCTTGCCTTTGAGAGGGCCTTCCTTTGTTGACTTACCAGCTAAAGTGACAACTAATAGTCCAGCTGTTAGCTTAGCTGTCTATAAAATATTCACAATAATATGTTTTCCTTCCGTTTTTCCAACTGTTCTCCATTGAATAATCAATGGCAACTGTTATTGAGGAACTTCACAAATGTTTGATTGAGGCGATGTTGCTTATTGTTTGGGTAAAACGTCGAATGCGCTGCTAAGTAGGCAACACTTCTTGCATATCAAAAAGAAGGTCGATTGCATTTTCTTCTACTTTCATTTCTTTTTGTTCTTTCAGTTCTTTTATTTCTTAGAATATGATTCGTTACTCACATGTAAAAAGTTGTGGGTGTTCCATGTATTGAGGTTTATTTACGTTCACACACACACACGCTGGCGGACACACTGAAAGGAGCACATGCGACACACGAACACATACAACTCACAAGCACATACACACGCATACGTAAAGGCGTTTCATAATGGAAATGCAGCACAATTTTTATTATTTTAATATTGCTTAATATAAGTTTGTTAACTTTGAACGCAGTTTTGTTGTTTCTTATTTATTGTAAGGCAGCAAATTTGATTTGATTCGACAATTTTCCTTAGTGATTTTCCAAACAGATGAATACTTTCAGTGCGACGTGCACGGCTCGCGGCTCACATTTTCTCCCTGCTGTTTACGCCACAAAAATATTCTGACATTTCTTCCAATCGAGAGAGCAGCTGTCGCTGGGCGGGCGCATGCGCCTGGCCGTGCCTGTCTTTACGTCATCCATTGGGGTGGTCGCCACTGTTGCTGCTGCTGCTGCTGCTACTGCTACTGCTGCAAGCTTTACATATGAGAGAGAGAGAGAGAGAGAGCTTTGATGTTAGGCTGGCAACGATTCTCGCTAAGCCTCTACGAATTGTTTGGCTCGGCGGCTGCAAAGCTTGCCAGCTGTCGCGCATGCCGCACGCCTTCTCAGTGAGTGTGTTTGTGGGTGTATGAGTGTGCTTGTGTAGCGCAGCACAAAAGCTCAGCTCGTGCTAGAGCTCAGCCAGCGTTCAGCTGCAGCGACGCCAGCAGTGGCAGTCCTTTCGGTGAAGAGTTCAGCCGTCGTCGTTGTCGCTTGTCTCGTTGTCTCTGCCATTTATTGCTGTCGCCTCTTTGTCGGTCGGTCCGAGGCTCTAGCGAAAATGACAAAAAGTGAATATGCTTGAGTATTCGTGTTTGTGTGTGTTTGTGTGCGTTGTTTTCTTTTTTTGTATTTTGAACTTTTGACCCGTACGCGCAATCAGGTCATTAAAAATTGTTTCGAAATACTGTAAATGAGCTCAGGTTCCGTTTGTTTTCTGCTGATTGAAAATGCGTAACCGTAACCTGAACCTTGAGTAAACAGCTACACACGCACACTCCACTGCTGTGTGTCACTGTGTGAGTGCGTGCGACGTCACAGTGGCCACTGGCCAAGCGAGACACTCGTGGCTTAATGTGTTAACCACAACAATGTCATTGGGCAATGTTTGTCATAAAAGAACAGAATTAACCAAACCACACTCGACTTTCTCTCGGCCACCATTTTAATCGGTTGCCCATTTGCTTGCCTGCTTGCCTGTTTTTTTTTTGGCTGGGCTCGAATTGAATCACAAAACGCAAATGAAAAATCGTTTCGTGCAAAGCACGAGGAGTCGCCAAGGCGCCCCCCACTCGCCATGTGCCCCGCTCGCTCAACGAGTCACTGCCATGCCGCATAATATTGTTTGGCATGGTGTCGCCACCTCTCTCCGTCTCCGTATCCCTCTTTCTCTTACTCTATCTCTATCCCATTCACTCTCTGGCCTGCGTGCCAAATGAATTGAAAATTACATGCGGCTCCAATTTTTATATACATATGTAGTTTTTTACACACCCCACTCAACCTATGCAGACGACACTGTTTCTGGAGAGCTACAGGCAACTCCATTGAAGTAGTGTTATTAGTGCCGCCCATGTGAGCTCATTGTCGCCAGTTGTTGGCAACACCTGCTTTCCTTACCTTCCTCACTCTTCTTACCCACACTATGGCCTCGCCTGCAGCAGCTGCTGCTGCTGCTGCTCGGCGGCATATTTCCGTTTCGTAATACAACGGGACACGAGCGTCGCAGTGCTGTGCCCCTGTAAACTTCAGTCAACAGTACCGCTAAGAATAACAAGCACATTTAAATGTACATTCACACACAGACATTTATACATATATATATTTATAAATATGTATAAATATGTATTTCTGTGTAGTTATGCACACAATCGTGGTTACATAAAAATAACAAGCCAATGAAAATGCCAACGCGTTTAATATAAAAAAAAAATACAAGAAGAAGAACAAACGAACGAACTATTTTTAAAGCATTTTTACAAGTGTAAATTAAGCATGTACGCGTCTAACGGCATTTTGAACTCAACCCCCTTTAGCAAATGCTTGCGACGCACAGTGTTTCAGCTGCACGTGGCCGCACGAATAGTGTGAGAAAGCGCAAAGGACAAAGCACAGAGCGAAGAGCGCAGTGAATTAAATGAAGAAAAAAGGCGAAGGAGGAAATAAGTAAAATAATTGCAGAAGAAAAAACAACATTTGTCCGTCCAGCATTATTTTATTTTGCTCCAAATGAAAAGCAACAAAACAAAAGCAACAACAAATGAACTAAATAGCTAAAAGCTAAGCAGCGACTACAACAACAGCAAGCAGAGTGAGAAGCCGTTACTCAAAATTGGGCATAGGCAAACACACACACACACACACACACCTATACACGCGTAAACGAACACACACACACAGACGCCCGCACGTACACATATGCGCAGCCTTTTGCCGCAGTCATAAAATAATCAAGCAAAGTCAAAGAGGAAAGGGTAGAGCAGAAGATAGAGGCGAGGAGCTGCTGCTGTCAAAGCAAAGCAGAGCAGCAAAACGACTGCAACGTCGAATGCTGCTGACGAAACATCTCCGCTGGGACGCATAAAGCAATTAGCAAAGGTTGACAGCACACACATACACATAGACAGCCAAGGCAAGTGTAATAGTGTGCGTGTGTGTGTGAGCCTCTGTGTGGGCCGCTGGTCAGGATTTGCAGAGTGTCCAATGACGGCTAACATGCGTGCTGTGTCGCATCCCTGGATTGTATTTAGACTAATTGCGCACAACAATAACAACAACACCAAGAACAATATCAAGAGCAACAACAACAAATATTGCAGGCAAAATGCTGCTGCTGCTCCACCTGCTCAGCGGTGGCTACTGCTGTGATGAGAGCTGAAGAGGAAGCAATGGAGAGGCAACGACAGCAACTGAAAAAGCAAAAGCAAAAACGTAACACGTACTCGACTCGCCCTGTGATATAACTGCACCGTAGTTGTAACCGTTTAAATAGTAGCTCATAGTTATCGTTAATCGATAAATAGCTTAAGCTAAGCAGCGCCCGGCTACACTTGGATTGAAGCTGACTGCGCGTGCACTCAGTAATTAAAATAAATCTATACAAATAATTAGAAGTAATTAAGTAAATATATATATAGTAAATATATATAATTATACATCACACACTTTGCCTGCCTGCCTGCCCCCCTCTCTCGCGCTCCAATAACTTTTTGCTGCCTGCCTGCCCCGCCAGACCTTGCGCCATTTGAGTGTAACTAGACCGGATATCGATAGCGATTAATCGATTGAAACAGCCACAGTATGGGAGATGAGCACGAGAAACGCACCACCAAGGAGAAGCTGCTCTTCTATACGACGGCATTTTTCATACTCCTCGGCACGTTTAGCCTGTTCGCGTTTCTGTTTCTGGTTCCGTTCGTGATTGAGCCGGCCTTCACGACGATCTTCATGCAGTTCGAGGAGGTGCCGGCGCTGTGTGAGACCTACGATACGGAAATCTATTTTGGAGCCAAGAACTGCTCGTGGTCGTCGTGCCGTGAGGGCTGCACCAAGGACATCTACACGTGCACACAGATTCGCGTCAATTATCGCCTCAATCTCTACAATTTCACGGACGAGTTCAACTTCACGGAATATCACATCAATTTACGTGAAGCCGAACGTATTCTGCCGCCTGTGAAGCGCACGGATCGCTACGAGCGTGCGTTGAGGGACTACGAGTACGATGGTCTGGTTGGGAATAGCATTGACATGGATGTGGACAGCACCGGTTCCATGGCCACGAATCAATTCGAGCAGATGAAGTTCGGGGATGCCGATGGCTCCAATGGCTATTTGATAGAGGATTCGGAATCGGATACAGATGATGCTGTGAACACAATGATCACTGGCGAGCGACGCCCCTTCGACGAGATCTCTGAGCTGAACGAGGGACTCATGGGCCTCAATTCGACCTACTACTATGTGGGTGCCCGGTTGTTTCCCAATGTCAAGGGCTGTGGCTATCCGCCCATGCTGAACTGTACAATTTGGCTAAAGCGCTATATGAGGATCGGAATTAAGTTTCCTTGCTATTACTCGAAGGTGGATCCCAGTTTGGTGATCAGCGATCTGGACTATTGGCAGAATACGCTAAACTTGGTCTACTCGATGGCCATACCCATTCCATCGTTCATCATTTCGGTCATCTATCTGACCTATGCCTACTTTAAGATCTACAATGAGGATGAGGAGACGGCGCCGCTCGACAAGAACGCCGAGGACATGGACATCGATGATATCGATGCTGTTGATGATAGCGATGGAGCAGTTCTGGCTGACAATGCAGCTGGCAGTCAGATTGTTAACATGGACTCCACGACCAATGATAGCTGCCTGGAGGGTGTCCTGCCCAATGGTGGGCCCGGCATGACCAGGTGCATATCCCAGGGTGGCTCGATAACCACTCAATCCGGCCACTACATCGCCCAGTCTCCAGCGGGCTCACAAATGACGCCCAACTCGGAGATCAATTCGTTCGGCCATCAGCTGAAGGTGCAAATGGCCGATGAATTGTCTAGAGATTCGCTAGAAAATGGCGTCCTCTCAACATCTAACTCAGTGCAAGGGTAAGACTAGGCTAATGGATATATTTACAAATTTGTTTAATGAAAATAGTTGAATGCTCATGTTTTGAATCATGAAACTATTTTGTTTTGTTCATGGTTCGATTTCGTTTATGGTCAATTTTTCGTATATTCAATGATAGGGTTCATAGAACAGGTTCTGCAGATCACTTAAAAGGCTCGTGTTTAAACTGGTTCACTTAATACTAAATGAATTGGTTCGGCTCATGAGCCGTATATATAAAAGCCGCTAAAATTAATTCACAGAGTGCTTTCCATTCACTTTCTTTATTTGGTTTAATTTCAGAAACTTGAGCAAGACGATGACGACGAGTATCTCAACTCCCCCTGGGCCGACAGCGGCAGTCTGAAACGTCAGGCGCATGGTCTGGAAAATGTTAGATTCCGATTCGGAAAATGAACCGCTGCTCGACTAGCGGTTCCATGCAGCAAGCAAAAACAAATAAAAAAAACCAAAGTATTTCTACCCAAAACAATCGACAAACAATGCATGTAAATGCGAAACGAACCTGAATACCTTCAGAGCTGTTAGAGACACACTTAAAACTATGATATAGACATATACATATGTATATATATAGATATACATATATATATTTACCTTATGAATCACTGAACACTCACGCAACTGCAGTTATATAATTCTTTTATGATAGATCGAACGATAATATTTTCAAATAAGCTTTCAAAAATATACACATACACTCACACTTAACAATTTCAAAATTAACGGTACATTGTAGTATTCACTCTATTCACTATATGAAAAATGAATAATGAATATTATGAATATACAACAAAGAGAAATACAGAAGTACAGAAGCTTAGCAACAGAAAATGAAGAGAAGGAAAAACGAGAAATGGAAGGACGATGGGAGGTAGTGTTACTAGATGAGGAACAGCATGGAAAGGATACTGATCGAAAGCACTGTTAGTTGAGGAAAAACAGTATGACGAGTAGTGGGAGAATGCTGTACGTAAGCAGTGTTACTTTAATTGGTACAAATACAATAACAACAAAAACCACTTGAAGAGAGATTTAAGATGAAGTACTATATATACCTATATACCTAAAACAAAAAAAAAAAAAAAAAAAGAAAAGGCAAATTATAATACTTATACACAATACATATACACAAAGAATAAAAATATTTACTTGAATTATTTTTCTATTCGCAACAATCGATACCAAAAAGCAAAGCAAAATAAAAAATCTAAAAAAAAAAAATTTAACCAAAAAAAAAGTCACGCTGCATTTTCCTTATTTTCTTTTTAGATATTTGCTAAATTTAAAGATTAAGCAGCAGTTTAGTTTCAAATAACAACTAATTAAATATATACAAAAAGCAGCCTAAGTATATTTAAAACGAAATTTTATTTTAATTTACGAAAAAAATATCTATAATAATAACAATTGTTATCCTTCTAATCTTAATGCGGATAAAAACTCACAGCTTTAACTAACGGAAACAGAGGCATAAGATTTTTCTTCTACATATTAATTTTTATTAAGATTATATGATTATATATATACATATATATATATATGGATACATATATATGGATAATGATATTTATAGGATATTAAAAACAAAGAAAGAAAATGGTTCAAGCTATTCAATTACAACTTTTAAATATATATACTTATGCATTAAACCAGAAAATCATAATAATTTAGAACTAAATATAATGTTTCCTTTTTTATATTAACAATGAAAAACCAAACCCAAAATGCAAGCAAAAAAAAAAAAACCTAATCGTAATATTTCTAAAAATACAAAATAAAACCAGTGCGAATACTCTCAAAACACGTTGCCTAGGAAAATAGATGCATTTGCAACGGTACTTGCACCTATTGCGAATAATCTATCAAAGATAAGCAAAGATACACACTCACTCACACACACCACCACACATAGTTTGTCAACAAGATATTTGCATGAACGATAAAAAAAGATAAACAAAGCGCAACTACTAGCTAATATCATGTAAAAAATTAAATAAAAACAAACAAATGCTACTAGAATTGAAAACAAAAAGCGAAACAAAAATCTCGAAATAAATACGCATTTAGCAGCCTACAAACAAATGCATTTTTAAATTTTCAAAAAAGTTTCCTGTTGCAGCATTAAGAAAACAGAAAATAGCCAGAAAACAAAAAGCGTAAAACTATCTAGGAGGAAACACTTCGCAAAAGTACATAACGGCGATTGGTGCAATATCAATTTGTGATAGCGTTATAATAAATTATTGCATTGCATACGAACAGGCGTCCCACATATTTTCAAATGGCTCACCTCCGTTAGCGGCATTTTGCAGCACTCAACATAAGCATATCGATAGCCGCCATAATAAGTCGATTAATCGCATTACAGCTGGCAACTCTAGAACAGCTGCTTATCAGCTGTGGCTTGCAGCACTCGCCGTGCAATGGAAAAAATTACTATTTGACAAATGTTTGTTATTTTATAAAAGTGTTTGAAGCCAAAGTGCGCTCTCCTTACTATTAGCACAAAAAATAAGAAATTTCTGCTGTATTTAAGCAAGTGCAGTGGCTAATTTGTTTTTAACTATTCTTATTGCTGTTGCTGGTCTCTGACTCTTCTTCTTCTCGTAGTAAACAATTTTTTTGTTGAAGCCGCTGATTGGAAAATAGTAACAAATGGTTTTTCAAAGCTGAACCGCACAAAAATGGACAACAAAAAGGATATTTACAACCTGTGGGTGCAATACACAACCAAGGTAAGCAAAGGGAGGATTCTGATTGGAATTAGCAGGCGGCTTTTGTTTTGTTGTTCCGTTGCTGCAGGCGGGGAAGGTGACGTGTTTTTTTCGCCTATATTTCTTTTTGCGAATTCGCTTGCATTAATCACCGCAGAAAGTGACCGCGCCTTAATGGCCATGGACAAACAGATATCTATTTTGCATGATTATATAATCACAGTCAGACTTAACTCTTGGCCCTTGCTTACACTCTTGCCACATTTTCCTGCAGAATGACGAAACATATTTTCGTGAGTTTGTGGCACGCTTTGTGGACATTTGGCGCAGTCAATTGCAACTGGACTTTCAGTCTGAGCACTGTCCGCTGTGGCACGAGGTGCGGCCAGACAATGGACCACATCTTGGTCGGCTGCCCGACGAGCTGCTGCCCGCCATTGGCAAGTTCATCATCGTAGCGAGGGATAAGTGCGACACGGATAATCTCGATGAGCAGGGCATCGAACAGGTGGCCATACTGATTGACTGTCTGGTTATAGTTTGCCGGCATTTTGACAATATATTGGCCATAATTAAGTACGAGTACAAGCCCAATCTAATCGCCATACTTACAAAGGTGTTTGCCCAGGTAAGCGCACAACTAACTGAAACTGTTGCAAGATAAAACAGTTTTGTTTCTGTATTTTCTACTTAGCAAATGGAGCAGCCGCGCTCTTCGCTGGCAATGAGTCACCTGTTCCGCAGTTTTTCATCATTTCTGGAGGTCATGTACGATCCTTATCTAACTTGGCGCAGTTTTCTGCGCAACCAATTGGCAGATTATAGCCGATTGCCCTACAAGCCGCATGCGGTGCACGTAGAAATCGTGCCCTTTATCTATGGTATGTTATTGTGGCCCGTTTATCTCAGTTGTTATTGGTATTTATGTATACTTCGTTTTTGTTTTGCCTTACAGATTGCTTTCAGAACGAATCGCTGCTGAAGTTTGCCGACATCGGAGAGAGTCTGCTGCATGTGCTAGGAGCCATTATCAGCGGCTCTCAGGTACAGCGTACAGAACTGAAGTTCTGTCACGGAATTAATCTATAAACCATCTAAATTAATTTTGTTATCTATTTACGATTGTCTTTAATTGAGCACACAAATTGTAGCCCGTCTGCACATTGGCCCACTCAAATATCATTTCGCTGCTTCGTAATTTTCATTCGAAATTGTCTTCTTGTTAATTATGCTATAGCGAGCTGTAAAATTGTTATTATATATTTATTTTGTTACTTACTATCTTTAATGACCTATATATTCTTTCCTTTCTGTTCAATCTGTTACTACATTCATGTGTTTCATAAAAAAACTGTAAATTGTCTAAGTTTCCTGTAAATGATATTGAACCTATTTAAATTAATATTTATTTATAACATTTGTTGCATTCTGCACTCCGTCTTTAGATATTTCCTTTTCTATTCACTGCTTTATTCAAAATTTCATTTCGTTTTTCATATTGTTGACGTTTGTTGAATAAGAAAATCTTTAAAAATATTCTATACCATTGTGTGTGTGCGTGCAGAAAACTCTAAACTCGAATTCAACATCTAGAAATATTACTAACGCTCTAATTACTACAAACGCCCATCGATCGGGTGATGGGCTGCTTCTAAACTGTGATAATAATTTGGTGAGTGGTTAAAAACGCTTTTATCATCTGTATCTCTATCTCCCCCTACCCTGCCCCACTCTCTCTCTCTCTCTCTGTCTCTCTGTCTCTCATCCCCCTGTATGTGCTCTGTATGTTGTTTTGGATATTTAATCTCTCGTTTACTGCAGCGAAATGGCATGCGAGCAATATGCCCAGCAACTGTTTCCATCATCATGCGCATCCTGCAGCAGTGGGAGAGCGCGAGCAGCCTGCGCCATGTAGCCCTCAATTGTTACGCTTTGATGGTCATTGTACTTCAAAAATCTAGTCCAGAAGAAGTAAGTTGTTGCTATACGTTGCCATATAGCGCAATAATATCTCTCGCTAACTCTCCTTATCTCTTTTGCAGCGCCAAATAGATCTAGTTACATTAATCCAACTCTATTGTGATGCACTGCAGCAGCTGTTGGCGACGACGCACTTTGCCAGCGGCGCTGCCAGCTTTGATATAACCAGCGACACCGACAGCGATGTGGCTATTGATATGACGGCACTCTCCGCGAGTGTGGCTGCTGTGCAGCTCTTTTTGAATAGGGACGCACGTGGCGGCGATGTCAGCGAGGCCATTGGCGAGACAAATCTGCTGGAACTGCTTATAGGTTTGCCACAAAGTATTCGGGTGAGTCTATAGCTATGACTGAATGGCAAGCAATTCATTAGCTTTTTCTCTTCCTTAGCCTTGGCACATATCCCATACACCCACATTGAGCAGCACGATGGATGCGTTGGCTGCCTTGACACAGAGTTCGCCACGTTGTGCAGAGCAGCTGCGTCTGGCTGGACGCATTGAACGCCTCTTTGGCAGCATGCGTGAATTTGAAGCACCCTCTATTGCGCTCCTGGATGCTTGCTTCAATCTGGGCTACAATGCGGAGCAGCGTCTGCTGGTGTTGCCGGAGGTCATGCTGCAGCTGCTGCAATGGCTGCCTGATCTTCAGGAGGAGGAGCAGCTGCATGTCAGCGTGCTGCTGCTCAAGGGCTGCACGGATAACTACGGCACGTGAGTGACAACGAAACAGAATTCCACATATGTCCACTCTATCCATATCTGCAATCCCCAGTAAAACTGTTGCTTGTGGCAGTCGCGTGGTCAAAGCTGCTTGCGTTTGCTTGCTGCGCAGCGAACTGCTCGCCGAGAGCTGCGCCCAGAATCTGATCAAGCTGATCGAGGAGCTGAGCAAGCTGAGCATTGTGCCCGTGGAGCTAAAGTGCATATTTGCCCTGCTGCGACAGGGCACAAAGTTTGCACAGTACAAGCAGCTGCAACAGGTGAGCAAGATTCGAAATAATAGATCAAAATGGAAAACTTACTTAAGTGCCTTCTAGACCGTCGTCATGATTGCGCTGCAGAGCCTGCGCGGCAACAACTGCTGCTCACAATATTTCGCCATTGAACAGCCAGCGGATGGCATCTTAGTGCCGGACATCAAGAACTGGACACTCTCTGGATCGTATGGCTTCATTTTTCACATGCTCGTGCGTTTCAATCCACTCAGTCAGCCGGAGTCGAATGCAAGGCGCATGCTGCTCACCTTGCACACGGCCAGCGGCTGTGGGTTTGAGGTCTTCGTGCAGCCCAACGGCAACGTGGTGGTGGCTGCCTTAACGCGTCGCGAATACTTGACCACAGCTACAGCCACCAAAACGTTGCTGAATGGACAATGGCATTACCTAACGGTGGCCATAACGCCGCCGAAGCGTCCCTTCTCCTACAGCCAGATCAATATCTATGTAGACTTTGTGCAGAAGCTGAGCGCCACGCTGAAAGTGCAGGCTGTGAATGAACCCTTTACCATGTGCGGTGTCGGCGCCGTGCTGGGTCCACCACCCAAGCAGAGTGAGGTGGCCAAGAGTGGATCAATGCCACGCTCCTCCTCACAGGAGAGTGGATCGGCCTACAAAGGCATGCTGCCCAGTCTGCTGGAGCGCACGTTGTCAGCGAATGTAAGCCTCTGAACTCTTAACAACTAGCATTGTAATCTATCGATCCCTTTGCAGGTTTCCAACTACTTTACTCTACCGTTGCGCACCCAAACTGCCTTTGATCCCAATGTGAAGAACTTTCCCATTGGCATGCAGGATACGGTGTTTGGCGAGCAGGTTTGCCTGCAGGGCCAGCTGGGTGGCGTGCTGCTAGCAGAGCCCACAACGAGCCTGAAGACCATATTCGATGCTGGCATAAACTTCAGCTCGATCTTCTCACAGGACAACGATCTGCTGGAGCTGAATTCACGATTTGTGTTTTGCTATGCGCCTGGTGCTGTTTGGCATGGCAGCTGCCAGGATCTGATACCAGGTGGCAAATATCCAGGCCGAATAAGTGCGCAGTACTGCAAGACAATCAAGATACAGGATACGATCAACAGCATCGGAGGCATCAATGCCATATTGCCCATGCTGCATCGCTTGATTAAAGAACAAGACGCGGACGTTTCCATTGGGAGTACGAACGAAGAAGCGGCTCCAACACCAACAACCCCTTCGCTAAGGACGCCCACAGCCGAGGAGTTTACGGACTGGGAAATGCTGTCGTCCAATATGTACACTGAATGGAAGATGATTCAACATCCCTTGGCCAGTCTGCTCTGCCTGCTGCGCTATCTCACCCACGAGCATGAGAACAATCAGCAGCAGCTGCTGAATAGCGACTGCCTGGCCATCATAGGCACCATGCTCCAGCGCTGTCCTCCCCAGTTCTTCGATGTGAATGCCTTAATGGCTACGCATCTGCTCATGGAATCCCTGCAGGCACACAAATCCACGCCAGCCGGCAATGCCCAGCTACTGGATGCGCTGTACGAGCAAATTGTCTTCGACTTTGCCATTTGGTCGCGTCTGCAGTTCCAGATAACACTCGGTCACGCCCAATATTTGAGTGCGATGATCAAGAATGACCGGAAATACTTTCGACGACGCTATGGCGTTCAGTTCATGTTAGACGTAGTGCGTCAGTATTACAGTACACCGGATAACATCTCCACCGATGATGCGCGCACAATTCGGGCCACGCTCTTCGGCATTGTTCGCTTCTATTTGCAAAAGGATGTGAACATCAAGGAGGTGAATGCTATAATTGCCTTCCTGGCCTCGGTGCGACAGGAGCTTGTGCTGGTCGAGCTGCTCGAGATGTTGACGTTGTATGTGCGCGGCAAGAACTGCAAGGATCAGATGGTGCTGCTGCTGCACGAGCCCCAAAGCGCAAATCTCATCTATAATTTCTTCGTGGACAAGAGCTACAGCAGCGAGGTCCAAGAGGCGGCCATACGAGTAAGTGCATCCGTCTTTGATGGAATTTCTCTTTTAATGTCTCTCCCCTTTTGCAGTTCCTTGGCGCCTTGCTGGCGACTTCGCGTGTGCATCAGAAGTATAAGCAGGTGTTGCGCCTATACGATTCGAACAGCGAGCAGAGCATGTTTCCTGGATTCTTTTCGTTTATAACGCCCATGTCGCTGAGCTCCACGATATTATTTTACCTTGTGGACGAAATGCTGGGCGCCCAGCCGGACTATGGCGGGCTCATGTTTGTCGTCTACCATGTGAGCAGCTGTGATCTGCAGGTGAAGCTGGAAATTGCCAAGCGGCTGCTGCAAACGACGTTTGTCAAGCAGCAATCGACGTTGGCAATAGCCAAGCAAACCGGCTGGCAGGAGTCCATTGCTCGCCTGCTCATTCGAAAGCCCATCACGAGCATTCCGCCGGTTGAGGAGCGTCGTCGCAGCTTTGGCATCAATATGGATGTGTTGCTGGAAGACAATTCCAGTTTCCTGGCGCAAGCTGATCTGATTACATTCTCGGATCAGGAGATTGGACTGGCCCAACTGCAGCAGCAGCAACACTCGCAGGACGAGCAGAGCGACAGTGGACTGATTCTCAATGAGATTCAAGCGAGCGTCTCCGAGGCAGCCACTGTGATAGAGAGCGAGATTAAGGGTAAGTGCAGCAGAAGCGCTCATCTAATGCAGTTTACTAAATCGTACTTTGTTTGCTTCTAGAACTCGCGGAATCTGTCTCTGGCGCTGTCGTCGAGAACGTGAATAGCGTCTTCTCGGTAATACGCCAGACCACGCACGACATTCAGGACACATTCGAGTCGCTCACGCTGGGCAGCTCCACGGAAACCACGGAGAATACGCCCAGTGTTTCGTTGCAGCGCGAGGAGTCTTTGAGCTCCGAAAGCTCCACACAATCGCCGCATGGACCAGCCAAAAAGAGCGACTCCATGGAGGTTGGTATTCCTATATTTAACATGGCATGGCTATGGCATTATCTAATATTTCTCCCATTCCAGAGCACCTCTGGCTTTGACTTTATGGCCGAGGGCGATGTGGACAGCGAGGAGCAGCTGGTTTATTTGGTTTCAAACACGTTATTCAACGTTTTCTGGCGCGGCATTGGCAACGATCATCCGCAGTGCTGGCAGGAGCGCGGTCAGGTGCTCGGCTGCATTAATTTGCTGGCATTAAACAATGAGCTAATCACCTCGCACTTGTCGTTGCGCCTGCGCATCTTGGAAATGGCAGTGCAAGCTTCGCTATTCGATCTCTCGGAGCATGGCAGTCAAACGCACATCAATCAGGAGGTGGATTACCTTGATCCGAATTCAAACTTTCTCTGTTTAATCTTTGAATTTGTATGTTTAGAACGCCTCAAATATTCTGCGCATGGTCTATGAGCTGGTGGTGCTTGGCTCCAATGAGGATGAGTCCAAGAAGTGCTCCACCAAGCTGTTGGATGGCGTGCTCGCTCTACTCGATGCCCTGATGATATTCCAGCAGGGCTCCTCGGATGATTGGTCGGATATGATTCGCTTGTATCTGGGTCTGTTGCTCAAATGCTCGCATCATCCGAATCCTGGTATTGTAGCCATGGCCACAGCCAAATTGCATGCCATACTTCAAAGTCGCTCCACAGAGGATCCTGCCGAGCTTTCCTATCTGCTCTACAGCATCAACCGAGCACTCGATAATGCTATTGAAGGTGACTACAGGATGAAATCATGTTTTATAGCTATGCTACATCTGCTCTCATTACGTTTTCCAGTTGGCAATCCGGAGGAGTATTCGTTCTTGATGCCTGTAATGAAGGCGCTGCTGGAGAAATGCCGCTCCGCCTTCAACTTGGACACCACTCTGCCTGATCTTCCATCCACGTCCTCCGGTCCAGTATTCTTCAATGACTTTCAAATGTACAGCACAAGCAAAAAGTGGCGCAACTTTATGGAACGCATGGTAAGTAGCTGATTTTCGACATGTATATGAAGTAGCAGTAGTTTAGACAAAGGGTAAACAAATAAACCTAGCCTTACCTGGCTGTAATTATAAATTGGCTGACATTTTGATAAAGCCTTGCCCCACGTTTTTCCAATGTTATTCAAGACAATTCGATTCTTTTCTTTTTTTCCGTTTTATTTAATTTAAATTTGTCTTAAACTATTTCTAAATCTAGCTCCAA
Source organism: Drosophila mojavensis (assembly GCF_018153725.1). Taxonomy (NCBI): domain Eukaryota; kingdom Metazoa; phylum Arthropoda; class Insecta; order Diptera; family Drosophilidae; genus Drosophila; species Drosophila mojavensis. Next base: position 1,676,836 of record NW_025318899.1, on the reverse strand, counting down.
GCTCCAAAGTAGTCTTACGTGTTCCGTTGCGATGATAGTACTATCTCGTAGTCCCCACATATAAGTCTCCTGTTAATATAGTTTGTGATTTTTTGGCAAGTTCTGACGTAGCGCGAGGAGCTTTCTCTCCATTTCGCGATCGCTCTGGGGAGTCTTGAAGAGCGTCGTATCGAAGATGCCTTTGGTGGTGCGCCTTGGCGTCGCATTGCGCTCCGTGCCGCCGTTCAAGACCGGAGTGGTGCCACCACCTCGCAGCTGAGTGGGTCGCGTTGGCCTCGCACCACGCCCCACCGTGAACTGTTGATAGGTGGGCGGCGCAATTGTGCCGTCGTAATAGCTCTGCGAGCGAGACTTCTCGATGGTAACCACCGTCGAGGTGGCCTCGGTGCTGGGATTACGACTGCGGAAGCGGGAAGTGCCGCGACCTCTGCTGCGCGTTGGTGGTGTGCTTGTAACCACCGTGGGTATGAAGCCATTGCTGGAAGTGGGGCGGACACGCATGGGACTCCAGGGTGCCGAGGTGGTTGTCGTTGTTGTGGTTGGGCTTATCGAGGGCGTTACATAGCTGACATACTTTCGCTTCTGCTCCACATGGCGAGAGCCATGAGCAGCTGTATCTAAATCTGTATCCCTCGCATGGACATGGGCATCAGCATCGTAAGCCTCCTGCAGCTCCGGCACATCCAGCGTATGTTTTTTAGAAACCGTCGCCAAGGCGGGGCGACGCTTGCGCTTGCGACTCTTTGTTGGCGTACGAGAGCTGCCTGCGGTATGGGTATCATCCGAGGGCACCTCGTTGGGCGTATTTTCGGGTAGTATGGGCGGATAGGATTCCTGCTCGTCTTTGTTTGATGCCTCAAAGGGTATGGGATCGTAGATGGGCACTTCGTAACTGGATTTGGGAAAATCAAAGCTGGGAAATTTGTGATTGGGCGTGAGAGGCAACTCCTCTGAGGGTGGTGCATAGTTCTCCTGCGGATAGTTCTGGGCGGGTTGATGGGTATCCGGTTGGGAATAGCTGGGCGCATGATCTAATGATAGTGGCGGCGGCTCCGCATAGTGAGTGTCTTGTGGTGGTTGGTAATCGTGAGCAGGCGAGGGCCCAGGCTGATAGCCGAGATTAGGAGGCGATGGAGCGGGTGGAAGATAGCTGTCATGAGATGAGGTTGGTGGAAGATAGCTATCGTGGGATGATGTTGGAGGATGATAGCTCTGACTAGGTGGCTGATAGCTATCATGAGAGGAAGCAGGTGGGTGATAGCTATGATCTGGCGATGGACCTGGTGGTTGATAGCTGTCATGGGAAGAGCTTGGTGGTTGATAGCTGTCATGGGAAGAGCTTGGTGGTTGATAGCTATGCCCAGGTGCAGGAGCTGGAGGCTGATAACTATCGTGCGATGATGGTGGCGCGTCATAGCTATGACCAGGAGCAGGAGCTGGAGGCTGATAACTATTGTGAGACGATGGTGGTGGCTCGTAGCTATGACCAGGCGATGGCTTTGCATAGTTGTGTTCGTATTGTGGCTCATTGGCCTGGTAGGAGGTGGATATCTCGTAGGCGGGCGGTGAGTAGGAGATCTCAAAGTTGGTGTTATGTGCTGGGGGTTTGGATGGGGGCTCTGCAAAGCTGTGATGGTAGCCGGAATTCGGTATCTTGTGCTCGTAAATGGAGTAGGAGTCAGGAGCAGGTAGGGAGGCTGAATGCTTATAGCTGGACACAGCGGGCGCTCCGTATTTAGTTGATGGTGGATGTGCCGGAGCAGGCGGCGGTTCGTAATGATGTGACACAAAGGAGCTAGGGGAATCAAAGCTCTGGTGTTGCGGTGGCACGCCATACTTCTGATGGGGCTTGTGGTCGTAGGAGCTCAGCGAGGGTGGAGGAGATTCATGGCTGTCGGCAATGCTGTACTCGAGACTGGGAAACTTGTGGGCGCCATACAGATCCGGTTCCCCATGGCTATACAGATCCAGATCCATGGACTGTGCCTCGTAGCTGGAAGCGGGTATCTGGAAGTCGGCCCCATCGAATTTCAAGTGCTGAAAATCATCCAGCGAGAAACCAGGCAACTCGTGATGCGTCGGAAAGGAGGGCGTGTGCTTGTAGTAGTTAATCGGAGGCTCCGCCGGATAGCTGGGCGGTCCGTATTTAGTCTTGGGTCCCTTATTGCGTCTTCGATGCTTGCTGCGTTTGCTGTGCGGTGGATGTCGGCGATAGCGTATGAGTTTCTCAGCAATTGGTAGCAACTCGGTGCTGTTGGTGCTGCTGCTGCTGCTGTTGTTGTTTCCGAGTTGAGTTAGAGCTGTGGCATTGCTCGGACTGTGCTCGCCCAGCGCCAAAGGCAGCAGCTGTAAGAGAAGTCAATGTTTAACGATTTATGTTAACTTTCTCCCAACCATTTTTCTATTTGCCAACAACTTGGCAGAGATGTTTGTCAACCTTTAACTTTTAACCCGCGCTCTATGACGCATTATTGCTCAGTGCTTCTGTAGCTTCCGCGAAAGCACGTAACGTAATCACGTGCCTCTTTCTCTCTGGCTGCACCCTACTCTCTCGCTCCACCATATCCCATCCCATAATTGGCTGCCATCGATTGCCGGCTGGCTGCGTGGCATGCAACAACGCTTGCAACACGCAACAAGCAACAGCAACCGTTTGTTTCGTTGAGCATTGAACCTCAACACCGTCACCAAATTCAGGTTCAGTTGGCATCGTAATCCGTTTTGCCATGCTTTTGTTTTTTGTTTTGCTTACAGTTTTACAGACAGACAATGGAGTCTACACGGATTAGCCTAACCGGCGCAATGCACTCGAAAAGTTACGACGGAAGGGGAGCGGTAGTTGGGGGACTTGCTTTGCCTGAATTTCTCTTGATACCTGATCGAGTACATCCTTTGCTCGGGAGACTAACATTTAATGCACGGAAAGGCTTTCATTTAAGACTGAGACTTGGAGATATTAGTTCACAGTTCACCCTATTCTAATGTAGACTTCTTGCAACTCATTAGGTATTCACTTTATAACTTTTCTCCATTTATTTTGAGTGCAGCTTCTTAAATCTCTACTAAATGCTTTTAATGGAAAAATCTAGAACTCGGAAAACTTCTTTCTTGAGAGGAAGGCAAGAAAATGAACAATTTGTACATTTACTTGAAGTAGTTGATGAGATTCTTAGAATCTACAATATTCCTAAAGCTTCCCGTTTAAAATATGTGCCTCACAAATTCCATTAGAATACAATATTTCTGAATTTATAATAGATCTCTCCCTCTTTCAAGATCTCAGCCAACTTGAGATGCTGTTGCAGCTCGTTTAAAGCCAAGCTACTTGCCATATGGCTGGCAGATTCTCATTATCTCATTATTCACTTAGAGTTCTTTGCATCTTCTCTCGATGTTCGAGCACTTACGAGGCACAGATAAAGTAGATAACGCCACATTGGTTTGCACATTTGAGTTGAGGCAAGCAGCAACAACTTTCATTGGAGGCAAACAGTTGGGATGGTCTGCAGATGTTGTTTATGTATATATATATGATATTTTATTGGAGCTTGATTCGCGTAAATGCTTTAGCGCGCGCACCCGTTCACGACTCGTCGGACTTTCTTTCGGCAACTGAGCGAGCTGCAAGAAAGTGGGCTGGTTTTGTTAGCTATTGCTGCAGAGTCAGAGTCAGAGTCAGAGACAGCCTACGGTGGGGAGACGTCGCCAGCAGCTGGAACCAGTCGAAAAGACAAAGCGTTTGCCATTAAAGCACCCACCAGTGCAGCACCCGGCTCACGGCGCATCGCCCTGGAACCATCGGGGCTGCCCTCGAGCCAAGTGGGCTTGTAAGACCCATTATGTAAAGAATACCCAAAATGCGGATGTTTCTCTGATTTTATAATTTTCCTTTTGTTTCTATTGGCTAACAACAAAATAAATTTGTTGAATTCGGGTAAAACTTGTTTTTGGCCAGTGCCATGGGCCAAACTGCATTCGAGTTGCACGAGCCAACGGCGCTTCCTCGAGCTGCTGCAGCACCATCTGCATCCACATTGAACTTGAACCTGACCGGACGTGTCGTGCCCGTCTCGTAATACCCGTTCCGAATCGCTCTGCATCTGAAGCTGTGCGCGGCGAATGAATGAAAGCGAAAACAAGCTGGTTTGCTGTGTGGCTACGGTTGATCAACTGCCTCGATACCCTGTAAAAATAGCTGTATAGAGACATAAGTTTTTTAATTGTCTTAAATGTTTTATATAAATTAGTTGATCAGCTTGAAATGCTCTGTTTTGTTATTGTGTGTATTATGAGTTTACCTCCCCAACCTCACATTCTCATTTACAGGGTATGACTGATCAATGTTTAATCTCGAATTTTCTGATAAAAGCGTGTATAACACAGTTATTTATTAGTTTTATGCAGATTACTTTTCAGTGTATAATATACAGGATATTACTGATCCACGTTTAGTGTCACATAAAACCTCACTTATGTTAGCTATCAAATTTTGTGATATGTTAACCGACGACTGTGCTTACCTATAATTACATATCCGCAGGTAAAGCCACTCTACGATCGCTACCAACGCGAGATCGAGCTGCATCTGTGGGAGCCAATCAATCGCTTCTGGGCGGAGTGCTATGAGGCGTGCAAGGCGGCATCGAAGCAGCGGGCCAGCTTCCAGGCAACGAATCGCCGGGTGTTCCAGCAGAAGATCTACATGCCGTGGAAGGTGCGACAGGTGGAGGAGATGCAGCGCTTGCAAAATGCTGCACTGCAGCACAAAACGAACGACAGTCACATACGGAAGAAATGGAAGACCGCCAAGCGTTTCTTGTACGGCCCTAGGGGACCGTGGTTTACCGGGTAAGTAAACAACCGTCTCATATAATTCATTATGAAAGCGCATTTAATTAAGGCGACAATTGCAAATGGGGCGTGCGCCAACATAAATGATTACATACGAACACTTAATCATCATCATATATGATATATGTATACTGTATACTGCTTTACAAGATATATATCAGCTGTTAGCCGTGGGCCATATGTTGTTGTTGTTGTGGTAGCTGCCACGCTTTTGTTGTTATTTCACTCTCGGCTCACAAATGCACTCATTAATTTTATGTGTGTTTGTTTGTTTGTTTCTCTTTGACAATGGGGAGAAATTGCTAAAATAATATGCATAAATCCGTTAAGAAGAAACCAAGAAACCCATGCGTATACCCAAAATTAACAATTTGACATTTTCACTTTTTAGCTTTAAGCTAAAGCTGACTCATTTTCTCATTTTTTGTATCGATAGGATAGGCTTAAGCTAGATCATAATCTGATGTGGGCATTAGACCCATGTAAATTGCGAAATCATTATAAATTTATGGTAAAAGTAATCGATATACAGAAATCGATACGAGTATATGCTAATAAAGTTTTCGTAGATCTTCTCAAAATCTGCCTATAAAATTGATCATATGCAAATATCAAATAAATATCGATGATGATAAATTTCTTCAGGTGTTCCATAAATCGATAATTATTATGCAATTCAAGAACTATAAGTACTCATTACATAAATTTAAATAGTTATCGATTAAAATCGAATGTTGTCGATAATCAAACTAAAATCTGTTTTGGTTAGTTGATTATAAACTCTCTTTTTTAATTTTTGTATTCGCATTTCGTTGGTTTTTGCCCACTGTACGAGCTGCCAATTGTTGAAAGCTTTCGCTACGTTCGTTCGGGCGCCTCATCAGTTGAAGCGCGATTAAAATTACGATTTAATTTTATTAAATCATCAAAGCGGCATTTATGCAATGCCATTCGACGTATTCGACGTGCCAGCGTGAGGCATAGCTGCATAACTAACCCACCCAAGTGTGGCACTGCCAAAAACAAATGGGAAAGGGTGGTGCCGCCTCAACTCGATCCGCTCGCAGTTAGTTTCAATTTTCATGTAAACCAAGTCTGATAGATATAAATGTATTTCCATAGATATGTATATTAGATCAACTTGGTCAACTGCCAATTAGCAACCTTGTGACATAGCGACGGTCAAAGCAAGCCAGTCGGAGTGGTGCGTATGCTCTAAGGTCGCACCACTCACATGTGTGTGTGCGTGGTGGAAAACTGGATCTGATTCTGCCTAGAAATAGGCATTAGCAGTTCGCATTGACAGTGGCTCGCATTAAAAAGAAATGTGAAGGTATTCAATATATGTTCAATTGCACAGCTCATTAATATGTGTAAATGAACTAGTTCAGTGAGAGCCAGATTTTGCTCATTAACTATAATCTATCTATACTCCACAGTCTCTCAGATTATACGCATATATAATATACTTTCATAAGATATTCTGATTTCCATTACATTTAAAATAATAGTAGAAAAGACATATGCTAGTTCCAGCTGATCCACTAAGATGTATTTATATCCCTTTGCTGCTTGATCCCATCTCCATATTTCTTCATAAATCCCATCGATCATATAAATTGCTTCTCATTTTTATTGCATTTTTTCTCATTTCGCGACTTTTACAGCATGTTTAAGCTCAAGTTAAATAAGAAGTGGTTAGATATATATTACATATTAAATATATATGTATTTTTTCTTTTTATCGAATATATTATTTCATTTTTATCGCGGTCGAAACAGCCTTAAGATTAAGTAGACAAGAAACGTACATGGGAAAGGCGTCGAATGTGAGTGTAGATGAGAGCGATTGGAGCTGAAGTGGCTAATCAAGACCAATCGAGTGAATTCGTATGTACACAAGTGCAGCGATATATATCGCTAACATTTTAACTAAATACTACAACTATCGACTACGATAGGTTTACAACTTCTCCGAGCTGAAGGAGTTTCGCGGGTCAAGAGGTCGGCAACATGTATGATTCAGTATTCCGTTTGAGTGGAGCTTGACTTAGTGGTAGGCCAGGGGCGAGTAGGCGGGAGCCAGAGCCGGGCGGTAAGCCGGAGCCAAAGCTGGACCATAGGCGGGACCCAAGGGAGCCAGTGCGGGCAGAGCTGGCAGCTTGGCCACCAACGGAGCGTGGAGCAGAGGAGCTGGCGCCAAGACCTTAGCAACTGGAGCCACAGCCTTGACGGCGACACCCTCGCGATGGACCACCGCATTGAAGCCATGGACTGGATCAGCGGTGTACTCCACAATTCGGCGCGTGCCGTCAGCCTCGATCAGCGAGTAGGAGCCCTGGACAACATCGCCGCTGCGCGTCTCCTGCTGGTTCTTCACGTCGCCAGTGGACGAATCCTGTAAGAGAGAATTGTGATGTGGATTAGCTCAAGTTGGCTTAGCTTGACTTGGATTCTGTTGATGATCGCCCACTCACATGCACATCGTAGCTGAAGCTGTACTGGGGATTGGGATCGTATGGCTCGGGTCCAGCCACCTTGGCCACGGCCACCTTGGCCAGTCCTGGATAGATGGGCGCCGCCAGCTTGGGGTAGACGGGCGCTGCCAGGCTAGGATAACCGGGCAGAGCGAGTCCAGGACCAGGCACCACCACAGCATTGGACACGGCCACCAAAGCGCTGACAACAACGAGCAACAATTTTTGTGCCATTTTTGTGGAAGATTTAGTGGAGTTTTCTGCTAGAGATTTGGCTGCTGCTTGGCTGACAAATGAACTCACTCTGTGGTTCTGATGCTGAGCGACAATTGCTTTTTATAGCCAAGCCAACAAATCGAGCGAACTGAAAATGCCCAAGCCCCAAAATCCGCAACCAAATCTCTAACGACGACGACGACGACGACGACGCTGCCTGCAAAAATATTTATGCAAAAGCAACAACAACAACAACAACAACAGCAGCAGCACCATCAACAAAAGCAACTAAAAAGCGCGCATGCGTGTGGAGTATATTGAAAATGCTTGCTAAGATCACAAAATGCAGCAGCGCAGCACCACCAACAACCACAACAAGAAGAAACAAACGTGAGTGCGCAGCGAGAGTGTGAACGACTTTCAAGTGCCCTCTGCAGATAGGAGATAACGTCGATTCCTTCTCCTAAACCTATTCCAAATAGTATTTCATAGAGCTCAGCTCTTTAAGTCCTTTAGATGTTTCGATACTTATCGATTTTCAAGATCAGCTTTATAGATATGTATACTCAGTTTTATAGGGGATATGGCTAAATCAAAGTGGATTTGTGCAGCTCAAGAAAACTGCTTCTGATCGAATCGATATTTATCGATTATAGATATAAGCTTGTTAAACTAGAAACTAAGTACTGCCTCTGATCACTGACTTAGTTGGATACTACATAAGTTTCTTCCAGTTCAGGTCAGCTTTAAAAACTGAACTACTGAAAATCGATATTTATCGATTATGGTTAGAAGCTCCGTAAACTGTAAAATATGCTGCTTCTCTTTAAGTCAGGCTTCTGTTACATACCACTACTTAGCCTAGCATAGCTCATATAAAAATTTGGTATAGTTACAGGGTATTATAAATGAAAATAATTCATTTTTCGTTGCGTCGCAATTGCCCCTGGCAATTGGCAGTCAACGCTAGGCAAGAGGGGAGGGCGTTAGCCAATTGTCTGTCTGGGTGTCGTGTCTGTCTGGCTGACTGGGGAGCGGGGCGGGGCAGGTGTGCTCTGGCCAGACAAAAAACAGCTTAGGCCTACGAGAATGGCACGCATGTTGTCTGGCTAGCTGGCTGGCTGGCTGGCTGGGTCGGCTCCTAGCGACGAGTGGTGGACACCGCCGAAATGAACGGCTACATGAGCTTGGAACAGCAGCAGCAGCAGCAGGAGCAGGAGGGGGGATTCGATCGTGACAAAAAAGTTCAATTCGAAAGCGTTTTTTTTTTCTTTTGGTCCGGGTGGCCAGGCGGCATCAGGTGTGCAAGTGTATGCGTGTGTGTGTGTGGCACTCACACATAGATCGTTCCACGCACCCAGTCGATTGTTGAAAGGTGTGTGCGTCGCCGTCGCTCTATGCGCGATCAGCCTTCGAAACTGGCACAAAGCAGCGACACGCCGCGCCCAGCAGCAACTGCAACTGCAACTGCAGCAGCGGTGGCAGCAGCAGTGGCAGCGACGGCAGCGGCAGCAAACTGTTCACCCCGCAGACTGGCCGACTCCGACACCGACAGCGACAGCGAATCCGAGTCCGAATCCGTAAGCCTCGACTCCCCAAATTGCAGCAGGCAATTGCCACTGCAACAATGTTTTTAATACCCTGTAGTCGAAACGAATGCGAGGCAGGAGCTATATTGCATATGATATAGCATATGCAACAGCTGCTTGATTAGATATATGGTTTTCTAATCTGAAGAAATCTATCCATGCTAGACAATACTCTGTGCTCAATTATCCATTGATCATGATCTCTTCAATTGTTCAGCTGTTTATGAAGTACAGAGCTCTACTACAATAGCAAACATGTTCATGAACTATTCAATTGAACTAGTGACACATTAACTATATAGTTCTCTAATCCTAAATAAACGATTTAACGTATTTCAATTCAACTCCCATTTCTAACTTCCATCTTCAAGGCCTATGTCGACATGTTTCCCTCATTATAGGGTATTCGGTAGTCGCACACCCGCACACACTATACGCTCACTCTTACTTGGCTTTTGCGCACATTTTACTGCCATTGGGACAATTTTGCCCATTATCACTAATTTTGAACGCACGTTGCGCCTTGTTAGGCGTCGCAGTTGCCAGCGGCGTCAACGTCGACGGCTGCGTTAGCGTCGCCGTCAACTGCGATGGCGATGGCGATGGCGACGTCGACGGCAACTGCGTGTGCGACTGCAGCGGAGACATGCGCAGTTTTTTGCGTAATCAAAAAATTGTAACGCGTCGAGTACTTTCAATTAAGCTATTGAATAATTCGAGTGCGTGTTGATCGAGTGAATGTTGGCCGTTTGCATGGGAGGGAGAGTGTTCTTTGCAGTGGGTGCGATGCGAGGGTGTTACGGAATCGGGTGGGGTCTATTAGAGTTATAGTCCAGTTTGTCTACTTAATCATATATGTAAGAGGCGAGGCATGGGACTCGCATGATGTGGGTGGGCGGTGTTACGGCATCGAGTGGTGCTACTCTAGGAGCAGCAAAATGGAAAATGGAAAATAGAGATCGAGAGAGGCTTGGCTATACCAAAAACTAAACCACATGGAAGATTAAAAATCCAACCGAAATGTAATTAGGAAGGGTAAACAAGTCAGCGACTCGATTCCTGCGTATCTCACGGCCCCAGTTGTATAGCAATGGATATCTTTAAAATATCTCATGCAAATTGACTCGAACTGGAGCCATTTGTCAGCGTTCGACCGATAGCTGGTAGTATCCACAGCCAGGTGTCCCAGCAATTAGCCACGTTGTTTGTTCTCTTTGGCTAACTGGATTTATTGGATGATTTATGAGTGTGCGGTTAGATCTACAGAACAGTAACAGACAATAACTTATCTACAAGCTAAAATCGGCAGCTGTTGCCTCTCAGCCCAGGAATGGGGCAGCGGGTACGACGGGGCGTGGTGCTGCTGCAACCACTGGCACTGGAACTGGGCCGCGCTGCACCACCGCATTGAAGCCGTTGATGGGATCGGCGGTGTAGAAAACGGTGCGCAGCGAGCCATCGGCATCGACTACCGAATAGGAGCCCTTGACCACGTCGCCGTCGCGCACCTCCTGTTGGCTCTTGCTGTCTCCCGTGATGGCATCCTGCACGTTGTAGGCGTAGGCGTACTGTGGATGAGGGTCGAAGTCTGTGTTGACGGGCACCGCCGGAACCAGGGCACAGTCGATGACAGCGAACAGAGCGCAGCTGATGATGAGAGTCTGCAAGGGAGCTTCACTTAGATTTCCTTCACTCTCGTTAGCTCCTTTACCAGACTTACCTTGAGTAGGGCCATGTCGTTGCTTGGGCTGTCTGATTGAACTGTGGGTAGTGAGTGGGGTTTGATTGCACTTTCTGTACTGTCTTCTGGTGGTGCGGTGTGCTTGGTTTTAAACACTTCGCCACCCGCCCTGGTGGTCAGGTGCGTTGTGGCAACCGCTGCCAAATGTGACCAGCCAATGGCCAACTCTGACGTAAGGTGCAATCCGTAGCGTAGTCAGTCATATTTCCTCAATGGACGTGCCATTTCATGTCATTTCCCCAGCCCATTTGCACAATCCCCAGCACCCAAGTCCGCAGCCCCCGCTATATGGCAATCATAACGTTAACGACGGCACGTGATGCGCATTAATAGCTTCCCATTTTCGGTGCGTCTTGAGGTAAAGGTCGAACCTACCTCAACATCAAAGAGATTTGTGAGTCAGCACTTGGCCTTCAAAACAACCGAATATTATATTGTAAAATATTAGGTTAGATATCAGATCAGCTTGGGTTTCCTGGATAGTTGAATCGATTTTCCTAGAAGTGGTAGACAGCTGTCCTTCCTTGCTTCTTGGTATCTAGGGATCCTCTCTTGTTCAACTCTAGTCATTGAAACCATATAGTCTTTTTTGTACCGAAACTTTTATTCAGTAGATGCAGTTAATAAATCACTAGATAAATGGCCGATAGCCGTTCCCCAAAATCCCCTAGAAACGGGTATCCCTAGAAGCTACATTTGTGTGTATCAAGAGATTGGCCGCAGGATGCGGAGTTGGCTTCAGTTGAGCATACAGCACGCACGTCATTTGGGTTTCGGATGGTTGGATGGATTGGGACGCAAAACTAGAACTATTCAACAACGGTCTGAGGTCGTCTACGGATCTCCGGGCTCTATGCCTATCTAGTAATGGGCACCATAGCCGGACGCAACGTACGTTGGTGCAGCATATCCAATCTTCGTGATGGCGGGCAGAGCAGGCACCGCCAGCTTCGCGATGGTTGGCACGGCGGCAACGGCCAATGCGGGCTTAGCTACCACGGCCACGCCCTTCTTCTCGACGATAGCATTGAAACCGTTAACTTTGTCAGCGGTGTAGGTCACCTTGCGAATGGTGCCATCGGGCTCGGCCAGGGAGTAGCTGCCGTGGACAACACCATTGACCAGGGTCTCCTCCTGCTGCTTGGAGTCGCCAGTCTTCTGGTCCGTGACTCCGTACGAGAAGCTATACTGAGGATTGGGATCGTAGGGCTCGGCGACTGCCACCTTGGACACAGCCAAGGCAGGTGCGGCCAGGAGCTTGGGCGCTGCGTAGGAGATAGCTGGAGCCGCTGCATATGAGATAGCTGGGGCCGCAAGGAGCTTGGGAGCTGCATACGAAATAGCTGAAGCCGAAATCAGCGACGGGCCGTAGGAGTCAATGGGTACGGCCACTGCCACAGCCAGCACCAGGCCAAGCACACAAAGAGTCTAGAAGAGGGAACACGGAGAGTAGTCCTTGGCAGGCCACGAGTCCTGGCACTTACCTGAGTGAACATGCTGTACGATATTTGTATTTCCTTCTATTGCTTTATTCGGTGTGAAGCGCGTCTGCACTGCAAGAACTCAGCTCGAGTGTGAGATGCATTTTCCTCGAGTTCTTCAGTCTTATATACAAGTCGCGCTTAACCATTTGTGGCAGGCAGCCGCAGCAGCACTCCTGCCTCCCCCTGGCCCCGCGATGGCTAACTAACTAATGGCTAGTGACAATTGCTCCGATTGACGTCTCTCGAGCTAGCACCCCGTCCTCATGCAGCGATGCACATACTCAAGCAGCTACTCAGTCTCGATATCCAACTCAAATCTCGATCTCGAATCTCATTTTCGTGCTCCTAGTCGCCAATTTCATGTTTGCTGCTGCACATTTCGTCATTTTCCAGCTGCTGCGGCTGCTTGTTTTTCTCAATGGAATAGCAGCAGCAGCAGCAGCCACAGCAGCAGCCAACCATAATGTGTGCCGCTCAAGAGCACCGCTCCAAATCCCAAACTCAACTCGTTTTCCGCTGCGCCCCCATCAACCGAAAAGTAAATAAAACCAGATCTCGGCCAATTCTCAGGTTCTGCGAACGTTTTGTCTGATGTAATAGCGCGATTCACTTGGCCAATTGCCAGTTGTCCAGTTGCCAGTTGCCAGTTGCCAGTTGCCCAGCGAAGCCAAATTGCAAATATTTAACGAGTCATTGAGCTGGCGACAGACTAAATGATACCCTGAACTAGAGCTGCCTTCTGGGAGTTAAATGGAAATGAGAGAAGAAGGAGAAATCAGGATACTCAAGTCGAAAGGGATGCGAATGGAATATCCTGAACTTAAGCGGTTTTCTATAAATAAGTGAGCATAATGAATAAGTGAAAGTGGAAAACCAAATCGAATACTATCCACAGTAAGGCCTACTTTTCATATATGTAGACAACTATGGAAAGATCGTTATCAAGAATATTTTTGTATCAGTTTTATAAAGGGAATACGTTCAGATACTTCATTTCTAACAAGTCTAGGGTATATATAAATAAAAACGAGACTGCAGCCATTCATAGCCCGCACTTTTTCAAGCTACCTCTCCCTGTCCCACTCTCTACAAGCACCACTCCCTCTTTCTCTTTCTCACTTTATAGCTGATCGTTCGACTCGTTTAATTAGAAATCTAAAATGGAAGCAATTGGTCAAAGGGGGCTGGCGAGCAGAGCGGGCGGGGCATGTGCGTGGCGTGCAGATCGAGCAATTACGCACAGTGGTGCAGACACGCTCAACACACACACACACACACACACACACACACACACACACACACACACACACACAAGCACACACACGAACACACGCACACTGTTGCGCCCACATTCGCTATTGCAGAAATGCAGTCCAAGCCAAGTGACCTTGCCCACAATATAGCCAGCAAATTGTTTTTTTCATTCGGCCACGTTTTCAGCTTAACTTAATTACGCACTGAGTAGAGCTGCCCTACCTCCCCAGCCCGCTAGAGGCCCCGCATCAGTCACCTAATATGCCAACATTCAGTTTGCTTTTAGGCAGGAAACTCTTGACGTCTAAACGACTTTCAATTAGCCAAATAAAAAATCCTTTTATAAGATTAACCAAAAATAAAACCAGACTTGAAAGGTGTTGAACATTCCAATGCAACAATTTCCGATTAAAACTTGTATTTTATACGCAACTATATACAACATTATGTGTAATAGAATATATATTGAAATTGTAACTTAATTGTATATACTGAATTTATACTTAAAATCTATATTGATAGGCAGAAAATGAGTAGAGATCTAAAAGAGATTTAAAATAAACATTATGGTATAGCCTAGTGTAAGGCCCTGCTTATTTTACTCCTATACTTAAAGCTTACTTGATAAAGTGTACTTCACTCTCTTTTCCTCACGCTATTTATATATCCTTTCTCTCTATCTCCCCCTCTTTGCCCACCTTTCCATCCTTTTCAAAAACTTGATTGCTTCCACCACATCTCTCTCTCTCTCTCTATTCGCTTTATATACATTCGCACTTTTACAGATCTCTCTTATTGGATATACATATATTTTTCTGATGCAATTTTTGTGCATTTATCGCAATTTATGTACTACAAATTTTGACAGGTAAAAGTCTGGCCAAGTTGTGGAGCACAGATCAGCGCAGCGAAGCCTTTTAAGGCAACTTGCGACTAGTTTAGAGTTTAGTTTAGCTTAGTTTTGTTTTTTGTTGTCAGTTTCCGGTGACAACCGTTAACTCGTTAACCGTTAACAGTTAACTCTGCCTTTTCAGTGTGACCAAGCGGCCGATCGAGCGCACCAAGTGCTGCCAAGTGCTGCCAAGTTTGCCAACGCGTCGCCATCACAAGGTCGTCTCTTAGCTTGGCAAACGAGTCACGCTTCACACACTTTGGAATTGGGTCGAATCTGCAGCGGTAGCCAATTGGAAGTGGGTTACAAGATCTACGGCGTAGTCTACGGGCTACTGTTAGCTATTTATTAGTTTTGTTACTTTTTTTTATGATTATTATCAACCAGTTTCGATCACGTAAGAGAAACTGTCTGCGGCGTACTCCATTAGCATTTCTAATTGAAACTTTCCAGTTGAGTGACTTGATTAGCAATCTTTGGTCAATAAACGATTATCGATTATCGATGATGGATTGTCGACTTTATGATTGGCCTAAGATTAGATGTAGCTTAATCTTAGCTTAACTCTCTGATGGGCATATCCATTATGGCTTTTCTAACTGAAAGTTTTGATTGGGCTGTATTTAAGCAATTAAGAAACAATCGTTAATCGTCTACCAACTATCGACTAATTCGATACGCATATTATTTGAGCAGTTTCTCAGCTAAAGTCAATTATTGATTGATTTTAAAACGCAACATTCCGGTACACGATCTATTTGGGCGATGCGTTGATTAAATTTTTGGGTGTAAAGGAAAATTAAAGTATTGCCATTGAATGGCAGCTGCATGACAATTACCAAAAAAAACAAAACAACAAACTTACTTTCGTAGCCATGGACTCGGATTCGGAGCAGGGTTCGAGCTGAAATTGAAAACTTGGACAGAAAAATTTGTGGGACGTGCCACGAATTTGGATCAAGAAGACGGCAGACGCTGCCAAGCGTCGGTAGCTGCTGATGTGCAACGAGTAGCGGGTGGTGCGGTGGTTCGGCTACGCAATTGGTACGCCACAGTACCATCCATTCAGCTAGCCGGCCACGGCAAATGCAAATTTCGCGAATTGTATAAAAGTCGTCGAGTTTTTGGTAATGGCATGTCAGTTCATTTTCGTTAACCGACGGTGACAATCAATCCTAACCCCCAAGCCGCACAATGAATCCTTTGACGGTAAGCCAGCACCTGAGCCAATTGGCTGCATACGGGATACCAATTGGACTCGAATTGGCATCGAATTGGATACTCACGTGTTTGCATTCGCTTTGCAGGTTGTTGCAGTCCTTTCCACTCTGGCGCTCTCCGCTCAGGCGGACTTTGCTGCCCCACTGGCTGCTAGCCCATACTTTGCATCGCCAGCTCTGCGTTATGCTGCTCCCGCTGCTTACTCTGCACCGCTAGGCTTTGCTGCACCAGCTGCCTATTCGGCACCTCTTGGTCTAGCTCCTGCTGCCTACGGAGCTCCTCTGGCCTACTCCTCTCCTCTGGTTGCCAAGACCTTTGCCGCTGCTCCAGTTGCTGCCCCTCTGGCTGCTGCACCATTGGCTGCCCGTTACGCTGCTCCAGTGGCTGCCCCTCTGGCTGCTCGTTTCGCTGCTCCTCTGGCTGCTCCAGTTGCTGCTCCAGTCGCTGCTCCCGTCGCCGCCCCTCTGGCTGCTCCCGTTGCCGCTCCCGTTGCTGCGCCCGTTGCCACAGAGATCGTCGATGCCCACCCACAGTACAAATTCGCCTATGATGTCCAGGATACGATTACCGGCGACTCCAAGACTCAGGAGGAGTCTCGTGATGGCGATGTCGTTCGTGGCTCCTACTCTCTGATTGAGGCTGATGGCTCGCGTCGCATTGTCACCTACTATGCCGATTCCATCAATGGCTTCAATGCCGTCGTCCAGAAGGATGTGCCCGTGGCGGCACCCGTCGCCCCCGTTGCTCCAGTTGTTGCCAAGCTGAAGACTTTCGCGGCGCCAGCCCCCGTTGTCGCGGCACCTGCTCCCTTGTTCGCCAAGACCCTGGCCGGACCCATCGTAGTCTAAAGGAAGCGAAGGACTTTAGAGGCGTGTCGTCTTGCTTGCGCCTTTGTGTAAATGGAGTGTATAACAGTTTGACAAAGGATTTTCATTTGTACATATTCGATTAATCATTGTCGTGCTAAACGAATAACTTTCATCGCAAAACCCAAAATTAAATAAATTACCTAAATAAATTTGTGATTCCAAAATTGAATTTGTGCTTTTCATTACATGTGCATGCATCTATTAGATAAAGCTGAGCGTGTTCAAATTTGAATTCGATATACATATGTTAAGCGAATATCGATAAGTAGATAGTATAATACTGCAAATAAGATTATCCCTTTCAAATTGATCAACTGATATAGCTAGCAAGTATTATCCGTTGCAATATCGATGTATTGCTCCAGCTTAGTAAATGCATAAAAAATACCAAAACTTATCGATCCTGCTCTAAGCTTACTTTAATGTATTTGCGCATCACTGACTGTAATTGCAAGGAGCGCATCTCTAAGTCAACTTGCTGGTTTAAATTTCCTTTACTTTCTTTTCACTTTACAGCGAGATCGGTGAAGAGTTTTGGAAACTATCACCACACGAAAATGTGGCACGCATGCGCCTCAAGCTGGAGCCGCAGCTGTATCCCAACAAGCACGAAAACGCAGCCAATTTGCGGGACAATGCGACCAGTGCTTACGACACAAAGTAAGTGTGAGCCGTAAACATGTTCACGGTTGACTTCAACTCTTTCCCGTTTAGAGAAATATCCGAATTTGACTCCACTATCAAAAATGCTGTGGTGCGAGATTTTCTGGCCGACGACGAAAGCTCCCAGCTAGAGGAGGAGCTGCGGCTGTTAATTGATACGCAATCGCAGCAGGATACGGCGCTGGAGAAGCTGGTCATGTCGCAGGATTGTGAGCTCATTACGCTTATGACCAAGGTCAAGGGTCGCATTGAAGTCAATCAGAGCGTGTTCACGTTCGTGGACATGAGTCCTCCAATGGAAGATGGCTCCAAGCATGATTTTAGGTAAGTCTAAACTGCAAATGCTTCGTTATCCTACCTCAAGTTTAATTTGGATTGTTTTCCATCAGGTTTTCCATTAATAAAATACGTGAAGTTCATCTGCGCAAGTATAATCTGCGACGCAGCGCCTTGGAGATCTTTCTGATAGATCAGACAAGCTATTTTCTTAACTTTACAACTAAGGTAATATTTAATAGATATTTTTCACTTGGATCTTTACACACTTATTCTTTTTGTTTGCTATTTAGACCCGTAACAAGGTGTTTACTAAGATTGTTGGTTTACCCTTGCCGAACATACTCTATGGCTCCGGACGTTCGCCGCCTGAGCTGCTCCGCGCGTCAGGTCTCACTCAGCGTTGGGTCAATCGTGAAATATCAAATTTTGAATACCTAATGTACCTAAATACCATAGCTGGTAAGGCTCAGGTTAGATCTAGCTGTCACTCCTGACTTAAATACTTTGTATTCCTTCCCCTAGGCCGCTCTTATAATGATCTTAGTCAATATCCCGTTTTTCCCTGGATTCTGGCTGACTACACTAGCGACGTATTGGATCTAACGGATCCGCGCTCCTTTCGTGACTTGTCCAAGCCCATTGGATGTGTAAGTTCTTAATATGTTAGCCACATATAGAAGTGAGATTGATCTTATTTTTTACTCTCGCTACAGATCAATCCCAAGAATGAGGCTGAGGTGCGCGGCAAATACGATTCCTTTGAAGATCCCTCTGGTGCCATACCGAAATTTCACTATGGCACACATTACTCCAATTCGGCGGGCGTGCTGCACTATATGCTGCGCGTGGAGCCCTTCACCTCGTTGCACGTGGAGCTGCAGAGCGGCCGCTTCGATGTGGCTGATCGACAATTTCACTCCATACCGCAAACTTGGAAGCTATTAATGGACAATCCTAATGATGTCAAGGAGCTAATACCCGAGTTCTTTTACTTTCCAGAGTTTCTCAAGAATATGAACAAGTGAGTTGCTTTAGGCAACAATGTTTCGATGCTATGCTAATCCGTATGTAATCCACTCTAGATTCGACTTGGGACATTTACAAATTACGAAGGAAAAAGTCGATGATGTCATTTTGCCTGCTTGGGCTACCACGCCGGAGGAGTTTATTGCCATACATCGGCGTGCCTTGGAGTCAGAATACGTTAGCCAGCATTTACATCACTGGATTGATCTGATCTTTGGTTACAAGCAGAAGGGCGCCAAAGCTGTGGAGGCTCTAAACGTCTTCTACTATTGCTCCTATGAGGGCGCCGTGGATCTCGACAAAATAACCAATCCCATTGAACGGGAAGCTGTGGAAGGTGGGTGCCCATCTAAAAGCTTTTATATTTTACTTATATTTTGTGTCTGGCAGGCATGATCAACAACTTTGGACAAGTGCCGTCTCAGCTGCTAAGGGAGCCGCATCCGCGTCGACTCACTCAGGACGAGACGGCTGTGAAGCTGCTGCGCTCGGAGCTGAAGCGACCCGATCTTACGCAGTTCCTGGACAAAGTGGTGCAGTACTACTGCGAGCTATCCACGCCCAAGGATCCCATTGTCTATCTAAGTCCGCCCCGCAGTCCGCCACGCTCCTTTCTGCAGCTCAGTCCCGATGTGCTGGTCAGCGTTTCGAAAGGTTGCATTCTGGGCTGCAATTCATGGATGTCCTTTGACAAAGAGCAAGGATTTTTGCTGGAAATCGATGCAACTACGACAAATCTTAAGTGAGCTCGTACTTCTCTAACCAACTCTATCCTATTCTTAATTCCGTTCTTTTCTTTGCAGAAATCGCAAGCGCATCTTTGGCCCCTTCCACCCCTCCCAACCGCCCCATTCGCAGAACTTTGCGGTCAGCACAGACGGCAAACTGCTTTACGCCGGCGGCATATGGGACAATGCGCTGCGTGTCTATAGCTTAAACAAGGGCAAGACCTTGGCCTCTGTCACCCGCCATTTGGACATAATCACCTGCCTGGCCTTGGATAACGTTGGCTCGTATCTGGTCACCGGCTCACGCGACTGCACTTGCATTGTGTGGAGCATACAGGGCAATCAGCAGAGCGGCGCCCCACCCAACAACATTCCAGTGCACGCCTTGACGGGACAATCCCATCTGCAGGCCATCACGCAGCTGAATACACAGAATAGCTACTCACCAAAGCCACTCACTGTGCTCTATGGACATGACGATGCGGTGTCCAGTGTGGCCATCTACACAGAGCTGGATCTCGTTGTCTCGGGCTCGCTGGTGGGTGCAATTGTGTATTTAACATTTACTCTTTGAGTGACTGACTACTGATAGCTGGACTTTTTATAGATGACAATTCTATGAACAGATCTTGATGGGTCTCGATGTATTTGTAATAATCTCATAGCTCAAAAGATTCATTGATCTCTCTGTCTCTCTATATAGAACATTGTTTGATTGCTTGACGAACTGACTAGTTGACTTACAGCCTAAACCGAACGAAGAAGATAACTCCCTTCTATATATATATATATCTCTTGTTCTATTCACAGGATGGCACTGTTAATGTCTACACCCTGCAGGAGGGTCAATTTGTGCGTACTCTCAAGCCCATTGGCTGCACCGAGTCTTGTGTGCAAATCTCCTACGTAACTCTTTCATATCATGGTGAGTGATAAGAAGGTATATCTGAGCCTGAACTTATGCAACGTTTTTCAAAGAAAACTGCCTTAAAGTGTGCTACAGATTTTTGGATTGATGAGGCAAGAGCTCATGAAGTGTGAACTCTGTGGCTTGTTTGACTCTGTGAGAGGGGCAGATAAGACTTGCTTCCGTTGTAAGTGGGGATAGCATTGAACTGTCCCCATTTTTATCAGTTTC
Source organism: Drosophila mojavensis (assembly GCF_018153725.1). Lineage (NCBI taxonomy): Eukaryota > Metazoa > Arthropoda > Insecta > Diptera > Drosophilidae > Drosophila > Drosophila mojavensis. The sequence continues at coordinate 1,656,408 of NW_025318899.1, read as the reverse complement.
ATGTGCCTTACAACGCATCGCCCGAGCCATTCACGTGTTGCCGCTCATTGCGTGATGTGTCCAATCTATCTCTGCTTCTCCCACTCTCTCTCTCCTTCTCTCTCTCTTTTTGTGTGCTTTAAGCAAACAATTTCAAACAATTTAATCAACGCAGCTCACTTATCGCTGCCAAGTAAATTGCCACATATATATATATATACATATATGTACATATAATAATAAAGCCTCAAATATCACGTGACATTCTATCTGTGTGTGTGGCCATGTCTGCCTGTGCACTTATTCACTTCAATTCATTCCTATTTCAGTCCTATTTTTTTTTTACATTTTTCCGTTCGTCATATATGTCATATCATTGTCTTATCTTAATGGGTTCTAATAAAGCTATAAAGGGCTTTAATGTCTTAGCCTGAACCAAGGTTAGGAACTGTCTGTAAAACAAATAGCAATCAACCATATCAATCATTATCAATCATGCATAATCACAAGTAGTTAACAATTATTTGCGTATGAATTTGCAAGTAATAAAATATATAACAGACAAAAGAATGCATTTGCGATAACATAGAGTTTATATATAGACGAGATCAGCCTCAAAAGGTGACGTTAATCAATCTATATAAGACTGATTGAGCGGATCGAATTAATCTTAAATCGAATACGAAGTTGAAGACAAAAGAGAGCGATTCGATGTATATGTGTGATTCCTGATAAGGCCTAAAAGTGACGTCAATCAAGCCACATACATTAAACTGATCGATTAGATTGATAATAGTATTAATTTAGCTTGAATGATCTTTTATCTGAGCTTTAACTTTTCGACATCAGTTTTCTATATGGAAACGAACATTTTTTATTATCATATATTATTTCCCCATTTCCCAAGCAATTTCTTCTCAATTTCTTCGCAATCATTTGCTGATTATCGACCCCATGCGCGTCAGAATTATAATGATTGTATAATACTTGAGTTTATAATAAAAATATATACATGTATATATGAAGCTTATATGCATATGAACAGTACGAACGAGACCTGTCAGCTGCACTCAGGCCAACAGGCAGGCTTCTTATCGAGGTGTCACGGATTTATAATATAAAGCATCCATTACTATTTTGCAATATCCGGCAGCAAATTGAAACAGCAACGACTGGCGCCATCAAATTTATAAAAATCATGAATTTATACGAGAATTTGAGGAAAAGATAAGATTAAATATGAATTTGATTAAAATTTGAGAATCGCAGAGGGGGGCTGTATTGAAAATACGTGCCTATTTTATAATTGGCAATTTTAATCTTGATGCTATTTGGGCTACTTTGGCCTGTCATGTCAATCAATCAATCAAACCCTAGCACTTTAGGTTAAGCTACTCACTATGAAATTCCGGTCGTTAAAATGCCAAACTAAAATTTAAGATAAGATTACATTTATGAGGATCGTATAGTATAGAGTAGAGCAGTAATAATACGTAATATTTCTGGAAAATTTAGTTTAGTCATTCAGTAAGTCGTTCAATTACTTCGACATAAATAATATTCCGATTGCATTCTGTAAAAATTCATTAATAACATGGGTTTAATTAATTGTCAAACTGGGTGCTCGTCCCCAGCCCTCAATCGGCACTTATCAATGCGCGCTGAAATATGCGCATTCATGCACAATCACTTGAGCATTGCTAATGATATCAAATCAAAAGCGAATGAGTCCCGCAATCACATCCAAGTCACACGACCCTACGATCCGCCTTCCAGTCCCAGCCCCCGTCTTCAATAAACTGGGGCCCCAATCAAGCACCCCCAGGCCACCGCCCGGGGCCGTCCCTTCGATCTTTACTACACTGAATCTGTACATAGCACATTGTCGCGTGTGTGCGACTAGGCGATACCATTGATATAATTGAGATTAATTCCTAACGCCAAACGTTACTTGAATTCATGAATAGCTTAGAGGGACAATGGACAAGATTGGGTGGAAGAGAAATGAAACAGTAAACTCGAGGGAAGCAGGAAGTCCGATTGAAGAATTAGGGAGAGAGAAAATAATAGTTAAGAAGTAAGTCACAATAGTACATAAGAGAAGGATGAAAAAGAGAAAGAAAAAGCCATGAAAAGCAAGATAAATGTCTTTCTACAGATACAGATACAGATGTACACATACATGTGTACAGATACACACATATAAAGATGCAAAGATACAGACACTCATACCCAGATACAGATACACCGATGCAGATACACAGATGCAGATACACAGATACAGATACCCAGATACGTAGATACAGATACATAGATACAGATACATAGATACAGATACCCAGATACATATACAGATACAGATACGTAGATACAGATACATAGATATAGATACAGATACAGATACAGATACAGATACAGATACAGATATAGATACAGATACAGATACAGATACAGATACAGATACAGATACAGATACAGATACAGCTACAGATACATAGATACAGATACATGGATACTGATACACAGATCCAGATAGATGCAGATAGAGATACATAGATACAGATACCCAGATGCAGATACAGATATACAGAAAGATAGGAAGGCTTTGGATCTAAACAGAAGAGATAGAGAGAATGCTGATACTGTATTTTAAACGTGCACAGAAAAGAGCGTAAGCATTTCATGGCTTTACAGAGCTATTCCGTAAATGTTACCTATGATTCATAATTCAATCATACCCGCTAAGAACCTTTAAAGGGTGCAGCGCATAAATATATGAGCACACGTTCATTCATATTTGTTGTTTGTTTTTTTCGAGGCGCTACAAAATTTTTATGATAGAGTTTGTAGTAAAACTCGGCGAGGGGCCCCCAGAAATACATATATACTAGATACATATATATGGACGTGTGTGTGTGAAGCCTGAAGAAAAAATTAAGACATGGAATGGGAATTTTTCTGAATGAATGTAAACGTCGCAATTGGCGAGAATGTGACTAAAGGCAAATCACTGGGAACTGGAAATCTGACAGCTCTGAGATCTGATAGGGAAAAGACAGAGGGTGATAGAGAGTGTATGGGGGAGGAAGGGGAGCTTTGCATTGACTATGCCAAACTGGCTATGACATGGTTATTTCTAGTTTAAGCGCAAATCACACTGAAACGACTCGGAAGCGCAACCATTCACAAAAAATTATAAAAACTTTAAACGATATTTAAGATATGCATACTTAAGACATACGTGTATGATGTATATGTATATGTATACCAAGTATATCTAGTCCAGGGGGCACTGGCACTATGCTCTATCTTGCTGTCTCTCATTCTGTAGCTCTTTCTTTCTCTCTCTGATAGTCTATCTCCCTCTCTTATGTATTTCTGCAGTATTTGAAACAAGTTTCAACTTGATTTGATTTCGTTTGAATCAATTTCATTGGCATTGCCCACTGATAAGACTCGAACTACGCATTGCTTTAATCATTGAGACTTCGCCTGCCTCGACTTTGCTTCTCTTTCGTTTGCTGTTGTTGTTATCTTGAGAAGCGTGTCATAATATTAAATTCCATCGCGCTGTCGCACGATGCGACGCGTCTTCGTCGCCTTCTTCAGGTTATCAACGAACAAGTGGGCCGGACCCAACCAAGCAGCACCCGTTCACTTCAACTTTTCAACTGCGTAGAACCCACTCATGTTGCCCCACATATCGCAATCTTTTAGCTCTATCAGTCGTCTTCTATGCTCTCCTTGTGTCTGAAGTCGTTTATGCTTATGCAAAAATTAAGTCGTTTTTATGCTTCAATTGCGCTTCAATCTTCTTGCTTTGTCATCTTTGATTGTTTAATTTGAGCCATGAGCAAAACAAACTAATTGTGGAGTATATGTTTTTTTCAATTTGGTTTCAGTATATGTTTCTTGTAAATTCGGTATATGACTTTCCCTTAAGAGTGTTTAAGATAAAGGTGCTGAATACAGATTCTAATTGGACAAGCGTTGTTAGTTGGATTATATTCCAATTAAAAAATGTACTTCGATTGTTACATTTACGAAATCCATCGAGAACATTTTCGTATAGAGCATACGCAATATTTAAGGTCTAGTCGAAATTTGACTCTACCAAATGCGATTAACTATAGGGCTATAGTATAGATATATAGAATGCCTTCAATACTACTGGGTTGCTCTAAAGATTTCGATGCATACTCATTCATTCAATTTTTATTGAAAAATTTAAGCTAACCAAATACTTATCATTAAACTAACCACTGATTTCTCTGCATCCTTGCACTGCTGTATCAGCCTTTTCGCTCAGTGTATCACCTAGCGATAAGCTTAGACCCCCGTAGATGCAACATTACGGTCCAGACTCTTCCAGTCTGTCTCCCTCTCCCTCTCCTTGCCCCCTTTCCCCTCTTCACCTCGCAAAGCCTTGTCAATTCGTCGCGCTAATTGCCATCTCATCGGACTCCCTCCGTTGATGCCCGCCTTATCAGACATACGTCAGCAAATAATCGTTTTCTTCTTCATCTTCTGCTTCTTGTTCTTTGATGATCCACAGGTCACATTGCCTTCAGTGCTTTGGACGATACTTCGCACTCGGTGCACGTGTATAGCATCAATGGAGCCAGCCTGGGCTCCAAGTATGTGTCCGGGCGTGTCACAGGACTGGCCACTGCCTCGGACTATCTGGTGGTGGCCGATGATGCCGGCGACATAACCATGAGCCGCCTACACGGGTGAGTGCAGTGGGGTGGAGTGGGTTCTCCAAAGTTTAATAACTGAACTCAAATTGCTCTTTGCAGGCTGAAGCCCGTCTTTGACATTCCGCTGCATGTGCCCATCCAGACGGTGGTCGTAACACCTGGCAATACGCATATCCTGGCGCCCTTACGTGACGGCCGCCTGGCCGTGGTCGCCGTGCAGCTGCCCCTAGCTGGCAGCAAAAAGCATTCCGTGCTCAATGTCTAGGCGCCCTCGACTCTAAGCTTTCCATATCATAGTAGTTGTTTAGATTCCCTTTTTAAAGCTTGACTTTTTGTGTCCTTTTGCCCATTTGTTTCTTATAGATATATATTTATTTTTCGTGTCGTTACGTGCCAAAACAAAAAAACACAAAACAAATTAAAATGGCCAAAAAGCAGGCCAACAAATCACATATTCTGTTAGTTGGACTCGCCTCAAATAATTCTTTATAGATCAAGTTAAAGTAAAGTATCTAACAGATACACGAATTCCATTAGCTTTAATGAAAGCACTCGTTTTTCATGAGGTTTGTCAGGCGTTAGCATACCCCGCACTTATTCATGCAGACCAAATCAAATATCAGATACTTAATTAGCATATACCCTGTAAAAGCAGTCTTTGTTATCTGCCTCTGACTCTATCATAGTCTATCACAAGTGTATCTATAATTACTTATACCCTGTAATTGTGGCATTGGGCATAGTCTAGCATACCCAAGCACTCTCCTCTGCCCTCCGCGAATTCCCTTGAAATATCTCTCTATGTCTATGTGGTATAAATTGTATCTATCAGATACTCGTCGAATGCCATTAGCGTTAAGCGCAATTCCCTGTAAATCCAGCCTCTTCTAGGTGGCCCATCCATCTTTATTGTATCCACTGCCCGCTATCTATCATGCCCATCGCTCCCTTTCCCTCTCTCGCGCTCTTTCGCTCCTTCGTTGCTTCGTTGCTTCGTCTCTTTTGCGAGCAATTATTCACTTGTCTTTCGTGTCGGATCGCTTTGCAGCGCGGCACTTTGCGCGCGCCTTCCAATTAGCTTGACAAATTCGTATAAATCATTTATCATTAGGCTGACGTTTGTTGTGTTTCTTGCTTTTTTATTTTCTTATTTTATATATTTATATAAATTAGCACATCGTGCCGTCATTCAAGCGACAAAAACTGGTTGCCGGCAAGTGGACCGGTCCGTCTGTCCCTGCCTGATCTCTGTCCCTCTCTCTTTCTCTCTCTCTCTCTCACTCACTCTTACTCAATCTATCTCGCTCTCTGTCTCTGTCATTGCCCCTCTCGTCGCCTGCTGCCATTTCCGTTTGCACTGAGTCACGCGCGACTTTCAAATCGGCATCAAAATCTGCCCGGCAACAGCGCGGCGCGAGGTGGCGTTCAGCTTTTTGGCCACGCTCGAAAACTGGGGCCAACTTTCGTTGCCAGCACGAAGCACACAAAAAACAAAAACAAAATTGTATCTGTATCTGCAGCTGCATCAGCATCAGTATCTGCATCTGCATCTCGAGTGAATGCATTTCCAATTGACAACAAGTATTATAAATCCTAAAATTAGAGTCCGTCCACGAATTTAAAGTTTTCGCATCGAAATTCCATTCGCTTTTGTCTCGTCTGCCTTGGATGCCAGCTCCCTCCCCCGACCTACCCTAGGACAACCTTTTCCAATGACAAGTGACAATATATAGTAGACGATCGTTTGATAGGGTTTTGTCTGTTTTTGTCTTTCGCATTGCTCAACTTGTTACAAGCGCACAATCAGCACGTAATATACATACATACATGTATGTGTATAATATATATATATATATACCGTAGAGATTATCACAGAAGCTGCTCCTAACTATGCGTAACTCTCGACTTGTAGTGCGATCAATACGCAACATAAGTCAATCAATTATTTACTTAAACACTTATCATCTTATCTCTCAAACTTAGAACAGGGCTGTCAAGAATTTCGAATTTTTCGAATTGTTTTCTGGAATGCCAATTTGAAGGATTATGAGTCACACAAGTTCATCAAACTCCGAGCGCAGTTAGGCTTTCCAATTCAGTTGATTTCGAGTACTTTCTGAGATTCCCGATTCGAACCGATTCATTAACCGCTTCGCAGCCCTGACTTACATATATACGTAAATGCGTTTGCTCGTTATTTGTTACTAAGAGAAAAATAAAAAACACAAAGAGTTCTCCGACCTTCCTTAGCTGTAGTTACTGTAACACTGTATAGATTGTACCGAATAAACTGTGTCAATAAAATGTTGAAAACCAAACCAAAACCAATATAAGCAATGCTAAAGCCCAACGTGTTCTTTTCATTATTTTTGTGTATTTATTCAAAAAACAAACACTTTAAATTCAATAATATAATATTTAAATATATAATGTAAAAAAAACCATAATTCAGTTCAATTAGCTTAATGTAAAACATAAAACATCATGTAAAGGGGCAACATTTCCTAAAGTTATGTGGGGCTTCCATGGGTGTGTGTATACTTATTTGTGTGTGTGTGTATCTATATATTATATAAAGACTGTTCTGTTAACCTCAGTGAATACTTTTCTCTTTCTTTTGTATGCTTATAGATGGATGTATGGATGTGTAAATGTATGAACGATGGGGGTTCAATAAATAAATTTTGTAGATATGAAATAGACGAATCTTTGCGTGAATTCATGACTTCGTTTATACGTGAATAGGTAAATTCATGAAAATCTGAATTCGTGAATTCGAGATGCCTATGGTGTATTGGTGGATTGGTGTCTTCATTGGCTGGCTATATATAGACATATATACATAGCACATATATACATGTTTAATAAGTACGGGCCAATTACTATCGTTAACTAGTGTCTTGCCTGATATAGTTAGGAACAAACATTGCTACTTACATATAAACGAAACTTGTTTACCTGAACAACTAAAAGGTAAAAGGTAAAATTGAAGAAACAAGCAAATGCTATATTAGATATCAAGAACCTAATCAAATACCGTTAAAAATAATATTCGTAACTAATTCGAGGTGGATGAAAAAAACAAGGAAATGATTGAAAACATTAAAGTCTAAGCCGGCATTAGATTCTAGAGTTAAACTTAAGCTTAAGCTTTCTTTTCTTTTTCTTCATTTTTTTGTTTGTTTTTTTTTTTTTTTTTTTTTTTTTTTTTTAGTGTTGTTTTTATCTTTCGCGCATCTTCAAAGGCATTTGATCTATCTAACTAACTAAAAATGTCCAATCGAATAGCCTTGGGTGGAATCTTTAGTCTTCCTTCTGCAATGAAAAAAAAAAGTAGGGAAAATATCGAGTTAGTGTGGAAGATAAAAGAGGCTACAAAAAGTTATCGATAATTCGAGTTATTGGCAAGAGAGGAGAATGAAGTTAACGATACTTACAAGTACGGGGTATACGAAGGTATCGGCCGAGTCTCGGCCCACAGCATTGTGCGCTATACACTTGTAGTTGCCCATATCCTCCCATTTCAGATCAGAGATGAGCAGATCTCCGGTGGGCAGGACCTTGAAGCGATGGCTCTGCACGATTTCCTTGTCCTCGTTGTTCCTCCAGGTGATCTTAGCGTGCGGGCGGGCATGCACTTTGCAGGGCAGCATGATGGTCGAGCCCATCAGATCCAGATGGGTTTTCTCGGTGTAGATGATGCGCGGCTTCTGCGGGCCCTGGTACTGCTTCTCGGGTACGATCAGATTACCCAGCTCCTGGTCAGCGTGCGAGGGATGCACCACGGTGCTGGCATAGATGGTCTTGGAGCCAGTGCGTCCGATGCACGTGTAGATTCTCGGCTCGCTCAGCATGTGATCGACAATGTGCACGGAGCGCACACGAACGATCGCCGTGGGCGCATCCTCCGTGATCGAGTTCGATTCCAGATTATCAATCTGAGAAGAGAGAGCATGGTTGAGCTAGGGGATTCGAGGGACGGGTGATGGGCTTGCTAGACCTACCTCAGAGAGTGGCATGTGACCGACAATCCATTGGATGCTGGGCACCTGGGAGCCCATCATCTCGCAGGCGATCTCGAGGGTGGCGCCGGGCGCCTGTTGCATCTTGTTTGGTGGAGTTTTGATGAACTTCAGCCAGTCGTCCTCGAAGGCGCGGTTGCGGTGCTTCGACTGGGACTGCGGCACCTCCTCCGTCTCAATGGAGTTGTCCACATCGTTGCTGTCGTCCACAATGTCCACGGCGCGACTCTGGGCGCCCGAGAGGCTGCCAAACAGCAGCAGCGCTATAGCGCACAGATTTAAATTCATTTTCTGCAATGAGTCGAGAGGCGGAAGGGGCGTGGCTTAGTGATAGAAGCGAGGTTCAAAGTTCAATATCATTCCACTTATAATATAGGTTAATAAACCCACAATCATCATTGGAGCATCGCTGCAGTTATCAGCTACAATGTGCCAAGTCCGTTATGGCAGGCTAAATCCGAGGCTATAAATCACAATGTCGACTGATACCAAGCGGACGGCCGTACGGATCGATCGGCGGATGGACGGATGGATGATAAGAATCGAAGCGTGAACCGTGAATCGTGACTTGAGGAATCACGCAACGAGCCACGGCTGCAGTGGCAAACGTTTGCAAATCATCTTGCAATATTATCAACGTAGCTGAATATCAGCTATCTATATAGTATATCTATATTTCTAGAAATTTCATTTCATAAATTGCATAATTGCATTGTGAAAATTTTAAATATTTCCTGCTCAACAAATTACACAATTTTACTCAATAACTTAGGGCCAAAAGCTGCTTGAATTGACATGAAACTTAAAATTGTTTCACATTTCGCTTTTCTTTCAGTCAAAATTGCTGAGCTCAAGCAAAACTTATTTAAAATTATTTCACTCTCAATCTGTCTCTTTCCCACTAGCAGCTAAGCTGGCTTAGTGAGAAGCGTTAGGACCCGGTCACGAGCCTGCCAGCAATCATATCTCTAAATCTTTATTTTACAAATTTGTTTTCTTTTTCCAAAAGTAAAACAAAAAAAAATATATATATATATTTGGAAGATAAAAAAAAATAGATAAATAAATCTATTATCTAGTTTTTCTTAAAACACGAGATTAATTTACGAAAAACATCTCAAGTATTCCAATTCTTAATTCCCAATGAAAAAATGTTTTTTACTTCAAGGTAAAGAGATCCTAGCGAGAAGCGCGACCAACCCCTAGCTAATGAAGATCTTCCCAGCCGTCGACTAAGCATTTCACAATTTCACAATATCACGCGGTCTGGGGACACCGAAATAGAACAAACGATGATAAATTGTGGACAAAGAACTCACGTAGGCACCAACACTCAACACTTAAGTGGATCAAAAAATAAACCAAAAAAAAAAAAAAAAAAAATTAAGAAATCGAAAAAAATGGAAGAAAAATACCCAGACAGAAGAATTGAAAATCGAAATCACATTGTTTTGGGTTGTGACGTCAGCTCCTTGATGAGCGCGCCCACGCGCCATGGATCAAAGGCCGAGCATAATTAGCCAGACCGACCGATCCTATACTATATACCAGATACCATATACCATATACCATATACCCTCACCGTATATTCGACAAGGGCGTGACCACTTAAGTTATTCAATTCGGTATGCAAAGCATTATAGTCTGTCTCTCTATATAGAGTGTGTCGTCTGGCGATTCGCTGGCAAATGTTGCATCAGATTTTCGACTCGATTTGCCCTTCGGCGTGGATGGGGTTTTTTGCTGATTCGCTGAATGGCTGAATATGTGATTTATTTTTCTTCGAATTTTGTTCGTCGTTGTCTATTTTAAATTGGTATTTCGTCGAATCGCTAATCGCTAAATATGCGAGTATCTGTGAAGTGTTTGGCTCACCTTTTGATTTGATTTCTTTTTTCTCTTCCGGTAAAAAATGTTTGCGGTTTTCTCCCTAAGTGGGCGGCGTTTAGAAGCGTTTGGCGTTCGCGTCTTTTGATTGAAGGCGCGAGCTGCTCGAATCTCACAACTTTTTGTTATGTTATGAAGGAGTTTATCAGCTCTAAATTGTGCTGGCTGCGGAATTGGGCCTTTTGATTGAAATTCAGCAGCAATTGAGTTAACAATGACATAGAGTCGGCGCGGTGTGCCGTTTTGGTAGCTGTGCAGCTTAGCTTTGGTGAAATTTTGATTGTTTTTCTTTATTTTGCAACGCAACAGCGCCTGCGACGAGCAGCTTCTATTTTGTTCCTTTTCCCGTTCCGGTTCCGGAGCGTAGTGCAAAATAGTGGGCGTATTTGGCTTCGATCTTCAACCGTAGCGTATGTCCAGCTCAAAGCTTGGGCACATTCGTCTCAGTGTTGATGAGTGAAAAGGTTGTGGAGCGAGGGGGGCGGGGCTTCAGCACGACTCCTTGTTAACTGTTACAAATTGTGGTTTCTTGACGCGGCACTCTTTATAAGACGCACGGTTCATCGACATTACAAGTCAAGGTAGGCTTTTGATTTACTTTTTCTTTTTGCTTTTTCTGTTTGAGCGGTCAGAAGGCGGTCAATGTTGCAGCGAGTAGAGCGAGGCGCACACTTAAGTTGTGTTCAACAGCTGAAAACTGTCACAGAACTGATTCCGCTACGCAGCCGACTTCATTTTATATACGCCAGAGCCGAACAGAGCAGAGCAGAGCCGAACAGAGCGCCGCCATCGACACGCACTGCTCTCTTTCTTCAACTCGCTCTCGTGCTCTCGCTCTCTCTCACACACTTACACACTGTTCGCCGGCGGATGCCACTGTGCCCTTCGTATTGCTGGCTGCACTTCGTTTCTGTTAGTTCGGGCCAAACTCACTTCGTTGGAAGCAATAACTCACACACACGCACACACCCAAGCAAGATGAGCAGCGCGCTCACAATGATCGGAGCCGGAACGAAACGAAAGAACAGTTCATTTATCATTTGATCTCTTGGCTATTTGAATGCAGTTTGAGCCGCTCCAGCCGGCAATTGCAGCGCCGCGCAAACTTTCCATAGACTAAGCTCGGACTGGGAATGGGAGTAGCTTCCAGCGGATAGAGGTACAGTTCCACATGGGAATGACCCGTCGCACTTTCAATTCCTAGCCAATAGTTGCTTTACCCTTGACTCAATGCGCCTCAGCTGCGACGGGGGTGGGGTTGGGGACCCGAATGAAACCAGTTGACAACGACAAGAATTTAAATGTGACCGGTACACTGAGAGAAACATATGCTCACTTCTCTAATTCAGTTTATATGTATATTCATATGTATATAAAAATAATATGAAAAGGAATTGATTTAATAAGGAAATATGTAAATTTGTTTTGATTTCCAATGAATATTATTTTCCACTTTTTCTGGCCGTGTAGCAATTCTCGTGCTGCTTCTTTCCACCACATTCGTACGTGCCTGGCGGCATGGCTTTTAAACGCCGCAGTCCAGGCGAGCGGCAGCTCAACGCTGCAAGGTTCCATTTGTCGCGACCCAACACGCCACGCCCCCTCGCTGCAGCGCCCCCTTACACTGCTCCGCTGCTGCTGCTGCTGCTGCTGCTGCTGATCAGCACAGTTGATTCATTGCAATCAAGTGAGTGCCAGTTTGTCTGCTGCGTTCGCTCGGTTGAGGGCAGAAAACCACAAATGTAAGCGGGGGCCAGCGAGTGGGAGGGGGACAGCAAAACTTGTTGCCAGAGTGGAAGCAGGCAGATAGACTGAGCGCGTGCGAGAGCGAGAGGAGAGCACAGCGGGAAGGGGAGCACTCACAATGGCAGACAGACTGGCAGCAATTCAACAGATCGCGTGTTCGCTTTCCGCTGTGCCGCTGTGTCGCTAGTTACGTGTGGTTCAGAGTGGGTCTGGTGGATCTGTTGGATCTGGTGGGACGGTGGGGCGGTTGTTGCGGCTACTGCTGCTACTGCGGCTGCTGTGCCTGTGCCTGTGCCTGTTGCTGGGCGGCAGCCAGAACTGGTGCCCGGGGCTCGTATTCTCGCCGCACTAACTAGCTAGCTCTGACTAGTTTTATTCATTTGTCGGCAAAGTCAACCAGCAATATACAATATATATATACACCAATTATATATATGTACATATACATATATATATTCATTGCACCATCTCGCCCCAGTCGCTCTGCTCGACTCCCACATTTGGCAGCTGCCAATTGCCAAGCGAAACTCAATTGAAATCAAGTAAATTGCTGCAGCTGTGGCGAATTGATCTCGTGCCCTTCTGACGACAGGCCTCAAAGGCGACCAACAACGTAACGAGTAGCTAACGTAACAAATTTGACGTAACTGCATTAGATCGATTACTAGATCAAACGCCACTTCCATATCGATCGATTCAATTATTGATGCTGCAGTGGAACGAGATTCGAGCAGATCTGATGACGTTCCAGGAAAAGCGCACGCACTCGCAATACGGATGCAAACTGTACGCGCTTCTCTCCATGGTATAACAGTTGTGCGTGCACATAGTATAACAGCTGCGCTCATTCCAAATTGTTTGCTTCAGGAAATTTCGTGTTCATTTTAGATTGGTCGTTGCTTCAATCAGTATAACAGTTGTATATAACATATCAAAATGATTCAGGCTTATGATTCATTCTTAATTTAGCTAAAGGACTTTTAGATGGAAATTCTTAGTTTCCAGATTATTTGCATATGAAAAGTGGTTTTATTAGGGATTTTAATAAAGTTTGAAAAGTTTTTCCTATGTAAGAGAAATTTATCGTACATGCTTCATTGTATGACAATGAATTAATTATGGGAATTTCCAAGAAATAAATACAAATATATTGAGCAGTGTAGCCAAAGCAGTTCGCGCTAAATGAGCACAATGAATGAGATATATGTATGTATATTCATAGGCCTTGGCACCGCTTGGTACCGATCGGCAACCGATCGAACGCGACAAACCATCAATTTATTACTCTCCAAAAAAGAAGAAAGAAAACGATACAATTTCCTAGAAATAAGAAAGGTCGAAAACTGGGCGAATCATACGATCGTACGATCATACGATCGCCTAATTGTTTTATCGTCCGATCGTAGCATTTCGCCATTATTTTGTTGGCCCCAATTATTGCATCATGGCAAATGCAGCGAATGCTGGTAGAAAGATGCACACTCGATTAACAGAAAAGAGACAACAAAAATATACATAGTTAAAAAGAGACGAAAAATACAAAAATACGAAAAAAAAAAAATGGTTAAAAGAGCTCGCTTTGCCGTCTACGTTTGCACTTTTCTGCTAATTAACGGGCAACAGCCACCGGAACTGGGCTGAGACTCATTCAAAGTCAGCAAACAGACGGACGGACAGACAGAGACAGGGACAGACAGATAGAGAGATATGCAGTTCGGGGAAAAGATAGTGCAACATGCAACTGCCAAGACAAGTCAAACACACACAGACACACACACACACACACACACACACACACACACACACACACACACAACCACAAACGTATACTGTGCAGGCATGTGAATTGCAGGTTGTACAAATCGTCTACACACACATAGAGAAACATACATATATATATATGCATACATATCCACACCTGGCTGGCGACGTGAGAAAATTCATGTGCATGCCACAAATTCTGTGCCGTCGTTGCCAATGTAGCATTTTTTTTCTCTACTTCTTCTTCTTGTTTCTGTCTGATAAAGTCCAAAAAAATGCGCTTGGCAACAGCCTCGCGCGACCTCGACCTCAGGCTATGCATTTGAATAAACGTTACTTTTTGCCTTGAGGGATATTTTTCAAATGACAGAAATTTCCCTTTCAAGTGCGTATAATAGTTATGCATATAAAAGATATTCGTTAGCGGCGGCATATGTATGTATGTATGTATAACACAATTGCATAGCCACGCACGCTCACCGTACTCTTGGGTGTTAATGTGTGTCTGTGTACTGGCGTATAAAAGCAGTTGTAATGGAAAATTTATGAAACCACTTTTATTTCTCATAATTTTTTTTTTTTTTTTTTTGAATATGGAAAATTTTTTGTCGAACTGAATTACAATTATCGATAATTGTTGCGATTGCGAGTGCCATTAGCATTAACTAAAAAAATAAATATACGCTTATGACAATATATACATACATACCTAGAAAACGTGAGCACTTCCTAAATAGCACACATACATATACATAAAACTGTGTAATTTATCAATTAACCTATGGAGTGTGCTATGCCTGCTGCGCGGTTGTATGTGCTTAGCTCGTATGCTAGCGTGTGTGTGTGTGTGTGTGTGGGTTCTGCTTCCCTTGCATTCTTTGCGTGCATAAATTGAACTCTATGTAAGTGTGTGTTTGTGTGTGTGCGCGCCCTGTCTTTGGTTACCTTTTGTTGAATTGTGCAACTGAGCTGCGAGCACTCATCACCATCAGCAACACCAACACCGACACCAACACCATCACCAATACCAAAGTAGTGCCGACCGACCACCACCGAAGCAGCCGATTCCGAGTGGCTTCGACTCTCGCCCAATTCACTTCGACGATTGCATCAGCCATTTCCACGCCGCACACGGAGTCGTCCGGCAGCGCTGCCGTTGCGCTTGCTGTTGAGCGCGCTTGAACGGTAAAGCCGAGCATAACCCATAAGCCCTTGCCCTTGTCTCGCTCGCTCCCATGCTGCGTGCATGCTAGTGCGTGTCAGTGCGTGCTAAGCTGTTGCGCTGAGTCATCGTGCTTGGCAGGTGGCATTAACCAAAAGACAAGCAAGATTAGGTTTAATAAACAAAAAATAAAGCCTCAAGTCTTACACTTTCCAGCTGCATTAGTAACTGAAGGTGTACGTCAGAGCTGCCAACTGGCATACATATTTTAATCAGCTCTAATTGAAATGATTTATAGGACTTAGATTTCGTCGGCTGACTTAAATTCGCCCGATTCGAATTCATTCTAGCAAGCTGTCGGAATACATAGTTTCACATTTGTGTTTTATTTTTTGAAAAGAAAAACAATCAAATCATTTCCACTTATAGATCCGATGACGTCTGTAGATGTTTTCAACTTTCCGCTATTATCAACGCACACTTCAGTAGAGCTTAAAAAACAATTATGTATGAATGTTTATTCAGAAAATAATAAAAAAGGGGCTCGTTGCCTCACACACATGAACACACACACACACACAGCATCGAGGACAGGGCCAAGCGCGGCAAATGCCCGACAATTAACAATTTCTCCTAATTGACATCATTTATCAGTTCACACACATGCACAGAACTGACATACACACTTATACACTTCTATTCTTTTTGTGTTGTAGCATAATTGACTGCATGGGTGTGCGTGTATCACGTCATATGAAATTCGTCGCACCCGCGCCCACACCCTTCGGTCAATTGAGTAGGGGGCTCGTCTGGCCCAGTGTAAACAGCCACTACGACGCACATTCGGCTACACACACAGACTCACACACACACATACGGATAAAGTGTATGCTCTCAAGAGCGACAAATTCGCTCCAGCATTGCTGTCCGCTCTTTCTCTTCTTTCATACTCTTGCTATGCCTCTCTTTCGCTCTTGATCGCTGACAAATGCAAATGCGACAAATGCAAAAAATTGATTGCCAAAGCGAATGCCGTTGATTGGCCCCCCGCTCTCTTGCTTGCTCTTCGATTGCCTACCCCACCCCATAGCTCTGACGCATTTCGCCCGTTCGCCCAGCTTCGCCGTCATCTCCATTCGTACAGTGCTCCGCTTTGATCATTCTATATGTGCATATTTCATTGCGCTTTTTGCCTTCAACTTATAAGTTATTTTGTTTTTTCTTTTTTTGCTTAGGCTGTTTTTTTTATTTTTTTTTTTATTATTTAATGAATTGCAATTTATTACAAAGCGATCTGATTATTAATTGGTTTTGAATTGATTTCGACCGGCGGGCGACTCGCTACTGGCAAAGACGACTGCGACTGCGACGACTGCGACTGCGACGGCGACGGTGACACCGACAGCGACGCCGACGATGACTGCGACTGCGTGACCAGCGCAACGTTCAGTGCGGCGAATTCTGCGTGCATGTCTCTGGCCGCACGTAGACCCCGCTCCAACTGGACTGACTCATCAAATGTAAAGCTCCAATTAGCAGCATTTTAAATTTTATATCATCTTAAAAGTCGAGTTTAAATCGAATTTTAAGTCAACTTTAAATGTCAGAGTGTCGAATTTGTTATTTCTTTCTTTTTTAAAAGAATTGTAGTCCAAATAAGAGATTTGACAAAAAAGAAAAAATGAAATCTGCTGCTTTCCTAAAAGATTCCCAGCTAAAAAGTTTATTTTTGCAACATCTCAGTTTTGTTCCTTTTTTATTTACTTCTGGATGGGAATGGTTTTTGTTTATGCTGCGGATACATTAAAGCATACTTCCGGCGAATCGATTTCACTTGGGAACCCAAAAGGCATGCAAGAAGAATTCTTACTAATACGATCTCCAAGCAGAACCCAATATAAACACAAGATCATATCAGAATGTTCGAGCATCAGATTCTCAGCAGACTTGTCGGCGGCCTCCCTTGCAATACTATTAAACGTATGCAGCGAACCGGCCTGCATTTTCTGATTGGATTTAATCTATATCTGCGATCCTTAAACATATGTATATGTCTTATGCAGTCACATTTAAAATTAGCGGAGCGGTTATCAGTACCAATCTCAAAATATTCCAATTTAAATTTAAACATAGTTCAACTGTTATCTAATAGCTCCGATAAGCTTCTTACGGAAAAATTTCTATAGATTTCGCATTATATTATAATGTAGAGTAAAATGAAAAAATCACGATCATTGATCATCTTTCTGATGAGTGAAACAGCCTTAAGCCAATGCGAACCAAAATCAACCCCTTCTAATTGAACCTAATGTACGAGTATGTATCGAAAATACACATATAAAAGCAATTAAAGATCGGGTATATTGAGCAGAAGCCAAACTAACCTCAAAACATAAACTAATATTTGTCTGCACATAACAATTATTTTGAAGTCGCAGTTGAGCTTTAAGAACAAGTGAAATTAAATTTGAATAGTTAATAAAATGAAAACGTATTAAATGAGAAAGTACAATAGATATGCAAAATAATATACAAAATATATAACAAATGTATGAGAGCTTAAAAGCAAGCGAATGCAAAGTCAACTGTCATATAGGATGTCTCTTATACCATAACGTACTTATACGCATACTCTTATACTGAAAGCAACTTCACTGAGCTCACTTTCAAATTTAAACTCAACTTATTAAAAATATACGAATTAACAGCTATGTATCGATGCCAATATACCCCATTTGGACTACTATACAGCGCATAGGAAATGTGTTAATTGATGCATATTTCACTGATAGGCTGTTAAGTGCGAAATCAGAGTTACAGTGGGCCGGGCAGGTGATACCGGTGACACAGGTGTCAGGTGCCCAACGTGACTCAAAATAAATCAATTTGAAATTGATAAGAAAATACTCAATGCTCATAAATAAATATGATTAATTTAGGCAATTTGATGAGTGTGATAATAGGCCTACCTGCATTTCGTTGTAATTGGCAGTGAGTCTCCTAAATGATTTCAAACACTTGACTTGACTAGCTCTCACTTTTCACTTTTCCGCAAATTGTTTAAATGTTCCTTAAAAATTCTTTTCTTATTTTTTGTTCTCTTCGGTTTCGTTTTATATATTTTGGTGTTATTTTTGTTTTTTTTTTTTAGATTTTTTTTTTTTATTTGGTTCTGGCTCGCTCGGCGATTGGAGATGTGACTCGATGGCTAGTGATGTGATATACTGTGCGGCGAAAGGTTGAGCATCGATGCTTTTATATAGCCGAAATCAACAAGTGTCGTTCGTCACACACAGCGACAGCAGATTGGCTACCATTCGGCATATTAACAGTTATAGTCGCCTGTCGCCTTCGCCTTCGCCTGCAGCATTCGTTGCTCTGTGTGTGTTCGTCTCTGTGCGTGTGTGTGTATGTGCGTGCTTGAATTTCAATTTGAATTTGAGTCTCAGTTTGTATTGGTTATTGTATGTATTTGCTTGCTAACAGCTGCCTGCCTGCGTGAGTGTGTGCGTGTGCCATTGTGGGCGTTCGCTTTTGCTGCTGCTGCTATTCCTTCGATTGAAAAATTGAATGCAAATTTATTTGAATTATCATTTCTTTACACATTATTATTCGCATTCATTTGATTTGTTAGCTAACCTTAATACATCCATAATTTAAGTACAGTTGACACAACACTCACGCCGTTAGTTATGTGTAGATCGGTTCACGTACTTAATTAACCCACTGTTGACCTACCCCTCCCTCTGCCCGTTGACATATCCTCACTTAACATTGTGCAACTTTCCAGCTGGAACTCGCTGCTTTTTCCACTCATCTTAGCTGCCGCAATCTGGTTGAGGCAGTTGCAATTGACGAAGCCTCGCTTCCTTCTCTCTCCCGCTCCCTCTCGCCCACACCCCTCTGCTCTTTGTGGGGATTTTAGAGCGTGGCGATTTGATTGGCCAGGAGTTAGACAGACGCACAGACGTCACCTGGCAGACCGGATCTACAATATTTGCATATTTATTTATGTATATACATATGTATATGTATGTGCGTGTGCGTGTGCGTGTGCTGGTCGCAGCTGTGCTTTAATTGATTCTATGTGCTATAAATTGAAATGCACTCGACGGAACCGTTAAATTCAAATCGAGTTGCACTTTAAGCTAGTCTGTCGATTAGGGAGCAGAGTGGGGATCGGGGTGGGGGTTGGGTGTTGCTCGGTAGGCGACTTCTGACTGCTGGAACACAATAATTGCGACTTCTTCGTTTTTTTTTCTTCTTCTTCGACTTTGGCAATCATCATAATGAGCTGCTAATCAAGGGACGCTGCCTGGCAACTGCGCAGCTCGCCTGTTGTGACAAACACACACATACACACGTAGCTGTTTGTATGAATGTGTGTGTGTGTGCATGCTAAGTTCACCCACGCATTCCGCTGTTTTGTTATATTTAGTTTTTTTTTTTTTTAGCCAATTTGGCCAACAATAGGGCTTCATTTGTATTTAGCCAGCTTGTCTCCAATTGATACCGCTGCTGCGTTACGCCCACACTTTGAGACAGGGGCGGCAATGCTCCCTACCCAATTATGCCAGCAGCAGGGCGTAATTAAACACAACAACAACAGCAATTGCTTCTATTTCGCTTATTTCTGTTTGTTTGTGGCTCAAATTAATGTAGCTAATCACAACGACACAACGCAGTCATGTGCCCCACGCAGCTCAGGCTGCTAGCCAACACTGGTAATTGGACGTTAGCCAACACTTCACAACTTCGCTTTGTAAATCTTGTTGTCTTTACTTTATCGCTGTGAAAACAAAAGTGAGTCATACTTTTAGGGGCCGCCATTGCTCGACAGCTAAACTTAGATACATACATACACATTCGTATACGTATATGAGTGTGTATATATGCATATACATATATATGTATATATGTGATCTATTCTTTACGTATCCGCTTAAGAGCTGCAGCAGGCCATTGGTCACGCTTTCTTAAACCTTCTGAAGTTAAACAAATATTTTTTATGCTGGAGTAAAGAATAAGTTCAATCAGTCACGGCATAAGGAGCCACCAAACTAGTTCTTTCAATCGGCGCACGGTTGATTCAAACTGTTGTTCCTTTGACTAATTCCACGAGTAGTTTACTAACTCCACTTCCGCTAGTAATCCACTAATTCCATATTCTAATGAGCTTTTCGATGGCCGATTGTGATCAAACGCATTTTCTTTTAGCTAATAAATTATTCAGTCTTTGAATATTAATTTTTCAGGAATAGCTGATCAGTAGGAATTGATTAAAAGTTGATTTAACAGTATGATTTACTTACGAGCTATTGAGCTAACTGAACTAGCAAATGAACCATATTATTCTTATTTTAAGTACTTGTTTAAATTGGCTATATCAACCAATAAATTTCTCCAATAATGTAATCGATCTAAGATTTTAATATTATTTAAAAACTTTTCGGACTTCTGAATTTTGATCAAATTTCATTCAAATGCGCCGCCTAGCTGAAACACAGCTTTTCCCTTCGCTATATAATGCAAAATTAAAAATGAAGTAATCTGCAATACACATACATACATGCATATACATAGGAGCCATTGGATACTGCTGCCAATAACCCAACCTTAAAAGTATGCTACAAAACTAAACTTTGATCTCTTGCCTTTTTACATATTTTAATAAAATTATAGTTTCAAAATAAGTGCATCTATATTTACGCCCAGCACTGTATGCCAATTCTTGAAGAAGCTCTCAAAGCTTTCAAAGCTGAGTACGCATCAATAACTGCAACACGTGTAACAAAAGCTCATTCAAGGTTAACAGCATACACTGGCCGAAAAAAAATGTATAACCCGGCGGGCCCACGCGATAAACATGCTTAATTAATATATCTGCTGCTGCCGCTGAAGCTCTAGCGTCACATAACCGTTGTGAAATACAAGTTTATATTTGTTGTTTTTTTTATTTGTCCAAATCCCGTTTGTGGCGTTCGCACTAACCACTTGCTTTGGCTGTTGCTAGCGATGTGCTAATCAAGCTTTGCTCTGTGCTTTCTTCTCTCTTCGCCATTTGTTAGTCGCCGTCAGTCGTCAATCGGACGTCGCTGCAGCAAGTATGTCCGCGCAGCTTGTGCTCAGCTATATCTAAAATAATTATTTATTTAATAGTCAACCAGTTATCGATCGTATGATCTAATATACACTTGAGTCTGCACCCATCATGACCTTTTACACTTGCCTCCCGTTGGCCCTTAGGCAGGCTAAGCTCTTGGCCACACGCAGCTTCAGTGAGCGCCTGCTCCACCGGAATCTGTCGGCCAGTCAAACACTTAATGACAAGCACGAGTAAGTTTTTTGTTTTTTTGTGTTTCTTTCTTTCGATTTTGATCTGCCACACCCCCAGCGATGGAGCAGTAGCGCTAATAAGAAATGACAGACAGGTCCCAAGAGGATCGTAAAAGTTTCGCAGGGCCTTTGTGTATTCTTCTATATGCAAATGCATATCTGTATATATGTGGTATATATGATATATATAGCCGATGTATCTATTAAACAAATACAATTAGCATGATTAAGGCGAGGGAATTAAGCACGTAGGCCAAAAAACACACACACATTTTAACCGGCAGCAGAAGCTTTTATTTGTGTGTCGCTATATACTCTGTTAAAGATGTTCAATCGGGTATATATGGTGCAACGGTTAAGGCAGTATTAATGTAATTATCTACGATCCTTTGCAGATGTCAAGTTTTGGTTGTTGGCGGCGGCGCTGGCGGCTGTGCTTTGGCCGCGAAGCTCTCCTCACGCCTAGGCAGGAACAAGGTGATCGTAGTGGAGCCCGCTGATGTACGTAAGCCCTAGTTGTGATACCTCTGTCAAGTCAAGTAGAGGGACTTACTCCCTACTGTATGTTGCCCTTAGAAACATTATTACCAGCCAATGTTCACGCTAATTGGGGGTGGAATGAAGCGCCTGGAGCACTCCTACAAGTCCATGGCCGAGGTGCTGCCCAAGAAGGCAAAGTGGCTGCAGGAAGCGGCCGTAGAGTTCGATCCGGAGAGTAATACGGTGAAGACATCTGGCGGAAATACCATCAAGTACGATATGTTGTTGATAGCTACAGGTCTCCAGCTAAACTACAATAAGGTAAGCTAAATTTGAGATTAATAATAAACTACGCCGTAAGCTAACTACCATCCCTTTTAGATACCCGGACTCGAGGAGGCGCTGGCCATACCCAATGGTAAAGTGTGCTCCATCTATTCGCCCAAGTACGTGGACAGGGTATTCAATTGCCTACGTAATATTCAAGGCGGAGATGCCATCTTCACATATCCCTCGTCGCCGGTCAAGTGCCCGGGAGCGCCTCAAAAGATTGTCTACATCGCTGAACACTATTTCCGCAAGGTAAACCGTGCATCAACAAATCCGTAATCGGTTCTCATCAGAAATATCCTTTGAAGTTGGGCAAGCGGAATGATATAAATATCAAATATAATACGGCTCTGCCCGTGCTCTTTGGGGTTAAGCACTATGCAGATGCTCTCTGGCCCATTGTGAAGAAGCGCAACATAACGGTAAATACGCGCCGTAATCTAATTGAGGTTAAGCCCGGTCAAGACATTGCCGTTTTTGAAAATTTGGATAATCCCAGCGACCGTTTCGAGGAGAAGGTGGGCAAATGATGACTTACAGATTGAGGAGGTATTTGAGACAGTAAAACTATATATTCGTTTCTTTAATTAGTACTCCATGTTGCACGCCGTACCGCCAATGAGTGCGCCGGACGCCTTGACACGCTGCAAGCAGCTGATCAACGAGGCGGGCTTCGTGGATGTGGATCAGTCCACACTGCAGCACAAAAAGTACCAGAACGTATTCGCCATAGGGGATTCATCCGGTTCACCTAACTCTAAGACTGCCGCATCAGCAGGTGAGATAATGACTGAGGTTCCGTTATATTATAATTAGAAACATTTTCCTTATCGGTTAGCTGCCCAGTCACCGGTTGTATTCCGTAATATGATCGCAGCTTTGGAGGGTAAGCCCCTTAAAGACATCTATGATGGATATGCTTCGTGTCCCCTGGTTACGGGCTACAACAGCGTAATATTGGCCGAGTTCGATTATAGCCTGACGCCTTTGGAGACATTCCCTGTGGCCCAGAACAAGGAGCGCTATTCCATGTTTATCATGAAGAAAGATTTTATGCCGTTGCTGTATTGGAAGCTAATGTTAACGGGACACTGGAATGGACCCGCCCTGATGCGTAATTTGTTGTCTGTATTTAAATTCGGCAAATAAGTGTCCTTCTCGTGAAAAGCACATATCGAATGATCTACAAATGCAATAACTCTTTTTTTATAACTTTTATAATATATATGCATTTATACATTGCAAAATTGACGAACGAAGTGTGTTTGAATTTAACGTCAATAGTAGTTGCTGTTAATTAACAGTAGTCTGTTAATTAACATAATTGAAGGTAAATTGTTCAGCAGTGGACTGACCATGACTTTCTGAACTATATAAACTGAATTGTATATTTAAGAGCTTAAACAGTGATAATAAGTTCAATTAGCATTGGTTTAATTTATGACAATAGTAAATTTCACCAGATTCAATTAAATTATAGCATTTATAAAATATCGAAAATACAGCCCTGCGTGCCTAACGAAAATTTGAGACACGTGAAGTTGGCAGCGAACGCAAAGCGCAGAAAAGAAGAGGAAGAACAAGCGTGGCGTCTGTATGGGCGCAAGCATTTGAAGCTAACGAACCGAAAGTCTTTGCTGAATCACAAATTTAAGTAAATATATCAATAGTGCAGCAGTATTTAAATTACAAAACCTATCAAAATGAAAGCAATGTAAGTAGTGGACAGCAATAAATGTCATAAGAGCTAATCGTGAACGATATTGTCATGCAGGGCGCGTACGCCACTCCGTGTTCCCAAGACGCCTCGTCAAATGCAGGCACAAATGCATACAGAAAAGCGACGAGACGTCTCTAATAAACAACAGGATCCCGTGAATGTATTCTGCCGAGTGCGTCCACTGCAGTCGGAAGGCGATTTGACCTGCCTGCGTGTCAAAAATTCGACCACAATCGCGATCAATCCCCAGGATCAACTGCTGCAGCATCATCAGAAACAACAAAACGGCGCCCAGCGCGAGTTGCAGTACATCTTCAAACATGTCTTTCAGCCAGATGCCACTCAGCAAGAGGTTTTCGCGGCCGTTGCTCAGCCGCTTGTCGAGAACCTGGTGCGCGGCAGGAATAGTTTGCTCTTCACTTACGGTGTGACGGGCAGTGGAAAGACCTACACAATGACGGGAAACGCTCGGCATCGTGGTATAATGCCTCGTTGCTTAGATCTGCTGTTTCGCACCATCTCTGACTATCAGGCAAAGAAGTTTGTGTTCAAGCCGGATCGGTTGAATGGCTTTGAAATACTTTCGGAAGAGGATGCGCTGCTCGAGCGGCAACAGGAGATGAATCAACGATTTGCAGGAGCCGGGCGATTTGCGTTTCGACGCAAGGACTCAGACCCGGAAATCGCATCACAGGCCTCGGTGGAGCCATCGCCGCTGACCGTGCTCGATGAGGACAACATGTACTCAGTGTTCATTACCTATGTGGAGATGTACAACAATAGCGTCTACGATCTGCTCGAGGACTCCGGCGTGCAGAAGTAATATACCATAGAAAACATAAATATAGACTTCCAGCTTATCCCCTCACCCTTAAATCTAGATCCTTGCAGTGCAAAATCATACGCGAAGATGCGAATCACCAGATGTTCGTGCATGGCGTGACCGAAGTGGAGGTCAAGACCGTGGAGGATGCTCTCGATGTCTTCCATATGGGCCAGAAGCGCAAGCGCATGGGCAACACAATCTTAAATGCAGAGTCCAGTCGCAGTCACTCCGTATTCAATATACGACTTGTTCAAGCGCCCACCGATTGCCAGGGCGAGCGCGTGATCCAAGACAAGCACACGATCACAGTTAGCCAGCTGTCGCTTGTCGATTTGGCTGGCAGTGAACGCTCCTCCCGCACCAAGAACACGGGCGTACGTCTCCGTGAAGCGGGCAACATTAACAACTCGTTGATGACGCTTCGCACTTGCCTCGAGTATCTGCGCGAGAATCAACAGCTGCCCCCGAATGTGCCTCCCAAGAAGATACCATATCGCGACTCGAAGATCACGCACATGTTCAAGAACTACTTTGATGGCGAAGGCCAGGTGTCCATGATCGTGTGCATCAATCCGCGCATCGAGGACTACGATGAGAACATGGTAGATGGGTTGTAACTGCCTCTTATCTGTTGTTCTTAACTGTATCTTCATCCACAGCAAGTCATGAAGTTTGCGGAGATGACTCAAGAGGTGCAAATAGCCCGCGCCACGCCCATGAAGCCAGACCTGGGTCTTACGCCCGGTCGCCGCAAGGCCAACAAACTGTTCAAGATTGCCGTTAACAATCTGAACGAGCTGGGCATACCCGAGGCCAAGCAGCTGGAGGTGGATGTGGGTCTGGTTTACAGCTTGGGCGCCGACTTTCCACACTATCAAATGGATAGTCCGGAGGCCGCGTGCAAGATACAGGAGCTAATGGAGTATCTGGAGCAGCGGATCGATAAGCGACGCAAACTGCGCGCCAACATGGATGTTAAGTGTAGGATTGAGATTTTCCCTTCTCTCGTATCATGCATTCTTCATAAATTCCCATTTCCCCGTTAGGTGACAATTTCCGTCAGATGCTCATGAATCTGGATCGCGACAATTTGCAGCTGCGGACGGAGCTGGCCTCCATGAAGGCCGTCTACAAGCAGGAACGCGAACGGAGCGCCGCCCTGGAGAACAAGGTGCGCATACACGAGAGCTCCATTGATGTGCTGAACAATACGCTGAGCAAACGGGACCGGCAGATCCAGGAACTCAGCCAGAAGCTCAGCGAACAGGAGCAACTGCTCACGCAGAAGGAGCAGGAGAAAGAGAAGCAGAAAAAGAAGTACAATTCCAAGCTGGCCGTAGAATCGGATAAGAATAAACGCGAATTCGATATGAAGCTGCGTGAACAACGCGCCAAGATGCAAGAGCGCATGCGCATCAAGGACGAGAAGTTGCGCCTGGTGTCCAATATACTACAGTCTGAGGATGTGCCCAGCTTGCCGCGTTCCCACAGCTCAGAGAATCTGCTGAACGACAAGGATCGCGGTGGCTTCACCACGCGCACAGAGTCCACAGCAGCACCTACGACTCGCACGGACCTCTACTGTACTCCGAGACATGTAAGCGTATAGTGAGGGATAACAATTATTCAGAATTTTAACTGATTTTTTAATCCGTTTTGTAGGGCTTGGCAGCTGCCAACAACAGGCACCGCAGATCCCGTTCCGCCGGCGATAAATGGCTGGAGCATCGTGCTGCCAATCCTGTGCCACTTGGCACGATTATGCAGCCGTATCTGAAGAATCGTAAATCGGTTACGAAGCTAACCGACATGAAGGAGCTAACCGGCCATGGAGCCAACAAATATTGCCTTGTCTCCCAGGAGGCTGACACCGATGGCGATGTGGAGACGAAACTGTACAAGGGCAACGTAATACCTACTTGTGGCGGCGGTGCTCAAGTCGTGTTCGATGACGTCGAGTGCCTCAAGCAGAAGTCACCCGTCCATTCGCCTACGCGTAAACGGCCCAGCAACGGCAATTTGTCGTCCTCGGCATTTGGTGGCCCATTGCCGACGAGCACCACTGGCCTGACATCCGTGCAGGATGTGGCCTCGCGCTGCAATCTGGGCATCGAAGGGCACAGCAGCAAGAAGTCCAAGATGTGAACGATATACTCTTACATACCCGTATTATCAGAACATTATATCAGATGTTTTGCTTTCCAGTTAATTATGTATTATACTCAGTCTCGATTTATAAGTTGAATCATCAGTGAAGTGATTTGTTTTAAGTTTACGAACACAATTAAAGAAGTCAATTATAGACTTATTAACTTTATTTGGGGACCGATTCAGACGAATACGAACGTCAGGCCTCATTTACAGTTGGTTATAGTAGCTCCGATAAACTGAATGAAAAGTTTATAAAACAATAAACAATTTTAAGAATTTCTGCATTTATTGTTGCGATTATTTTTGCCATAAATTGTATCGTAAATTATTGTTTAGATTAATCGGCATATACAGAGCTAATACCCCATTCACCCCGAACCCAAATAACGGTATAAATATATCGTATACCGCATGTCGAATGATCGTATTGTTGGCCGTTATCGTAGCAATTGGAAATCAAAAACTTTGGATAGAAAACAAAAATAAAATCACATGCGCATGCATTTATGTTGTTTGTTTTTGTTTTTATTTAACTCTTGGTTTAATTATTCCTGCGTTTATTCAGATTTATGCTTAAATTTGTAGATTAATTTCAATTACTAATAAATCAGTCTATAATTAAAATATATGTTCGCTTAATGCTTTTGTATATATATGTGTGTGTGAGTGTGTTTGTGTTAGTATGTGTATCTGTATGTGAGTGTGTGTGAGAGCTGCCCCCCTCCTTCTCCTTCTCATTCCCCTCATACGAATTGAGTACCACGAAATACTTAAATTTCTATATACGAGTCTAGCCCATCTCTTAAGCAGGCAACAAAAAATTTGAAAATTTTCAATATTTTCGTTAAATTTAGCATATACTAACATACAATTTACATTTAAACGGAACTACTACACACGGGAAGCCTTTTAACAAAAATACATTAAAAATCAAATACATACGTATTGGTGTGTGTAAACAAAACAGATCGAACGAAACCACAAAATGTTTATATATATATATATATATAGAGAGAGAGAGAGAGAAACAGAAACAACTCAATATTGGGTCTCCAAAATAATTTAACGGCATTATTAACACTATAGACATCATAATTAATCAATCAATTAAACAATTTACAATTTTAATTAATATAAAGCTGTTTTTTCATAAAACTTTTCTTTTCGGTTCATTCGATACGGAACAAAATGATGTATGTAGGTATATGCATAATACGTATATAGTAGTATGTTTGTAAACATTCGACTTGCTATGAGATATATAATATATTTATATATATATATATGATCGTTTTTTTGTTTTTGTTTTTATGTACGTAATTCATAATCAATAAGAACTAAGAAGCAAAAATTATTCTATTTTTGTGGAAAACAAATTTTGGCTATATAAAAGCAACGCATTTGAAACAAATGATAACATTGAAAACGTCTTTACACTCGTACTCACAACTCCCAAATGTGTGTGTGTGTGTTTTGTATGTGAACGTGTGTAGGCATGTGTATATGTATATATATATATATATGTGTGTGTGAGCAGCTGCATTTGTTGGCAAGGCAAGCGACGATAACGTTTCGATTATGCATGACAGATAGACGAGTCATCTGTATAAGTGTGTGTTGGTGGTGTGTGTCTGTGTTAGTTGAGTTTGGGTGTGTGTATGTGTGTGTGTGATATCGCCTCCGGCTGGCTCGCTCCCATAACGAGCTAAAGCATTATAGCGGCTCTCGCGTTTATCATAACATAGAGTAGAGTGCGCCTTATTTTGCACACACAGTTTGCAAATTGAACTGAACTGAACTCGAGCTGGAACTGGAACTGGAACTGTTCCTATGAACACTTGACACAAGCGCCCTCCACATCAAAGTCCAGTACCATTAGCTTTGTCTCCTCCGTACCATTGCGTGAACCCACGGCACAAATCAACTTTGTATCGTTCGCCCTGTGAATAGAAGGTTGAAATAGAAATAAATGCCACATACCATTATTTAGAAACGAATAGTTATGCTTGGGTTATGCATGTTTGTCAATGTACATCTGGCAGTCAAACAGGATTTTATATCTCTATCAATCTTTATGAAAAGCACCCCGGGCTATATATTCCTCTCCCTCCATTTACAATTCATATGCACAGTCGGACAGACTCGTGAACAAACATTAATTAGCTACCTGATGCGCCAGACCACTCCACCGGAGCCGCCCGAATCCAAAGCAACCAAATTGCGTATAAAATCGCCCGTTTTGACATCCCACAGCTTGACGGTGCCATCATCGGAGCTGGTGACCACAAAGCGTGAATTGAACTGCAGGCAAGTGACCGCTGACTGATGCTTATTGGGGCCTAAAGCAAACAAAAAATAACAGTTAATGAATGCCCAAGATCATCGATCAGTTAATCAAGTGTAATCAAATTACCCGATAGCGTTTGCAGGCATTGTCCTGTTGTAATGTCCCACACCTTGACCGTGGAATCGGCATTGCCAGAGACGAGTATATTTTGTCGCAGCTCCATGCCGGAGGTGAGACTCTGATGGCCCATTAGAGTGTGCTTGCAATTGCCAGTCTCCACGTCCCATACACGTATCGAGGTATCCAGTGACCCAGAGACGACATGAAGACCATCAAACTACACAAAATAGGAATTCGAATTGGTTAGGCTGCAGAGGAACTGGATGATTAGTTGACTCTACCTGCAAGGAGTAGACACGATTGGTGTGACCCTGCAGCGTGTGCAGGCACTCCTGTCGCTCTGGGTGCCAGATCTTGACCATATAGTCGTAGGCGCCCGACACAATCAGCTTGCCATCATATTGCACACACCGTACCGCAGCCAAGTGGCCAACCAGCACATGCAGACACGTGCCCAACTCAATGTCCCACACACGCAGCGTTGCATCTCGTGAGCCGCTGACCACCCTAGATGAAGATGGAGATGATGAGGTAAGTCTGGTGCCGCACAACCAGCTCTGCCAGAATCACTTACTTATTGCCATGCAAATGCATGCAGCGCACCGTTGAGGTGTGTCCCTGGAGCGTGTGCACACAGCTGCCGCTCTCCATGTCCCACACCTTGAGCGTGCGATCCGTGCTGCCCGATATGATGATATTGCCAGACATTTGCGAGGACCAAACGCCGCCAGTATGCCCCACCAAGGTGCGCAGACACTAGAGAAGGAAAGAAGTCCAGTTGAGATTAGACAATGACCCGACTAAGTTTCTATCTTGACTGCTGTCTTACCTTGCCGCTGACTGCCGACCAGACCTTAAGCGTATTGTCATCGGAGCCGGATACAATGCGATTGCCGGAGAACTGAAGGCATGTGATCACATGATCGTCATGACCCTTGAGCACTTTCGGCTTGCGCACTGGCCGCGAGCGCCAATTCATCTCGATGATGTGCTGTCGCATGTACGCCGCCTTCCATGGCGATGCGATTGGTGGCATGTTGCCATCTCGTCCTCGTTTGGGACGATCGCTGCGTGTCTCGGTGAGGATCTGTGCCTTCCGGCACTTCTCCTTCCACAGCAGATTGTCGTCGCAGAGGAAACGCCAACTGCGGCAAGTTTGTGCGGCGCGCAACAAATCCTTCGGCTCCAGATATGAGAGCACAAACAGCGCCAGTTCCCGTGGCAGCAACGAGATGAAGTCACGCTGGAATTGTGGCTCGATCACCTTCATCATGTGCCGCACCTGTGAGGGATCGCAGTGGTCGATCAGACGATCCAAGGCCAGCAGACGTTCGGCATGGGACCAGCGCTGAAATTGTGCCAACCAGTGCTGCAGCTCGGGTGGCGGGTTATCGCGCGTGGGCATCAGAGCCCGCGGCGTACGCCTACCCAAAGCGGGTGAGCAACCGCCGAGTGACGTGGCGGAAATGCCGGTTGGCGTCATCGTTAGCGTCATCATGGCAGCGTTGCCTAGGGGCTGCGTTGAGGAGCGTGGTGTAGAGGCAAAATCATAAGCAATGCGCTTACGGCTGTTATCGCCAGATCCCGAATTGCTCCCACCACCGCCCGCACCGCCACCGGCGCCCGCACCACTACCAGCGCCGCCACTGCCCGTTATGCTCATCGAGTAGTCACCATCCAGCAGACGACTCTCGTTGTATTTACGCTTGCGCTGCTGCTGTTGCTGCTGCTGCTCTATTGGCGGCATGGCAATGGCTTCCTCATGATAGCTATCCATGGCATCCATGTCGAGTGTTTCGCTCAGGCTGGCATTGCTGCCGCTGCGACTGCTGGCCAATATGCTGTTCTGGCAAGTGCATATCTCTTCCAGGTCCGAACAATTGTTCTCCTCGTCGCAATTGCCCCATGGCTCTTCGGCATTAAAATCTCCAGGTTCAACAACTCCGCCGCTTCCGCCACCTACACCAGCGCCACCATCAGCATTGCCTGAATTCTCCTCAACAACAATGTCAAGCACAATGCCATCATTGGAGTTGCGTGCCTCCACACGACGGCGACTGCGATTGCCGTTGACATTCGCAGCTGCACCAGCTGCCAGGCCACTGCGTGCAAGAAAACGCTCCTGGGTCTGGGCACTGGCATTCACCTGCCTTGTGGGCACCTTCGCTGTGGCTGCCGCTGCATAATGACAGCGAGCTGAAGTCGAAGTCGCAGTCGAAGTGGCTGACGTCGAGGGCTGTGCATCCACGTCCAGAAAGCCGGCATTGCTGCTGCCACAAGGCAAGACGCTGGTACGACTGCAGCCGCTGGTATCCTGGCTGCTTGTCTGGGAGCCCACAGAGCTGAACGAAGGGATGGCCACATCTTTGTCCGTATGCTGGCAGCTCGCGGACAGATTGACGTCGTTCGAATTGGTGTTCGTGTAGACGTCTGTGCGGTTGTAGCTTGTGGAAGTGGAAGCGTTGCTGCTCCCGTTGGGCTTCACAATGACCACAATGGGCAGCTTGGAATTGTTGCTGTTGGTGCTGTTGCTGCTGCTGGAGCTGCAGCTGGAGATGGAGCTGGAACTGTGCTGTGGACAGGCATTGCTGTTGGCATTGGCCAGCGTTGAGCCCAGATTGAGTTTGGCAGTGGACTTGCTCAGTCGGCTGTTTGTATACTTGCGACTGCTCGTGGGCGTCGTCGATAGATCCTTGTAGGTGCACTACGGAGAGGGTAAGAAAGGCAGCTTTAATAACTGTAACTTCTGTAACAAAATTATTGATCCTTACCTTGCTATCTGAGGAGAAGGCGCGTGCCTGGCTACTGCTGGGCCAATCATCGCCAGCCACTCCAGCCCCGCCGCCAGCGCCCACTGCTGCTGCTGCGCGATTGATCAGACTTAGATTGAGGCGATTTTTGGTGACCAGCGAATTGGTGCCGAGTATGATGCCGCCGGTCAGACGCTGCTCGGTCTCAAAGTCGCGACGTTCAATGCGATCCATGGACTCAATATCCGCCTTGGTCGGGCTGTTGCTGTTGTTGGTGCTGTTTGTTGCTGCTGCTGCATTGGCAGCTGACGCCTCGGCGCTGGCCGTGAGGCTCATCTGCTTAAGCCGCACGGACATTTGACGATCGTGCAACGAACTAGTTGCTACATCGACTGCCTGTCCCTGCCCCTGCCCTGGCTCAGACTTAACTCCTCCTCTTGGTGCATTGCCCTGCAGCTGTTGCTGCTGCTCTTCCGCCTCGAATTCATCGCTAAGCCGCTTCGGTTTGCCCGCCAGCAGCTCCGACTGCGCAGCACTGCCGCCAACTGTGGCACCGCCGACATGAGTATGTGATTGCTGTGGCTCCTCGACGACAGGTGTTTCCAGAAATATTTTCGAACCGTCGGCTGTCGTGATGATGCCATCAGCAGCAGTGGCAGCAGCAGTACCATCCACTTGTGATGTATTGGGGCAGGAGCGCCCCGCAGCATCCTCATCCTCATCATCATCTTCATCCTCATCGACGATTTCCTCCTCGTCGAAATCGTCGTCATCGTTTATAAGGCATACAATGGGCGGCTCGTCGTTAACATTAAAGAAAACATTATTTATCGGGCTGTTGTGCTCCTCCTCCTCTTCCTCCTCGGATGGAGCGTCACGGCTCATGCGCTCGTTCTCATTGCCATTGAGCGTATCTGTCGAGGAGCTATCGTCTACGGGCACAACAACAACGACGCCCATTGTCTCAGCGCCGGCACCGGCTCCCGTGCTATTGGGCAGTGAATTGGAAGAGCTTATCTCGTATGTTTCCAGCACGCCGGTGGTCTCGGTACTGGACTCATCATCGAGCACGACGGCAAAGCCATGTTGCGAATTCGAAGAGACACAGTCCTCCACGTCCGGCTCCCTCAGGTTGGACATAGATTCAGTTACTGTTCCGTCTACCCCTTGGCTAGTGCTCGCCTTTGGCTGTGATGCTTGAGGTGTTGGTGGTTTTAAATCGATGCTGTAGCTGCTATTGCAACTGCTGCTGCTACTGCTTCGGCGGCTCTGCTCCTGCTGAGCGTCGTCCTCGGCACCTGAACAATTACTGCTAGCAGCTGAACATCCTTTTTCCATAATACAACGTGCAGGTAAAGTCAATCTCTCTTCGTGCTCTGCAGCTTTGCTCGCCTGCAAAAGGCTATCGAAAATAAAACAAAATGGTTGAGCATCAGTTAAATAATTTCTATTTCAGGTCAAAATAATGTACAAATACAAATGTTGCTCAACTGAAATGTTTTGATTTAAAAAGGTCTTAAAAGTAACTCACTTTTGGAGCTCTAGCTCAAGCATTTTGAAAGATACCTGATGGTAATCAATATATCTCATATATATTTTTCTTGACCTACAAATTTCTAAATACCAAGTATCTAACAACCCAAATAACATAGTTTATGTTGTATTTATTAGAATATCTTTACATTTGCTTAGCACCTATTAGACGACGCTACCAATCAACATATATTCTAAATTTCAAGTCTCTAGATTACAATAATGAGGGAGAAATTTTTTTTATTAACTTTTGGCAAATTGTTTTGTGTAGAATAGTTTAGAGGTAAAAAAAATGTCAGAAACTTGTTCAATATGTAATAGGAAAACATATGCCTTAGCGTAAATGAAAATAAATATGTACTCAAGCGCTTATTATCTTTTTAACCCTTTCAAGATATGCAATGTGCTTCTCTGTGGCCAATTCACGAACAGAAGCTGTTCTAAAACCGGGTTCAATAAAAATATGCAAATAATTCTATAAGAGAATCCTCTAGGCGCACATAAATAATGAATCGTCAACTTACAAGAATTAATTATGAAGCTATCCTTTATTTTTTACTCAGCCAAAAAATATAAAACCCGCTAGAAGGATGAAGCAGCCGTCTTGGAGCTACGACAGCGACGCTCTGTAAAAAATTCCCACGCAACGCGAAGCAAACACGACGAAAGAGGCAAGCGGCAAAAGTAATAAGCACGATGAGAGGAGATCGTGTGCAGACACTTTTCTGTCTATCTGTCTGTCTTTTGTCCCTCTCTCTCGCTCTCACTCTCTGTCTCTCTATCACATTCGCATGATGATGATGAGACTCTGAGAATTGGAAAAAAAAAAAAGAAAAATCAAAAATCGAAAGAAAAGGAAAAGCAGTGGGAAAAATGTTTGTAAAGCTGCAGCAGCAGCAACAACAACAACAACAACAACACAACAGCCGTCGCAGCAGCCGTTGTCGTATTTCTTAGCAATCAAAAAACTGGCAAAGGAAATCACAAAAGTGCATCGGCGGAAGAAGCTAAAACGGCGCGAAGTAGAATGGGCAAAGAAGATGAAACGGGTATTACAACAAACATACAAACACATTCCCATACACAAACACACACACATACACATACACATAGAGATCAGTAGCCCAGGCAGAAAAGGTAAAGGCATGCGATGACAAGAGCAAAAGTAACGGACGGAAGAAGAAGAAGCAATAAAGATACACACCAACAACAACAGCAACGACAGCAACTACACAACGATAGCGTACACCTTGCAATTTAAGCCGCTATCTGTTTGCGCTACTCTCTTCTCTCTCGCTCCCTCTCTCGCACATCAAAGTCATCAGCATCGACTGTCATGCTCAGGCGTCTCCCTCTCTCGCTCGTACGCGCACAGCATCAATATAACGCATACACTCACACTTAGGCACGCACACGCGTACAGACAGCAAAAAGGGATCAGTGCATTTGCAGCAGTCAAACAACAAAGAGCGATCGCATAGGAATTTTCTCCTTGCGCACACACACATAGGCACCCATACAGACGAACACACGCAAACACGTGAGTGTGTGTAGATCCTGAGTTGCATCACTCGTAAAAGAGATCAGATGTGCAAGAGAATGTCGGGAAACCTCCCCTTCTCAGAAATGTTACTATTGAGCGACCTCCTCTGAAGGTTTAAAGGGTCTTCGTTTACGTTTTGCTTCATTTTGTGTACGCTTTCACACGGCATTCGTGTTACCTGTGCTGCGACCACAGGACTAAAGCGAGAATGAATGCCCCGAACCTTGTCCATCCATTAATGTCGTCTTCATTTTTTTCTTTTTCTTCCTTTCTGTTCATTTATCTACGTCACACAGCAAATGACCATGGGCATGGGGGGAAATAGATATAGAAATGAAAATTCTTAAAAGTTAGTAAACTTACTAACTAAATTGTACTGGCCCTAACCCCACTTTTCTGCACCTGCACCAAGCGAGAGCCAGCCCCATAATTCGTGGAGCAGGCAACAAAAGAAAAAAATGTGAACATTGTTGTACACACACACATACAGTGAACCATACGAAAGCGACTACGTCGGATGTCGTATATGCATACACACACAGCCACACGCTCAAGTACGCACACATACAGAACAAATGTCACGACATGCATAAGGAAAAGGAGTTTACTTTACCCCTAGATAGCGCTATTCTGCACTTTGAACAATACAATTCATATAGATGATGCACACATGAGGTTTCCAATTGCAGTTGAGCTTAATTGTTTAACTATTTCATCCGTTTTACACTTTTTGCGTTTAGTTCACGCACACACACACACTTGCCCATCCACAAGAAGCATTTGCCACCGAGCACACACGTTTAATTTAATTTACCACGTACGTTTTTCTGCCGTTTTTTCTACTGTGCTATCATTAGCATACAGTATTACTATTATGGTTAACCGTATTAGTATTATTCTGACAAACAAAAACAAAAATTCTTAAATTCAGACAGAAAAATAACTAAATGACTTGAGCTGCGCTGCCACTGTATGTTAGCTAGTGATGTGAAAAAACATCGATGCATCGACAATCGATGTTTTTTTGGCGATGTTTTCCGATGTTTTCCGATGTTTTTATTGATACCGATGTTAAGCGATGCATCGATGTTTGACAGAACATCGGGCGTTAAATTTCACAACATTGCAGAACATATGGATACACTGCCACATAGAAAAATTCGCGAATTTGTTTCTTTTTTTTACCCTGTGTTTGCAATGCCAAAGTAAGTAAATTGTTGAAAATATATATAAATATAGTTATTTGCAATTACAAATGTATTTATTCTAGAATAACAACAAAGACAAGCTTTTGCTGGAGGCACTTTACAAAATTGATGGAAATAGCGCGAAATGCAACATTTGCAACAAAGTTTTGAAGATTGCGGGTAACACGACCAACATGAAGGACCACCTGCGGTCCATTCATAAAATAGAACAAAATGTTGAAGAAATGTTGTTTAAGAATTGAATTAACGAAAAATAACGGAATTGGTAGAAAACATCGATACATCGATGTTTATAGCCGATGTTTTACACAACATCGATTTATCATTTTGCAAACATCGATGAACATCGACATCGAATTTTCGACCCAAATTTACATCACTAATGTTAGCAGCACCAAAGTATCGAGACAAAGCATCGATACGCTGCGCGCAGCGTCAAGTATCGATATATAGCAGTAGTATAACGAATCGATACCATTTAGTAGTGCTATTCGATAATAATTTATTTACTTACTATTTTGATTTCGTTTATAATAAAAAATTCACTATGAAAATCAGATTTGATCATACGTTGTAAGAACAGCAGTCAAGTAGAGGTCTATGCATTACAATGAGTTGAAGATATCTTTAAAGAGGAAATACGCCTGCAGATGCACATTGAAAGGCACAGCCGCCCGCAATCGATTGTTTGTATTTAAATCAAACCAACTGAGCCATCAATATAAGTTTAGTTGCCGCAATGGACACAACGGCGCCGTCTGAGGGTCTTGGCGAGGTTGTCTCCCATTACCTGGATAAGGGAATCGTGCTTATTATAGCTGATCTTCTTAGTTTGATTACGGTGTCATCATGTCTGGTCATCAAGGTGCCACAAATAAATACGATACGCGAAAACAAATCGTCAAAAGGTGAGACTACGCCCACTCAACTGTTACGCCCACACATTAACTGTATATTCCCGTATAACCCGATTCCAGGCATCAGTGTCTTTGGCCTGTGCCTGGAACTGTTCAGCTATACCGTTATGATGTCCTACAATTACACGTCAGGCTATGACTTCTTATCCTATATGGAGTATCCTGTGCTGCTGCTGCAGGAATATGTGCTGATCTATTATGTCTTCAAATATCAGGATATGCTAGGCAAACGAACACAAGTCTTTGCCATATTCTATACAATCATCGCAACACTTATCTATTTGAAACTCTTTCCAATTATCATCCTAACGTTTCTGGTGGTGAGTAACCCAACCAACAATGGCTCATATATATAGCTAATACATATGTGTGCATAGAGCAGCAACGATATTGATTAGAACCTTCCGTTAAGATAACAGCGTACTCCACAAACTAGTTTTCCCTTTTTGTTTTTCAATTTGTTTAACTAATTATGTGTTGTTGAATAATTGTTTTAGAGAACCTGTTTTGTTTTTATTTGTTTTGATTGCCTTTGGAGCTGAGCATAATGAGAAGCTCTTAACTGAATCATTGGCGAAGGTCATTTGTGTTTTGCTCTATAATATTTGTCTTGCTTCTATTTATATACAGACATAAACGGTCACAGACCAATTTTTTTAAGAGCTATTTGCACTGCGAGATGTGTCTCAAACGTACAGTATATGCTGCCTATAGCGAAAAAATGCTGTTGCTGTCTATTTTTTGCTGAGCTGATTATAGTAATAAGTTGTAGAAACAATTAAAAATATAAACAAAGTATATATTACAATATAGCCTTTATAATCAACTTATAAAAACCTTGAAAACTTGATTCCGTAATCTTTTCAGTGATCTAAATTTTCGGTTATTGACCTGGGCAGGTTTTACAGTCAAATTAAGACACTTTAGGATGAGCAGAGCTTAATTCTCTGAATACAGTTTACATCTGTCAATTAATTTCTCATATAGTCACTCAATCTATATGATCTCAATTTCATTTCCTCAATGTTAATTTCTAATGCTTTGCTTAATCTTCTGTAGCCTTTCTGTACGCCCATTGGAGCAACGAGCAAAGTGCTCCAACTACTCGCTATATTGCGTACAAAGGACGCCAGCTCCGTTAGCCGGACGACATGGGCGCTGTCCGCCTTCACCAATATGAGTTAGTATATGAATACGTATATAAAGCGCTCTGCTGAAACTAATCCCTTTTCAACATTATTTGCAGCCCGCATATACACAGTTTACGTGCAGTCTCATGATTTGATGCTGCTATCTAATTTCCTGATATCCACTTTCCTTAGTCTCAGCGTGTTTGTCGCCGCCTGCGTTTATAAGACGAAGACGAAGACGGCTTAAAAGTGGCTCAACTAATTATTTAAAGATAATTGTAATCAAGCAAATACTCAATAGACACGGACTTACAGTTGTTGACAAAGTTTTTACTAATAAAATTCAAATCTCATTGGCATTTTTTTTTTTCAGTTCATCTTTAGTTGATTCTAGCTGTCTGCATAGTACGCCACGGCCAGTGCGCCAATTACGACCAGAAAGGATAATGCATAGATGCTTAAGCGTTGCCAGTTGATGTTAGACTTGGTGGGCTCCACATCCAAAGTCTTACGCTCCTTATGCTTGCGCTTGCCGAACTTTTGTTCATACTTCTCGAGTTCCAGTCTATTCCGCTCCTGCTCTTGCTGCAATTTGAGCTGCTGCTGTTGTTGCTCTGAGGCCTGGGCCTTGGAGCGCTCCGCCAGACAAATGGCATCGCAATCGAGCGACGTTTGACCCGCACGATGTTTGTCGCAGGCAATTTCTTGCTTTAAGCGCTTGCACTTGCAATAGATGCGTAGCTTCTTGCGACACAGCTCCGGATTGGGACAGGGGCCGGGATGACATATGGTCATGCAGCGGTGGCCACAGTCGAACTATGTGAACAAGATTTAACAGTTATATATAAACATAAAATATTCTCAAAATTTATACGCACATTCTTGAGGCAACGATTACCACAGCTGTTGAACCTTTGGCGTCGCTCCAGCGTCTCCTGCAGACTGCCTTCCTCATTGAAGTACTCGCTGCACTTGTATATGACCTGATTGAGGCCACAGTAGCATTTATTTTTTATCACAAATGCGCACGGAGCACAAGGTGGCGGATGACAGCCTTTGTTGCAGGGATGAGTGCAGCCTGGAGGACGAGGAATAGTACATCCCTGTTCACAATTCGCACAGCCTGCTTGCTGGTGCATATCCTCCGGCTCAGGCACTGCATGGCAAACCCGATCGCATTGATGATTGCCACACTTGAGCTGGCGTGCGCACTTACGCTGGCAGGATGTGGGCTTGGAGTTCCAGCAAGGCCAAGTGGCCAACTCGTGGCCGCCAATGCAGCGCACGATGACGCCTTCTTCGCAGCGCGGATGTGGCAGAGCGCGGTACTCATACTGCAAGAATTACATATTACATACGAATTGTAAGGCTTTAGACGTCTGGGGCTCACCTTATGCTGCTTTCCACGTGTTGCCTGATCTGGTCGAGGCACACGCTGAGCTGCATGGCAGCGCGCCTTGCAAATGTGTCCACAGCCGCTGGAATCATTGGTCAGGCCACAAGGCTGCACGCAGGGCGGGCATTCGCCCTTGTGACAACGATGCTTGATGGCATGATGACACTTGGGCGTAATGCTAAGGAATAGAACAATATTTAAATCATATTATATTTCTTAGTAAACAGCTTAGCAACCAACCGGCATAGCTCCTGGCACACAATACGTGCGTTCTTCTCGCGGCCACAGGGCACGCTTCGTCTCGTCTTGCCGCAGCGACAATTCACTTGCGATTCCAGCTTGCACGGATAACAGGGTCCGTTGTGGCACACGGACTGGCATTTATGTTTGTTGCAACTCAGCTGCTTGCCGCAGATCTTCTCGCAGGGCGGACATTGATCCCCACAGCACTGAAAACAAACAGGATACATCAGTCGAGCTTGGATAAACCTACGCGTATGTTTTGTACCTTGCGATTGCAAGCATGTTTGCCACAATCTCGCATCTGCTTGCATTTGGTCTCGCAGTTGAACTCCTTGGAGCAGGGCATCTCCTTCTCATGCAGGCCGCAGCGGCATTTCTTCTTCGTGACCACTAGGCACTATAGCAATAGAATATATAGAGATTATCGGGCTGAATTACATGCTTGAATAACTAAATAGTTTACCAAGTTGCAAGCACCGCGATGACAGCGCTGCGTGCAGTAATGCTTGCCACAAGACAACAGCTTCTGGCAAGTGTCTCCGCATGTCTCCTGTGGCTCGTTGCAAGCTCCACTTTTGATCTGCATAAATTATAGGAGAAAGTATATCAACATGTATATATAGTTGAGCAGCTGTTGTGCTTACGCTCTTCCCACAGGGACAGCTGCGCACGCCAAACGGACACTCGGCGCCTTCACAGGATCCTGCGTGGCATACTTTCTCACAGGTATGAATGCCACAAGCAAAGAGAGCGCCACAAACCTAAATAAGAAGAAATAAGTTTTATAATTGAAGCTATTTATAGATCACCACCTGCTTACATTATTGCATTTCCATTTGGGCTCGGCACAGTTCACGACTTTCTGCTCACGTTTGCATTCGCAGGGCTGTGAGCTCTTACTGCTGCATGGCGGACACTGACCAGGCCTATGACACCGCTGATTGCATTTGTGCATGCCACATGACAAAAGCAATTGACACTGAAAATAAGGATTTCATATAAGAATATACCAGATTTCATATAAGAGTCTGAAGACACTCCACATACCTTTTGCTCGCACTGCCAGTTCTTGTCGATGCACCGCACGCTCCGCATTGCCGCCTTTCCACAGAGACAAGAACTGTTAGCTAGTTGGGCACAGGGTGGACAAGGACCCGGATGGCACAGCAATTTGCAATCGTGGCCACATTTCGGCTGCAACAGCTTGCCACAAATCTCGCCACAGGAGTGGGGCACAAGAAAGGGCTGTGGCTGCGGATTCACCTCCTTGCCACAAAAACATTCATACTGTGTGGGTCGATCCGCTGGTTGGTAATCTCTACGACACTGTGGACAGCACCAGTGAAGTGATTTTGTACGTTTGGGAGGCACAAACTCGCCCAGATGATTATAATAGCCCTGATGGCCATTGTTCTGCTGCTCCGCCTTGACCTTCATTTGCATTACGCTGTCGTTGGCCCAGCGCTGTATGCAATTGAGATGGAAGAAGCAATAGCAGCTCTTGCATGACCAAATGGACTCCACGCGTCGAATGCTGCCAATACAAATTAGACACGTAGCAGCGCCCGAGTGCAAAGTGTTCTCCAGAAATGTGGCGGTGCGGTTAATATTGTTGTCACTCGCTGCATTCACTGGAGCTTTGTAATGTTTATACAAAAGATCTAAAATAGACAAGTTTAAAATGGGTGGACACGTCATAAGCCTTTGCCTGTCGTTTACCAAGAATATGCTTTTCATCCAATTCTCCTTCGTCCTCGGAGCTGGAGTCGTAAGCATTCACTAATTTCTGTGCAGCTGCCAAATTTTTGGCTTGCGCTTTGCTAAACTTTTCCATTTTGACCGGCTAAAAAATTGCGCTGAATTCCCAATTTGACTGCTCCGAATTGAAACAACAAATGACTTGATGTAATCGAACTGGAGCAGAATGAAGTGAACTTCCCAATCAGCTCCTTGGCCTACTGTAATTCATTACACAGCACTAGGCAACACAACTACACTTATCACAGAAGCTCTTGCTTCTTTTATTTAGCAAAACTAAAATATCAATTGTAAATAAAAATAGTTTGCACGACATAAAAATTGTACTTTTCGCTCAGCGAAGAATAACATTTTCGTAGTTTGTTGGTGGCAGCACGCGCACATCTCTATCACGTATAGCGAACTAGTTCATATTGCGATTGCAGCTGCGTTTCACAAGCTCACTTTCACATTTCAGTAAAAAATATATAATAATATTTTTCAGACGCAGACGCAAATACATATTTGCAAAATGAGTTTCTTTAATTATATATTCGGGCCAAAATTGTACATGGAGTACAGAGGTGTACCTGAACCGCAGGTATGAGGTAAATAAATTGTGTTTGGTAAATTCTAATCATTTTTTCCTATTGTAGAGGAAAATGTATGAGCCCGGTGCAGCTGAAAAATTTGGTGAACAAATCTTGTCAACGGTAAGAGGTGTCTGTGTACATGTGTGTGTGTGGCAGTTTGTTGTGTGCTTGTTTACGTGTAGTAATACCAGAACTAATTAGTATTTTGTTGTTGCAGCTGTCTGTGGTTTGGTCGGTCAGCTATTATACGTCACCGCTGATCTTCACATTCCTCTATAGGCGCGGCTATTTCGTCACTGATTCGATTCCAACGCTCGCAAAGCTCACAACGAGCGTTGGATTGATAGTCATCATCTCTTTATTTATGCGCGGCGTTGGACGTCGACAGTCGCGTGCATATACGAACATGATAAATGCTTTAAATTCGGCTAAAGAAAATAGATCGTCGGATGCACTGCGTCGATTCGACATTGACTTCTCTGCATGGCCAGTGGATTTTGATGTGAAGGCCATAGCGGGGTAAGTGTCAAAGCAAATACCGTCTCAAACTATATATTATATGAATATTTATCTGTCAGTGATGCCAAGAAGCCCACGACCACTATAAGTCGTCGCGAAAGGTTGAGCATTGCCACATTGCCGTGCGAGTTGCTTGCCTATGTAGCCATACACACCTTTGGGCTGTCTCTGATCTATCCCGGCTCCGTGAAGCTGCTGCAGAAGTTCATGAGTACGTCTGCATGTTTTCCCCACCAGAGCAACGATAATGCAATATAATACCGTTAATCTAGAACTAATCAATTCTCCTTTACAGGGCCCGCCTTGATCTCTGGCCGCGCCAAGCTCATCGAAGACGACAATGGCATTCG
Source organism: Drosophila mojavensis (assembly GCF_018153725.1). NCBI lineage: Eukaryota > Metazoa > Arthropoda > Insecta > Diptera > Drosophilidae > Drosophila > Drosophila mojavensis. The sequence continues at coordinate 1,612,982 of NW_025318899.1, read as the reverse complement.
CTATAAAGTAAAGACAATTGATTCAAATGAAATCGATACTCTCTTTATTGACAATCGCAATGATAATGTGGGCAATGGCAAGACTCTAGTCATCTGCTCCGAGGGTAATGCTGGCTTCTATGAAGTCGGCATAATGGGCACACCAATTGCATTAAAATACTCAGTGTTGGGTTGGAATCATCCGGGCTTTGCCGGCAGCACGGGTCAACCGAAACCGGATCAGGATAAGAATGCCATCGATGCTGTGGTGCGTTTCGCTATCAATCATCTGGGCTTTGGCATTGAGGATATTTTATTGTTCGGTTGGAGCATTGGCGGCTTTAGCACATTGTGGGCTGCCACCATTTATCCCGATGTTAAGGGTGTGGTAAGTGATAAATAGCGCGTCCGTGGATAAAAATTTTTAATTGAATTATATTTGTTTCAGGTATTGGATGCCACCTTCGATGATGTGCTCTACCTGGCTCAGCCACGTATGCCCGCCAGCTTGGGCGGCATCGTTCGCATTGCCATACGCAAGCATTGCAATCTGAATAATGTTGAGTTGGCTGTTAAGTACAATGGACCACTGCTGTTCATACGTCGAACAGAGGATGAGATTATAGCCGAGTAGGGTTAACATCAGTTTTCATTTGTATATTTAGTTTATTTCACATTACTTTGCCTTTTGCAGGGACAATCGTATTGACACGAATCGCGGCAATTACCTCACGCTTGGTGTGCTCCAATATCGCTATCCCAATTTGTTTAAGGCACCACAGCTGTCGCATGCCAAGGCATTGCTTGCAAAGCCCTTGGAGTCGTACAGCTATAGCTTGGCCGAAGAGAAGCTGTGCATGTCTCGTCTTATAACCTATGCCTCCGATGAAGGCAAGTCCTATCCCATGCTGATTGGAGCCGAATACAATGAGGAAACACGCAGTCAAATGGCACTCTTTCTGGTAGGTCTACAATTTATTATAAAAACATCTATTGCTCATCATAATAATATATATAATTTATACAGCTGCGCAAGCATTTACGCGATTACAATTCGTCGCATTGCACTCAGCTGCCGGGCGAGTTCTTCACCATTCCATGGGACATACCCATCGAACATGGCTTTGTATTTACTTAAGACCCTACGCATTTATTGTTTTTGGCAGTCACAAAAAAAAACTATGGTATTCGAGTGTTTTTTTTTCGGGGGTCCACAATATTTAGTTTAAGAATTAGTGCATTTTAACTGCTTATTAAATTATTAACTTGGTCAAAGCCCTGTTGTACAATACAATAAATAACTGGTGTAAAATTGTCTTATACATATTCACACACGAGTACATATACATATAATATAATATATATAAAATGAAATAAATGTCGCAAACCAATCACAGTCATAGCGATTAGCCCAATAAATGGCTTCGTTGGTGGAAAATCTCTCTTTTTATATATATTCTATATTCTATTGAGGTCAACATATCAATCGTTTCCTATGAATTTTTCTTTGATCCGCCAAATCCAGAGAAGCCCATTATAGCAGCCATATCGTCGGGCAGACCAGTCGTTGCAAATTCATCATTATCCTCGGCTTTACGTTTCCGTTCTTTTCGCTTCTCCTTCCGATGCTCCTTGTAGCGTTCCTCCTCCTCCTTGGCCTCGCGTAGTCTCTTCTCCAGTTCATAGTCTTTTTGTTTTTCGGCCATTTTTTGCTTGTTCTGCTGAAAGCGATCTTTCACCTGGTCAACGGTGCTGCGCTCCACTTTCATGGACATGCCCAGATTACGCTGATGCTTCTTTCCATTGATGTGATCCAGAAAGTTAATTGAATCCTTGACGACACAGTCGCAAACATTACAGTAGTAGCCGCCAGATTGTGAGGTAGGTGTGTTTTTGTTTATCACGACGCTTTTGCCCAACTTACTGTCCAGGTCAACCTTATAGTCGCGTCTCTTCAGATTCTCGCGCTGCACGGGCTCTATTTAAAACAGAATCAATAAAGCTCTATTAATGGATTCCCTGCTTATGGAAGGTACAATGTTTGCCCTACCTTCGTCCTTTGGCGCTGCTTGGTTAAGCAGGCGCTCTTGTGCCAACTTTTCGTACTCGTTTTTGTTCCATTTTCTTCGGTGATCATCCGGTCGCATCGTCATTTTGCTAACTTTCTTTTTCAAGCGTAAGATTTTATAAAAAATGTCTTTTACACTATATAATTGCGATAAACATGTTATAAATAAATATCGATAGGTATTGGAACTCAGTGTTGTATGGTGTTGTATTGGGCGGCTGAGGTAATATTTGATTTTCGATATGCGCTCATTAATTAGATTGTCGAAAATGCAAATTATTTACGATCAGTGATGGTTTGCAGCTACAAAGAAACTATTATTTAATTTTACTGTATTTGATCATTCAATGATTTTATTATAAGTTAGTATCGATACTTTTGGGCGGGTGAGATGCTTGATTTTGATTTTTAATAGGATTACAGTATTTAGCTATCCAAGACCATATATATCCGATCATCGTCTACATCATTGCATTCCATTGTATTTTCCAGGATAGGGATTTGCTCAATAGTAAGATTGGCAACCGCATCAGATTCGATAGACTTCTCGTGATGGCTCGATAGGTTTTTCGTATGAATACTATAGGGATAACTTAAAAATATGTAAATTAATTATAAAACAGTTAAGCTACAATTAATTACGTCTTGTGTCTAGTCAAATTGTCCTTCCGTGAAAAGCTACTGCCACACTCTACGCATTTGAAGCACTCTGTATGCGAAGATATATGACGATAAAGCGTGGATTTAAGACTAAAGAGCTTTCCACAGCCTTTCTCTGGGCACATATACATTAATAATATGTCGCTGTGGCTCATGCTAATGATAAGTGAATGGATTATTTGAAATTAATTTATGAAATGAATAATTATTACTTACTGATTATGTCGATCTAATGAATCTTTGCGAGAAAAGGATTTGTTGCATTTTGTGCAATAGTATAGTGTAGTGGAGCCCCTCTGGTGTTTGGCTGAATGTCGCTTTAAAGTCCATTTTGTATTAAACTTTTTACCGCAGCCTTCGACGGCACAGACATATTTTTGGTACTCCCAGCTCATCATGCGAAAGCGAACTTTAATACCACATCGTCGCTGTCAATAATTTAGCGCAGAGCATAAACAGCCAAGGTCAATTGACAGAAAACATAATTGCACCTAGAAATATGTATATATTTAACGAATTACATATACTAAATAAGTGATATGCTTACCTGAAATGTTAAGGTTCAATTTTTTGCAGTTTTTAAATCAATTTTAACGAAATTACAACTGTGACGCACCACAGCCTCATTTACCACCGCAACCTCCAGTTATATTCGACAAAATGTATCGAATAGCTGGTATCTTAAATTACAAGCTATCGATTACACTTGTAAGTTTTTATATCGGTATTTTATTGATTTTACGAACAGAATTCTTATTGGAAGCAAACAACATTTGGTGTTCGATCAAAATTGTATTTTATTAAATATACGTGCCAGTAGCAAGGAAAAAGTTAATTATTTAAAATATGGGTGCTGCATTCTTCCCAGTGTTGTTTTTCACTGCCGTTTGGGGTGGTGTGGGTATTGCAATGCCCGTTATGACACCAAAAGGTCCACATCAAAATTTAATACGCTGCATCCTGATGCTGACTGCGGCTTGTTGCTGGCTTTTCTGGCTGTGCTGCTACATGGCCCAAATGAACCCATTAATTGGGCCAAAACTGAAGCGACACGCCATTGCAATGATTGCCAAGTCGTGGGACAACAAACTCGTCGAGGGATAAATGTAGCTCAATTACCTGTTGTATAAACTATGTTATTCACAAATGTATAAAATAAATAACTAATAAATGTGCTAAAATTGTTTCGTTAATATATTTGTTAATTTATTTCTTTGAAATTTTCTTTGGCGCGACAAAGACTGCCAACTTAATATAAATGCGCTCACTCAACAAACTGAGAGCGTAAGACCTGCCAACTCGATCGACACGACCTCATCGAAAGAAGACAGTGTGAGAGCGACTGAGAGCGAGCGTCGTTCACTGCGCCTGTGTAACTGTCAATCTCTTTGACCTGCGCGCCGGGCTCATCTTTTACTCTCTTTTGCAGGTCTGGCTGAGATTCGTATTGGATTTTAGTTTTCTTAGAGCTTCGGGCGCGTTCAGTTGTCTTCCAGAAAAAATGTCTTTGAAAATCGTTTGACGTGAATATCTGTACCGTTAAAATAGTAGATGAAAAACATATTTGGTGTATATAACTCTGCAAGTGTGTTTCATTGATCGATTGCCTTAATGCATGCTTCTTATTTGAAAGTAGTTAACTGTTATATTGTGAATTTAAATTAGAACTTAGTCAAATGGAACTAAACAACTGCAAAACTCACTTGGACTATAGCGAATAAACTAATTGGTAAGTTCATACTGAGAAAAATGACAAATATGATTGAACATTTTTATTTTTTTATTTTGCTTAAATTTCTTGAATTTTTGTTGAGTTCATTTGCTCCGCTTAAGGAAAAATGCTCCCTGTTCATAAACTAGTTAGACATGCATTAAGCTAGAAAAAAGTGGTTGCACTTAAAGTTGAAGGTACAAAACTGGTTACATTACCGAACATGTTCAAAGAAGTAGCAGAAAATATGATTTTCTTCGCAATAAAAGCGATAAAAACTAAAGGCATAAAGAAACGCTGGGCCATAAAAGACAAGACTCATATGCTCCAGGTGCTATAAAATGTTGAAAAATTAGAAAATACGAAAAGCAACTAAAAGAAAACAAAGCAAAGGGCGAACTGACCAACAAAGTTTGATACGCTTCTACAGTATACAGCTTTAGTTTCAGCTTCGTCTTCATAAACAATGTAGAATAGAGAATATCGCTGTTAACATTCTCTTTGTCCATTTGTTCTTAATGTCGCTAACCGTGAGCAATTACGAACAACATTTGATGAAGTGGGCCAATTGGCGTCAATGGAACCCGTTGCTCCATTATTATTATGCCTTGTAGATCGCTCCAATCCGATAACTGATATGCTAAACTGGACAATTAAGCAAAACGACTTGCCGGAAATTGATTTATAAACGGGGCAAACTGTTAGAAACAAAAGCGGAAGCTGTAAGACATCTTACAAGACTCTGACTCACTTAACAAAATCGATATACAAATCGATCCGAAATTTCGCTTAGCAAAATTGTGAAAGTCCGACATCATGAATCAGCTATGAACATGCAGAATAACCACAACCAAAGACAAAACTAAAACCAAAATCAAGTCGAAGACAGCTGAAAATTAGTTAAAATCGTTGGCTTTTCTTGGCTTGGCATGCAATTGGCCACGCCCCCCTCAAAATCGGTGTCAAAGAGACGACAGTTTTTTTTTTTGCCGCCTGAGCTTAATTTTCAGTTTCACTCGTTATAATTTTCAGTTTTCAGTTTTCGTGACGGAAGTGGATCAAAAGAGAAATACTAATTGAAAAATATCTTTCTTCTTCGTAATTATTTTTGATAAAAGAGAAAAATACTAATGGAAAACATGTTGCGTTTTCTGATAAGAAAAGAAAAGCTCTTGGGAAAAAGGAATTTCTAAGAAAAATCGTATAAAGACTTTTTATATGAAAATATATGAAGTATATAGAATATAAAATTATGTAAAAAATAATATAAAATATGTAAATATTTAATTTGCATTTATGCGCATAAATAAATGATTTATGTATAAATCTATTTTTATCAATTTTTACATTCTTCTCTTTTCTTATCAATCCATTTAAACAATTTAGTTTATTGTTATTTTCTTTTTTTCGGTAATTTCTCTAGATTATAAATTATGTAAATTTTTTGTATTGTCAGCTTTATGATTTATATTTTTTGTTGTGCTTGACTTCATTTTTTGCGAAACAAATTCTGCGTTAATCAAACACTTTCGCTCGTTAAGCTCGATGCCTGCGTCGCAAACTCCCTTTGAAGAACTCTCCGCTTTCCCCTCTTTCCCTCACTTCTTTTCCAGTTTACACCCACACACACACATACATACAATATAAACATACTGAAACTGTGTAGAATCGCAAATTGGCAAGAAAGATCGACTCGATCATTATGAGCTAACCCAAATTACAATTGACGTTGGCATCTTTTGCTGGTCAACTGTGCCGCACGATTCGCGGCGAGAAAGACAATGAAAATAAATGACAGACTGAGAGGCGGACGGACGGCGAGTTGGACATCGTAGCGACTGATTCGCTTCGAGCTGGGCAGAGAAATAGAACATAACGCTAAACTGCAGCTAAATTGCATTCAAATGATGTAAAAATCGCAGCTAATGGGCCGATCTTTTGTTTCGCCAGCCAAGCCGCGTCTCGGCGACCTCAAATTGTGAGTCGGTGCAGCAACAGCAACAGCAACAGCAGCAGCGGTAAAGCAAATGCACTTGGGGAAATAACAACCCATAAATAAGAAGTACGAACTGGGGAGTACCTGACCTGGAGATACCCTGCGACCTCAGACGAATGGGAAATAGCTAGCTCAACTCAAGTTGTCGTCCTGATCACGATATAGATATATTTACTCAAGTCTTCCACACCTTAATCTTCATAAAACTATTATACCCCGCAATTAAATGGGTTCAGGGTATAGAGAGCGAGAGAAAAAGTAGAAGGAAAGAAGAAAATGAAATGCAGTCGCTCATCGGCGTGTCTTGCATTTTGATCGTGGCTTTAATTACACTTGGTCTTTGGTTCTTATCTATGCATCTCTCGCTCTCTCTTTCTATCTCCCCTCCTCTCTCCTTTTCTCTGCCGCATACTATGAAAACTCAGTGCGCCTCTTATTTGCATTTGTTGTGCACACTTTCAGCTGGGATTGGATATTTTAATAGCTACCTCAACTTCATTTTATTGTTCGTTTACATTCTTAGATTACACAACACTAATTAAAGCCGCTTCGCCACAACCCAGGATGACTATAAAACCTTTAGAGATCGCTTTAAATATCATTGAATTGCCGACATTACACAATACTAAACTAAATCCAATTGGAAAAAACTCGCTATTTAACCTTTCTATCAGCACAGGGTGACTACACAATTACTGCTTGCGCGCCAAATGTGTATTCAATTTACCAAACTAATATCAGAAAACCGTTTAATAATCAGTCAACGTCATTTTGTTATTTTTATTATTATACATTTTTTGTAAATTTGTCTGGCAGCACTGTCAAAATAACCGTTTAGCACTTACTCAAAGCTGTTAGTAGTATAACAGCACTAAGAGCAGCAACAATAAATACATATACACAGGGTGACTACACAAAATTTGTTGCAGCTCGCAAGCCTGTGAATCAAATAAGCTATTCCAGCCAAATTCTGTTCCAGTCTATACACACGCAGACCCACACTGGCTCACACACTTGCTCACACATGGCTGGGAAAGAGCGACGGCTTGAGATTTGTTTGCTTTTAATTGCATACATATTTAGTTTGGTTAAAGCGTAACGGTTAATGCTTTTAATGACTAAGCCCACCCGCCCGCCTTCCATCCCATCCCATCCCATTCGCGTGCAGAAGTGCTTGCTGCAGTGTCGTTCGGCTAGTCATTCCAAATGAAATGCACTTTTTGGTTCCAAGCTCCAAAGTTCCACGTACGGAACTTTGGTGACGTTTACCAACATTTTAAAGGCTTATCGCTGCTGTTGTCGTCTCTAGCTCTGCCACTGCCACTGCCACTTGCTGTTGTTGTTCTGCTCTAATAAGGCGTTCAAGGCGAAAAGCCGTTAGAATGATTATGAAATTGCAAAGCTGTGCTGCATATTGCATATTAATGCATGCGAAACAATTACTTACTATATATATTATACAATTATTTTCATTCATGAGTGCGCGCTCATATTGAGCTACTTTTACCGCAGCTCATTCCATCAATAGATTGCATAAATTTACCTCCGAGTCTAAACGAATAACTCAGCAACATAATTATGACATCTCGCTAGCCAGACGTGTGCGAAAAAATAATAAATAAATAAATACTTTCAAATTTAGGAAATTGGTTGATATTTTTTTAAAGCTGCATTGTTTGGAATGCTTTTTTCGATCTTCTAGTTTTTTTTTTTTTTTTTTTTACGAAAAATAAACTTTCCATTTCGCTGGCATCTCTTACTGTTTTTACTGTTTTTTTTTTTATGTTGATAAACATTTCCAAATGTCGAAATGTTCACATTTCACTTTCTTCGTCGCTGACACTTTGTGTGGCCATTATTATTGAAAGTGGATGTGCTTGATTATAATCTGGCTCGAAAGATCGTTTCACAGGTTCGACACTATTGAAAACTGTTCAACAAACAGTTCCAATAACAATTCAACAATGGTTATATGGACCAAACAGGTTGCACGCTTCCGTTAGAAATTCGGCTAGACCGAATTCTCATCAATCATTCTTAGCTTACGTTGCTGCTGTTGTTGTTGTCGTAGTTGTTGTTGTTGTAGTTGTTGCTACATTGCTTCCACAGTTTCACCAATGGGTGAAAATCGGTTAATGCGAGAAATTTAATCAACTTATGCGCTGTCGACGTTGACAACGTCTTAATGCCACCGAATTGTGAGTGAGTGTTGATTTTTTTCAGCTATTTTTTTACTTTACACACATAATTCAATTTGTTCTTTCTCCGTAAATACTTACGCACACACATACACACACACATGCCTACACAAATGTACATTCAACAAACGGTCAGGTTTCCAGTTTTGGGGTCTGCGCCTGCGCCTCAAGTGCCGACGCTTTGACTCTTTTTGGCTCGCTTGAGTTGCGGCAGCGCAACTGGGTCAACGTCAACCCATGGCAATGGCCATGGCAATCGCAGTGGCTCGGCCAGGCGCTTTCTGGCAGCACTCACATATGTGTGTCTGGCCACACTCCATGATGGTTCTTATGCGCGTATGCGTGTGTGTCGGCACTCACATTTGTGAGTGCGTGTCTGTCAGCCTGGCCACACTCAATGATTGTTCTTATACGTACACGCATACGCATACGCATACGTGTGTGTGTGTGTGTGTGTGTGTGTATGCTTGCTGCTTATATTAATTGTAATTATACTGCAGGTTGTACATAAAGCTTTTTCTGCTTCGCCGCTTTGTTGTTTTTTATGCAAATTTTTTTGCTTTCCTCATGCGGAAAATGTGCCGTTTTATTTACTAACTAAATAATTTTCCAAAAACTTATTAAGTCACTGAAGATTTAGGCTGAAGCTTAGACTGAAGACCGGAAATTCAGTAAATAAACATTGGTTTAAACGTGAACCACTCATTTCAGCTCGCTCCTTCTTCCTTGATCTTCTGATCACTTAGGGATCAGTTTGGCTCGCCTTTTGCACCTGCTTAAGAGATGCGTTAATCCATTTGTGAATTTAGCGATACTTCAACTCACTTATCGCTTAAAACTGTTTCATTAAAAACAGTCCGCCTCTTTAGCTTTTGAGCTGCTTAATATTGCAAGCCTTTCAATATTATCTTTGAGCTTGTATCTGAAAACAACAGAAAACCAATTAGTTTCACCTGAAGACAGACAACATCAAGCATTGGGCCAACAACAATAACAACATCATCAGCGCATTCCAAAGCAGAACTTTTACTTTTGACAGTTCAGCGACGAGGCTCAAAACTCAAAAGACTAACATTTTTGTTGCTGCTACTCGGCGCTCGCTTCTCGCTGATCGCACAGCTTGGCATCCCAAGTAGTAAACGCAAAGACTATTTTTACACAGGTTTCTCTAAGCTTTGATTATACATAGTGGCAATATAAATACTACGTATGTATATGACTCGCTGGCACGAGCAATAACCCTGCCCAGCCAGCTATCCAAGCCATCCAAGCCATCCAAGCCATCCGAGCCATCCAAACCCAACCCAGAACTGGTTTCTTTGCCTGATCTTCAGCTTGTACTTGGGTTGAAAAAAAGTCACTCGAGTGTGTTCTGCATTTCGTTATTTCTTTTTTCCCTCTCAACATGAGTGAAAATGCCAACACAATTGTTTCGAATTTGTAGCTCAAGATGAGGCCTAGCAAGCGTATCCAAAGTGTCGGAGTTTTCTAATTAGATTTGGCTCAACAGACTTTACATACCTATATATTTTTTGCTTTTGGGTTTTGGAAATTTGGAAAAGCTTTCGCTTTTACGACTGTCCAGCCAGCACTTGACTTGCTCCATAAACCAATTATGACAATATATATGTATATGTGTGAGAAATATAATATTGTAATTTAATTGTGAAAATGTCAGCTCTGTGTTCCCATAGAAAGCATTTCATTGGAGTAGATTTATTTCAGGTAAACCGGTTAACAAGCCTGAGCTGCATAACAATTTTCCACACCTCGGTGTCATTCTTATTTTCTTTTTGTAATTTCTTTTGCTTGGCGAAAAGTGAGAATTTCCATAGGATGGTGGAACAGGACTAGCCGGTTTTTTGGCCACCGGAAGCGTGTTTGAAAACTCAGATGAAGCAATCAGCTTCAAAATTTAGACCAATAGAAAGCAAACTCTTTTCGCAGTTTTTGTTTTTGTTGGTTTTGTTTTGATCGAAAGTGAACTAAGTAGATTAAATTATTAACGTTTCATTTACTGATTCACCTACAGTTCTGCTTACTAACTGGTTTGCTTAGAGAACTTTGCAATTCCTAAGTAGCTCAACGTTTTTTAGAGCTGTACCTTAAAAATACAGTAAATTCGTTTCTGGTTCATCTAACTAGTTCAAAACAACATTTAAACATATTATATGCATTTAAATTAATATAATTCAACTTACATTTTGTATTTTCTTACAGAGCAACTGTTGCAGATCCGAACATTGAGTATCTTGTGCGAATTACTGCAAAATGGACACGGTTTATGGCACCAAGAAATACTTTCAGAGCTTGTCCGGTGTCAGCGATATATATCGCACGCAGACATGTCGACAAATGGTTTGTATAATTGACTGACTTGCCTCGTAACTATCTGCACCTACTTATGTATATTTCCTCTCTTTATCATTGTGAAAGAATGGTTAACTGTTATACAACTTGACGATGAATAATATTAGAAACTAATTTGCATGACAAGAGACTATTTCAAGCAAAACTGGGTTAAATATCTTCTGCGGAATAAAGAATTACTCTTGATAAGCGCTTACGTAAAGCCCACTCGAGATTCGAGATGAAGACGAAACGACAAAGAACTCAGCTGCATATTTATTTAGGTTCGTTTGATGCGATTGATGCTGTTTGCATTGCCCATTCTACAAACCAGATGCCAACTTTAGTTATTAAGTCAAACAATTTCAACAAGCTAGAACGCTAAAGGTGAATGACTTTCTCTTTAAAGAACCAAACAGAACGAACGAACAAAGCGAACAGAGTCGTGGAGCGAGAGAGAGACAGAGAGAGAGAGAGAGAGATGCTACCAAGAATTCGGCTAGGCTTGGAAAACAGCTGTTGAGACAACAGGTTGTCGAAGCATATAGCAAGGGAGAGCGAGAGCGATAGCAGGAGAGGGGAGATGAAATACAGACGGTCTGTATTATGCTCCAAAGCTAATGGCTGCTAAAGGGCAATTGGAGAACAAAACGGCAAAACAAAGAGGAAGTATGTTGGCTTGATTGGATTGAAGATACCCTGTACTGAGGAGACTACAGAAAGGAAAAATAATGAAAATATAAAAAATAAAACAAACAATATTTATTTATAATATCCCTGTAAAAATATCCAATATCCGTTCTATTACCTGTTAGAAAGTAGACCTGTTAGAATGTAGACCTATGATGTCTTATACATCAGTCTTATATATCATCATCATCATCATCATAGTCTTATACAGAAGTGGCTTGCTAGCTAAGTGCAATAACTGACTAAATGAAATACGTAATACGCGGGAAAGAGTTTTGCGTCGGATGACGGCATTAATTAAGAAATGATGACAGCTGCTAACTAATTTTCTTATAATATCACACGATTTGAGTTCTCCCAGCTAACCGTTAGAATTTAGGCAAACTCTAATCAAGGTTAAACTAGAATGCTAATCAGATTTGTGATCTATTTTAGTTTTTAGGTTGAAAGAAAGTATGCAAAGGTCTAGCGGGTCTCTTGAGAAAGTTTCGCAAAGCCTTCGAGTCATTAGTCAAGTGCTCAGATAATTATCTGATTAGCGCCGATTAATTGTTTTTGATAGCTTGCTTACTCAGACATTTGTTTGACATGTATTCGAAACTCACTTTGGGCAACATGGAAAAATAATTATGTTGCGATTTGTTATGCGACCAGGGCTGCAACCTCTAGACCGGAAGTTGAACTTGGCAGTGAACTAACCGAACCATCATCATAATTACATAAATAATTACTGCAGACAAATATAAAAGTGTTTTGTTTTCTCTAAGAAATTATATTTATGTTATTGTAGAACACCTCCGAATACAATTATCAGAACACGCTGGGCCGTCGTTCTCAGCTGGGCGCCTATTATCACATGAACAAGCAGCCCTCGTACACGAACGATCACAGCATCAACAGTCAATATGGCGGCTATAATACATGGGGCATTTGGCGGGATGGCCGGAATATAGCGCCATCCACATTTTCAACGAAAACGCATACGCACTATCCAAAGAATCGATCGTTCTCGATTATATTAACGACAGCCGCTTTCATAGTGCTGCTAGCGGTGATCTCCATAGCCGGGCTGGCGTTCTACTTCAGCTCCATTAAGGCTACGCTGGAGGATCGTAAGTATTTATATACATAGAACTAAATTGATTAAATAAAAATTCAATACTTTCTCAAAGTATAACAAACGCTTTGGGATAGTTTTTTAAATAACTGGTTCTTGTATTGCTGCCATCGATTATCGAAAAACGTTACATTTTACATTTCCTAACAATCATTAACTTATGGAGCAATTTATCTATTTCTTGCAGCTATTCTTGGCTTTGAGGGCTCCTTTCGCATTGCCAAGGGCGATTTGTATTCCACGGGACTGAAATACAATCACACGACGACCTACAAGCAAAAGATCGAGTTCTATAAGCGATTTGTGGAGCGCGCGCTGACGGACAATGGGCTGCAACCACTGCGCACCGATGTCTGGGGCTTTGGGGAGGGTCCATTGATTAAAGTATCTTTTCGCGTATTTCTAGATGTGCGCAAGCTGCCACAGTGAGTACTTCACCAAACAATTCATTGCAACTTTACTAATACTGTTTTATATTAGAAATATAATCAGCGTTGAGGAGTACATCAAGGAATCTCTGTTCCTGGAAACCTCAGTCAGCAAGTCGCTCTATCGCTCACTGCGTCTGGACACTGAATCCGTGGAGATCAAGCGAATTCTCGATGAGCAAGTTGTGCGCTCAGCAGCTATATTGAAGGAAGCGGTAAGCACGGCAAGACTTCAAATTTCGATCTATAACTAACCTTTAAATCTGTAATAATAGCAAACGGTGCCCACCAGCCAGACCCAATTGGAGAAGCGTCTGATGAAGAAGGGCAGTGCACCAGCCGTCGCGCCACTTGCCCCACTACAAGGCAAGACCACAGTTAAGCCGCGTCCAACCTCACGTCCGCATTCAGCCGATGATGAGCCGGAAATAGATGTGGAGAATGCACCTGTTATACAAGGTTCGTTTGAGGGTTCCTTTGAGATAACCAAGACGGATGCGGATATTGCGCGCAAGAAGACTTCGCCAACGCGTTCCTATCAGAGCAGCAGTCTGCCACCCAAGTCCATAGCAGTGACGCCCTATTCGCTGCGTGTGAAGCCGAAAAAACCGAGCGTGGATAAGCTGACGACCATAACGCCTCAAAATCTAATGATCAGCAGCTCTACAACCATGACTACCACTAGAAAACCAACAACAACCACCAGTAAAAGAACCACGACTAAAGCAACAACGCCTTCCACAACAACAACAACGACGACCACTACTACAACTACTACAACAACAACCACACCTAAGCCCTCGACAACAACAACGACCACAACGACAACAACAGCTGCTCCCCCAGCAACAACCACGCCCAGCACAACGACAACTACAACCACACATATGCCGCCCACTTCGACCATGGTGCTGCCCAAACTGGATGCGAATCTCTTTACCACCTTTCCCATACTAGACACTCAGCCATGGCGACCCATACATCGTGAAGTGCCGGAGTTGATACCCGGACCACCGCCCGCTTTTCCCACGAAAACGATGCCAACGATTAATCAGATGCTGCCACAACGTCGCATCGATGAGTTGGAGCTGCCGTTTATTGCGGATAACCCGACGCCCCCAGCCGCTGCAATACCCGCATTGGGCGTTACACTAGATCCATTTGTGGCTCTTTCTGGCTATGCCAGCCGTCAGCCAGCAGATGACAAGTTAGATCTGCCCAATGGTCAGAAGCCAGAGCAGGATATGCTCTTCTATCATAACTTCGGCAGTCCCGTCTATTTGCCTGGCACGGAGAACATTGAGCGTTTGGGTGGTGCATTCGTTGAGCCACATCCGCTGCCGGTGCCACTGATCGATGACGTCATTGTGCCACCCTTCAGACCCATCAATCCCACGCTGGGCGGTATGAACAAGCTGCAGTTCAACATCGACGGCAACAATGAGAAATTCGAGCATTTGGGCGGCGGAGTCATAGCCAAGAAGCAGGAGAATGCTAGCAATGCGGAGCCCAAGGTGGAGAGCACAACAGTCAAGTTGGCTACAACAACGGTGACTAGTTCGACGACTCCATTGAAGATACAGTTGGATACTGCGCCAACTCAGAAGCCTGTTGCTCCTGGGCAGAAGCCGGAAAACTCTGTACTAGCAGATACCATTGGAGAATTCTTCATGGAGCTGCTGAATTTGCCCAAGGAGGAGAATGCCACAACTACAGTGGTACCAGAGCAGATGGAGTCACGCATTGAAGCTGAAGATAAGGAGGGGGACTTGGACCTGCCGGTGGAGACTACCAGTCCAGCCAAGCCCAACTTTATGAATCTTAAAGAGTTGATTCTACAGCGAAGCTCCACAACAACAACAACAACAGCTACAACTACGACCACAAGTACGACCACAACTAGCACCACAGAGGCACCAACCACCAGCACCACCAAGCGCAATCGCATACGTCCAAATAGCGAACGGCCCGTCATGTTGGATGACTCCAATCTCTTTCCCTCCCACTCCAAGTGGGAATTCGTTAACAGCTCGTCGCCTGTAAACTTTGGCTATGGAAGCAATATGCGCAAGGTGTTCAATAAGACACTCCAAGCTTGGGTCTCTGAGGACGTGGAGAAGACCGAGAATTATACGCTGCACGATATCAAGACGAGGATCAATAATGCCAGCAATATACAGGATATTTCATTGATATTCGACACTCTGGCCTCCAAGCTGGGCATCACGCCCAGTGTGCCCATGAAATTTCCGCCTTTCTCGCAGAACAAACTCAAGCACAACCAGAGGAATGAGACGAAGGTGAGGACGACGTCAACGACCACTGAATCCATGCCCTTGTTGGAGTCGAGTGTGAAGAACTTTGTGGAGCTGCCGCTGCAACAGCGCGAGCCTTTCATTCGACCCATGTCGAGCTTTATGGACGACGGCTCCACAGAAGTGTTGGGCGCTGCGATTCCCGTTGTGGGCGAGGCAGAGGTGGAAGTAGTAGACCCCATCAAGTACGAGGAACTTTTGAAGAGATCCCAGTTCGCAGAAGCAACGTCCACGGAACCGAGTCCACATCGCTTAGTTACCCTGCTGCCAGTACGCTCCAATTCCGGTATTCGCACCTTCAAACCACCCACAGAGGAATTAGAGCAGGATTCCCAACGTAGTCAGAGTCAAGTAGAGTTAGCTACTGAAGCCTCCAAACCACGGTCCAAAGGCAACAGCAGTATACGTCGCAAAACTAACCCGAATCAGAGTCGAAGATTTGGTCAACCGCCCGCGGAGGCGGTTGTCAAGGGTGGAATTAAGGTCACGGTCAAGAAATAGAAACTCACTAAAACAAAACAAAAAAAAGTAAAAATAAGAAGCAACTATTTAGAAAAGCGTCTCTAAAATATTTAGTTGATAAGTAGAAAATTTAAGAGCAATTTAATTAAATTAATTTTAATACATTGAACTCAAATCTTGTTCGAAAATTGTTCACAAATCCGAAACCGAACAATTTTGGAATGACAATTTTTTAGTATTTGGCAAAAACAAAAGGCCAAACTTAAGTTAAGATTTTTTTATTTATTGTATACGATTTCGAAGCTGTTTAGTTTTTTTTTTTTTTTTTCATTTTTTATCAAACACACAATCAAATATAATATCTCCTACAGCTTAAATTTACGAAATTAGGTTAACAGCTTAAAAATAAGTTACAATTTAGTCAGAAAAGCTTAAACTTGAATAATAAATAAATTTATATGTAACAATTTGAATTAAGGTGTTTGAATTATCGTTACACTAGTTTCTTATCGATTATTTGCTTGGCAACAACTTGCGGCTTATCGTAAATAATGGTCGCTGTGGTAACCCTAAATGCTTGTCTGCTTTCTCTGACCCAGCCCTGGTGAATTGGTCTATTATTTCGCGGTTTTGGTTGTGAGAAAAAGAAAACAAATATTGATTGGCTCAAGAATAATAAGTTGTTAATTACATTAAGTGTTATAAATATATTTAATTGAAACCATGGGTTGTGCCGAGAGCAAGGATGGCGAGGGTGAAGCTCAAAGTAATAGAAATAGACCCAAATATCGCTCCTGCACGGATGTCTTTTGGTTGGCTATTTACATATTGTTTTGGCTCTTTTTGGTAAATGATATAATAAAAGTGAAACTAAATATATTTTTATGATTAAGTGTATATACACATAAGTGTATATATGTGTATTCACACTTGTCTTAACGCTGCTAACTTAGATATTTATTTCAAGAAAGTGAAAGCTGCAAAGATTAATCATAGACAATTGCAAGTTGTCTCATTGGATGACGGAAGAAAGGGAGGAAGAGGTCGCCGGATGAAACAGATGCATGTGACGTCATCGTTGTCATATGAGTGGGAATTGCTAATTTTGCTAATGTAAAACTGACCACAATGAATAATGAGGTTAATGTGCCTCATCCTCTTCCTCCTCCTCCTCAACCGCCTCTTGCTAAACCTATGCATAATTATTAACGTTCTTATTGCTTTAACAATTGGTTTTCCTCACGCGATTTCCATGCTCTATGTCAATTTTGAAGCCGTGGGCGTTGCCTCCATCTGTCAGTAGCACATACATACATACATTATCATATATTATAGATATACAGTAGCACATGCATACAAATTTTTATCATATATAATAGGTCTTTCTATTAGCATGCAGATTAGATCATTTTTATTTTGTTTACTTTGCTTGCAGATTGTCATCGCGATATTTTCGTTTGTGTTCGGCAATCCCTTGCGTCTAATTAATGGCTATGATTCCTTTGGCAATACTTGCGGCGTCAAGCACAATGAAAAATTTCAGAACTTTCCTTTATCGGGCATGAATACGATTGACAAACCGGAGTTGCTTTACTTTGACGTTAAGGAGCTGAAAAAATCCTTGAAGATCTGCGTTAAAAGCTGTCCGAAACGAACGCTCAATCAGCCAAAAGAACTGTATCAATACTTCACCGAGACCGGTGCCCAATATTGTAAATATGATTATAATATGGCACAATTGGATAAGCCGGGCATGACCAAGGAGGATAAGACGTTCAATACTCTCGGACCATGTCCTACTTTACCCATCTTAGAGAGGTAACTCAATTGACCATTAAATGGACTTTTATTTCACTTTTCACATTTGTCTTCCAGCTCGCCCGTACTGCATCGCTGTGTGCCGAAGCAATCTAGCAAAGAGGTTAAGGAAATGTACAAGATGCTTAACAATTGGGATGTAGCTCAACAGTTTCTTGGCGACATCTACTCCACGTGGCATATCATAGCCAGTGTTTGTGCCGTTTCCCTGCGTATGCCCTTAATCTATATTTAAAGCTATAAATTAGAAACTATATCAATGTTATATTCGTCTAGTCATATCCATTGCTTTGGTCACCATGATGCACTGGCTATCCCGCATTGTCTCCTGGCTCATTTGCGTGCTGGTTATTGTGGCCAGCATTGGTCTAACAGCAGCTCTCTGGTATGTCTACTACGGCATACGCAACAAGTCAAGTACGACGCAATACTCGCAGCTCGAGGAGTTTTTGCGTAATCAGCAGGCTGTGTTCACCCTCGCTGTGCTGGCCACTATAACCATGGTGAGCTTTAAAACTAAAGTTTGCTGAATATGGACTATCTATAATTCATTTGTGTTGCTCTGCAGGTTGTTTTGCTGGTCATTATATATTTCCTTAAGAACAAGCTCTCTGGCCTGGCTGCGCTCTTCGAGGAGGCTGGCATCTGCATGATGAATTTGCCTGGACTTTTAATAGCTCCCCTCTTGGCATTTCTGGTGCTCATTGCCTTTCTTGCATTTTGGGTGGTTGTTGTCATCTGTTTGGTAACCGCAACAACGCCCGATCAAAGTCCCATCGCACCGTTTCACAGCAATGCGGTGCATCCATCCCTGCCGGCCAATGCAGCCGCAATGCTGCTCAATCAAACAGCTCCCAGCACCGATGAGAGAAGTAAGTGATCAATCTAACTAGCTTTAACTACATAATCTAGTCTGTTCAACTATAGCATAAGCTAATTGCTTTAGGACTACCAACTCGCTGAGTACTCAAGCGACCTAAGAGCCTAAATTATTTATCCCAAAAGATCTGCTAAATTAAAAATCTTTGCGGTTTTATTGTATCCAAAAATGTACTTCAAAATTATTAATCATCTGCATATATTTTTGGTTTTTGGTTTGATTGTTCAAAATCGGGTTATTTAAATGTGTAAGTGTTTACATCAAAATTTCATTCTAAATGCTTGCATGCTTCATTTGGCATTAGCCTTCTGTATATAAATTTGTTTATCTTTGTGTATTTTGTATTGTGTGTAATTATAGCCGACAACATTTGAAATATTTATATACTTAACTTGTATATATACTATATTCTTATATTTCTCTTTTTGATTAGCGTTACCCATTCGCTATACAATTCTTTGAATATCTTTATGTATGGATTATTCCATTTATTGCATATTAATAACAATTTATGCTGTCCCCTTTTAGCCATCACACGCATAGAGTACGCAGATGCAACTGTTTTGCGCAGCATGTTCTGGATTTATGTGGTTGGCTTGATTTGGACGGTGGAATTCATCTTTGCCTGCCAGCAATTCGCATTGGCCGCTGCCGTGGCCTTTTGGTACTTCAGCAAGCCGACAACGACGCCAACTATTTATGCTATTGGCAAATTGATCAAATACCATTTGGGCACCGTGGCAAAGGGCTCCTTTGTCATAACTATATTCAAAATACCGCGATTGATATTGACTTATCTTTATGCCAAGTGAGTTTTATGCTATAACTGCATAAATATAGATATCTAACTTATGTTTGTGTTTCTTTCAGGTTGAAGAAGGGCGAGGACAAAGGCTCGGAATGCGCTGCCTGCTGCTTGAAGTGCTGCATTTGTGGCTTTTGGCTGCTGGAGAAATTTATACGGTTCCTCAACCACAATGCCTACACTGTGGTGGCCATTGAATCCATCAACTTTTGTCCAGCTGCGGGCATTGTACGCACAAGTCTGTTTTATGTATATATTCAGCTTATAAATATATTTTTTTATCTTTTAGGCCTGGAATGCTATGGCCACCAATGCGCTGCAAGTGGCCACGATTAACAGCATTGGCGATTTCATTTTGTTCTTGGGCAAAGTTGTAGTGGCTGCGCTGTCGGGTCTGCTGGGCATCTTTATGCTGAAGGATAAGCCAGGCTTGAATTTCTACATGGCGCCCGTGATTCTGATCATAATATTCTCTTTCTTCATCGCACATATTGTGTTGTCGCTCTTCGAGGTAAAAATGACTTTAATTTAATTAAAAATTCGATAGTTTTTATAATCTATTCTTAGATGGTTGTCGATACACTCTTCCTGTGCGTTTGTGAGGACAAGACTATTAATGGACGCGCTGGTCGTTGGGCTCAGAGCAATTTGGCCAAACTGGTTGGCGAGGAGCCGCTACAGCCAGGCGAGGAGCCGCCCATCCAGGTGTACGAGATGATGCCCATTAACAAGCAGCCGTTTAGCATTACTCGATTGCCGCCCACTGATGCCGAAGTCTCCCCAATGGCGGAGTAATTCAGCAACTCATCCATTCAGCAACAAAAGACGCTTTGTTCTTCTATATATGTATATCTATGTATTCCGTGCTCCCATCATAATTAAGATATTCATGTCTCTCCGTCTGAACAAAAATAACTCAACGTACAAAACGTAGTGAAAAGGCAACATATTTATATATATTTACATATATCTACGCGTATATTCTATTTTGTAAAACGTGAACGAAAGTAACTGAGGCACAATATTGTATTTATTAAATGTATTCAGTTTTTTATATATGTATGTATTTATTCGTAAATGTAACGCGAAATAAAACATTTTTAAACTTTTTTCTCTCGTTTGACCCTTGCCTTACGCTGTTCGATCACCTGCTTAACGGCCTCCATTTGCTTGTCCTTAATTTTCTTGGTCAACGCCGATTTAGGAGTTTTCTTCTGCTCCAATCGCTTTTTGGCCTTAAGTGCCAGCAACTTGGCTGTCTCTAGTGGATCCGCATCGTCGAACAGCTCCTCATTGTCAATGCCCTCATAAGCCTTGACTGGTCGCGTCGCTTCCTGCTGCACCTTCTGCTCCACACGATTTACATATCTGTCCTTAGCTGCCTTCTTTAACATTTGTCGCTGCTTGGAAGGACTCACATAATCGGGATTCTCCCAGATAGCTTTGCCGGTAAACGAGCCATCGAATATCTTTACGGGATTCATTACATACCGTGGACCCACCTCCGAGAGACCACCGTCTTCGGATAGTATTTGGAAATTCCTAAACCAAATGCGATTATCCAGATAGGTAAATGTGTAGACATGATCAATAAAGGGCTGACTCTTCGGATGATGATTGGGCACTGAAAACGTTTGCACAAACAATTCCTTAAGAAGTTTTAAGTGGGGCACCTCGTCGAACTTGGCATCAAAAGACAGCAGTGGCCGAGAGCCTCTTAAACAATTGCCTGTTAGTTTCAGCTCGGCCATTGTGTGAATATTTTCAATGAGAAATTTGGCTGACGGCCCTGTGGCTCCCGCTGTGTTAGCCAGCCACATATATAAATCCCGTTTTCGACGTCCCTCAAACAACATGGCCTTATTACAGTGCTTCATTTCACACATTTCATTAACAACCGCCAGCGTCTTTGATCGCTCCATTTTCGACTCGGGTCGATGATGGGGCATTAGAGTTTTAATGTCACGCATCAGATGTCTGTCACGATGGCTAATACCACGAGCCGCGAACACGAGGACTCGTTGTTTATTTATCCATTTTTCCTGCAAAAATATTACAAATATTGTAAAAATGCATGCCATGCTTGTATGAGATGGATTTACCTTCTTCGGAACCACCTCATCAGATGGTCTTTGGCTGGGTAGAGGTGGATTCTCATCCAGTGGCACTATCTCCAGCTGCTCAACCTTCTTTTTCTTTATGAATTTGCGCCCCATTTGCAGTTTTGTGCGGTTTTCTAGTTAATATTGACCACTACGCCAAACAACGTGGAGTTGAAATGAATAGAGATGTGCATAACCACAATATGTAATATCGATAGTTTTTATATCATCGAACTAGTCGAACAGAAGAATGTTGTTCATTGATCCCTTTAGCACACCCCATTTTATTTGTAACAATTAACTTAATTCTAATAATTATCATAATAATAACAATATATATATATATATATCATTTAATCTAATTCATCAGTATCCCATCCAGGCTCGGGGCATTGGCTGCAACGGCTCTCATTTATCCCGTAGCCCAAGCAATGACCACCAACACATTCACAGCAGCCATCGTGAAACCACCTGTAGCTAGCTGCACCTGTCGCTTGGCAAGTTTGTCGACACTTATTCCAAGAAGTGCACTGGTCCAGATACAAAACTGTGCAATTGCGCATCACAGGTTCTTCGTCGATTTCATTGCTGTATTTTGGGAATGTGTGCACATGCCAATCGTAGGTGTAACCGTCGTTTGGTGACGATGTTAGTGCCTCGAATAACGCTGTTGCTCCATCAAAATCCTCCACATGCGACTTTTTAGACATCTTAGCCATGTCGCCACGTATAAGCTGGATGGAGATCATCATCGCCAGCATCTGTATTGCTCCTCTTTGTATCGATTTCATTTTAAGAACTAATACCTCGTTATTGGTGGGTTGTGTTTTATATAGATATTGCACACGGGTGATGATGAACTCCTGCAAATTATTGAGACTGCGCAGCAGGTAATTCAGGATCAACAGAGCATCTGCTCGCCTACCTAAGTTTTCAACAAAAACATTTGCCAAACATTAGTGTTGCAAAGCGACGTTCTTGTTAGCAAAACAAAAAATAAAAGGAATACAATGAAATGCCAATCGATAAGTACCTTCGATAACTTATTCAATAGTATACACAAAGTCTTCTCTGATTATTCTGCCATTTTGTATTCGGCGTCCGGCCAGCAAAATAAAAACGCAGAAAAACTAGGTTTTGCAAAATTAAATTTCTTTTTTTTATTCAAAATAATAAAGTATGTCAGACTATCGCTCTCAATCCCGTGGTGGAGGCCGCGGTCAGGACTATTCAAATGATGACGATCCGCCTATGTCGCGACTTTTCATAATATGTAATAAAGCGCATACCGAAGAAGATTTTCGCGAAGCGTTCTCACCTTACGGCGAAATCGAGGATATTTGGGTGGTTAAGGATAAGCATACACAGGAAAACAAGGGTATTGCATATGTGAAATTTTCAAAAACCTCCGATGCAGCCAAGGCCCAAGAGCAGATGAATGGCAAAACTATTGGAAAAACGGACAGAACCCTCAAAGTGCTGGTTGCCGCAAAGTAAGTGACCTGGCATAAATTTTTTTTCTGTTGCTGAGGTCAGCATAAATTTATAACTTTGTCATCATAATTTTTTGCAGTCGTAATCAGGGTTCGAATAAATCGGAAAACGAACAGGAAAAGTATGTGCGATTGTTTATTGTTATTCCAAAAACCGCCACCGAGGACGACATACGGGATGAATTTTCTCAGTGGGGTGAGGTGGAAAACGTCACAATTGTACGGGAAAAGAATAATGGTAATCCCAAGGGTTTCGGATACGTGCGCTTCACAAAGTAAGTATCCACTAATAGAGGCGGGCGCTGTCCTGTCTAGCATAAATTCACATTCCTATATTTAAATAATCTATGATTATATATACTTTTTATAGATTCTACTATGCAGCTGTGGCATTTGAAAACTGCTCATCGAAATATAAGGCCGTCTTTGCCGAACCCAAGGGCTCCACACGTACACAGCGGGATCAATATGGTCGCCTTGCTGATGATAGTCCAGTGTATCCATCGGGGCGTGGGGGTGGCGGTGGTGGCTCGAATTATAATGGTGGTAGTGCCGGCGGCGGTAGTGCTGGTAGCTTCAACAACGATTGGAATGCATCGGTCAACAGCGACATGTCCGCATTTCTACGAATGCAAAATGTGCCTGTGCCTCAACCCACGTGTTTGGAAGTTACTGTCAGTAATTGTGTAAATCAAGATCAGCTGTGGCGTCTCTTTGATATAATACCTGGGTTGGATTACTGTCAAATTATGCGCGAGCGTAAGTTGGAATGAATGTAAATTTAATATAATCATGTATTAATATGAATTGATTTTTAGATGGTCCACGCACAAATGAAGCTGTAGTCGTATACGATAACCCTGAAGCAGCAATATATGCCAAGTACATAACATTTTACTAAGGTATTCCTATAGACATTTACTTAATCATAATTTTATTTCTATAGGGATAAATTGCATGGGCTGGAGTATCCCATGGGCGAGCGCATAATTGTTAAGGTCAACGGCATGAGTTCTGCTCGCATGGACACTTCTTTCATTGACAGTAAGAAATGGTGGCGAAAATTTTTGGTTATTTTTATTAACCTCTTGTCATTTCAGAGCGGACTAAGAAGGATGCGATATGCAACGTACCATTGCCGCCAACACAGCCACTGGCATCGCCAGATGCACAAGTTGCGCAGCGACTATTCATTGTTCTGTCAGCGGTATGTAGTATGTTTAAGTTGTTTTCCTCCTCTTATATTTATTATATATATTTGACAATTTTAGAATCTACCACACTCGATATTAAAGAACATCTTCTCCTGCTGGAAGGGATTGATCGATGTATATTTGTTGCCCAACAAGAATTGTGGATATGTTAAATACTCGGAACGTGACAGTGCGCAAAAAGCAATAGGCGTGCTAAATGGAGCTGAAATTTGTGGAACGAAAATCAAGGTCATGGAAGCGGAGGAGCGAAGCGGTTCAGATGGTGATGATAGCGGCAGAAAGCGGTTGCGTCGCAATTAAGTAAGTAAATCTTGAACAGAATTGATTCTTCGTATCCTATATAAATTAATGTAGCCATAGTTCGGAATTCATCAACGGGTGATGAGGTAAGTTTTTAGCTTGTAATACAACATTAAAAAAAAAACTAACTGCTTTTGCTGCATACGAAACTCAAACTAAAAGACTCGCATATTTGTTCAGACTGCTCTCCGTCTTTATTACAATTAGTTACTACCGATCTGTACTTAACTTAAACTCTACACACATTCAGCGATTTGACCGATCGAACGTACATAATAAGCAAAACAATTTTTATCTTTCTATTTCCACAGACCCACTGACAACATTTGTACTTAACAGAGAACATTATGTACGAGTAGTTTACAAAACAAAAATAAAAGAAAACACAAGAATAACAGTTCAATTATAAACAGTTCAACTGACGCAAGAACCGCCAAAAAAAATAAAAACACTACGGAATCAACCAATACCAGATACAAAACCACACAGAGCGAAACAGACACGGAATACGGAAACAAGAATTACCAACAACCAACCAAACAACCGTACAATTATTGACCTGTTCCAAATGCGATGTAGTACTGAGGACCCATATAATAAATATGTATGTAAATCATATTTATATAGACCAGACATAAACGGAGTCAACGAAACCGCAATGATTGTTTATGAACCACTAACGGGACTATCGTATCAATCGCATTACCGTTACTCAAAACCAAGAAACTATATACATAAACGAACTCTTTGTACAATTTACTAACG
Organism: Drosophila mojavensis; assembly: GCF_018153725.1. Classification (NCBI taxonomy): domain Eukaryota; kingdom Metazoa; phylum Arthropoda; class Insecta; order Diptera; family Drosophilidae; genus Drosophila; species Drosophila mojavensis. The sequence goes on along the minus strand of NW_025318899.1, from coordinate 1,587,632 downwards.
TATTACGACAAAGATACGAATATATATATATACTACTTATACATATATACGGAGAACTTACGGATTGTAGATTCTCGAATAGAAATTCAATTCAATTATGACCTAATAAAATTATAAATACTTTATGTAATGCCTTTAAAGCGATATTAATAAACGAAATTACCAAATACATTGGTGGCTTTTTTATTCAAATATTTTAAGTTATCCGGTTATCCGATAAAATGATCCGGTACATTTTGATGATCACTACACTTGCACACTGGTTTAACGAGTAGTAAACAATGTGAAACTTGATTCAAGATTCATATAAAGAAAATTTATTGGTCATGAATTTTATACTTTTGCATAGCAATCGAATTGAAATATGAGTAATTATAATCAAAATACAAATTTATTTCAAGATCCAATACGCATTATCGATCAATGAATTTCTCGTCCGTTATGTTTTTGAAAACGATGCTCTCGAGGTCTGCCACTGAAGCAACGGAAAGTATCGATACAATACAGACCGATTTCTCCGATATATTTAATTGAGAAGCCCTGAAATGTCAGTCAACAGCTGTTCACAAGACGCTGTGTGCTTTACCTCATTTACTATTGTTTGAGAGTTGTAAATTGTCTCAAAAATATTGTTCTTAAACGTGAGCTAGAAAATATAAATAATCAAAGATGGATCCAGCGCTACTTCGCGAACGCGAAGCGTTCAAAAAACGAGCGATGGCCACACCGACGTAAGTGCATCAATCGGCACATATTCAAAGTTGTTAATAATTTGTTTGCATTCACAGCGTGGAGAAGAAAAACAGAACGGAAAGAGCTCCTCCGCCTCCAAGTAGAGATGATTCCCAAAAGAAAATGCGGCCGCCGACGGCTCCAAAACTGGATGCATCCACGTAAGAAGCAATTAGTTGCAAATTGCAATCAGGGATCTTTAAATTAAAGTTATTTCTCGTAGATACAAAACGATGTCAGGAAGCTCTCAATATCGTTTCGGTGTGTTGGCCAAAATAGTAAAATTTATGCGCACCCGCCATCAGGATGGCGATGATCATCCACTAACCATAGATGAAATATTAGATGAGACCAATCAGCTGGACATTGGTCAATCTGTGAAAAATGTAAGTTAATAATTGTTCATGATTCACTGTATTATTCTTTATTATACCTTACAGTGGCTCGCCGGGGAAGCGCTCAATAATAATCCAAAAATTGAGGTCACACCCGATGGAACCAAGTTCAGCTTCAAACCAGTATATAAGATCAAAGATGGCAAAAGTCTGATGCGACTGCTAAAGCAACACGATCTTAAAGGCCTCGGAGGGATATTGCTTGAAGATGTGCAGGAATCCTTGCCGCATTGTGAAAAAGTTTTGAAAAACCGAGCGGCAGAAATTCTGTTCATTATACGTCCCATAGACAAGAAAAAGATATTATTTTACAATGATAGAACTGCAAATTTTTCGGTGAGTAATAAGCACATTTTGCCTTAAAATCATCAACTATTTGTATTTATCGTTTAGGTGGATGAGGAATTTCAAAAGCTTTGGCGCTCTGCAACAGTTGATGCCATGGATGACGCAAAAATTGATGAATACCTTGAGAAACAAGGTGAAAACTCTGATTTTACTTTATTGAACAAATAACTGATTCATTGTATTGCAGGCATACGCTCGATGCAAGATCATGGGCTGAAGAAGCCTGTGCCGAAACGCAAGAAGGCAGCCAACAAAAAGCGCCAGTTCAAGAAGCCCAGAGACAATGAGCATTTGGCTGATGTTTTGGAAACCTACGAAGACAATACCCTAACCCAAAAGGGTGCGAATCCCACATAATAGATAACAGTTTCGATCTATTTAGTTAAGACAGTAGATAATGAGTTCAAAACCTATTCTTAATAAGGAATAAAACTAAAGAAAAAAACAGTCGAAAACATTTATAAAATAAGTAGAAGTATCTCAAAATATAATAATTAATTTATACGCATGTACTGAAAGCTTATGTCAAATCATTTCAAGTGGTATATCAAAGTGTTAAAAACCTTTCATTTAGATTTATGAATGTTAGTTATCTGCCCTAGGTTTTGCATTTAAAAATATAACTTGTCGAACAAGAACCATAGTTAAAAGCAGAACCGTGTAATCACATAACAGTATATTTGTGTACATTTGCATATGTGTATGTGTGTGTGCTGGCCTTTGCTTGTGGTTGCAATCGATAAATTGGCCGCGTAACAAAACAAATGCGTCAGTCGATGCCGAAGCGACCCCCAAGCAGGTTGTAAGTAGCACGTAAAGAAGACGAAGACATTGCCGTTGCGCTACAAAACGGGAATCTAGAAACCCGTTTTGAGGTTTTTCTTTTTTAATTTCTTGAAAATCTATTTGAGTATTCGCTGCGCGTTTTAGTGTGCAAAAATGCGTTGTGCGGCGTTGGCAATGGTAGCGCTGCTGGCCTTTGGCTGGACGCCAGGTCTGGGCGATGCTCTGGGAGCTGAGTAAGTTAAATCAGTTAAATCAGTAATTATACATGGTATACATATATAATTAACTAATTTTATATTTTATATTAAATCGTAGCGATTTGATATACGGCTACGAGTGTAGCAAGGGACTATGTCGAAAGGTCGAGCTGAGTGAGGAAAATTTTGCTTCGGCTATTAGTTTGCCAGTTTGCCGGCTGTTCTGTGGCAGCGACATTGGCACTCTCTGGCCCAAGCCAACGGGCGTGGTGCAACTGGAGCCGCTGATGCGACAGGTGGACGTAGCCAACATTGAATTCCAGATGCCAGGTACAAAAGATAAACTGTGGAAGTCAACGGAACAGCGTTGGCTAGACCTGTTGGAGGCGAAGGTACCAAATCGCAAGATCCTCAAGAAAGGCGGCTACCAATTAAATATTATTGTCAATACTGCGGACGCAGGGGCACCAATGCGTCTCCAGCTGAACACGGACGAGAGCTATGCACTGAGCATAGGATCGAATAGCGCTGGCCAAGTGACGGCCAATATTACAGCTAACAGCTTTTTTGGAGCACGTCATGGCTTGGAGACTTTGAGCCAGTTGATTGTCTATGACGATATCCGCCGGGAGGTGCAAGTGGTGGCCAATGCCTCTATTGCGGATGCACCTTTCTACAAGTGGCGTGGACTTTTGCTGGATACCTCGAGGAACTACTACTCTGTAAAAGCCATCAAGCGAACATTAGGTAGGCGTCTTCAACGGTTCCACCTGGAGTCCCCATTCAACATCTTTTCCATTTATGCCACTTTGCAGATGGCATGGCCATGGTCAAGCTGAACACCTTCCACTGGCACATCACGGACTCGCATAGCTTTCCACTGGAAATCAGCAAGCGACCAGAGCTCTCCAAACTAGGCGCCTATTCACCAAGCAAAGTGTACACTCACAGCGATGTAGAGGATATAGTGAGTTATATATATCTTGTACTCAAATCAGACCTTTAGCTGGATGTTTTCTTCTGCCATACAGGTGGAGTATGGACGAGTTCGAGGTATACGTGTAATGCCAGAGTACGACAGTCCGGCGCATGTGGGCGAGGGCTGGCAGCACAAGAACATGACGGCTTGCTTCAATGCACAGCCTTGGAATGATTATTGTGTGGAACCTCCATGCGGCCAGCTGGACCCCACTGTGGATGACATGTACAATGTGTTGGAAGACATATTCAGTGATATGTTTAAGCTTTACAATCCTGATGTCTTTCATATGGGCGGCGATGAAGTATCCGTTGCTTGCTGGAACAGCAGTGCAAGCATACGCAACTGGATGCTGGAGCGTGGCTGGAATTTGAAGGAGGAAGATTTCATGCGCCTGTGGGGCCACTATCAAATGGAAGCTCTCAGTCGTGTGGATCGTGTGGCCAATGGGTCGCATACTCCCATTATCCTGTGGACCAGCACACTCACCGATGAGCGCTACATCGATCAATATCTGGATCCAGCCCGTTATATCATACAAATCTGGACTAAGGGCAATGACAGAGTGATCAAGAAGATATTGAAGCGTGGCTATCGCATCATTGCGTCCAACTACGATGCTTTGTATTTCGATTGCGGCGGCGGTGGCTGGGTGAATGACGGGAACAATTGGTGTTCGCCCTATATTGGCTGGCAGAAGGTCTATCAGAATGATTTAGCTCAAATTGCGGGCGATTATAAACATCATGTGCTGGGCGCCGAGGCTGCCGTTTGGTCAGAGCAAATCGATGAGTATACCTTGGATAATCGCTTCTGGCCACGAGCCAGTGCCTTGGCCGAACGTCTTTGGTCGAATCCAACTGAAGGTTGGCGACAGGCCGAGTCGCGTTTGCTCCTGCATCGCGAGCGGCTGGTCGAGAATGGTATCGGAGCGGAGGCATTGCAGCCGCAATGGTGCCTGCAGAACGAGAACGAATGTCCCGTTGATGCGTATGACCCATAGTCTTATATATACTTGTATATCTTTAGCGAGAGTTCTGTCAACTGTACAATTTATTATATTTATAGATATGCTCAATGCAGCGAAAGGCTTTGGCTTAGCCTCTCCCTCGTTGCCATCGTCCTGCTTTGTGCCTGCAATAAACAACACTTGAAAGTGTGCGAGTGACTCGTCGTTTAATAAATTTATGAGATTTGTTTTACTCTAAATGAAATACAATTATGTATATTAATATATATAAGTATGTATATATGTTATTTCTAAAAGCATCCCCAGTCACAGATCTGAGTATATATGCATTGATAATTTATTCGTTCCAATCCTCCTCGTTGCGTCCAAACTTATATACGATGCTGCCAAACAGAATGAAAACATTTTGCAAAAGTAACGCGACGCCCAGACTTGTGTCCTTTTTATCTATAAAGATAACGTATAATTTTGTCTTTACTTGTTTTTTTTTTTTTTTGCTTTGGCTTACCATTGTTTATGAAGTCATCGACCATTACCCAAACGGCCGCGATAATAGACGCAAATCCAATGACAAAGCCAATAAGAAGCCATATCTTGGCGATCCTTGCGCCCGACTCTGAGGTGTTATCTTCTGAAATCTAAAAGCAAACAACAGTAAATGACTCATTTTCTTTGTATACAAGATTCATATTCATATGTATATGTATACACTATGTGTGAATATGTAAGGCTGTTATCTTACATGTTCGCCTTTGACCGTATTGATCATGCAAAAGCTAATTGTGCCAAATATGCCGATAAATACATGTCCTGTTGTTATTTGATGCTGTCCATCTCCAGCCATGGCATCGATTATTATCCACCAGCCTGTGAAGAACTAAAGGAAAAGCAGACAATAGTTAGGCAATGCGCATTAATTCTTACACTTGATCTGCCCATACCAGCAAACCTGCGACCAGCGCAGCATTTTTGTTTCTTGATGTTTCAGATGTGAACCAATCCCTAATATTTCCTAGCAATGCCATTCTAAATTTCGTTTAATGTTTTTCCAAAAAAACAGATAGTCACACAGAGTTATCTAAGGCAGACGCACCTGCACGATTTATCGAATATATCGATATACTTGAACTTCTGCATATTTGAACTAGTATGTGCAACAGCTGACTTTTGATAATTTTGTCGGCTCTATTGACAATAGATGACAACTCTGACTCTAGCACGTGCGAGTCCAGCGGTATAAACAACATTTATTTAATTAAATATGAAGAAAAAACTAGAGGAAACATCATCAGATGAGGAAGAAAGTGTTGCCGACGATTCAGAAAATGAAGACGAATTGGATTTAGCGGGCAGCGCAACAGAATCTGACGAGGATAATGTGGATGAAGATGAAACCACGTCGAGGAAGAAAACAAAAGCCGAATTGATTGAGGAACAAATACACAGTAAATACGAACAGCTGAAAGGAACACGACTATATGTACGCTTCCCACACAAGCTTCCACTTGATAGCCAGGAATTTGATGCGAAGGTAAAATCTTTGCATCCGTTAATAACAAAGGCTGCGAAGCCACGGCAAAAGCACGCACGGTTTTGCCTCGTGGAATTCAAATCCAAAAAAGATCGCGATAAAGCGCTGGCGGAAATTAAAGTATCAATTGAAAGTGATGCTGCCTACAAGGGTATCTTCATTTCGCTACCCAAAACCGATTCCGAAGAGTTTGTGAACGAGCTGGTAGCACGCAAGCAACAGTCTCTGGAAAAGAAGAAATCAAAGAACCTGTTGAAGCGAGCAAGCAAACAGGTGCAGCGCAAGGAAATCTTCACATCATCCGTGGTGATCACCAATCTGCCCAAAACGACGTCAGTGGCACAGGTGCGCAATCTGTTCGAGACTGCCGTCGATATACAAATCAAACCAGGCAAGGGCAAATACCGCGACTCGAGCGCTGCAACAGTCACGCTCCCCACGACTATGGATGCTCGCAATGCCGTCAAGAGGGAGCTGAGCATAGGAGGCACCAAACTGAATTTGCGATTCCATACGCAGCAGCAGAAGAAGCGAACGGGAAAAATTCTAAAACGCAAGGCAAATAATGGGGAATCACCGCAAATAGCAAAGCAGAAGAAAGCGAAACGAACTATAAAGGCGGATAAATAGTTAGCAACTATTTAACTATAAAAACTATATGTACTATGTAACTAATCTTTTATAAAATTCAAAATAAACAAAAACACAAACCATGTCACCGTTTAATACAAAAATAGTAGTATATGGATGTGGATATATCTGAATAAAAGCACAATTAAATTTTAAAATATTTATTATCGTACACGATATACAATACATACATATGTAGCATTAGGTATTTCTTTTTATATTCATTTAATAAGCCGAGTTTCGAGTTTTACTGGATATACATAAGTTTGTTTACTAAGCCTATATATATATACATATATAGTATATATATTTATGAGATTAATTTCTGCACAGGGAGGGATTTATGGGGTCGCCAGTTTTGTATGTAATTCCAACAATAGATGTGTGTAAATGTGTGGGAGTTAGATAATTCATATGTGTTGTTCAGTGTTATCAAATACAAAATACTCAACATTCGCATATATATTTATATATGTATATAAGATATATGTAAAACTCACAGTAAATGTTATTATTTAATGCCAAATGATATCTGATATCCGTAATTGAAAACGGGAAAACTCCCAGAGGCAAAAAGAAACATCCGTTCATTCATACATATTCATATATATGTATATACTCTATATCAATGCTTGTGCACCTATTGATTTTTTCTTCTCAACTTTGACACGTACATTAATATTTATGCAAATATATATATATATATTGATAAAGTTCCTGAATGTTGGGAAAAGTAATCATCATTAATTATAAATTTATATATTCAAAAATGCAAAAGCGTTGTAGTATAATGCAAAACAGATATTTAGAGTTGATTTTAAGTTTAGCTCGCTTAGTTAGTTTTTACGTTGAATGAGTTTGTTTTTTTTAGCTATATAAAATGTTAGTTTTTCTTTTACCATATTTGTTTTTGTTCTTGTAAATATATATTTTCAATCAAAATCTATATACGCGCTTGCTTCATTCCCTTTTTCTTTCTTTTTTAGATTACTTAACGTTTGCTTCATCTACAGCGACATTTCTTCGACAGTCTTCACATTAATTTTGCTGTTATTGTAGTACATAAATATTCATATACATAGAGACATATATATGCATATGAATATATTTATATAATATAGTACATTATAATTGTTTTTGTTTGTTTCTTTTTAAGCTGAAGGGCATTCAGATTCAATAAGGCGTTGAACATCCGCTGATAAAAAACTGCAGCAAAAATCGTGAATCATACGAAATGTATATTATATTAAATATATTCACATATATATGTATATGGAGAGAGATATATAGATAGGTATATATATAATTGATAAGGATTGAGTGTGCAGCCTGTTTCGAAACGGACAAATCTGTGTTTTTTTTTTTCTTTGAGAGATAGCTGTAGGATATTTTTGAAAATTTCGCGTTTTTCATAGAGATTATATCCGGGGGCTCTTTGGATAGTTATATTTCATTTTTTTTTTTTGTTTTTTTTTTTTTTTTGTTTGTTTTGTTGTTCTTTTTTGTTATGTATTACATTTGTACCCCGAGTTAAATTACGTGTGCAGCAGCCGATCTCTGGCTGAAGGTGAATTATTTGAGTTTTGATTTGCTGCGCTCGCCAAGAGCTGTTGGTGATAGGGCGCTGTGTGTGCTGCTGCTGTGGTTGGTGGTGGTGGTGGCGGTTGAGCGGGTGGTGAACGCAACGGAATCGATGGCTGTACAAAGCGCACACGTTCGGCATCCGTGGCGGCATTGTTCACAGCCGTTGCACCGGCTGCTGCATTGAACGCCGAAGTGAACGCGTTGGCGGCTCAAAGAGTGTGGTAATTGCGCTCATTGCGTGCCTTGTAGAACTTGTAGGCGACCAATCCAATGGCCAGCAGACCCAGAGTTAGAACTATGCCTCCAATGAATGACGAGCCATCAAAGTGTCCACATGGCACAGGCGCTGGCTTGGCCGTGGTAGTTGTCGAAGGCACCGGTGTGGTGGTGCTCGATGTGGTGGGGCCAACTGTGGTAGTTGTTGTATTTGGAGCTACTGTTGTGGTGGTGCTGCTTGTAGTGATTGGAGCTGGAGTTGATGTTGTTGGTTTGGTGGTGGTTGTTGAAGTTATTGGAGTAGTTGAAGGTGTTGGAGGTGTTGTAGTCGGTTGCACCGTGGTTGTTGACGGGGTTGTGGATGTAGTCGGAATTGGAGTTGTAGTTATATTTTTGTCATCTGGCACCGGTACTGTTACAGTGGTTGCCGCCTCGGTAGTGACAGTCGTTTCCTTTGCTAAAAACAAGAGAGAAAAAAACATACAAACACACGCATGCGAATCAGTTTTAAAGTGATTCAGCTTGGCTTAATAGAAAGTTCTTTATGTTGAAATCTTCTTCAATTACGTTCCGCACAAAAATACATATGTATGTAGGAACCGATACACTCACACGAATATGATTGCACACAAATGTATACATACATGTAGACGAGTGTGGCATTTAAAATTCCAATACACTCTTACATATACATATGCATTTATAAATTTGTTGTTCAATGCAGGCACTAGCGCAAACACACACTCACACAAACACATACGTAGTTGAATAAAATTCGCTGTGGAAATCGCTTACCTTCTTCTCCGTCTGCTGCCAGACAACGATATGAACCAAACAGTCCAACAAACAGGCACAATAGCAAATATTTGGCTTGCAGCTGCATTATTACGTTTTATTCGTAAATAGCTTGTTTACTTTTTCGCAGTTTTTGAATAGAACTGTGGGGTTTCTTTTGACGTATTAGTCAATCTTTCGCTGTCAAAAAAAAAGTCGGTGAAAAACCAAAATAAGCAAAGACAATCTAAAGTATGGCAAGATTCTTTATATGTATACTCAAATCGGTGAAAATATAATTGCATATGCCTTATTATGAATATTACTCGGCATTTTACTTACCAACAAAATCGGCAAAGCGCAATCAACGAATGATTAATAAAAATCCAATCGAACAAATCACGAACAGATTTTTTTTGTAGTAAGAGCACAGAGTTGTACTTGCAACGACTGCGATATCTATCGATTAACGATTGCGTATCTACTTTTGTAACACAGTCGACGGTCACACTAGTCATTCACACACACTGACTCAGACACTGGCTTTTTCAATTGCTTTATGGGAGCGGATTTAGATAAAAAAGAAACGCGTTAATATCGTGCAATAACCAAAAATGACATCTTACGTACGTGCTATGTACGATTTTTCTGGTGAGCCCGGATCATCAGAACTATCCATATCCACCGGCGACATTCTAACTGTGACCAGGAGCGATGTTGGCGAAGGTTGGTGGGAGGGAAAAAACAGTCGAGGCCAAATTGGGCTCTTTCCAGCGGCTTACGTGGAAGTGATGTCCGCTGCTGAAGCGCGCCAGTTTACCAGCGGCGGGGATACAAGCTCTACAGCCGCTGCCAGTGGTCAGCCCTTCGATCCCTTCGATATGCCGCCACCAGCGCCGAGATACGACCAAACAGCCGATGACGACAACGATAGTATTTGGACAGATAGCGAGGACAATGAAACATATTCAGAGATAGCGCCACCAGGTGGCAAGATGGGCGGAGTCGCACGTAGCAGCGGACTGACGCATTCTGCCAGCGACTACGACAACAGGCATCTACCTGTTGCTCCTAACGAAGATGGCATCTCGCTTGGCTCCGCAGCGGCAGGTGCGAGTGCTGGCACGATTAAAAAGGGCATGTTTGCCAAAAGTTCCGATTCCTATATACTCGGCCTGTCTAGCAACAAGGAGAAAATACCAGAATGCGAGATGGCGTACATAACACAATTAGAGGATTCCATCTACCAATGGACACAAAATCATTCGCCTTATTCCGTTGTTGTGGCTAGTCCCAAAAAGGAGTCAAAATTCAAGGGCATGAAAACGTTCATTGCCTACCAGCTGACACCAAGCTTTAATAATATCTCCGTGAGTATAACTGAATTTACAATTTTTATAAAAGTTAAACGAATCACAATTTAATACAGTGAGCCTGAAGTGTGTTTATGTATTTGTATTTGCATGTGCATTTGTATGTGTGTGTAGCTACTGATAACACAAACCAATAAGTTGCAGATCTTTCGTTTATTTTTTCCAATGAGAAGTGTGACGAAGATTTTCTTTTTTATAAGTTTTTCTTAATATAATGCTGTTGGTCAGAGTGTTTGTATATAAATTTGTTTGATATATAAATTTATATATTTTACTGAGCAACAGCTGAAATGTTATAGCAATGTTATTGTGCAAGAAACTTGTTATTGTGCAACAAGTTGCTTTTCTTACCAAACTCCAATTGGAAACTTAACGAAATTTTAACTAAACGAAACACATTCTTATTTGTTTTAGAGGCATGACCTCAGTTGGGAAACTGATTGCTATTGAAAAAATATGAATCTTGAATGCAAGAATTAAATTTATTTTATTTAAAACTAACTTGTTATACGAGCAGGCTAGTTGATTAAGGGTTACTAAGGCAGTCGCTATAAATTTGCTTCCCACAGTTCGTGCCATATTTTGTAGCTTAGTGTTTATTTATAATGTTGCAAGTTGCAGTTGAAGTTACGAGTTCAATTGGGGGCAAGCATCGGGGGCAGCTGACCAACTGATTGCCCACTCTCTGCTTGTGTGCGTTTATTTGTTTGTTGTTGCTCTTTTACTGCTACTTTACACACACACACACACCCAAACACACACACACCCTATGACTCAGTGCTCAAGAGCTGTGTCACAATTTCGTAATTGAATTGTTGTATCTAATCTAACATGGAATACAATTCAGGTATCACGTCGCTACAAGCACTTCGATTGGCTGCATGAACGATTGGTGGATAAATTCTGTTTGATACCTGTGCCCCCGTTGCCGGACAAACAGATCTCTGGCCGGTATGAGGAGCAGTTCGTGGAGCATCGGCGTGTACAGCTGCAGGAGTTTGTGGATTGGGTCTGCCGGCATCCAGTCATATCGAAATGTGAAGTGTGGTACCATTTCTTGACCTGCACCGACGAAAAGATCTGGAAGTCGGGCAAACGGAAAGCCGAACGTGATCCGTATATGGGCGTCAACTACTGTTTGGCCATCTCGCCGCCAGACAAGAATCTGCTGCACTCGAAGGTGGATGCCCAAATGGAGAGCGGGTCACAGTTTATACACAGCATGGATATGGCCATACGCAATCTGAATAACATTGCCAACGATATGGCCAAACGTTCGCTAACCCAAAGCAAAAAGGAATTCCAACGCATCGGCGACGGTCTCTCAGATCTGGCCAAGTCGCTGAGCATCGACGAGAGGCGCGCACCCACCCGGAACGGCGTGCCTCTGTCGGAGAGTGTGGGCCGCATTGGAGGCATTTACATTGGCATTGGTCAACTGTTTGGTGATCAGCCGAAGCAGGATTGGATCCCGCTTTCCGATCGGCTGCATATCTACAGGTGAGTGAAGGGTTAGATAACGCTAATGCCTGTGTAACCCAATTAATCGCTTTGTTTTCTTTTTCAGAGGTGTCTTGAACTGCTTTCCGGATATATTCTCGACGCACAAGGGCGCCATACAGAAGCGCAAGGATTGTGAACGTTCGACGGCCGAGGGCAAGATGAGCAATGCCCAACTGCAGGATGTGAATCGGCGCACAGATGTCATCTCCTATACGGTGCTAGCTGAGCTGACCCACTTCAAGTCCGAGCGAGATACGCATCTGAAGCAAACGATTCGAGCATTCATTGCCGAGCAAATTAAGTTCTATCAGGCCGTTGTGGCGCGACTACAGGAGGCGCATCGCCAAATTGAATAGGCAATCGAATTCTCGGATCTGGATATACTATATAAATTTATATAAATATATCATACCACGATATCACGTTCAGTCGGCTGGGAGCACAAGCAAACACGTACACTAAATAAGCTGAAAACAACATTCGCACGCGCGCATTTCAAATGCTTTACACAAACCGTAAAACTATAATGGAAACAGAAAACTAAAAATTCTTTTTAATTAAACTATACAACCTAATCAGTAATCTTGTTTGTAAGTGAAAAGTTGCGTATTTATACAAAGAGAAAGGAAAATTTAACATTTATATACATATATCTATACACCGAAATTAAAAATATAAACATATACATATATATATTTATAAACATATAAAGCAATGTCATTTTTGAGTTGTGTCCCCCATATCTAATCCTTAAACTAAGCTCGAACTCTATAAATGTATATATAAATGATTGATCGATTTCTGTATTAAAATCGTAGTGTCCGATTAATAACTCAATCAACTGTGTATATAATTATATATTATTTTATTATATATACAAAATGAATCATTAATAACATTAATAATTGCGATATTAATTATTCATCAAACTTCTCCGCTTTTTCCCACTTTACTCTAAATCTAAAACCAGTTTATCCATAGCAGCTGAGTCATTTATAAAAAGCGTGTTTTTATGTTTTATGTAACTTTTTTTTTTTGAAAATATTTTTGTCTTGAATTTTCAAGGGTTACGTATAATAATTCTTCGGTTTATTTATAGCGTTATGCTATGGATTTTGAGCTAGAGATTTGAGTCTTCTTCTTCGATTTTTACCCATCCCCATAAACTCTGCAACGAATCTGTATCCAATAGGAGCACAGGAATAAGGACCTGGCTGCTCGTTCCCCACGACATCTGGATGGAGCATATTTTGCAGAGTATTCAAGTATAAATAAAGACACCAAATTGGTTAGACTTCTCGACCAGACCTGGTAACTATTCATATATAACCTTTTTTGACCGTATTCAAATTCAGGCTAGAGTTCGAAATTTATGGCCTGAAGCCGTCAAATATTTCTAAACGTAAACAAAAAATATCCAATAATTTAATATATTCCATAAATTGGACACCGCCCAATACACCATTAAGAAAAAGTCAAATGTTTATTTTTTGCTATTCTGTTGCCTTTATCAGCGAAATTCTCTAAAAGGTTTTTTTCCACTTTATTTTTCATGTTTTTGCTTTTGCCATTTCTCGTGTTGTTTTGTTTTTATAAATCTTTTGTGATTTTCATTTTTGTTTGTTGATAAAAAAAAAACATAAACGTAAACATATATTTTTATATGTAAGAAGATTGCACAATTTTTGTTTTTTAAAGGATTCACTTTGATATATAAATAATAAGCATAATAATAATAATGATAATCATAATAATGATAATGATAATAATAATAATAATATAGGGAAGGGAAAACATTCTTTTTTGTTGTTAGCTTTGCTCATGCGGAATGAATATAAAAATTGTTTTTCTTTGCCTTTTAGCGCTGCGTTGTAAAGGGTTCAAAGAGTTGGGAAAGGTTTGGGTTTAGGGGCGTGGTTGAGGGCTTTAGGGGGCTTAATAAGTGTAATACATCTAGATAAAAACGCTATATACACACACACTTGAGTTAATAATAATAATAATCATAATCATAATCATAATGATAATAATAATAATATAACGCAGCTTGGGTTAACAATAATACAATAATTAGGTTTACTTTTCTTGATGCTGTTTTCATTTGCCTCTGCTTCTTACTTGTCTCATCTACAATATTTTGTTTATATTTTTTCCTTTTTAGTTTTTTTCTTATTTTTTTTAACAAACTACCAATAACAAATTTTTACTAATTTTTTTTTTGTTTTTTTTTGTTTTCCTTGCTTTTTTGTTTTAATTATTGTTGCTTGCCTTGTTTACCTTGTTGCTGTGTTTTATTTTTAATATTTTATATGTTAATTTAAGGATTTTTGTATTCCTTAGCAATTCCTTGCGTTAAAATGGCCTATACGTTCCGCCTCTACTTTCCAAGTACAGTTATCATTATTTATGCAGTTATTTCTATATGATTTATGTTAATATGCAAGTGTTTACTTTGGGTTAAATGTTGCCCTCGATTCGCTCCAGTCGGCCTAACCATAATCGCCCGAGTACCGCCCATGTTTGTTGCTGCTGCTGTTGCCGTGCACTGCAGCAGCTGCTGCTGCCGCGGCTGCCGCCTGTGCTGCCTTTTCGGCGAGCAGTGCGGCCTTCTGTTGCATGTACGGATTGAAATGTTGCATGTACATGGAGGCAGCAGCTGCTGCGGCATAGTTATTCGCGTAGTTGTTGCTGCTGCGCTGATTGTTGTTGTTGTTGCTGCTGCTGTTATTGTTGTTGCTACTGCTGCTGCTGTTGCTATTGTGATTGTTCCAATGTTGCTGTTGTTGTTGTTGCTTGTGCTGCTGCTGCTGTTGCTGTTGCTGTTGATGTTGATGTTGATGTTGCTGCTGCTGTTGTGATTGGTGTTGGTGGTGTTGCTGATGCTGCTGTTGCTGTTGCCAATAGCTTTGCTCTGCCATGTAGCCAGCATCTCCAGCCACTGTAGCAGCCGCATCATTCTTCTGATACAGATAAGAATTTATCAGCTGATGATTGCCTTGGAACATGTTCTCCATGGCAGCAGCTGCTGCCGTTGGATAACTATATTTGTTGCTATTATTGTGATTATTTTGATTGTTTGCTGCTGTTGCTGTCAATCCCTGTTGCTTCGCTGCTGCAGCTGCTGCTGTCGCCGTTGGTGCATGGTAATTGCAACCATTGCTGTTGTAATCCAGCTGTTGCTCCTCGTAGCTGTTGCTGTTGCTGCTGCTATTGTTATTGTTGTGGTTATTGCTGGCCATATTTGCCGCCGCTGCTGGCTCCTTATGAGCCCGGCTTGACTGTCATTCGCCAGTTGCCGTCACCGTCGTCCATTGCCAAGGGCTGGTGTAGCCCTGCTTTGGATTGCTGTTCGAGAATAAAAGCATATTTTATTAGCGATCGAAGATATTGTGAAAATAGATATAGTCTCCGTGAGATATCTTGACAATTCGACTTAATTGCTTTCACACTCTTTTCGAATGGTCAAACGAATTATTTTTAAAAGTTTCTTCACCTATCTTTTGATCTTCGAAAAATTTGAATTTTCGAACTAGTTTGTATTTCTATTATCGATTGACAATCAAATACAAAATATCGAAACTGGAATTGACATTTAATTAATTTAATTATCGATTTAGTTCGATTCAAAAATGATTGAAGTTTGAACTGGGATTCGTATTTACCTGCCAAAGAGTGGATGCCACAGCGCCGAATTGGCATCTAGTCCGGCGGCGCCACCTGCCGCTGCAGCTGCGGCCGCAGCCTCTGCCAAATGTTGCTGCTGCTGCACCTCGTGGGCCAGCATGTTGCCGCGTTTGCGCTGCTGCTGCTGCAGAAGTTGCTGTTGCTGCAACTGTTGCTGATGCTGCTGCTGTTGTTGCGACTGCGACTGGGATTGCTTGGCATGCTCGAGCGGATTATATGTGACGCTGGTCTTGCTGCTGCGCAGCGTGCGCCCGGTATTCGCCTCCTTGGCCAACTCGAGCGGCGATTGCTTGTGCATCGAATTGCGACGCAGGGCATCGAAGGGCACTTGCAGCAGTGGCACCATATTGCTTTCCGGTTCCAGCAGATTGGATAGCGACTTGCAGGTGAGTCGCGGCTTGTGCTCTGCGGGCGGCTGCGGGGCAGGCGTTGTTGCAGTAGGCGTGGCGGGCGTGGCAGTTGGAGCAGGCGCAGCAGGCGTCGCCTTTGGCTGCTGCTTATTGAAGTCGGGTACGTGCAGCGGCGCAGCATCCGCAGGATCACGCCTCGCACGCTTATGCTCCATATGCAGCTCCTGCGATTCCTTGGGCAGATGTTGCTGCTGCTGCTGCTGTTGTTGCTGCTGGAGCAGCTTATGCATAAACGCCAACTCCATGGGATTAGAGAATCCGTTGAAGGCAGCCGATGAGGGCGTTTGCTTGGTTGGCGTCTGATCCTGATCGCTGGCGTTGGATTTCTGCTTCATGCAATGCTTATACAGTTCATCCAGATGCTGCAGCCCTAGCTGACTGTTGTACAGAGGTAGCAGATTGCTCATGAACTTGCGCTGCAATCCCAGGGGGTCCTTGAGGGTCTTGAAGAATTCCTGCGATAGTTGGCCGAAGTAGGGCAGCCAGAGCATCTGCTGCAGCAGCGCGAGCGTTGTGGCATTCAGCTCCTGCGACATGCTTGAATCGGCCGCTGGCGAGGATTGAGGCACTGCAGCGGAGCTCGCCTTGGCAAGCAGCTGCGTGGGCGGCGCTGTAGGAGGTGGCGTGGTTTTCGTAGCAACTGCAGCAGCATGTTTCAGCAAGCTGGGAGTAGGACTGGGACTAGCAACTGCTTTGCTGCTCTGTTGCAACGGTAGCGGCAGAGGCAGCGGAAGAGGCAGCGGCAGCGGCAACGGCAACGGCAAAGGCAGCTGAGAACAAGGCGAGGCAGGGGTGACGGAAGCGGAGGCAGAGCCGGGCACATGGGCAGGCACAGCCAACGCATCACCTGACTTCGACGACTTGGTGGATTGCTCTGAATCGTTTTTGAGTATGGCCTCCAGCTGCTCCATGGTGACGACCAATATATTGGGATTCTGTATTATCTCCGGATAGGCAAATGCCTCGGGCAGCCGCAACTCTGGCCTGGTGGTCAGCAGCAGCGGTATCTCTCGAGCTGGCGATGCCAACACCGCGCCCAGACGATCCTTTGGCACTAGAATGGGATCGGGCACCTTCCACTGGGGATTGTTCAGGAGCATCTTCAGCTGAGTTAGTGCATCCGGATCCTTGTCCATTTTGATGGGCTTGGAGCGTTTCTTCAGCGGCTCCGCTGCGTCCGTATCCTCATCATCAATGACCACCGTATGAAGTTTGTCCACGCTCCGTGTTGTCGTCGCCTTGCCCAGATCCATAGGTTCCGCTTGTTGTTGCTGCTGTTGCTGTTGGGCGCTGCCATTCAACTTGAGAAACTGTTCGAATATCAGATGCTTGATCGTCTCCGAGGTGGTCTCCACCTCGGCTGGTATGCTCGTCGCTGGCATGGGCAGCATCTCTGGATCGGGCGATTTCGATTTCAGTATATCCGAACTGGAGGTCACCGCGCACTGGCTGCGCGACTCCGAGGGCGGGCACACCTCCTCTCGTTTCTTGTAGCTCAGATCTTTGGGCGTCTCATCCGGCACAGTGATGGATTCGAGCTGTTCATGCTCCTTGTCGGGCAGCACAGTTGCCACAGCATCTGCCTCCGTCTCTGCTTCTGGCTGCTTGTCAAAGCTATCGATGCCCAGGAAGAGCTCGCCATTGAGTCCCTCGATCTCGCCGGCCTCATTGAAGGACAGGCACTTGGGTGCATCGCTGCTGTCCATGCCCAATATGCTGGGCAGCTCCTTGCCAGCGACCACATCCGGCACACAGAAGGAACTTAAGCCGGCAGCTCCACTGGCTGTTCCCTGCTGCTGCTGCAGCTGCAGCTGTTGCTGCTCCATGAGATTATCTTCGCAGCCGCGCTGCACCAAAGAATCAAGCAGCTCGGCTCCATTGCTGCCATTGTCGCTGCTGCAGTTGTGCAGCAGATCATCAGCGTCGTCGAGCAGATCCTTGAGATGTTTGCTATTCGCTTCTAGGGTTGCATGATCTGCTGGAGCTGTCTCCAGTTCCGTCGCCGCATCCACCTCCTCCTCCTCGGCGAGTGGCGCCTCAGCAGCTGCAACGGCTGCTGCTGCAATCGCTGCACCTGCAGCTCCTTTGGGTAGAAACAGACCCGTCTTGGGACACAGCTGCAGCTCCAGCGACGCAGGCGATGGCGTGCGGGATCGAGCTGGTGATTGGGAACGGGATCGAGAGCGGGAGCGGGAACGTGAGCGTGAGCTCTGATATGTGGGCGTATTGGCGTTGCTGGTGCTGGTCTTTGTGGCCCTTGTCGAGGCATTCGTTTCGCTGTCGAGCAGTGCATCAAAGCAGGCTTCCGTGGACAGGTGCTGCTCCGAGTGCTGCTGATCCAACTGTTGCTCCTGTTGTTCCTGCTGCTGGGGTGGCACAACAACTACAACATTCTCAATGACAGCCTGATCCTCCTGCTCCTGGTCCTGGTCCTGGTCGTGATCCTGTTCCTGCTCTAGCTGCTGTCGGTGTTGTTGTTCCTGATCCACTACAGTCCACTCCGGCTGCTGTTCAGCCGCCTCCTCCTCCTCTTCCTCCTCCTGTTCAATGGACTGTTGCTGTTGCAGTTGCTCACGCTTGACCTTCAGCAAGGGCGCCGCCGCTGTGCTGTGGAAGAACTTGACAATACGAGTGGATGAGGCATCCG
The DNA here is from genome assembly GCF_018153725.1 of Drosophila mojavensis. Classification (NCBI taxonomy): domain Eukaryota; kingdom Metazoa; phylum Arthropoda; class Insecta; order Diptera; family Drosophilidae; genus Drosophila; species Drosophila mojavensis. The sequence goes on along the minus strand of NW_025318899.1, from coordinate 1,568,873 downwards.
TGCGTGGCATAGAGCGCCAGCCGTTCGTTGTCTTGGTCAGGCGTATGCGATTGCGTTTATCATAATCCTCACAGCGTACCTCCACAATGCGCGTGTCGTCCTGCTTGACCCACAGAAATATGGGATTCACGCTGGGCGTTGTCGGAGCTGCAGCTGGAGCTGGGGCTGGAGTTGGAGCTGGTGCTGGAGTTGTTGCTGTCTGCTGAGCGGCTGGCGACAGTTTCTGGCTTTGGGTGAGCTGAGGCGTTGCTGCTGCAGCTGCAATTGCAGCCGGCGCAGTAGCAACTGTTGCCGTTGCTGACGCAATTGCTGTAGGTGCAGCTGCAACTGTTGCTGCTGCAGTTGCAGTTGAAATTGCTAATGTTGCATTTGATGCTGTTTTGGTTTCCAGTTTCACAGCCGCCAGCTTTGCCCTTGGCTGATCAGGCTCTAGCTGTGGCTGCGGTTGCAGTTGTGGCTGTGGTTCGGACTCTAGCCGTGGCTCCAGCTCCGGCTCCGATACCGGTACCGGTACTGATACCGCCTCTATTGGCTTGGCTGCAGACAGTTCCACATTCGCTGCTGCGCTGCACTTTGGTTCCGTTTTAATGTCACGCAACAGATTCTTAGTGATGCGCGGTGTGTTGGCCACCTTTAGGTGACCAAATTTTTGCTTGGCGCGCGTGCCCCGTGCACCGCCTCGACCGCGCCGACGACGCGTGGGCTGCTCTTCGAATACCAGGAAGATGTCGCGTGCGATTTTTCGACGCTCCGATTTTCTGTGGCACACAGGAGGCGCTGCATCGAATTCCTGTTTAACAATGGCTGCAGCGGCGGGAATGGCGCTGCTGCCCGCTGTTGTGTTGCTATCATCATGGTTACCGTTAGCCTTATCGCCGTTGTTGTTGTTGTTGCCAGTATTACCGTTAGCTACACATTCACTTGGCCTGCAAGTGTTCCTTGGCATTTTACGACCGGCCGCTGGTGCGCCACAATTGCCACGATAATTAATCTTCTACAACGATTGTCATTTTATATTTTGCGTACATATAGTGTTTAATTTTTTTTTTCTTGTTCGCTTTTGCCTTTTACACCGTATGCTCTTTTTCTTGCACTTCTTTCTTATTGGAATTTTTTTGTTGCTCTTGGCTGTGTGTTCGTTTGCTCGGTGTATCTTTACAGCAATTGTGGGTTATTCTCTAGCATCTCTTGCATTTTGTGCATTGTTCCAGCTGCGTGCCTAATTTATTTAACTATCTTCACTTTATATGATTTGCCTGTGCAGCTATGCGCTGTGTGTTTTACGTTGACAAAATCAATGAATTTTGTATATGTACTACCTTTGCCTCTGCGCGCAGTGTGACCGAACTTCATGTGGTATCGAAATCGATACTTTGAATACCATTTAAAGGCGCCCAAATTTGATTTGAGTTCACTCGCAATAATTATAAGTATATTTACATAGGTTTCTATGACGTTTGCTAACGAGTTTTCTTAAAACAGTCTTATTTAATCAATCTGAATAGTGAAGCTTAGTTTTTCTTAATTATGTCCCGGTGACTATCTTAAAATAATAATACAAATATTGCTTCTTATTTGTAATCCTTATTTTAATCAGGAAGCTTTTGCTAGAGTAATATATTTCATTAAGGAAAATATTTTAAAAATAAAAGAGTTCAGTTGAGATGGAAATTGTTCTCAATTCTCTATATAATTGTTTAGGATTTGATTGGATTTGTTCTCAAATGAATTATGAATACAAATTCATTCATTCACTTACGGAATGCCCGTCATAGCTGAAGAGAAAAACGATATGTCAGATATGAAAAGAGAATCGATACATCGATTTAAATCTTACACACCCACTACCATCGCTAGTCTTATCTGTGTTGTTGCTCTGCGTGGACGTGATAATTTTTCGTTCTTCATTCGGATCGCCGCTGTGCTCTTTATAATTTTTCTAATTTCTTTGTAATACATATGTACATACATATATGTTTATATCAGCATTGCGCAGTGATATAATTAAAAAAAATAAAAATATTATAAAATTGCATGTATAACATACATATATATGAGTGCATAAGTAGTGTGAGTGTGATATAGAAGTAGAATAAGTACAAAATGGATGCGGGCAGCGATGAAACGTTCCAACAACAACATCAACAACAACAGCAACAATACGAGCACAGCTGGAAGTCGTCAAATCACGGAAATTCCTTATCAGACAGTAGGGATTATGACACAAACTCAACACGCACTTCGCTAACGGGTTCCCCGCCAATCACGCTGGACTTCGAAGGTTTCGAGGACAAGGCGCTGCTGGCATCGCTGCTGGCACCGAAATTAGATGCGGACGTTGGCAGCGGCAGCGGTAGTAGCAGCAGCAGCGGCAGCATTTACAGTCATGCGGCTGGGGAGCAACAGGTGCTGCAACCATTAGGCATAAGTTTAACACTTGAGGCGGACAATGCAGTCAATACAACAACAACAACAACGTACACATTGCTGCAGGAGACAACAGACAACAACAACATTGACATAGCTGACGATGCGATATTCACATTAAGTGCACCCCTGTTGCTAACCAGCACCACCACCACCAACACCACAACCTCATCCACACACATACCAACACATACACCCACACCCACAGCCACAGCCATTGCCATGCCCATACGATCAGAGAATGCAGCAGCTGTGGGCGCATACAATGTGGACGATATTTGCTTTACGCTGGAATATCAATTTCAAAATCAAGAGCTCGTTCAGGTGCAGCCACCCACCGTGGTGTCCTTCAGCATGGTACCGGCAAATGAAGATCCTTCGACAACAACAACAACAGCTAGCAGTGACAGCAACAACAACAACAACAACTACAACTCAACACCAAATGTATCAAGTTCTACTCCTACTACTATTTCTACTGCATATTTCACTGTCGGGACGAGGTAGTAAGCACTGGCAGCCACCCTTTGCATGCTCTGCAAGTCTATATATTTATTGCTTACGCTAATCGATACTGTTAATAGTGATTGCCGTTATAACACCTGCAGTTATTGTTGATATTATAATCGATATTTCTATTATTTTGAGTGGCATTTGAGTGAATGTTGAATGTTGCCAGGTGTTTGCACTTTAGCCCAATTTTTCTGTCTGTTGCTGACCCCCGCCCATGGCTAAATTTTCCACTGCCCACACAAATGTGCCGCTGCTGCATGTTTCTATCGTCTGCCTAGAATGTGACGTGCTGCCAGCTCATATACAATGTATCCATCTATCCTTGTCTATCGCTCGTTTCTATTTCAAAACTAATTAGACTCAAAAGCCAGCCGTAAAAAGCAAGCATATATCTTCCCCTTCCTCAGAGATTTTGGCAAATTTCAACGATTCCAATGTCCACTTATTACAACGCGCGTTCGTTAAATGTCCGAAATGCTTGCAAGTTGTTTGCTAATTGACTGATTTTTGTTCCGCCGGTGTTCTCCCACCTCTAATGCATACCAATACACACACACACACACACACTATGTATATGCATATGTAGTATGTGCTCTAAGCTTTGGGGGAATGTAACGGGTTTCTGCTGCTACGACGGCGGCGTTGCAATCGCCTTTTGCGATGATTGTATCCAAATTGTTTGTTTGGTCTAAAAATAATTATGCCGATGAACGCATTTAGATATTCCCACACTACACGACACACACACCGCTACATACATACGTTAATGCTATATACATATTTAATTTTGTATACACATGCGTATACATACTTGGAAAGAAAAACAACCAATTCTGTTCTCATATTCATTCACATTATCTGTAAACGAGATGTTTTCCAATTGGATAGCCCATGATAAAATTGGAATCCAGAATATTCCATGAAGTTGAGAAAATGATGTAAACAACAAAAAGACTTGCATAAATTCTAGCTTTTCTTTGAAATTATCGTGTTAATTTTGAAAGCATATAGATCAGTGGGGTAATGTTTGCATTTCTTATCAGCATTTGTTAGCAGTTAAGATACTTGGTCTGATTGGAGCACAATCGTTGTTCTTAGTGGCTTTTCATAAGCATTCAGTTTGTTGATTTAATTTCACTTAACATTTTATTTAGTATCCTAGGGAATTAAATTTTTTGTTTTTAATTTCTTAGTTGTGAAATATTTTTATTCCCTCATCTAATTCGCTATTTACGTATGTATACGATCCACATCTAATTGGCATATACAGATGCAATTTAACCAGTTCCAATTTGGGATCCCAGTGGAAGCATAATTTTAAATGATTTGTAATGACGTGGTTAGCCTCAGCTATTGTAGTTGTTTTCATTTTTAGTACAATAATAATTATATTTATATATACTTTTATCTATTCTTTTTTTTTTCATATTTATTGTTGTTGTCGCTTAGCTGTTCGACCCTCTACGTCTACGTCTGCGTCGCTCTATTTTTATCACTATGAGTGTTCCACCTCAATCATATTTCTCATTTTTCAGCACTTGTGATTAGGGCAGGTTGTGAAAGGGGCAGGCAGAGCACCTAGAAAGAGGGAGAGAGAGAAAGCGATTGGGGTAGAGTGAGTGTCAGAGGGGAGGCCACCAGCTGTGTCCGTGACAGGGACAGCGATTGGCAGCAGAGAGTGTAGGTAGTGGACGAAGAAGCAGAAGAAGGGGGACGCCGCTGCGCGCGCTGCCCGTCAGTCACGCCCCCACATTAATTTCTAAAATTCAATATTGTTTTATTGTTGTTTTCTTTTGGCTTTTCCTTTATAGTTTTTTTGTATTTCTGTATATTTTGTGTTTGACCATGACAATATTAAATATGAATTAATCAGCTTATTAAGGCTTTAAGGCGTTTCCAGCTAAACAAATCTTGTTTTTCTTTTGTTATGTTTTTGTTGTTTGTTTTGATTGATGTCTCTGCTTTGCCTGTTGTCAACTGTTTTAATTAATGAATTTGTTTTCCTTCTGCTCTTATTGTTGTGCCCTAACCTCACTAAATACATACAAATATATACATATGTATATATAGCTTTTTAATTTGCAAGTACAGTGATCGCTCGCAAATAGAAACATGGCATTTATAGCTTTATGTTATTATTGAAATCTTAATAAAAATCGTTCTTTCTCATAAAACAAATTATCGACAGAAGAATTTTATTGAACCAAATAGTTGAACCAGGAACAATATTCTTGTTGATGTTAAGGTAGCCCTGGTCGGCAAATTTATTTTCAAATTGACACTTGTAAAATATGTTTACTTTGCGAGCGATCATGGTATGTTGTATGTATATGGTTAATGTGCTTGCGAATATATATACATATATATGCACATATATAGAGATATGTATTTATATATATTTATATATCGCGATTCTAACGGCCCACTGACACAAATAAAACGCAGCAGCTCGCTCGACGCATTTCTTTTCGTTTGTTTCCAACTGGCGAGCGATGTACATAGAAACACGCACACACACTTATACACACAGAGAAAGAGAGAGCGAGAGAGAGAAAGAGAGTGGGAGAGAGACATATAGAGATATATAACCGAACGATCTTGCAGCTATATCGAAGAGCAAACGGAGCTTGATGAGGAAGATGAGCTGGCTCACTGCATCCATCCGGGAGCCCTGCACAAGGACACCGACGAGGATCAGCTGATGGCGATGGCGTACGAGGTACTCAGACCCCATTCCATGCACAGCCACGCCCACGCCAACTGACACACGCACACACACAGTCGCAAATGTGTTGTTTAACTAATTTTTGTAACTCCGCTTGTAGCTATATCAGAAAAATACACCAACTTTTTAATGCTAGAGCTAAAGTCAGCAGGCGAGCAGGAGCAGGCGCTCCAATGCCCCACCCATTTAATCAACTGCTATTCGTCTAATGAATATTGTTAACATAAATTGTTCGCTTTCACAATAAACAACCAACTCGGTGCGTAGTTATAGTTAAAAAGAAAATATAAACGAAACCCCTTCGACACTTGACACAATCCATTCAAATACTCATCCAACAAACATCTATAAACCACTTCCTCACACACATCGCATGCACTTAATCCTTAAATATATAATTTATTCCGACTTACGAACTACATTAATTACATACATAATTAGCTAACGACCTAAAGACGACTTTGTACATAGTTATTTACATAATGATTAACTAAACTGTGTGGCTCGCATAGCTAATATTATGACATTTGTTTGAATTCCAACTCGCAGAGCTCCGATGAAGCTCTCAGTCGATATAAATGCAACTATGAGAATTGTTATCGGAGCTACAGCACAATCGGAAATCTGCGCACACATTTAAAGACACACACAGGTGAGTGAAAAGTTCAACTTGTTTTTTGGTATAACATTTCCAGATCTAGTAATAAATTAACCCTATAATAATGTGTGAAAGCAGGCTATCACGGCTAGACTGTTGGCCTAACGATAACGTCAAGTATTTTCAATATCGATAACAAACTGTATTATGGAGGCAAGGTATCATCGAATTTGATTATTGTTTATTTAATTTGTACTCTGTGCATTGGAATGTTCACCAAAGAATTGGCCAAATTGAGTAACTCTATAATAATTATATCTGTAGAATGGATCTTTCGGTGCTTCCGCTGGGATCGTACAATTTGGCTGCTTCTGCTCCAGCGCACTCTGCAGCAGACCCATGACTTTGTGGAACTCTTTCTGTGCCTGCTGCAGTTCCTGAAGCACTTGTTGCTGTTGTGGTGTGCCAGATGAACTGGTTGGGGCTTCGTCCATTCTGGTCTGGTCGACTATTATTTTTATTTAAATATATATATTTAAAATCGTTTGCTACTGGGAACTTTCATGCGCTCATGCGCTTTCTCGTGGATGCAACGTTAGGCAACACTAGCAGGCGCAGAGAAAGACCTGTTAGGCGTGCAAAAGAGAGCTGTGACGTCATTGCAATGCAGAAATTAATTTTGTAAATATTGATATTTACAATGAGAAAAATGTTTTTGGACTTATTTTCTTAGTACATATCAAGCTTAAATTAATATCTATCAACGTTATTTATATAAAAGTGGAAAAGCGCTAAGCAACCTCTTTGCTGTATTCCTTCTGCTTACAGTTTGGTTATCGATAAATGTCACACATATTCCTGTATTTGACCGTCTTTCCCATCACTGGCAACGCATAGTATGTGTTCCATTGCCGTTGAATTTGAACGAGCGCGCAATATTTAATTGAATAATTGCAAAACTTTTTATTACTTATTTAGTTTTATTAATGGTGTGCTTATCCATCCTTTGCAGGTGACTACAGTTTCAAGTGCACGGAGGAGGGCTGCAACAAAGCGTTTCTCACATCATACAGCCTTAAGATCCACGTACGTGTGCACACAAAGGTAAAGCCCTATGAGTGCGAGGTGAGTGGCTGTGATAAGGCATTCAATACGAGATATAGGCAAGTAAATAAAGTACATTTATATATGTATATTTATAGCTAATCAGGTTTTATTTATATTTTATTAGATTGCACGCCCATTTGCGTCTGCACAATGGCGAGACATTCAATTGTGAAATGTGCCAAAAGTGCTTTACGACCCTGAGCGATCTGAAGAAGCATATGCGCACCCACACCCAGGAGCGACCCTACAAGTGTCCCGAGGACGACTGCGGCAAGGCGTTTACGGCGTCGCATCATTTGAAGACGCATCGACGCACGCATACGGGCGAGAAACCTTATCCCTGTCAGGAAGATAGCTGCCAGAAATCTTTTAGTACCTCTCACAGTCTTAAGTCTCACAAGAAGACGCACCAGCGACAGCTGCTCAACAAGAGCAAGAAGAAATCCAAGAGGGCAGCACTCAAACTGCTGCAGGAGCAACAGCAAGGACAGCAGCAGCAACAGCAACAGCAGCAGCAACAGCAGCAGCAGCAACAACAACAACCACTCGAGGAGAAGTTGGAGCTGGAACAGGAATCGGAGGCTGATATGGTGCTGCTCAATCCGAGCAGCCAGAGCTCGGAGACGACGAGCAACGATAGTGGAGTTGTGCTACAGCAGTTGTCCAATGTATTTATGCTGCCCGAGACATCGCAGGCGTATCCCTTATCCTATGCCGCCGAGGAGGAGATACCCAGCCCGTGGATAGACGCAGGCGTGCTGGCATCCAAGCCTATTATGGCCCGGGCACCGTTGACCGATGCCTGTGTGGCGCTGCCCACCGAAATGCCCAGTTTTGTGGACTTAAAACCCAACTTTGGCAACGCCGTCAGCGGCCAAATGGAGGAACTGGCCATGCCACCGCCAGCTCCATTGGATGAGGAAATGTTGAATGGCAGCAACCGAGCGGCACACAGCCCCAGTTTGCCCACGCTCGAGCTGAATCCGCAGAGCATCGAGGAGCTGCTCAAGGACGATAGTTATGACAACGATGAGGACATGGAAACGGAGTCGTTGCTCAACGACATTCTCATGACCATCGACAACAACAGTGCGCTGTTGCAGGCTACTCTGCAGCAGGCGGAGCAAGTACCCAGCGATGCCTCCGGCCTGGTCGAGCTGGACATTCGGGATAACAAGCCGACGCTCAAACAGATTACAGCAGATGCGGGCATCTGCAATTGCACCAATTGCAAGTGTGATCAAACCAAGAACTGTCATGGTGGCGATTGTGGCAGCGGTTGTGGTGTCATGGCTCCAAACACGGCCACGACCTCACCCGCGCCCACGCCCACTCCAAAGCCCAAACCCATTACGACAACAACAGCGAGCGTAACGAACAGCGGCAAACGGATCTGTGGCAGCTCGTCGGTGACCAGCAAAAAAGTGAGTAAACGCCAAGCGGAAATGAATCAAAACATCGAGGATGTTGCTTTGCTGCTGCAAAATCTGGCTTCAATGAGCGGCGGCGGCAGCTGTGGCAAGCCAAAGCCAGCTCCCGCTGCCACTGGCTGCGGCTGTGCACCAAGTGGCGGCAGCGGCGGTGGCGGTGGTTGCTGTGGTGCCCCTGCTCCTGCACCAGCTCCTCCTCCTCCAACTGTTGGCTGCTGTGGCAGCAAGCAAGCGATGCCCACGCCCAGCACCGGCGGCTGCTGCAGCGGTCCGCCGCCCGTTGCCAGCTCCGGCTGCTGCTCAGCCAAGCCGCTGCCGCCACCGGCCATCACGAGTAGCAACAGCAGCAGCGCTTGCACCTGCAAAAGCCCAGCGGAGGGCGTGGCCAATGGCTGTTGCGTTGTCATCTGCATGAAGACGTTGCAAGCTTTGCGCAAAGTGCTGACGCGCAGGAACCTCAATTTAATGCTTTGCCCGCAGCAGAACTAAACAAAAACAAAACAACAAGGAGAACAACAACATCTTGTGCTACAACAACAACAACCACAACAAGTGCAGCTGAAATCCAAAATAAAAAGCTTTAAACTTAAAACATATAAAGAAAAGTATTGTATTCGTGCCTGTGAGAAAGTATTCCATGCAAAAACCAAAAAAATAAGAGGATCTATATAATTTTGTTATTTGTTGTTGTTAATTCGTTAAATAAAACCAAAATAACACCAAAAGCAAAAGCCGGCTAAACTAAAAACTTACCAATTGTTCAATCATAAAATTTTATTATTTTTTATGCTTTTATCTAACGCTAAGATTTGTTTTTTTATTAAGTAAAATGAATATTTAACATTTGTATAAAGTTTATTTACACAAGTAAAGATAAATGAATTGTGGAATATGAAATTGTTAGCCTCGGTTAGCCGAATTTTAAATACACTTCCAATGGGAAAGTGCATACATACACATATACAAAAAGATATATATATACATATCGATATCAAATATCGCTTTGATATTTTGAAATTAATCGCAATTGGTTTCCGTTCTTTTTCGTTTGTCATTGGCTCGTCTGTCTATAGTTTTAAAACTCTGTCAAGGTTTTGCCTTAATTGCCTCCCACTGTTGCAGTAGTATTAGTGAGATACAGAAAGCTCGTATTTAGTCGTAAAAAGTAAATGAGCTTGGCTGGCTTGTACTTCTTGCTCCAAAGGCGTGAAAGAGATAAAGATAGCTGCTGAACGCAGTCCCTGTCAGGATCGTCCTGGCGATGCTGAGTGAGAGTGAGATGGCTACTTAAGCTTTTCACAACAAGCTTTTTATGTTTTCGGCAAATGAAGATAATGCGATTAGAAATGGGCAAACTGAAGAAGTAGAAGTTGCATTGGAAGGCGATTAAATTGTATATTCGATGGATTGCTATTATTTCAATTGTACTTACTATCAAATGATTTTTCAAATTAAGCCAAGGCTTAGACACATGCATGCTTGCAAGCCCTACATACATACATATTTTCACCTTAGAGGTACACACAAGCCATGTAATGAATAAATCCCACTGCAACTAATAAAATGCCTTAAAATCAAAATAAAATTCATTTACGTGTATTAAAAATTATTGGATATATGTATATGTATACCTATATATAAACATCATATTTTATAGCTGACAACTATGTATAAAGTCGAATAAAAATATAACAAACATGTTAACGTTTATTTTTTTATTAATTAATAATAACTGTTATTTATTTATTGTTATTGCTGTGGTTTTCTTTGTGCAGTTCACTTCGGAATGCAAGCATTATTTTGTTGTATTTATTTAAATTTACTGGAACTATGTTCTAAATGAGAAACAAACTATATTTCTCTTGCTCTAATATATATGTATTCATATATATATATGAATGTTTCTTTGTCTACTTCTATCTAATCCTCGCCAGCTGGTATGGCTTCCTCTAGACGTCGCACGAACTTAACACGCAGCTCCGTCACATTGTCGCCCTTCAATTGATCCTGCAAATGATACAAATGCGAAAAAGTTGCCTTAAAGGAGCAGCAACCAAAAAGTATTCCACACTGACACACGCACACGCCCACACCCACACATACAGTGAAGACTCTCTTGAGCGAACATCAAAGGCTTGAGACACTGTTAAACTCAAATTCAATCTGATTTTTCGAATAATTTTCATTGTTTTTTGTTAATGAGAAATAAAAACTTATGATTGAAATTCTAAAACTCTTTTTAATTTAACTCATAAGTTTTAAAAAATTTAGTTGATTTCATTAGACAATAAAGAAATGAAATTTGAGTCATCATTCGATTCGATTCAATTAAAGCTTGCTGTTCGAGTTCAAAGGAGTTGCAAGTACTTAATAAATTAGCAGCTGCTGTTCGCTTTAGCAGAGCTTTCACTGTACGCTGACTGTGCATGTGAATGTTCTTTAGGCTATGCAATGCTATATACACTATGTAAACTAAATATCATTTATCATGTATGTATATCTGTACCTGCACGAACCAGCTCTGCACCTCCAGCTGGACCATCTCGAGGGCGCCGCGTATGCAGCCGCTGAGTATGGCGCTATAGCGCAGATTGCTCAGATCGCTTGGCAGCTCTACGAACTCGGTCAACGGATTTGTGTCGAAGAGCAGCGAGAACTCGTCGGAGGCGGCCGACCAATTGGATATGGTTGGCTGCACGTTTAAATAGATGCGGAACGCTTGCTGTATACGATCCGCAGTCTCTCGCATCTCCAGGCAGCGGGGCGCTGAGGTTCTGGCCAGAAAGTCTTCGATCAGGCGCATGCCCATGTTGTAGCCGATCCGCTCCAGCTGTTTGTTCACATCATCCACATTCTCAAAGTCCCGCAACATCTGTGTAACCAGTGCCCCGTATGTTAAAGTCAGGAACTCCGAGTTCTATATATATTTGTGTGTGTTCAGGTTTGTGGGTGTAGAGAGAAAGAGAAGAAATAAAATCGTTGCAGACACTCTTCACACTGTCTATATCTAAGGCTAAAAACATGTTTTATTTAGGTAATAATTGAGTTTTTCCAACCTAGCCTATACATACTTATATTCCTGTAGGCGCTGTTAAGTTAACAGAGTGAGGATCTTAGTTTTTACATTACATTTTCAGCTTACGCTGCTAAGTTGAGCATTTGCACTGCTGTTAACTTAACAGCTTATCTCACTTTTAGCACTTCTGTTAAATTAACAGAAAAAGATTCTTTCGGTTACATATGCACACGTTTTAATAAATACACATTTATTTTCCACTTGTCCTGAGTCTTACACTTAATTACATCTAAATAACTATATAAAGTTTACAGAACTCTGTTAGATGGGTAAGGGGAAGAGGGCTGGTAAGTGCTATCTACAATATAAACTCAAGCATCGGCTATTCTGTTTTGATGGCCGTAATGGTTATGCTCGGCGTTTGGTGTGGTGCAATCAGTTTGGGTGGTGCTCGCGCTGTGCCACGGCTCAGTGTTGCCCCGCCACTCGCTGCTAATGGCAGACCATGATCCATGCCGCTCGACGAGTCGCCTTTCTCCTGGGCGGAATGAAAGCGGCCGCCCTCGCCGCGCGCCCGATTCATGGCATGCCGATGGCGAGATTCATGTAGGTATTTGCAGCGTTCCTTGGGTATGCGAGATTCCAACTTGGCGCGTGCCTGCCGCCGAATCAGTATGCGTTTATACTGTTTGGCATTCACATAGAGCGGCTCCTCGTCCGCCTCGCCCTTGGAATTCTCATCCTCCTCACTGTTCGTATTCGTACCCGTGGTACTGGTGCTCACGTCCGCACTGCTTGCATTGCTGCCCCCGCCACCACCTACTCCACCAGCGATACCAGTGGATGTCGTCGTCTGCAGCTGCACCTGGACTTGTGCCTGTTGCTGCTGCTGTTGTTGCTGTTGCTGCTGTTGTTGCTGCTGCTGCTGTTGCTGTTGTTGAACATTGTTGCTGGCCTGCGCCGCATTGGCAGCAACAGCTGCTGCATTGACCGCCGTCATTTGGGGTAGCATTATAATCTGCTGGCCGCCTGCGGGCGCGCCTTGGTTGGCATTGGGAGCCGCTGTTATTTGTACCAATTGGCCATTTATGTTGAGGTAGTGCGGTGTGGGTTGCGCAGCTACGGCAGCGGCTGCTGCTGCGGCATTCGGATCGAGCGATGTGATCGTGGGCGTTTGGTAGAATATAGTCTGGCCATCGGGCAACTGCATCACTTGCATCTGAGGCTGCTGTTGAGCCTGCAGCATGATTTGATTGGCTTGCAGTGGTATCAATTGAGGCTGCAGGGCAGCTGCTGCTCCGCCTGCCTGCGCCTGTGTCTGCGGTTGCCCGATTATGATTTGGCCTCCAGCTGTCGACAGCAATGGCATCGGTATCACTTGAATTGGCTGTCCAACTGCTGCCGTCCCCGCATTTACGCTTGGATTGTTGGCACTTGCGTTGGCCGTGTTGTTTGCATTGTTGTTGCTGTTGCTGTTCGTGCTGTTGCTCATTCTTGTGGTTATTGCTGCTGCTGTGCGGTTACTGCTGAAATGGTTATCCATAGCGCGCAGGTTGCGCTTTTTCGATTCGCTAGCGTTTCCCTCTCACACGCCCGCACTTACTGCAAAAGCGAATGTGAAGCCGATTTTGAGGGTGGGTGGCACTTCAAATGGTTCGGTACTTAAGACTACGACCAAAAACAAATAACTAATCTTACAAGCTAGCAGCCGTGAGTGTTCTATCTTCCATTTTGCATTCAGCTTACTCACCACTTTCTTGGCATCCAACCTAGAGGCTTGTCGAGACATTTTCAGATCGTTTAAATTTTAATAAATAAAAAATGCTACAAAATTTGTGAAAAAACTTTTTTCTTCAGTGGTGGGTGTACTGCAGATGAGATACTTTTGCGATATTATATTTTCTTATCGATAGTTTCTGGTCTTACTTACGGTTGCGACTATTGGTACATTAGTACCAATATTGGTACCTATACTTTTTATTTAAATATTATACACGGTTTTTCAATCTAGCTTTATTTCTACTTTTATAATTTTAGACAATATAGGTAAATACAAAAGCCTAATTTATAAATTAGGGAATATATAATTAAATGTTTATTAACTGCATTTTAAACCTTTGGCAGCCCTGAAATCAATGCGATAGGCTAAACAAACTCAATGCTTATCGAATAGGTTAATTTGTCGTTATGATAATAACAAACCAAGTCCAAAGTACATATAGAATTTAATACGATAAGATGGCTTCAACTGGACTGCTGGTGGTGTCCAATATTAAGCAACTAGGAAAATCTTTGCGAAGTATTGAAAAATACGTAAACTCGCTGTACATTCACCTAAATGTAACGGGCTCAACGCAATCTGCATCGTCACCAGCTTGGGGTCGGCTTATATCACAGTTGTACGCCGATGGCAGCAGCTATGTGGGGAACAAAGTGGATCTGCGCGTCCTGGTGGCACCGCTCAAGGAGCACTCAGCTGTCGGCAGCCTGTCATTACGAAAACCTGTTGATATGATATTCTCGGATGCGCATCAACCGGAGATATGCGACAGGCTACGCAACGCTCTCAACATAAGTCAACCTACGATTTTTCTGAATGACGCCATCAGCTGCGATTTCAAGCTACTGGAAACAGATGTCAATCAGAAGGCATACCCTACAGTTGTTCTGGGCGGCACATTTGATCGCATACACGTTGGTCACAAAATATTCCTCACTCAGGCCGTGCTGCGCGCCTGTAAACGGCTGGTCGTGGGCGTCACGACGGCTGCAATGACTAAAGGTAAACTAAAATGATTCAGCACTTAGATGTTATCTATCATTCGACTCACTAATCAATTTTTAAATTATTTACAGGGAAAATATTGCCAGAGCTCATACTGCCTGTGGAACAGCGGATTGCCGAATTGCGCGAGTTCCTATTGGACATAGATAACACGCTGCAATATGATATTGTGCCCATCGATGATCCTTTTGGACCGACGCAACATGATCCTGATATGGACTTAATTGTAGTCAGTGCCGAGACGTTGCGTGGCGGGCAAAAGGTCAACGAAATTCGGGCCGCCAAACAGCTGCGTCAACTGGAGATCTTCGCAATTGATATTGTGGAGAGCAAAGTAGTTGACGGCATACACGAGTCGAAGGTCAGCTCCAGCAATACACGTATTGATCTGCTAGGGACGCGCTGGCGACAGCCGGAGGTAAGCTCGAATCCCATTGCATTGACAGAACTTAAATTGTTTCCCCATCTCTTTCAGCCACGGCCGCATCTGCCTGCTCGCCCATATATTATAGGACTGACAGGCGGCATTGCTTCGGGCAAGAGTAAAATGGCTGAGCGTCTGGGGCAGATGGGCGCCCATGTGATCGACTGTGACAAGGTGGCGCATGATGTCTACGAGCCTGGTCAGGCGTGCTATGAGAAAATCGTTAAACATTTCGGAGAGGAGATACTCTCCGATGATGGTCGCATTGATCGCACAAAGCTGGGTCCACGAGTCTTTGGCAATGTACAGGAGCTGGAAACATTGAATTCTATCGTGTGGCCAGAGCTGATGGTGGAGGTGAATAGACGTCTGGACGAGCTGCGTGCTGCAGCGAAAGTGCCCAAGGTGGTGGTGCTGGAGGCAGCGGTGCTGCTGAAGGCAGGCTGGGAGATCCATTGCCACGAGGTGTGGTCGATGATTGTGCCACCAGATGAAGCCGTTCGGCGCATCATCGAGCGAAACAATCTCAGCGAACAGGAAGCTCGCAATCGGCTGGCTAATCAAGTGAAGAACACAGATATTGTGGCCAAATCCCAAGTAATCTTCAGTTCACAGTGGGATTATGATTTCACACAGTTGCAGGCAGAGCGAGCTTGGCAAATGCTCAACAAGGAACTTGACGGCCGACCCCTGAGTAGTCTGTGATTCAGTATGAGGATATTATTAATTGAAAACTTGTTTTGATTTATTTGTTAGCTGTCCATTGTTAATGCATTTCTTTAGTTATGGTTTTATGTGTAATTTTAAGTTGAAAGCACAAGAGGAGCAATCACTAAAGTTCAATTTGAATGCCAAGCGATGCATTTTAGTGACTTTCGCCTTTTTTGCCAGAGACACGCTTAAAGTCCGTCATCTTGGTTGTTATAATGGGGGAGCCAATGAAGCCAATGTAATCAATTTGAGTAACGTCACCACCCGATTGATTATTCTTCACATAGATCTGTATGTTTTGTACATTCTGGAATTTCACGTAGCGCAGATTGACGGGATTGCCCTTCTCCAGCTCCTTTTCGGCCAAGCTGAAAGTAGCTTATGGTTAATAGGTTATCATATTGAGTAAGATTAACTCCACTCACGTCAGATCCTGGACGCTGCTCATGGATTCGGCCAAATCAAAGTCAATGGTGCGTGGCTGATTAATGAATAGCTTCACCTCCTTGGGACCCAATTTGGGGGGTGCCTTGAACTTAAGCGAATGTATCTTGACAGCTTGATTGAATGTTATCGACATGATGAGCTGCTCATCGCAATCCGACTGCAAGAAGCCTCCGGCCGGGGTAAGAGCATGCTTCAAGTTGTGGTCGTCGGATTCATTCAAGCATTCGCATTCCTGCTTCGAGATGAACGTGTTCAGCTCCATCTGTATAAATGAGTCATGCGATCAAATCAATTCTTCTTAAGTGCACTTTCATGTGCAGCGTATATATTCTCACCAATCCTTGGCCGTAATCCTCGCCTGCTTCCTCGGCAACTCCCGTGCCAATGTGCTCCTCTATTTTCGCCTCCAAAGCCATTATATCAGCGCCTTGAATACGATCGATTTTGGTTCTGTTCCTATAGAATATAAATGTTGGCATAGCAGAGACTCCCTGGCCAGCTGCGGTGTCTTGACACTTGTCCACATCCACTTTAAGGAATATGGCTTTGGGATATTTATTGGGAAACGTGTCAAAGACGGGCGCGATTCTTTGGCAGGGTCCGCACCATGTTGCCGTAAAATCTACAACAACCAGACGTATGCCCGCCTGGGAGAGCTCCGCTTGAAAATGTGATTCGTCGTTTATAACACGTACTGCCATGTTTGCTTTTCCAATAGAATTAAATGCAAAATGACTGGCAGGTTTTTACAAACAGCAAAAATGAATCTGCTCGATTTTTCGAGTCTGACAGCTCGATTGGAAAACCTATCGATAAATAGCGAATTGCAAACGCTCCAGCTCTAAATATGGCGTCTGAATAAAAAGTAAGAAGAAGGGTGCTGCTGATAAAAATTCTTTGCGGCCGCCGCAAAAAGTGATGAATTGTTTGTTAAAAGTTATGATTATTTAAGCCTTACTCTTTACAAAATAGCTAGTTTGTAAACAAATACTAAACTAAAAACAATGGATGCTCAACCGCCAAGAGGTATGAATAAATGTATTTGCCAAAACACACACACATACACGCACACGTTCCGGAGCTCCGCTAAAAAAAACTTAAACTTTTAATTGTTTCGCAGATGCAAGTTTACGCAATATAATAGATAAATTGGCTGAATTTGTGGCACGCAATGGACCCGAGTTTGAAGCAATTACCAAACAAAAGCAACAGAATAATCCAAAGTTTGAATTTCTCTATGGCGGCGAATTTGCCAACTATTATCAGTTTCGTGTGGCAGCGGAGCAGGCAAGTAAGTGGAAGATAAATATCTCTGTTTTCCTTTTTGCTGATATATTTTTCTATGCAGTGTTAAAACAGCAGGGTGGCATGCCATCGAACACGCTCTATATGCAACAACCGCCACCCACTCATCCACACTATGCGCCGCAACAGCAGCAGCAACAACAGCAGCCGCAGCAGCCAATGCCACCAATTATGCATGACAATGTCCAGGATAGTATGCAGCAACAAAAAGCACAACATTTGTGGCCATCTAATGCCGGCGTTGCAACCGGAGCTGGTTCAGCTCCAACTCCACAATCAGCTAACGGCACTGCGTTGGCATTGAATTTGGCCAGCCAATTGGATGGCATTAAAATGCAACAGAATACACTGCGAGAGCAAATCAAACAATCGGATGCGAATCTTTCCGCACAGCATACGGTAAATAATTTAGTATTTGTTTTCCTCTCTCTCTCTCTCTCTCTCTTCTCGCAGGTGTGACTTATACATATTAACTGTCACTGCTTCTGAAGGAAAGCAGCTTTTTTAATTTTTTAATTGATCATAGATGCAATACGTTTTTACGTAAAAGAACAGCATTTAAATTTCTTCAGAATATATATTCTGATCGTGACTCTTGAATTTAAGATTCTAAAAATTTCGATTCTTTAAGTTTCCATCTGACTGTCCCAAACAGCTCCCCGAAGAAATTTTCCAATTCTTTTTGTTTAAATTAAAGGATTTCTTTGTCTTGTAATGCTGCAATCATGACTATTAGAGTGTTCATGCTTCGGCGTTCCGAAGTTAATTTTTGTCTCGCGTCTCTGATTAAGCTTTCGAGTCAGATACGAAAACTCCCAAAGAATCTGCAATATCAACTAACTTCAACTGGGTTGCCCCTATTCTGCTTTGACTTTGTGTGTGTGTATGCCTCTTTTTTATACCCTGAACCCATTATAGATGGGAAATAATTTTTTTTTGGTATTGAACTCTTCAGTCCCCTGTCCTGGGTACATTCTTTATATATATAAATATATGCATATACTTTCAGCTTTTATATAACTGCAGTAATTTAATGATTCACATTTTACATGTTTATATTATTATTGTTTTGTTTTTTCTTTTTTTTTAACCTATTGAATAACCAATTTTACAATGCTACATTAAATTTTTGCTTTATTGTATATTTTTTGAAACATAAAACCTAAAAACTCTTCATACCAAATGACCAAAAAAAAAAAAAAAAAAATTGTGTATAAAACTCAAATAATTATTAAAAAAAAACAACACGAAATCCACGTTTATTGTCGCATACGAAATATGTGAAAATTTCGAACAAAATCAACGACAAAAACTCAAACACGACACCGAAACGAATTGAAATGAACTGCAACGAAACGAAATGAAAACGTGAAATCTTTAGGCGTTGATGACACAAAAGACGAAGCAAATCGACGAAGCGATGGCAGCGGCACAGACGACACAGCTGGAGCAATTGGCCACTGAGCAGGGTATCGTGCTGAGGGATTTCGATGCTGTACTCCAGCCGATCATCGAGTCCTGCACCAAGGATAGCATCTCATCAGGTAAATATGCACAGCTAAAGCTGCGAGAGGCTTACAAAAAAAAAAAAAACTAGTTTTAAAAATCTAAATAAATATATTTATATACATATATATATATGCGTTTACGTCAGTTAACTTTTTGAGCTAGACAAACTGCAAATTCCAAATTCACAAATAATTAAGAAATATAAATCAAATTTAATTCAAACTTTACCTAAACTTAATAATGCTAAAAAGAGACAATTACAATATGAGTAACCCGTTTGATATTGCAATTTTAGGCAAGAACTGGATTTTACAGCATTCAACCGACAGCGCAAAAATCAATGTCGTTTTACAATATCTTTTAAAGAAGTATGCCTCAGTTTATATTTAATTAATTGATCTTTCAACATTTATTAATTACATTTCTTTCTTTCAATCGAGTGTTAAAACGAAAAAAACAAAACGAAATCGAAACGAAATGAAATCAAATCGAAATCGAGCGTGTGCAAGCGACAGACAGAGAGAGTGATGTCTTTTTTTCTGAAGAGAGAGCGCGAAAGATGAAAAATAATAATAATTATTATAATTATAATTTGATTCGTTGATTCGTTTTGAAAGAGAGAAGGTGCAAACTGGGCTCATAGCGTCGTTTGAGTCCTTTGGGCCTTGAGCCGGTAGTTAGGCTGCACTAAAAAGTTGCTTAGTTAAGACACACACACACACACACACACACACACACACACATACACATACACATACACGTGCACATACATAAACAAACACACACAAACTATACGAATCTATAAGCAGCACAGCAAACACTTTTGAGAAATGTTGCTGATGCTGCGCTTACAGCAGGCGAGATAAAGAAAGAAGAGAGCAAAGAGAAATGGACAAAAATATGTTTTTTTCGTTTGTTAATTTATTTTTAGGGCTTTGGTCAATGGTTCAACGTTTCAGCAAAAATTGCATCTTATATATTTAGTTAATGATATACTCCACCATTGGTAAGTTCGCAAAAAGCAAATAGTAATTAGCAATAAAAATATACATATATACAAAGAAGTAAACAATGTTGTAGGCGGGTATTAAATAAATATAAGTAGTTTGCTCCAAAACTTGTCAAGATATAGATATGTATATATATAACAGACGGACATTCACTTCGTAAAGCAGTCCGGTCTATCAAATTTTAAATACCCTGTAAGGAGTTGTGAATGAAATGAATTTACATAGTCAGCTATATTGGGAAAGTGTAAGGGACATATAGTGATCTGACATTAATATATACATTTGAAAAAGACAAAAAGTTATTTTTCGGGCTGATAAAAACGGAATACACTTATATTTAGATATAATAAAAAGTCATATTGCCAAATTGCTGGTTATTGTAGGAAATACTTAACTAAGATATTTAAGAAAAATTATAGACACTTTCTTCAAAAAGCAACTATAATATAAACTTGTTGCTCAGTTCAGGCACAAGAAACGGACTGACTGACAGACAGAGAGACGAATTAGTTTTGTGCTTGATACGAACTGGCCACACAGCATCCTTAAATGCGAGATGCAGGCACGTTTTGCTTAAGCGCCAACATCTATTTTTACAGCATGCGCAAAAATATCAGCGATTTGAAGAACAGCCTCGAGAATGTCGTTATACCGATGTTCTGCAGCGCCGACTTGAGTAAGCATCTATAATCTTTCTCAGTATGTGGAGTATACTAATTGTGCCTTCCTTTGATTAGTTGCCACCAATGATCAGCGCCAGAAGTTGTCGAAGCTGCTTTCCTTGTGGGAGTCCAAGGCCAAGTTCTTTGATGCGTGTGTCATATCCAAGCTGCAGTCGCCGGACTCATCGATGCAGGAGTATAAGACGAATCTGCAGAATACGCATCACGAGATTGTGGCCAAGTACACGCAGAGCACGAAGGCCACGCTGGACAAGTGAGTGGTGAATTGGATTAAACACTTGAATTTGTTATAATAATTGGGGCATTTATATTTCTCTCTGCAGCTACCAAAAGCAGCATCAGATATTCATGCAACATGCTACGCAACAAATCGCCCAACTGGAGCAGCAGAAGCTGCAGCTGGAGAAACAAATACTGGTCGCACAAAAGGCACAGCCGGGCACGCCGCAGGGCAAGTCGATACCTTCATTGATGGCGCAGCGCATCGCTATGCCCGGCACAGTGGAGGAGCAGCATATGAATACGCCGCCGCCTCCAACGGTAACGCATGAGCCAGGCGGCAACATGTACGCCGGGTATCCACAGCAACAGCAGCAGCAGCCACCGCCGCAGCAACAGCCGCCACCTGGCAGTCACTATGTGGATGCACGAGGCTCTAACTTTTTCATTCCGGATATGTCAAAGCCGCCGCCAGGCTTCCCAGCGCCCATACACGGTCAGGTGCCACCACAGCAACAACAACAGCCGCAGCAGCAACATCAACAACAGCAGCAACCACTGCCGAATCAGTATCCGCCATTGCCTGGACAATTGCCCGTTGCAGGCGGCGACGCGACCGTTGATTTGGGCGTCTTAAATGCAGCCATACAAGCCGTAATGCAAATGCAGCAACATCAGCAACGACATCCCGACGAGCAACAGCAGCAATTGCAAATGCAACACCAGCAACAGGTGCAGCAACAACAGCAACAGCAGCAGGTGATGCAACAGCCACCGCAGTTTGGACAAATGCCACACTCGAATCTGGTTGATCCTGGCGTCAATATGGGCGCTATAAATGCAGGCATGAATGTGGTGATGCAACAGCGAACGGATGACCAGATGGTTGAGCAACTGCCCCACACGGACTGTGATCTGGAGTCTGGTGAGCCGCCCATGGTCATGCAGGAGCCTCAAGTGCCGACAGCGCCTTATTACGATTTGCCGGCGGGACTCATTGTGCCACTCATACGACTGGAGGATTACAACTATAAGCCGCTAGATCCGGCGGATATCCGTTTGCCAGCACCAGCGCCGCAAAGCGAACGCTTGACAAATGCATTAAATGCCTTCTATGCGGCGCCTTCACACGATCGTCCCAGGGACAAGTGAGTAGCGTAAATATATAAATCATGAATCATATATTGACAATCAAATGATGTTGCAGTGAGGGTTGGGAGAAACTGGGTCTGTACGAGTACTACAAAGTGAAGAATGCGGCGCGCAAGCAAAAGGAGGAGGAGATCAGGAATGGCACACGCGAGAAGTCACGCTCACCCAGTCCCATAATCCTGGAGAAAGTCAAGAAGAGCAATAAGCGCTGTTATCGGTGAGTTGCAATCCCATTTCTTTATGTGTCTATACTTATATCTCATTTCGCCAAAAGTTCAAAGAGTCGAAGTCGGTCGCGTTCCCGCTCGCCCATCAGTCGCAACAAATCCCGCTCACGATCCAGGTCGCGTTCAGTGGAACGCACCATTACGCCGCCACCGCAACGCAGTCGAGGAGGAGGAGGACCAGGTGGCGGTGGTGGCAGCAATCGCAAGGCACGCAATCGTTCACCGCGCCATGAACGCGACAACAACAGTCGCGATAGCCGCAATAATAGCAATAACAACAGCAACAGCAGCAGCAGCAGCAACACCAACAGCAACAGCAATAGCAACAACAACAATAGCAACAATGTGAACAACTCCAGGCGGGTGGAGCGCGACAGATCGCCCACGCCACCCAGCTTTTTGTAAGTTCACTCAAATGTAGACCCAAGGCAATGACGACTCCGATTCTAATCAAAATCTTCCTTGTAGTGGCAGCAGCTTTGCCAAGCCGCAGGAATTCATAGAGGAGTCAAACAAGGGCCATCAGATGCTCATGAAAATGGGCTGGGGCGGCACGGGTACGGGTCTGGGCTCGAAAAGTCAGGGTATTGATACGCCCATCTCTGGCGGCGAGGTGCGCGATCGCAAGGATATGTACAAGGTAAGGATTGACAGGAGTTGTTGATTCCTTGAAGTTCGACTTATCCATTTGTTTTGCTTTTAGGGCGTGGGCAACAATCTGAACGATCCATTTGAGAGATTCCGCAAGAACAAGGGAGCCGCCTTCGCACATCGCATGAGCACCAGAGATTACAAAGCCTAGGAGCCTGCTTGCCTACCATGCCTTGTCTACATCCCCCAACTGGTGTCGCATTTCTGTTCACTTTTCCTTCCTTTTAGCCAAGAGAATACATTTTTTATAAAGCAAAAAAAGCCAATCTTTATATTTTACGTATCGATCACGCGGTCACATTGAATGATGTCTGCGCTGCCTTGGCGTTCACCTTCTCTAGCACCTGGAGCAGACCCTTGCCCGGGCCGCATTCAAAGGTGCGCGGAAAGTCGACGCCCTGACGTCGTTCGTAAAGCTCGTGCAGCGTCTGCTCCCATTTGACGGGTTTGACAATCTGTTTGGGCAGCTGGCGTAGGATGTGCGAGGCATTCTTGTACGGCTTGCCATCCACATTGGAATAGACGCGAATGATGGGATCCTGCAGTCGGATCGACTTCAGCGCCTTGGCGAACGGCTCCACTGCGCTCTCCATGAGTGGTGTGTGGAAGGCTCCGCTGACGGCCAAACGTTTCATCCGGCGTATCTTCAGCGCCTTGGCATGCTTTTCAAGGAACTCCAATGCCTGGACGCTGCCCGCCACAACCTTGCAATGAGGGTACATGTAGTTGGCAACGCCACAATAGGGCGACTCCACGCCGCTGTCCACGCACCATTGCAATGCTTTGGCGCACGCTTCGCCCAAATTGGTGTCCGGGCCGTACAGTGTCATCGCCATGGCACCTGGCGCCTGATCGCATGCAGCCTGCATTGCATTGGCGCGTACCTGCACCAGCTGCAGCGCCTTGTCGAAGGGCATTGCGCCCGCATAGACCAGGGCGGTGATCTCGCCCAGACTGAAGCCCGCTGCTGCCACACAATTCTCAATTGCTTTGGGTCGCTCCTCGCGCAGTTGCTCCAGGGCGGCTAGTGAAGACACCATTACGGCCAGCTGGGCGTATTCGGTTCGGTTGAGTTTCTCGCGTGGCCCCTCGAGACAAATCTTGAGCAGATCGTATTGTAGGACCTCATTGGCCAATTCGAAGATGCGTCGGGCGCCGGGGAATCGCAGCAAATCCTTGGCCATGCCCACATACTGTGTGCCTTGGCCGGGAAATAGCACTACACTCGTCTCCTTGGGATCGATGGCTGGCCGGCCGCTGCTCTCGAGGGGTTCCGCTAGCTCTTGAATTAGTTTCTGTCGCTTGGCTGCATTTGCATCTGGCTTAGCTGCTGCTTCTGGTGCTTTGCTACTGCTGCTCCAGCGGCACCAGCTGCAGTTGCCCGGCAGAATCGTTTTACGCACCAAATGTCGCGCTTTTGCTCCGAACATTTTCTGTTTTTCGTTTCTTTACATAAAAAAAAAACGCGGCCTGCATAACAGCTGTTCACAGTTGCCCGTAAATGACGCTAGATGGCGCTCGAGCTGATTCAGCAAGTGGCGCCCCACAACAGACGATTGTGTTACCAAATCTATTAGTGTCCGTTTCTTTTGAAAAACTTTCGATTTCAGCCGCGCTGAAACTTGATTTATGTTGGCCGAAACTAGCATTTGCTTAGTCACAACTAAGTTTTTGATCACCTTAAATGGACATTCTTGTCATCTTATTCATTCAGATGTGACATTGAAATCATATTACTCATGTATCTGCGGCTCTATTGTAGTAAATATCTCGGAACATGAAAGAGCATCAGAAAGTTTTTATCTCTTCGTTTACGGCCTGTTGCTCATTAGAAATGCGAATATCCCCTAGGCACAGAGTTGGATGAACTCTTAGCGTGAAACGAAGAATGCGAAGATTCTTTAACAGACCGGTAAAGAAGGATGGCAAATTGCTGATGTTCTTGTTGCTGTTGCTGTTGTTGTTGTCGTTGTTGTTGTTATTATTCCCTGGTCAAAGTCAGATGCAGACGTGACGTACCACTTTCGCCCTCTGGTTCATGGAACACGCCTGCCACACAACAACACCAACAACAATCGCCAAAGTAACCCACACGCTCACACGATCAAAGCAGACTTGGCTGGCTTTCCTTTTCAACTCTGTTGCCAAGGACCAAACTCGTCTAGACACACACAAGAGTTCGAGCGCCGCTGAAGCCGAAGATGAATATGAAGACGATGCCGATGATATCTAATAGAATGAGAACCAGTTTTATTTTGGTTGCCAAAAAAAAAAGAACCGAAAATAAAAAAAATATTAACAAAACAGAAAAAAGCAAAAAAAAAAAAAAAAAAAAAGAAAGATTCAGCAGTAGATGTAGTTGGCCTCGCTGCCCTCTGCCCAGGTACTTTTAAGAAGCAGAGAAGATCGTTGACATGGCGGCAAGTGGCGTGAGGTTTATTTCAATTCAGGTTGTGAAATACGTACACACACACCCATACTCATATGCATTTGTATTTATGAATGAGACTGGGTCCAGGCCGGGAGCTGGAACAGTTCTAGACCACAATAACAACAGTAAAACGAAAAAAACAAAAGAAAAAACGAAACTTCTAATGAAATGCATACTTTAGTAAATGCCAAAGCAGCTTTTTTTATTCACATTCCTGCTCGTTCCACGGATTATACAAGCATATATTTATATACATACATATGTAGGTATGCACATACACTCATCCATATGTCGGTTCGTATGTTTTGTATATTCTTTGATCGCTGTTGGCTTTTCACAGAACGTGCCGTCGTTCCCGTTAGACTAACAGAACAAAAATTGCAAAGGAAACAGGAACAACAACACACGTTCCAGAAAATGCTTCACATAGTTACGTGTACATGTGTGTGTGCGACGGGTGCCGTGTGTGTGAGGGCGTGTATATATATGAAAAGTATGCAAACTGCAATTGCGTCTTACTAAATGCGCACGCATTGCGCATACGACCCGTTTCCGCATGTGGGCAGTCCAGCTAAAGAAGCCAAACGACATTAAAACTCGGCCGAAAGTGTGCATTGACACTGGCCAAAAATATATATGTATAAAAAATCACGCATGCGTAATTAAGTACCAATAAAAGCTTACATGTAAAATTAGAACAACAAATGCAGCGAACGTAAATGCTCGACGTCGGCGCCATTAAGAGAAACCGTTAAATGATCAATGTCAGTAAAACGTCAATGCTGCAGCTACCAGCACCTGCTGGCGTTATGCTCTTCGCTCTCTGCTCTCCTCTCTTCCTTAGAATACAACATGTAAGGCAACAAAAGCAAAAAGTTCCACAAGTCGCTTCTTAAATACCCTTGTAAGCATACATAAGGGATTTTATTTGAAAAAAAAAAAACATTTAACCAATTAGAACTATATCGGCTAAGTATTATATAACGATTATTGGAAGTGCATTAAAAAATGTATACAACGATATTAATACATTTGTGTATATTATGCCTCTCAAAGATTAATAACTCAGCGTTGCACACCAGTTGAGAAAACATAAACACCAGACGCACGTGTAAGCAAAAACGAGAGCGCAATTGAGATGAGAGGGAAATTATGCATTGAATGTTGTTGTTGGCCTTGCCCGGTTGGGACTTTTGCCATACTATGTGAAAGTACTATTACCCAAACATGTGCAAGTGCTATACATGCATGAGTATATTTGTGTGTGAGCAAAGCGCAGCTGCAAATATATGTATGTATGTACATATATAGATATTTGTAACGAACTCACGAGTGTGCGCAGGCGTAATGTTTGTGACGTTGATATGCTAACCATAAAATGTTTATGAATGAAATGCTTAAATACACAAAAACTGACGTACACACACGCACACACCCACATACACATGTACACAGATACGCATATTTCACCAGAGAGCGTGCGTGGTAACGGAATCCCCCTAGCAACAAGGTAGATCAGGTAAATGGGGTAGCTAAAAGCTAGCCACGCGCTGCTGCTCACTTTCTCTGTCGCGCTGGGGCCAAGGCAGGTTGGCCGCGAACAGCGCCGGCTTCCTCATTACATTATTAGTAAATAATATTACATGTTCAAGGTGTTTGATTTATTGGCGCCGGCACACGTTGTTAGCACTTTATCAGCACCAGCAACAGTAAAGCTACGCATGAATCAGCGCCAAAGCAGCCTTGGCATTTCCTAAACAAACGAAAAGCAAAGATGGGAAAAGGCAATTATGTTGAAATAACATTGGCATTTCCTAAAAAATTCCCTTTAAAAAAAAAAAAACAATGATGGGAAATTATGCAGTTAATTGGCATCCTTTCTTGTCTGACGTCGGTTCAGTTCTAAGCACAATGTGTGGTTGTTGCTTTTGTTGTTGTTGCGGCGCTGGCGCGCCTTTTCGCTTACGCATGCGTACGTTCGCGAAGCGAGCGCTGCTCTCTTTACCTACCTCCTACCCAGAGAACGCGACGCTGCTGTTGCTGTTGCTGCTGCTGCTGCTCCTGCGCTCTGGCTCTGGCTCTGGCTCGGCCCCTGTATTTGCATACGTATAAAAGCTAACAGCATTGGGCGAAGCTTTCATTTGAGTTCGCAGCTTATCAGGTGACGGGTCGGTGGCTGTTTTTCGTTTGATTTCGCTTTGCCGCCAAAAAGCAAACACTTACAAAAATAACACGTATACGTCGCGTTTGCCAGTGGGGCAGGTGCAAGTGCATATAAGGCAATTTTACAAATACCAATTGGAATTAATTAAAAACAATATTTAAAAATAAAAAATATAATAAAATACACAATCTATAGCAACAACAATGCACGTTAAGGTGAGTTGCAATAAAATGTTAAAATGTTGTTTATTTCAAGTCGTTTAAAAATCCCTGAGAAGACAATTTCAAAAGTTTATGTTGCAAATTTCCCAGTGTTTTGTGCAATATGTCTGGGAATGATGGGAAATTTACAGCATAAATATTGAAACTCACTTAATGGATGCTAAATATTTTTTATTGCCGTTTTATCGATTGCCGCTCAAAGAGGGGTGTGTACCATGCAAACCTGTCGACAGGTAGCAATATCACCTGTATGGTGCTAAAAATAAATGTCAAGCAAATGCGCTTTTGTTCTCTGTAAGAAATAAAATAAGCATAAGCCCAATGCGGAAATGCTTATTACATAATTCCCATTATAACTCTGTGTGTCGGGGAAGTCGGGGAAGTTTTCGCACATTAAAACGGGCAATTTGGCTGCGACGACTTGCAAATGCGCTCCAGTTTTTAAAGATTTTTGTGCCCGACTTGTGACCCAGTTTGTTGGCCCCAAACCATCAAGCCGACAAGGACAGCGGCGTCACGACGCGTCGTCAGCTGTCGTCAGTCAAAGCTGTTTGCTTATAAATGCATATGCAATTTCAGATACATATGTATGTACTCAGGTATGAGATGCAGATACACTTAGAGATATAGATACAATGCGAGATGTAGATACAATTAGAGGTGCAGCTGCAGATTTAAGATGCAGATACAATTAGAGCTACAGGTAAACTTACTATTACAGATACAATTAGAGACTTAGATATCGGTTGAGCTAGATAGATACAGATAGATTTGATACAACTGGCGATGCAGATACTCATTGAGATATATATTTCACTTTTTCCTATCATCTTATTTATGTTCTTTCCCTTGCAGCTAATGTTGTTCGCCCTAATCCTGGGCAGCTGTCTGCTAAGTGAGACGCGTGCCTACTGCTCGCTGGACAAGATGAAGGCATTTGCCATGGAGGCCTGCGAGCGTCTGTTCCAGAAGGACGAGCCCAGAGAGAGACGGTCTATAGACTCCAGCTGGCATCATAAAAATAAGCTTTCACGTAAGTATAAACATATATGTATATCTCAATTTAGTATGAAATGCATATTTAATAAGGTCACAAAGTCAGTCAACCCAGAGTCAAAAGGAAACGAACTCGGAAATGTTTACAAAAACTATAAAAAATCAATAAAAATATTTAAAATATTTAATATTTAAACAAAGCGCAGTCTTACACGATTTCAAGGCGCAAGTTCAAGTTTAAATTGAAATGTAATATTTTTCAAAATAATTGATTTTTATTCTTCTTTCTGCCCTTTGCAGATGGCAAGATGGATAAGAAGACGCCACATGGCGTCAAGCGCAGCAGCTTTCCAACTGGGGGCTACTTGAAGGTCAGCAGCGATCATTATCATCGACTCATCCATCTGGATGTACTGCCCCGTTACAAGCCGCTCAAGCACAATCAGGAAAAGCGCCATAAGCGCGACAGTTCGGACAAGAGCTACAACAACATCTCCTACTGTTGCTTCAATCGCTGCAACGAGGATTTCTTCTGCTAAATGTTGCCCCATCACGGAGGCATCGCTAGTCAGCAACAGATTCCGTCCTTATCAAAGACATATTCAGAAATATGATCTTTAAGTCGCGCTCTCACTCTTATAGAGTAGGTACCTTATATGGCTGATCCTCGCAGCGGGGCAGCTCGTCTTGCCACAGTATTACAGAGTAGAACAATCTATCAAGTATTAAGCTCTAAGATCCTAAGTTTATCTTTAATATGTATCGTATAATAAATATATATATATTTATATTTCTATATATAACAACTAGAAACTTCTGTGTTTGCATTCTGAAAAGTTTGACTCTGTGAGATATACAAACGTTTGCGCCTTTCCATATTCTGCAGCTCAGCCTCTATTTTTCTCTCTTTCTGTTTCACTTTTTTACTCATATTGATTTTTACTCTTACTATCATCGCTCTCCATATCCATATTCAGATATATAATTATCTGTCTCTCTCTCTCTCTCTCACTCTCACTCTCACTCGCTCTGTCACTCTCACTCGCTCTGTCCTCTCACTCTCACTCGCTCTGTGATTCTCACTCTCACTCCCCATCTTGTTGATCAAGCCTATATATATACATATGTTCTGCTTCTTCCTCCTCCTCTTTCTTCTATTATGTAATAATCAGAGCTGGTCGATTGCAATTCTGTGAAATGCAAGCGGCTCGAACAGCTGCTACTGCATTACGTATTTCAAAAGCTTCCCATGACATGATCGAAGCTTCACTGTACTGGCTGCAGCCGCCGGGCTAACAACTATGTGGAATGCGAAAGTCTTTTTGAATGTAATTCTCTGGCTCTCGTTTCTGCAGAGCGTTGCATTGGGAAGTAAGAAATACATTGTAAGTTCGACCACGTGTAAGATCGAAGATGCGGATCCCTTCGATGCGGAGGTGAAGAAAAATTTCGTGCGCTACAAGTACAACCGCTGCTCTGCCCTGCAGCCCCTGACTTGGGTGGCATACAATGAGAGCGTGCGGCGCTATCAGCTGCTCGTCAATTGGGATGGCTTCAAGGAGTACTTGAAGTTGGATCTGGATCTGACAGTTCCCTTGTCCGGGCCGCCCAAATGTTGCTACATGGCCGTGGAACAGCAAGCTGAGCAGCTCATTGACTTCGGCAAGCATTGCCAGCAGTTTGCCAGTAGCGCCCAGCTGTCCGATTCAGCAATTGGCTTCATCGTGCGTTGCTATGCGCAAGGCAAGCGCATCTATACGAATGCACATGCGACTGTGCCCGAGCAGCGAGAGGTGCAGGAGCGCCTGACGCAGTGGGCAGGTCAACGTGGAGGCGAACAGCCAGCGCTCAGTGTGCTCCTGATTGGCTTGGACAGTATCTCCCGCCAGCAGCTGATCCGAGCAATGCCCATGACCAAGCAGCAGCTCGATTCCAGTGGCTGGTTCGAACTGGCAGGCTACAACAAGGTGAGTAAAAGAATTGGGGAAGATAGAGATAGAGAGAGAGAGAGAGAGAGGGAGGGCAAGAGGGAGAGAGATGTCATTAGCTTCTTCACTACCTTCTAGGTGGCAGGCAATACGGTGACCAATTTGCTAGCTCTGACCACCGGCTACAATCGTACCAGCGCCATCTCCCTTTGCGATCCACGCGAGGAGCTCGGATTGGAGCGCTGTAAATTCATCTGGAAACTTTACAAGCAGCTGGGCTATGTGACGGCCTTTGGAGAGGACGAGACCCTCAACAACACATTCAATCCGAACTTGAAGGGCTTTCGCGATGCGTCCGTAGATTACCATCTGCATCCGTATCTGATGGCGGCCAAACAGTGGCTGCACGTTAAAACTGAGGACTCTCAAACTTGTCTGGGCTTCCGTCCTTCGGCGGAGCATGTTTATGAGTATGCTCTGGAATTCGCACGTCGCTACCTCAACGACAGCTTCTTCGGCTTGTTCTGGACGAATATGCATAGCCAAGGAGGCAGCATCTCCCGCACAGCTCTCAGGGATGAGTATATGGTTGAGTATCTCAGCCGTTTGCGGAATCACGGCATTCTGAATCGGAGCATTGTGATCTTTCTAAGTGATCATGGTTTAAGGGCCGGTCCAACATGGCAGACACCGCTTGGTTGGCTGGAGGATCGTTTGCCGTTCCTATACATTTGGCTGCCACTTCATCTGCAACAATCCCATCCAGAATTTGTGAAGGCTTTGAAAGTGAATCGGAAACGTTTGACAAGCCCATATGATTTGTATGCCACATTGAAGCACATACTCCGCATAGGGAGTCCGAATCATCTAGACGAGCTGCTGGGCGATTCCCTGGACTGCCCCAATTGCCGGAGCGTCTTTCTGCCAATTTCCAGCAATCGAACCTGCTCGGATGCTGGCATTTCGGATCATTGGTGTGCCTGCAGATCGTACAATAGATACAAACGATTTTTGGAGAGGGATTACTTAATGGCCGCCCTAGTGGTGCAGCATGTGAATAATAGGTATGATAGCTATGCGAGTAAGAAATTCGCAGGTCGCTGCCAGCCCCTTACTTTGGCTAACATCACTAAAGCCTATTTGGGGAGGCCTCATAAAGCGGATAGGTCTGGCATTTCCCTCCATCGTATACAGGTTATGATGGCACCCACGCATTCCACTTATGAGGGAACCATATTGTTCAATAACAGCTCCAAAGAAATGCAGATCTCGGACATTAGTCGTATGGACAAAGTTAAGCCCAACTGCCTTGGCGAACAATTTCGAATTGTAATTTGCAGTTGTCGATAAACATTTGAATAAAGAACAGAACTGGCTCATGAACCAGTTGCAAGGGCACACAAAACTGTTCAGTTCCGATTAATTAATATAAACAAAATTAATAGGGCTGTTAGCAATCGATAGGCGTTCGAGGACTCCGAAAAAAAACCTACTGAAGCTTAATCTGAGCCACTAGCAAATAGTCCAAGTATAGTCAAAATATATTAAATTATATTTTTATAAACAATATAAATTAGAGATTACATGTATAGTAAACACCTTGACAATTATCACACTTCGTCTTGGTAGAGCTATGCTCGTCCTTGGGCCTCAATCCCTCGAAATATTTTGTAAGAATGGATAAGATTTCATCTTTCCGCTCCAATAAGAATTCCAATGTGAGATTTTCGTAATTATTGATGCACTGCATCAAGATGTGATAGAGCACCAATTCCGTGGATAGAAACGTATTCAGTCCGCGCTCAATGCTATCGAGATTATTCTCCAGAAATTCACGTGCCAGCTGTAGGAGCAGCTGCATCGCCGGCCCATCGAAGTATTTCACCAGAGCATCAAGCACGTCCAAAAAACTGCTCTGATGGCCTATGTGCTCCACAAACTTCGGGCCAAGGGATTTGCCGACGGAATCCACATTCAAATGCAGCTGACCTTCGCTATCCCGACTGATCAGCGTTCCTGCTATGGAAGCTAGCGTGGCTGCACCTTCCCGCAAATGCTTGTACGAGTTGTGCAGGCCGAGCAGTGTCTCCTTAATGGGTATATCATTCAGGGTGCGCACCATGTCGAAATGCTGGCCAGGAACATGGCCATTCAGCTTCGACGACTCTTTAGCGATCTGTCCAAAGGTTAGTCTGCAAGCAATTTAATCTTGTTAATAAAAGACATTTGGTTTGATTGTATGGTTTACACAACAACCTGGCTTGCTGGTTCACCGCTTGCCTCAAGGATTGGCCATTTGTCAAACGATTGACTAGGCGCAGATTGTTAATGGAGTGCGTAAAGATCAGCAGACTGGCGGCTATGTGGAGCACATCGATGCTGCATAGAGGCTGGTCCTCGTTGATTTTCTGCAAATGAGAGAACCGAAGAATAGTTAACACGAAGCCACTGTAGAATGCTAAGAGCTCGCAACTTAACAGTGAACTGTAACCAGACGCTATTCTGCACAATGTAAATAACAGAGCAGACTTTATAACAGAGTAAAATGCATGCACATATAACAGTGTATACCAGATTAAATGTATAAAATAATTATATATACGTAGGCAGACAAACAATGTATAATAGATAAGATGACATCAACGCATGACTCACCAAATACAAATCGTAAACGCTGTTGGCCACACCTGTGCCCGATATAACGATGGACGACACATTGATGCCCTTCACGGCTAGCTGAGCAGCTGCATTCACCTCTGCGCTCGCCGCACACAGAGCTGTGGTGGCTTCCATGGCGCCCAGGCCGACGACGCCGCCAGCTACGCCCAGCCAGCTGTTACGTGATTCTCGCTCACGCAGCGACAAAGATTGACAGTGTTGGCGGCGATCATAAAGGCAACTGATGGAACGTGCGGTACTGTAAGCAGCCGCAGTGGCGCCCACAACGGCGGCTGCCATCAAAATAGGGGGAGCCACGGGGATGGCCAGAGCAGCCGCCACGGGCACACTGGCAGCCAATCCACCAACTGTAGCCAAGGCATCGCCAGCTTTATATATGAGACCAAACGATGCAGGCGTCGCATGGACCATTAGATGTACTCCATTATCGGGATCATGGCCGAATCGATAGATGCCCTGGCTGGGGGCAATCATTGTGCCCTTGGGTAGTCTGTTGTGGAAGACATATTGTCGCCAGTTAGCGTAAACACGACCGTGCTCATCGATGAAGATCATGCAGCAGTTGTCGCTATTCTCGTAATCCTCTCTCAAGCATTTGCGCGTCCGTATTACAGGATGACAGCTGAAATTGGTAGATCGTAGCGCCTGCTCTGGATCCTTTTCTGGTGTCACCAGCACGTAGATAATCGCCGAAAGCAACATGCGATTTGTGTAGCGCCTCTGTTGCCACACATTCTCAAAGACCTTCTGTCGCTGTCGCTCCAAACTTTTGCTTGGCTCTGTGCTATCTGCATTGATGAGGTTCGCAATCTTCTGCTTGAGCACCTCCTCCTGATCTGCTGCAAGGCTGCAGAAAAATAAATTAAGTGTTTGCATGTTACATATATATACATTACATATATTGCATTAGCTTACGCATCCCAAATTATTTCAGAGTGTAGTCCACTGCTCAGTGCAAAGTCCTGTTGCACCTCGTAGACGGAGCGCGTCATTATTTAATTACATAAAACGTATCACAAATATTTATAATATACTCGATCATCTGTTTTCTGTTATTCGTTTGGTTGCCACGACAACTGTTAGCTGAGTGAAGGTGTTACAGATTTGAGGAATGTTTGAATGCGATTAGCAATGTATATACATACCTGATATGTTTATTATATTTAAATTACATCCCTGTTCTTAGATCCCAGTGGTTGGCGCGCGCTTCGTCCCTTTGATTCCAAATAATAAAGTTCTGACCACAGGGCCGCTAAAACTTTTGGAAATATTTCGATTGAACGGTAGATAGAAATAAACGAAACTTTAGAAACAGTTTATATTTGATTATATCATGATAACAATATATTACTATATTCAAGAGCTAGTTTAGTTTTTAATTCCAATTTGATTGGTCGCACACTTCATTTTAAAACGATACCAAGTACATAACTAGCATTGATCGATACCATTCAGATTCAAAATGCTATTGCGATATAGCGATATCTTAGCCTCATCGATATAATTTGTATAGCCCTGGCATTTTGTTTATAACTAAATACGCGCAATCGCCGGACACAGTTATGCGCTAGACTGGATGCATATTTTACCGTTGAAATTTAACTAAAGCAACCAAACACTGGCTAAACTAAGACAAAGTGCACTCAACACAGCAAAGCCAGCTGCATTTACGTAAGAATAACAAAAGTGCGCAGTGTGAAAAAACTCTTGAATATTTCGCGTTGGCCAAAAACACTCATGCCGAGATACCAAGAATAAATCTACACTTGTGCGTGCATACACATATGTATATGTATAAATAAATAAATGTATGTGTATACATAGGCGGCACGCAACTAACAATTGACATTGTGGCCACCACCTGTTTGTTTATGACGGCGGCAAAAACTTAAGATATTAACAAATCAAATCACTCATACACGCTATAGTTAATAAGCCCGTATGCATGTGTCGTATATACATTTATGTGTGTAGTGGTTGTTACTGCTGTTTATAATAACAAATAGTAATAGTGTAATTCAGGCTCGTGCATGTGCATAACCCCATGCGCAGTTAAATAGCGAAATAAAAGAAGAGGAAGAGTGTAACCTACTCGCTGGTCGCGTGTCTAATTTACATCATCTTATTTATGGCTTCAAATGCGCAGCTCGGAAAAATCATTTTGCTAATCGCGATTGCCGTATTCTTCTACTACTTCTTCTGGGTGGCAATACTGCCGTTTATGATACTCGATGAAGGTGAGTATCAAAACAAACATGAATACATGTGAATGCGTGTGTATGTGTGTGTACTTCAGTACATATGTACTTAGCTATGTGTCTGGGTGTGGGTCAATATTATTGTTAGCTTTATTAAATAATCTCAGCTTCCATCCGTCTCAGTTTCGCGGCTTTTGTGCGGTAATTAAAGTTGCACAGATTATATTCGGTTGATTCGTTTCAATTATAACTATATACATATGTGTATATGCATATGTTGTACATATGCTGATATATACAGTTACCCCGTCCCTATAGTCTCTCTCACTATCTTCCTTGCTCTCCCTTACATTCCGCCCTTTTGCTGATGATATAAGGTGTGAGCCTTGATACCCTGAACTTATTGAATGTGTATGAGGCGGGTATGATGATTTTGTGTGGAAAGCAGAAAACTAAAGACTTGAAATTTAAAATGTACAAAAATAATAATTAATAACAAATAATCGCGTTGCAGTTGTGCGTTATCAATTCGTGAATAAGTAAATAAATGATCGCAACATACCATAAATGTAGTTCTAGCTTACCTAAAAGTGCTGAAACGTGATTTGCTTATCAGCCGCGCCGTTTCCTATTTGTTATCTCCACAGCGATCGGCTGTTGTTACCGCTGAGAGCAAAAATATAACGAAAATTTTGTTGAAGTAACAGGCGAACAGAAATCAAAAGTAGGGAGGTCTAAAAACACGAAATCAAATTTTAGTTTACAGTGCTTTGCAGCGCTCTGTTATTTAACAGCATTAAACAACAGTGAATCATCTGTTTTACGCTAATACACTGTTAACTTATGTTTTTCACCCTATTATTCATTTCTGTGCGCCCAGTACTTCATAGAGTTGTACAACTATTTTGGTGAAGCACCAGGCGCACAGAAATAAGAAGTTGGGTGAAAAATGTTCACTAACAGTAGAGTAATAGTGCACTGTTACCATACTGTTATTTAACAGAGTAATAAAGGTGCGGTGACAGTGTATTAATAATACTCTGTTAACTAATGTTTTTCACCCTATTATTCATTTCTGTGCGCCTAGTACTTCGTAGAATTGCTCAGTTATTTTGGTAAAGTACCAGGCGCACAAAAAGTATAAGCAGGCTGCAACTTGATCTTTAGTAGTACATTAACAGTGCACTGTTACCGTACTGTTATTTAACAGAGTAATAAAGGTGCGGTAACAGTGTATTAATAATACTCTGTTAACTAATGTTTTTCACCCTATTATTCATTTCTGTGCGCCTAGTACTTCATAGAATTGCTCAGCTATTTTGGTGAAGTACCAGGCGCACAAAAACTATAAGCAGGGTGCAACTTGATCTTCAGCAGTACATTAACAGTGCACTGTTACCGTACTGTTATTTAACAGAGTAATAAAGGTGCGGTAACAGTGTATTTTTAATACTCTGTTAACTAATGTTTTTCATCCTATTAGTCATTTCTGTGCGCCTAGTACTTCATAGACTTGCTCAGCTCTTTTGGTGAAATACCAGGCACACAGAAATGAGAAGTAGAGTGCAAAATGTTCGTCAACAGTACATTAATAGTGTGCTTCTGCCATACTGTTATTTATCGGAGTGATAACATTATTCTGGTAAATAAAATGTTACCACTTTCACCCTGTTAAATAAGAAAAACAGTTTGTGTATTGATTGATAAGTATTATTTATTGCTTTTCAAATTCAATCAGTTTTTGCTGATTTAAATCTACATTTATTTCTATACAAATCTCTTAAATTATATCATGTTTTTTATCCTTTACAATTATTTATACACCTACATATCTCTTAAATAATAACATGTTCGGGCAACTTAATGCTATCCTGCGTTGTTTTTGCTTTGCATATGTATATCTCCTCCCATCGAGGATGATGATGTCCTACACACTTAGCTGAAGAAGCACTTTAATCTGAAAACATAAGAGATATTTATTTTATCATACAATAAAGAGCAGGAGAGCCGAATAAACATGTTTATGTTAATTCGATACGGCTTGGTACAGATTCACACTTACCTCTGACCACACACGATGAATGCTGCAGCTTGCATTTACTTTGCTTTTTACTTCAAAGCAAGAAAATACTCTCCTAGAAGAAACAAAAAGAAAATATCAGGGACCGCAAATAAGTGTTACGCATTTAAAAAAATTGAGGCTCAAAAGTATTCCCAAAAAGAGAGAGGAAAACACACATAAGGATATTTTTTTATGGCGAGTTCAAAAAAAGGATAAACTTTTATTGGTAATTTTTTATAAAAAAAATTATTTTTAATTATTAAAATTGATTTTTATGATAAAAATCAAAAATAATTATTACAAAACAATTTTATATAAAAATCAAATCATAAGTCTTATCTTTGATTTTTATAATAAAAATTTTATAATAAAAATCAAAGATATGACTTATGATTTGATTTTTATATAAAATTGTTTTGTAATAATTATTTTTGATTTTTATCATAAAAATCAATTTCAATTATTAAAAATAATTTTTTTTTTAATTTATCAAAAAATAATAATTATTTTTTAATTTTTTCCTATAAAAGTTATAATCGTTACGGTCCCTGGAAAATATAAATAAATAATATAGTATAAATTCAATTAATGCTCTAATTCTACATTTCTGTCTCAAATCCTATTTGTTCCCTCTTTACCTATCTCTCCCTATGTCTGCAGTCTATTTCTCTCTATACCTCTATCGCGCTCTCTTTCCCTACCTTTCTCTATTTCTCTTTCTCTTTTTGACTCACTCTCTATTTATATTTCTCTCTCACTCTCACTTGTTCACATCATAGGGTATTCCCGAGCCGAGCACAAACAATCTGAATACACTTGCCTTTCGGTGTTTACGCATAGCTTTCAATTAGCTGGAAGCAATAGCTAAATATTTGTATATTTTCTTACTCATGTGCACTTAACTGTGTTTGCAGTGTATCTTATGCTCCATAATACCCCCAACTATAGTGCTTGTGCTTAAATTACATGCGGCCAATGTCAAGGTCGTTTGACCACCTTGCTCTCAACTAGCTAACTCTCTCTCTCTTTTGTTTCTTATCTGGCACTCTGGTCACTATCTCTCTCTCTCTCTCTCTATTTTAGGTAATCCCATATTGTCTCTGTTTCCGCCGCTGAAATACGCATTTATCGTGCCGACTGTATTTGGGGTCATCTGCCTGGGCGGCATTGCCGTGTTCAGCTTCTATCACATTTGGAGCATTACGGCACAATCGAAGCGAACCTAAAGATCAG
Source organism: Drosophila mojavensis (assembly GCF_018153725.1). NCBI lineage: Eukaryota > Metazoa > Arthropoda > Insecta > Diptera > Drosophilidae > Drosophila > Drosophila mojavensis. Next base: position 1,530,022 of record NW_025318899.1, on the reverse strand, counting down.
ACCCCAAGAGCAGATGAGGCGAATTTAGGTGCGACGTCAGCAAAGAGGATCGACGACATCGACATTATCAGTGATTGAACGATTACAAGTGGCTTTCGACTGTTAGCTGTCGGCTTGCGGCGCATTGGAGCTCAGTTGGAGACAAGATGCCGCAGTGGCTGGTCATTGGCATCTCGGGTGTCACGTGTGGCGGCAAGACGACGCTGGCGCACAGCCTGCGCGACTACTTCAAGGGATTGCGCAATGCGCCGCTGTGGAACACGCCCTACACCATTGGCGATGTGCAGCTGATCTCACAGGACGACTACTTCCTGCCCGTGGACGATAGACGACACAAGCGCGTGGACAAGTTGAATGCGATCAACTTTGAGCTCATCACGTCGCTGGACACGAAGCAAATGCTGACGGACATTGCGCACATTATCAATGGGCCCACGGAGCAGATTGCTAACTATGCGAACTTTGAGCACTATGCGATGCAGTACCAACAGCAGCAACAGTTGCAGCAACAGCAGCAGCAGCAGCAACAACACCAGCATCAGCAGCAACAGTTGCAGCAATTGCAGCAGCAGCAGCAACAGCAATACAATGCCAGCTATCAGCTGCATAACGGTAAACACCTGCCACCTGCCGCTACTGCTGCTGCTGCCTATCAATATCAGCAGCAACAGTTGCAGCAACATCATCAACAGTTACATCACACGCATCGGCAGCACCATGCGGACCATCTAATGCGTCTCAATATCAACGCTCAGATCGCTGCGCAGTTGCGCGATAAGAAAATCAATGTCCTACTCATCGAGGGCTTCATGATCTTCAATCAGCCCGAGCTGCTGGCGCTTTGCAATCTCAAATATCACTTCCACTTGCCGTACGAAAAGTGTTATCAGCGTCGGATGCAGCGCACCTATGATCCGCCCGATGTGACGGGCTATTTCGAGCTGTGTGTTTGGCCGCACTATGAGAAGAACTTTGCCGAGTACCGCGACTGCAAGGACATCACGTTCCTCAACGGCGAGATCAGCAAGGAGAAGATCTTCAAGTTCGTGCTCCAGCGCATTGTGCACTATTTCGAGGAACGCTGCGATGTGCCCACCGCCTCGCCGATCGCCTGTCCGCCCCAGCAGAAGCGTTTCGGCATGCTCTACATGGCCTCGGCATCCAGCAATAATAATCATCTGCACACCGCTTGTCCCATGGAGCAGTAACCAGCAGGCACTGGGCTTAAGCAAATCGAAGAGGGTGGTCTTAAACGTTTCCAAAGTCGAGAGATAGATTGAACGATTTCACGTTAGCTGTCAAATAACCCTCGCATGTATAAAGCTAAATCATGTACATTTAAAGTCTATAGAATTCTATTTAGTTCTGTATTTAGTTGTTTTCCATTAGTTCTAAGCATATGGACACATTCTCTATAGAGTCTAAAACGGGTTTGTGAACAGAAAGTAAAAATGTTGAAAATAAAAGGTTCAGGAATATATATTTAGCTGTGCTAACTAATATATCTATAGATATAGTATATACTACTATATAGAAATCACATGAATGAAATTCAATATATTATATACATATTATATTATTTAGATCCTGAAATGAAAAGTTTAGCCTCAACTGTAAATATTATAATGTATCATATAACTGTATAAGATTATGGACCTCTTCAGAAACTAAAACTAAAGCTCTAGTAATTTTTTTTCTTGTGCGAAACAAAACACACCGAATTAAATATACGCTATATATTTACACCTGGAAAAGAAGGCAACGAAAACCTGATTTTGTTAAGATTTGTTTTATTTAATTAATTTTTATTTTTTGTATTGCATTCATTTTGCGCTCACATGGAGCTCTTTAATGTGTGGGGGGAACGGATTAACGGGTTGAGTGCATGCCTCGAAACACAAATATTGAAAAAATAAATACATTATATATATATATGGATATATATATCGTGTTAAGTAGCATGCACGATTATCATAAATATACAGTACTTTCTCGAAGGGTTTGATTAGCTCTGCATGCACGAATTTATTGCCAATGGGTTTGAATGAGTAGTTTAGTTGGTGCCGACTACGGCTTGGATTCGATTATATCAATTTGTCAACTATATATGCTTAGAAGTATGTTAATAACTTTATGCTTAAATATGCGGGTGACGCTGCAAGTCCCAAGTGGAAGCTGCAAGGAAACAAGCAAAAATCGCATTTAGTCTGAAGTCAAACATTTATTTATTGGAATCCTTAATCTAGGTCAACGCACCTTAAAGCGCATCCCAGTCGGTTTGACTATTGTATACTTCCTCCTCTAGCCAAACGGCATAGTTGGCCTTAAAGTAATCAGTTAGCTCCACCTTGCGATCCCACCAGCCGGAATGGCCAAAGAATGCAAAATCTGAATGCGTGAGTATCTCATCGCTGGGAAAGCCACCCTCGACGCCATAATCGTGCAGCTGCTGATTCTGTTGGCCGCTGCTATTGTTGCCAACTCCGCCCCCACCGCTGCTCCCATTGTTTCCATAGCCATTGGAGTCTCGATCCCCACTGCCATTGCCCGCGTGCATGTTCGACTGCTGTGCATTCTCGGCATTCTGTGCGGCCGTCCCGTTGTTGCCGCTGCCGACGCCGCCACCAGCGCCGCACTTTTGCGTCGCTTCCGGGTAACGACGCAAATTGAAGCGATCGACGCAAGCGCGAAGCGTGCACTCCTCCGCCTGAAAGTCCCAGGGTCGCGACTCGAGATCATTGCCAAAGGCCCAATCATCGTTGAGACGATGCCGCACCTTCGCATAGATGGCACTCAGAGTCTTCATGTTGGATTTGCGCCACTGGCGACCCAAGTACTTGGTCTGCATCTTCAATAGCTTCAGCACATACAGCTGCATCATCGCGTGTCGCACCTTGAGCGTCTTCTTCAATATGGGCGCCGACTTGAACACGACTAGCATCATAACACGCGAATGCTTCCACTTGATCAGCTTGTTGAGTATGCGCAGCAGATTGATGCAGGAGAAGACATTGCGCCACGAGTAGGGCTTGTCAGACATCTCGCCGCCATAAACGAAGCTATCGCCACTTAAGTCCGGCTGTTCGCCAATCACACACGACGGAAAGTCCAGCAATGGTATCGAATTCTTCGTGTTCACATACTCTGTAATGGTCTGGTTGAAGAATTTCAGCACCAACGGAATGCAATTGGCGAAAACCAAATGCTGTGACATGAACTCGAACTGGTAGACATGGTTAATCTTGAAATGCTTCAGATAGAGCAGTATTATAGCGGATACAGCCTTCACGATGATCTCCTTGTGGCGTCCCATGTCGACGGTCAACTTCGTTGACTGTGTAGCCGTCAGCGGCATCTTCTTCGGCAACACATCGGCCATAATGTTGATGCTCTCGGTCTTCGACTTGGATGTGGGCGAAGCGGCCAGCAAGACCTTTAATAGCGCAATCATATACTGTGGCAAATTTGGGAGTATCGCTTGGTAGAGTATCTCGGCTGGTGTCAGCTTGATTTCATCCTCGTGCGTTGAAATTGGATTGCGTGCGATGTCCTCCTCCTTCTTGATCTGCACATCGGCCAAACTCACGTACATGTGACGCTGCAGCGTCTTGAATCCCTCATGAATGGGCTGCGGCAGACCTGCTAGACTCTCGTGATCGCCAATCAAAGAGTAGCCAATGAACTTGTTGCGCGATATATCCAGGAATTGATCGATATCCTTCTGGCGCACCTTCGGTGTCCAGGGCAAACGCGGCGTTATCTGCACAGCCGGCACTGTGACTGGCGGTTGCATGTTACTTGGTTGATTGTTTGGATTAGCTGATGCAGTGCTATTGTTGCTGTTGCCCGAGGTGGAAGCGGAGGGATCGTCAAAAGGCCGATAGTACTGGGAGAGCTCGTCTTCGCCGTTGCCAGAGCCGCTTCCTGCACTTGAATTTCCATTGTTGGCATTCGTTCCACCCTCATTGCCAGACATCTCCATGTCGATTTGCTCTGGTTCGTCCAAAAAGCGCTGCTTCATCAGTGAGCGCCTATTTAGAAGACATTCATGAATCAATAATAGGTAAATATATATTAATATTAAGGTAAACCTACTTGAAGTTCCTTTTCGGATATTGATTCTCTAATATATCCGTTGCTGTTGCGGGCGGCGAACTGGCACGCATGCATTTGGTCACCTCCAATGTGTCCTCGGTGATCGGATCCAGCCCGACCTTCGCTCTGTACTCATTCTTGAGATTCTTCAGCACATCCATGCCTCCAAGTCCCAGAAGGGAAACCTTCCACAGCAGCAGAACAACCTTTTTCATGGGAAACTGTGGTGCAGCACCACTGCAAAAGCGCGTGATCATGCCCAGCAATTTGACGGCGAGCAGCTCACCATCGGGCAGTGGGCTGTTGATCTCCTGCACGAATGACTCGGCCAGCTGCTTGTAGTCCTCGCTGCCTTTCTCCCGCTCATCGCGTATTGTCTCCGTTATGATATACAATACTGAGAGTATGACTCGGATATCAGTGGAATCAACTAGTGTCACATTTGTTATCTTCACTGCCACAATATCTGGAGAACATGCCGTTTCGATCTCCATGTTGAGCAAATCAATAAACGAGGAGAACACGCCCAGCTGATAGAGTACGATGACATTGTCGCGAGTATTCTGATGCTGTTCCTCGTCGGATTGCACTTCGGCCCAACAGCCCTGAGCCAGATAGAGAATGCAGCGAGCCGCCTGCATGCGGAAGGAACGATCGGAGACTTCCAATTGATCCACTAGTTTCATCACAATGCTGCGTTGCGAGCTCGCGTCCTGTTTCTGCCAATTCGGTGGCAAATCATATAGTTCCATTTGGTCCTCAAATGCCTTAACATTCATTTGGAATTCACTGAACTCCGTGTAGCTGTAAAGTTCGGCGATCTCATTTTGATAGCTATCCACATCGGCGTAAACGAAATCTAGATCGGGGCCATCGCAATTGGCGTCCACGTCGTGAGTATCCTGCTCGAACGAGTTGTTTATAGATGAAAGCATCATTTAGAGGCTGGTTATTCGTTCTTCCGGACAATCTACAATCTGCGTGTGTGTGTGTATGTATGTGTGTATGTGAATGTGTCTGTATGTGTATTTGTATGTGTGATTAGAAATGTGTATCCTTGTTTGGCAGTACAACTGCAAGGGCGCGCCCTTTTATCACTACACTTTGCCAAAAGCGCGCATACTATTGTGCGTTAAGCACTGCATTTCTTCGTAAATGTTGCAAACATAATTCTTCAACAAACTATCCACAAAACTGAAGCACAAAAGAAGAAAATTTTTATAGTGTGACCAACTTGGAATTCCATTTTAAGACCAAGTAGACTAACATATCGATAAACATACTTCGATAGCAATATCGATATACTAAGTGTACGCCCGCTGCCTCCCCCAGCAGGTATATATTTGTGCATCCACACAGTGCCGGCAGCAGTTTAGATTTGATCCCCAAAACAAAACGATTACGAAAAAAGTAAGCGATATTATCTATTAATAATTGTTAATCAATTGTGAAGCGTAGCAAATTCCATTTGAGAAAAATTGTGTGGCGAAAGAGCACACAGCTGGTTCCATTTACTACCATTTGTACTTTGTACCCCTCGTGCATATCAGCGTGAGCTTGCAGATTCTTATTGGCAAACGTATAGTGCATAGCTGGGATATATCTCCATATACATTGATCAGTAATTGTTAAATTGTGCATCTATAATTTAAAGAAAATGGCTGGTCGTTCGCTGGTATCCCTTATGTTTGGTGCACTGGCTGCTGCCGTGGGCACCTACATCTACTTCACGAATCAAGTAATTACAACTTCAACTCCATGAACTACATATAAAAACAGTTTATCGCGTGGGGTACTAATGTTTTATCTAATCAGCGCATTTCTAACGATACTCTGCATCTCTCTACTGCAACTTATGAATGGATGAGTCATTCGTCATTTCGATTTCTGTGACCTTCAATATTTACCCACTGAGCTAGTTCTTAACAGTGTTGACAAATTATTTATTGCCATAATAATCTGGATTTATTTCAAGAACAAGCATTTATTTGCTATTAACCGCTTAACGATTTATTAAATTGATATGGCTTATCTATTCAAAGATAAGATCTATTGAATGAGCTTGCTAAAATACGAAAAATTTGTTATCATCGTTACTCATTCAATTTTGGCATATATTATTAAACATTGATCGGAATTTATTGCTACCTAAGTGAACTAGCTCATTTTTACTGAAATTCTCAGCACTGATACTAAATGCCTGTTCGTAATTGACTGATTGAGTTATAATAGATAATTGTGTATTATTCGTCATTATTTGCAGCCATCTCTCTCGCTTCCTATTAAATATGTATATCAGGCACATGCAAAGCGTTTCACGACAGGCATTCCGGTGCTTCCAATTATCTACAACAAGAACAACTAATCGTAATTTCGGTATAGCTGCAATATCAGTAAATAAATGTCCGCGTTATTGCGCTGTCCTTTTGCCATTGTTTGCGGTTGTCGGCAATGTTGAGTGCAGTGCGGATTTAGCAACGAAGTCACATTACTCCACAGCAGCTGCCGTGAGTAGCTAGTTAGTTGTTGTTTGTTGCACTAATAACTAGAGTAGATAAGTCAACTAATTTTGTCTGCGTCGTTTTATTGTTGCTTGCCGTTGGTCTTCAGCTAAATTCTGTTGCTTTGCCTACTATTCTGCTTTCTCTCGATCAATTATAAAACCCTTTCGAACTCTCTTCAAGGTCGACATGTCGGACGGTGATTACAAGAACGCAGCCTCGATCTACGAGTTCAACGTGAAGGACACCCATGGAAACGATGTCTCCCTGGAAAAGTATAAGGGCCAGGTTATCCTTATCGTCAATATTGCTTCAAAGTGTGGTTTAACTAAAAATAACTACAAGAAGTTGACCGATCTGAAGGAGAAGTATGGCGAACGCGGACTGACCATCCTGAACTTCCCATGCAATCAATTTGGCTCCCAAATGCCAGAGGCCGATGGGGAGGCCATGGTCTGTCATCTTCGTGACTCTAAAGCAGACATTGGCGAAGTCTTTGCCAAGGTATGTTCAAATATATATATAAATTGAAGTATGGTAATAAAGTTTCCCAAATTGCTTAAGATTGATGTGAATGGCGATAATGCAGCGCCTTTGTATAAGTACTTGAAGGCCAAGCAATCTGGCACCTTGGGCAGCGGCATCAAATGGAACTTCACCAAATTCCTGGTGAACAGGGAGGGCGTTCCAATCAATCGATATGCACCCACTACCGATCCCATGGACATTGCCAAGGATATCGAGAAACTATTGTAGATCTCCATAAAAATAAACACAGACACATAGTATATAAGAATTATAGTATCTAAATGTCTACATATAACTTATACTGTTCTTGGCTCTACCTTATAAACTAGTCCGACTACAAAGTGTAATTGATTAATGGTTCAACATTTTTGCTAATATGTTCTTAAATAAACAGAAACTATGAATTTGATTGTATGAATGAAATGTGTTTATCTATGTATATGTAAATAGTTACCTCCATGATGGCCATGCGCGCCTGTCTGTAGAGCTTGGCCAAGATGCCGACATTCATAATGACGCCTTCGCCCTCATTTTTCGGTTTCCGCACCAATTTATAGTGTATCCAGACCATGTCATATTCGTGATTCGTCATAAAATATATAGAAATATGTAACAGGGCATAGATATATAAGTATATATAGATAGATTTTTGTTTATGCGTTTGAGAAGTAGCTGAAATTTGAAATTTTGATTTACAAAATATAAATTTGTTTATATACACATATAGAATAGAGACTTTGATTTGCCTACTCCCACAAACATACAACATAATTAAGAAGGACCCCAGGATATTTAAATTTGACTAGGGAGTTCATAGTAATTTCCCATTTGGCTATTATCCCGTTAGCTGAGCAATAGCGGCTATCGGGAGTTATAGCTATGTATATATGAAATGTTTACCTTTATCCTTGGGTACACTTCTGCGAAAATCCCAAAAAATATCCTTTCTAATCGATAGATGCACGCAATCGATGTACTACATCATCTCTAGGTATTCTCTTTACATTAAATTTTACTTAAAATGGTTGGTAACTAATAACTGTAAACATGTAAATATACTCATAATTTTTGTTGTTTTTTTTTTTTTTTTTTTTTTTGGTTTTTGTTTATTTATTTAAATAATTATGTATTTGTTTTGGGTGCAATTAATCGTTAAATTAATTAGTATTATTGTTTATATAAGTTTCATACACATTTATACGCACATGTATAATATATATATTTGCTATTTATATATATATATATTATATATGTTGTTTTTGCTGCTTTTGCCTGTTTAAAACCATTTAACCATCGTCTGATCTAATACGTCTACTGAGTGCTCGTTTTTTTGTTTTTTTTTTTGTCTTTTGTTTAATTCAACTCGTAATTGTTTTTCTTTTCTTTTATTTGTTTTGTTAACATATACACACACAATTGTTATAGTTTGTTGTTCTTTTACATATAATATTTTAAGTAAATTATATCAAACTAATGCGAAACGCTTTTCTATTAATTATTTATTTATTTATAATAGTTAATAGTTATGTTTTTTTTTTCTTTTGGTTTTGTTTTAGTTGTTGAAATGTTTTATATGCATATGAGTTGTGAAAAGTGTGTGTCTGTGTGTTTGTTTCTTTGTGTGTGTTTTGTATTTCTTGTTGTTTTCTATTGAACAGAACTTTTAAAATATTATTAAGCAATTGGCGATATATTTTGTACACGCTACGAATATTGCTAAAAAATACCTGCACATTGTTCTTTTTTCTTTACTTCTTGCATTTTTTAAATATTTTTTGCTTTGTTCAATATATGTATATATATTTTTTGTTTGTTTGTTTGTTTCTTGTTGGCAAAGCACTTTGGGCAGGCGCTTGTTTAATTGTTAAATACTTGATTGTTTAAATATGTTAATGTTGTTGTTTGTTTAAACAATTCTATACTCTTTCACGTAGAATTTTTGAGTGAAAATTTTTTTGTTTGCCTATATAATCGTACATAGTTAAATAGTTTATGCAGCTAAGTAATTCCCTTTTCTTTCTCTTTTTTTTTTTTTAAATAAATAGTCAAATATAATTTTATTCATAACATATTTATATATACGATATACAATATATTTATAGCCGTCTTTAACTTTGACCAAATTAATCAAACATTTTTAACAAATTGTGTGAGAAGCTCTTAATTTAATCGTTGAACTGTTTTGGTTTTTTCCATATTTTCTTTTTTTAATTGTGAACAATTTCTTTTTCAATCAAACAAAAACTTTGCAAATTATTTTTATTGTATATTTTTGCTAAATGTTTTTCTTGTTTTATGTATATATATATATTTTTTATTTCGACTACATTTGCTTTTGAAATATGTTTTTGCACATTAATTTATTTAATTACTTTTTTTTATAGATAAGTAGATTGTTGTTCTCTTTTTTTCTATATTAATGCAATTATATATATATATTTTTTATTTTTGGATTATACATGTCAATAATTTCCTTTTTTGGTAACTTTTATTTAGGAACAAAAGCTTAGAGTTTTCTAGATTTTTGTCATGTAGAAACTGAGTTTAAAGTTTTGCGAATGCGAAAATGTTGGGAAGCAACCTGAACCTTGAATAGAATATATATATATACATCATACATATATATATATATAGCTTTTTATTTGTCTATATATATTTTTATTTTTGTTAAGTATATGCATGAAATAATGTAACCATAAACAAATTAGCAACAACTTTTAATTTGTCCGGAGCGTCTTCTTAGGATTGTTTTTATTATATTATAATTATGTTTTGTTTATACTGAGTCATAATTCCCTTAAAGTGTTTGCAATTCTCAAGTTAATTTTCTTTTTATTTTTATTTCATTTTATATATTTGAAGAAATTCAAAGGTTTTATTTGGCTTTACAAGTAAATGCCATCCATAATTACTTATACGCCCGCATGGGAACCTGCTCCAGCCCCGGCGTCAGCTGCAGCGCCTGTTCCGGTCCCATCATCAACCAGCGCCGATTGTCCGCCGGCAGGTGGCTGCTGTTGTTGCGGTGGTGGTGGTGGCATATACTGCGGATACTGTGGATACTGCGGCGGCTGCTCACCGCCTATGAGGCCCAGCTTATCTGTGAGTTGTTTGGAGAGAGAGAGAGAGAGAAAAAGCGAGGTTAACAGCATATTAGGTAAATGTGTCCTTAATGATTTGCTCAATTGAATGACAATTACATTGATACGATTACAAGTACGTATACGCCATATATAATACACTTCAATTGATCTCTAGAAGGGGCTGGGGACATTATTAAAAAGCTTTGCTATGTTATTTGAAAGCATAATAATGAATTTGTTAGGTCCACATCCGATAAAGCTAAGATTAACTTTATAAAACGTGCCCTCGAATATATACAATAAATATTTAATTATTTAGCGTAGAATATTTCATGTTGCCCAACCAACTCGTATACAAATTTGATTTCAGTAAATCTGATTTCAGTGACATTCAGTCCCCCGTTCAAACTGTTGGTGCATTAAAATTTAAATAAACAATCCATATACATGTATGTATATATATGGAAAATAAAAACAGAACACATTAATTATATTCTTTTGGGAACAACATCAATAAGAGTCAACAGATCATGAAGCACACTCTCAAATGTTTGAAATGATAACGGAATTTGCGCACAATAACGGTAATTCACACACATGCAGATAAAATGATAATCGATATTTTTGGTTGTTTTTGCTGTTGCTTACAGTGTTCGATAGTTTTGTTTTTGCGAATGGTTTGAATTGAATGTGTAATGTTTTCTTTTTTGGTCTGGTTCAATTGCAGTTGTTTTTCAAATTTCTTTGATGTTATTTTGTTGATGTAGTGCTGTTGGTTTTTGGTTTTTTGGTTGTACTTGTTGCTATTCATATTATTTTGTTGTTTATGAGCGTATTTATTGTCCAGTCGCCACGTCATCCGTCGGACTCGGTGGGTCATCGGTCAATTTCTCAGCCAATGGAGTTTTCTCAAGTGTCGTTGGTGGTGGTTCGGATTTAAGTGTGTGGTGTGGTTGTTGTGGTGGTAGTTGTGCTGATTCTGATGCTGTTGCTGGTGCGGATGCATGAACCTGCTGCAAAGCAGGAGATGGCGAAACAGCAGCATCATCCGACATGAAAGGTTCTACGAAAAATTTGTGGAATTGCATTTTTGATACAAGCCATTAATTTCAATCGAACCAATGTTTTTTAAATTACTTCTTATGTGGGTGATTGTGTACTTACTAATTGTAAAAAAAATAAATAAATAAATAAATAGCTTTTAAGTGATTTGTGCACCTAGCAATAATATTTGCAACTGAAATATTTTGCTTTTTCTGATTTATTTTTTTACCTTAAATCATAATAGTTTAAAGAATTTGTTCATTTGAATAGTTCGTATTGGTAAACATAACATAAAGCTAAAAGCTTGCACAAATTTTTTGCTTTTAATTTTATTTCTCTTCGTCTTTCTCTGTAATTGTGTGATAAAAAAGTTTGGTGAGTGTACACAGTAAATGTGGGCGTGGCCGTTGGTGTTGGCTTGGGCGTGGGCGTGGAAGTGGACATGGACATTGGGTGTGGAATTGTAGTGTATAGAAAAATAATCAAATAGTTGGAAAAAAACGTAACAAAAGAAATTAGATAAGAATGCTTTTTATTTTTTTGCAGTACTTTATGCATTTGCTGCTGACCTTGGTCAAATACTCTATATAGATATATGTATATATATAATTATGAGGGGCGTGGCGTGACGAGATCGAGTATGTTACAAAGGGACATAGTTACTATCTAGTATGTCAATAAAAACAAAAAGAAACGAAAACAAAAACAAAACACTAATTTTACTATATTACGGACTACGCTATCCATATTCCAATTACAATGAACCAGCACTAGATCCTACAAATTACGGGGTACAAATGAATATCGTAAAGGTCATACTCGAAATATACTTGGCTTTAGCGGACACAGGGTGTTCATGGTGCTCAACCCAAACATATAGAGCAACACATACAAAACACAAAGATACCATAATTACACTAAAAAAGACAAAACACGGCCTTAAATCAAATTACCGAACCTGGTGCGTATTATATATCGTATGGAACCAGATGATGCTGAACATTTTTTAAGTTTTTGATTTTTTTGTGGTTGTTGGAGCGCATGATATGCTAAGTACAATTGGATGCAATGGCTCGATGAATCGTTCGATTTCTTATTTTTTGTTATCGATTTCGATAAGGCGTCAATTCAAATTTATATTCAATTTCAGTTTTGAAGCGAACGATCATCAAACGTACGACACTTGAACTGTGAGTTTTGCTCTCTACTCTTTAGCAGTTGATTAAATGAGTTTTGAATTTGATATATAGTCGGGTTGATTTTGTTTAAGCATTTGTTTGTAACTAAGTTACATAGCAATTTTTTCTTATAGTTAGTTTTTAGCAATCTACATAAAGTTACCTAGAGAAAAAAAGTGTGTCGGAATAAAAAACAAACGAAACAAATCAATTTAGTTTTGCATAGTTTTCAAAATTATAGAAAATCAAATTAGAGCTAAAAGAGGTTTGAATTATTATAAATGATAGTAAAATAATATTAACATTTTTGGGTTTTGATTGGAGGGGATGTTAAATTATGTGTACTTGATCTGTGTGTGTGTATATATGGGGTTGTATTCCTGGTGGGGTTATCGTATATGATGTGAACACGATTAAACAATTTCCGCACGATTAACTTACTTGCTATAATGCCAACGATAACCAGTCCAATAACGCCCATTATGATCATCATCTGCAAAATTAATGAATGTGAATTCATATAAGTTTATCAACTGCCATTCCCAACTCACCTTCAAGTTTTGCAACCAGAACTTTCGTTTTAGCTTGCCAGCCTGCTGCTCGAATTGCGAGGCGCCCTGCTGCAAGGCATCGGCACGATCATCTAGCTCCGAGAGCTTGGCATCACGCTCCAGCACCTTTTCCACATTCGTGCGCATAATATCTACAACCTGAGTGAAAGAGAAGCAGCAAGTTAATCAAGTGGAACATAAGTACATACACATATCTATATTTGAAGGGAGAGGGAGGGAGTGAGGAATGCTTACCTCATCAACTTGAGCCTGCGTCTGTTGCAAGCGCTTCTGTGCCGCAATTTGTTGGGGATTGCGTGGTCCGCCCACAATCTCACCATCTCCGCCCTCGCCCGCCGGTGGGCCATCAACGGGTGGTGCATCGCCAGCTGCTGCAGCATCCGCCCTACAGATAGATGAGCCACATCATTAGTCATCCAATAATGGCGACTCTAATCAACTCCCCGCGGAGCACTCAAAATGATTTAAGTACTGGTCTAGCTAGGGTTATTGAGTTACACATGATGTGGTAGCAACATTTACAGAAAATACATCTTAATATGCGTGTGTAGGTATGTTAGAGGAGGGGCAAGTGCGCAAGTTCTAGACGAACTACTCCATAGAGCTGGGCACTTACGGTTCCTTATTCTTGTCTTTCTTGCCCATGATTTAGTGTGCGGCTTATAGTGTAATTAAAATCAAAAGTAAACTTCAATAAAAATAACCTTTTAAATCAATTTTACATATAACATATATGTATGTATATTAGGCATTTAATATGCCCATTAGCATTTTTGCATGACTAACTCATGAGGCACGACAGCTTGTGTTTAAGTTTATCGATTTTGCGGTGCGGTGCGGGAAAGTTGCCATGTGATGCGATGGTATCGGCGGACAGGGGCACGTCCACCAGCGTTGGCCGACGCAAAAGAAAAAGGAAAAATAATGTTGGTCAGAGGTGGCAACGTACACAATAGATCCACAAATATATCGCACTAAGAATTGCAAATTGAACAAATACATTGTTGAGCCACTATTTACATATATGATACGTATTTGCGTGGTCATGCGGCGTATACTTTATTTTGTGTGTGTATACAGTGAAAGCTCTTGCGAGCGAACACCTACATACATACGAGTCCTACAGGCAAACAAAATTAACTTAAGACAGGTCCCTTATGAATTTTACAATTTAAATTGTTATTGTTGCATTCCTCGTATGCTATCGATTAACAATTAGCATGTTTCCTAGCCATTCGAGTTGGAAAATATCGTGAAATTTCATAGATTTGTATTTCTTAATTTCGAATTTCTTTGTGCGAGGGTAAGACAGCGTAGAATCTTTTGTCCAAATAAAAATTTAGCTAACGTAAGCACCGGTTCGCGGAGATGTCCGCCTCAAGGGCGCTGTTGATTAAAAGACTTCTCACTGTAAAGCCTTTTGTTTGCGCGCAACGATTAGAGAGAAAGAGAAATCAATAATTTCCATTTACTTACATTGCTTTTTGTTTGGGTTTGTTGTTGTTGCTGTTTTAACAGCCGCTGCTGTTATTGTTGTTGTATTAACAAATTTGAACTTTGCCCAAAGTCTTGGACTCGAATTGCGATGACGGCTGACTGTGTCCGTTGTCCGTGTCCCGTGGACTTTTATGCACTTGGCCAAAATGTCTTTCGTTGGGGGTTGCTGCCGGATGCCGGAGGGGAGGTCGCTGAGTGCAGCTCAACTCTGGCTATTCGTTGTTTTTGTTATCGCTGGCAATGCTCTCTCGCTCTCCTCGCTCTCTCTCTCTTTCCTTGCTGACCGTTAAATTCTCTTTCTCTCTCGCTCGCTCGCCTCGCGCTCTTTGTGAGCTTTTCCTCAATGAAAACGCTCAGCCCCAACACACAGGCACCAAACGGGGAAATAACTGGCAGGCAGATGCGTGTGTGTGAGTGAGTGAGAGAGTGTGTGTGTATGTGCGGGTACCACTTGCCACGACAACCTTTTGCAAGCAGCGCTGTGTGTGAAGGAATCCTCTGGCCCTTGTTGTTCAAACTGTAGGATGAATAAAGTATAAAAATAGTTGCATACTATTTTTAGTATTTGTTAGCTTATTCGTTCTGTTTATTCTATTGAATTGTCGGCCTGAAATGTCTTTTGCTTATTTAACGCCCACACAAACACATGCACTCATATTCACATACACCCGCACTCACACACTCACATATAGAACTTGGGTGTATTCAATAGTTTCTCAATTTCACATATAGTTTGCTAAAACTATTTATTGCATACTCCCAGGGGCACTTCAAACACTTTTAGGGCCTTTCAAAATTGATTTGTGAACTTTTCTGATTTCATTTACTTTTGGCTCTAAATTTGCTTAGCTTGACAAAAAATCAATGAAATTTTACACAACACCATTTTTTTGCTAACCCAAATCAAGAGCTTCAATCGAACAGTTTATATATATAGAATATTCTGTTGTTAAACTTAGTAGTGGGATTAACCCAAATTTAGTTGGTATAATATATAATGTAATAATAAATTAAATACATTTGCGTAGCACAAAGAAAATTTTCACTTACGACGTTTTTAGCCAACTGCGAAAACTGGCAGCTTTTCTAACTGTTATGTGTATTTGGGAAAAAGCTCGCACAACATTTAAGGACGAGTACAAAAGCTCAATGAATCAGAACTAACGAGTAACTTTTTCTTATAGTCCTAACTATATCAACTAACGAGTGGCATTGATTTCTACGACTTTAAGAGAGGCTTCCGGAACTTCGTCTGTATCCAAACACGATACATCTTCAGACAACGTCCTCGGTTGACCTGTAACCGTCTGTCCACTATAAGCTGCTCCTCCACTAGTCCAGCCTTGGTTTGCATGCTGCGCAGTTCCTGTTCCGTAAAAAAATAGACCATAGTGCCATCGCCACGCACATAGAAATTATCCTCCAGGCATTTGCCGCTCTTGAAGCGCAATTGCGCCAAATCGTAGCGTCCGTAGTCCCGAAACATTAACAGACCGCCTGGCTTAAGGTAGCGATAGCAATTATCTAACACACCCTGCATTTTCGATGGCTCTATGGCGGAGAGTACAAAGATCATGACAATAATGTCCTGTGAATTTTCCTCGAATGGAACATTCCATTCTTCCTGCGTGGCATCCATGACAAAAACCTCGCATCGCTTGTCATCGAATTGCGGTTGACTACGGAGTATCTCGATGGCGCGTGCCGAAAAGTCACATCCATATACCCTCAACTGGGTTTCGGTACTGTATTGGAGTATGGGCAAAATGGTATTGCCCACGCCACAACCCAATTCAAAGATGCTGCGTGGTTCTGAGCGCTCGTTGTTCGAAATGGGCGCCAGTTCGGGAAATTCCGTGAAGAGCCAATGGCGATCTTTGAAGAAGCGATTATCGTGTATGCCATAAAACGAGTCCCAAAACTTCGGCGCATCCGATTGAAAACGTTCTCGCTGATCATCGCTCATCTTAATAGTTGAATTCTTTGCAACAGCTGCTTGGGCAGCTTCCTCCTGCTCTGTATCCCATTCCACGTGGTCCCTGTAGAATACATTTTAGGCGTTTATGTGTGGAAGTTATCTGTATTCTGTATATACCATGCATTAAACTCGAACACCTCCCGCGCATCGCTGAGTATGCGATTACCAGCTCCGCCCGGTTTCTTGCGCTTGCGGGTGTGTTCCCAAGTTTTGCTGGCAAAGCAACGTTGCAGATATTTACCAGGCGTTGTGCTTATATACATCGGCGTCATCCTTGAGCAAACGTGTGCCAAACTGTGGACGCTTTTCATTGTCAGCAGCATTTTCTATGGGTTCCGTTGACTCGCTGCTCATATTCTCCTTCCTGCGAGGATAATTCCGAAACTAACTTTGTAAACAAACAACCGCGGTGCAGACGACCATATGACGGTAAGTGTAGCCAGACTTTTATAATATTTTGGTAATATGGCAACATTAGGTTAAGCGAGCGCATCAAATTAGGGTGCGTGCGTGTGTATTAATCGACTAGCCTCCACAACCTATCGGTTAGTATAACAAAACCGCAAAATAATTTCTGTTGTATGCGTTGTGTTGCTGACCGCAGCAAATCGAAACAATTTATAAATACTCAAGCCAAAACATCTGATTAACAAACAAATACTCTTTATCTAAAAGTAGCTTGTGCAAGAAAACATTTCAAAATGATGAATGAGGCTGCTGCACTGGCCAATATGATACCCTACGACACAATTGGACTCTACGAACAGCCCAAGCCCCGTTTCATCTTCAAGATGCCACGGGTGGTGCCCGACCAGAAGTCTAAGTTTGAAAGTGATGAACTCTTTCGGCGTCTGAGTCGCGAGAGCGAAATCCGTTATACGGGCTATCGGGAGCGCAGTATTGAGGAGCGTCAGGTGCGCTTCATGAACGGCTGCCGTGAGGGACACACCGAGACGAGTTTTGTGGCATCTGGCACCAATTTGCAGCTGGTGTTCAATGCCAATCAGAATCCATACTTGCACGACAAGGAGTGCGACTTTGACAAGGAACACGGCAAGGTGCACATCAAATCCTATTTCATAATGAACGGTGTCTGTGTACGCTTCCGCGGCTGGCTGGATCTGGAGCGTCTAGATGGTGTTGGCTGCCTCGAGTTTGACGAACGACGTGCAATGCACGAGGATGCGATATTGCGTGACCAAATTGATCGCTACAATCAACGGCTGCGTGAATTCGAAGATACTAAGCGCGCTTACCGCGACAATCGCCAGGATGAGATGGAGGCAGTACGTCGGGGCGTTGCATCCGGTGGCATTGGAGTGGGCGCCAGTATGTGGCGGCGTTAGTTGGACTTTTGGACGGCAACAACGCCGTCACAGCAGCAGCAGCTGCAGCAGCAATCACAGCAGTTGCAGCAGCAGCAGCAACAGCAGCATGAGACTCAATACCCAAATACTCAATACTTTATGGAAAACTGAACAGATGAACAAATGCTCTAATCCAAACTTGCCACCAAATGCGAGATTTGTATACGAATACGGATACAGACACGGATACGGATTCGCTTATGTTTAGATTCGCTCGAATAAAATGCTCGTAGACTTAGTTTTAGCTTTTAGTAAATTACTTAACGTATTCTTGTATGGTATTAAACATAACATTTTAATGTACAATTTTAGTGACGTATGCTAACTATATATATACTAATATACACATACATATATATACATATATTTAAAATACATAATAAAACGTACACATTATAATTCCGGAAATTTAAAGATGACGCGTTGATTCGTCATTTATTTATTAATAATTAATGAAAATAATTTAATCAAATTTACATTTTTAATGGCTGTAGGGTATACCTTATATGTTATGGAGTTTAGCGTGGAATATTCCAGTTATGATATATAGCATCATTTTATATAAAAGATTTTACCTGACCTGATTCGGCTTCAATTTTGTTTGATCTAGCTCGGGTGGCACTTTTTCTTCTGTATACAGAAGTTTCGAGAAGCTGAAGTCCTTGAGTGGGATAAAAATCGCGGTAAGTGACCTTCGCGCAGCTTGCGATTCGAAGTTCGAACCTTCTCAAGGCCATGCTCAAAGCATCATCTAGTGAATGTGAATTGATTCTGAATTTCTGTATATTTTCATTTATATAATATATATTTGCAGTATCATTTATATATTTTTGATTAATGTATATTTTATAAACATGTTTAACACTAGAAATACAAATAAAGTTGCTTGGAAAAGCCCGACATTCAAAGGGTTCTAATTATTGTTTTTCGTTTCCCTTTTCCGTTTAACGGAATTGCAGTGTGGAAATGCGCAGACCGATGCAATCCTTGCCAATTTGACTGACCTCGCAGACGGTGCAGAGATTGCCCTTGTACTGGGGATCGTAGGAGCTGCCACAGAAGGGACAGGTCACCTCGGGCTTGCCACGATAGAGCGGCTTCCAGCTGATGGCGCAGATGTTGAACGGGTTGAACTCCTCATACTCCAGCTGATGCTCATCGACGGGATTCACCTCGCAGGCCTGCAATATTTTGCGCACCTGCTGCGCCACCTCCGGCCGCGGGGCAAGCTCCAGCAGACGACGCGCAAACGATGCGGCTGTCTTATAGTTCTTCAGCTTAAAGAACATATTAAGTGCGGTACGCAGAGTGAGAATCTGATGGACAGGCTGAAGCTTGCTGTGGGTGAAGTAGGCGGCCATTTCACAAAGACGCTTCTGCTCCTCCAGCGTGGACTTGGGCATGCCCTTGCGCACCGTTTCCATCTTCAGGCCGACAATGTATTCGGCACAGATCTTCAGCAGCTGCTGCGCCTCGGCTGTGTCCAGTTTCGTCTCCACCACCAGCAGCGGAATACTTATCAGTATGGAGTGGAACTTCTCAATGGCCTCGGTGAACTTGCCCGCCGTGGTCAACTGGTAGCCAGACTGCAGCCGGGACACCAGGTCATTCAGCTTGATGCCTAGCGCTGGACGCTGGAGCTTCGGATTGGTTTCTGAGTAATTACGCAGTGGATATCCATTTAACGACTGCAGATTGGGGTTGGCGGTGTAGCTAGTGCGGGAGCAGGCGTAGTTCTGCAAGAAGAGCGTTTTGAAAGGCTTGAAATTGACCACGCCCAGCTGATCGTTGAGCAGGCGGAAGGCACTGTTGAAGGCGCCTGCCTTAACATGGTCGAGCACCAGCTGGGAATTGTTGGCCCAGTGCTGGGCTGGCGATTGGCCCTTGTTGGGCGCCGCATAGTAGTTGCTGTCCAAGGCCGAGGCCTTGATCTTGGAGGCCAGCTCAATGGGCACCACCAGATCATCATCGCCGACATCCCAGCCACCGCCGCCAGCAGCCTCATCCTGTGCCTCATCATTGCTAAGTGCATCATGCATCTCCTCATCGCCATCATCATCTTCGCCCAAGCCCAAATCGGCATCAGCGCCCCAGCCATCTCCGCCAGCATTGTGCTCGTCCAGTGCGGCATCCGCGTTAATGTTGAGTGCCTGACGTGCTGTCGCGCTGCTGCTGGCACGCGTCACCATGGCGCCTTCGAAGAAGCCCTTCGACACTGACAATAGTGGCCAATTGGTCTCCAGTTGCTGTATGGGCACTGGAGGCTGCAGCAGCTGCGCATTCGGATTCACCTCCGGCAAGTTGCTGCCCTCTGCACTGATGGTGTTGCCCAGTGATTCTGTCAGCTCATCCAAGCCATGAGTGGCTGCGGTTAAGTAGGCCAGCGATAGTTGTCCACAGTTCTTGAGAATGTTCACGCGTTCCCTGACATCGCCCAGGAGCAAGGCACCTTGGTACTGAGCCGAAACATCTTTGCGTATTTCAGCAATCTT
This sequence comes from Drosophila mojavensis, assembly GCF_018153725.1. Classification (NCBI taxonomy): domain Eukaryota; kingdom Metazoa; phylum Arthropoda; class Insecta; order Diptera; family Drosophilidae; genus Drosophila; species Drosophila mojavensis. The sequence goes on along the minus strand of NW_025318899.1, from coordinate 1,509,687 downwards.
GTTCATTCTCTTCAGTTTGTCCAGATTACCAGTGATTAGGTAGAGGAAGCTTAGCTTGTCGAAGTTCTTGGTGCGTTGATAGCACATCTCGACCACCTGATGATTGCCTTGTAGCAAAGCTGCCTGGCCCAATCTATCCCAGCAATCCTTGTCATCCAATGCCTTGGCCGCCTGCAAAGCGATCTCAATGTTCCCGCACTCCAGAGCCAAGCCGAAGCGCGTCTTCTCATCCTTGACAAAGTGCAGGGCCACCTCTGGATAGCCCTTCTGCTGCAGATACGCAATGATGCTCTGTCCAACCAGACGAGCGTTGCGCACCATATGCAAAACCTCATCATATTTGCGCTGAATTAGAGCCAACTTGAATTTGTATTCCGTGGGATCGATGTGCAGGACACGGGTGCGACACTCGCGGTCCAAGCAGAACACCTGGTTGCCCTTGACGCGCGTCAGATAGATGGGCAGATCCAGAGTGCGTATGATGCCGTGATCTCCATTTGTGATGGCATATTTGATATGATTGCTGGTCGTATATATGAACACACCCGACTCATCCCAGGCGCCCGACTTGACGCGACAGTTCTCCTGCACGGTGCACAAGTACTGCAGCCGGCGATCGCAAATGGTTACCGAATGCTTGCAGAGCAGGGCGACCAGCGACATATCCGGTGACCACACCACATAGCGGCACTTGGCCAGCTTAATGCTGCCGACGGAGACCAAACGCTGCACCTCGTACAGTGTAACATATTCCGGATCGCGTATGAGCAGCATGCCTGTGCCGGCATAGAAAATCTCCTCGCAGAACGTTGGTATCTTCTTGGTCACTTCGTTCTTGAAGTTCTTCACCACCAGCTGCTGATTGCGATCGAGCACAGCGAAACGATTGCGTGCCACCCAGATGGCTGTGATGCCCGAGCTGCGCTTGCTGTCCGACTCGTTTTGACGATCGTTCTCGCTGTCCTTGGGTATCTGACACAAATCGTAGGTGCTGTTCTCCAGATTGTTGGTGCGCGTGCAAATAAGGACAGCATTCAATGCCGGATTATAGGACATGCTGTAGACAGGCGACTTGCCGGGACGCAACTGCATCACAACCGTATCCTTGGCGGTGGTGAAATCCAACTTGCGCAGAAAGCGATCTTTCACATAATACAACATGTTTCCGTGTACCGCGTAGGCAGGACGCTCGCGCTCCAACTTGAAGACCACCATGCCTGCGAAAAAACAAAAATTTTAGACCTAATTTTCAATTTACCTAAAGGTTGCAACTCACCTGCATCGTGGCCGGCAGCAAAAAGATTTAGTGAGGGATGTGCTGCCATAATCCAGAAGCGTTCGTTATCACGCCGGAATGTGAACAGGCACTGGCGCTTGGTCATGTCCCAAACGCGAATACTGCGATCCTCGCCGTTCGAGATGATCAGATCTTGGCGTGGATGGAACAACACGCAGGACACATTGTTATAGTGACCTCGGCATGTATCCACCTCCCAGGCCTTGTACTCATTCATGCGCCATAGCTTCACGAGGCGATCATCGGCACCTGATACGATCAACGGAAGGGTTGGGTGGAAGCTCGCCCAGTTGACACCGCGATCGTGGCCCTCCAGCACATGCTTGACCACCGCATCGGCCTGACCAAACAGATCGGTGGCACCGGGATGACCCTTAAGGTGCTCATCAAGTCCGCCAGGACCAGGTGCCACATTCTTTTTACGCAGTCCAGATATGTCCCAAACGCGCACCGTCTGATCCAGCGAGGCGGAAACAATTTGATCCTCAGTCGGATGGAACTGGGCACACATCACATAATGATTATGGCCAGTCAACACACAGATGCAGTTGCGCGACTGCCAATTCCAGATGCGAATGGTCTGATCATCGGAGGCACTCAAGATCCATGGATATTCGTGATGGAATGCGACTGTGCGCACATAATCCAAATGGGCCAGCAGAGTGAATATGCAGCGACGCTGCTTATAATTCCACACTTTAATCTTGTAATCGTCTCCGCCTGAGACAAACAGCGGCATCTGTTGATGGAAGGCCACACTGCGAACGGGGCCATCGTGCTCATCGAACTTCTCCAGCAGCGTATGCATGCGGTAGTCCCATAGCTGAATGACACCACTGTGCAAACTGGTCAGGATCCACGGACGTTTCGGGTGAAACGAAAGACCCTTCACACGAGCCGATTTGGACTCGAAATTGGTCAGCATTGTTGCAGTTTCCTTCACTGTTGCTGGTGCTGCCGTGGCGATGTGTTAACTTGTAGTCGGCTTTTCTTTGACGTACACTTACGCAGTCTGTGCCAGGCACTTTCTTGTCTAGAATTACACAACAGCAATTGTTAGCATTTATAGTGGATTATGTGATCATAAATAAACATATACAATTAATTTATTTCATGGTTTTATGTAAAAACACACACCAATTTTACAAAATTTTCAAGTGACACGTCAATTATCTTCTTCTATGCAGCAGCAATTGTAGAGTTGTCAACGCCCAAGAGAACAGCTGCATATATCGATACGACATATCGGTACCCCATCGCTACCAATCGATATCACAAACATACTTCGTTACGATATTCGCTCACTTGTTTACAATTTCGGTGTTTATAAAATGTAAAAGTTCAATTAAAGCAAAATGACACTGGCACACCGCGCGCTTTTCACATGGTTTATAGTTTTAGTGTTCCTTATACTGCTCTGCTTAAGACTAGATCCACGCACAACCTGGAATTGGTTTGTCACCTTCACACCACTCTGGTTCTTCGACTGCATTCTTATAATTTACGTACTCATCAAATTTATACGCAAATGGCGTAATTTGAATCGCCTTACTGACCTGCTCTCTCTCTACAAATGGAACATTGTGGGTGTGTGGCTGACGATAACTTCTCAGGTGATGATTTGCATTACCCTGGAGTATCCACAACAGATACCCATCTATGTGACCATGGCGCCTCTGATGTTGCTCCTCTGCACTGCCATCGTCTATGTGGGTGGAAAGCTGAGAAAGCGCGAAGGCTGGCTCCATTAAACAACAACTATTTATGTATTTATGTATATATTAAGTCTAATTGTAATTCATATTAAAAAGAAATGAAATCCAGAAATGCAAAGCGAGTTCATTAAAATCCGTATTTGCTTTGTGTGGCCCGACGTGTCTGCCTATTGGCCGACCACATGGCTTGCAGTTCAGCTTCGTTCGCCTTCGCCTTGTGTGCCAGGTATGTGATTTGATGTTTACGTCTTGTGCCCGCCACTGGCTCCTCGTCTGTCAGCACGCCCGTTGGCTGGTATGTGGTGGCCGAGGCCAGAGCTGTACGCATCCATTCCTCACGATCCGGCATCACTTGATCGCCGACTATGTCAATCACTTGCATTTCCTTCACCTCCTTACGTCGCCTCTTAGCATTCTTGCCCACGAGTGCGTCCATGGCCTCAGCATTCAATTGCTGATGGTAGCGTTTCTGCGCATGTTGCAACTGCTCCGATTCCACTTGCATCGCCTCCTCCTCAATTGCCTTGCGTTCTTCTACCTCCGTCAAATACTTGTCGCTAGCCTCTTTCATTTTGGCTGCTCGCTTGGCCACCAAGGCGCTAATCTCGTTGCTGCTCACCTCTGGCAGTTGCTCTTCGCTGTTCAGTGAGAAAAAGTCACCAGAATTGGCTACCTCCTCCTCATCCTCGCTGTCACTTACGCTCACCAGCGAGACAGCTGGCTTGGAAGACTTGGATGGCTTTCCAGACGGGGCTTTAAGTCCATCGACGCCTTCGGTATTGTGAGCAGCGCGTCTTTGTTTAACAGTATCTGGTACGAAAGCTGGCGAGGCACTAACTCTTGGAACATTTTTGCTCGGCTGTGGAGCAGGCTCGTCTTTACTTGCTGGCTTCGCTGCCACAGGCTCTGTTTTTCTGGCGAAATCCCGCTCAGATTTAGCTTGTGGTAAAATGCTCAGCAAGCCGCAACCTTTTGTAGACTTGAGTTGTGGTTGTTTGTTCTTCAGCTTCTCTGCCATTTCCTTGTCCACATCGGCATAATCTCTGAGAGATGGTATACTAATTTTAACGCGTTCCCTGGTCACAGCTGGCGGTGGTTTTTCCAATGCTTCGCTACCTGCAGGAATTGCCTTTTTGTGCAAGAACTCATCGTCCACTTCTTCGATAATGGCGGTTACCTTTGCTGCAGCCCTTGGCATGGGCAGCTTGGCAAAGGCCTGCGTCACTTGATCATCCACCTTTTCCTGCTGCGGATTTGGGTCAGCAGCTGCTTTTGGCTTAGGCAGGCTGAGATGTAACCGACCCGTAGTGTTCGCTTTCAACTCCTGTAAGGACACTTCTTGAGGTATATAGTCATCGTCGTCGTCATCACTAATATGTCCATTGCTCACAGTTGCCTTTACTTCTGGTGCTCCATTCTGTGTCGCAGCGCTTGGCTTTATTAGTTGTACTTGCATAGATGTAGAGTCCTCATCATTATCTGATTCCTCATCACTGCTTGCCGCGTATGCAACCAGAGACATAGTTTCTGATCCTTTTTAAAGTGAACCTTACAAAATTTGTTTGAATAAAATCCAAATTTCTTGATGTGCGTTGTGAATGTTTTCAATAAAACATATCAGCTGTTCGTGTACATGGAACACCCTGTGGCGAATAATAATCGCAGTGCAATAAAACGGTATGGCAATGCCAAAAATGCTTTTTTCTGTTAAGATTTAAAAATATCAGCTAGCGACTTTTTTCAAGCATAGATTTTATTGGTAAGAGTTATAATTGAACACCTGGCAACAGGTACAGGTACACTATATGATGACTGCAGCTGCTAGCCATAATCATAAAAATTTGAAAAGTCAGGTAGCTATAGCTGAAGCGTAACCATATATATAAGGTTTCTGAACTCACCAATGATCAGTATGAATTTACGTCTCGAACTGTTAAGGGATCAGAAAATGCATCATCATCCGCACCAGTTGCCACCCTATGAAGCAATGGGACTCTATGAGCAACCCAAGCCGCGCTTCATATTCAAAATGCCACGCGTTGTACCGAATCAAAAGTCCAAATACGAATCGGATGAGCTCTTCCGGCGACTGAGCCGAGAGAGCGAGGTGCGATACACAGGCTACCGGGGACGCGCCATAGACGAGCGTCGGATGCGTTTCGTCACTGACTGTCGCAAGGGCTACGCTGAGCTCTCGTTTGTCCCAACGGGCACCAATCTGCAGCTCTACTTCAATGCCAATCACAATCCCTACGCCCAGGAACAGGAGTGCGATTTCGACAAGGAACACGGAAAGGTGCACTTGCGCTCCAATTTCATTATGAATGGCGTTTGTGTGCGCTTCCGTGGCTGGTTGGATCTGGAGCGATTAGACGGCGTTGCCTGCCTGGATTTCGATGAAGGTCGCGCCCTACAGGAGGATGCCCAGCTGGCGGAACAGATCGAGAGCTACAATCAACGCATGGCTGACTCGAAACGTATGTATACACCGCCACAAGAGGCGATGCTACGTGGTCCTGGACCTGGTCCCGGTCCCGGTCCAGTTCCAGGAGCTCCAATGGGGTGGTGAAACTAGCTTGGACTTGATTTTATGAATTCTTTAGGTTTACTATAGCATTTACGTTTAAAGTCTTAGTTTATATTGATCGGAAATAAAATGTCATGAAAAAGAATTATTAAAGTGTTGTATCAAGACCAAATCCTCATCTGCATGAGAATCACAGAGTTCTATATACTTAGTTCAATTTAATCTGAACTCTTCTAACTTTTTTCTTTGAGTGTTTTTTGAGTTGCTTTGCAGCCCTGTTGCCATTGTTTCATAAGGGTTGTTACACGGGGTCTTTGGCCTTAATTACACCTCGCAACTTCCCAAGGGGGGAACCACCCCAAAAAAAAAAAACTCGTTCCAGCTGCGAGTTGACTCTGCTTCACACTTTCCCTCTCTTGTTCGTTCGCTCTCTCACACTCTCTCTCTTTTTCACTTATGAATAACAACCCAACAGCCCAACAGCCCACTCTTCCCTTTCTCTCTCTATCGCTCTCATTTTGATCTCGTTTGGCATTTGTGAGAGCGACAGAGAGGGCGAGAGCGGGAGCATATTGATTTTCTGGCACTCGGCCTTTTGGGATGCTGCTGATAGAAATTTTGCAACTGGTCGATTTTGTTTTTCAGTCTCAGTTTAAGTAGCAATTCGAACGCGTCTGTGCGTCCACACGAAGCAAACGAAAACTGCCTAGGGAAAGCGAGCAAAAATTGTTTATAGAAAATTATACATACCACACAAAGTGTTTTCGCCCAAACATTCAAATTTTGAATTTCATATAACTTTGGGTTTTGTTTTTGTGTGTTTCGCTGTGCTTTGTCCGTCGTGGTCGAGTAAGAAGCTGCGACGTGCGCTAAATTTAGCGACCGGTGTATTATAGGGTGATGTATGCTATATGAATTCGAGTCCCAGTATCATCTGGCCACGCCTCCACGCCGCCGCCAACAGCCAGCCGTCAGCCGCCGCCTCTTCTCGCTCTCGCACGAGAAGCGCGCCCCAAATTTGTGATTTCAAAATAGTATTCATACAAATTATGTGCTCAACCCAGCGAGCAATCCAATAACAACAACAACAACAAGATATTATAATAATTAGTAAATATTATAGACAGTTGGGCTTTTAGTGTCTGTGAGTGATTTAAAGTCAAGCACTATAAACAAAATGCCAGCCTCGAATACGATTGTGCTCAAGAGTTTGTCCATATTGCTGGGCCTGTTTTTCATATTTGTGGGCACGCTGAAGCTGACGCCGCATATTAGCAAGGATCTCTACAAGGATCTGGTAAGGATGAAAAATCAATATATACATATATAACTATATGTATACGCGGTTATATCACATTGTTTACCTTGAGTCGGCATTTCGGGAGCGGCAGCTCTTATCGATTTTTCATGCCGAGCTGAAACGGAATTTAACCACCAAAACATATCCTCGTTCATGTATAACGGGTTTCTTATATAACTGGGTCAGCTTTGTAGCAGTGGGCTGAGCGGAGAGTTTAAATAATAAATAAGTTGTCTAAGCAAATGAGTTTTGTTTGACTAAGAGATACGAGCTCTGGTACAGGATAGTATTAGGCGTTACTATGAGATATGCTTTAGCGTTTTTGTATGCTAATTTGAAATAGACAAACTGTAAGCTGTTATTATTATACAATTTTTGGGTTTACGTTAATAGCTGAATTTCCTAATCAAAATTGGGACTTCATTCTACTAACTAGATCTAGATCAGTATAAGTCATGATTTAGTACAGTGACAACATTCTTATAAATATAACAGATTATTTTTAATGATTTTTATTAAAAAATGTTGAAAAGTTTATTAAGTCAGCTGTAGCCATAATTTTAGCCAAAAATATAATTGAAATACTCAGGAAATATTACGGAAATTCTTTAAATGATGACAGACTAATAGAATCGTCTAGCTGCACCATTGAACTCGACCTCATCAATGCCAGGCGGCTGGCCTTCATGAAAACTTTTTTGAAAACGCAACGATCTTCAGGAATATTTAGATATATGTATATATAGAAATATATATGTAGCTATATCTCACAGAAATAAGTTTTTATCAGCCAAACACTTTGTAGTTGTGTTCATAATAGGTAGATGACGCCAAAACTGGACCACATTTTTAGCTATACTTATAAATATGTATGTCTTCTAACACTCTGGACACAAATGATGTATTTGAATACCCTATCTCCATTGAAAATGGGAATTTAGAGTATGACTCTGTTGCAGAAATGTATGTAACAGGCGGAAGAAGGTATGATATTTAATCGACGAGCTGAGTCCATATATGAATATATAACTATACTCCTCTATAGATATTAGACTAGATCATACTCCTTCAGATTAGCTGCATAGGTTCCGGTGTTCATTTTTGATGATTATATATGGATATATGTATGTATACAATAAACGGAAAGTCATTGTAATAGCAGCGCTGCTCAGGCTTCAGGGTATCTCTTAGTCGAGCACGACCCACTAGAGCAGTCTTACTTGTTTCACATGTAATCATGGAAATTAGCAAGCATCACAATGCGTAGGCGTTCGTTTTTGTTGTGTAAATAAATTTGCAGTTCACGTGCTTATATATATGTGTATGTATGTTTGTATATGTATTTGTATGTATATATGTATAGCTACATAAAATATAGAAACAATAAGCATTAATGTGATTTGCTCTTCTTTTGTTTACAAGTCTCTTAAAAAAGAAAACAAATTCTAGGTTTTATATTAGGGAATTTTTGAAAATATACAAAATTAAATATATACAAACACATATGTATGTACATAATTTGTATTGTATACTATATAAAGTAATTTGCTGTGGTATTTGGCTTACAGCACGTTTTGTATTTGATTTGTTGTTGTTATTCTTGTTGTTCTTTTGGTATGGTATTTGATTTGCAACGCTTTTCAATTTATAGCCCAAGCGCAGCTGTTGTTGTTATTGTTTTTGTTGTTGCAATGGTTTAGCCTTTTTAATTACACCTTCGTGTTGAGAGCCGCAAATGGCGAATGCCAAACAAAATAAAATGAAATAAATTCAAATAGAAATTGAAATTGCGAGTGTGTATGACAAACAACATTTGGGTTTGCAACTTACAACAAGAAATCGGCTAAACTGAATGAATGTGCCTGTGTATATGTGAGTGTATGTATGTATGTGCGTATGTGCGTATGTGCTTGTACTTGGCAAATGAGTTCTGGCTAAGTGAGCTCGTCATTTAATAGCAAGTGCCAAAGTGAGGATTGATGTTCGAACTATTTGCGTAAGCAGAATATATGATAAATGAATAAAGTGTATATCCAGGATATATAGTAGATACAGTAAGCTGAGCAAATTAGTGCTGGCCAAGTGGGAGATATAAAAGAACTTGAATATATTAGTATTAAGATCTGAATCTCTCAGCCTACCCTCGCCTTGCAAATCTAATTTAATTTTCGTTTTCCATTTCACTTACCCATGCAGCGCACAGAATACGTGAAATATGCCAAGGTATTTCCGTTGACGGCTATGTTTGGCATTAAGATACCCTCGAAATGGTATCGACGCACCGTTGGCATCTTGGAGATTGTGTGCGGCCTGGCCATGGCACTAATACCCTATCGTAAGTAGAGGAAATAGTACGCCTTACCAATATGAAACATTTGAAACATTTCGACCTATCTCATCCGCAGACAAGATCAAGAATGTGGCGAATGTGCTGCTGCTGCTGCTCATGCTGCTGGGCATCTACCAGCATTGGATGGTCAGTGATCCCTTCGAGCGTTCCGGACCGGCGCTGGTGTTCACATTCATGTTGGGCGGCCGATTGGTCGTCTGGTATCAGACCAGTCGCAAGGAGGCCGCTGACCTGTCGGCCGTCAATGCTCCGCAAGCGAATGGGCTCAAGCAGGAGTAGATAATGCCACGGATAACTAGATTTTTGATCGTATATATAGTCGGAATCATTAATTCAACTCATAGACGCACTTGTAAACAGCTTTCTTTTAGCACAATTAGTTGAAATTTTTCGAGCTCAATTGGCGACCTTAATACATAACATATAATACAAGCTATTAACGAAACAACTCTCATTTATAGTTATAAATTAAATCAAATTTTTTATATAGAATAAAACAAAATTGAAACGATTCTTTTTCACTTTGGTGCCAAAGAATACACAGAAATACATACTCGTATATATATAAATAATATACATAAACAAATTGCGAAAAGTGTTCAAGTTATAAATATTAATAAACGAGTTATAGTATAGCTATAAAAAGACAAAGACCAGAATCCCTTTGCAATACGGCACTCATGTTGTAGTTGTCGCGGCCATCAACATTTTAGCAACAATTTTAATAAATTTTTGAATAACTCATATTCATACATATACATATACATATATATAATGCTGTTTTAAACTATTATTCAACATCAGTCGTCGTGTTATAGTTTTTCTTTCTATTTTACGTCCAATAAGCATGGCCAGCAAATTCTTCAGAGATTATTAATTATGTGGTTTCAACGGTGCACGTGCTCCAAGCTTTAACTGTGTGGATGTGTGTGTTTGTGTGTGGGGTTAGTGTATTTTTAGGGTATCTTATTCAGCGCCAGTGGTGAGCAGCTTCAATGCCTTCTGCAGATTCTCAATTGCTGTCTTCACATCATCATAATTGAGGGCGCTGCCTGCGTACTTGCAATACTTCTGGGCGGTAATCATTTGATCGGGAGTTATATGAACTGGCACAGCCGGCTGGAAAATTGCGGCATTCGGTTGAGCGGGAGGCACGTATGGCTCAAAGCCACCTGGTTTCTCCTCCTCCACTGGCGGACTGGGCAATTTGTTCGGATTATTTAAAACCTCCTCGACTGTGGGAGGTGTTGTTTGTGGAGCTGGCGAGGAGGGCTCGACGTTGTCCGATTGCGCGTCAGTAGATGGCTCTTCGGGAGCTGTCACATTGGTACCGGCTTCATCCTTGACACCAGCCGGACTTTCGCCATTTAGCTCTGCAGACTCGTCATCTGGAAAGGGTCCGGGTATGGGAGTCTCGCCGTTCTTCAGACAGTTGTGAATGTATGCAGCCTTGTACTTGGCGTATTTACGATTGTGAAGCGCCTCCTCGCTGAGCTCTCCAAAGGTCAGTAATATGTCGTAGAGAACACCACTGGAATAATATGCCTTCACGACGTTCCTGTCAATATAAAGAGATTAATGTGACAAATTCATATAAATTGAGCTTCCACTTACTTGCCAAAGTTCTCCTCGCGATCCTGCTTGTCGGCATATAGAAATAGTTTTAGAGCATAGTTCTCAATGTGCGCCTGGGCAGCTATATCGTTGGTTATTGCCTCGTTATCTGCATGCGTCTTCTTCATCTGCTCCAACCAGTCCATAATAGCTGAGAGCCCAATCAAAACAAATAAAATAGATGAGTCATCGGTGCAAAAGAATCATATAATATAATCTCTGTGCGCTTACCTAACAGCAATTGAGTCTCCTCTGCGCTCTGAGATGACGCCTTTAAGCCAATTTGCAGCGCACTTTAGAATTAATTAACAAAAACATTTTGCTTATGCGAAATTTACTGGCAGGGAAACCCATCGCGCATCTACTTACTAGAGCCTTGCCCAGTAGGCTATGACAATGTCACGCGAATCATGCTCCTGGGCCAGCTTCAGAAAGTGCTGTATGGACTTCAATGAGTTCGGACATGGGGGAAACTCCATCTTTGACGTGCACAATAAAATTCTATCCAATAAATTTCTAAGCTATTTCTTTGAACGCAGTAAAAAGATTATTGTGAATGAGAGTGTTGTCAGAAAGACTTATTGAAAGCTGTGTGACCAGCTATGTTATTTTTAAATTTGCTGTAAACATGTGTGGTGACACTGGCAGGGCTGCAAGAGAAAAATAAATTCAGGTGAGGGAATCGCTCAGTCTTTAAACGCCGTTTCTATCAAGTGGTTAGTAGCACGTTACCCTATAGATGTTATCAAGAATAAGCGGCGTACTTTGCACTTTGGCCTGCTCCTAAAATATAACTTATAATTGCATTTATCCTTTAGCAGCCGCATCATGGCACTCTCAAAGCCACTTTATTCGCTCTTCGGCAGCTATTTGGAGCAGCTTTTCAATCATCCAGTGCGAACGAAATCCTTAACAGCGTAAATATTGATGGAGCTATCTTAAACGGGATTAACTAATCTAAAGAATTTAATTGCCTGCAGCTGCTGCTTGGCCACCACGGCAAATGTTACCGCTCAGCGTTTGGCGGGCGCAAAGAAACTCAACCAACAAAGCCTCTTCGCTTATGGTCTATTCGGCCTGATCTTTGGAGGCAGTGTGCCGCATTACTTCTATCAGACGGTGGAGCGCTTGTTAAGCCATGATTTTCGTTTCAGAAAATTCTTTATATTCCTCTTCGAGCGCTTAGGCTATGCGCCGCTCTATCAGTTGCTCTCGCTATATTTCCTATCGATCTTCGAGGTAAGTTTTGAAGTTAAGGGAGATGGATAAGACTTAAATAATATACATATGTTGTCTTGCAGGGCAACTCGCACAGCACAGCTGTTAAGAATCTGGAGAAACTCTATTGGCCCGTATTGCGCGCCAATTGGCAATATCTGTCGGTGTTCGTCTATTTGAATATTGCCTATGTGCCGCCCATGTTCCGTTCCATTAGCATGGGCATCATTTCCTTCATCTGGGTGGTGTTCCTGGCACAGAAGCGACGTCGCTTCCAGGAGAAACAAGCAGCTGCCAAGTCCACATAAACGCAACTGCCAACTGTTTATCTAAATATATATCTGTGTCTTTATCTGCGCCCCAAAGGTTCTCAAGCGGGAATAACTTTGTTGTTTTATATATGAATTGTGTTTGCTTATATATCTGTGAGTGTTTGTGAGTGTGTGTGAGCGTGTATGTGAGAACTCGAGGGTTGGTCTTATCATCTGTGAAATTCAAGCTGAAAACCTTAATAATTTTTAATACTTTTTTATGTAAAATAAACAATGTTTGCATTTGAAATGGCAACAAATAATTTTATTTAAAAACGAAGCTTAGAAACTAGCAAATAATTTGAGTATATTCGATTATAATTAAAATCAATGATCGTCTCTACAATATTGTTTAGCTACTGAGAATCGCAAAAAGGAAAATCCTTTACAGCTTAGTCTTAAGGGCATGTATCTAAAGGAAAACAAATCTTATACTGCACAACAATTAGCCTAGACATATTATGTAAAGATTTCTATAAATTGTTGCTTGCATATTGCGACTAGAGATGTTTGACTAGTTGAGATTTACTTAGAGTAGGCGGGGGATTCCCCCTTCTTTTGCTTTACAGTTCGCCGCATATTTTGCGCAGCGAATCGGTTAACACTCAAAAGGCAATCGCCGAAGGACTCCGACTATTGTGCATTGGTGTGCCAGCCATGGGTGAGCCCGGCGAGCTGCCGCGGCTGAAGCAACTGGAGCAGCAGCTGGAAGCATCGTTATCCACATGCTCATCGCCGTCGCCGTTATTCATGCCCTCCCCAGACGCCTTGTGGTGGTGATAGGGTATAGGTCGCTTGCGAGCGCTGCAAAATAACAAGTTTCCCGAGATTAGATAGAGTCGAATAATCGCGATTCCGCTACAACAAAATAAAAACCGCAAAAACTTACCAAAAAAACAGAAAATCATTTCAATCAATTGAAATCATAAACTAAATCCTTTAAAAGAAAATCAAATAATATACAATTTGGCATTGATATAATTTATTTTTGTGCTGCATGTGCTTGAGCTAGTTGGAGAAGTAATTACAATTATAATCAAAATTGAACAAAGCACATCAAATAAAGTAAGCTACACATACGGAATATACATTGAGAGAAATATATATGTAAATGATAATTCCTGAGTTAGCTGTAAGAAAAGAAAATTATTAAAAAGAAATCAAATCAAATCAAATGAAGTCAGGTAAATCAGGTGCTCTATAAAATTGGAAATGAAAATGCAACTGAAGCTGGATAACCTGGCTAACGTCTCGAGCTGCGTGGCGAGCGACGGCTACAAAAAAATTAAATTAATTTAATCAAATTAAAATCAAATAGACACAAAGAATATAAAGTGAACCTTGCAGAGTAGGCAAGCAAACAAAAATGATGATATAATATGTATAATAATGGTTATAATGCTAAAAATATAAAATAAAATAATAATAAAATATATTGAGATTTGGAACTCTCTCTCAGATAAGAGAGATGGACCGACTTGGGCACATAAACTTTGCATATATATATATATGTACATTATGGGATCTGCCATGCCTTTTGTGCAGGCAATTAAAACGACTATTCTTTTGCTATATCTTTTTATCAATAAGCCTCTGGGGAGACCCTCAACAATGCTGAAATTTTATCAAATTAAAATGATTTGAAATAGAAACGGACGGGCGGAAAGATATGGCTATATATACACTCTATATATGTATACAAGATAAATGGACATAGACAGAGACAGGTATGCAGAGTTCGAGTTATATATAAGATATATCTTATACACAAGACTATAGTCTCAATATATATGCATAACACAATATAGTTAAGAACTTATACAAATTATATCACTCTGCAAGGTTCATAAAACTAAATGGAACTGAAAGAAGGAAACATGTGCATTAGCGGCTTCTACCTCGTAATGCGACGCCTGTCTAGAAAACTAGGCGAGCCACGACGTCTGGGTATGGATGGTGAGCGTGAGCCGGTTTGTGATGAGCCCGAGCCGCTGCTCGAAGAGCTGCCGGAGCTGCTTCTTGACGAGCCGCTGGAGCGTGATGAATGCGAGCCGGAACGGGATCTAGAGCTGCACGAGCCGCTGCGACTGCTCGATGAGCTATAGCGACTGGATACATATAGAGGGAGAGCGAGAGATTAGGTAATCATCCAAGGCTTTCTATTTGAGGACAACTTACGATCGGGAGCGACTGCTGGAACGATGATGCCGGCTGTTGCTCGTGCGTCGCTTGCTGCGACTGTGATCGCTGCGACGCGAACGGCTGCGACTGCGTCGGGCGGCGCTCTCCGCTGCTGCCACCGTTGCTGTCGACACCTTGGAGACGATGGCATCCACCAGAGTGCTGTCGGCGAGTGCGGCGACTAAGGGCTGTGGATCGTGAATTTTGAAGGGTTTTATAACAATTTTCGGTTTCTGTTGCGGATTATGATGATGATAGCTAATACTATTGGCCGCCACCGCAGCGGCCGCTGCAGCCGCATTGAAGCTGATGCCGCCAGTGCCGCGCCCATGCTGAGCCGGATGGCCGAGCACGGCCAAACCAGCTGCAGCTGCCGCAGCCGCAGCAGCGCCGGCGCCACTGCCACCCAATGACAAGAGACCACCACCATGTCGCCCATGATGATGATGATGATGCACATGATGGCCACCAGCGGCGGCGGCTGCCAGCAGCGCATGTTGTGGCCCATGGCCATAAATATTGGGATTGTACATGCTAAGACTACGCGTTAGATGGTGCTGCTGCTGATCCCGCCGGCTGAGCAACGGCTGCAAGCCACCGTTGCTGCCGCTGTTGTTGCCGTGGCTGTTGTGCTGGTTCTTGCAGATGTTATAGTGCGTGGCGGTCAGCAGGGGCCCGTGGTTGAGCCGGTTCGTTGTGCGATTGTAGGTGCCGGGCGTGCCGGCCAGAAAGGGCAGCGCATTGTTGTTGGGATTGTTGCTAGCATGATTAGTATGAGAAACACCGCCGGGATTGAGAGGAACACCACCACCACCACCACCACATACATGGCTATTGTTATTGTTATGGTTAGTATTGTGTCTACTGTTGGGATTGTTATTCAGCGTGCGATTATGAAAGATGCGCTTCGTCTGTGGATGTTGTTGGGGTCTGTGATTGAATTTGGCTATTGTTGCTGTTGTCGTTGTTGCTGGTGTTGCTGCTAACGTTGGGTTAATTATTGCAGTTGCAGTTGCTGTTGTTGCTGCTATTGCCGTCGGATTGGCTGGGCTCTTGGCACCACCGTTGGCCGCCATTTGGGGCGCTTTGCTAATTGGCGGCGTACGCGGCTCAGCTGCTGTCGCAGGAGGCGGCGGCGTTGTTGTCGTTATCGTTGTTGTTGTTAGAATCGTAGTTGATGTGGTTGTTGTTGTTGTTGTTGTTATTGTTGGCATTGTCAGTGGGTTATTAATCAAAGCGGTCACATTGTTAGCAACAAGAAATTCACTTAGCGAGTTACGTTTGGTGGTGGCCAGCACCACATTGTTAGTATCGCCACTTACTTCGCTGCCAGCGTCCGCGTCCTTGGCATCGCCGTTCTTTTCCAATGTTTTCATCTTCTGCTTGGCCTTGGCCGCAATGCCCGACTTGAGCTGCTCGAGCATGCGCAGCTCCTGCTGCTCCTCGCGCTCGCGCTTCGACTGCTGATAATCCTCTAGAGCTGCAGCGCTCATCTCTGTCTCCTCCTCGGCGCCATCGTCGCTCTGGGCACGCAGGCGGACGATGGGCGTGGGCTTCGTGTCTTTTGACTTGGACAGCTGCCGCTTTTTGTCCTGCAGAATGTCCTGATAGCGCTCGGGATTGCGCTCAGCCGGGGAATAGCGCAGCTCTGAGGAGCTGGAACTTTCGGAGCGACGTTTGATCTGTCTGGGACTTGGCGTACTGCCCTTGACCTTGACCTTATCCTTCTCCTTTTTGGGTGCCTTCGACTTGGTGGGCGTGCCCCAGCGTTCGCGCTTCATGTGGCTGCTCTTGGACTGCTCGCGCTGCCTTGGGCTGTTTGGCTCGCGCTTCACCTGCTCGGGCGTCTGGCTGCGGCGCCGCTTTCTCGGCGTGGGCGTGCCTGGCTCGCTGTGGGAGGAACTGCCACTGGAGCTGGACGAGGACGAGGAGCTCGAGCTGGACGCTGCGCGTTTGCGCTTCGTCTGCTCAAGTGCCACCATCACCGACTTGGTGCCCAGTATGTCGTTCACAGTATCCTCGGCGGCCTTGAAGGGATTGAAAGCGGGCGCTGACGCCGTCTTCTTCGATGCGTCCGGCGAGCGAGTCCGTTGCTTACTAACTAGCGCGGGCGAAGGTGTGCGCTGCCTTTTATGCGATCGGGAACGCGAGCGGGAATGACGACCACCACCTCGTTTCGCCCGAGAGGCTGAGCGACGCTCGCGTCTACGATCTTTGCCGTGCTCTTTGACTGCTTCGCCCGAGCGCTGGTTGGACTTGGGACGCTCTTTGGAGAGCTGTCGCTCCTTTGAGCGCAGTCGCTCTCTCGAACGGTGCCGATCTTTGGAGCGGGCACGTTCCTTTGATCGTTGCCGTTCTCTTTCCCTTGACCGTTGTCGCTCCCTCTCCGTCGAGCGCTGTCGCTCTTTCGACCGCGGCCTGTCCTTTGATCTTTGTCTCTCTTTGGAGCGCACTCTCTCCTTTGATCTCTGCCGCTCCTTGGAACGTGCCCTCTCTTTTGATCTGAGTCTCTCCTTGGAGCGCACTCTCTCCTTTGATCTCTGCCGCTCCTTGGAA
Source organism: Drosophila mojavensis (assembly GCF_018153725.1). Taxonomy (NCBI): domain Eukaryota; kingdom Metazoa; phylum Arthropoda; class Insecta; order Diptera; family Drosophilidae; genus Drosophila; species Drosophila mojavensis. The sequence goes on along the minus strand of NW_025318899.1, from coordinate 1,492,618 downwards.
CGTGCCCTCTCTTTTGATCTGAGTCTCTCCTTGGAGCGCACTCTCTCCTTGGATCTAAGTCTCTCTTTAGAGCGCTGTCTCTCCTTTGATCTCTGTCGCTCTTTGGACCGTTGCCTTTCCTTTGGACGCTGTCGCTCCTTTGATTGCTGACGCTCTTTAGACTTATGTCGCTCCATGGATCGTGCTCTGTCCTTTGACTTGAGGCGCTCCTTGGAACGCTGACGCTCCTTTGATCTATGTCTCTCATTGCGCCTTGCATCCTTCGAGCGCTGTCGCTCTCTCGAGCCTAACCTCTGCTTGGAACGCTCGCGCTGTCGCTCCTTGGAGCGTGTTGGCTTCTCAGTCTCTCGCCGCGGCGGCGTTCGCGTCGATTTATCTCGCTTTTCCCGGCGACTGTCCGTCGAGGAGTCATTGCGACGCGACTTCTTGTCCTTGCGCCGCTCGGTCGAGCGACCGCGAACGGGATTCTCTGCAGGTGTGTCATTATCCTCGGCAGCTGCGCGAGATTTGCTCGACTTCTTGTCCTTGCGCTCAGGCGAACTGTCAAGGATGAGGCACAATCAATGAAGGATTTGGCTAGACAATGTAGTTTTCGACTTACTTGGAACGTGCCGAATCCGTGGAGCTGGCACGTGCTCGCTGCTTCTTCTTGAGCTTCTTCTCGCGCTTCTTCTGCATAACAAAAGAGGAGGAATTGTTAATAAAAACGGAGCAGAAACTGTGAAGCGTCTAAGCCTTAGCATTGATATTTATTTATTTAAATATGTGTGTATATAAACACAGTTATTTTCATTCGGTATGATCATGATGGGCATGATGTATGAAATTGGGTATATCTCATGATGAATTCTCGCTTTGATTTGATGATAATTGAAAGCGGGCTGAAAAACATTTTTTCGTATTTTTTTTTTTTTTTTTTTTGGATAGATATACACAAGAGAGTGTTGACGCTATTCTATATAGAAATATATATTTATATGTTAGAAAGAAAACAGACAAATGAAAGTACTTACAAAACTACAAGAGAGCCTTTGAAAGCTATCCTATATTAATGAAGCGCCAAGGGTTTTCATAAACAAAATATAAATTTTCTTTTTCGTTTTTCTTTGGAATTTTTACTTATACAAATTTTAAATGGTTGGAATTTTGTGGATACTACATAATAATTCAGATAAGTTAAGCAAACAGAACAGAAAGGAAAACATAAGTAAGAATTGAAGTCGGCTAATACCGACTGCAGAATACTCGTTCACGGGCCAGAGGGAGTCTGCTTTAACTAAACTCTCAATTGTGGGAATTCTACATAGACGAGGGCTCCAAATCTCCAGTCGGTAAACAGAAGGACCATAAAGACGTACATAGCCCAAAACTAATATGCTCTTCCCATTTCGTGAACGGGCATACAAATAAGTACAATTTTTAAAGATTCACTATGCACAAAAGAAATTTATTGGAGTTATATAAATATTATTTGTGCAGAGCTCTATTTTGATATTGATCGATCGACTAGCTATACGAAATCAAAAGGAAAATTTACAAATTAAAAAGTTTCAAATGAAAATAAGTTAATACTAGTTTTTGTGTATGCGTTTTGAAGCCTTTTTGTTTTTACCTTTTACAATATTTTTGTGGGGTGATTTTATTATATTTGATTTCTTTTATTGTTTTTTGTTTCTTTTTTTCTAATTAATTTTTGGTATGCTTTAATGGTTTTCATAGAGTTTATAGATTGTTAATTATTTTTTATTTTTTGGTGGAAAAAAGAAGTAAATAAGCGAAGAGAAGAAATGGCGTATGTTTAATATTTGGATGAACAATTTGAAACAACGAAAAAAACGATAAAATCAATCGAGTTATTATCATCGTATATATCATGTAACGTATATAAGGCATAGTATATATGTGTACAATATATACCATATGTAGAGAGAGAAACAATTATATTCATTTAGACATAATGTTAGATTACACTAGAATAGTTTCATCAAATGATTCTTTACATAAAAGTTAGGTAGAGAGAATGTTATATATATGTATATATAGTATATTATATGGCAATTAGTAATGCATAGAGTGGAGATTGGTTAAGAGAAAAAGTTATGATATCTTTAAGATTAGCACAGCTCATGCACTCCCCAGGCAATCGAACTGGACACCTTTTGTCAGCTGTCCAGCCTTTTTCTCAGTTCTCTCTTTTATCGAATAGGGTTTTAGTAGGGTTTTGCTGTTGGTTTTACCTTCTCCTTCTTGGCTTTCTTGCGTGCACTTTTTAGCTCACGCTCGGCATCGCTGCTGGCCGCCTCCTCCTCGTCGCTGTCGTTGCTATCGCTGCCGCTGTATTTGCGCTTGCGAGATTTCTTCGACTTTTTCGACTTACTGCAAATAGAATGTTTAAAAATACACAAATTAGTTTTTTTTTTGTTTTGTTTAAATAATAGAGAATGTTTTAACTAGAATTTTGTCCAGAGACTGGGCACCCCAAATGGGAGCTGGCAGCAATAACTTGAAGAATGTGATTTTTTTTTCTTTTGGGGGGTTTTAAAGAGTTTTGATTAACTTGTGGTTTTTTAGTGCTTTACCTTCATCGATTAAACTGCTCAAAATTGCATTGTCTTAATAAATAGTAGTAGGTTAATTAATAATAATAGAAAGAAAGATGAGAAAGTAATACGCTTTTAATTGTTGTCAAAAACACAGTATTTTTGGTACCTTAACAAACGAGACTGTACTTAAACTTTGTGTGTGTGAGTGTATGTGTATGGGTGTGTATGTGTGTGTGTATGGGTGTATGTGTATTCAGTATACGAAGGCGACAACAACCAACAAGCATGGCGAATCTGTGTTGACTTTAGAGTTTTATCCATCTGGATATTAACACTAACCAGAGAACAGAGTGATATTAAACAACCTTGAGCAATTGAAAATAATATTAGTAGTGATGGCTTTCTAGTGCTCAATCTCAGTTTCTTTACATTTCTCTGTAGTCTCACGTTCACATTCACATTCACTAAGCCACAGAAAACTCTCCGAATTTAACTGTATATTCGAAATTCAGAATAGAATTGAAAATCGAATATATGTAATCCTCCAAGTCTCAATATTCGCCATACTTTTGGAACGCGCCTCGTATATGGATATGATATATGAAATAGCAAACAAATTTTGTAACACAATACAATTTTATATAGAATAAACGAATTTTTTTACTTACCACAAGCTGAATAAGAACAAATGTGAACGAAATGTGTGTGTGTGCGTGTGTGTGGGTGGGGGAGAAAGTGTGTGTGTGTGTGTGCTTAGAGATAGATAGAGTTAGAGATAGAGATATAGAGAGATAGTTACAGAGACAGCCCATAGCAACCCTACGTTGTCAGGCCAAATAAAACGAGGCTTTGAGCGCATATGATTAACAAAGTATATTAATAATACTTTTTCTTTTGTCATTTTGAAACATTTCATTTTGTTTATAAACTAAGTTATATTATGTGTGTGTGTGTGTGAGTGTGTGTCCGTGTGTTTGTATATTTGTTTGTTTTTTATTTGTACATAACTTTTCGCTTCTTTTTACTTTCTTTCTCATATGAATCCCTTTTTGGTTTGAATTATTTTGTTGTTGTTTAAAAATGCAATGTAAAAAAAGGAGTAGAGACGAAAAACACAAAATGTATATTAAGCAGTTGTTTTCTTTGTTAATTACAAAAAGTTTCGTGTTCAATTTTTGTTTGTTTTGGCAACAACAACAAGAGAAATTAAAAATAGTTTCAACTTTTACAATATGAAACAGAAAATATATGTTTTTTTTTTTTTAAATAGAAAACTAGTTGAACAGACAGCTACGAGTAGGTTTTCTTTTTTTTTTCGATTTCTGCCGAGCTCTTACCTCTCTTTCTTGTGCTTCTTTGACTTTTTCTTCTTATCCTTGCGGCGCTCCGGACTAGCAGAACTGGAAGAGCAAGTGAGATTTAGATATTTCAACATCTTTGATGATGGAGTTGAATCATTTGTGGTTACCTCTCCCTGGCGCGTTTCTTTTTCTTCTTTTTGTCCGATCTGGACACATGGTCGCGCTCATCCCCACTGGCAGCCGCAGCATCTGACTTGCCAGCTCCATCGTCGCGTTCGCGTGAGGGCGTACGCAGCAGCGCATATCGCTTGCCTGTCTCCTTGTCTTTGCCAGCTGCTGCTACAGCTGCGGCCGCCGTTGAAGCCGCTGCTGCTGCTGCCGCAAGGCTTTCGCGCTGCGCGTCCAGCTCCTTTTGCAGCGCCACCGTCTTGGCCAAGTCCTCCTTAGCCTTGCGATCGCAATCAAAGCTGCTGCCCTCCACAAAGTACTCGGATATGTTGAATGCCTCGCGCAATTTGGCGTTCTTCTGCTGCTGTGCCTCGGCAATTTGATGGGTCTCACGCACGCTGCAATAGAAATGGGAGGATGCCATTAGATATCATCATACAAACCCATATCATCTCGTTACTACACTCCTATATAAGCCCCTCTCTCAGCCCATTTGTTTACCTGGCCGCCGCTGCGCTGCCAGCGCCCAGCAGCAGCGTTTGCAGCAACGTGCTAGACGAGTGCTTGAGCAGCTCGAGCAGCGCCGGCAGCGCCTGTCCACCCGTCCCGTTTACATTCTCCGACTGGCGACCTTCTCGTTCCCGGTGTGCCAGCACAGCTGTTCGCTCCACTGGGCACTGCGTCAATTGCGTCACTTGCGTATTCTGGCAGACGCAGGCGCAGTCGCTGTGCGGCTTCTTCGGCTGTGCTGTGCGCCTGTTCTTCTTGGCGCCGCTTGCCAAAACCGGCCGCAATGGCTTGAACTTCTTGGCCACGGCAGCATAGTTAAGTGCCGCCGCCGATGTCGCCTGTGCCGTGAACTGGAAACTCTCGTATTTGGCTATATACTCGCGATTGTCGTGCTGGAAGTATTGCGCCTTGCATTTCCTGCCACCGACTGTGCCAGCCACACACCCCACAATCGCATTGGGGTTGTTGTTGTTGCTGCTGCTGCTGCAGCTGTGGTTCTTGCTGCCGTTGTTGTTGTTGTTGTTGACGCAGCCGGTTGCGTGTCCTGCGCGTTTACGACGTTTACGCCGCTTCTTTGCCTTGACGACCTGCAGCGTGGCGAAGGCTCTCGTCGTGCTTCTCGCCTCCGAGTTGGACGCGGAGGTCGAGGTGGCTGTGGCCATTGCGGTGGCCGTTGCCGTTGCCGTTGCAGTGGTTGTTGTGGTGTTTGTGTAGATTTCCGAGGAGAGCATTTTGGAGAGTTCTCTTCTTCAGTTGGGGGTTGTTTATTTTTTATTTATTTATATATTTATTTTTGTTAATTTAAGCAGAGCGCGTTTATATTTCAATTTATTTTTATTTCGTTATATAATTTTATCAAAAATTTTTTTTTTTACGAAGATTTTGGAGCATTTCCTCTAATTAGAATTTTTATTTTGTTACATTTTAGTTTGTTTACTTTCCACATTTGTTTTAGGAAGACCGTGGATCATAGATTACTGTTATTATTATTATTTATTTTTATTTATATATATTTTTTATTACAAAAATATTAATCTTTATTCCATAATTTGTAGAGGAAGACAATGGATTGATTAATATATTTTGTTTTATTATATTTATTAATTTATTTATAGTGTTTTTTTTCCACAATTTATTAAGGATTTTTATTAATAGTGCTTTTATTGTATATAAATATATATATTGTATATTTTTTTGTTGGAAGACCGGAGACTTTTTTTTTTATATATTTGCTAGAGTTATTTTCATATAATGAAATTAGAATTTTGTATATATACCTTGTAAAATTTGTGTATATAATTTACTGTTTTATCTTTATGGTTTTTTTTTTTTTTTTTTTTTCAAATTTAGTTCAATATGTTCTTATTTTATTTTTATTTGTTTATAGACACGTTTGTGGATATATTATTTATAAATTTGTTTAATATAAAAATAAATATTTATTTGTTGTATTATATTTAACACTTTGGAAGACGTTGGATTAGCATTTGCTTGAAACTTTCGCTACATTTGCTCTTTAATAAATTTGTTTACTTTGTTGTTTTTATCCAGCATTTGGAAGACGTTGGATTTTCCATATAATATTATATAAAGTTTGGATTTTTAAGTAGATATTTTTCTCGTATTACTCCGCTTGGGCAAACGATTAGCGCCGACTTCAGTTAAAGACTAAATACTAATTTCTAATTACGTGCTAAGTTTGGAAGACTTATTTAGTGATTTGTTGCTTTTGGTTTGGGTATTTGGGTCTTTGGGTGCCGGAGCTCACATTACAGTTTGGTATGGGAGAGCTCAATGCTCCAAACAACAACAGCAACCACTAGAATAAAGACAACGGCGACGACGGAGACGGCGACTTGATAGCTGTTAAGCTCTTGTGGATTGGATGAGCTGGTAGCCACCAGCAGCAGCAGTAGCAGCGTTGCCTGTCCATGGCTATGATGGGCTTAGCTGCACACTTGAGGGGCTGCGCATTGGGCATTGGCGTATCGATTGCATTTTCGCTTAGCCGCATTTTCCTCAATTTGTTTTTTTGTATGTGCCAAATATTGATTTTTCCAGCGCTGCAGCAGCAGCAACATTTTCCAATGCTTTCATGTTTCCTGTCGGCGTCTTTTGTTGTTTTTGCACTAAACTTAACTTTTATTTTAATTTACTATTTATTATTGCTTTTAAGTACTAGTATTAATTTTTTTTTATATTTTTATTATTTGTGTATTTCCTGAGCGCGTTCGCCAAACATTTGGCTTTGGAAGACTTGAAGTGACTGCCGAAAATCTAAATTTCATCTCGGCCGCAGCATTTTCTCTACAACTGGCTGCGTTCTGATTGGCGCCTGGACCAGCGGGTGGGTTGTTTGGTTTGTTGTTCTTGCGCATGTGGGCTTTGGCCCACTGGGCCAGCTGGCTGAGATTTGAGTTGAGTTGGACACGCGACCGGGAAGGCAACTAAGTTGAAGGCTTTATTGATTTGTCCAATGGGTGTGTGTGAGCGCGGCACACAATATTTTGTTTAAATTACATAACTAACTATACTTAAGCTATTATGGAACAACAATTGAGAGCTACTTACGCTACGCGTCCAAATTCATCCTTGGCTAAATCGGTTTTGCCTTGGCCCATTAATTTCTGGCGATATGAATCCACTTGCGACTTTATCTCCTCCGGTGTGCGTCTGCCAATAAACAAGGAAATAATACAGATTTAATTTAATTTAAATTTAATTTCCGAGTGTTACTAAAATACCTTTAAGACTTGAGCATAGATTCAAATTTAATTTATTTCACAGTTTAAATCTAATTTGAATTATTGATTTTTAGCTCGTTCTATATTGTTTATAAATATAACTTTAACGGGTTTTTGTGGTATTTCATAGAGTTTTCCGCTTTATTGTTGAACGCGGATGTGCTCTATTGAAGCAATCTCTACAACTGAAATGCAGTCTTCCACCACCAGCAACGAGTAAGGCCAGACCAGGCTCAGCCTGGGCCGCAGTGAGTGTGCGGCCAATGGAAGAGCGCCAAACTAGAGATGGCCGTTTCACAATACTTGCTACGAAATGTGACGGAAGCGGAAGTCGATTCAATATAAGATCTATGCAAGAACTATCAGTTGAATATATTAAAGGGAATCTAGGGTCATTAATCATAATATTTTCTTTCTTTAAACTGATTTTCATACAATATTATTAAATTTTTCTACGTCAAGTTGTGTATTCCTTTTCGTGTCACGCTGAAAAGCACGACAAGTGCTCAGCTCTCTGTCAGAGCAAAGCTGAGAGGGTGGCTGGGCTGTCAAGGAGCAGAGGCAGTGCTTTTTACGGTGGTGGTGATGGTGGTTGCTGCCATTTACCGCTACTGAGCGCGTATGCGTGCGTGCGCGCTCTCTCACGGCTACCAGGCGCCGAATGTAAACAGCAGCAGCAGTAGCAGTAGCAGGCGGCTGACAGCGGGGAGCGAACGTAAATATTAGCGCATTGGGAGAGAAATGCATGTTGGACCGAATGTGCACAGTGTTGGCCACCGGTGTTATATAACACCGAATATTGCATTACGCATGCAGGAGTCAACTGCTAGAGCTGACTGACTGTGGCAGTGTCTCATTTAACATTGCTTCACATACATATGTATGCAAACTTACCCTTGCTTCTCGAGTATTTCCTCGAATTCAATGCACTTCACTTCGATTTTTCGCTTGCGATCGTGGTCAAGTATCTCCTTGTTAGGAGGCCGATTCAGTTGGGCGTCTAGCTTTTTGGTGTCATCCTCAGCACGATAGTCCTTGTCCTTTTTGCCCGGTCGCACAAATGCCCAATTGCGCTGCACATGTCCATTGGTGCCGGAGCCACGCGGCGTTGTTAATCCAATGCCGTTGTACATGTTGTACCGGCTGTTCGCTCGCTATGTGTAATTTATTTAAACGTTTACTTTTCCGTATGCATCAGCGTTTGGAACGGCGCAGCTGCTCCGCCAAATGTGCAGTTTGCAAACACAAGAAAAATCGATTTTGTCTACCAGGCGACGCCGCTTCCGATGCAACTCTAACTATCGATATATTTGCAAATTTGCGATATCCTATCGATGTTGTAGAAAGAGCACTGAGTATTGTAAACAAATAAACAATTTGGTTTATTTTAGTTTGAAAGCTAATATTTTTACATTTTAAAATATGCAAACTGATGATAATGAAAAAAATGAAGTTGTGGAAGAGCCTACCAAAGTGGTTTTCAAGAAAAAGCCCCGCAAAAATCTGCGACAGCGCAAAAACTCTGATGATGGCGACAATGAGGAACAGTAAATATATTCGTATAAAATATTATAAATATATATATTAATGTCTACTTAAAAAAGGCTCACGCTGGATGAAATCAAGGAGCGACAGCGACTACGTCAACGCCCCAATGGTGTTAGCCTAGTGGGTCTGGCGCTGGGCAAAAAAGTGGCACCGGAGGAGGAGCTGGCCATAAAGGATCCGTTCAATGTGAAAATCGGTGGACTGGTCAACATGCAAACAATAAAATCGGGCAAAATGAAGGAAGTTGATGATGCCTATGACGTGGGTATTGGAACACAGTTCTCTGCTGAAACAAACAAGCGTGACGAAGACGAGGAAATGATGAAATACATTGAGCAAGAACTGCAAAAGCGCAAAGGCGGTGCTGCAGATGAAAATTCCAATGATCGTGACGACCGCGATGCCCACAAATATATGTCACCCGAAGATGCGGCACTTTACGCCCTGCCCGAACATCTGCGGCAATCCTCCTCGCACAGATCTGAAGAAATGTTGTCCAACCAGATGCTCAATGGCATACCCGAAGTGGACCTTGGCATCCAGGCCAAGATACACAACATTGAAGCAACGGAAGAAGCTAAGCAAAAGCTGCTACAGGATGCTAAGAACAAAAAGGATGGGCCCTCACAGTTTGTGCCCACCAATATGGCTGTTAACTTTATGCAACACAACCGCTGTAAGCTGTTACTAAGCTACTGGAATTTCTATTTAAATATATTATATGTATTTTGATTTATTTATCTCCAGTTAAAATCGAGGACAGCAGTGAACAACGCAGGCGCAAGCGTGAGAATAGGGAAGCCGACAACAAATCCGCCAGAAATCAAACGAATCCCAATGGAGTCAAGCGTGCGACAGATGACTATCATTATGACAAGTTTAGAAAACAATTTCGTAGATATTGAAATAAAGTACAAAGTTTTATATATATATATTATACAGTTTATTTAATATTCCGCTTTAATTTGTAATCATAAAGTAATTGTTCAATTCCATGTCCATGTGCTGTAAATAAATAAATAATACTTTTATTAATTGATTAATTTCAAACCATTTTAATTTAATAATTAAAACAAATTTATTCAGTTGAGAAAGTTAATTTCAATGCAACGAATGACTGAAGCTCAATGAGATTCCTACTCAAAGTATCATCAAAATATATTTATAAACTATAGATTGAATTTCTTATATACACACCTTATAAAGTATTAGGAATAAACAGCCGGTCAGCCAGTCAGCATTTAACTGCAATAGAAAACATGATTTCAATTAATTCACATTTATACAAATTTCATAGTTATCAAAGTTTTTGCTGTGTTCAGTTGAGAAATTTAATTTCATTGCAACGAATGACTGAAGCTCAATGAGATTCCTACTCAAATATCATCATCTAAAGGAATCAAAAACAATTATAATTATCTTCTAATACACACCTTATAAGCAGTTTGATAGATCATACCGGAACAAAACTGAAATGAAACAAGAAATCCGAGAATTAGCTGCAAATTTAAAGCTTTTGAGTGTTTATAACTTACCCTTGAAAAAAGATGGATGTATTAGCTTCTGGAACAAATTAGCTGAAATAAATATTTAGGTATTATCTGCTGAAATATTTAGAAATTAAATGAATTTTCTTGTTTTTTGTTGTTTTTATTATACCCAGACACAACATTGAAACGTTCATCCTCGCTCTAGTATTTCTGTCAGCTTAGTTATTATATGTTGTTTAATAGAATGAAAATCCTATTGTGAAAGTGTAAAACGCGATGCACGTTCCCATTTGTTTGCTTGTTTATATGATGCCGATCTTGTTGGCAATATCCAGAGCATCGTAGTCACGCGCCAGGCGCACATAAGCCTTCTTCTGACCATCGGGCCGGATCAGAATGTTAACCTTAGCCACCTTAATGTCGTAGAGCTTGCGCACTGCGGCACGCACGTGGTTCTTGTTGGCGCGCAGATGTGTGAGGAAGACCAAAGTGTTGTTATCCTCGATCTTCTTCATCGCTGCTTCCGTGGTCAACGGGTATTTGATGATGTTGTAAGCATCCATGCGATTCCTGGTGGGCACCGATTTCCTTGGATATTTAGGATTGCGTGGCAGCTTCAACGTTGTGGGACGACGGAAGTGCACATTGGTGCGAACCTTGCGAGTGCGTGTGCCGAAGGCGCCTTTGATGATCTGTAGAGGAATCGCTTTAGTATTCATGTTTCAGACGCAAACTAATTGAGGACGCTTACCTTGGTCTGAACCTTCTTGGCAGTCAACAAGGCAACAGCCTTAGCCTTGGCAGTACCCTTAGCGGGCTTAGCGCCAGCCTTGCCAACGGGCTTCTTGCCCTTGGAAGCAGCACGTGCCTTGGCGGAGAGCTTAGCCAGCACAGACTGGGGCTTCTTGCCAGCGGCCACTTTCTTCTTCAGATCCTTGGCTTTTGGCTTGGTGACTGGCTTCTTCAGGGCGGGCTTCTTAGCAGCGGCAGCAGCTGGCTTCTTGGCAGCACCAGCAGCAGTTGCGGGCTTCTTAGCGGGCGCAGCTGCCTTTTTGGCCGCAGCTGGCTTGGCTGCAGACCCTGCCTCCTTCTTGGCACCAGCAGGTGCCGCCGCAGCGGCCTTCTTCTGCTCTGGCTTCTTATCGCCAGGCTTTGCTGTAATTATAAATCAACAAAAAATTAGCACTAGTAAACAGTACTGCAAAAAGTTGGGTTAAGTACGAGCACACAACGCTAAAGCAAGTGGACACAATATTTTTACTAACAAATGCACTTAATTAGAAAATCGAATGACTAAATCATTTAAATTTAGCACTTGTCATCTTCTTGACCATTGTTTTTAATGGTGAGTCGCAGCCACACCGCACGTGGCGCAAATATGGCGACACATTTTGTGTATATTTTGCGTTAAATTTGTAATTAAACACATTTCCACATGCTGCATTGCATTCAGCTTGCTTTGACTTTGAATTAGGTGACAAAACCACATATTTTCGATATAATTTTATATGAAAAATCCTTACCGGATTTCTCGGTTGGCTTTTTAGGTGGCATTTCTACGAGAAAAAGAAATGAAAAGGAAAACTAAGGGGCATTTGACAAAGCAGCGGAAGCAGTTTTTGACAGTAGTGTGGCCAGATGGGTGGCAAGTGGCAACGCTCAAAAGTTAAGTATGTTAAATGGCAACGCTAGTAAGCGTGCTTTTCAAACCATGTGGCAGTATGACGGCAACGCTGTAAAAATATTGAAATAAGTGGCAGCGCTAGTTTTAGATTTCAAATTTTAAAACCGTTTTATTATAAGTTTCTACGAATATTTGTGTAAAAGCTTGTTTATTGTACTTAAATAAAATTAGTGCAAGCTTTTCAGCAGGCGCAGCCACTTTTTTGTTTGTCAGAGCGACTGCCAAAGAAATTACGTAAATCTGTAAATTATATGTAGAGAGAAATTACTAAAATTCAGTTATTAATGCAATTTTCATTACCAAATTTGTGCGATTTTTCCGGTGTTTGTGTTGTCTGCTCCTTTGCTGTTGCTTGCAGTGTTTTCAATTGTTGCTGAACAGCTGCTTCGAAGGCTAAAGCAGCCAAGCGTTGAAAAAACTCTGTGATTTTGTACCCGGAACGCGCCGATACGGACCAAAATTCCGCCCTCAGCTCCGCAGCGGCGAGGCCTGCGATGCGCTCCATTCTCATGAACTCTTCTTTGGTCTGAAGTGGGACATATAAGAATAAAGTTGCTTAGTATGTACGTAAGCTTACCAATAGATCTGCCTTTGTGCCCACTAGAAATATCAAAGGTTTCTGTGCCGTGTTGTAATTCAGAGCACTCGATAGCCATTTCTTGGCTGCCTCCAGTGATTCCCGCTTGGACATGTCATAGGCGGCTACAATAACTGGAGAAGAGGTAATATAAATAGTAGGAATATAGGCATAGCTGGACCTACCACTGGCATTACGATAATAGGCGCCCGCAATGCACTTGAAACGCTCCTGGCCAGCCGTGTCCCACCTGCAGGAAAAGCGGAATTAGTATCAGAGTTGATGCAGTTGCTCCACTTACATTTCCAGGCTGAAATTGTGACCCAGTATGCTAAAATTCTCCAGCTCGAAGTCAACGCCAATTGTGGCTTTATAGTTGGACTGGAATTTGTCATAGCAGAAGCTGGAAAAGAAGAAGAGTTTAAAGGGAATTATTCACAATAGAAATAGATGTTCGTTCACACTGAACAGCGGTTGACCCACCGATTCACCATGGCCGTTTTGCCCACAGCGCAGTCGCCCACAAAGATGACCTTGCAGGGCCTCAGCTTCGGTTTCCTTGGCAGCTCCAGCTGGTAGCGCAGCTGTGGTGCGAAGTCCTTCTCCCGACTGTAGGGCGTCTGGGTGGTGCTGTAGGCGGGCGGCAGGTGGCGCAGGTGGGTGCGTGGGTCGTGCAGCGTCACAGTTGGCGGCGTGGGCAGCAGCAGATTCTGGCGCAGCGTATGAGACATCATGAACGTCGCGTTCTCAACTGAAAGCGAGACGAGCTCAGGCTGAAAGCTGAAGCGGAATGAATGAAAACAAAATCAAGCCACAATAACCGCAGGCCGAGGCTTGAACTTGGCGGCTATCAGGCGGCTCAAGGTGTGCTGCGACTTTATATGCAAATGTCTGTGATAGCAAAGCCCTCGAAACGGGGCTACGAGCGATAGAGAAGTGGCACAGGTGACCCAAAGCTTGGCCGACGGATTTTCCCAGTTTTTGTTTTGATTCCGATTTGCATGGAACAAACGGATGAGGGAACCGACTATATTTATAGTAATAGCTGTCTTATGGGATATACGATAACATATGGGAGATATTACTTTAATTATTGCTGAAATGATGTTCATATATTATATCTCAATTCATTGATCCGATGTGTGCTTGTCTCCGTTGGGATAATGAAAGGGGCCCACGCTCCTGACCTTCTGCAGCAGCTCTGGGTCCAGCTCCAGGGCCTTGTACAGCGCCCGCTTCAGCTGCTTGTACTGGAAGTGTGGCGGGAAGGGCATATCCTCGAAGGCGAGCATGAGCAGGTTGCCCGCCTCATTGCCCACGGCAAGGCAGCGACCACAGTGCGAGAAACTGGAAAAGAAATCACATGAGGATTACGGAACAGTGGGAAATGGACTAAGCCTGAGCCAACCAGAAGGTGGTGTAGTGAATCTTGGCGTCTATCGTGGTGGATGAGACGGGCTTCAGCGTGCTGTTGCGCAGATCCCAAATGTCGATGGTGCTGTGGCTGAGCGAGACCAAAATTGTGGAGTGGGTGCGGCTCCAGCGGGCGCAGTGCACCGGGGACAAGTGATGCTGGAGCGTGATCAATGGCAGCAGTATGCCAGCCATCCAGATGCGAATGCACCTGAAAGGGATTAGGCATAGAAGTAAGATTCCATTGGGGTTCTTCCACACAAATTGCTCACCAGTCGCTGCCGCAGGTCAGGTAAAGTTTGGGTGACCAGGGTGAGAAGTCCATGCAGACGGCGGCTGTTTCGTGCACCTGCCGCAGCTCCAGGTGCTGCAGCGGATAGTTGGTGGAGCACTTGTACATGGTGCCCTCATCGGTGAGCACGTAGTAGAGATCGCTCTGCAGTGGATCCAGGGCGAGTTCCAGGCACTGGACATACCGGTTGGCGAGCAGCGGCACACGATGCGCCGGCTGGGTGACGCTGATCCCCTCCAGCTCGGCCTCGGCACGCTGGAAATGCTGCTGCTCGAAGCCCAGCAGATGTGGACTAGTGATCAGCTGATACTTGATCACAGCGCCCGACTGCGAGGCAGCGAGGAAGGGCGTTATGTCCTGCTCGGCAAGGACATCATTATCGCTGGGGGGAATCCACTTGATGGCCGTCACCGGGTCAAAGTAGGGCGAGGTGGCGCGCTGCGATCGCGCCAGAGCTGGCTGATCCGGCTGTGAGATGTCACGAACCTCCACGTCGCCATTGTGCAGGCCAATGGCCAACAGCTGGGGTGATCCAGGCGAGAATTGGACCACCACCACGGGCACTGCATAGTTGTAACAGCGTTCCGGATTCACGGGATTCTTGATGTTCCACACATAGACATAGCCCCGGCGAAGCTTCCTGCCCAGCTTCGCATAGGTGTAGATGCCGTAGGAGACGGCCATAATGTCTCCATTGCTGGGACAGAAGCAGACGGAAGTGACTGCCTGCTGCTCCCTGGCCACTGGGGAGGGCGAGCTCAGCTTCCAAAGCAATTGTAGGCGATACTTGAACTTCACGTCCTCGGCGAGTGGATCGGGTGGCTGCATATTGCGAAAACGTCGCTGCTGCGGCTCAAACACATTGCTCGCCAGGATGCGCATGGTGAGCATCAGTGCCAAGCGGAAGCTGGGCAGCTGATTGATCTCCACGAATTGATCCACGCCTCCGAGGCGATAGGTGGTCACCTCCATTTTCTGGGCGCCATCTATGGGCACACTCTTAGTGGATGCCTCCAGGTCCTTGTACGTATCGAACATCTCAAAGTTCGAAACGTAGGAGCCCACCTGATCCGTTCGCAGGCGCTCCGTGTTGACCAAGCGGGATTTCAGTAGAGGCTCGATTGTTTGCGTATCCGCATCGACGGTTCTTCGGGATTTGTCGGTGCCCGCCAGCAGCTCCTCGTAGAGCTGGTTATCCGCCTGAACCTGTCGACCCTCCTCGGTGTCCAGCTCGGCTGTCAAGCTGGGTCGCTCGAAGAGCACCACCAGCGCTGTCTTGCGCAACAGCACTTTGATAAAGGGCGTGGCCGCCTTGGCGGATTTCCTTGGAGGAGGTCCAAAGGTCACGCTCTCCTCTTTGGACGTCTTCCTTTCCACCCCCAACTGCAGCTTGTACATATTTATCTGAGGAAATTCCCAGTTAGGACTGATGTATACGGATTCCCCTTGCCCTCCATCTACTCACACCCTGCGCTATGTCATCCAGTGAAGCCCGCATTACGCACTTCGTGCGATATTCAGGCGTGCGAAACTTCTGCATCGATAGCTCCTCCGTCTTAGTTGTTTTCATCAGCGGATGATTTTGGATCAGTTGGCTGAGCTGCTGGAAGTCAGCAGCTCTATATTCCTTGTTCAGCGGCCTGGACATTGCAGGTGCTTATAACCATCAATTCTTGTCTAATTTCTTCTACGGTATATCCTATTCCTATTAAGAGACAATTAAGGGGTATATTGTGGTATGCCGATTTCTGTTGCAGCCAGTACATAAATGGCTTACTGGTATAGAGCTGACGGGTGAAATACATTTTGATATTGAGTGAGTATAAGGAGCAATAACTTTATAATATGAGGTTGTATAAAAGTTGTAGAGTATTGAAGATCTGAAGAAGTAATTTTAAAATTCTCTTCTTTCAATATCAATAAATATCTATCGCATAATTTCCATACATTACTCTCCTCGCCTCAAAGCCCCTGCATTTGAGGAATATTTACAATTCTTATATGTATACTGTTCTTTTACTTGAAGCTCTCTACAGGGTATTTACTAGTTACTAACTCTCGCTTGTGGCACTTTTACTTGTTTGTAGTTTAGTTAACATGGAAACGCATCGTTGCCACGCGCCTGTTGCTATACGGCAGTGCCTCATATTGTTGCGCAGCTGCGCACATAAATATTCATAAACAAAATAATTTTCATTCACGCAAGCGCAAAATGAATTTCATTTGAAATTGTATCAAGTCGAAGCGCAACTACCCTAATAAGATGTAATCGATGCCTCAAAATTGCATAGTTGATGCGATATAATTGTGTACGATCACTAATGCAGCTATCGATACTTTAACTATTGTGAATGCAATTAGTTTGCAAATTAGAAAAAGCTTTGTGTGTTTCCGCGCGTCGCGTGTTTTTAATATACATATGTATGTACATATGTTTATATATGTATGTGTATATTACATATGAATGTGCATCATATGCGTTTTCGGTTGCTTCTAAACAAAGCGCGTGACTAAGTGATATGTGGCCGCAGCAAAAGAATAAAGATTAAAGATAATAATGGCAATTGCATGGTTCACAGACGCGCGCAGTGCAGACGAACTGTCTATTGTGAATGGAAAGACTTCCGCGACCCATACGCCAGCAACAACAACAACAAGAGAAACAAGTACAAAGCAAAAAGTTGGTATGACCTGTCACAAAAAAAAAAAAAAAACAAAGTTTCGTTTAAAATTTGTATAGCAATTAGACGCATACCAAAGCAATTTACACACACAGACAGCCGCATGCATGTGTAGCAATAGAAAGGGTCTTTAATTCCGCCACAGCGCATAGAAGTCAAAGCAAAAGAAGTTGTCTTATGTTAATTTTGCCTTTCTGCTTCGCTACGCTGATTCGCTTAATGAACAGGCCGCAGCCGCAGCCGCAGTCGGAGCAGCGACGCCGGCGTCGTCAGCGCCGGCACAGCAAGTGCAATATGTCAAATAGACAGACGAAGCAGCGAAAAGAAAGACGTTTTCCGCATGGGGGCCAAAAAGCCGCCGCATTGCATGTTGGTCAGCAACAACAGTAACGGCTACGGCAAGCAGCCACAGCCACAGCCACAGCAACAAATCGCCTTCGTTCACAATATAAACGCGTCAAGCGTAAAGCAATAAATGTGCAAGCGAAAAAGAGAATAAAATAACAGCGTAAAAGTTGCCTTGCGTGCATTATGAACTTTGCACGGGCGAGAGAGCAGGCAAGAAATGCGCCCGCTTGTTACACATTTTTTGGGCAAAAAAAGTAAGTATAAACAGAATAACAAATGGCGGACGGCAGCGACGTCGGCGTCGACGGCGCACAGTGCTTAAATGTGCAAAGAGTGGCAACGCTGCCAGCAGAACACCCACAATTTGCATTTCTTTCAGCAATAGGCACTTAAATATGATATTTATTTAGTTTTGCTTTGGGTGTGTCATTCCTCAGGCTGGAAAAGCGTTGAATATGCAGTTTGTTAATCAATAAATTTATTGTCACTGGTTTTTAATACCAAAGTAAAATATTCAACTATAAAAGTTTTTAATTGGCTGCATTTTACGAGCTTCTAATTGTCCACACCCAGAGCATCATAAAGTTTAATGGCTACAAGTTCATCTAGCATATGCACACAGAGTGGGAGAGAGAGACAGAGAGAGGGAGTGAAAGAGAGATAGGTGGTGGCCTGACCCGTGTCTTTGAACCGTTTTACGCTCATTCAGTGCGCCTTACACCTGTTTTATGCTTCCACTGGCCCCAATGTGCGTTCAGCGCTGCCAACGCCGACGCAGCAGCAGAGCCAACAGCAGCAGCAGCAGCAGCGCTGCGCTCATCGCTCGTCGTTGGGTGTAACATATTTTCTTTTTTCATTTTTCTGTGTTGGTTTTGTTTTGTTTTTTTTTTCCGCGCTTTACCGCCGTGCTTTAAGCCCTGTGCTTACAAAGCCGACTTTTATTCGTTAATTAACCGTCGTGCGGCGCAGAAGTGCCCGCTTAACGGAAATCGAAGCTTTTTGCGGAAACCAAAAGCGAGGGCGCTTCAAAGCAAAATAAAAAACAGTTTTCGATTCTCAGCACAATTGGGCACATAACACAACACCACCTGTGGCAACACTTGGCAGGTGCTGTAGCTGTCGCCAACGTCGCCGTCGCCGTCGCTGTCGTCGGCGTCGTTGTTGTTGTTGACGCCGCTGTTGACGTTGACGATGTTGTCGCCGTTGTCGCTTTTCACTCTTCTCTTTTCGTCGCAGTTGCATTCGAACGCGGCACGTGCGCCGTTGTTAGCTCCGGTTCCGATTCCGATTCCGTCTTCGACTCTGACTCCAACGGCAACTCCTGAGGCGACGCGTGCGCAGGCGCCCGTTTCGTAAACATTTTGAATTATTATAATTTTATGCAAATTAATTAAAGCGTGTTGTGCGTGCGTGTGTGTGTTCGTTTGTTCGTTCGTTCGTTCGTCGATCGTCGGTGTGTGTCAAATGTTAACAAGATTTTGCAATAAGGCGACGCCCGCATTTAACGCATAATCGCTCGATCAAGTCTTATCAGCGGCAGCATCTCAAGCATCTGTAAAATGTTGTTTTGGAAGCGGCTTTGTCGACCCCAAGGCGAGCCAGCAGCAGCGGCAGCAGCAGCCGCATCAGCAACGCCAACTACGAGTAAGTTTTAAATTTAGCTAGCCACGCCCCCATTATTATAAACGCCCACGCGGCGCCTCGCTTATTTGTTAAATATGCACAAACAGAAAACATTTTAAAATCGAAAATTGTGAAAGAGAAAAATGTTTTTTTTTTCCCCGACTTTTTTCTCTCCTCTTCTTTCTTTTATGGCTGTACATGAAATCCGTGCGTCTCATTAGCATAATTTACAACTTAAAATTGTTTCGGTTTCTGTTTCTGTTTTTATTGACTGGTTTATTGATTTCATTTTGTGATTTCGTTCGCCCGTTCCAGACTCCCAGACCCAAATATTATAATCGACTCGCTCTGCCTCGACGGGCCCGGCCGTCGTCTTGAGCCGCATAATAAATTACCATCAAATTTTATCACCTAACAAAAAGATGTGCTCGCTGATCAGGCAAATGCGTGAAGCAGCTTTAATCCATTGAGCATTGAATGAATAATATCATTTTTTATGTAAAAATTGACTTTACTGAAGTTTGTTCTGGCTTGGCAAAAACAAAAAAAGAAAGAAAGAAGATTTATGAATGAGTTTGGCATGTTTAACATAATTATGCATATCTCACAGACTGCTTGAGATTTAGATACAATCGCAAGATCAATCTATTAAATTAGTAAGAGTGATAGAGTTGGCATCGATGTGGACTAGAAGTTGCTCTCGAAACGGGGAAGTTTGAGTTCAAGAAATGATTTATAAATATATATATATGTACATAAAAAGAAAGGGCTTAAGAGTAGCTGTGTTACGCCTAAAGTGAATTGTGTTACTATCGATAATTATCGATATATTTACAAAATTATATGCTAAAAGGGAACTGTACAAACTTTTTCTGCACGCTTGCTTACAAATGAAATCCGATCGATATAACGGGCCGATCTATCAAATAGATAATAAATAGAAAAATGAATACTGGGTATATATAGAGATTCCTATCTGTAAAGACACATTTATAGAAAATCTCATTAAAAATTAATATTGCATAATATTGCACATATCAAGCCCCTAAACCAAGGTTCTACAGGGTATTATAGCGTGTTTCTAGTATGAACACCTTCAGCTTGGCGTGGGATGTATGTAAATTTCCATGCATAGTTTCAGCGATCAAATCTAATCATAGTTAGAGCCTTTCTGCCAGAGTCTGGGTCTGGGCACGAGCTACATCTAATTGGGGCTGGGGCAACGCTTACGCTTCGCCAAGCAACCAACTGTCGGTTCGCATTGCCACGAGTTGAGGCAAGTGGACCCAACGGTGAGCTCTTGTGGTTTTGTCAGCCATTGCGACTCCTTTTCTACTAAGACTCTCCCTCTCTCTCTCTCTCTCTCTCTCTTTCTCACTCTCTGTGTCTCATTCTTTTGGTCTGGGCTGTTATTTTGGTCAACATGACTCTGACTTGTGGTAATTTGATGTTAATGACACTCATCAGCAGCGACAACAACAACAACAACAACCACAGACAGACAGCAGTGACATCGACACCGGCTATAGCCCTGCCCCACACAACTTGCCCTAGCCCCTCTTCCCTTTATAGCCTAGTCAAAAACGTCGCACACTTAACACGATTCCAGTAGATCGTTCCGACTTTTTTATGTGATTTCCCCGTCTCTCCCGCTTCCCTCCTCTGCCAAAGTCGTGGCGCATAATCGGCTTAGACCTAAGAGAGTCAGCCTATGCCTTGGCTATATTTCGACTGTCTCTCATGCTCTCCCTCTCTCTCTCTCTCTCTCTGTCTATGCGCTCCATTTAGGCATTCTTGTTATTAGTTTGTGTCTTGAGTCTTCTGTTTTCGAAACGCCATCAAGTTGCATGTTTTATGCGGCTCGTAAAACCACGCTTCGATATGCGTATAAAAATGAGTTCAACATTTTGTTGTGACACATTTTATGGCTGTCTCCCTGCTTATAGCACGACCTGGCAACGGTTGCCATAAATTTGTCACGTTATATGCTACAGGTAGAAGGACTAACCTAAGCTGCATACATTTGGAAGTCAAATTTCCTGAAACTCTGCTTGAATTTAAATCGAAACTATTACTGCGATCGACCAATAGATGCTAGACCTACGAAATCTTCAATTCCGAAGCTTACTTCCTAAAAATTTACTCAGCCTTAGCAGTCCACTATGTATTGGCATAGCATTCATATCTATTATCCAGATATATCTCTTGGCTATATCTACAACAAATCTTGATTATGTTCCGCTCCATGTTACAAAAGACTTTATAGTACGATAAGGTCGCTTAACCTCTTGCCGTTTTCGTAATTGTTCCATAACTGCCGTAACTCTGCGCCACGCCCTATCACATCCAACAGCGACTTCTCAAGTCCATCTCTCCGTTTGCTGGCCCCCACAAAATTGTTCATAAATTACAAGCGAAAAACCGTCGCAATGGCCAAAAGCAGCGCCTACACCATCATTATCAGCTTGTAAATAAAAAGACTTTATCAATCGCTGGGCCTGGGGCTTCGGGCATCAAGCATCTCTGGTATCGACCATCTGGTATCCAGGTATCCAATGCCCTGGAACCAACTCTCTCACCTAATAACATAAAAGTTATCGGAATGGCCAAAAGAGGAGTCTCTCTCTCTCTCTCTCGCTCTCCCCCTGGGTAGATTCAAGCAGAAGAAGAAGAGAAGCTTGTCCCGGCTGTCGTTGTTGTTGTTGTTGTTGTCGGGGAGGCTAAGTACAAATATTTTTATTTATGATTTTACAGATCAGCATATTGCTCAATAATTTTTATAAGCCAGGCCCCGCCAACAAAATAACTTTCAAATTATCCCCGCCCGTTTCGTTGAGCGGGGTCAGGCTGCAGACTGCACGGGAGGTAAAACGAGGGGGAGGGGTGGGGGTAAGCCGAGAGAGGTTGGCCGCTTAAGTGCGCCAATTTTGAAATTATTGGCGGCTGCGTATGCAGATAATCGTGACCCGGCTGCGCACACACACGCAGTTAAATGGTGGGCAGGCGGGGCAGACGCAGGATCGAGGCTCAATTCCGAGGCTGAGCAATGCGGCCAATAACTCAAGCAGTGCCGAATTACAGTAGAAACTCGATAAATGTGACAATTAACAAGTAGAGAGCGGCGGCTTGGAAAGTTGAGTAGTTTGGCAAGCATAAGGTAAATAAAACGAAAGGTAGAGAGAGCTGTTCAGATAGACGTAAGACAGATAGAAAATGGTAACAAATGTTAGAAATTGAGAGAAATAGCAATCGAAAGAAATTAAATTGTACGGAAAGATTAACTATTCTGTAGTAGCTTTTCTATTCTTATAGTAGAATGGAATGACATGGTAGTAGAGTAATATTAGTGGTAGGATTGTAGTCGAACTGTAGTAGAATAAGATAGTATCAGAATTGTTGAACTGTAGTAGAATAACAGAAGTAGTAGAACTGTAGTTGAATAGTAGTAGTAATGGAACTGTAGTAGAATAGTAGTAGTAATAGAACTGTAGTAGAATAGTAGTAGCAGTAAAACTGTAGTAGAATAGTAGTAGCAGTAAAGCTGTAGTAGAATGGTAGTAGTAATAGAACTGGAGTAGAATAGTAGTCGTAGTAAAGCTGTAGTAGAACTGTAGTAGAATAGTAGTAGTAATAGAACTGTAGTAGAATAGTAGTTGTAGTAAAGCTGTAGTAGAATAGTAGTAGTAATAGAAATGTAGCAGAATAGTAGTAAAACTGTAGTTGAATAGTAGTAGAACTGTAGTAGAATAGTAGTAGAACTGTAACTGTAGTGCAAATAGTATAATTGTAGAACTGTCGAAGAAACGTGGTAGAATCGTAGTAGAAGAGGAAATTCTATTCACCTATGTTATAGTTAACAAGTTTCCACATTAACGAGCTACCACTGTAATAAAAACTGCACAAATTTCTGTGCGAAAGTTGTTTGCCTTCTGCGCTTTGGGGCGCAACATTTTTTGGCTAGCTATTTGTATATGGAACTCGTATATCATGACACATTAATGTAATTTCTCTATTTGGCATAGTTTTTCCAGCGAGCTGTCTTTCTGAGTAGCCCTGATCGAGCGCTATTTGGGGCAGCCTAATATTTTCCCATAAATAATGCGAGGTCGAGAGAAAATTACTTTAAAATTTATGGCATTTACCACTGGGGAATCGCGAGCTGTACGGCCCTTCATCTCTCTTTCTCTCTCTCATTCGCTCTCTCTCTCTCTCGCTCTCTGTGTATCTTACACGCTGATTTGGCCCTTTTATTTTTGCAATTTATGAGCCTGAGAGCCGTACAGGTAAAGCACAAAGAAACTGAGAAGTTGCCTCCTCCTCCTACTCCGCCTCCGCCTCCGCCTGCTCCTCCTCCTTCAACTCGAGAGTTTTTTGCTGCAGCAAGTGATATTCGCAAATAACGTGTTTCGGCATGTTTTGTTGTTGTTGTTGTGTTTGGGCAAGTGGGCGGGCCAATGGATCTTGAAAGTTCGCACGATTGATGATCCACTGATGGAGCCACAGACGGACGGACGGCCGAACGAACGGGCGGACAGACAGACGGACTGTCAGGCGAACTGACAGTTGCGATGACGCCGGCCTGTCACCGCACTGACATAGCCATTTATGTAATTACACGCGGCTCTGGCCGTATCACAAAGCGATCGCGATCCGCAACGCACCACCACGGTGCTGCACCACAGCGCTGCACCTCACCGCCAGCTTGTAATTATTTTCTACTTAATCTTCATCACATGCGCAACATGTCGAAAACTTAAGCGAATCGACGCGCTGCACTCAGCTCCGAAAACAAAAAGCTTAAGAGAAAAACGTGCCAGGTACCCACACAGCGTGCTTCACACCTGGCCGTGGCTATGGCTTTGGCTTTGGCTTTGGCTTTGTCTTGAGCTTGAACTCGTGCACTTATTCCACTTTCCTCGTAGAGAACCGAGAGAGTGTGACGCAGCATAACTAATCTGTCTTCTATTAAAATGAATTTGTACATAATTAAGTGATATTTATACCTAAATTAAATTCGATCAGATGATTAATGGGTAATCAGATGAAATCTTATCGAAGATCACAGAACAAACTGGAATACCTTGGCAGAGTAAAAAGAGTAAAAGACTAATTGATGAAGAGATTTTTAGAAGATAAGGCATGTCGTTTGGCTTTATTTTGGGTTCAAGTTATAGAGTTGTTTCCAAGCTGGTGATATATGGGTGCGCCGTGGTTTAAGTTATATATAGAAAAATATGTGAGATATAGATATAGAAATATGTGAACTACTGATAGTTAGTCCTTAAGCTATACCATATCTTGATATTGGAAGACTATAAGAGGCAATTCCCTTCTATCTCTATGTATATTATAGCATGTCAACAAGTCGATCACTTATTGAATAGATCAGACCCTTGACAACGATATAAATATTCATGCAATGCAGTGAAAGTTCAACTCATCGATGCAATTGTTATTGCTCATATATGGTCACAATTAAGTGAGAACGATAAGCCATATATACTCCTATTCACATATATTCCACATACAATCGCTAATAAAGTCACGTAATCAACAAATCACTGTGAAATATCACCGCCCCGTGATTTATCGGCTGTGCAGCCCTGCGGGTTAGCTCCAAAAGTGAAAATGAATAAGCGGACATGTAATGGGCCGCAGCTAAATGCAGAACGCAAGACGCAAAACGATCCTCCACTGCGACTTCACCTGCATCCCAGCTCAGCCCCGCTCGCAGCTCACCTGCCCTCACCTTACGCTGCATATCAGGTGTTTAGGGTCTGCCACAAAACAATCGCCGCATGCAGATGAAGCGCATGTGAACGTGCCTCAGTTATCATCTGTGGGGCAGTTGTTAAAGCCGTTTCTGTTTCTTCTTGTTTACCTCGTCTTCATCTTGTTCCTTTCCGTCTTCTTTTTTTTTGGAGGATTTTGTACTTCTCAACCTCTGACCGAATTTCCAAGCGATAATTATCGGCTGGCGTGCAAATATGCGGAAAGAATTCCCCGTGGCTTGTTATTGTCTTTTGTCTTATGTTTTGACTGCTGCTCTTTGATTTTCGGGCTTTGAGCTTTAAATGGAACTAATTAAATTTAGCGCAAAGCGCATTAAATTTCCTTATCCTGGCAAACAGTGCAGGCCCACTTGGCTTGTTTCAAGCTAAATCTGCGGGTGTGTGTGTTATTAAAAATTGCTACTAAATATTTATTCTTGGCCTTTTAACTGCTAGATCTAGTTATTTTATGTGAAAAGAATGTAACAGAAAGCAACAGAATATTTCCATAAAATATTGGTACTTCGCTCAAAAGCAATACAAACCTGTTTCCTTTAATTTGTTCTTCGCTAAGTCTGGCTTTTTTGCAGAGTATGATTTTTTTTTAAAGCCCTCTAAATGCTGTTCCTAGTGTAAAACCAAGAAAATCTTTTACATGACTCTTTATGCATGCAAACCTAAATTTCAAAGCATGCGAATCGCAGAGAAGAGCGGCTTAGCTCTTCATACCTATGTTTACAGTGTGAACTCCAGTTGTTTTTTGTTTTTTTCAAATATCACAGCCAGAGCTTTTTAAATTTGCAGATTTAAGCTTTCAATTTAGCTTCTTTTCTGCCATTTAGCTTCTTTTCCTTAGCAACGCTTCAAAGCACACATGCACGCACACACACGCAAATCAACATAATTGGGGCTTGCAAATCATTTGGTTACCGCCCATTCACACAGCCTAGCATCCAGCTCCACAAATTGGGGCAAAATCTTGCCCGTGTGTCTGTGTGTGCTGTTGGCTCTGCTTGTGCCTCTGCCTCTGCTTCTGCCTCTGCCTCTGTCTGTGCCTCATGCCACACTGATTTAGTGTCATATAAAACGAGTAAGTGAAGATTATGTTACCAGAATTAATTGCAGCCAAGGTGAAGGTAGAGCGGCCTCCACGTCACATGGGGGAAATGACAGTCGCTGTGCCCGTGTGCCCAAGTCCCGAGTCCCTCTGCTCCCCTTTGTGCCGCTTCCTTCCCACATTCCCGCATTCCCTTGCGTGACAGCACGTGCTAAAGTTGAAGTTGTCTGAAACTCCTCGAACTTCTTTCTTTCTCTCTTGCTGCGTATTTTGATAATTTAATTGAAAAAATGACAGTGGCTGAAGCCGTACAAAAAACTGACTCCAATCACTGGGCATATATTGATTTTATGATCACATTAGTGCGTCCTGCCCCCAGGGCGTGCTTTTGCCACCTGCGCTAAACGACAGCTGCAGGTGTTGACTACACTGATTTGGTGTCATCTTCAACTAACTAGGGGCTGTTTCAACATCAGCGTGATAATATGTGCTTTATGCGTATATCAAGGAAATGCAGTTGGGTTTCTTATTTTGGAGGAAGTATTGATTTACCCATGGGGAACTGAGCTAAACAAATATGTTGCAGGTGCTCTACAATTTTAATTTATTTGGGAAACAAAAAATAAAAGTAGGAATAATGAGCAATGAAATTTAATCAGGGTGCGAGAGATTAAGATAAAGCTTTTAAATAATGTAAACTTAGTGGAGGAGTTGAGAGAGAGAGATAGACAGAAAGAGAAAATTTATTCAGATGGTAGGAAGAAAATAAGAAAACAGAGAGAATGAGGGCCAGAAAATGAGGATAGGGAGAGAGAAAATTATCTCCTGCGTCCATCTGCACTTGAACTTGAGGTTTCCATCACAGGCCAAAACTAGTAGTTCCAGCATGTCCCTCACCCTTTCCTAAGCTCCTCACTTCAGCTTAAAGCAATGTAAACTAATCGTGTTTTCCGAAATATTTTCTTATTTATCTAAACGTAAATCAATCAAAGCTTTCAGCTCGTATTTAGTAAATTCTTTTGGTTGAATTATTTGCACAATTGATTCTGCTGTTTGAGAATGAATTTTGCTAGCTTGAAAGTAGCTCAGACTTTGATAAATGCATTTCGTATGCAGGCACAAACGACTACTCATACTCGTACTCGTGCTCATACTCAGTATTCATATTCATATTTGCATTTGTGTAATGCAGCTGGAAACTAAACCAGATGCAGTCAATATTTGAGTTTGGGTTCAACGTTGAGTTCCCTCTGACCAGTGCAAACAAACAGCTCAAACAAATGCCTGAAAAGCAAATTTGCCTGAGGCTGCCAGGCTGCAAGCTTTAAATATTTAAATTAAATATATTTTTGCTGGGGTCGCATCAGCAAAAGCAGAGCAAGAATAAAAAAAAAATCGTTACAATTTAATAATTTGTCAAGTGGAAAAAGCGAACAAGTAAACGTGCTCAACTGCAGCTAGCTCGACTAGGACATACCCAGTAGCTGTCTGGGAGTATAGATGTTTCATGAATATATACATATACATATATTGCAATGGACATACGAATGACCATATGACAGGACAGACACAAAATCAGACATGCTCCGAGGAGAGTTCATCACATCCTTTATAAGTCCCACATTGATGGGTATTCGAAATACAACTGGCAACATAGAAAACATGGCATACCCCAGCACCTGGCAGCAGTCAATTTGCCTGAACAACTCAGCGCAGATTAACGCTTCAGGGATCTGCAGGGATCCTGCCCCTCCTCTAAATCTCTCCTGTCCCCACGCCTCAATTGTAAGTCCCTCATAATTATATGCACGCAATTAGAGGGCAGGCAGGCAGGCAGGCAAGCAACCCTTGCAGCACGCCGTGCAGCCAAGTAAATAGCCAGTGGGGGCTGGCCTGCCTACCCCCCTGCCCTGCCCACCTGCCTCCCATTCAGGAACTCAGCTGAACGTGTCGTGAAAAACAATTACCAAGCACCACAAGCCGGTTGCAGAAACAGAAACAAGCAGCAGGAGGAGCAGGAGCAGAAGTAGAAACCCTGTTGCACATACCCTCGGCTGCGTTTATGCCACCGATACCTGCCTCCTGCTGGCCGCGTTCTGCCTCAACACATTACGTAATCCTTTTTGAGCAAAGTTGTAAGCGCAAATTGTTTAGATTCCATCTTTTCTCCTCTTCTTTTTCGTTTTGCAACATTCATTTTGTATGCCTCCATCTGTCGCTCCTTGTCTTACTTTCCGCTGTTTCCATATTTTGTTTGGTTTTTTTTTTATTATTTTTGATAATTTTCCTTGTTGGATTTGCGTTTCTGAGTGGGAAGCAGTAGCAGAAGAAGAAGAGGAAGAAGAAGATGCAAAGCGGATTTCGTGGCATATTTTATGAGCACAGATGTGCGCGTTCTACACCAGAGACAGAAACGTAGACAGAGCTGCTGACCCAATGGGTTCGTAGTTATGAAAACAAGATGCAGAAGAACGTTGAGCAATTGACGAATATGGAATACCCTCACGATATAAAGAGAGAGAGAGAGAGAGAGAGAGAGCGAGAGTGAGAGTGAGAGTGAGAGAGAGAGAGAGAGAGGGAGAGAGAGAGAGGGAGAGAGAGAGATGGGTTATAAAGTAATCTATGGTAATGTGGTTGAAAGGAGAAGTTGTTCTACCTTTGCTCACTGTCAAAATCATTGTTCTATGACGAAAATCCCATTCTAATATCATTTAGAAGTCCTAAACTATAGTTGATTGGTAAACTGAATAACTTCAAGGACTCATGGACTCATCCAGCATTATCGGTCTCTGCGTTAACTCCCTTTTAACCCTACTTTCCTTAACCCAACCATACTTGATAGATCCACTTGAATGTGGATATAAACCAGTTGGATCTAGCTTAGGTTCAATATGGTCGACTCGGAAGATCTTCGCAGTTATAGGCCCGTTCATCAGCGCCTTTTCCCAATAGACATCTAGCTCTGTCCCTAGGTGAACTCTCTATGGAATCTGCTCTGAAATGATTAGCATATTTTTATTGCTACTTCGAAATCACTTGAACTTTTACTTGTGACCTTCGATGGTTTTCGCTGTCAAATTTTTCGCTGTTGTTGCTTTAAATGGAAATGCCTGGGAGAGACCTTTGAAGTGGCATCTAATCATTCTGCTCGCCGGCAGCAGAACAACCCCCCCGGAACAGCCTAGATCTCCCGCTCTGCCTCCATATCCCACTGCTGTCAGAATGCTGTCATACTCCCTGGTTAAAAAATGAAAAAAAAAAAACAAAAGCGAAGGCGGATAAAAGAAACAAGCGCGTGCCTCGCTGCCCCAGTGGAGAAGGTAGGGGTAGGGGTAGGGCAAGAGGCAGAGGGGCTTGCGGTGGTATAGCAACGACTGCAAAAAGATGATGAGAAACTTGAGCGTCAAGCAGGCAGAAGCTTTAAGCCGCTAAATTGTATCGGATTACAGCAAATTCCAAGCTAAAATTCCTTGCCCACAGGCGGCGGGCCGAGCTCAGCCAGCTGCCTATATTCCGTCTGCCCTCAGCTGCCCCCCTCTCTCTCTCTCTTTGTTCCTTGGAGCAGCTATGTTAATGAAGGTGCTTCAGCCGGCATAGATGTGGGCAGGGGCGGACAGAGGCAAGGTAGAGCTCAGCTCGTCGTCCTGCTGCTGCTGCTGCAACTCCTCGCCTACAATGGCTGGGGGCATAGAATGCATTGAAACGGCGCTGGCTAGCAGTGGAACGCGAGGAGGGGCCGGATGACACACAAGTGCTGAGCCAGCTGAACCCGTGAACTCGCGTGGGCTGAGCGCGCGATAGCGAACGCGAATCGTAGCACAGTTACAGTTAACAACGAGCAAAGACAATCAATCGCGATGGCTGTGAGCCCCTTAACCAAAGCCCAGACCTAAAGCCAAAGCCAAAGCCAAACCAAAACAAAAATTGCGAGTTCAACTCGCACACAGAAATTGCACACAATTTGCCTAATTCGCGCGCGCCTCTCTCAGGCCCGCTCGCATCGCCAGCTCCAAGTGAAAGATAGAAAAAAGCAAAAACATTCAAAACAGGATGAGCCGCGGTGCTGAAATTGCTGCGGTTTGTATACCCTGTATTCAAATGTAGTAGAGGGTGGTATCAAATGAGCAGATGGAGTGCCAAAATTAGTTTGAAATGAAAAAATATAATGAAATATGTAGTTGCTCTAAATATTAAATACCCTGTAGTTGGTATTTTTAGGAGAGGGTGAATAGAATTGAAAGTATTTATGTTCGAATTGGTATAAAATATTTATAAAATATATTTTTATATATTTACAAGTCTATTTCATATGGCAATTTAACTTAACATTGATAGAGGCTAATTTGAATGTATTATTATTATTTTATTATTAAATTTATATTATTTTTTAAGATTTATACAAATTAATTATCCTGTAAATCAAATTTTAACATGGAAGTATTTGCTATAGTTTGAAAATGTTGTAGAAATTACTATAAAACATCTGCAACAATATTGAATATATTGTGGTTCTTAGACAACACTCCAAGATACCTAAGAATACCCTGTAACTAACACTAGGCACAACAATTCAATTTGATATCTACAAATGCCACATTCATTTTAGGCACTTCAATTGAGTTTTCTTCCATTTCATTCAGACTTCATTTTTCATTCTTCACCTAAATGCTGGGTATGTTTTAGCTGTTCATTTTCGCCTGCAGTAGCTCTGCTTCTTCTTTTTTTGGAGTTTGGGCCTTGGCAACTGCAATTATTGTTTGCGGCTTTTCAATTGCCTTGGCTCAGCTAACAGCTTCAGCTTCAGCTTCAGCTTTTGGCTCAGCTTTGGCTGCAAGTTCAGGCTCGGAGTCAGTCATCATAAGGTGAGA
The DNA here is from genome assembly GCF_018153725.1 of Drosophila mojavensis. NCBI lineage: Eukaryota > Metazoa > Arthropoda > Insecta > Diptera > Drosophilidae > Drosophila > Drosophila mojavensis. The sequence continues at coordinate 1,462,000 of NW_025318899.1, read as the reverse complement.
ATATAATAGCGCAATCGTGAGATGCGTGACTGCAATTGCCCCTACGCCCGGCCGCTAACTATGCACAGTGGGGCGGGCGTATGGAAAAGTATGATGTGCAAAGGAGAATAAGGTAAGAGTGCTCTACTCTAGAGACTCTCACTAGGAGATGCCGTCAATCCCCAACAGCGCTGCGAATCCCATCAATCGTAGCCTATTTTCTTTTACGCTCTTGCTTCCATGATGAGCCGTGCTCGCACCACTGTGCGGGCTGCCCGTTGCCCGTTGATGTGATCAGCGTTTGGCTTTGAGCCACTTCGGGCTCAACTCGGAGCGAACCCAGCTGATAAGCAGCCCAAACAAACAAATAATAATGGCACGATTTGTGGGCTGAGGCACAAATATTTTGTGTTGTTCGGCTTTGATTGAGCCAAACGGGCGAGCGAGCGCGCGCCTTTAACTAATTGAGCTTCAGTGTAGAAGGCGGTTTTCCCGAAAGTTTTTCTCGTTTCCCTGTGACGTTTCCTGTGTGCTGCAAGCGAACTTCATAGAGAGTCTTCCGCCCCATCTCTGGAATAGCTGCGGCTGCCATTTAATTAAAAATGAAAAGTTCTTTTTAAGAAAAGGGTCTGCCATGCATTTGCGGAAAATTAAAAGTTTTCCTTGCCACGTCCGTCTGCCTGGGAAAATGTCACATGCCACATGTGTGTGTGTGTGTGTGTATGTGGGTGTGCCTCACAACATAATTGTGTGCAAGTTTTTAAGTTTTAAATGAGTTTTGCGGCAGGGGAAATGCCTTAAATTCCAGCGAAAGGAAAACTGTTTTCAGAGCTGCCCATAAAAGTGGATAAAAAAAAAAAAAAAAACGAGAAGGGTTTACCTATCATCAGGTCGATCATTTGTAGCAATAATGCGAATTGTTGTGGGGCCTCATAAAACGTGTGTCCTTCTTCTTCTTCTTCTCCTGCTGCCGCAGCTTAAAAATGCAAAAGCTTCCAAGTCATAAAAGCAAAATAAAAACTTTGCTGCGACGCAGCAAGCGAAGAGTGAGCGAACCAAAAAATCTGGCAATCTTAAAGGGAAGTCTATTAAACTTTTTCCAGCACACACAACACACACATACACACACACACTGGCACACACACAGAACAAAAGCCTGTGGATTGGAACTTTTCCGCATGTATAAAACATATGATTTTTGGCTTGATGGCCCTGCGGGCCAATTTGCCTGTCTAGAACAAATGGCACAGTGGTTGCAACTGACTAAAATGTGTGTAAAAAAATATATACATAGACATATATATTTTTTTCATTTCTTAACTTGAGCTATCATTGGCTTGAATGCATATTGTCCTGAGCTTTTCGTGCCACTGTGCACCACTCTTCACACACTACTTTGCACCACTGTGCAGCCTGTGCGAGCGTAGTCCAGAATGCTGTCAAAAGACGTTTGTGCCACTGCGCAGCGCGCTAATAAAATAAACCTGTGTAAACGTGCCGCAACTGCCGCTGCACGGCGATTCCTCCTCCTGCTACACTCGGCCCCCGCCCACTCTCGCTGCCCCTGCTGCTGCTGCTGCTGCTGCTCCACTGCCTGTGGCCTGTAAATTTGAGCGCCTCGTGCAGACATAAATTGTGTGTTAAATACATTTTATGCGTTTGCCAAACCCACGACCGAGTCACAGTCGACTGCAAAACGCAATCAAGGTCGCCCAACTGGCAGGCCATACACTGCGCGAAAACGGGCCCAACATATGTCTATGCATGCAAAACGGGACGTCTCGTATATCTAACTGGATAGGGGCAACTTTTGTGACTTGTTGCCTGCCCATTTCGCTCAGTGTAGCTCGTGTCGTCTTCTTGTTGACGTTGCCCCGGGCGCGGCAGCACCCAAAAAGCGCAGGACCTTTGCCTATGATGTATGGTGCGCACAATGTTGCGTATTAGAAACGCACGTATTACTGCCACACAGCTAGAGTTGCTGCTGCTGCTCCAGCTCCAGCTCCTGCTCCTGCTCCTGCTCCTGTTTCGTTTGTGTAATCCTTTGGCTGCTCCTTTTGTTGCTGCGTGGCAAACAGTTGACGTAGGCGGCAGCTGAACGTACACATGTTTGTGTCACATTTTGACTACATATTCCACACTTTCCAGACAAGTGTGCGTGTGCGTGTACGTGTGTGTGTGTGTGTGTGTGTGTGTGTGTGTTAGTTGTGTGCTCACTTTACTGCTTGAGCTTGGCATTTCCTTTGTGAATTATAAAGAAATTTGTTGTGCGCTTTTCTTGCTGTTGTTGTACGCAACGTTTTGTTCTTCTGTGCGTGTCGCTGCCTCCGTGTAGGCGTGGGGGCGTGGCCGCTGCTGCCTCTGCCTGCGCCACTGGCGCTGCAAACAATTTCCATTGCATACTTTCTAGGTGCTGGGCGACAAGTCGCCTTTACTACACTCAAGCTGCAATAACACCAGCTGTAAATTGTCTTCAGCTCGCAAATTAATCACGAGTAAAGCGCACATCACATACATAACAATCAGCTGTGTGTGAGTAGCAAGCTAAAAGCTCTGAGATAAACAGCTTTTTAAGCGAAATTTCATTTGGTTTTCGTGGTGAATCTATGTAGGTGCTTTCATATCATTGCAAATGTGCATCTACTTCAAGTCTAAGTTGTACTTAAAGTTTAGGGAATATACCCTAAGGTCTACGAGGTATTTCATGCATGAAACTGATTGAAAGCTTAAAATACAGCTCACTAAAAGCTTGAGTATAAATACATATGAGATCTATTTTAAGATATTCAAACCTACATATTTGTAGTTTAACTTAAACACTTAAGTCTACTTAATAAAGTTAGTTTTTTTTTTCTTGAAAGTTTGTTAGTAAACAAATTAAAGCTTTTAAAATAATTTCACACTCCCTGAGAATCTCAACATAAGTTTACAGCTTTACTAACCAAGAATACTGAGAATCTCAATAGAATTTTAAAGCTTTATAACACCCAAGCTTCAACTTTAAGCTTACATCAATCTCAGTGAATAATTGCCTAAACTAAACTGCTGCCACTGAACTAGCTTCTTCCACTTCCCATCGAACTTAAGTGGCCCTTAAACTTAACTTATACAGCTTCCTCTTCTGCTTTTCATATCTAACTAAACTGCGCTTTCAGCTAGTGTCATTGTTGCTTCTTAGAGGCTGCCCGAATAATAACGGATGTTTGCTTTTTAGTCGCATTCAGCTTGGAGCAAGCTCCACTTTTATCCTCCTACAGGTTTCCTCTGCTTCTGCTTCAGCTTCTGCTTCCGCTTGTGGCTGCTGCTAACGACACTTGTTTACGTTATGCCACGCCCACTCGCTGCTCGGCATTTCATTCAGTTTTTTTTTTAAATTCCATTTTAATTTCTTGCGAAATTTGCTTCAATTTGGGCTTTTTTCTCTCTCCTTTGCTGATTTTTTTTCTCCGTCTCTAAAGCGCTTAATTACCAGCATTTCGATGGCTGCTGCTGCCTCGTTTGTCTCGTCTGCCCTGGCAGCAGCTGCGGGTCCAGTTTGAAGGCAATTGAAATTAATTTCCACAATTTAGTTTGTATTTAGAAAATATTTTTAAAGCCGGAAGTTGAAGGGGGCTTAGAACAGTCGTATATTGCGGGGATCGAGCTTTATGCTAGAGCTAGAAGAAAAGCCTAAAATAAAGAGAAGCCTTTGAAGATATATACATATATATAAATTGAATATAAATGAGAATAATTTATAGAAAATTTATGATTATTATTAGTATTTATAGTTATTAATGGGCGTATTTGGGAATTACCTTAAACTCAAGCTTTTATCTTAAGGCAAGCTTAAAGCATAGTTAAAAGTTGCAGTTCCAAGTACAGCTTTAAGTCAAATGAAAGCTGCAGCTTAAGCTTCAAGCTCTGATTATTTGTATATGACTTAACTTTAGTTTCAGGCTCTTTTTGCCCTAAGATTCTATACTAAAACTTTAAGTCTTTAAGCCTATATCAAATTCTTTCCTTTTTGCTAGAGGAAAAGCTAATGAAAATGCTGAATAACATTAACGAGAAGAGAAACAACAACAAAAGCTGTTTGGCAGTTGGTTTGAGTCGAAGCAGCCGCAGTTTATTGATGTTTTTTTGGCTCAAATATTTTATTTAAATGCATTTCAATTTGTGGTTATGCGTGTGTGTGTGTGTGCATGTGTAATTGCTTTAATGAAATATGCGTGTATTTTATGAAAATTTAATTTACACATTTTAGTACGCATGGAATTATGGCAATTTGCCCATTTTCCGAATTTCCCATTTTCCCGTCTTCGCATTTTCAGTTGAATAGTTTTTCACTTTGGCATTTTATGGAGTGGAAAATCACATTTGCATAATACACACAAGCGGCTTATTGGCTAATCAGTTTATGTGCAAATTATAAATAATTAAACAATGCGAAAGCTTTTAACCAAATGTTAATATCAATTTCCCATTGAGTGGTTCGTAGAGGGCGGGGGGGTCGAGGAAATAGAAGGGTGAGGGGAAGGGGCTGGGAAATGCAGTTCAAAGAGTTGCAATTGCAACGAGACTCAAAGGCAAAGGCAAAGGCAAAGGCAACTACTTAGGCTCGCTTTGTTGCAACTGTTGCAATTGCCCCCAACCACTTTGCCCCAGCCCCTACTCCCCTCCTCCCCTCCCCCTCTCGATTGATGCCACAAAGACAACAGCGGAATAATCGTTGCGGCGCGCATTAGTGCCCATAGATACAGATATAGAGATATACGGATAGAGATAGCTGCACAGATACAAAAGTTAGATAGATGCCTTTGTGTCACTGCAATTGACAAAATAATCACTGCAACAGGCGGGGCAGGGCAGCAGCTACACGCTCCATACAACAGTAAGAACAACAACAGCAGCAACAACACACAACGGCACACATATTTTCCCGCCTAAACAAAAAAGCAAAGCTAAGGCAACAGCAAGCTTGGCAACAAAAAGCGAGAACAACCGCAACAAGATGCTCAGCAACATTTTCTCATGCGCACGTTTCTGGCATGCAGCAACATTCCGCATTGGCAACATTTGGATGCTTCGGCTTGCTGCCGATACACTTGACTAGTTGTTGTTGTTGTTGCTGTTGTTGCTGTTGCTGATGTTGGCTTGCTGCTTGTTGTTCTTGTTGCTGCTGCTGTTGCTGCTCGGCAGCTTCGACAGCTTCGGCTGTTGCTTCGCCCGCAGCTTCGTGTGTTGCCGGCTTCGTGTTGCTTGCTGCCTTGTTTTCACAACATTTTCCCGTGCGATTTTTCAACAGTTTGCAAAAAAGTTTCGTTTATTTGCTGCTTTTTTTCGCACACACAGCGCCGCAGTCTGCGTTTGTTGTCGCTGGCGCTTGGTACATGCCGTCGGAGCGACGGAGCGCGCGCGCGTATCTCAAAGATACATTTCACAATCACGTAAATCTGAGCCCCATTGCCGGCTGATCTCTGCCCAGTGCCCTGGCTGCGTGCCCTGTGCCTAAGCGTACGTTGAACTGCGACTTTTTGTTTAACAATACGGCAAATAAATAAGAGGGCGAAAAGCCTACAAAAGAAAAGATATAAAAAAAAAAAAAAAAAAAACAAAATAAAAATAAAAGAAAACGAAATCAAATCAAATAAAAAAGTTGTAAAAACGTAAATCGGCTGTTGTCAACGTATTTTAGCCGGCCTAAGCTGTAAGTGAATGTGCACGTATTTATATATATGTGCATGTGTGTGCGTGTGTGTAGGTGTAAGCGGAAGTCGACTGCCGCCGCCATTGCTGCCGCAGCTAACGGAAGTGTGTTATTAGTGCGACGGAAAATTGTATTTACTTGAAATGTACTTGCAAAATTTATGAAGTAAAAAGTTGAGTGTGTTTATTTGTGTGTGTAAGTGTGTGTGTGTGTGTGTGTGTGTGGTTGTGTGTGTGCACACAGAAGTAAATCAAATTAATTCAAATTTATGGCAAGTTGGGCCAACAGCAACAAAAAATAAAATCAAATCTGCATATGAGCTGTGTGTTCGTGTGTACATGCGCTAGTGTGTGAGCCTGTGTGTGTTTTTGTGTGTGTTTGTGTGCGGCACATTGTCAAAAGTTTTAATTGAGCAAAACTTAAACAAGTAACTGGAGCTACATAAATGTTCGTTATGCTAATTGAATTACAACATCAACTTTAAGAGAAAAAGTAATCCACAGACAGAGAAAGAGACAGACACTGAGTGAGCGAGAGAGAGAGAGAGGGAGAAGCAGAGTGAGCAGCTGTTTGGACTCGTTAAAAAGGTTTGTCAATTAAACACTCATTTTGGCCAAGAAACTTTTTCGTCTTAGCTGCAAAACCCTTTTAGACTTTTAGTGGCAAATTATGAACTGGCAACAAACTTCATTTCATAAATGATGATCATTGATTTGCGGGCCAAGTTGTTGGGCTTTTTAAGCCACAAATTCATAAGTGAAATTGGCTAACAGAGAGAGAGCTGCATTCGGTTTCGATTGTTATGCAGAGTTTGTTAACTAAATTCACAGAAATGATCATATACTCATATATACTATACGAGGGGTATGAGGTACCCCCCTCTCTTTTATGCAGATCAATTCCATTCCATCTCATAGAAAATTATTCACTTGGCACATTCAACAAATAGATTTTTCCTATTTTATCCCACTTCCGTTTATTCAATTTTACATTTATTTTCAAGTGCTGCATTTACTCGCTTTTTCTTCTATTCCCTCTGCTTTTTCATCATTATTCATATCGCTTTTCTCATCATTAATAACTTTCGTAATGGGCAAAGTTGTGCAATTCGAGCAAAGCAAATATTAAATTCAATAATCACTTAAGCGCCATAAATATTGCTGCCCCAATAAAAAGCACTCGACTCCTAGGCTTCCGCTTCTGTCTGTCTGTCCGTCTGTCAATGTCATTTCAATGATTAAAACTTCAATGGCAAATAAAAAGGGGAAAAGAAATATATATTAAATGTGCATACATACGCACATATATCTCTAACCGTACTCCTCCCATTAACCCCCTTTACAACTGTTTCATTCACTTGCCGCTGCTGCTTCAGTCTCTTTCCCTTGCAGCAACGCCAGCAGGAGCAGTAGCAGCAGCAGCAGGAGTAGCAGCAGCTCAATCATCCACCGACGCACTTGCTCTTATACCAGCTCCTGTTTTACTTTTCCTTTTATAGAATATTAATACTCGCTCACGAAGTAAAGACAGTTGATTAGTTTGGTGCAATGCCAGATTTACTGTTTATCCGAATTAAAGACTGGAGATCTCGATCATATTTAGATCAAAAATATATATAGATTTCGATGATTATAAGGGGCGTGGCAGAGAGAGTGTATCTTAAAAGATATTTTTTATATGAATTACCTAAAATCATATCTTTAATCTACTTGGAGGCGTGGCGAATCGTAATGGAACTATTTCTACCTCTATGCTCTATTTCTCTTGACCTCTTCCCAAAACAAAGCTCGCCCATGAGCGAGTATTCTGGAGTCGGTGACGCTCGACTGCATCAATCCGACTTCTTTTTTATTAATGAAAACATAAACATCTCTCGCTTTTTGTATGAAGTCCTCTATTTGCTTTCGTTTTGTGGGCTTTTCGCTTGCCTTTGTTTTCCTTTGGCCGCCGCTCGTAATAAATTTTTAATTTCGCTTAATTGAAAATGGCCCACACACAATTTGCTGTATGAAAAAATTTGCTGTAAGTCGCAAAGTTATTGAAAAATTTTATTGCATTTCTTTTTTGTTTTTCTCTCGTTTTGCTTTGTTAAAGCTCAAAACTCGAGCAATCAAATTTCTGAAGCCCGTCCAGGTGGAATTTTCGTCGCTGTCTGGCAACGCCAATGGTGAAGAGGAAGCGAATGCAGTGAGGTGTGAAAAGCTGCTCACATATTTATATAGCTGTCGCCCGACCATATATAGGCAAACATTTAAGCAAACAACAACAGCCAAGAGACGCGAGAGACACAAGCCAAGTGGAGCTGCCGGGCGGAACTGAGGTGCACTGGTCGAAAAAATGGGTCACATGCTTGCCTCATGAATGGCGCACAGAATCTTGCCGTGGCGCCGCTCGCCAAGTGGCTGCCACTGTCAAATAGGGTTGGGGACTGTGTCATAGACACAGTTGCCCCTCCCCCTCCTCCACCTCCTCCTTCTACTCTCTACTCTTCGCATATGCCCCATTGTCCCGCGTCGCATTGTGTACTGTGGCAAGCGAGTGTTTAATTGCCGCCAAGATATGTCAAGTGTTTACAAACAGTTACAACAGTTTAAATAGGTTCTCATAGCGCCCATAGTGCTGTATCATATCTGAGAAGTGTGTGGGCTCTTGCATGAAAAAGTGATTTACAAGTAGTTGCCATCAATTTGTTATGCTAGAAGTTCTTGTCGAGCGAACGCTCTAATTGCATATAGACATGAAATTTCCCTGAAGCTGACACCATTCCAACTAGGTATTAGACTAAATAATAATATTATTATTCGTTCTTTCTATATCATAAACAATAAAATGTATATTCTCTGTTATATCTCTGTTATACTTCTGTAAATCTCCATATATCTGAAATAAATTGATCTTGGATAACAAATTCAGTTCCATTTAGTTGCTATATCTTGCCTGCCTATTGCCCATATATGATATCATTTGCTAATCTTTTTTAATTTTCATCATAATCTTTTTCATTTGCAATTTCAATTTGCATTTTGGCCTCGACAGAGACTCGCATTTAGTCTAATTAATGTGCAATTTGGCCCACGGTGGCATGCGATGTGTGACCTACCTTTTGGCCCGCCCCTCTCTAGTCTTGTCTGCTTCTGTTTCTTCAGCTGTCCCACTTGCTCTCTTCACTTCCTTATGAGGCTACTTGGCTCGTTAACATTTTTCCCACAGCAGTCAACCTGCTGCTGCTGCCTCTGCTCCTGCTGATGCTGAATCTCGCTTGGGCTTCTATTCAGATATGGTGACTGGACCAGAGCCTGAGCCTGACTCTGTGACTGTGCCTGTGCCAGCATCTTATTTATTGCATATAAAGCGTCACCTACAGCCGGGTGCCCCGAGCAGCAGGAGCATGCGGAGCAGGAGGCGGCACTCAAATGACGTCGTCAACGTCGTCTGAGCAACGGCTTGGCATAAATTAATGAAGGGCACTTTGTGTTTGCTGCTGCTGCTGCTGCTGCTGCAACTGGACAATGCTCAGTGGGTTAGATGTAGGGGCTGTTGCAGTTATCTCTCTCGATCTCTCTCTCTCTCTTTTTCTGTTGGTCTCCCTCTCACTTTGTTTACATTGCATTTTGTCACACGTTGAGCTGAAAGCGACGCCAATTTGTCTGAAATGTTTTGAATTCTAAGCGTTCTGGAATTGTGTGGGAGAGCAGAGGGCATGGAGGAGACATAGCGGAACTAGATGGCAACGTGCTGCACGTGCTGAATGCGGATGTGATGCTGCTTCTCCTGCACCCACTGCTCCTGCTGCTGCTGCTCCATGAACGTCTGGCTCATGGCTAAGCCAGAGCTGTGCTTTATGTTTCACCTCCTGCAGCTATTTGGCCAGCTATTTTCTGTGCATGTGTCAGTGTAGGTGTGTGTGTGTGTGTGTGTTTGTGTTTGTTTGTTTGTTTGCCATTTGGCTCTTTTTCATATATTCACACGAGCGGCTCACAGCTCACGGCTAGCCACACTTTGAGTCAATCAAAATGCTGCCAGCCACATTCACAAGCCACCGAGACCTGGCCAGCGTCATCGTCATCGTCATCAGCATCGCCATCGCCATCGCCATCATCGGTCCATGGACATCTGCCTGGCCACAGGCAGCCGTGTGAATTATGCGCCGATAAAGTTGCCCCGTTTTGGGGGCCAGCTCGTTACCCATATTGTGTTGCAGCCGCCTGCAGAAAAGCAAAACACCTGCTGCAGATGCCACAGTCCGTCTGTCCGGCCATCTGTCCGTCCGTCTGTCCGGCTGTCTGTCTGTCTGGGTCGAGGCTCCTCACACATTGATCTTATCGCAACGCGCGCTCACACCCAAAATGAAAAAGTAAGGCTTCAAAAAAAGTGAAAAAGGAATTTATTTGGAGGGCAAGTGAACGGCTGCTAGATACCCTGTAGAGAGCTCTTTAAAAAGTACTAGCAGTGGCGGTTTCGATTTTGAAATATTTTTTCGATTTTGGTCACTCTGAAAAACTATCGATAAAACTCATATCATTCAGCAAATTCAAATTTTTGAAAACTCTGTGTCTTATGCCACTCTAAGAAACTGGGCTACGAATCTATATTTATTAATTTTGGGTCTTTATCTGATTATAGCAGTTTCTATATGTTTCTGTTTCTCCATTTTCATTTATCGATTTCTATAAATTAGTATACTATATATACTATACAAGTCTGAATTGAACTCTAGCTGATTTTGGCAAACTCAGATGCTCACCAAAAATGTAAACTTCCCTTTTCACTGAGTACAGGGTATACATATATAAAAATAAAGAACGCAGAGCATCAAGAGCAGAAGAACTCCGCTGAGCAGCGACTGCCGTGCTACGTAGCCTGTGTTTGAGTTTGAGTTGGAGTCTGGGCCTGGGTCTGGGTCTTATCTGTTGGTTCCATAGGCTGTATGGCTGTGCCGGCTGCTTCGACTGCTCCTGCGCTCTGCCTTGGCCTTGGGCTTTTGCTTTAGCATTGGCTTTGGCTCTGGCCTGGCTCTGGCTCTGGCTTTGGCTGTCGTTTCTCTTGGCCATTTATTTACATACATCGCAGTGCGCTGGCTGCTTCAACTGGCTCGAGTCAAGGGCCGCAGCTCGCCTTATTGTCTGGCCACGACGATGCTGATGCCTGTGCCGATGCGGATGTTGGCTGCTAATTTCACCTTTTCACAGATTTCGCGTGGCTCCATTTGCTGCCTTGTGTGGGTTGCTGCGACTCGGGCAAAACTCTTCAACCACACACTGCCAGCCGCTGTGTGTCCCATCAGCTACATCTTCAATTATTTAGCTCCAGCTGCAGTTTACATGCTTGAGTTGATTTTCGCAGTGTATTGAGTCGTCGCTCTGCTTGGAGCTTGGAGCGCTCCCACTTGACTTGTGGGAGGTTCATGAAAAATTGAGCAAGTGCCGCACTTGCAATTTCAACAGCTCATCTGCCGCTGCGCAAAACATTCTCGTTCCCTGGCAGCTGCCAGTTGGCAGTTTGGACTTTGGGTGCTATTTCGCTTCGCTTCGCTTCGGTTGGCCTCTCTGCCAATGCCTGAATTTCAGCTCCTTTACTTTTTAGTACCAGCCTTGCCTTGACTCGAAGTGTGTTAGCATTTGGAATTTTCAATTGCGAGCTGATTAATTTTCAGTTGTCATTACCCTATATAGAACAGCTTTTAGGTTAAAGAGAACTTGAGTTAAAAAATCTCTACAAAATGCATTTAAAGCATAGGAAACTAATGCGGGAGAGAAATCGTTCGAGATTTGAAGAAGATTATAGACTAGAAATCGTTTGAAATTAGAAAGAAAAACAAGCTGATAGTTAAGAGTTCCTAGATATATGCCTGGGATCTTTAGATATACCAGCCCTGTATTAAATTCCTCAAGTCTTAAACTGTTTATATTTAATGCTTTACATACCTCAGCAATGCTCACTCGTTTTTTTTTAGCAATTCGAATTGGAAATTTCATTCGGAATTCTGTCAATCGCAAAACCCACAATTTGGGCAAACTTCAATCAATAGAGACTTGGGCACAAATGCCACAATACATCAGGCAATACAATTACTGAGCCCAGCTGGAGTTTTGATAGCTACCGTCCCCTCTCTCTTTCTCCTCTCTCTCTCCTCTCTCTCTCTATCTGCCGCCACTGCTCCATTACCATGTCAATGACCAGCTGCTGTGCTCTCAACACACCTGCGGCAGATAAAGCTCTCAAGAGAGCCAAGGCTTTGCCATGAATATGTAGCTGATGCACGTTCTCTACATTTTTTTTTTTTGATGCGGGTGTATATGGGCTACACCCAACCCAGCACCACCCTCTGGCCCCAGTTAGCCCCTACTGCACCCGTCGCCTCCTCCTCGTCCTCCTCCTTCTCCTGCTCACTCACACATCATTCTACGCAGTTGACAGTCTTTTGCACTTGGCACGGCTCTGCTTTCCATTTGTTGTTGTTGTTTTTGGTCGTTGGGTAGGAAAAACATACAAAAGCGATTCATAGATTTCCGTTTTGCTGCGCTACAAAACAATGGCATTTTCATGTTGCACGTAAAATGCAGCAGCAACAACAACAGCAGCAACAGCAACAGCAACAGCAACAATGGCAACAGCAATTCGAAAAGGCTCTCGCACGATAGAACTTAAGTGCAATTTCATTTTTTCCGATATTACTGCCATTGACGCCCGTTTTTAAGTATCTACAAAAACAAAGACAGAGGAATTTGGGAAGATGCTGAAACGGAAGAGCGGAAAACCTATTGATAGGAAAGGCAGCTAAGTGCCTTGGGATAGATAGTGGCTCTAGACCGAGCCCTGATCTAATGGCTTTGGAATGTTTCGTTGAGATAAGCAGCAATTCGTTGTCCTGGCTGGGTATAAATAGTCGACGTAGACAGCGATTGAGACACAGTTCATTTGAAGCTCTCAAGATGGTAAGTTGAGGACCTTCAATTGTCAGCGAGTGCTCTAAACTGTTGTATTCCCAATTTAAAGAATACTCTGCGACTTGTTGCTCTCCTGCTTGTGGTGCTCACTGCTCAGGCAAGCACTATCCGCAAAGCCGAAGTGCCGAATACGAAGAATACTGTCCAAAAGTCACGGCCTAAGGTTGAGTTACCCCAAGGGGCAAGGAAGCCTATTCATATCCAGGCCCCCAATGAAGCACAGGCTACGGAGGATTCACCGGTGGCTGGAAACCCTGAGCAATCGTCGCAACCTAAGGTAGAGGTTCCCAATGTGATCTCTCCTGTTCAGTCTGTGGAGCCCAAAGCAGAACTGCCGAGTGTGATCTCTCCTGTGCAGCCAGCCATCGAACAAGCCCAACAACCCATAGCTCAGGAGGCATTTGCTGTTCCCCCGGTGGCAGCTGGCCCTGTGCAATCCCAGCCACAGTCAGTCGAAGCGCCAGTCAATGTAGTCCCTCAGATTGCCTCGAATCCTGAGCCGTCGGTAGTGCAAGGTAATGCGATCCCCCAGGTGGCTGAGAATCCCGTGGAGCCAGAGCAGTCTAAGCCAGAGGAAATCAATAGAGTCGCTCCAGAGCCGAAGATTCCCAATATATCGATTGGAGCTAACGTAGTCAGCTTTGTTCCCAGTAAAGTCCAGGCGCAAGCAGCGCCAGTTGTGGAAAGTGAGATTCCCGTGCGATCTGAGGCACACAAAATCGCTAAACCTTCCGCGGAAAATGCTGAAAAAGTCGTAGGCAAAGTGGAGGGCAGCGACAACCAAGTTGTAGATCAGGTGCAAGCTGAGCCGCGCGGGTTCTTCGGCGTGAGATACCCTCAGGCGTATTATGTCGTCAATCCGGGATTCAATGGTACGTTCGTACAGCAGCCCTATGTAAAGCCGCCTTTCGTACCATTCCAACCTAACTTCGGCGGCCACAAAGGCTACTACTACGTCCTGCCCAACAACACCAACCAGACCATATACTACGGATACCACAACAAATTTGGTGGTTATCCCATAGGAGTTGTTCCTGGCAATGTGACGGTTCACACTCATGCTAAGCCCGGCTACTTCCCCTTCCCTCTGAGACCAATACCCTTCTGGAAGTCCGATGAGGCAGAAAACAGCAGCAGCAACAACGATGTACCTCTCTTCATTCCCTACTATCCGCAAGATTATTCTAGCTACGACGCCCCAGACTTTATTGTAAATAATGAACGTGTACCCGTGGGTCAGGCCCAGGGTCAAAGCCAAGGTCAGGGCCAGGGCGCCCAACAGCAACAACAGCCGAAGGAGCTTCAGCTGATTGGCCACATCTACATTTATAAAACACCCAAAACCGGCGGCAATCCAAGACCAGCAGCGGATGAAAATGTGGGTAACTTTGAGGAATCTGATTTCAGAGTCAATGAGCCATTCGGCAACACTCAGCTGCTGCTGCAGCCGGTTTATCCTGCCAACGGCGGCAACAATAACAATAACAACGATAACATCCCCAATCAGATCAACGAGATCTATAAAAGCCTGCATCTGGTGCATCCGTCGCTCCAACAGCGTTCCCAATCACCTGCCCAAAGCGAGGATAGCTCCGTGTTCTTTGCCGTGGATATACCCAAGCCAATCTATCGCTTCTTCAAATCCATCTTTGGCGCCTTTTCGAAGTAAATAAGATGACCTGAAAGAACTAAGAGCTCAACAACAACAACATCAACAACAACAACAACAACAACAACCACAACAACAACAACAACTATAATGAATCGCCCCTCTTTGTATTAGTAATATAAGTTAATTTTAAGTCGCGCACTTCAGTAAAAACATTCTACTCACAATATATGACTTTCAATGGGTTGCGATAAGAATTTAAAGATCAATTCTGAATTGAAAGATATTTTATGAAATGGGTAGAAGAACGAATACCAGGCATAATTGATTAAATTAGTAAATGCCTAACTTGATAATTTTATGTTATAATATTCATAAGAGCCCATTGGAGTAATATACAGATATATTGGAAGATAAGCGTCGTGCGCTCCGCACAAAGGCAGAGTCTGAATGCTAACAGCTTGCCTGTATTAAGATGATCATCGCATCATTATCATAAACATCATCTCTCATTAGTGGATATGGATGGGACAACTCGTTCAATTTGTTGAAAGTGTAGAGCGATATAGCAGAGGGAGACAAGATAGAATCTGAGTAGATAGGTGGTCTAAGACTTGAGTGGTCGGGGGTGAGGCAGAATAACTGCAGAGGGACTAGACTAGATTATAACATATAATATAATTGAGTTATCAAAGCCTCAAAACTAATATGCCCATGTATATATATATATATATATAAATATATATATATATGTAATATAAACTCTGACTGCACAAGCTGCTGTGCATTATGCAGAGTCCTATCAAAATATTGTGTATTTCGCCTCCTGCCTGCAGCTGCGAGCTTTTCGTTCTCTTTATTTGTATTTATTTTTTATGTTATCTCATGGGGTTGAATGTGCCTGTTGGCATTTGCCATTTTAATGAATACATAATTAGTCTTTTTGCTAACCATTCAACCTTGCACACCCTCACATACATGCACACCCACACACACACATACAGAGTGAGACTAATGCAGCTGCTCCTGTGCACCTGCTCAAAATTCATTCATTCATATATGAATTTTCATGCAACATGCAGCAGCACGTAGAGGTTTATCAAAGGCCTTTGTGTTAGTGTGTGTGTGTAAGAGCTTTCAGCTATCTGTGTCCGTTTCGTGGGCTCCGCATTGCTTATTGGTTCGTTTCCAGGCTCTTCTCATGCAATATTGAGATAATGTTTGCCCTGGCTCATAATTGCAAGGATTACGCTCATAAAGTTGGACAGAGCAGGAGCCGGAGCGGGAGCCGGAGCCGGAGCAGGAGCGCTTCACTGTTTGCATTTCACTTGCAAATGGCGGAAATGCGAGAGATGGGTATAGACAAAGAGAGAGAGAGGGGGAAATTGCTATTTGCTGATAGCGTTTATTTAATATTTAATTGATTTTATGCCCAAGCGATTTTTCCATTAGCCTGACACACAATTCCAGTTCCAAATGCCACGGCAACGGCAACGGCTACCTGCACGACAGTTGGCTTATTGTTGAGTGCACGTACATATGTGTGTGTGTGTGTGGGTATGCTTATCTGATTACTTGCTTGTTTGGCATAATTAAGATAGTATGAATAGGCTTTAAATTGCGAAAATATGACTCAAAATTTTCAATACCATTCGCAGTTTGTATTGAGTTTAAGCTGATATATTTAACTGTAGTTTCCCTCTGATGCATTTCCCTATATATCAGCCATTTCAGTTGCACTGCAAACACAAACTGTTTAACCCTTTAACCCAGGAATCAGGCTAAACAATGCCAGCCGCAGCAGCCATGTGGCTGCGCTCTGCCGAACCACGAACCACATGAACCACTAAACAAGCGTCAGGCCACAGCGCATCAGCATCAGGATTGTCATCAGCAGAGCCAGCGGCTGCGGCAGTTAATCATAATTATCGGCGACATCATTTAAATATTGTGCTGGACAACGGCACGTATACGCAATGTTGTTATTCACTCTTTAAAGCAGCGAGTGAGGAAACTCCGTAAGCCGCAGCCTTGCCTGTCATTGCCTCGCCTCGCCTTGCAGGACTTTTTAAGCAGAAACTTTATTGCCCAAAGGAGCCAAATCGGAGAGACGGAAGCAGCCCATAAATATATCATGAAATCAAAAACTTTGCCACAACTTTTCCGATGCTCTCTCTCTCTCTCTCTCTCTCTCTCTTGTTTGACAGAGCGTGTTCCCTTTGATTGGTGGTGCGCCACGACAAGCTGTGGGTGCTGTGCCACTCCTCCTCCTCCACGTAACCCCACTGCCAATCAGTTGCGTGTGTAAAAGTGCTGTGCAACAACTGCTCAACAGACATAGAGAGAGAGAGAGAGAGAGAGAGAGTGAGCTGAGTAATGCGCTTCCGTTTCCGGCTGTCCATTTGGCTCAGCTCTCGCCACATGACGCTTGGTCACAATTCCGGCTGCTGCTCGATCCGGCCGGAGAAGCAGCCTCTTGGATACACTCAATTCAATAAAAGTTGTGTCCATTTAATTTAAAATGCTCTCTTTCTCTCTCTACACCCTCCCGCTCTCTCTCTCTCACTCAGTCGCTCTGCTGCTGGCCTTTGGCTTGGGCAAATTAATGGCGTTAAAATTAGTGCCATAGACAAATTCCGCACTTGGCACCTGACCAGCAGCTGTCCGTGCAAAGTTTACCTTTTTTCTTCCTCTCAGTTTATTTGGTTGTCACTTTGCGGCTAAATTATGCCGGGTCCGGGCCACTGGGAACTGGGAACTGGGAGCTGGGAGTTGCTGTTGCTGCTGCGGCGACACGTGTAACTGTAGCTCTAAGTGGCTGGCAACCTTTCAAAAACTTTTACATTCAACTCGCATCTTAAAGCTCTGCTTACATTTTACACAAATAGAAAGCCTATACATTTCCGGATTTTGTTGTGTTTTGCAGCACTGAACGTTGGCAGACGTCCGGAGCACCGGGACCGTCGCTTTTTTGGCATTTTACGCGCCGGCAAGCGAAAGGACGACGGTAAGTGGGCAAGTGCTCCATGGAGCCCTAATGAAACCAATTAAGCAAACAGCCAGCCATACAATTTGTGGCACTGAGGCAGCACAAAATGAAATATCAAAGGGCTAGACAAAGGGTAAACAAGCTGCCCAACTGCACGGCGTTTCGGTGTCCAATTCAATTACGCAAATGCTACATGTAACGAGCCAGAGATTCAAATTCAACGAATTTGAAATGCGCTGCTAGCACTTTAAGAGCACAGCCAGTGTTGTGAAATGTTTGAAAGGGAAATCTGAAAGCTTTGAGTGATACTCTGAGAGGATTTTTTTGACTAAGTATATAAAGCAATACTGAATACGGTGGTCAATTCTGATGTGTTGTATAAGGTCAGAAATAACTTGAGTGTTGGATAAAGTTTAAGATATTGCCATATTATTACCATATATCAATGCAATTGGTCATTGATCGACAGATTTGCCTAGGATCAATAGCTAAAAATTTCCATAGTATGAGTAAAACACATAGAATAAAATAAATAATAGTAATATTTAGTGCTGGAAAGTTTTATAAGTAATCGTATATTTATTATTATCTGAAGGAGCTAAATCAAATTTGCTTGCCAGCAAAACTACTAGCTGGCCTAGTTTCTATAATACTAATAATAGTGTTGAACAATATCAAAGATAGTTATATTTTAGTGCTGTAAAGCCAATTTATAGCTTCAATATAGAGTCAAGGCAAAACGTTAACTTTTAATGTAAGCTGTTAGTGAAATTAATATAGCTTTCTTTTTTACCTTTGTGATTGGCAGTGTTGCAAAACGCCAGTAGCCACATTTGAAATGTTTTTCAGCATTTTGTGTAATAAACTTTGCCCAAGCAGATTGCAAGTTGCTCCGCAAGTTTCTCTAAATCAGTATAACTATTTGAAGTGCTTCCCTCCGCTCCACCTGTTCACCTGTCCAGCAGGTAAAAACAATTTTGAGTAGTCAATTGAAATTGTGCCAGTTTCCGTCGCATATTTGCTTGGACCGGACCGGGCCGGAGCTGAGCACAAAAGCCATTTGAGCAAAATCAATAGATTTGTTTTGGACCGCAGGCCAGGAAACTTTTGATGGCGACTCCTGAAAACAGTTCGAGGCCAACAACTGGCATACAAATTGGGGCTTAGCAGCTCAAGAGATGATTCTATATGGCCAGTGAATGGAATTCAATTCATGCTCGTTCACAAAGCGAATAAGGGTGTTTAGGGTTTGCTTATGCGAGTGTAGAGATTATATAACTAACTACGGAATGAGTCCCGAGCGGGCATTATGCAGTCAGCTATGCCTGATTTCGATGCAGCTATTTGTTCTCCCTTCCTCCCCCTCTCGTTCTCTCTCTGCCACTCATGCTCTAAGCTCAGCATTTGGTCAAATTGTTGTGCGCTTTGTTGTCTGCAAGAATGTGTGTGTGTGTGTGTGTATGTATGTCTCTCTCTCTCCCTCTCTGTCTCTTTGTGTGTGTGTGTGCACAAAGGCTTAAAAATGTTAATAACTGTGCGCATTGAGGAACAAAAACCCCGATGCTTAACTCATCAGCAGGAGCAGCGCGTCTCGCCGCTGTCTCGAGTCTTTCCACGTGCCACAAAGTGGATTAGCGCCGGTCTGTTCCGGCCGGTCTTGGCAAGATTGTTGGCCTGTGGGATAGGCTAAATGCCTTTGAATGGCCACATTTATATCAATTGAAAGCAAAACTGGCGCCAGGCCCACCCGTGGTGCGCACCTCTTGCTGGCCAGGCAGACGCATTCATCATGCTCACCCCGAACACTCGTATTGCTATCTCTCTCTCTGTCTCTCTCGGACACCCTGTCGCCTTCAATTAAATGCAAATTATTCTGCACCTGTCTCCGCGACTCGCCGTGATCAATCCAACTTATGTCAGGCACAGCTTGGGCCGCTGCACTTCAAATCCGAGGACCCGCACCATCCTGCTGACTGCTGACACTTTAAATGGATTACGGGTCAGGTCCGGCGGGCCTAATGGCCATGCATAATACAGCAGCTGCGCACAGTAGCCGAAACGTCAGCTCGCCAGACAATTGATGTTGGATAATCACTAGGATTAGCTCGTATATTGAAATCGAGACCGGTTTCTTTATTCAAATGTGCGCCTCAATCAACGTGATTCCACTTGATGTATTATTGATAAGAATTGCTTGGGTTTTAGAATTTACTTACAGTTATATATATATTATAGCTAAAAGTATATTCTTTTTTCGTGTCTAATAAATTCTCAAGTAGTACTTATAATACTCCTAATTATAATAAGTCTACATTGCGTAACTTAAGTTGCTTACTCCGAAACATATTCCGAATTGTACTTTATTATATATAGAGTGATATAGACTTCCGAAAAAGTATTCCGAAAAATACTCCGAATGAATATTACTCCGAAATTTACTCCGAAACGATTTTCTGATCAGCTTTTGTATTTTTTTAGTACTACTCGCCCTGGTATAATTGTTTATCCCTATAGTATTTCCTAATAGTTTTCCGAACCGTAGTTTCTTATTGTCTACCTACTCCTAACTGCTATTATATCTTATGGTCTGCCTCGCCGTCTTGCCAGTTGTGTTTACATCCATTTTGTTACTTTTAATTGTCCTCTGAAATATGCCATGGTCGTTCTCTGCCGGCTCGAGAGTCGAGAGCTATGCAAATGCTTAAAGTTGAGGTTCAAGTGCGCGACTGGCCGCAGTCAGTAGTGCTGTCTACCCCTGGCTCTAATACGCCCCCCACCCAGCCATTACCCCTTGCTATTTGGAATTACAACAAACCCAATGCGGAAAGAGACGAGAAGCAAACAACAAAAGGCATAGAAACGAGAGACGCCAAATCCGAATCGGGTTTCGATTTTGACGGCGACTACGAGACAACTTCATAGCTGGCATTTTTACCATTGCCAGACAGAAGACAGGAGGAGGGGGAAAAGGAGGAGGAGGAGGAGGAGCAGTAGCAGTCGGACATGGGCGAGGATGTCTACATGACTTGAACAATTTTGTAATTACTTTGAGCCGCATGCAAATGCAGCGACCTTCTGTCTT
Organism: Drosophila mojavensis; assembly: GCF_018153725.1. Classification (NCBI taxonomy): domain Eukaryota; kingdom Metazoa; phylum Arthropoda; class Insecta; order Diptera; family Drosophilidae; genus Drosophila; species Drosophila mojavensis. The sequence goes on along the minus strand of NW_025318899.1, from coordinate 1,441,705 downwards.
TCTCTCTCCATCTCTCTCCCTCTCTCTTTCTCTCCCTCTCAGTTGATAGTTGAGTATAATTTCTTTGGCTGCTGGAATTTTATAATTAATCGGCAACGTTTTTCACACGACTTTATTCACAACCAGGCATCCCTGACATCAATGAACTCGTCCCGCTCCTCCGCATAGTCGGCGTCCTCCGCCTCCTCCTGGTCGTGGCGCGCATAATGATTGAATAACATGTCCCGATGCGATGGCATCAGCTTGCCGCTCTCACAGCCATGCTTGTCCTCATACGTGATCTCGCCCATGCCCATGCCCATGCCCAGGCCCAAGCCGTGACTGTGACTGTGACTGTAGCTGTGACCTGGACTGTGACTGTGACTGCCACGCCCCATATCGCCGTGACCACTCCCGCCCCCGCCGCCACCTTCGCCAGAGAAGCCCACGACTTTGTAGACTGTCTGCTTAATGCCGCCGCCCCCTGCGCCGCCGCCTCCTGCAGCGCCGCGCAACACCTTGTAGACCGTGTGGGTGTGATGATGCGTCTTCACCTTGACGGGCACGTGGATAACGAGTCGTCGGCTGGAGATGCGACGCGCCTGCAACATTGTCGCCGTCAGCAGCAGCAGTGTGAGCAGATTGCTTGCTTTTAGAGGATGCGCGGGTAGCTGGAGAGTGGGGGAGAGAGAGGGTGAGAGAAGGAGAGAGAGAGAGAGAGATTAGTAAGTGGTATGAATTGACTCTCTGCTAAGAGGACTTAGCGGATACGAATAATACAGTTATTTGCTGAAAGTTAATGCCTGAAGTCATCAATCAAAGTGATTGAATGACTAACAAGTATGAAGGTTGACTTATTGAAAGTCTTCAGAGTAACTGTAATATAAACACCGTTTCAAAATATGAAATGTTGTAAAATTTATCAAATGATTGAAGGTTGATTGAGCACCTAGAAGGTGAAGTTCTTCAATCATGGTAGTGCTGTCATGCATATAAAGTCAAGGAGTCTGCCTTGCAGTTGACTGATCACATGAATCATTCACTATAATAAGTCTGCTCTTGATTGACATTCGATATATCTAGACTTGACTGTTTGTCAATCAAATTGATGTAACACTCGAATAGCTGTGGCATCCTTTGTCGTATTTCACTTTATAATCCTTTGCCTTGATTGCGATGCATTCGCATTCACTTGATTCACTGCCAAACACTCACGAATGATTCACTCACTTGTCGCATTGTTGATGTGGTTGGTCTGTGTGATATTCGAAGCGTTGATTGATTGCGGCTAATACCGTCTTGCCACCGTTTGCGGCACGTTCGCTTGGCGCACTGCCTGGGCGGGCTGGCGGCTGGCGCGCTTTTATATCGGCTGTGGGCTGGGCGCAGGGGTTCACTGCACCTTGGCGGTGCAGCGCATGTGGTGCACATTTGATGTGGCCGCTGCAGCCTCCGCTTGCCGGCCACATTTGCATGCCGCGCACCTGCCACGCCTGCCACGCTGGCGCCCCGCATTACGTGTGTTTAATTATGATTAACAAGCTTGTGGCACGGCGGGCCTGAGTGGGCGCGGCTGTTGCAAGTGCACTCGTGCGCACCACAAGGTGGCAACAATTGAACAATTTTCGCCACAGCTTCTCGTTGCCCACCTCTCTCTCCCTCTGTCCCTCTTTCTGTCTCTGGGATCTGCGGCATGCAAAACGGAAGTAGGCTCAACCAGGCGCTGTGCAGCCCTCCCTGAGCTAATCCATTCCAAAACAACAATTATTAACTCATCTCACATAACTAAATGATATTGCTGTGCAGCTCATCGACAATTGTTCAACTGCAACATTTTGTTGCAACTACGCGAAATGCGGAACAATGCGACACACTTTTTCATACGATCGTAATTTAGATGTAATTATTATAATTTGAGTGGATGATTCGATTTAATAACTAAAATGAAATGATAGCAAGTAATCTGTTGTTGAGCGAGCTATTAGCTTGGATATTATGTCTCTGGAACAGTCGAGAAGAGTTTGATCTAGTGATTATAGAGAGAGAGAAGGGGAATTGTAAAATAGATAGAGCAAAAAAAAGGAGAGAGAGAGAGGAAGACAGAGAGAGATAAATAAGTATATATTCTCTTTTAATAACGATTTATCCCCCAATATACCAAGTGGAAGGCAATTTCTGTATATTCATCCTCTAAAAAGAGTCAGAAGGACAATCAGCTAACATTTCTGTAGAAAAGTTCTTCTGGATATCTCATTAATTAGATCAATTCCAGTCGCCTTTCGTATCAATATCAATGCCTCAAAGTTTCATCCCTTCGCCTCTTGCCTTGCACGAAATCAGTTCTTGATTCAGTTAAAACTTCCGTTAGTTTCGTTTATGTGCAGCATTTATTAAAACCCAGCGCAAGATGTGCAGCCATAAAAGTGAATATCCTGTGGTAGGGCGGGATATATGGATATGTATGTGTATAGCCTACGTATGCCAGCTAATGAAACGAAAGTTTTTTCTCATGCTTTCTGTGGGTCCAACTAAGTTGGCCATAAGTAAACTGGGAATGCGTTCTGCAAAGCGTGCCCCATGAATTCTATAACTTTATGGGCAATGAGCCGCACTCTAATTGTCCAAAAACATGCGGACGAAAGGGGGCGGGGGCGGGGCCCAGCCTGCCTCAATGGCAAAATGTTTGTCCAGGCGTAGTTATAATTTTGATCAACTTTTATAGAAGCGGGAGGAGATGATGAGGTGGCCTTAGCTCCGAATATGCTGCATGTGGCAGCTACAACAGCTGCACAAGTTGTAAGTTTGTTGTTGTTGCTGTTGTTGTTGTTGCCTGTGCCTAGTCATAAACTGCATGCGAAATTGCCAAAAAGCACACACACACACACACACACACACAGAGTCGGAGGTGTGTGGAGCAGCAGAAAGTTGCTCATTTACAGCGAGTGAGTCGCGAGTGTGAGTGGGCGGCAGATAGTGAGTGTGGGCGTGGGCGTGGCCAATAAAACGAGGCGCTGACAAGCGGCTGTAAGCACCACCACATAGCAAAAGCCAGGCCAGAAGTAAAACAGCCTAAAAGCCTAAAGTCCCTAACCAGGCCGTAAATCCGGAAGCTGCGCAACAACTATTTAGCCCTACCAGCCGCTAGCCTGCCCTCTGCCACTCCCCGACCGCCCACCAGCCGCCGCCGCCCAAGTAAACTCGTAAATTTTAGGAAATTACAACAGGGAAAGTCCTTGCCAGGACAGCGACTCGGCTCTAAATTAAATAAAAATGCGGCACGAAAGTTGGGCCTAGACGAGCTCTGGCTGCGTGCTGGGGCGTGGCCAAAAGTTTGTACACCTGTTGGCCAAATAAACCGGGGCGTTAATTAAAGGTACAGCTACTCCAACTTTAACTCCAACTCCAATTGCAACTCCAATTTCAACTCCGACTCCACTTTCGCCTGGCAATTCCAGCTACAGCTAAGTGCTGGCCATGGTTCAGGAGACGCGCTCAGATTTGTGGGCCGCACAAAGTTTTTTGGCCATGCGCTTCAGATTTATGCCAAACTAAAGCACTTGATGGCCAACTAGTTGGCATTTAATGGCTCTATTATTGGAGTTTCGGAAAGTGCCGTAACAAATGGGTTACGCTTCATGCACGCCATCAGTGTTGCCAGCCGTTGAGCTCCGGAATAAGCTAGAGTGTGGATAAATGTAAGCTAAGTCCAGCTAAAATGTACGAAAAAATGCTGGCAAAGCGGGCTAGAAAATTGGCAGAAATTATCAAATATATTAGTAAAGTATAAAATGTATTAGTAAAGTAATAAAGATATTAGTGGTATTAGCTAGTATTTTGTTTAAGTATTTCCTTTTAAGTGTTTCCTCTCAGCATTTCATCTAATTTATTACTTCAAAAAATGTTCTCTAAGAATTTCGTCTGAGTGTTTCCTCCAAGTCTTTAAAGCTTAGCTGAACGACCACTGAATATTATTTTTCACTTTACTGCTCTTTACTGCACTGCACTGTTGACCCCCACCGAGCCTGAGCGACTGAAGAAATGCTGAAGCTGCTGCCCCTTATATAGGGCAACTTTCACTCACACACGCTCAACTGTTGTGCCCTCCGCCAGTTAGGGATCGTTGCAGCCGAACTTAAAGTGAGCAATGAGAAGACTCTCTGTTGCTTCGGTCATTCTAGCTTCGTTTTACTCAACTATAAATAGGAGAGAGTATTGCTGCACACATATAGAACACTTAAACGATCTACTGTAGTTTTTCCTTCTCCTTTGACTGATTGCAGACATATGGAGAGACAGACTGTGGGGTAGACTGACACACAAACAGATTATACATGTATTACCTCATTACGCTGCTCAAGAATATTCACATATGTTTCATAGTGCTAAATTGTACTATGCTAAATACCATGTCTACATTAATATTTTTAATTAATTATCATATAACATAGACGACAGCTTCTTCTATTCTATAGCTCTTTCTAGTCTGCATAGTCTGCACTCTTTCAAATAAGCTAGATCTAGCCTGAAATAGGCTAAACTGGCAGCACCTTGAAGGTGAGTGCATGCCAAGCGGGCATTAAGTGTTAGCCAGGCTGCAGCAGTTGCTCTGTTAATTTACACATATTATTGGATACCTAGCGAAAAGCTTTGTTGGTTGTGGCAAAATAAAACAAAGAAGCTAAACGATAATCTGGTCTAGCATTGCCTGCTGAAGCGGGTTGGACAAGGTGATCTATGTATATACATATGTATAGATGGGAGAAATGTGTATTCTGCTGTTGACTTAGATTTAAGAGGATTACATATATTTATAGAAGATCAAATTTTTAGACAAATACTATAAATGGATGCTTGAGAAAGAACTGTTCGACGCTCCGAATCGATCGTCGCTTTTTCATTCAAATTCTAATTTAATAACTTTTGTCAAAAAACTTCAGCAAAAATAGTTAAAGCTAGACTCCAGCTCCAGCTGAAGCAACTCTTACGATGAGTGCTGCCTACCGCAATGTAAAATATATATGTACTCCAGTTAGATCTTGAGTCCGTCTTTACCCAGAAGCTACAGCGCTTTATCTCGGACGCATCTCGGCGCGCAGCAGCAGCGAGATAGTTGAGAATTCGCATTTGGTGCCCCAAGTGAAATGTGGCAGAGCATCAGCTGCCCATCAAAGCCACCTGCACATGGTGGTGGCAGTGGTGTTGGTGGTGCTGGTGTTATTGGTGGTAGTGGCCCACCCAACCGCTCTTTATAGAATCTTGAAAGCGTGCCGTGGCAGCTGTCCGTCCGTCCGTCCGTCTGTTCGTCCGTCGGCCTGTCCCGCTTCATGCTGCTGCTTCGCTCGTTGGCCTGAAGGTGCGCAGGCAATAAATTTCGATTACATAATTTGTAAATTGTTATAACCCGGTGAAATTACCATGAAATCTTTCACAAAGGCATTACGAAATCTGCCACTTCTGCTGCCTTGCCAGCTTCATAAAGTTTTATGGCATTTGACTCTGTCTTTTGTTTTTTTTTCCCCCATTTTTTGAGGAGCATCTAACAATAATGCGCTTTGGTTTCGCCATGTTAGCCATGAAAGGAGGCCCAGGCATTTGAGTCTGAGCCTCGTTGCCTGGGTGGGCTGTACCAAGAAAGTAAAGGTGGTGGGCGTGGCTCATGTTACGCATCGTTGCATAGATGATCTTCTTTATTTTCTTTTTGTTTCTCCTTCATTTTTTTTGCTCTCTCATTTAACTTTTGTTGCTGCGATTAGTTTTTATGCTCAGACACTTGAATTTTCCATTCGATGTGGCCACCAAATAGGAAATCGCAAATTCCATTTCTAATTATCAGTGCCACGCCCCCCATGTCCATGTCCATGTCCATGTCCTGCCTATCTGTGGGCAAATTGAATGCCAGCCAGCTAGCATTTGCGGCTGCTTATCTCGGCTCTTATCACAGCGACTGAGGCTGTGGCTTCTCCTGCTGCTGCTGCTCCTGCTGCTGCGCCGCGTCCTGCGGCCATAAATCAACAGCCAATTACAATAAAAATTTATCATGCACAATAAAAAATGCGTCCAAGACGCTGAAATAATTTACATGGCGCATTTTTCACATTTCTCAAGCGAAGCAATTGGAATTTATAACAATGTCCCCAAAGGGAGTCAATCCGCCTCCTGCTACTCTCGCTCTTCCTCTTCTCCATCTTCGTCTTTCTGGTTTTTGCTATTCAGCAACAATGAAATTTTAATAAAGCACGCGGCACAGGACGCAGTGCAAACGGGATTGGGCTAGGACATAGCTACCTTCTATATAGTAGAGAGGGTGCAGAAGAGAGGCTATAACAAGGTAGATGCCTGGCATCGTGTCACGATATACGATACGGGCATGAATGAGATAGATTTTTATAATAAATTAGCAGGAATTAAGTAGACAAAATAAATGTATTAAATGAGGCATTGGAATTCAAATGTGTCGTGCTAGCTCGTGCTTTTCGTGCTGGATATATCAATTCAATTATGACAGCAGGAGCAGGAGCTGAGATGCATGAGCTCGTGTTATGCAAGGCTAAGTCGTGTCAACTCGTGATAACCAATAACTCATGCTAACTCGAGCTTATTCGTATGGAAGTACAAGAAGTATGCCAACTCGTGTTAGCTCGTGAGAGAGTCGTGTTTGCTTATGCTATATCGTGCCAACTCGTGCTAATTCACAATAATTTGTAAAGAGTCTTGTCAGCTCGTGTCAGCTCGTGCTAGAGCGTATTGAATTGCTCTCTTATGGCAAGTCGTGTCAACTCGTGTTTTTAGTTAGTCTCAACTCGTGTTGATTCGTGTTCACTCGTCAAGAATCGTTTCAACTCATGCAGAGCCCTGAGCAAGAACTCGTATAGATTCTTATTGACTCCTCACTCATTAGCTCGTTCCGAAACATGTCAACTCGTGTTCGTGTTTCCTCGTGTTGGCTCTGTTAGTTTAGTTTACTTTCTTCCTCGTGCTCTCATTAAGGCACATTGGGGGCCATCTCTAGCGCGAGCAATAGGTTTGGGTGCACGTGCTCGACTGCACGGCGCAAGCTAAACGACACTTGGCGACATATTTGCTGAAGTGACTAAAGTGCAGCCTCCACCAGCCAGCAGCCACCAGCCCCCTCTCCTTCCACCTGCTCCAGCTCAGTTGGCCCCATCAGCTGGGCAGCAAATCAAATGCGTTGCGGCGCATTTCCGTTTCCGTTTCGGCTGCCTGCTGGCTGCTGCACTTGTTGGGCTAGGTTCGGGCTTTAAAATTCTTTTTGGGCTTCCAATTTATGTGAGGCCCGCAGCACTCGCTGCCTTTTGCTTTGATGTAGCTCACCATGCCGGAATGCCCTCCCTGTACGCCAGCGGCGCCTCCTCCGCCTCCTGCATACGCTTTTCTTTTGCCAAGCGTTTCACAGTTTTTCATTGGAATGTTTTTTGCGCTCGTATCTGCTGCTGCGGCTCCTCCTGCTGCTCCTGCTCCTCCTGCTAGCCTCCAAGTCCTTTGACGCTTATCGTGCGTCTCCTGCTGCTCAACTCCAACCTTCTGCCTTTGTCAACCGCTGTTTACCTCCTCTCTCTCTCTCTCTCTCTCTCTCTCTCTCGCTGGCTCCCTCTCCCTCCCCCTCTGCGTCCTCATTTGTCTTTTGTTAACTTGATTTTCGACTGCCTGCTATCGAGCATATGCACGTGGAGTGGCGTATCCTTCAAGCCGGTCACTGAGCCTTCCATACGCACGTCCGGCCCCTCCCTTCTCTCCCCCCCTTCTGCTGTCGTTTGCATCTGGCGGTTTCTTCAAACAAAAGGCACACTTTTGTAGCCATAGACAGTTTCTCTGTGGAGGACATCATGACCATTTGCTGGCTCTACAGTTCATTGCCATGAAGTGGCTTCAACTTCGAGTCGTGTCCTTAGTGTATTAAAGCCCCAAGGAGGCTGTCAACTCACTTAACTTGACCTTAACTTAAAGAAGATTAGGGCCTATTTATGATTAAATTTTAATTTAAGTATGACTTTAATAGAGACTCGTTTTAATGAGAGATTACTGTAGGGAAAGTTCCCTATTAATTTAGTGTTGGAATGGGGTATATTATTGTGTACTCCATATGAAGTTGGTATTTTAAAAACTTATTTTAAATATAAATATAAAACAGAAATAGAAATGAGATATTCACTGCTTATAAAATACAATTTTGGCTTAATCAGCGGGCTTTACGAGTCTTGGCTACTATAAATTAACAATGCGTTAACAACAATATAATTTGCAGCTATTTTTTATTGCACAACTAGACAATAATGGAAATGAAATTAAAACTTTTCCATAGTCTACTCCAGCTTGGGCTGGGGCAACTTTCTCGCGCCGCTCCGCTCCGGTTTGGCTTCTGTTCGGGTCGCTCGGAGACGTTTAAATTTATGAACGTCATAAAAATCATATTTTTGTGGTTTGTTTAAGGCGCGTCCGAGTGGGGGTAACCACAAAATGGGGCCATAAATATTTAAAAGCGCTTAAACATAGACAAAACGAGGCGAATGCCACAAAGCAACGCTTAAATTTTATTGCGCCGCCCATGTGACTGCCCCAGCCCCAGCCCCTGCCCCTGCCCCTAGCACCTGCCAACTGCCAGCAACAGGGCAACTCCTTGCTTCGGAATCAAGTCAATAAAAATTCAAATTGATTTTTGATCGCACCTATTCCAACCTGTGATGCCCACCCAAAAGGCAGTGCACATTAAAATGCCATCAAATTGGCTTAAGTAGTAGCCCCTACCGCTGCCTCTACCTCTGTTGCCATCTCTCTCTCGCTCCCTCTCTCTCTCTCCATCCCCTTCGTAACGCGATGCGCGCTAATTGAAAATCTGCAAATGACTGAAATTTGTGTAAATTATTTTGTGCATAAATTTGCGCATTTCATTGCCGTTGCAGGCCTTCGTCGAAGGCAGGAGGGAGGGCGGCAAGAGCGGGGTACAGCTGTGTTAAGTCTATAAGCCATGTCGGCCTGTAGACTCGTTGACTCGTTGGGCCCTTGTCAACAAGGATTTCGGTACCAATCGCGCCATCTGACAATCGAGCAAGTTTATGACGATTTTTATGAGCTTAGCGCGTCTGCACGTTGCCGATGCTGTAGCTGATGCTGATGTTGTTATAGGTCGCATACCCTGTAATAATAATCATCATAAATGGGTCAACTGAATGTTGGATTTATGTAGATGGCAGAGGACAGAAGCAGCAGTCGCTCGCTCTCTCTCTCTCTTCTCTATCTGTCTGCCTGCTCAGTCTCTTCCACAGCCTGCTTTCCTTTCCATTTATGTCTCTGTCTGTGAGTCTCCCTATGTAGCTGACTCTACATTCTTTCTCTATCTGTGATTTTTCCCTCTCCTATTACTTTCTCTCGCTGCCCTCTTATTCTCTCTGTATCCTCAATATATGTCTCTGCGACTCGTTTTGTTAGTAGTCTGCCTTTTTTTTCTACTTTGTATTCTATATCTCTCTCTTTCTCTCAGTTCGTCTCTCTCAATCTCTCTCTCTCTCTCAGCTCTTGCTTGCTCGAATTCTACTGTCCATTTTCGCTGTCTCCCTCTCCTCTCTCTTCTCTCTCTCTCTTTCTAGTCTCTTCTAGGGTATCTATTAGTCGCTCCAATCAGCCAATAGCAAGCGCCACTTGTTGTGGGGCATTTAGGTTTATGTTCGATGGTCTCTCGTTAAATTCTCGATGGGCTCCTGCAGCATTTTAATTTACGACACAGTCAACAGGTGGGAGAGGGAGAGAGCTATATAGATAGAGATAGAGATTGATGTTGAAAAGATAATAAAAAGTCAGATGATTGAAATCAATCTTATTTGTTCCAACGCCTTTGCTTGCATTTGATTTAAGCTGTGTTTTATTATGTTTGTTTCTTCTTCTTCTTCTTGTTATTGGTAAGTGTAGCAACGCATCTTGGCCGTTACGCTTTAGGCCATTTCCATTTTACAGTTGCTTGGCCTACAGCTAAACGATTGAGTGGAAGGGGAAGGGGAAGGGGAAGGCGACGGGAACGGGTACGGGGCAGATGGGGCGGCTTTGTGGCATGTCCATGTCGAGTTGCCATGTTTAGTTGCAATTAAAATGCTTTTATCTTATTAGCGAGCGAGACAATCGCAATGCCATTTGTTAGCCAAGTTAACAGCGAAGAGTTCAATTTCCCATGTGCCCAGAGCACAGAGAGAGAGTTCAGCCTTTTGGCCAGAGATAAAGACAGGGGGAGAGAGAGATAAAGAGAGGCGGAGAATTGGGGATTCAAAGTGTTTCCCAGATGCCCAGATTCCCAGATTCCCGGCTGGCTAATCACATGCACCTCCAATCAATTCCAAGCGCCTTTTATGCCACCAGCTGCGGCTGCGGCTGTGCCACAACTCAAAGCGTCCCCATTTGCCCGCTTCGATTGAATTATTATCGCCGCCTGCCAAACAGCTAAATGTGGCAGCAGCAGCTGCTGCTACCGCTGCTGCTGCTGCCACTGCTGCTGCTACCGCTGCTGCTGCTGCTGCAGTTGCAACTTGGTCAAAGCCTTTTTGCCGCCGTCAATGCCCCAGTGGCCACGTTGCTGCTGCCATATTCGGCGGCAAGTTGCAAAACAAATTTGTCAATGTTTTTGCCAATTTTGGACTGGGCGCCGCATGTGGCATATTTTTTCTCAATCATCTCTCTCTCTCTCTTTTGCTCTCTCTCTCTCTCTCTCTCTCTTTCTCCATCTGGGCATTAGCTAATTTGGCAGCCCGTCTGCGTTTAATTAGCCGACTGCAACAACTGTTGCAAGCCGCAAGTTTTTGTTTTGTTTTCTTGCCTTGCAACACTTTCGATTTCTGTGCAACGTCTGTCGTGCCACGCCCATGTGGCACAGCTCACGTCGCAGCCATTAAAGGCCGCTGCCTCACGATCTTCCGCGCTCTCTCTCTCTCTCTCTCTCTCTCTGCTCCAATCTCTTTGAATGACTTGCCTGCCCACCTGATGGCCAGCCCCTGCCCCCCGCCCTCTGACCCCGACCGGCTACACCCCCTTTGCAATCCTCGCACGATCTGCCAGCTCTTCCTTTTGATTAGCTCGCTGGCCAGCGGCATACCCCAACTGACTGACTGACTGACTGACGGATTGACGCTCCGACTCCAACTCCAACTCCAACTGTGACTCCGACTCCAACTCTGACATAGAGTGCCGCCCGGCTTGCAAAGGTCGTTAAAGCCACAGCCGCTGGCTTTGTGGCTGAGCTGCAGGGCCTTATCCTTTCTGCGCCTTCTCGTCAAGCTTTACTTATTGGGCTATACGCTGGCGAGAGGGTATATTAGCTATGTCACACAGTTTGTAATTGATGAATTGAAATGCCATATCCTCCTTGATAATTGATCTGCGATGAATGATCAAATGGAAAGGCTTATAGGATATATATGTTATCGATAACTTGTGTAACTCTTATAGTACAGTTATCGATAATAGTATCACACATGCTGATTCACACTCTGCTTGAAGATTCAGACTCAAGGTGATATAGGATCTATATGTTATCGATAACTGGAGTAACTCTTATAACACAGTTATCGATACATGCTGGGTCACACTCTGCTTCAAGGCTCAGACTCAAACTGAATTGTTAGGGTGTGGAAAAGTCGTTCACACTCACAGATAAATTCGTTATATAAAGAGTCGAAGAGAGAGAGAGGGAAAGAGGCAGACGATGGGTAACTGGGATACTGGAGAACTGTGAGTGAGGTAGCTGGGAGTCGGCGATCGCTGCTCGCCGTTCGCTGCCCGCTCAAACAATATTTGTTGTTGTTGGTATTTTTGTGAAATACCGTCACGTTTTAACATTTTACTACTCACTTCTGGCACGTTGTTGCCATTGAGCAGATCAGTTTTGGAATTTTATTGGCCACGCTTCTTGCGTATCTCCTGCTGCTGCTGCTGCTGCTGCTTCTTTGTTGCTGTTGCTGTTGCGCCTTCGCCTTCGCCTTAGCCTTTGCGCTGATCTTGGCCTTGATAGCGCATATAAATGTGGCCGAGACTTTGACTGCGACTGCGGCCGGGCCAAGCTCAGAGGTTGACGTTTATATTGGCGAATATTTTAAATATTCCTTGTGGGGGTGTTTGCTGTCTGTGCTCATTGCTGCATCTATGCCCTGGGACTATTGAAAGTGTATTGATGTTGGGTATATTGGTTGGGAGGTAGAAGTTGATGGAGCTAAGTTTTATTTATGTGTACAAAAATATCAAAAAGCTCCCAAATGTTGAAGTGAACTAGAATTGAATTGGAATTGTAGTAGAATTTACTGAGAATTTAGAATTCCAGTTGTCCAAAATTTGCAATTGAACTAGTAAACTGAACTAGAGTCGACTGTAGTTCATTAGATCTAACTTCAAAATGAAAAATTGAGCTAGAGCTAAGCTAGAGTCGAATGAGAATTGGAATAAAATTGAACTGAAATTCATAATTCCAGTTGAGATTAGTGAACTAAGAACCAGTGAGCTAGAACTGAACTACAGCTTTCAACTCAAATTAAATAGGCTGTTATCAAGTCATTAATCAGAGCTCAGGCTCTGGCAACGCTATATTCGAAGTACCTGGAATGTCATTCAAGATGTCACGAACATAGGGTATCTCTTAGTCGATCACGCACCACTTCCTGCACTCCTTAGTCCAATATAATTGGAATTTTTATGATCGAGTGCAAGACTTGACAAGCAGCTCATTAATGTGTGGCTTTATCTCTACTCCACAGCAGCCTCTACAGACACCGCCCCCGCCGCCTCCTCCGTTCCGCCCACTTATCGACAGCATGCAGAGGACGCTGCTGCGGCAGCAGCTGCTGTGCAGTTGCCGCGCAGTCTAGAGCAGCCGCAGTCGACGCCGGCGCAGCAGAACGATTACGTTTTAGAGGACGCCACTCGGCGACTGCGAGCCCCGCCCCCTTTCTATTGCCCACTGCCGCTGACGCCACCGCCGGGGTACACGGAGCGACCAACAGCTGCAGGCGTAGCAGCTGCCCCAACGCCGCCGGCGCCGCAGCCAGCGGCAGAGCATGCAGCAGCAGCAGCCGCAGCAGCGCGTCAGCAAGCGCGACGTCGACGTCGTCTACGCGAACTGCAGCAGCAGCAGAGATTCGCAGCCAGCACCAACAGCAGCAGCAGCAGCAGCAACAGCAGCGATCAGAGCAGCGACTGCGACGGTGAATTAGGCAGCGCAGTTAGACGTCAGCGTCAGCGCAGGCGCAGCTCGCGTGGACTAAGGGGTGAGTTGACTCAGTTGAGTGACAAAATGAATCAGTTCATTTGAGGGATTCTGTCAAATGAACTTGAGAGTTTGCTTGAAGCTGTGAAGGCTCATTCACAAGAACTAGTGAGCTTCTCTGGAGAACTAGTTCATTGCTTTATGAGCGGTGCTCTGCTCAAAGATGATTGACTGAGCAGCCTATATAAGTTAGCTAGGAAGGAAGTTCATTAGCTTATACTGCCGTTCATCAGCAACTAGTTCTATTGAACTAAATCATTAGAGCTCTCTAGAATCCTTAGGCTTTCCATTGCTCCTCATGGATATAGTTAAATTGTACAGTCAGGGTATTTTCAAGTCGAGTACTTATCCCCTCTCTCTCCCTCTCTCTTTCATTTTAGATGCCTATTGTCCGGACTTGTTGCACGCGTGCGCCTTAATCCTTCACCAGCAACAGCAGCCCGGCAGCAGCGACAGTTCGGTTGGTAATTTCACAGCCACGCCCCCACCCCCACCGCCTCCGCCGCCGGCTGAGAATCGGGCGGTACGTGACAGCATCGAATACAGCTCGGACTATGTGGAGATCGATGAGCTGCTGCTAGGCGCTGGCCCTCGGGCCAAGAGCACACCCCAGCTGCAGCATGCTGTAGGTCTCGAAGCATTAGAGATGGGTCAGAACCTGAGCCTGCGACGTCCTCGCATCTCGCTGACCTGGGTGCTGCGGGAGCAGCACCAACCCAGCCAGCAGCAGCCCGGCAATGAGCCCGACGCACCAGATGCCACCCCACACGGCCACAAGGAGAAGGAGCCGCTGAAGCTGAGCAATGGACATGTGGGCGCCGCCGAAGCCGCCCCAGGCCCAGCTGCGCCGCCTGTGCAGCGCACTGAGCCGGTGCCCACCCAGCTGGATGTGGGCAAGAAGCGCTATAGGGTCAAACAGCTGCCCGGCGGCGCGGAGCCACTCAATGGTTACGCCACCACGCCCACCGCCCACCAGGCACCCGGCCACAGCAACGGCCCGTTGGCCAGCCAGAAGTTCTTCAGCAACCAGAATCTGCTGGAGTACAAGGACAAGAGCGCGCGCAGTGGGGCGCCCGTGGCAGCGGCCACCACCAAGGAGCTGCTCTTCGTCTGCACGCCGCAGCGGGCGCCGCGGAGCGACGTGCACAGCGAGGCGCTGCTGCTGGCTCGCAAGCGCAACGAGATTCGCAAGAAGCTGGCGAGCCGGCTGCAGCAGGCGCGAGCTGCAGCAGGAGTCGTCGTGGGAGTAGGAGGAGCAGGAGGAGCAGCCGGCTCAGCGACTGCCTTGACCAGCTCGGCGAGTGGCGATGCCTTGAAGTGCACCTACTCGGAGCCCAGTTTGGTGGCGGTCTCGGAGGGTGGTGCCAGCGGAGCTGCGGCACAGCAGCAGCAGCGCCGGCATCGGCATCGGAAGCGTCGCGAGCGGGAGCGGAATCGTGCGCAGCGCTTTGGCTACGAGATCCACAATGTGGATGAGTTTCTGTCACGCTGCTCGCTGTCCGCACCGGGCAACATACCCGTTGTCCTGGCCACGGCCAGCACGCTGTACCAGACGCGTCCCGGCGGCTACCAGCTGGAGATCCCCTTGCCCCTGGGCATGGTTGTCAATGCGGTCTTCAAGAACCAGAACTGGCTCTACGTGCAGACGCCGCACGCCGAGGAGGGCTACGTGGGCTACGCCTGCTGCCTACCCCTGGGTATATTGCCCACGGGCAAGACGACGCCCTGCTGGGAGTCCAATGCGGACATCTTTCCACGCCCCTGCGGCAATATGACCGACTCGGAGAAGGAGATACGCCTGCGCGGCGGCACACGGTCCGATGGAGCGCGCACTCCGCGCCAGTCCAAGCCAGTCGAAGAGCACAACAACAACAACAACAATATTAATCCAAGCAAGAGTCTGGTCTCCAATGGCGGCAGTCTGGCTGGCTCCTTGTATGGCGAGCAGCACGTGGACAAGCTCTACCTGCGCGCCGCCTCACAGCCAAAGCTCGTGGAGAAGGCGTACGCGCAGCTGCGCTCCACCAAGCAACTGGGCTCCGGCTCGGCCTCGGTGCGCAGTGCCTCCAACGACGAATACGTGACGCTCCAGCAGCAGCAGCAGCAGCAGCAGCGGACGACCAAGCAGCAGAGGCTGCCAGCGTCGCAGTCCGTGCGACGTCTGTCGAACGTTTCGTACATAACCAATGGCCACAATGGCCAGCATCTGCATCCAAAGAGCATTCCACAGCAGCACCAACAGCAGCAGCAGCAGCAGCAGCTGAGCGTGCTGCGACGTCAGCAGCAGAACGGACTGCGCCAAACTCTAGTCGCCATCAATGCGGACTACATCACGGAGAGCATTGTCGTCCACAAGGGCGAGATTGTGACGCTCTGCGAGTGCCGCGAGTCCAAGGATCAGCGCCAATGGTTCTATGTGAAGACGCGAGACGGACGCGAGGGCTTCATACCAGCCGAGGTGGCCGGCCATGGTTATCTGTAGACTGAAGGAAGCTAATCTCGCCTCGCTGCCCCTCCGATGCAAGCCCTGAAGATATTCCAGGCTCTGCTAGGACAGACATATTTATATACATTTATGGAAGAGTCACATAATATTTTCATTAAGTAATAGCAATTAGCAATATCGTGTGTATTTTAATATAATCCCTCGTTTCGCGTACGCTTTTAGAATCTACATAGATGTAATCTGTGCTATGGGTGTATATGTACATGTATTTATTTAGCATTTAGTCTATGCAATCGCAACTTGCAACACAAATCAAAGACACGACACACGGACACACGAACGAACACAACGACAACGACACGTGGAAAACGAAACGAAACACTATTTATACAAACAAAAATATTGTACTTGATGCTTCTACTAAATAATTGGATTAAATAAATAAACATATTAAACGAACACGAAAATCTCTTTCATTTCGACGTCCGATGTCTGTTAAAATTCGCTGTTAAAGTTGCTCGAAGCGAGTCCGCCAAAGGCGAGTGGCGGCTGCTCGTCGCGACGTTTAGCAATCCCAAAAACTGCTAAAATACCAGGCGAACAGCAATCAGCAGCAGGCAGCTGCACTAAAGAAAAATTATAAGTGTGGCATACTTTCGGGCGGGCCGTTTAAAGGCAGCAAAGTGCTGCCCAGCACCAACCGAGTGCTGCCCATTAACAGTCGGTTGTCAGCACCTATCGTATTCCCAATGCAACCCTGCTTGCTTTGGTCTGGCAGCGCTGCAATTTCTGTTCTAATATTCAAATTCAAATTTAAAATAAAACCTCCAGTTTTATGGGATAAAGCAACTTTTATTACTCATTTGACTTTGAAAGGCAAATTGGTAGGCTAATTACCTACGGTTTATAAAGTATATCAATATTTTAACTATATAATTAAATATTCGAGCTAAATTTTGATCAACAATTTGACATTTTTAAATATTTTGGCAAATTTCAAGAGTCACCAATCTACTATCAATTCTTCTTACATTCATTAAATTCTTGGCATTTCGTTGAGTTTAACATACTTTTTGTCATACAAATATATTGCTGATGAAAATATATAGTTATCATATGCTTAAATATTTGATATGAATAGATGTAAATAATGTATTCGTGGCAGCACCTGCCAGAGATGCCTATGATTTACAATTGCTAGGTACTTCTTACTTATTGAATATATATATGTATATATATAAATGTATATGTATTTATAATCAAGATTTGTATATAATAGACCTAGTGAGCGAATACATTACAAAAATAAAACATTTACAAAAGGGAACATTTCGGATCATCGAAATACAATTTTCACAACTTTTGAGCAATATATGTATCAGAAATGCTGCCCATAACAGGAAAAACATACAAACTACACTAACTTGTCCAATAATAGAATATTCTAATTGCTTGCATTACAAACTTCTTCAAATATCGTTAACTGAAGTCTTGACTAACGCCTACTTCCGCAGCTCTGGGCTGGAACTGGGCGATGCTGTTGAGGCGTCATCCAAATTGATATTGTCGAAACTTTCGTGCTGTGGCTCCGCCTCAGTTGGTGGCTCGGGCTTCTCCAACAATACGGTCATGTTCTTCACATTGCTGGGCTTCTCCTCGTCGTGGTTAATGTTCAGCATTGTGTCGTTCATGCGATGATAGTGCGGCTTTTGCGAAGTGCTGGGACGTGAATAGTCCAGATGATCGTACTCATCTGCGAAGAGAAAGAAGACGTTTGATTATAATTGAGATATGGGAACAGACGACACTCAAACTGCTGGGCGGGCCACAGTCATCTCTAACTACGACAAACACTGAGCAATGGCTTACCCTGCGGAAATAACACTTTGTTATAAATTTTCACTGCATTATGGCAAATGTGTGCATGACAAATGAGGAATATATATGTAGAGATGTTATATGCGCATAAATAGTGGTTTTGTTATTTTGGCCTTACAGGATGACTGTAAAACTCACCGGGATCCTTGTAGCCCTCCTTCTGCTTGATCTCGTCGTACACATGCTCCTCCTTAAGAATGTCATTGTACACATTCGGATTGGTCAGGTCCGCATTCAAGTTCTTGTTCAGAAGCTCGTGATTATACTTGATGGAGTAGCTGCCCACTGCAAAGGGTAAGGAAAAGTGTGAGTCTCGAGAGAGTCCACAGGCTTTACACGTGGAAACCCACCTCTGCTGCTCGCATTTGAATCGTCACCATAGTCGGTGCACAGTGTGCCATTCTGGTCCAAGTTGTTCATCTTTGGTCGCAGGTGGTTGGGCAGCAGGCTGGCCTCCGCTTGCATGCCATAGACGGGATTGTCAAAGTTGTGATTGGGAGGCCAGCCGGACTCACTCGGGTTGTGCGTGTACTGGACATGTTGTATCACCGTCTTCAGATTGGACACGCGTCGGCGATAGTAGAAGAGGACTCCGACAATGATGCCGATGAAGAGGAGCACTAGGAACACCGTGCTCACAGCCACGCTCGCATTATTCGCTGTGGAATCAGATGCAATTAGTCCAAGAAATCTTTGCCGTTTGCTTGCTACTCACACTCAGCATGCTCGGCCACGCGCTGCGAGGCTATCAGCTCATCGCAATTGGCGCCGGTGTAGCCGCTGCGGCAGACACAGCCCTCGGCGGCGTGGCACTGGAAATTGGACGAGGGGCAGGCGCAGGGATTCATGCAGTGCTCGCCGTAGAAGCCTTCGGGGCAGATGTAGTTGCAGTGATCCCCCATCCAGCCGGGCAGACAGATGCAGTAGCCATCGTTCTTGCGGCAGGTGCGATGGTGCTGGCAGCGGCACCGCTGCGTACAGCCCAGCCCGTAGGTGTCCTGGGGGCACGACTGGTTGCAATTGGAGCCCGTCCAGCCGGGCAGGCAGGCGCACTGCCCGGTCACATGATTGCACTCGCCGCCGTGCTCGCAGTTGCACTGCAGCTTACAGTTGGGCCCGTACAGGCCCGGCGGGCAGGCGTGCTGACAGGTGAGACCCAAGTAGCCGGGCCGACAGAGAACCTCGCCGGTAATATGGTCGCAGGTGGCATTGCCTGGCAGGAGTCGAGACGAGACTGGTTAGAGAGGCAATGTACGTATGCATGATTCAGAGTCGACCTACCATGCATGCTGGTGGGGCAGCGCTCCTTACACTCCACGCCGTAGAAGCCATCGGGGCAGGGCTCGGCGCAGTCCTCGCCCGTCCAGCCGGGCGCACAGATGCAGTTGCCGGTCTCCGAGTCGCAGGAGGAGTTGTTCAGGCATCTGCAAACTTGATCACAATTTTCACCATAGTAACCGCTCGGACAGTTCGTCTCGCAATGAACGCCTTGGGTTCACATTCACAATTTTCGGGCGATTTCAAATAAACAAACGAGTGCAAAACGAAAGACACGAATTAAGATAAAACAAACGAAAGTGTGCGGAAATGGGGCGAGAGAGGATCAGAGAGATGGCTCGAGTGAGTGTGTGAGGCAATGTATTGAATATGGAATATAATACAATGGTGCAAGTGTGCGAGTGTGCGAGTGTGTGTGTGTGGCTATGTGTGTGTGGCATGCATGAATAGGAACACGAGCGTAGGAAAACATGAAACAGTCTTAATCTCATCAGCACTGGACAGGCCGTAAGTGATAAGGGAACTGACTGACATATCAAAGATCTGATTTAGTGTTTGTGTTAGTGAGAGCGAGAGAGTGAGTCAGTGTATGAGCTGGAGTGGTTTGTGGTGGGGGTGGAGTTTGGTACCTCGCCAGCCCTGCTTGCAGATGCAGCGACCGGTGGCCGCCTCGCAGGCAATCGTGTTGTACTTGTCGCACTGGCAGAGGTGCGCACAGTCCAGCCCGAAGGTGTTCGGCTCGCACTTCTGCTCGCAGTGGCGGCCCGTCCAGCCGGCGGGGCAGGTGCAGGTGCCGTCGATGGGATTGCAGGAGGCGTTGTTCTGGCACTCGCAGCTCTGGCGGCAGCCATCGCCGTAGTTGTTGAGATCGCAGGGCCTGTCGCACTTGTTGTTGCGCCAGCCAGGCGCACAGAGGCACTGGCCCGTCTCCGGGGCGCACTTGGCGCCGTTCTGGCAGTCGCACTTGAAGGCACAGTCCTGGCCGTAGGTGCCCGCCGGGCAGCTCTGGTCGCACTTGTCGCCGGTGAAGCCGGGCGCACACAGGCAGGTGCCGTTCACGGCGGAGCACTTGGCCCCGTTGTGGCAGTCGCAGTTCTGCTCGCAGTTCAGGCCAAACTTGAGGAAGGTGCAGGGCCGACTGCACTGGGCGCTGCTCCAGCCGATGCTGCACTCGCAGCGGCCCGTCTCCGGGTGGCAGAGATCCGTGTGCTCCATGTCGCACTCGCAGGTCTTGCTGCAGTCGGAGCCCCACTTGTTCGGCTCGCAAATGCGCTGCTCGCAGCGCTCGCCCTTCCAGCCGGGCGCGCACTGGCACTTGCCCGTCGGACTGCAGCCGGCGTCGTGCTCGCAGTTGCACCGCTCCGTGCAGTTCACGCCGTAGGTGTTCAGCGGGCACTCGTCCATGCACACCTCGCCCATGTAGCCCGGCGGGCACTCGCAGCGGCCGGTGATGTGGTGGCAGGGCGCGTCGTTGTAGCACTCGCAGGAGAGCTCGCAGTTGAGCCCGTGGCTGCCCGTCGGGCACTTGTTGGCGCACACGTCGCCCGTCCAGCCGGCGGTGCACTCGCAGGCCCCGGTCTGTGGATCGCACTTGCCGTCGTTCTGGCAGCGGCAGTCCTCCTCGCACTGGGCGCCATGCTTGCCGTCCGGGCAGCGCATGTCGCATCTGATGGATCGAAGCGTCACATTAGTCTCGATTAGTCTCAGTTAGCACTGGGCTAGCCCACTTACAGGGGACCCGTGAAGCCGGGCGCGCAGGAGCACTTGCCGGACACGTGATCGCAGCTGCCGCCGTTCTCGCAGCGGCACAGCTCCGCACACTTCTCGCCGTAGCGCTGGGGCGGACACGTCTCCGCGCACCTCTCGCCCGTGTAGCCCTTCGCGCACTCGCACTGGCCCGAGTACGGCTCGCAGGTGGCGTTGTTCAGGCAGTCGCACTTCAGCTTGCAGTCGATGCCATAGAGGCCGGGCGAGCAATCTACCGGAGAGTTTACGGTTTACCATTTACGTTCAACGTTTACACAACGCACTATGCGCTCCCTATTCACATATACATATATACATTTCTATATTATTTTGTTAGTTATTCGCGGCAGTGTTTGCAAAAGCACGGACACCAGGTAAATACACTTCCTTGAGCCGCCGTGTGGGTGAGAACTGTGCCGTGAGCCTGTTTGTTAGGAGAGCGAAGAGCGCGTGGAAGTGTGCGTGTGTTAACTGAGGAATTGGTGTGTGTGTGTGTGTGTGTGTGTGCGGAAAGATTGCTAATCAATATGTTTGCAACAAAAAATAAAGCGGATTACCAATAAACAAAGAAAGCTGTGCCAAACGGAAGAAGGCTTCGCTTGGCCGAGGTGGGAATCCCCTTGCAGAGTTGTATAATATAATGTTCATCTAATCATATATAATCAACTACTTAATTGATAATCTATGTATATGTCATCTCCTAAGTGGAGACGTATGCCTGAATCGAAAGATTGCCTAGCTCAAGGTTTCAACGTCTGCAAGAGAATTAAAGGCCAAACACGAAATGTTAGATTGATCCTCGCACCCAAGGCAGTTCATTGCAGTTAACTGGACACACATAGAACACACACTAGCATAGGGATTAGGCTACGACAAGTACTACAGAAGCGTTATCTACTCATAATATCATATCAAACTTGAAACGAACTTATGTTGCAGGCGGGTCCTCCGTAGCCTTCGATGCACTTGCACTTCTCGGGCGCGACGCACCTGCCGTGCTGGCAGGGCTCGCTGCAGTGCGGGATGCACTCGTTGCCGCTGCGCACATAGCCATCTGGAAGAGGGGGAGCATTAGCATTGGCATCAGCGTCAGCTGGCAGGGATCAGAGGGTGTCGCTGCTGCACTACTCACCACAGCAGTCGCGCACAATGCGCGTCTTGGGCACGATCTGGGTCTTGTTCACAATGCGATGCCTGATGCGGTAGGTGGGGCAGCTGGGCGGTATGCTCAGGCACCAGGTGGAGCCGCGCTCCTGGAACGACTGCAGCTCCGTGACGACCACCTCCACATCGTAGCTAGCGAGTGGAAGTAGAAGTTGAAATACGTCAATGAATCTCTGTGTCTCTCTGGGGCAGGGCGTGGCACTTACTTTTCGCGCTTCTTGCATACGTTGGGTCCTTCAGGCGCCTCACTGTTCAGCTCAATGATCTCAGACTGAGCCAGCGTTAGCAATGCTAGCAGCAACAGTCCGCTCCATGTCCACCTCATGCTCCGCGTGTGTGTGTGTATGTGTGTGGGTGAGTGGGTGGCTTTTTCCTTTCTTATTCAGCTGCTGTTCCCGCTGTTGCACTCGTATCAACATCGAACTGAGCTCCAGATGCGACTGCGGCCCTTTGTAAGCTAAACTCGATATGAATGTGATTCAGTGGCAGCTTAATCAGCTACAGTCAGCTACAATTACTGGAACAACAGAGAAGATATAAAATGTTCTCATTTAACAAATAACTGCGATATATTTAATATTGTTTATATTATATATGTTTAAAAAATAAGACAGGATTGCTCCAGTCCAATCGGAATACAATGCGTTTCTGAGCATATTCAAGTATTTCTTTGGGTGACCTATAATGGGTTTTTATGATTAGATTAGATTCGATTAGTAGATTATAGTGTCTTTGTTGTTGATTCGTCATCCCGGAAAACATCTATAAATATCTTAGTCATTCAATATTCTATCGAAAAAGTACGAAGCCGAGGACTCGAATACAATGGCAAAGGATCAGATCCAACACTTGCTATTAACGACGACTCAGATTTCAATCTCAATCTCAATCGTAAACGCAAACGTTTTGGAATACCCGGCTTTGGAGTAAGTGTTATGGGAGGCTCAGGGCTTTGCTCAGCTTACATAGTAGGCAGTCGCAGTAGGCTCTGCGCTTGTTTCACTACTCTGTCAAGAGCTCCTCACCGCATTCGAAACTCAACTAAAAAAGCTAAATTCCAACACAGCAGAAAAGCTGTATTAAGAGCCGAAAATAAATCATATTTTCTATTCACAATTGTCGCAGCTAAAAGCCGCAGCCAAGCCAAGGCCAATTGATGCAGCCGATGAACACTTGAGTAAGAAGACGACAAACCAGGCGAAAGGCGTCCACAACCACAATCACCATCTGGAGTCTGTGAGTCTGCGTGCGTCAAGTGGATGATGCAGAAGCAACGCTCTCCCTACACCGGTGGCGGCTTCAATCTGCAGCAGCTGAAGGCGACCACGTTCAACAAGGCCGAGAATGTCAGTGGAAGGCCGTTCCTGGCCCAGCTGGCACACCAGGTGCAGGTGCAGCAGCGCCCACAGCATCATCTAAGCGGGTGAGACGCGCAATGCCGCCTCCATTCATTTCTGTGCCCTCTCCTTACTGGCTGCCCCCCACCCCTCACACACACAGCTCGCCCCCTCAGCCGATGCACTTCCTGCCCGGCAAGAAGACTCCGCACTCTGCCCATGCTGCGTATGATCGCGGCCACGCCGGACAAGACCATGCACCGTGCACCGGCACCTCACGCAGCTACAATTCGATCTCCAACTACAACGGCGCCTACGAGGGCGACCTGCGCGCCTTGCCCATAATCCTGACGAAGAACAGCAGCGCGCCGATGACTGGCGACTGCTGTGGCATGAGGCACTTGGCGCGTGACGACGACGACAACAACAACAACAGCATGGACCACTTGGACAAAATGGGCGGCATGGGTCACATGGACAGCATGGGTCACATGGAGAATATGAACAGCATGAGCAACGCGGGTCACTTGGGTCATGGAGGTTATGGGGGTCACGTGGGCCCCATGGGTTCCATGGGTTCCATGGGTTCCATGGGCCACTTGGACAGCATGGACAGCGGCAAGGCATATCAGAGCGATACGGATTCGGAGACCGAGTATAGTCAGCACATCCAAAGCGTTGACGCAGCCAACGGCGAGCCGACGCGTTGGCGTCGCGCCTTCGACTTTCTCAAGTCCGGGATGCCACCGCATCGGCAGGAGCGCATGGAGGCGGTGCTGCAACGTTGCTGCGAGAACACGTTCTTCAACCATGTGCTCCTGGTGCTGCAGCTGTTCAGCATCCTGCTCGGCGGCCTGCTAATGCAGAGCCTGCGCGTGGGCGCCAATCTCACCCAGCTAAGCTTCCGCCTATGGCACTGCAAGTTCCAGCTGCGCACCTTCCAGCGCCAGCTGCTCTGGCGCATGGCCAATGCCAAGGGCAACGACGCTATTCTCTTTCTGGGCGTGATGCTCATCTCGCCTTGGCTATTCCTCATCAGCCTGGTCGGATTTTGCATCTCCTTCATGTTTTACTTCAAGGAGGGCGTCGGCGTCATCCTACGCTATCTGCGCCTACAGATGCTCAACTGAAACCAAATACCAATCTACCTCTATAGACCGCACAGGGAGGGAGAGAGAAAGAGGGAGCAATAGGAGAGAAATATGTGACAGAGAGAGGGAGCTTAGGTCGTATTTTAAATTCCAAAACAATGCAAGTCTTTTAGTGCGTATTACAGTTATGTCTACCCCACACATACACACATAATGCTCTATATTTTGTTTGTTGCGGCAAAAATCGATAAATGTTATAAATATGTAAAACACGATCTTTGTTTATATATGCAACTGACTCAGATTCCCGCCTGAGGCTTTGGATAGCTAAACCCGATCGCATTCAGATCGGACTTAGGAGAATACGATATTCGGATATTTAGCCGAGGCAACGTCTTCGCTCTTCTAAGTCCAGAGTTGCCTTGACCTTGAGCTCATTCTCATTCTGATACTGCGATTGCATAGAATTCGCTCAAGTTGCTTCATGATAGCACGTTGAGCCATTACAGAGAGAGAGAGAGAGAGAGAGAGAGAGAGAGAGGGAGAGAGAGTATTATCATAATGGGATGAATGAGATAAACAATTGATATGCTTGCGCTCTTTAACAATCGCTGACTGTGAGTAATAACATAATGCAGTCACATTAATACGTCTCATGCTTTTAAACAAAGCTCAGAACTTTCAATTGCAATTGGTTGATGGACAGCTGTGATAACTTTCTGGAATTGGTTACAGAGCGAGTGAGTCTCCCACAGCTTCACCTCGGACCAGTTGTTACTGGCAACTGATTCAGGATATATTCAGTGTTTTACATGGGTTATATTTTCTATTATTAAATAACTTTATTTGCCTCCGAATATTCTGCAATTTGAACTCTTCACAGCTCGTCACAGCAGTTTGTAATTCCCAACTAATTTAGGTTATGTTTTTACACGTTCGCATACCATGAGAACGGACTTGAAACGCAATTAAATTGAGCTCCACATACGCTGGCACATATGTATATATATTTAAATATATCTACATATATATATACTCTTAATGCTATGATATGCAGAGAAACAAAAGAGCTTCCGTTCATGAGCAACAGCAGCAATATGAGTGGACGCCATATCCCTCTTGGATTGCCCCTCTCAGCAGCTTTTCAATTTCCCTTTCAATTGCGCTGCACTTTAGAGAGCCGGCCATACGCACACACAAATATGTATATACATACATGTGTAGATATATATTTATAATATACACATTAACTATATATTATAATATGCGTCATTTGTCCATTTGAAAACAAATTTGCTTATGCTAATTGAATTCAACTGCAAATATAAATCGCGCCTCGACATCTTAAACTGGAGAGGTCTGAAGACAGAGCTTTCTCAGTGCTTAAAGCGCACGCGCCGCGCTCAGGATGTTGATTACTCAGCAGGAAATTCGAATTCAATAAAAGCGGGCAATTCAAGCTAAATTGGATAGCCGATAATCATATTTACTATATTTATTGCTTTTTATAGAGTAAGTTTCATATAATTCTACATACATATATGAAAGCAATTCATTCACAAAATTATCAAAATTTGCAGAATAAACAAATAAATTTCTTAATAATAGCATATTTGTGTATGTATTTATTTTTAAGAATCACCAAATAAACAAAATATGAACAGTAAGGGTCGTCTTCTACCATTAGCCAACTTGGTGTTATGTAATCTTGCCAAGCCGTAACCAATTGAGAGATATATTCCTGAAGGAGAATCCAATTTAGGAAATGTTGCCCAAACGCTTGCTAAGTAATACTTAAAATTGACTTGGTATATTCAATAAATGTCATAAAATATAGCTGGAAATATTTACTAGCATGCAAAAGTATATATAGTTATATTTATATTAACTAAAAATTTACTCAGGTGAAATAGAGCACATTTTCATATGCGAACTGCTTATTACAATTACTGACACAGGGGCATGAAACATGCGACAAATATGTCAAAGTTGGTTTGTAATTAACGGTCATTAAATTGACTACGTGACTGGGCGTCAGCTGTATAGACATACATACATGTATATAAAAGGAATACACCATATACATACATTCATATAGTACTTATATGCTAAAAACAATGTTTTTACTAATTACAGTTATTCTGTACAGGAATCCAGTCAAAGCACTATCCAGCGTGAAATCTGTATTAAGTTGGTTGCATGACAGACGTTGGCTTGTTGTTGTTGTTGTTGTTGTTGTTGTTGCGTGTCAAGCTAGGGAACTGAATAAACTATGTAGAAGAATATCAGAGCTGGCAATGCACGTGCTGAATGCTTAATGATGAGACAGGAGAACAATGCGGCTATTAAGTCAATCGAGGTACGGCAAGGACACGCCACAGCCCTGAAAATCGAGTGATAATAGGGGAAGAAGACAGAAGACAGAAGACAGCGTGGCAGACAGGGAAAACAATCAGAACTGACCTATCCGATACACCCAATGTCTAGCAAAACCCAAAAACAACTCAGATAAACCCACAAAAGAGAGAGAGAGAGAGAGAGAAGAGATTGTAAATTATACGCAACAAAAACAGACTAAAGAGCAAATGTAATAAATACTCTAGAGAAGATAGGAAGATAGGTATTAAGGCAACTATTTTACAGACAAACAGGCAGACTTGTCCTTATCTGGGTTTTTGATGCAAGTGATAAGACTAACCAAAGGAAATAGATATGTACATACGTATCTCGTGTATACATTATGCTTAATCCGGTCATGGACTCTTGCCAGCTACAACAACAACAACACTTTGCCATCAATTGGTTCACTCACCAAACGAAATATGAAAAAAAACAAAAAATCCAAAAATTAAATGAGATTTCAGCAAAAGGTCGTGCGGTCAGTGAGATAGCTACAACTAAATATGTAGTAGAGGTAGAGAGAGAGAGAGAGAGCCATCGAGTGAGATAGAGCTACTGACAATCAATTTTAACATAAGCATGGCAGATCTTACGTATGTCAATGATATATCATATTAAATAGCATTGTTGAGCAAGTACATACATAGGATAACCTAAGTAGTAAGCATCATTATTATAATCAAATTGATTTTTAACAACGACATTATAGTTAGGCCTCATGATAATATTAAGATGGAGCATCGGACATTACTTTCTTATCATTCGATCTCGCTATCTGGATGCTCTTTTTTAGCTCTATTCTACAATTCTGCTGTTTCTCAGATCTTAAGAGCAACACGACGTTATGAAGAGGACAGATTTTTGCACTACCTCATCTATTTATTTTCACTTATATACTTTGGTTTCCGTGAGTCGTGCATATGTTTGTATATAGTCAATATAGTTTGTATATATTGTACATATTTGTATATTTACATGTGTTAATTTTATAAGCTAAGGCGAAAACTAAATGGATGAATCAGCGCTAGCAAGCAAAAAAAAAAAAAAAAAAAAAAAAAACAACTAGCCGGCAAAGCGAATCTATTCATTATACATGGTGTCCGCCTCTGTAGGTGTATCTGTATCTGTATCTGTGTCTGTATCTGTCTCTTTATATGTATCTCTAGCTGTAGGTGCAACTGTAGTTGTAGTGCCATGTTTTTTCTTTTCAATGGAAAACTGTTTAGCGTAGCCTCTGATTTAGTCATTCATTCAGCAATGGCAACATCTGGTTTGGGTTTTATTAAGATTTAATACCGTGCGTATTGCTTGGACTTTTACTACAATTATTGTAATTAGTGTTCAATGGACTCGATGGATCGCTGCGGTTCGTCACTGGGCAAACGTGATAAGAGTTATTAAGCGGACAGTACACTAGGGCGTGGCTTCGCCTGATGGTGGTCAGCCTGACTCAATGCAGAGCTTATTGTGGAATTCCTCTGTTTACGCCGCAAATGAGAAGTGATAATAAAAGAATCGCAATGCTCTGTAGCAATTTGTTGGTTCATTGCTGGCTACGACCCATCACTGATACGAGTGCAAGGAAATGTATACATATATATGTATGATCTATGGCTCGTCAAGTTGATTACCTACTGACGGACTCTCGGAAAATGTATATGTATTTCAAAAGTAATAAAAAGGTCTGACAAATATTTATTTATATGTAAATATACATGGACTCCTAGTATTGTACACTCACAGAAATCTGTATGTGTATATGAAAGAACTACTCGAAAAGCTACCAACACTATTAATAGCAGGTTATCCAGAATATATATCTAACATGTCCAACTTTGAATGCAAAAAGAGAAATTTCAATTATACGCTAGTCAATTATATGACTGATTCCAGGAAACATCTTAAGAATACATTAAAACGAAAAGAAATGAATACTCAAGTGTTCTAGCATGCTATATAAATAGATTTCTGGATACATATACATATACATATATATCAAGTGCTGGCAAGTGTTTCTACAGCTGAGCTTTGTTACAGCTAGCTGGGAATTAGCTTAATCATATATCCATAATACATATATATACTTGGCAAAATTATGAGTGGTTATTATTCTTTATTATTTCGATAGTGGGTTATCTGGCGTGGGCGAACAAAGTATCACTCCTATATACATATACGTTCTTTATAAATCGTATCCAGTTTCATTATTATATGGCGCAGTTAACACTTAACAAAAGCAATGAAACACAGTCGCGTCTTGGATGGCGATATCAAAGTCTGAGGCGCAAATGTTTCACAGCGAAATGGAAATTTAAACCCTTAGCAAAGGCAATTATTAATGAAAACTATGAAATATTTAAGTAAACAAATGTTGCGAGAATACAGAAACTCTATAGTCTATAGTCAGCCCACTGCTAAAGTTCCCTTTCTTACAGATAGATATAGACAGCTTCTACTCAGATACCCATACCCATAGATATTACATAAACAAATGTGCTGTACTCTTCACATATCTTATTTACAATACATTTTCTGCTTACATTTTGCTTAATTTTCTGTATTTACAGAAATTTTGTCATTTAAACTCCATAACATTCAGTTTGGAGTTTTATCGTGATGACTTGATGACTTGTTGTGCGCAGTGCAAAGTTACAAGTTTTTGTTTTTGTCACACGTCAACCAGAAATGCAAAGTGTGTAATCTGATATTCGGACTCGCTCGGGCATTTGTCATTAGCAGATCTGCCAAGTGAGCAGAAAATTGAAAATTGAAAATTTGTGCAATCAAAACAAAAGTTTCGAGCAGTAAGGGTGCTCCAGTCGAGAGTACGCGACTATGAAATACCCAGGCATTGGGAAGTGCTGGGCTAACTGCGCAGTTTGCACTATGTTATGGAATCTTATTTGTTGAATAGCCTGGCTATATCGACTCAGCAGGTCGTCGTGATCAAGATTATATATACTTGGTGGGTTTTGCCTTCTCCTTCTATCTAGTACCAACATTTTCAAAAAAACATTATACCTTACCTTCCATTTCCAATTTATTCAGGTTGTAGTCAGAAATTTTCCAGCGAAGAAATTCGCAATCGATTCTTGTAAGTGAATAGCCGTTGTATTAAGATTATTATTACACTCATCGATTGGGGCAGATATCAGCTTTTGATAACGATTATGATTTTGTGAAATGGTAATGGCAAATAAAGCCTTGCACTTTGTAAGAGTTTACATTATACTAAGTCAGGTGTGTCTGGGGCTCATAAATCCGTATATTTATTTACAACATGTATATCAACAAACTATAAAACTGATAAGTGAGCAATATATACATATATGTACATATAGCAATGAGTAATTGTATCAGCTTATTTCTTAAAGTGCGTTGCACTTTACCGTTACATAGGCCAGCTATAGTTGCACTCTAGGAAATTGAAATAGTTTGCCTAGCAGAATTTTCACTTAAATGTTAATTATTTACTGTTGATTGTTTTCTGTTTCATAAACACAGAAATTGAAATGAAATGGGGAATATCAGTGCACTTGAGAAAAACGACAACTGCATGTTTCATATTGGAATATTAAGACCTGAAATTGCTGTTTATCGTTGATTGAATGCAATTCCCGCGTGAAATTAATTCACATCATTATCGAAACCAAAACAATTGGATTGAGCAACAAGCATGTATATTATAAATATACAAACGTATATATGTATTTTCACATACATACATAAACATATACATGACTTCAAGCTCTAAATGTATTCATACTGCAGCTGAAAACTGGTTATGATCTTCATTGAAGGCATTCCAGAGTGACGTCAGCAGCTAAATAATATAATATTAATGACAAAGTAATGCCATTATTCATATATATGTACATATATACACCATATATATGTTTGTATGTGCCTATTCTAATCAGAATTTTTTGAGGGGAAATCACAAATTTTTAAATTGTTCAAATCAGCGCATATAAACACATGAATATATTAATAGCCGTTCATGTGTATGTGCATGTATCTCAATGTGTATGCGAGCGTATGTACATACATATACATATGACTGCATTGAATTGTATAAACAGTTGGAAAAGTGCTAAAAACTTCCAACAGGCGGCCGCATAGCGAAGTAAATTGCGAGTAAATTGGCAAATAGCTGAGAATAAATCTTACACAGAATACAGAATACAGAAAACACACTACAGTTATATCTCGTATAAATTAGACTAAGGCTGTGCTGTTGTTGTAGTCTAACAAAAGCCAGCTGTTAATCGTCCTAAGTGTTAAGCTCATGCATTCACATACATACATAAATACATAGATATCCATTAGTACACACAGGCACACGCACATACAGATGCATATTTCTCTTCAGGCTGGATGCAAACGACTGAACTGCTCGAGACGACTCTACATACACATGCACAAAGTCTATGTATGCTCATTATTCAGTGGGCATAGGGTATGCGACTGCTGCTGCTGCCCACATGGTGGCGGTTGCATTTAGTTGACAGATTACTTGATATTGCCTTTTCTCTCTCTCTTTCTATCGTCTGCTTAAGCAGCAACTGAGGCTGCTAAAGTGTGACAGATGATTATATGCGGGCTATGCAAAGGGATGGATAACTGCGACCAAAAGAGAAAGAAAGTCTATGTTTTAGCTGCGCTTCGCTAAGACGACATATTTGCAACTGCTGGACGCTTTCTACGCTGTCGCTTTGAGTGGGAGCAGCGAGCAAAGAACAAAGAGAAAGACTATAAAACGTAAAAGCGAAAACCAAAAAGCAAACCGAAAAACAGGTTTTAAGTCTCTTTAAAGCGCTCAGCGCACAAAATAAGAACGTTAATTGACACGCATACTACTGCGGGGACGATCCATAAACAAACAGACTCACGCACACACACACACAAACTTGCATACGTATGTACATATAGTGACAATACATTCGAAAGCCCAAAAGCTAACTGGAACTTTCGTAAAGCAATATCAACAACAACAACAACAACAGTACGCGTTACGAAAGAAAACAAAGCATCGGATTTTGCGTCGTTTGCTATTTTTGGCCAGGTTAATGGGCAAAATTGCAGATTTGAAATTAGTTTTTACCTTTTATTTTCCAGTTAATGAATATTCGAATAGTTGTCACTCAAAATAACCCAATGGAATGCACTCAATTAACACTCGAACTGCTTTACAGAACATGGTTTATTTTGATTCGATTTTGTATACACATTTATACACATGTACATATATATTTATATATTTGTACTCAAACTTGTTTTGGCACAAAATTTACTCATACACATACTCTAAAGAACACTTTAAAAACGCATAAAACCGTAGCGCGTTGAATTAAAAACCAATTTACTAAATTTAAATTAGCAGAATAATTGCATTTCTTTGCTAAGCTATATAAATCACAAAACGCAACAAACGCACCGAACGCACGCACCCTACAGCAAAGAGTGTTTACGAGAAACCACTGTTAAAAGACTCAGAAGCAGCGATTGCTGACTATCGATGTTGCTTTGTGGAGGTTGAGCATATAAAAACAAATTATCGATAGTTTGATATATTATGTTAAGACCACGATAGCTAACATACTTGGCTAACAGAAAATAAGTGCTCCGCCGACGCTGTGCTCCACCGAGACTGTATGTTAACATAAAGTGTTACAACTAAAACATCGCTCAATAACATAATGCTCCTCTAGTGCACTCCACCCAAACTTTATCTTAACGTAAACAGTGCTGCCAGACGGTCGTATATAAGATAGCAACCACTAACCAAACATTGTGAGTAAACCAAATCAGTTATGATATCTTTCAGATCGACCGACGCTAACTGAGAACTGTTTCACATTTGGCGAAGGTACGTATTGGACCAACTTGCATTTCCAAAAAATACGCGAGGATCTTTTTCTCATGATGTTCAGATAATTAAAAATTCATTTATAACGGCCATTAGAGATTATGGCTCTTGAATTCAAATTGCAGACTATATATCTTGCAGATGCTGCGGAATTCTGGTGGCACGTTCCTTTCTTCCAGACACCCGATCACAATAACCTGGAAAAGCTCAAACCTGAGATGCCCACTAATTAACTGACTAACTAGGCATATACATATATAATATATTTGTTATCAAAGGCCGAAGGAAGTTTAGTTTCTGTTACATTTTTGCACTTTATTAAGTTGTTCTCTTTTGTTTGTTCTTTTTGTTGTTGTCTCATTATTTGCTTTGCGCATGTTAACGTAAGAGTGTTTCAGTTAGAGTAAGAGCAAAAAAAATATGTACGAAGTTAATCAACTGTCTCACAAATATGGCAGCATTCCAAGGTTCTATTTGTATTTCCACGTGAATATACATATAAGTGTGTGTGTAAGTGTGTTTATGTATATGTTTCTTTATGATTAAGAACATACAAACTAGCAAGCAGCTTGCAGCAGGTACGTTGAGGCCTTGTTAATAAACCGTTTAAGACTATTATCTAGTTATATAGTTATACATATGTATATATGTACGTATATATAGACATGCGCCAGTTGCTTCTGTTTTCTCATATTAATATAACGATTATGATGCGTGGGCGCTGGCTAATGAGTATTCGTCATCGATTACATGTCATCGATCAGCCACAATCAGCCACTACTCATCGGTCGGCCCTCGCTGTGTAGTTAGATAAGTTCGCGCCGCCTTGGCTTCGGCCACTCAGTAGCGCTGGCTCTCCCGATCCGAGTATTTGCCGCTCAGCTTGCTAACCGAGTAGCGGTCCGAGTAGGCATCGTATTTGTCCGCCTTGTAGTTAATCTCTTGGGGCGTGTATCCAATGTTCTTCTGCCAGTGTCGCGTCCAGTAGAGATCCTCGTTGCGCACCTGCGAGGGCGTCTTCGCGTCCCGGCACACGTACACGCAGTAGATCATGCAGCCGATCAGCGTGAGGAAGCCGAAGATCAGGAATATGATGCCCAATACCCTGTAAAGCAAATAGGGGTAGGAATTGATGAGTCGTGGCTCGCAGTTGTCGGAGCTAAAGAACAAAGATGCTCACCAGACATAGACGGGCTCATAGAACTGCACCACAATCACAAAGCCCAGCGTGACGAGAATGAGCCCCAGATTGAGCAGCAGCATCAGGCAGCAGACGCCCTTCACGTTCGGGCAGAAGGGATTCGGCGCTGACATCGTCTCGATCTTGGCGCCACGCTTCGTGGTCGAGCGCCCGCTGCGGCCCGTCTTGGCGGTGCTGGCCACCGAGTAGACGCTGCGCGGAGCTCCACGGGAGACGGGACGCTGGCTGTAGCGGCTGAAAGGGAATCGGTTGTGAAACTCAAAGTCAAGCTCAGTCTCTCTGCCTGCCCACTCACCTGATCTCGGAGGGCGCCTTGTAGGCGGCACTGGTCACATAGATGTCGCTGCCCGCGTCCCCGGCCTGGTCGTAGCTCAGCGCAGAGGGCGCGCGCGGCGGCTGGCGTGTGGGCGGCGGACCGCTCAGCGGCCGCGGGCCACCGTTGTCCGGCGAGCTGGAGAGGCCCATCTGACTGTGGCTGTAGCTGTGCTGCAGGTGTTGCTGTCCATTCCCGTTGCGCCCCTTGCGCGACGTGTTGTAGTGCGACTGCGACTGCGACTGCGGCGAGATGCGCTCGTGCGCGATCGTATACTCCGAGTGCGCCCGATGCGAGTGCGAGTCGTCGCCGTCCGTTGAGTAGCCGCGATTCGAGTGCACGTACGGCGGATCGGGCGTGAGCCGCCCGTGTGTGGCCACATAATGTCCGCCCTTCAGTCTGTCAAGTGGATTTATTTATATGGATTTATTCGATTCTCTTGTTAGGGAGGAATCTCGTCTAGCTTTACGGCTTAACTACGTACTTGGGCTTATAACATGTATATGCATGTATTTTCTAGCTTATGTAGATATGTCTCACTCTCTTCAGTTTCTCTTTCTCTCTCTCTCTCTCTCTCTCTCTCTCTCTCTCACTTTCTTTCCTATCCCTTTCGTTAAGAGTCTGTCTGTCTGCCCTTTTTCTTCGTATCTATCTCGTTGTCTCTCTGTCTCTAACAGTCTATCTTTCTCTTCGTATCTATCTCCCTCCCATTCGCTCTTTTTCTATCTTCTTCTTCCCTTTTTATCTCCCCGCCCTTTCTCTACCTTTTACACTCTCTCTCTCTCTCTTCTGTATCTAACTCTCTATTTTCTATATGCTCTATATGACAATTACCTAATATACGACTGACGCTTATCTCATTCCTAGCTCATCTATCTCTCTCTCTCTCTCTCTCTCTCTCGTCGATAGCCTCTAGTGGTCAACATTTTAACATCAGCTAATCAAAGTTATTTAATATTCTTACTTTTTGACGCGTCTCTCGTGCATTTTGCTTGATCTGTGTGCTGCTCCGCTTTGTCTGCTGCTCGGCTCCTGCTTTGGCTTTGACTTCAGTGTTGGCTCTGGCTCTGGCTCTGGCTCTGGCCGCTCTGGTCTCGTCTGTGGGTCTGTCTGCTCAGCTGCGGAGCGTTGTTGCCTTTAGAAAGTCCCACGATAGCTGCGACTGCCTGCAAAACAATCAAAAATAACAAAAAGCAGAGACGTTGAGATTCGTTGCAATTAACTAGCGTTTTGCTGCTTGCAAATTAGTAGACAGTTTTCAACTTTTAATTAGTGTGCAAAAAGTTATAACTGCGTTTTATGCCAACATGTGTGAGTGTGCGTGCGTGTGTGCCAAACTATATTTAACAAACGTTAGGTGCACAATTCGTATTCAATTTGAGCAGCTGTGCCAACCGAAGATAGCCAACTTTGAGTTGATGCACAGCAAATTAGCAAAAAGTTTATCAAATTTGAGGTTATGTTGAAGTGCTTTGTTTAAGCGCAATCTCTCTCTCTCTCTCTCTGTGTCACTCCCTCTTGCTTTTTAAGTAGAGTCGCAAAACGTAATTAACTCAAATATTTTCATAAATTCCCTTTTGGTAAAACTTTACTAAAAGTTGACAGCAGCAAACTGACCGAAGGAGATAAATAGAGAGAGAGAGAGAGAGAGAGAGAGAGAGAGAGAGAGATAAAAAGAGAACTTTAAATCTTCTACATATATAAATATGCTTCCGATAAGCTATTGAATTGCGAAATTGAAAAGCCTTTTGAGTCGCTGGCCCGCATCGGTCAGCCAATAAATTTGCTACTTGATAAAGCAAAACACGCCCCGATTTAAATGTCAGCTTTATATATATATACATATATATGTATGTGTATATATATTTTTTATTATTATTTTGATTACTTTTGTACCCTGCAGGGAATGTAGGTGCAAGCAAGCAAATATTGGTGTGCTGCATTTCCTATATCTGGAACTAATAATGTCAGACATAGAAGAGTTTCGACTATTTTCATTAAAAATATCTCATGTAATTTTAAGTAATATATTACTTTCTTATGATGTACAGAAATCATAGAAGAAATCAAATACTATGAGAAATCTCGAGAGTAGAGGAAATGATATAGAAATTCATATTGAATCTGTGGAAAATATAAATCAAGGCAACTATAATGCCCTCACGGGGTATAAGCTGGTCAAGCATACTAAATTATAGCGTACATGCTTTGGTTTGCCTTTAAAATGCGTTTTTAGGAGTGTTACATATATACTATAGTACATATATACATAATATGTATGTATATATATAATATGTATAAAAATATTTATATACAGTTGCGATTGCTCGCTCGGAGACGTTTGGCTGCGCCCAGTAGACAATCCCATTCGATATGCAGTTCGTTGCACTGTGTGTATGTGTTTGTGTGTGTGTGAGTGAGTCGGACACATCCTGACGTTCGAACTGAGGCATGCACGCATGCCGCACCTCACTCGAATATCATTCAAGTTCAGGGCAACACGAATTTTGAAGTCGACGTCGTTACAGTTGCCAGCAATTTGTCACTTGGTCACGTAGCTTTGGCTCAGCGTTTGCCTTCGCCAGGACCAGGACGACACTCGAGCCAAGATGGCAGCGGCACACTCCACGTGTTCGTTGGCAGCACAATTTACCGCACACACCCCCCACGCCAGCCCCGCGGCCCACTCTCTGCAGCAGCTGCACTACGCTAAGCTACAACTTTAACTTTATTACATGTTAATACCCTAACCTTGAAACTGAGCTGCAAATATCGCTGAGTTGTTGTTTATGTCGCTAAAATACTTTATGAACACTTTTGAGTGTGTGAGTCATGTTTGAGTTTATGAGAATTGAATAGAAGGGATGCAGAAAGATTTACCACGAAGTTATGCTAGGAAGCGTGCAACTTTGCTGCTTTGCATATTACAGTTAAAGATTCATTCATTCATTTATTCAGTTATTCGTTAGTTCATCTATACATTCATATATTCATTCATATATACATTTATATATTCATTTTCATTCATACATTCATTCACTCATACCTTCATTCATACATTCATTCATTCATACATTCAAACATTCATACATTCAAACATTCATACATTCATACTTTCATACATTCATACTTTCATACATTCATTCATAAATGCATTTATACATTCAAATATTCATTAATATACTCAATAATACATTCAAACATTCACACATTCACACATTCATACTTACATATACATACATTCATATATTTATTTATACATTCAAACATTCATACATTAATTTACTCACACATTCATTCATACTTTCATTCATTCATACATTCATTTATATTCAACATTCACACATTCATACATTCAGATATACATACATACATTCATTCATTCATACATTCATTCATTCATTCATACATTCATTTATACATTCATACATTCATATATTTATTTATACATTCAAACATTCATTCATTCATACATTCATTTACTCATACATTCATTCTTTCATTGATTCACACATTCATTTATACATTGAAGCATTCATTCATCTATACATTTCAATCATTCCATACTTTCCATCTTCCATAATTAAAACTGTGAATTGATCTGCATTCATTCCGCATTCAAAACACTTGAGCAAGTGCATTAAGAAGTCGACTTTTCAGCAGAGATACACACACACATACCCATACGTATAAAGAGCATTGCTAGTTTCTTCAAATGAATATAATTATCGCCTTGGCCGCTGTTGTGGCTGATAAGAAATTGAGTTATTGTGGCGATTAGGCCAATTAAAGGGTGTCGTCGTTGCAGTTGATAGGCTGTGGCCAGATCTTCCACTGGCTGCAGCTGAGCTGTGTGCCGGGCCGGTCTAGTTGCCCAGCCCACTTATTACATTAACTGAAGTGAAGTTGCGATCTCTCTGGGTTTTTGTTGCAGTGTATTTTGATTTTTGCCTGGCGGTGAATCGCGATACAATTGTCAGTTGGGGGTTTGGTCTGGGCTCTAGGCCAGGCAAGAGTTTCAAGTTCGTTGCTGGGATTTTTAGTGTCTAGGGAGTGCACGCACACACACACACACACACACGCACTAGAGACAGCTGGTTGGGACATTTATGGTGTGGGCGTCGCCTTCATTGTCAAATGAAAAATCGAACTGCGGCCCTTGGCTGGCCGTGAGTGTGTGGTCCATGGGCAACTTCATGATGAGCCCATGCCACATCATCATCATGATGTTGGGGAACTCGAAACTAGCTCCAGCCGTGTCCATTTCTATCACTTGTCGGGCATCAAAAGCCTTTTTGCCAACTCCCATGCGTGGCATTCGGGCATTTCTTGATTTGTTTATGCGGTTCGCCTCTCTCTTTCCCTCTCCCTCTCCCTCTGCCTCACCCACTGTCTCTCTCCCTCCCTGCCCTGGGTATATTTTTCTTATTTTACGTTTGGTGTTTTGTTAGGTTAGCCTTGGAGCGCTGTTCCTCCAATGTAAATATAAATGGAATGCCATTAAAATGTGTTTGCTCTCATATTTACCTTGGCGCCGCCGCATAAAGCCCTGGCATGTGTTATAACCTTTAACGCTGCATAAACAGCATAAATAAGCCGTAAAGCATGCGGGAAGGAGTCCATGTACAATATACATATATGTGCATTTGCATCTGCCCAGGTAATGCTGCTCGGCTTATGGCTCGTAAAAATATTATTGAGAAAGAAACAAACGGCATTGGCATTCGGCCAGTTACTACATGATTTACACATTTGCCGCCTTCTCTGATGGATTTCACAACTTTCGCTCTCGAAACGGCACTTGCGCTTCCGGCCACGGCAACAGTGCGGGCCAACAATGGGTTAAAGCCAAAAGAAACGGCGGAAGTCGTTACGAAAAGCCAAACGAAACGAAACGAAATCTAGTTGAAACGGATTGTTAATTTGTTTGCCATTTGCATTCTGTGCCTGAACTGTCTGTCTGTGTGTGTAAGTGTGTGTGTGTGTGTGTGTGTGTGTGTCTAAGGTGAGAAGAGCTTGCTTGGAATGGCCACAAGAATGCTTTGCACAGCTCGCGTCCAGTTTTGTGGTCAAGTGTCATAAAAGGTTGACCGCGCTGGCAGTTTAGAAAGTTGTACGCCCCTCGCCCAGCCACGCCCCATGGCGAGCAATTTACGGGGCGGCCCAGTTAACCCACGGAAACTGGTGCAAGGCATTCACTCCAGCCAGAACTGGAGCCACGCGGATCGGCACTCGCCAAGCGCCACTTTCCGATCGACAATCGCCTTTCACATGCCAACACGAAACTTGGCCAAAATGCAAAAGGCCCAACACTGCAGTTGACCCAAAAAGCAAAAAAAAAAAAAGCATTAAAAAACCAACAAAAATTGCACTCAATAATTATGAATGGCTC
Source organism: Drosophila mojavensis (assembly GCF_018153725.1). Classification (NCBI taxonomy): domain Eukaryota; kingdom Metazoa; phylum Arthropoda; class Insecta; order Diptera; family Drosophilidae; genus Drosophila; species Drosophila mojavensis. The sequence goes on along the minus strand of NW_025318899.1, from coordinate 1,402,359 downwards.
CTATAATAATTTCATTAATCTTGATGAAGTTCTGGGCACAGTTTAAATTGCAATTCAATTTAAATTCCTTTGCTTTATAAATGTTTTATGGGATTTTCAAAATTATATATCATTAATATTTCGATTATTATCATAGAAACAAACGGAATGAAACAGCAGCATTAACTGAGGCCAGAGACACCAGCAAAAATATCTTGTTAATGCTCTACATTGAGCCCGCCAGAGATAATGAAATAAAACTACTCAGATTTACATTATAAAAGAGAAGAAATATAAGTATACAAAATAGAAATGAAACATGACGATGAAAGTTAATGAATTCCAACAGTAATCCAATTTGAATTGAATTGGAATTCGAGTTCCGAAACTTGGGGTTTGTAAACTAGAAACTGGATTTTGGCCAATAAATTTTCATTAGCGAACAAAGCCTACTAAATGCATTTCTCTAATGACTCTTCCATGGGCGGGCAAAAAGTTTGATGCAATCCAAATAGTTGGGCGAGGGCAAGGCCTAATCTCTGACGTCAACTTGTGGCCCATTAAGACGGCGACAATCTGAGAGTATAAAATCGTCGCTTAAGTAGCGCGTTAATCGCTTTTAATTGCTAAATTACGCGCTGCCAATCGAGCTGCAGGCCCAAGTTCCAAGTTCCAAGTCCCATGTCCAGAGACGCGGCATAGATCGAGCTACCCTCGGCCAGCTGCCCGCTCTTAGTCTTAGCCAAGTACATTGTGTTTGGCGACGCTTAACACGCAGCTTGGAGCTTGGAGCAGCAGGCAGAGTCTAGCGGGAGTGGAGTGGAGTCGAGGCGAGGCGAGGCGAGCCGAGTCTGGATTGGCTTGGCCAACACTAATGCGTGTAATTAGCCGCAAAAAAGCGGCAAGACCACTTAACTGATTTATTAAAACGTTTTTCCATTAAATTTTTAACCCTGCCAGCTATTAAAAACACTCGCATAGCCCAGCGTACGCACACACACACACACACACACACACACACACACACACACACACACACACACACACAGACAACATTCATATTGGGGCAAAGGCGGCCACAGCTTTGAAAAATGAGCAGCGTTTAAAATTGTTCTGAGCATTGCATCGTGGTGCAAACTCTGTGCTCATTGACTGGAAATATTGTACACTAAATTAACCTTGAAATTAATTAGAAATATAAGTTATATTACAATAATGACTAATAAGTCTGTTGTGTAAATTGTAATACTTAAACAGGTTATATGAAACGTTCGGTTAAGAATATATAGAATATAAGTATTAGTAATATTTATAGTAGTATTAGTAGTATTTCTACTACTATTTCGATTACTTTTATATTTCCTACTTTTTTTTACTACTATTTTTCAACTACTAGTACTAGTGCATCAGCTGCTGATACTATTTCTAATCATCCTACTTTTTCTACTACTATTTCTACTACGACTACTTTGTCTACTACTAGTCCTAGTGCATCAGCTGCTGATATCTGATAATACTATTTCTAATCTTCCTACTTTTTCTACTACTATTTCTACTACGACTACTTTGTCTACTACTAGTCCTAGTGCATCAGCTGCTGATATCTGATAATACTATTTCTAATCTTCCTACTTTTTCTACTACTATTTCTACTACGACTACCTTTTCTACTAATAATCCAAGTAAATAAGCTACTATTTCTAATAGAAAATATTATATAGAATTAATTACTACTATCTACTGCTACTATCATTTCTACTATTGTCATTTTTATTACTACTACAAGTTACTTCTACCATTAGTTCTTTAACTTCTACTATTTTATTTACTACTTCTTTTTCATTAATTTGTTCTACTACTTTTAATGGAGGAATCAATGTGATTGTTCTCTCTAGTATTTTATAAGTTTCCATGTTATTTCCTATTTATTTTTATGCAACATTCCCAACGATTTCTGACCACTGTGCTGAAATTTTCGCTCTGGCCAACTGTCCCAGAGCCTTGTCATGAGCTCCATCATGAGGCTTTCAAGCATTCAAATGGGCGGTCAGTTTGCCAAAACATTATGACAACAGCAGCAACAACAACAACAACATTATTTGCAATACAACACTTTCTAGCCATAAATGCTAGCTCACGTCTCTCTCGGCTGTCGCTAATCTATTTGGGCAAGCGAAATGGCTAAAAATAAAAGACGAAAAAACAACAACAAAAACAACAAAAAATGGCTAACGGTAACGGCTACAAAATTAATAAACACCAAGTGCGCCAAAAGCTGCAAAGGGCAATGAAAGTGCGATCTAAGAGATAGAAATATACATATATAAACACACACACACACACACATGCGAGCACACACACATCAATACATATGTTGATGTATTTCCTTTATTAATTTTTGGCGTTTTTCTTTGTGATTGTAAGCCATTAAAATCAATGCTTAGTCGAAAGAAGGAAAGAAGAAGCAGTAGAAGAAGAAGAAGAAGAAGCAGAATTGACCAAACAAAAAGCGAACTACAATTGCCGCTTGTTGTTGTGTGTTTGCTGTGGTTGTTGTTATTGGTTGTTGGCTGTTGTAAGTAAACAATATTAAATCTCAACACTCGTGCAGAGAAAGTTGGCTTTACGAGCAAAAAGCCGCCGTCTGCCTTACCCCCCGGCGCCCTTCCCCGGTTGGGTTACCTTCTCCCTTGACTTATATTTTTTTCGGTATTTATTTTTTTTTTTTTTTTTTGCAAACTCACTTTAAGCTCAGAAGAAATTAAAATGTATAGAGAAGGTGGAGATCGACTAGAGAATACTCTATCATGTGTTGCCTGGCAGTTATATAAAATAGTAGTAGCAGGAAAAAAGTATAACTGAGAGCTGGGGGAATTTATAGATCCCTGGAGCATAGTAGATGGCATATAAAGACTACTATATAGTCAGAGACATGTGCTCTTTGGTAATATTAACAGGGTATATATATTAGGTATACTCCTAAAGCTCATTTATTATTCTTAACGAATTTCATAAAATACTTTCTAGGTAATTTTATTCAATAGTCCAACAGGTCGGCTAATTTCCTTTGGTAGAGTATATGGCATTGCCGCAACAGCAACAACTTGTGGCAGTCAACGGATTTGTTGTCTACTTGGACGCAGTTCTACCTCAACTGTGGCAACTGGCCAAAATGAAGCCGTTGACAGCGGTCGCAGCTGTTGTGTGCGCGCACAGATGCAGATAAACGTACTACAAGATACAAACACACACACACACACATACAAGTACACATCACACATGCACACACATATCTAGTCAGGCTTTCAGGTTTTTATTTGGGCTGTGGGGTAAAGGGCGCCTCACGTTTGCCACATTAATTTCAATTCGACCAAAAACTGTAAGCCGACTGTGGCTAAAAACATCAAAGACTTGGCCAGCTCTTTAAGACCCTTGACTAGACCAAGCAACTGCCCCGACAACAATTGGCCGTACCAAAATTGAGTTGCAAAGCAATAGAGCCCATTGGATGCGGGCATGAATTGTACAACAAGAGCAAGTGGAATCAAGAGGCGAGACCCCAACTAAATTAAGCCTAAGCCAGCATGAGTTGGGCTAACTCTACGGATTTGCTCAACTTAAGCGAATTTGCATTAAATGAATCATGAATAATCATAGATTACATATGTATTCGTATGAATACATCTCTAGCAGAACAATTCAACAAATAGAATAGCAATGGAAAAATACAAAATAATAAAATAATAATAACTGAAGTTATTTCAAATTGAGATTAAAGAGAGCTTACGAAATGGGAGATTGTATAAAGTAAAGAGATTTCATTCATAAATTTAAATTGCTTGTACGCTTTAAACTTATTGAAATTTTCAATTTTCAACTTGTATCGCCCGACATGTATATATGTATCATAACATTCAAAATTAAGATAAAGGTTCAATCAACTTTGCTCTGTTCGTCTGCCCGTCTGCCTATTCGTTATTCTGTATTTCTCTTCTTCTTTTACTTGTCCTTCCCTCTGGGTCTTCACCTGTCCTTCCGTCTATTTTTCAGTCTGCCTTTCCCTCAGGCCTTCTGTCTATTCTTTCCGTCTTGGTCTTCACCTCTCTATCCGTCTGTTCTTCAGTCTGCCTTTCTCTCCGTTTCTTTCCGTCTATCCTTCAATTTGCCCGTAATTTCATATGCCGCATTTGGTTATCCTTCCGTCTACCCTTTAGTCTCTTCGCCAGTCTGTTGTTTTTTTTTTGTCCTTCCGTCTGTCGATCCGTCTATTCCCCCACCTGTCCGATGCACAGACAGGCCTCCGTCTATCCTTTAGTCTGCTCCTCTGTCTGTTTACTTTGTATATGAATGAAAACATTGATTATAGAATCTATTATTATTGCAATCAACATATAAGTGAGAAGGTGAGGTAGACATATGTATCCATAGTTTCCTTTAAAGAGAATGCTCATAAATCTTAAGAACTTTAAGAAAATCATAAGATCTCGCTAGACTCGCTTCATATCATTGGAATGTAAAAGAATTTCCATTTGGCTGAGGCTCTCGAATTCATGCCCGGCAATTACAATTGCCAGAACTCTCCGATAGGAGATCTCTTTTCGAGTGTTTCACTTACAGGTGCACCTCAGCCAGTCTAACGGTAATTGTTAGCAAACGGTTTTAAGTACTCGCACCGCACGGTCTAAATGGCAGCCGGCAGAGCCAAAAACAAAGCGCATTACACAAATATGGCAGAGGCGAGGGGGCGTGGCGGGGCGCTGCACGTAAACCTGCTCACAGTGGAAGCCCAAGCTTATTTATGGCCAGCCGCTGCTTGTGTGGCAAGCGGTGTGGGCGGCAAAGTGTGTAAGTGTGGGTGGCTGGCAGTCAACGAGGAGATGTGGAAGGAGGAAGAGGAGGAGGAGGAGTGGGGGAGTTTAGTTTGTTCTTGTGGCAAGACCGTTATAACTTTTGTTTTTTCGACTGTGAATAACTCAGGTATGAACAAGTGCTGCTACAACAATTGTGCAGGTAGGCTGCAAGTGACATACATGTGTGCGTGTGCGTGTGTGTGTGTGTGTGTGCGTGTGTGTGTGGGCTTATCTGTAAGACGTGAAACAGAATGCTTTAGTCTGTTGGCTCGATGAAATCGCATTTCCATTGCTCGTTCGACTGCAGCTGAAGGCAAATGTGAATATTTTTGGCATTTATATGCTCGTCCGTCTGTACAGTGAATGCTCCCTGGAGTGAAAGATTTCGCCAGCAGAAAGTTTATTTGTTCACGCAGTGCACAAAACAAAGAGTCAAGAATAAAACCGAGTGAACAAGTTAGAGACCCTCAAAAAGCAAACATTCAGTAGAGTTTTCAGTTTATTTAGACTAACACATGTATCTATAAGATACAATGTGTGCATGTGTGTGTGTGTGTGTGTGTGTGTGTGTGTGTGTCTATCTATGGCTCTGGCTGCATGCAATAAAGTATTTTAATTGCAAACTATAACGGCACATTGACAATGCCGACAGTTTGATATTTTATTATTTTTTTTGTTGGCCAGCATTTTGCACTTGATGCCAGCAAAAGGAAAAAATAGTTAAAAATCAACTGGAGGCCAATGCGCGAGCCTGAGAGATATGCAAACTCATGCTGGCAGCCAGCCAGGCAGTCGACCAGGCAGTCGACCGACCGGCCGACCGGCCGGCTTGGCCAATTCCAATTTGCGAAAGTTTCCCACGCTCGCTTGACGGCGGCTCTGCAGCTGCCGCTGCTCGACCAGAATGCTGCTGCCCAATTGATAGCCGTTTGCTGCCTGCGAATATTCTAATCCGGCTCGAATGCCGATTAATTAATATAACCACGTTGCAAACGGTTTCAAGTGAAGCTAAGCACGCTCTGGCTGCGGCATGTGTTGGCGTTTAATTTATTAAATCTCATTCGACATGCTGTACATTCGTAATTACATCACATATGTACATCACATGTGTGCACTGAGCCAGTCTATGAATAATTTGTGTGAGTAGATCTGAATAGATAAACTGTGCATGGATATATAAGTACATCATATATGAGACATGAGTGAAGAGTATCGTGTATATACATAAGGCATGTTACATCGTATATACATCGGTATGTGTGCATGTATAGGATGTAAGGGCATTACATTTTCTCTATGATTACTGGAAAGGAAGCAGCATAGCAAGGATAGATAGATGTAGATAGAATAGATGAATTGATAACTGGATGTATGTAAGGATAGATGTATTGATGGATAAATGAAGGCATGTATGTATATGTAAATAGATGGTTAGCATGTACGTATTATTGATGGTTGTATGGATGGAATAATGTATAGATGAATGTAAGAGGGGAAGTATGGACATATGTATGTATGTATGGATGTAATAATGCCTGTCTGAATGGATGCATACATAGAGGTATGTATAGCAGTGAGGATGTATGCTTGGATATATGGATGGATAGATTTACAGATTGCTGTATGGTGGAGTGTGTAGGCAGATGTATGTATGTATGCATACACATATACATACTCCTATTAATATATAAGCACCATGTAAACACCCTTCTTATACGTAAATATAAATACTCCTTCATATATGTATAAACTACATACACATAAATTTACTCTCCTTAATATATATGTATGTATACCATTTATAGTATCATTCATTCTCCATAAACCAAAATTAATTATAGGGTATATGCCAATCGAGCGTATTTACTTTTGGCCAGCTTCAAGGTCTTCTGGCGGCGATTTATGGAAAGGGTGTTGCCATTTCTGATTGTTGTAGTAATTATTGTATAATATTTGTTATTTTGCTCAACTCACACACACACATACACATCAGTTTACACATTCACACACACACACACACACACAGACAGACAGAGAGGTGTGTATAATTTGCCAGCTGTAGATGGCAATGTGTTGAGAGCGCTTCAGCTATGGATTTGTGGGCGTAGATTTGGAGTTGTCTTAATGTCAAGTGTGGATCGTCGGGTCCAAGTTGTCAGGTTGTGCAAGGCATTCCAAACAAGTTTCATCTGCCGCAATTACATCACAATTTCAGCGAGGGGCGAGTCCGAGACGAGAGCCCCACTCGAGAGGGCATTGAATTGGGAGTGTGAGCTATTCAGAAACTATATGACAGACTTGCCAGAGTATATGCATATGTGTGTGTGTGTGTGTGTGTGTACTTATGTACTTTTGTATGTCTGCCATTGTTTACTCCAATTGAGACGCAAAAAGTTTGTATTTGCCAAAGTCATGAGATTTTTGTGTTTTTCAGCGCTAACATATGGCATTATAATGAAGTCACGAAATGGACAATGCATGCCAGGAATTATCATGGTGATATACATGAAGTGTGTATGTATCAAGAGTAGAACTAACCATTGATATATGTATACATAAATACATACATATGTATACATACATACATATGTACATGTAGTTCAGTTGACATTCGCTTTGCTAGGGTATACGACCAACGACACCCGGAAATGTTTTGTTATAGTTTTATTGTCTCTCTCTCTCTCTTAACTTTTTGATTGCTTGTGAATTAATTTGATTCCGGTCTTTGTTCATTATAAGCACAAAAATCATAAAAATAGCCAAGAGTAAAAAGTTATGAACATGGAAAAGAAATAATCAGCTGGGAATTCATATACATAAATACCCATGTATAAATGTATTATATGAAATAAGGCTTAAAGAGAATCCTACATATACGTTTATATGCATACATCGATATATACATATCTCTACATATCATCCATCCATACATTCAAACATCTATTCATATATTCAAGTAACTATCCATTCGTATGTTCATCTATACATGCATATTCATATATTTGAATATATAGTCTCTAGTGGAATGTACAGATCTATGCATCCACATGCATACACATATATATAAATATATATATCTGGTTGATCAATATTCCATACTTGTCGCATGTGCTGGCATTTGATTTGAGGCATTTCAGATGCAACGTTTTTATGTAACTTTGCTTTTCAATGACACGCGATATTAATTGCGTGATGAAATCATCGGCATCAGCATCACAATCTGTGCATTTCAGTTGGCCAAGTCAGAGAGCAGCGCTCAAATGTCAAATGAAAATTTATAAATATAATTATATTTGAGTTTGTGGTTAGACGAGCGCTACTTGACAGGTAGCTAATCGATAAATAGTAATATCGATAATTAATTAACCAATTAGCTGATTATTTTTACAGCTATACATGAACTACTTTATTTTGTAAGACACTTGCTCGAACCTATCGGTAAATATTTATAACTATAGCTATGCATATCCATATATATATAATATATTGCTCATATACTACTCGACTTTACAATGCATTATGATGATAGATTCATATAAAATATATTGTTTGTCGATAATTATCGATTATATTTATCGTTCTTCCATTGTCACATGAGCTAATGTTGTTAGGCAATCACTTTATTAGCTTCATTCGTCTCTCTTTTATGGCTTGCTTCGCCATGCAGTTGACGAACGCTCAAAGTGTTGATTACTCAAGCTGATGCGTATATATCTATATATTATACATGTATATATATAAATCCATACATTTCTCTGCAAACTCGATTGAATGGCGATTAGCGCTGATTGATTTACGAGTTTTTATTTGTTATTTTGAAGCTTGCGCATTTGCATTAAAGCGAAGAAAAAAAAAAAAGACAAACTTCAACGTTTGATGTTCGTGTCAGGCTGATGATAATGCGCATACGCAGCGTTGTCCGCTTGCAACAGTATCTGTTGCAAACCTGTCTTAAATAGCCCCAACAACAACAGCAACAACAGCAACTACATGCCGCACTATTGCGTAACTTTCCCTGTCAATTGTTGTTGCCTCGTTGTAGCTGAAGTTGATGCTGAATTGTCGCAAAACATTGCATGCACATACGTAACGGAATACACGACCTAATGCATACACTGTCAAACACAAATTTGCAGCTCTTTTGCACTAATTGACGCTGCGTCCACTTACCATCGCGACTTGACCCCAAAAGATAAATATATATACTATAATACATATAAATCTAAAAGCCAAAAAATTATTGTGTACTATCAAAACATTGTCATCAGCGGAATGAAATAGTTTTGTGCCGTTGGCGTTGGTTTTAAATTTCAAGTTGCTGACATACCCTGTAAATATTACAGATGGGAGAATGGATATGATGAATCCATATGCTAAACTTCTATAAAAAGTTCTCTTTGAAGCGGATCAATAAAAGTGAAACAGAAGTCAAATTCGCTTCACAGTTTTATTTGATAAGTTTTGATCGATAACTTTCGCTCAAGAAATATCGAACTAAAATAACTGAATTTATCATAAGTCAACGGCCAGTCGAATCGAGAGTATCTTTAGGCAAATCCATATTTATTCTTTTCTCCTTGGTTTTATTGTCTGCTATTGGTTTGGGCAATGGTGAATTGGGGGCACGGTGAACGGGGCATGAGGCATGGCGTGCGCCAAGCATCGCTGACTGTTTTTTTATTTTTTTATCATCAACATCGCCAGCGGCCCTTCTTGTGCGCTGCGACTACTCCGAAAAAAAAATTCGAGGGGCAACAATAACAATAACAACAACAGCAGCGAATAAAGAGAAGCTAAATCCAGTTCTCTGTTATGCACAGTGGGTCTGACCGGGTCTGGGAAGTGAAAAGCTAACTGTCTGAGAGCAGGCGACAAACCACAAGACAACAATAACGACAACCTCTCGAAATGTATGTAGATTCCGTAATGCGTCTATTGTCTTACAGATGAGAGGCTAGATTATGATAATAACTTGAGTAAGAGCTCGTATATTTGAGTTTTTTGGTGCAGCTTTATGGATGTTACGTCTATGGTTTTATTATAAATAGATTTGTCACATGACTTTTTATGGTTCATGATTTCGATTTACAGCTGCATTTGAAACTAAAGAGTTTCCCCAGATGAAAGGACAAGATATCTTTAAGATATGTAGATAGTCGTTTATGACAAATCGAAAAGAAGTTTTAGCTATCACAGCTATAGAGCTGGAGACCATTGTTGATTCCTTCCTTTTGAGATATGTTAGAAAAGAAGCTATATCTATAACAGTCAATTTAAAAAAGCGGCAGCTCCACAGATAGACCTCTAACTGATATGTTCGACCCCTTGTAGTTTGTCAAATCTGAAAAGAGTCATCTTTGTCGTTCAGTCAGTCGCTCGACTACAACATTCTTCGGGGTGTGGCAAATGTGGCAAAAAAGTTCCACAGCTAACAAGTCTCAGACTCTCTCTTGAAATATACCCATGATATAGTCGCAGCCTTTGTCAAGTCTGAAAAAGGGTGATCGCTGAATAGATTTAATTGTTCATCAACACAACATTCTTACTTCCTTAGCTAAGATACAATCGAATTGTCTTATAGAGAAAAAAGCCAAGTTTCTCTTTCCAGATTAGCCAATCTTTCGTATAAGCGCATTGCGAGCTGCGCTCGGCCAATTAATTTCCTCGTCTGCATTGATTTGGCAATGGTATTTGCTGCGTTTCGATAATTATCAATAAGCAAATGGCTGGGACCAGCTATGAAAATGGCCAGAGCGACCCATGCAATTGGCCAAATGCGTTGGCCAACTAATCAACATTTTCCTGCACTCGGGCTTTAATTTGGCGCTGCTTGGATTTCCGCTGCGCTGACAAATCGTTGCCGAATGACATAAGCAAACGAGAAACGAGTAGAGAGAGAGAGAGAGAGAGAGGAGAGAGAACAGACTGAACTGGAAGAAAAAAATCTGAATCATGCTCATAAAAGGCAACAGCTCTGGCTCTGTCTCTGGCTGCGTCTTTGACTTTTCACGGTCAACCAAATGCGAGAATTCAGTCTCAGTCTTCGTCTGAGTCTCAGTTTCAGTTTCACTTTTTTGTTGTTAACTATATATATAATATACATATATATATTTTTTTTCGGCACCCACGCCGTAAACTTTTGCAGTTCAGAGTTCAAGAGCTGCGGAAACAAACAGCTGCATCATGACCTTATGCCATGAAGTGTTTAGCTTAGAGAGCGTTTATCTTGGAGATGTATGAAATCCAAGCACGTGACCTTCTAGCTCAAAGTTGAAGATTTATAGGCTGTGTTTCTTTATGGAGAGTGAGTTTTTATGGGGCGCCATACGCTGAGATAGTCCGACACACAGCCAAATTGTGTTTTTTTTCTACGTGCTCTAATGTGTTATGTCAGAGACAGAAGTCACATCATAAATATATCAAAGTTTACGCCATGATCTTCTAGTTTGAGAGTGAAGGCCTATTTAGCTGGGAATACGTATATCTTACAGAGTGTGTCTAATAGATCTCTTTATGATTATTGTGTATCTGACAGCTGCATCTCAGTCAAAATATGCTGCCTACTGAGCTGATAGATAAACGCATGATCTCTGAATGATTATGAACTATGAAAGATTATGATCTCCAAAGCTTTTTAGAGAGTGAATGTTATATGTATCTCATTTACCTTGTTATACCTGTATCTCTTATTGTATTACTGATGGAGATACCAAATGAATATAAGTCTAGAATATTATTCATCTAATATAATTCCATCTATTCAAGCTCAGTTAAGTTTATTAAGTCGAGTTTATTTCAATTCTTTCTTTATTTACTTCAGTTTTACACAGGGATAATACAAACCTGATAGATTTGTATCTAAAAGATGTATAATTTTATATTATTATGTAGCTGATATCCGACATAAACTCAATTAAATGTATCTATGTTAAAATCTCATTCAAACTAACTTAGCTCATCTATCTCATTCTCAACTTGAGTTAGTTCAGCTAGATAATATTTGAAATTCAATGCTATAGGCCTAAAACTATCTTACAGATAGTTTGCATATACATATGCATATGCATATCTATAAGAACGTGTAGTTTGATTATAGATCAACTATTGTTAATCTTAACTTTTCCAGTTTCTATCCCATAAAGCGCACACGCATTATATAGACATATACATACATACATATACATATATAGATATTTTTAGCTCCTATTGACACTTGCACTTCATTTAAAGCGAAATAAAATTAATGGCAATAAACACGCAAATGTGTGAGGCGTGTGTGGACGCCTTAAGTGTGTGTGCTTCTACATGTGTGTGTTGTTGTTGTTGTTGTTTTGCATGCATAAATGCATACCAATGCACGATTGTGGGTTTAAATAAAAAACACAAAAAAAAAAAAACTGGCTTACCTTCTCTGCTCATTGTTGTACAGTCAAGTGTTGTTGTTGTTGTTGTTATTGCTGCTATTGTTTCGCTTATTTATTGTTAACGCTTTGCCAGCGACAACGACAGGTTGTTAGTGTTTCGTTGCTGTTGTTGTTGTTGTTGTTGTTGTTTTTATAGCGCTGTTGCACACATTTCATTGCACTGTCACTTCACTGGCGTCTGTTGTACAGAAAAATAAACAAATTTATAGTTATAGATACATAAATAGCAATATGTGTGTGCTAGTGTGTGTGTGTGTATCTATAGCTATGCCGTATAGCAGTGGCTTTATGCCTGGCTTATTCCATTCATTCTCATTCATTTATCCAAGCGGCATTGACTTGGCCGCAAACTGTGTAAAACGTTTACGAAAATGCATTTTCACCAGGCTCTTTGCAGTGGAGTTTTTCACCTCTTTTCATGGCATTTTCTATGCTCTATAAAGATCTTGTTATAGCTTCACTTTACTTCAGTTGTTTATGCCATCTCTTAGCACATAATTCAGCCAAGCTCTGGTTTCTGGCCAACTGCTTTTCCAGCTCTGTTCCCTGGCTTAGCGCGGAGTTGAATTGAAATCGAATAACTGTAGCCAAGAATTTAGGTTTATATGCTTAACGGTTAGTTCTAGGCATTAAATAACAATTAGTCAGTCAATCAAGCAACACACACACACACGTATATAGATAAACATCTCTATCTATAACTGAATTTCTATATAGGCAAATGTATCAATGACGTCTTGATTTATGCAAAAATTGTTGTGTAGGTCTGTCTGTGTGTGTGTGTGTGTGGATGGTTTACTGGTTCTGGCCAAAACGACAGCCAACACACACACACAGTCACTCACACACATGCATATGTGTGATATAATCGTTTGGCATGAATGAAAGGCGTTGCAGATTTTCACACAACATTAAGAGAGAGAGACAGAGAGTGTGTGAGAGAGGGAGAGGGAGGCAGCGGCAGAGGCACTTTTAGCCAGCCCACAATGGACTAAGAGAGCCAAGCCAAATCGGCCATAATCTTGGCTTAAGCTAATAATAGCAGCAGGTTTTGTATTTTGTTTTTTTTTTTTTTTTTGGCTTGGCTCAAGCTGAGTTATGCGCCTACACACACACACACACACACACACACACACATAGCCAAAGGGCAGCGCTTGTTAGAAAGACTTTGTTGGGCCTGTAGTACAGTGTACACTATTTAGCACATTTGTGTTTGCTTTTTTTGTTGCTTGCGCTCAGCTGCCAAATTCGTATGACACTCACGTAATGCGCTAAAAATAGTTGAATATACGTATTGCTGCTGCCTGCTCACTTTTTTTTTCGAGTTTATTCGGTTTTTTATTAATTTTTTCTTTTTATTATTTTTATTTTTATGTGAAGCGCGGCTGCGTGGCGACGCGTCGCGGTTTCAGCTCGAACTGATCGGCGCTTGGGCGCAGCGCACCTGCGTTTGGTCTAAACTGGTCTAAAAACTGAGCGCAAAACCTGTTTTGGAGCAGGCGATCAACCCAAAGAGAGAGAGAGAGAGAGAGAGAGAGAGAGAGCGGGCAAGAGTGAGAGAGGCCAGGCCAGTCAAGTATAGAGAGAGAGAGAGAGAGAGCGTGTCGCTGCGTCTGCACTTTGCACTTTTGCTGCCACATTTTTGTTGTCAAACTGCATTTAATAACCGTTAACCGAAATTTCTGCAACACGTGCAACAAAAAAGCCATGCGGCTAGCCGAAGGGGTGGGTTGGGGGAGCTGGAAGGTGGCAGTTTTTCACGCCCTGCCGCAAGCGCCGGAACACAGAGGCCACTTCATTAGACGCTCTGGTTGGCTCGCCCAGCAGCCGCACGTGACTTGCAACGCATGCCACAGTGGGTGGCTATAGCTGGCGGGTGGTAATGGAGGGAGTGGTGAGGGGGCGAGCTGCATTGCTGTGGAAAAACGTTGTCAGCCTTAACGCCTAATTTGCATCGTGGCAAGCGTTGGCTGGGGCCAAAGTCATTACGGAAAGTGCCCGTCGGATGGCATCGATAATGAACACAGACCCTCCATGTGCATGTGTATGTGTGCTCCACTTGCGTGTGTGTGTGTGTGTGGTGCATATTTTTAATATTGGCCACACTTGCTGCTGTTTAATGCAGCATCAGTGACTGCTGCACTAGCTGCTGGCATGCAAATAAAAATTCGCATTCAAATTTATGCGAACAGCTCGCGGGCAGAGCGCTGAAAACCGCAAAAAAAAAGGAAAATAGAGGGAAAGTTAAAGTGTATCAAGCGGGTATGCACGACTAGAAGTTATGGTGGAAGCGAGAGAAAAGAAAAGAAAAGAAAAGATGATAGGCAATGGATATGCTGAAAGCAGAAGACTCCTGAAGACTAGATATGCTAGTTGGGCCTAGAGAATGTGGACTATCATATCGAACTTGATTCTAGTAAAGACATCGATGGGATTTGTAGATGTCTGTTTTTATAGGTTGACAAAATAGGAACTCTCTCAAATACTGAATGAGATATTCCATTGCTATTCTTTGAAGCCATATGTATCTATGCTACTTTATAAAGATTTTCATATCATTTCCATTACTAACTCAGCTACTATTCAGGACTTTCCTCAATATTTCTTTATCAAATGACAAATCTTACTATGTAATTTATCTCAACAACTACATGTTATCGATAAGTTAATCGACTGCTCAAATATACCTATCGAAAGTAGTAGGACAACGAGATGGCTAGATATATGTATTAGCTATTCATATTCATCGCAGCATATATATAATATACATATCATTTCAAAGTTACTCTAATTGACACAGAACAAATATGCCCGTCCTCCAAAGGGCATGTTCAAGGGGCATAAAATAAACTGAGTAATAGCGGAAGACGAACAACAAGCAAGACAGTTTGCGGTTAAAATAATATCGCGTACTTTATAGTTCCGGCTGCACTGGCTTAAATAAACACTGAAAGCGACTAAACGCAGGGCATATTGCAGTCGAGTCTAACAGATCAAGCCCTGAGCTGTTCACAGTGAGCGTTGGAGGGAATGGAAACTTATGAAGAAAGTCTTTAAAAGATTTCCAAACTGTAAGTCAGAATAAAATGTGAATGAATATGACAAGCTGCAACATGTATACCCTTTAATAGATTGTGGACATGTTGAATACTTATTCCACTCTGCTTGTAACATTCTGATTTGAAGTCTTACTTTCATCTTGGAGCTTTGTTCTGCTTCATTGCTTTCAGTGTGCCTCGCTCCCTCTCCCCCTCTCTTTCTTTTTCTCTCTCTCTCACTCCTCTTCACACCTTCACACTGAATTTAAATGCAGCCCAAAAAATATATGTATGTGCATTGCTGTAGCTTAAATTGAAATTGAAATTTGTGGCTTAGGCAAAAAGTTGTCGCGCCTTTCGAGCCACAAAACTTGTCAATGCCACAATTTGCCGTGGGCTGACACATGCGTGTGTGTGTGTGTGCGTAGGCTATTGCCACTGTCACGGCGACAGCTTCATAATTGTTAAGGAGCTCCAGTCGCAACTTCGCAGAGCGCCGGGCCCAAGACATTTGTGTGTGGCATGCCCCCAAGTGGCAAGCACTTGTACTTGTATTTGTCAGGTCAGAATATAGTGAACTTTTCTTTGTTTATGTGTTGTGGGTGTGTCTATGTGTGTGTGAGTGAGTGTGTGTGCGTGAGTGTTGGTGTGCGTTTACTTTTTATTCACATTTTCGCATTGTTGGCAGTCGTAAAAACTTTGTCGCTGTTGCTGCTGCTGCTGTTGCTGTTGCTGCTCCTGCTGTTGCTGTTGCTGCTCCTGCTGTCATAAAAGTTGCATAAAACTGCACAGATTTTTCTTGAACAATGTGCAGCACACACTGTGTGTGTGTGTGTGTGTGTGTGTGTGGGTGTATGTACTTGCAGCCTTAAGACGGGACTGCACATTAAGTTTTTAGCTTTGATGACACGCCAAATGGCAAATCATTTGCACGTCAAGCGTAGGCGCCAACGAGCGAGAAACACAAAGAGAAACAGAGAGGAAGCGAGTGGGTAAGGGAGAGTGGAGAGTGGAGGGAGTGAGTGTATCGACCTCGACATGGACTTGGCATGTGTCGTGGCCTGGATTTAATTTAGATAAAAGCTTTGCAGCCATCCACCCCGACCACACGCATATTGCACTGAAATCAATTCCATAAACACTTGCCGCAACCTTTGCCAGCGACGACAATTTATTTTCATGAACCCACGCACGCACACACACACACGCACACCATATCTACCTAACGGTGTAAACCCATTGATGATATGAGAACAGCAAGTGGATTAGACTATTACGCCGTATCAGGCTAATAGCTTTGCCGTGCAGCCAGATTTTTAAAGAACCACCTCTTGAAGACCGCAAAGCGGCTTAAAATTGAAATTTTCTTTGAGATGCATTTGCAAATTTTTTTACTGATAAATGTGGAATTTTATAAAAGGAGATGAAAGAAAACAAACATTGAAAGAGAAGGAATATGAGTAAGAAATGAGTGAATTGAAAGAGAAAGAATATAGGAAGAACTGATGGAATTGAAAGAGAGGGAATATGAGTAAGAATGGTTTGAATTAGAAGAGAAGGAACTGATTAAATTGAAATATTCTTTCTGAAAGAATACAAACATTGAAAGAGAAGAGAAAGAGAGAAAGAGTATAGGAAGAAATGATTGAATTGAAAGAGAAGGAATATAAGAAAGAACTGGTTGAATTAAAACATAAGAAATTACCACTAAATCGTGAGCAGAACTAATGTCAATTCACTTAGTAAGGATGCAACAAAGAAATCAGTTTGAATCGTGCACTGAAGCCGTCCCAAGTCAAATCTCTGCAGCACCGACGATAGCCCTGAAGGTAAACCTAAGTCTCTGATTAAACGGCGAATGGGTTATAAAAACTCTGCCAGCTGACCATGGATTAGGTACATGAAACATAAAGTGAGCCAAGGACAGTTAAGGAAGTAAGCTGGAAACATTTGTTTTCGACGTGAATGGAGAAGTTAACAAAGACCTGTTAGCAGCGTGAACTAAAGCAGCCACAACTTACGAAACCAGCCCAAGTACGAAAAATAACCTCAAACCATTGCTAAAAAGGGTAAGAGGACACAAGCTTAAGCAATGAGCAGAAATAAATGCATGTATAGTATATATACTATAATATTATAATGTATGCATCTGTAGTCAACCACAAAGATTGTTTATGAATCTTACCAACTGTTGTCAAATACTTACCAGAAATTGAATAAAAGTCAATTAAAGTTAACGAATAAATCTAAAAATATTCCGTTGTAAATAAATAATGCTGTTATTTTAAATATTCATTGACATTTATTGATTGAATTTGATAAGTTTTCTCTTCATTTTGTTTTTCACATATATTAAGTATGAATTTTAGTTAAATTTTGGTTTTTGCTTTGATTATGCTTTTGTTGTTGTTGTTGTGATTTAAAACAGTTATTGCACACACACTTATTGTTAGTTTAGGATTTATGGAATTTTTGCTATTTCTGATGTAATTCTTAAAATTTGATTTCTCTTTGTGTAGTTTTACATATTTAAATTGGAATTTTAGGAACCGGCACGTGGCTCTGTTAGTAGTTCTCATAACACACTTAAAGCACACATTTAAAAATGATATATCATTTATGTATATAACTTTGCTCTAGAGTTTAGCTAGGTAGTTTTTACTGTTTTGTTTCGGCGGTAAACGTTTGCGTTTGTCTTGGCTTATTTAAGTAAAATATATATGTATATAAAAACCAAAAAAATATTTAAACAACATTCAGTAACAATTTATAAATGTGTGTGTATATGTGTTGGTGTGTGTGTGTGTGTGTAGATAAATCAAGAAAAATAGTAGTTGTTTCGTTTGCTTGTATATAGCATTCATATGTTTTGCCTTTGTATAAGTTTCATATATGTATGTATATATGTATGTATATCGTAGTATAATCTTGTAGGAGGGCTTATTGTAGGTTCTTGTTGCATTTGTTACCAGAGCTTAACAATTCGGTATATACTGTATATACTTTATATATATATTTGTTCAATAGTTATCATTCCTTTTGGCCTTTTCATGTTTTTGATCTCTTTATCCCCTTGCTCGTTTGTTGGTTTGTAAATGCCTTTGGTCTCAATTTGGTTTGGCCAATTTTTGCATTTTTTTTTTTTTTTTTTCATTTTAGTTTCAATTTGCTTGATTTGATTTGGTTTTATATGTAACTTCTTTTTGTTTCTTTGGTTTTGCAATACATTATTTTCTAGTGCTCGTTATACTATGTAATATGCATAATTTGATTTGATTTATTCAACTTCTGTCTGTGTTTCGGTTTCTTGTTTTACGCTTTAGGAAATTATCATAGATAGAGGTACACACATATCGTCGACACAGTAGTTGTCTGGTTACTTTTCTTAGTGTGGCAAATAGTTTGCCTATTTATTGTTTATATGCATAAATTGATTTACTTATTTATTAGCTATTTGTTACTTAGATATGGAAGAGAGCAGTTTTTGTTTGCAGCTAATTCAAGGTCGGGGAACTGAGAGAGAAACGAGTGCAAGTGCTTTGGGGTAACAAATGAAAGTGTGGGAGAGAGAGAGAGGGAGAGAGATGCAGCTGAAGCAGTTGCAAATTTAATACTGAAACTGGAACATTGGGAGTGGGACATTGGATACCCAAAGTTTAGCAAAGTGAAACAGTCAAACTGATGCACTCAAAGTGGAACAGTCAAAGTGAAACACTCAAAGTGCAACACGGAAAGTGGAAACGAGACGAAGCAATTAGGTATATACAAAAGCAAAAGTTTAAAAAGAGTATAAAACAGCTCTTATTGAAACAATTGGAAATGAAACAGTTCAAATAATACAACTACAAGTGGAAAAACTCAAAAATCGAAAACGAAAAGGCGGATGGTAAGTGAAGTAGACAAAGAATGAACAGAATTCATAAGTGGAATGGCTGGAATTGAAACAAGCTTAAGCAGAGCTGAGTTCGAGTACAGAAAACAGTTGAAGGTTCAGGGTATCACATATCAAGCTTTTCTATCTTTCCTACCTAACCAACTTGGGCTTAGGCAGCTTTGAATTACACTTCGATGTGGCATACGGCAACTCTATAGTCAGCCAGGGTTGTCAACTAGCTACCTTTATTGATTAATGTGTGTGCGTCAACCCTGATGAAACTTGAAAGTGATTGAAAATGAAAAGAATTTAGCTTTCTAATATAATTAGCTTAAATACTAAATTATTTTAATTGTGTTTTGCATTTTGCATAATTCATATATGGTTCATGTACATATATAAATACTTTTATAGTACATATGGTATGTATATAATATAATACTCATTCATTTTTATTTTCAGTTTTTGTAATTAATTTTAATGAAGTTTTTAGTCGTCTTTCAGTGTATATATTAAAAATATTTTTTAGTTTTGTTTTTTGTTTTTCTATATAATTTGACTTGGATTTTTGTTGATTTTTTGTGCTTTTAATAAAATGTTGTTTTTTATTTATTTTAAATATTTTAGTTCTTTCTGTTGCGCTTCAACTTTTAAAACCTGTTTCTCTGTTGCCTTGCGAAAGGTATAAAAAGTTTACAGTTAAGAATTACAGTTCAAACACAATTCCTATTATCCATTTACATATAAGATATATGTATGTGTGTGTGTGTGGGTGTTTGAGTGTGTGTGTATGTATATAGACATTTGTATATAGTACAAAATTTACAATAGAAGCGAAAACTTCTCTAAGGTTTCGAAATGAACAAAAACTAAAACAAAAATAGTTTTAAAGGTTTTTGTTTTTGTTTTTTTTCTTGGTAATTTTAAGAAGCCTCAAGTCAAGTGTATAAAAAGCAATCAGCTGAAGGCTACTTCAGGCACTCACTGTGCCCACAGTGCTGTGTGCAAGCGTGTGTCCCATAAATTTATACAAAATCCGTGCTCAGAAAATAGTTTACAAATATTCTAAAGACTTAGTTACACTGTCCTTTGGGCGTGATATATTTATATATATATATAGGTATATTCATTGTATACATTCATATGAAGTTGTATGATTTTCTGTTTCATTTGTAAATAGCCTTGTATGTGTGTGTGAGAGAGTAAGTATGTGTGTGTGAAGTAGGGTTTGTTTAAAGAAGCTCGGAGTTACGCATATTTTGATTGTTTTTAAGGTTCTTTCACTGGCGTTTTATAGAAAAGGTTTTTGATCGATAGATATCGATAGTTAGTTGTAGCTAAAATTGACTCAAAAAAATTTGTGGTTAGATTTTAATACTCATTCACTTGCAGAGTCCTAAACGGAAGAGTAGAACTTTAAATTGGCATGTACGAAAATCTCAATTATATATTAGATACCTGAACTATCGGAAATGATAATGTTTTGGATAAGGAATTTGTGCTTTAGTCTCGAAAATAGTTCTCTGAAATATTCTCTTCCTTTATAAGAACTCTGCAAGTTTTAGCTTCGATTCGAACCGAAACTTGTCGCTTGATGATTCGTGTCTTTTTGTAAAAGTCTTCAAAACGCAGCTGGGTGCCTCGAAATGTTTGTTTTCGGTGTCTAGATGTGTGTCTCTGAGTGTTTGCTTAAGATCTACAAATAGGTTTTGCCTAATTGTGACAATTTCAGCAAGTACTACGCTCCTACATAGATAGTCCCTAATATATGTATATATATATATTTGTCTATATGTGTGTGTTTGTATAGGTATTATGTGGTATGTGGGTGATGTTTGTAGCCAACGTAAAGTCTAGAACATTTGGGCACGAGTTTCGGGTGTGTGAGCACCCGCTCGTCCCGTTACTTGTTACTTATGCACCATTTGAATTTCATGAATTTTCTAACATTTACAAACAGAGGAAGAGAGTGGTTCTCAGTGTCAAGCAACTACATTACACAATACATAAATACAGAATAGTTACAATGTATTTGTTTTTCTTTACTTTATACATTACTCATATATATATAGGGTAAAAAAAAAAAAAGTTATAATGATAATGAATAGAGTTTGCCTAAATATTATGCAATTTGATTGCATGCCGTCAATTTTCGCTTTCAGTTTCTCTACGTTTTTTGAGTTACGTTTTTCAAACGATGCTCACCTGGGCTCCAGCTTAGAATCAGTTGATGAAACGTGCCTTCTGTTTGCGCACGAAATCCTGCGCCTGTTTGTCGTTCACGCGCAGCTCCAGTATTTGCAAAATCGGATTGCCTGCAGGTAACGGGAAAACGAAAAAAGCGTAGGGATTAAGCTGTGAAGGCTGCATAAACCCAAGCGAATTCAAACTGTTTCCACGAACAGCGATAGCTGCTGCATAAATATTGCACTTGGGCCTTAAAGCTTCAAGTTGGGAAATGGAATCATAACTTTCACTATTTATAGAGCTTTTATCATTCGATCAACTTGAATTTCAGACTGAAAATGAGTAAGGGTAACCCGGACGGGAGTAACCGACTCGGAGATACTCCCTCTTATAAACTGATGCCTAAACAAAGTCTGTTTCGATCTGAAAATAATGTAATTGAACCATTCAAACCCCGCTTTAAATAACTAACAATATATTTTCATACAAATAAAGCTGTTTCCTCCTCCCCCTCCCTCCCTTCACATTCACACAATAACAATTTCCATTCTCGCTTGGCTTTGCCGCCGCGAGGAAAAAGCCATTTTGGGTACTCACATTTATCCTTCTGCTGCATTAGCGGCAGCTCGATTTGCTTCAGGCCATGGAAGTTATCCACGCTGGTGCTGTAGTCCGCCACACCGGGTATGTTGCCAAGGGCCAGGAAAGCCTCGCCGCCAAAGTCGTTTGCGGTGAGCACATCGTGATCCATGACCGTAAAGCAAATCATGGCGCCTTCGGTCAGGCACTGCTCCAGTGTAACAGAAAATTCGAAGCATTCATCGAAAATGGGATTCAAAGTGCGCTGGGGAAGGGGAAGTCAATGAGAAGAGTCAGAGTGGGGTCAAAGTAAACCCTCAGCCTTAACCCACCTTGTGCACATTGGTCTGCTGCTCCATGCAGTGCTGGAAGACGCGTCGCGGCAGCAGCTCGATGACCACGAAGGGATCGCTGAAGCCATTCGGATCGAGCGGCACCACGTCCCGGGCGTGCAGCACCTCTACGCACAGCGAGTCGTGATTGAAGTAGGCGCGCACGGCCAGGGAGCCATACGGGCCGGGCATGATTGCCACGAGCTGCTCGCGCAGGCGATTCATGTAGAACATGTCGATCAGGCGTTCCGTGTCCGTCTTGTGGAACTGCAGCCGCTGCTCGATGCGCCAGAAGTCCTCCGTGTGCAGGCACTCCAGCAGGAGGCCCTGGCCCTCGGCGTGAAAGAAGTCGACCAGCAGCTGGAGCGCCTCGTACAGGCGCTTGTGGAAGTGCGTGGGCTTGTCCGTCTCATCGCCCGTCTCCATCTGGCGCGCCATCTCGCCCAGCACCGTCTTCCAGATGAAGCGCAGCGAGCGGTTAAAGTTCTTGGTGAGCAGCGCACTGTTCAGAGCGGCCAGGTGACAGTCCAGGTACTCCAGCAGGGGGACGATGGCCTGATTGGCGGGCAGCGAGTCCGGCGACCAGGCCAGGTGGAACACAGCCTTCTGCAGGGACATCTGCATGAGCGGCGCCAGCTTCGAGAGTATGCGCTCGCAGCGGTTCTCCATGTGGGTCAGGCTCGACTCCAGCAGATTGTCGGCCGACTCCTCCAGGGGCTGTTCGTCCGACCGGAACTCGGCGAGCGTGCGACGCACATACTCCACATTGTTGACCGTGACGCACATGTCGTCCGAGCACCGGAACGGACCCTGCTGCTCGTAGTAGCCGCTGTCCGCCAGCGTCGTGTGTATCAGATCGCAGTAGTGCATGGCCGCCGAGCAGACGACGTCGATTAGCTGCGCCTCGAGCATGATGGCCGTGTCCTCGTCCGGCCAGTTGATGACCTTCCAGAACTCCTTAATGTTCAGCAGCGTGCTGGCCGTGTCCACCGAGGAGCTACTGTAGCGCACGATGCGCTCGCCCTCGCATATGGCATCCATGCGAATCGCAGCACGAATGCGCTGCAAGGCCTTCGCCTTGCTAACCATCATCCAGCGCTCGAAGGTGGGTATGAACCACTCATGGCTGTTGCTCAACGCCAGCGGCTTCTCGGGCGGCTGGGGCTGGGCGGACAAGTGGCGCTTCAGCTGACAGAATTCCTGCAATGCTAGAAACAGCTCGAATGGCTTTGTGTCCACCGGCTCGGCGTCGCCCTCCAGCACCGCATACTGCGACAGATTAATGCGAATGCCTGGCACCTGCCCAGCAGCCATCCGCGTGTACACCTCCTCGCCAATCATCGCGTCGTACTGCTTGTAGATGATGCTGAAGTACTGAATGCCATTTGTGCTGCGAACAAAACCGAATACCAGATAGCCAAGCTGAGATAAATGTGCGAATTGATGTTTAAGCCAACTACAGTGAATGCCTCGAGGAATGAAATAGGAGAATCACGATTTGCCTTACTCCTCTCCCGAGACAGAGCAAAAGCCAAGATTTATACGGACAGACACACACTTATAATCGGGGCGTCTCAATTGACTGCCTTAAAGTTCTCGTAAGCCAGCACTCACTGTAGTTGTTTGGGGCAAGTCGCAGCTAAGCTGAAAATCGATAGAGCTGAAAATCAGCTTCAAGTTTGCCATTCGACCCCATTTTAAAGGCTACAATTAGCTTCTTGGTGGCATTGCCTCAGCTAAATTTGCCAATGCCACTCAACGCTCAACACTTTCGCTTGCTCGGACAGCAAATGTGAAAATTCAACCCTCTCTCTCTCTCCCTCTCACTCACTTCCTCAGCTTAAATGGACCATCAAGATGCCAGTCTGTGCGCCTCTTTCGGGCGCTTGGGGAACGTGAGCGCATTTTTATGACAGCGCAATTAATTTGAGGCTTATGTGTGTAAGCCACTTGATGTGCTCATTAGGAACCTTTTATGGCCGCGCTAACTAGCAAATATGCGACTGATTAGATAAGTGCAGGCGCATAAATTGCTGATGCCCGTTCTTAAATACGATTCTGCGAGTTGGCGTTGGCCTTGCGGAGCTGACAATTACTGGACTCAGCATATGTCCAGTTATCGATGCCTCAATAATGATCAATTCAATGCAGCAGCAGTGCTGCCCAGCGCCAAAAACATCAAAATCAGTGTTGTTTAGTGACTGAAGACCGTAAGGAACGTAAAAGTTACGTGTTTAAGTGAAATTGACAGAATAATAGAGAAATCGATAAATCGATAAATCAATTATCATAATGCTAGAAACATAGTTTTCTTTAAATTAATTGGGCTAAGCATTTATAGTTAGTCGACGCTCATAAACTAGGCACATTTCGAGTTTTGACTAACAATCGATAACAACATATCGATAAGTCAAGGAAGTTGAATACAGCATAATGAAGTCAAACAAAAGTCGAATGCATTGCATAAGAATTGATAAGTCGATAAGTATTACAAATATATATATATATATATATATATATACAGTGTGTATATATATATATATATATATACAGTGTTGTGTAACGTTACGTTATATACAGTGTTGTGTAACGTTACACAAGCCAAGCATGAAATGTAGCTCTTAAAAGTATTCTTCTATTATAAGTGCCGAGTATTCTCCCTCCAGCGCATTTGACTCCATGCCCAAGTAGCCCACTGCTGTTGGCACTTACGAGCGCCTACTGTATCAATATCGAATAGAGGAAACCATATTATTTTAAGTGCAGTTACCCAACTGTCAAAGCGAGCTTTCGTTACTAATTAATGAAGTTTATAGCCGTTGAAACAACTAACAAACTAACCAACTGATTAGTGGGCACTATAAACTTGAACTGGAGCAGTTGAACCACCGTAAATGGGTTCGATTGCCGTTGCCATTGCCATTGGGATTCCCATTGCTGTTGCCATCGCCATTGCAGTGGGAGTTTTCCATTTTCTTTTTTGGGTTAAATGCGCTGTTTTTGTTAAACTGTTTGTGAATTTTATTTGTTCGGGCATAGGGGGGAGCGCGGTCTGGCTGAGCGGCTGAGTGGGTGGCCTTGGAGCGTGCTTTATATGCGACACGTGCCGCACATATTCAATGGAATGCTGGACAAAGGTGATGGGAGCACAGCAGGTGGGGTAATCGGGACTCGTTTACTCACTTGTCGAAGAGCGCATGATAGTAGGTCTGGCCCAGCTGGATGTCGGCGGTTAATGTCGTTACGAAATTCGATAATGGATTGGGCAGGCACTGCGACTCGCGCAGCACATTCTGCCCCCACATAATGGAGCCCTTGCGCAGCGCATTCACCACCTCGCCGCGCACGCCCTTGTTGAAGGGGCAGACGGCGCGGAAGGCGCGCATCGAGCCGAGCAGACCCAGACAGCGCAGCAGAAACTCCAGGCGTATGAGCGAGGGCGGGTTCAGCGCCGGAAAGATGTCCCGATGCCGTCGTATCTGATTCAATGAGCGCTCCACGAAACCATTCATTGCCTCCGCCAGCCACTGCTCCAGGTCGCGCGTGAGCGGCTCCTGATTGGGCTGATTCCACTGCTTCTCCACATCGGTCAGCAGGCGATGCAGAAACTTCGGATCCATGGGCGTTGAGCGATTCAGTCGAGCAGCGGCCACGTATCTGGAAAGACAAGTAGCAATGGCAGCCTATTCGCTGTGGAGCACTCGGTTGGCCCACTCACCTGGCCATGGCGCACTGCAGGTCCGTCAGCTCCGACTGCACCGCCAACTGATGGAGTATGGTCAGCGCTGGCCCGGGCAGGTCGCCGCTCCAGGTCCAGCTGGGCTCGTGCGTGGTCACCTCGTGCTGCATGAAGACCAGCTGCAGCTGCTCGAGCTTGTGCAGCTGCTGCTCGTTGCTCTCGTCGGCCGCATGGCCCCGATCCTCGCGCGTCGACAGCCACAGCTTGAGGCGAATGCGGCCCTGCACCGTGCTGCGGTGACTGCGTGCCTCCAGCTTGAACCAGGCGTCCAGCCCGGTCGAGGGTATCTCAGCTATGGGTATATTCACGGAGCCGAGGAAGTCATCCTGGGAGCCCTGCCGCGCCGACTGGCAGACCTGCTTGAAGAAGCGCCCCAGGCCGCGCACGCCGCGCACCTCGTTCAGGCGCGACACGGCGTCCATGACGCAGCTCTCGTCGTCGTGGTCCCAAATGTCCAGGTGGAAGGTGTCCGTGTTGATGTCATCGATGTCGCTGCGCAACGAAAATTTATTTGCTTTCAGTATTGATTTGATTTATTTGCTTGTGGGCGACCCACTAATGCGACCGCCATTAATTTGTCTAATTAGCAGCAGCGCCGATAAGTAGGCAACACTTTTTGAATGCCGCCCCAAGAGCTCCGATGGTATAAATAGAGAGAAGCCCTTAAAGCATGTCTTTAATAGCAGCTGCTCTAGTGTGTCCACTCTTGTATATACCCTTGACTCATGGGAAATGGGAGTTTAGATTGAAGGGATTATGCCAATGTGTGTGTAGCAGGGCTCATAATATGTATTCCTGATCAGAATTTACCTGCAGCTGCCCCCAAGATATGTAGATTAAAGGCAATGTCAACAGTGGGCTGAGTCCAAGGTATCTATCAGTCAGTTACTCCCGTTTGTGACACTTTTGCTTGTTTCTTTTTTATAGCAAATACTCAAATTTCATATTTACGACTCGTATTATCCACACATATGAAACAAAAGAACTCATTTGGCGCTTTACGAGCAGATTTACGGATATGGGAACACGTTTTGAATATGCTTTACGCTTTTAAGCCTTTACGGCTACATTTTGTATGCATAAATGTTTAATGATTCTATAGAAACAGAAGGCATAATTAACTTCAGCTGGCAGCTCAGCTCTGACTCTCTCATGGCCCGGTCAAAGGTCACACGCTGTTTACTTGAATATTTCTACTGTCAAGTTAAGCTACACTGATTAACTACAAGTTAAGTATAAGTATAAGTGTAGGAGTGTAAGAAATATACAGTCCTCCATACTCCATGTCTGTTTAATGAGTATATGAATAAATGTCTAGCTATATCATTTTAAGGTAATTGCCAACAGTCTATCCTCACTTTCATATTTCTACTATAAAATTTTGACACACTGATTAACTACAAGTTAAGTAGCATCTTAATAGGAGTGTAATACTCAATGCCTGTTTAATGAGTATATGAATAAATGTCAAGCTCTGTCATTCTAATGTGATTCCTAACAGTCTATCCTCACTTTCATATTTCTATTGTCAAATTATGACACACTGATTAACTACAAGTTAAGTATTTACTTAATATGCGTATAATACATATAGAGTCTTCCAATCTCCTTGCATGTTTAATGAGTATATGAAGCAATGTCCAACTCTGTCTGTCCTCACTTTATTTCCACCGTCAACTTATGCTACGCCTCCTATCTACCAGTTAAGTATTTCATATGCAGATACACAGTCTTTCAAGGCAGCTCCTTGTCAACTTATTGCTAGCTCAACTTTGAGTAAACGCTAAACAATCCAACAGCTTGTCAACTTGCATAAATTTCCATGTTGTATTGGCATTTTAAAACACGGAATTGCTCCTTGAGGACAGCTGTGCTGCAGCTTATATTGATTGCAATTGCAACATAAATTTGATGGCGATTGCAATTGCTATTGTTAAATGTATTGTCGATTTTATGGCCGCAATTAAATTTTGTTTTTTTTCTTTTTCCTTTCCCCTGCCTCGTAAATTACGGCCCACAATGGGAAGTTGTTTTGCTCCATTGTTTGTCAGAGATCGCAGCTGAACGATAAATGTTTGTGTTTGTGTGTGTGTGGAGAGTGGAGTGCGGGATTGGGGGCAATGCGGCGTATGCGCAACATTTGTCATGCGGCGAGCCGTAAATGAACTGAAATGAACTGTCTCCAGGCACCTACAAATCGAAATTCCAAAGTATTCTCTATATATTTCAAACTAAATTGAGCGAACGCATCGAGCCGTAATTGAATAATTTTTTGTGAGCGAGCGGATAATGGAGACGTGATGGCATTTAAATGTGTCTATATCGATAAGATGGATAATCATTTGATGCACACTTACAATTTGAATTTCTCATTCCATTTGGGGCTGAGCGTGTGGGGCTTGATGCTGGTCGCCTTGATGAGCTTGGCTGGGACCGGGCCGCCCAGCGAGTCGCGCTGCTCCCGTCGACCGGCCTCGCGCCGCTTGAAGCTCAAGCGGAAGCTGTGCTTGCGATGCGGCGGAGAGTCCGTGGCACTGTTATCAAAGCCACCGCTCATGTCCGCCGAGAGGGCGCGCGGCGTCGGCGGCAGCGGCAGCGGCGACACGGGCGGACCGCCGTCCGGCTGTATGCCCAGCATGCAATACGGATCCGAGAAGCCTGCACAGGAAGAGAAAGAGAGAAAGAGAGAGAGAGAGTGAGTGTGTGAGAGAGTGTTATAACATTAATGAAAAGCGTGCGACATTAAATGGCAATTAATGATAGTCGCCTGCAGGCAGCAGCAGCAGCAGCAGCAGCAGCAGCAGGAGCAGCAGCAGCAGTAGCAGGAGCAGCAGCAGCTAGCTGGTTGTCAGCTGGCAGCAGACACTGCTGGTCACACAGGGCGTATGATTAACATTTCATTTGCATAAAGTGCCGCTCAATTATTAAGTGCCACTGATTTACACACACACACAGTGAAAGTAACAAAGAGAGCAGAGAAAGACAGCCGAAGAGAGTGGGAGGGGGAGGGATAGAGGGGATTACACTGCGTGTGGCAACCTTTGCGGCAGCTGAGCTTGCGAGCAACTCAGCTGGGAGATAATAATCGATTAAATGTCTTCAATGGGCTATACGAATTTAATTCGAGCTCTGCGAGCGCAGATTGCTTTAACACGCCATAGAGATGGGTGAGTGACACGAGACACGACATAAAAAAAAAAAACAAAAGAGAACAGCACGAAAAATAATTGGGCGTATCAATATCCAAGCAGTAAGACCTAAGGGACGGCGAATGAATGTACAACTAAGCAGACTAATATTGATAAATATAGACCTAGTCTAGGAAAAAAATAAATTGCAAAAATTTATAGACAGAAATAGAAATTTATAGACAGAAATAGAAATAGAGAGAAAAATATTATAATTATTATTTTTTATTACTTTACAAATAAAGTTTACAATAATAATAATAATATTCTTCCAAAGTAATGTAAAATCAAAGTATACAAAATAAAACAAATTAAATCAATGAAGCTTGAAGATTGAGGATAAAAACATATTAACTTTTTAAAAGATAAATCCAGAGATTAATTTTATTACATAATTATATTATTTAACTTGATCCATTAAGAGAGCGATGGATATATCTGCAGACATTCAGTCGGACTGAGCACGCTGCCATCTCTAGCTGAGATTATTAGAAAAACTAGTCAACTGCGAGTTGGGGTATTTTTTGTAACGCTTGAGCTGAAATAGTAGCGATTGCTGCTAATGAAAACAGAGCCTGATGCCAGCCATCAGATCTGGCAATGGCAACGACTACGGCCAATTGCGGAAGGCCAAACAAAAGGCGAGGCACTCATCAGCCACGTTTCATTGGCAACGAGTAGTAGTAGTTGTCGTTGTTGTTGTTGTTGTTGCTATTGGCTGCCAGGCAGGCAAACAGCCAGACGTTAGCCATCAGCAGTACATTTAGCAGATGGCAGATGGTGAGAGAGAGAGAGAGGGAGAGTGAGAGAGGAAGGCAAGGCAGAGCACAGCAAATGCTGAGTCTGGCAACAGGAGCGAGCACTCAACGTATTCCTTACACATCCTTGAGCACATTAAAATGCGAAATTGCGTTGCCTTCGATGAAGGCGGCAGCAGCAGCAGCAGGAGCAGCAGCAGCAGGAGCAGAGGCTGCTCTTCTGCGAGCATAATGAACAAAATGGGAAGCATTAAATTGCAAATTTATTGAACGAGCTGCGGAACAGAGTCGATGACTTGACTTTGGCCCTGCGTCTCTGGCGGTTTGCTCAGCGCCGCTCGGTTCGCTGAGTGTGGATGGGTTCTGGCCATAACTGTGACATGGCTGAAACAACCAAATAAGTGTTTAGAGTTTATAGTGACTATATTTGATAGATATACAATCAAAACTATAAGTTCTTTATGTATTATATTATTATTATTAAAATACAATGTTATTTGAACAATTCTGATAATTTTGATTTTCTATGAAATAAGTAGAGAATATTAGGTTCCATATATATCGATATTTTTTATCGTGGAATATTTTGTTAAGCTTTGCTCTGTATATTTGTGGGAAAAATCACAAATATATGTATGTTTTGTTATTTATATTGGGTTTTATATATGTTAATACTGCTAAACAATATTTTTTCTATATTTATCACTTAAGAAAATTATAGATTAATTTTCGATTAGTTATTCAATCACAATTTCTAGCTCTTATTATATTTTTGACATTGCGGTGCCACAACACTAGCATACCCACATATCTGCACTTTACAGGGTATTATTAACATGTGACAAAAATGTAAAATATATGAGCATGACGCATATTGGGAACAGTTTATGGGTGACTCGTTTGGCTTTTTGATGCGCCCAATCAGGCACACACACGCACTCAAAGCACCCACACACACACTCACACATACACAGAGAGGAAATTCATAATGCAATTATTAAGGCAGCCGCAAATCAATTTGCAAACTAAAAATATTTGCACAACACGCACACACACACACATACACAGAGACAACTTGACAGCTTGATACACAGAGAGCAAAGGGAGGCAGAGATAGGTAGAGAGTGATACTGAGAGATAGAGAGCTGTAACTCTGCTTACCATTCGCATCCTTCGCCTCGAGACCATCGGCCTCAATGACGACCACAGAGAGGACGATTATCTTCGGTTTATCCTCGGCGGAGGCGTGCAGCAGTCGATAATGACGATCCGGATTGACGCCAAAGGCGCGCTGTGCATGCAGATACATTTCGTCCTTATAGTGCGCAAACTGTAAACAGAGAAGGGCAGAGTAAGAAATAGAAAGAGAGCGAGAGAGTGGGAGAGATTAAGTACGTGTTAAATATTACGCATACGCCGCGTGCATCGGTAAACATTTATTTTAATTTCATTCAATTTAATTAACTTGTCACTCATATTACAAATTGCTTAACGGAGAAAAAATAAACACTAAGTGAATGAATTGGCATTCCTTTCTTTTTTTTTTTTTTTGCTGAATAACGCTTCGCGGTTTTATAATCAATAAAAAAATAAAAAAAAGGATGTTTTTGTCCTGCAACAACGACTGTAGAATGCTCGCTTAGGGCTCAAAGGTTCAGTAGCTGCTTTTGAAAAGGCTTTGGTAGATAGAGTTTTACCTGATGAGCCAGGTCTTCAATGAGACTCGGCTATCTTAACAAATCTAAATTCTATCTGTCTAATCTCTAGCATTTCTTAGATGCCAGATAAAGTATTTCCCTGGGGATATTATATTCTCCATTGATATCTTATGCCAAATATCAATATTCCAACAGACCCGCTTCAACAGTCAAACATAATATACTCTCTTCATTTCAAAAGCGAGTATAAAAAGGGGTATCATGAGCTTGTCAAAATTTACGTAAGCAGCAGCAGGTGCCGTGTGCAGAAAAATGCTGAAATAATAAAGCTACTTGAGCATTCACAGTTGAGCAGCTGCAGCCAGGTGTGCTCAGGTGTTCAGTTGCTCAGCTGCAACTGGGACTAAAATGGGGAATATTAGTTTTCCAGCTCTGTAAATCTAAGAGGTATTTCTAATGCACAACTCACTCTCTTCATTTTAAGCAACTTGATTTTCCTCAAAAGAATTTAAATAACATATTTTTTGCCTTTTCATTTTGCCTGCCCGCTTTAACAGGGTATTTTTCCATTCAAATAACTCTTAGCTATTTGTTTTTATTGACTACAATTTTTTTCACTGGTCTTTTTCTGTTTTGTTTGCCTTGCTCGCGACCCTATATCAAACAATTTTGTTGCTGTTGTTGTTGTTGTTGTTGTTTTTGCTGGTTCTGGCGCATATTTTCCTTTTTATATTTTCTCACATTTTTGCATATTGATTTATCTTGTCGAATTTATTAGCCGCTCCAGTCTGACTTGCCGATTTGCACACGCTTCAAGTGGCGCTTTCATCACCTCTCCGACTCCAACTCCCACTCAACTATGCCAGGCCCCGCCCTGCCCCGCCCCCTGTCGCTTCGGTATTCTTTTAATTTGATTGCTTTGACTGCAGTCGCCTAGGCAGCAGCAGCAGCGAGTCCAGCTAAGTTATTAAGTATCGAGCCTCACTCGAAAGCTGAGCTAGTCTCGGCTGCCACGCCCACACTGAAGTCCACGCCCACCTCCACGCACAGTTCCAATCATTTGTTGACTAGGCAAAATCTAAGCCTCATTTGTAAGACTTATTTGTGCTCATCTATATAAATACAAAGAGCTTTCCGAGTCAGCTCGACTGGGCAATGCCCTGTAGTTTGAGTTTGAGATTGAAAGTTGATTTATCTTGGATCTAGAAATAGATGAGAGCTAGAGTTTCCATCGAATACAATATTCTTTAAGTTTAAAAATTGATATACAATAT
This sequence comes from Drosophila mojavensis, assembly GCF_018153725.1. Lineage (NCBI taxonomy): Eukaryota > Metazoa > Arthropoda > Insecta > Diptera > Drosophilidae > Drosophila > Drosophila mojavensis. Next base: position 1,369,479 of record NW_025318899.1, on the reverse strand, counting down.
TTAGTTCATCTGCATATAGAGCATCTGCTAGTCGAATACTTTTGAAGTATTCTCTAGTATTTAAAAGCACTAAAGTCATGAATATAATATATTTTTGCTGTCTATGCAAACGGCTGCTCTCAGAGTATCGTTTAGCCGAGTACTTCCGACTGCTGCTCTCTTAGTTCTCTCATTCAAGTACTTTCTGGCATTTTGGAGCATTTACATTATGAATAAAAGATACTTTTGCTACTTAGGCCAATCGTTGCTTATAAATATTACAAGGCGTGCACGAAAAACTTGTCACAGATAATGCCCGTTAAGTTGAGTTCCGAAAAATCATCAGGCAGGTACTAATTGTAGTATTCTCTTCCCCATTGAAAGGCAAACTCCTAAAGAGAAGTTTTGCTACTGCACTTTTTTAAGGGAAAAACTCGACGATGCAAAGATCAAGAAACTTTGCCAACTACGTTTTATGGCAAAAACGTAAAGCAAAAACTTTACAAGACCAAAAAGTTAGATTTGGCTGAAAGACTCGGTGGTGTTTAGAAAAAAGCTCGAGAAGATTCTCGGAAGAGTTGTAATGCTAGAGATTTCAATCAAAGTTGCGCTGGGCGAATTGGGGCTCGACTTATCAGAGAGCTGTGCGTAGTCAAGGCATTAACGCAACGCACATTTATTCAATCATTAGTTGGCATTAAAGGCATTAGCCCACTTGCAGCTGCTGCGATTTGTAATTATTTTCCATTATGTGGAGCAGGAGCGTGGCAGGAAACGCCGCCCGTTGAGCTCTGTTGCGGAATAAATAAGTTTAGTGACTCGACGCGACTCAACTCGACTCGGGGCTTGGGGCTTGGGGCCCTGTGAGAATTGACCCCGGCTTCAATCTGAATCACAGCAGGACTAACGTCATTTGCCCGGCCACGGCTGAAAGTTTTATTATGCTGCCATAACCCAAAGCCCCCACTGAATGAGCCAACTTAGTTTTCCCTGAATCCACTTCAGTCCCCTTTCCCTTTCCCGCCTCCTTTTCTAGCTGCACTCAACTAAAGTTTCATTAGTTGTGCAATTTTCTCACTGTTAAATTAAAAACGATAATTGAAAAATGTAGCTAAGGTCACAGCCGGCGTTCTGGCCCTGTGAAAATATTGGAAAATTACTGAGAAAACGGCAAATCGAAATGAAAATCCAGTCAAACTTTTACTTATTCTGTCCTTGCCTCTGTCTCCGCATCTCCTGCTCTTCTCTCATATCGACAGAAAAAACCAGAAAAAAACACTTTTATAATTGAATTTTATTGCCACATGCCGAAACGTGTCTTGGCCCAAACACTTTGCCCTCGAGGACCTAAAACCCTTAAACGGTATTAATCATTTAAATTGCACAACATTTTAGTGGTACACGGGATGGGCTTTAAGTCCTCATCTATCATCTAGCTAACCGCTCGTTAATTTCCAGCTGTAATTTGCATAAGTTTCAAGCTTAATCAAAAATTCATAGATAGTGTTTGAACCTTTTACCGTATATTTGATTTATATGCAAGTATATATAGATATATATGTGTGTGTGTGTGTGTGCTGTTGACTCACCTGCCCGCCGGGCGCAGGTGCGCCCACTGTATTGGCTATGGTGTGCAGCACCTCCACATAGAGCTTCTCCTTATCATCGTGCCGCTCGATGGACTCCTCGGGCACTGGCGGATCACGTTCATTTTCTGGATTAGCCTCGGCACGTGATTCGGCCGCACGCGTCGCCGACATGCGACGATTTTCACGTTTCCAGCCGAGCGATGTAAAGTTCTCGAAATACGACCCATCCGTTTCCTGTACGCTGTGGAGACATAGCATGAAAGAGAGGGAGAGAGAGAGAGAGAGAGGGAGAGAGAGTTAGGATATCAAAGTTTAGTTTACATGCGAGTGCACTTGATGCTATCAAACAATTTTCAGCATCGCCTCGTGCTGGTCGTGTCAGCCCGCTCTAATTGGCACTGTCAATATGCTCGACATAAGTATTAAGTATTCCATTTGCATGGCGCCGCATTCATGTCAGACCTATTTCAAACATTGATAAGGGTCGACTCTTTTCGGCCCACACGCTTGTTGCTTCTCCTGCCGCTCGCTAATTGTATACAAATATATGTAGGCGCACAGCACACGCACATATATATGAATATATTAAAATGCATACATATATATACACACAGATATATGTAAAATTGGCAGCTTGTTTTCTTATTAATCATACGCCCAGTGCGCCAGTTAACAGATTTTTAACTCAGTTAAGGGTTGCAGACGATAATGATGATGATGATGCTGCTGTTGCTGATAATGATGATGATGTGCCTAATCATTTGATTTGCATGACATACACACACACACACACACACATCGATATTGACTCAGCAGCTGTGTGTCCTTAAATTGAGCTACAAAACTTTTCACACTCAGCACAAAATGGGCAGCGGCTAAGCGTCTAAGCGGCTTAACTTTGTTGCCAGCGTTTTCAGATTTTTACGTTTATGATGTTAGCCAAGCATGCGATAGCACCTGACTAACAGATACCCTATAAGCAGTATTGATATGAGAGCAAACAGTAGAGTATGCATCGAAGGCAAACTAATGAACAATGATGAACTTCTTATGCAGTTAAACATTATATAGATATATCATTTATCGATAACACATTTCAACTATCGATATATTTATAAAAGAGTATAGACACAGTCGTATACCTATGATATCTATTTCACTCTTATAATCCCTCATCAGACTATAATATCTTGTTCACTCTTCTAACACATCTACCCTATCGATTGCTTTTACAGGGCATACTATAAAAATTATAAGCCGTGCTGTGCCAGAAATATCATTTTGGGCTCTACTCGCCGCTCGCACTGCAAATGTGGCCAACACTTTTTGTTGACGTTTTTTTTTTTTAGTTCAGTTTCGAGCGCCCCAATTGTCAAGTTGGCAAGGGGCGTGGCTCTGGCATACACAGTGCAATGTTCGCAAGTTTCATATTTTGTTTTCATTCTTCATATTTTTTGTTCTTTTTTTTGCGCTAAAAAATTTAATTTTCAAACTTTTTGGCGCAAGTTTTGCTGTTGTTTGCCTTGCGATTTTTTGTCAACGAGCTCTCAATTTCAGTTTAAAGTTCTTGGCGTATCTTTTGCGCCTTGCTCTGTTGTTGCTGGCCCTGTTGTTGCTGCTTCTGGAGGCACTTTCAGCTGCTGTTTTGCTTTCTTTTCTCTTTGTTTTGCCCGTTATTATTTATTATTTATTGCGCATTTATATTGTCGCAAATATTTTCGTGCAGTGTTGGTAAACACTTTGTTAAACTTTTCTTTAGCTTTGCGTAAAATGGTTTTGCGAAAGTAAATGTAACAGGCAGACGAAGTCTGGACAGACCCCAAGAAGTCTGGTCCGCTTTCAGTTCTAAATAAATATGCCTTTAATCATGGTATTTATTTACTATCGATAATAATCGATTAACCGATTCGAATTGGCAATTAAATTTAAATTAAATTTGTTTACATTTCCACACACATAATTTTAGAATTAATTCACTAATTGCAACAATTTGACAAATGAAATTTGTGCAGCTTACTGTAAATAGTTTACATATAAGTTTACATATATATGCATTTTTAATTAGTATATTTGTAGAGCTTTCATAATGTGTTTTGGTATTTACCAACTGTGGCATAAATATTTGCTCTTTATTGTATACATTATTTATACACGTTAAGTAGGTGCTGGCCTGCTAGCATCTTAGTTAGGGCTTTTAATTACATTCATTTCGCGCGCGCCTCTCTCGGCGCTTCTCATGGAGTGCAGCTAACTTGGTGTTTCTTAAAGCAACACCTAGCAAAATCTCATTTCATGCTTAATTAAATGTTACCTCAAGACCACAGTCTCATTATGCGCACATTTTCAGGTTAAGTTGAAGCCGCATTATGCAAAGCAGACGTCGAGGCAGCGGCAGCGGCAGTGGCAGAGGCAGCGGCAGTCGTTGTGGCTGCAGCATGTTGCAACCTTGCTGCTAGCAAACCTTCCACTGTCCCTTCTCAAGGTTTCAATGCTAAGATATGGCCTTATCTATGTGCGTGTGTGTGTGTGGGTGCTTAACTTGGCCAAAAAGTTTGAGCTGCTCAAAAGGTTGGGCCCGCATTCGAAACTGCCAATGTTGCATAGACTTAGGCGAGGCGCTGCGCGCTGGTGAGGGGCGTGGCCCAAAGTTTCTTTTGGAACTACAACGTAGAGAGGGTTAAAAATAAAATACTAAACAACAAAAGCGAAGAGCAAACTTTTGTAATTACATAATTATGAAGGTCGCACTTGAAACTTGGAAGAGAGCGCACTGAAAACAAATGCAAGACGTTACTACGTAAGACGTACTATGTACTGCGTAATACGTAATACGTAAAATAATTGGTAAATAATTCATTTCAGTTCTCTCCGAGAAGCCTTTCAGGTCCTTAAATATTTAATTTATGGGCAGCAGCTCCAAGTGAGGAGCCCGTTAGGCGCAGACCTTATATAATTTATGCATTGCTGTTTCAAATGCACAAACAAACATACATAATATGTGTATACGTATATTTATATAAGTAAATAGCTATTCGCGGCGCCCCGTAGCTAATTATAATGAACAAACGTACAGCGGGAGGCCACACGGAAATAAAAACAAACTCCGAATGGGAGTGCTCGACTAATAAATACCCATACTACAGAATTATTACAGCAATTTCAAATTTCAGATCTCTGACTCTTAGTGGCCCTCTCTTATCTGCTCTTCGTCCTCATTAAGAATTTGCCTTACTCTACTTTACATTACTTTTTAAGTTCTGTCTCTTTCTATACATATATTTTCACAAAAAACATTATACCGCGAATTTTCATTTTCAATGGGTATAAAAAGGGGGAAAATATTCCATTTACGACTTTCTCGCACATCATCAACTATGCATTAGGGCCTCACACTTACCCAGAATTGGAGCGCGGATCGACCTCCGGCCAGCTGAGCCGTCGCTTGCAGAAGGCGAGCGGAGGGCGCGGCGGCGGATCCGGCTGATGCAGCGGCGAGTTCCGGCTACGAAACGAGCCCGTGCGGGGCGGCACCAAACACTCCAGGGCGCGCGATTGACGACGCGAATTGATGGGTGTATTCCCAGCGGATGAGCAATTGCCAGCAGCTGCACCTGCTGCACTACCAGGCAGTGGCTTGGGATACCCTGTGGAGACAAATACAAATGCATATTGAGTCGATAGGTAGAGCAAAGAGCGTACTATATATGTATTATATAAATATATGTATAATAAATGGAGAAGTGGAAGGAGGAGAAGAGTCCGGCAAGCCGAACTATTAAATATCCCATGACTTCGTAGTAGAGACCAGATTTGATTTTGCTTTCAGTTTGTATTAAAAGTAATACCCCTCCTCTCCTCTCTCATCATCCGCCTCATATACGAGCGGAGAGTGTCTCTGGAGAACTGTGTACTAAATTGCAATTGACCTTGAGTTTTAAGCGTCGCATTGAGTTTTGAACCTAAGAGAAATAAAACTAAAAGACAAATTACGTTTTCATGTTGTTTTCCGTATTATTCGCCCATTCTCTCAACTGTTGGCTTCAATTTTTTTTATTTTGATGCTCAGAGCTTAAGGAGAAGTCATGCAATTGCTAGAGAGAAGCAAACGCTCGTAACTTCTAATACAATGGGGAGTACTTAGCCATGAAGCGCATGTTAATGGATTAGGGGAGGTCGGGGCTAGCGGGAGACGGCAGGCGGCAGGCGGCAGGCAGAGGTAGCCCGGAGTGTTTACAGTTTAGAGCAGGAAGGAAACATGGAAGGAAACAAGGCTGTCGGTCAGTCAGGCCGCCAGCTAAGCTCCAGTCAAGTCAATGCGATGCGGTCAATGTGGCATAAGGGAGAAGGGGGAGGGGGGTGAGCCGGATAGCATGGATGGAGGCCATGGTGTAGGTGTTTTGGGGCAGGATGTGGACAAGCGTTGCTCAGAGCAACACAACCGCAACCTTGACATGCATCTGTGTGGCTGCTGCTGCTCCTGCTCCTGCTGCTGCTGCTCCTACTGCTGCTGCTGCTGGTATTGCTGCTCCGAGCTGCTGTGTGTTAGTATTCCTGCCAGCGACAAGGACAATGACGCTAGCATTGCAGTTCCTATGTGAATGCCAGTGCCACTCCATTTGTCTAACCATTGCTGCGGCTTCCTCATGAAAGCTTTTTGGGCTTCAGCCCGGTCTGACTGACTGCCTGCCTGCTGCTGCTGCTTATGCAAAAGCACCCAAAAGAGAATACATATATTGTGTATGCATACATATGTACACAGAGATTCGAGCATAAAGTCAAAGTTAGCCCAAAACACAGCCGCATAGCCAAATGTATGGGGAAATAGAAAGGCACACAGAGATACACACACAGATACACACTGACTCACACTGATACACACACACACACACACACACACATACACAGACAGACACATCGGGAAATGCGCTTACACGTTGGCGGTTTTATAGCTGCCACGCCTTCTAGTGCTGTTTATCCATACAATGCTGACCATTTGACTAGTTTCACGCTAGATCTAGCTGTTTATTTTAAGCGTCTTTTTAATGTGTATGAAAAGCAAGTTCACTAGTTTTTATAGACAGACACATACTATACCTAATTCCTAACCCTGCATAAACACAGTTTAGCTATATTATTATAGGTATTACTTTAGTACAACTTAGCCCACCCATTCATCTTGCAGAGTAACTGCTGGTCTTCTTCAGGCTTCCTTCTCTAACTTCAGATTTTCTTCTTCAAAGCTATTTTCTTAAGCCCTTTTTAGCCATTTTTCTAAGCCACTTCCATAGCCAAAACTTGTTAAGTTTAGCTTCAGCATTGATTCTCGTTCTCGTTCCCGTTGTCATGTGGCCAAAAACCGCTCGTTGGTGGCGCGTGCAAAAAGATAAGCCAATTTCAATTTGATTCAAATGCTGTAGACGTTTGTAAATCAAATGCTAAGCAAATGCCGAACCACGATGAGACACGCACAGAGGACAACGAATCAGCTGAACAGCGGTTTCTGCGGCTTGCAGCGTGCCGCTTGCCGCTTGCTGCGTCTGTGCCTGTGTCTGTGTCTTGACTTTGAAATGTGTTTGCAACAGCAACAACAACAACAACAACAACAATAACGACAGTAACAACTACTACTAAAGTCCCGCATTGGATTTGCCGGCAGGCAAAACGAGTTTTCGTTGCCGAAAGGAGCAACAGCGCTCAGCAGGACCTCATATGCATGTTGATTGCCCCAACGAATGGCGCTGCACAGTTTTTGCTCTCTGTTGCAGTTTGTTCTTATTTATTTTGCTCTTTCTATTTTTGGTTGCGGATTTGTTTGCTTATCTCGTCGACTTTCAAACCATTTGCACCACAAACACACACACACACACACAAACACACACATGTAAAAAGAGCAGCAAAATAATCACAAAAACTTTTCGACCACATTTGCTGTTCGAACTCGAAATGTTCTAGTTACATTCGGTTTCTGCATTTGGAAAACATGACGCCTGGCAAATTCGATATGAATTTTGCTCCCATCGGCTGCTGGCATCTTTGCGGCGAGCCCGGAAATAAAAGCTCTCGATTACACATTGATTCTTGTTTCGTTCAGCGTTCTGTTGATTCTGTTATGGATTTGGTTTTGCTTGCAGCAGCTGCATTTGCCAATCGGCACCACATGGCGTATGCGCAATGCCCGAATCGTGTAAATGCTCTTGAGCAAACTTGCTGAGTAGCTAAACATTTGGCTTGGCTGAATATTCAATGGGCATTTATGAATTTCAGGGAAGCTCAAAGCTGGAATAGATAAATGAAACAGCAGCAGCAGCAGCTGCTGCACTTGTGTAACTGCACTACGTGGCGTATGAGTAATACGAGTAGAAATGTAATATTTGCATTTAACCATAATAACATCTCAGCTAGGCAAATGAAGCTGCACTTGTGTACCTGAAACACATGGCGTATGAGTAATGCGAAATTGAAGTTAACTCAGCTGAGAGATGCAACTGAAAAGTTATATGAATATGAATACTAATTGAGTACATTCACTATGCTAGTTGCATTCCGTTCAGCTTATTCAAGCACAAACAAACATTTGCCATAGCCAGGAATAGTGCGTAAGATTATATAAGTTGCCCGTTATCTCACTTACATAAACCTTAGCTATCCTATAAATGGCATCCCTGAGACGGAGCGAGGCCAGCCTCTGGGGTCAATCAGAATGTCAAATGAGCTCAAAATGTGCAACGGCAAGAGAAATGCGAACATGCATGTGCATGACGAATAGGACCCTTGCAATGAGGGAAAGTAGATTTAGGACTCTCATGTGCTTTGACTTAAAATTAAAGCGATTTCAGTACTTCTCTGTCTCTCTCTCTCTCTCCTCTTTAATACACTCATGTTGTCTGAATAAATAATTTAGCAGAAATTCAACAGATGTGAAGCCATTTTACTCTCTCTCTCTCTCTCTGTCTCTCTTTCCTCTCTTTCTCTCCCTCACTCTTTCTCTCATCTCTCTCTCTTTCTCTCTCTCTTTCTCTCTCTCTCTCTCTCTCTCTCTCTCTTTCTTTCTCTCTCTCTCTCTCTCTCTCTCTCTCTTACGCTTTACGTTAGGCCCAAGCCACAGTCTTATCAATTTAGTGGAAATAATGTACATAAGTTATGTACAAGTTATGTACAATTATATATTTGTATATATAATATACGACAAAAAAACAAACCGTCATTAATTACAGTATTTTTTGCTCTTCATAAAAATTAATTACTTTTTTTCCATTTGCCAACGCATTCGTAACATTATTATTTTGCCCAAGCATATATCAAACCAATAAGAATATGGCAGTAGGGCATAACTGACTGTCTAATACCCGTTCATGATCTGGAATTATTCATAGTAAATCAAAAGCAAGTCAAGTTCAGCCAACTAACCAAAAATTTGAATGCGAATATATATGTATAATACAAAGAAATAATATAAAATATAAACATTCAGAATTTCTTAAATACAATCAGGCAGCTGCTTGAGCACTTTACACAATCAATATACTCTTTACTCTTAATGAACGGGTATTAAAAGTAATACGTATCTTTAGTTTGTCATGGATTTTCATTAATCTTGCCACACTTTGGCACACACACATACACACGCACACACATCTACACATACACAGACAGACAGCGTGTAGTTGCCTTTGGGGCAAACCCCATTTATCACACTAATGTACTGAATTTGTTTGCTGCGTCGTGGGCGACTCACCTAGTAATGGATTAGTGGCATTTGGATTGCCAATGACGACGCCGCCGGCTGGATAATTGCTGCCGCCGGCACCGCCGCCAGCCACGCCCGCGTTGGGCGCAGTGGGCGCACCGTAGACGCCGACGCCGACGCCGCCCAGGCCGCTGCCAATGCTCGCCTGTTGTTGTAGTGGTGCGTGCGCATGTTGCTGCTGTTGCAGCAACTGTTGCTGTTGCAGTTGCTGTTGCTGCTGTGGCTGTTGCTGCAGCTGCTGCTGTTGCTGCTGCTGCTGTGCCAGCAACTGTTGCTGTGCGCCAAGCGCTGCTGACCCGCCAGCCACGCCTCCTGCGCCCGCCTGCTGCTCCGCGGACTCCTGGCGCGACAGCGAGAAGCGCCGATTGCCGAGGCCCAAGCTGGATATGCCACTTGTTACATATTGTTGCATGGAGCTGAGGAAACTCATGGCGGCATTTGCTGTGATTACGTCTTGGGCCCGGTTGTTGTTGTTGTTGTCGCTTAATTGGCTTAAATGACTGTCGTTGTTGTTGTTGTTGTTGTTGTTGGCCCCAGTTCGGCTGTCGTTGCCGTCGTTGTGATTGTGAAATTAATCACTTGGAAACTTTTAGGCGAATGCAAAGCTCAGGATTTTGCTTACAAATTCGTTATGTTTTCTAATTATAAAACGTGCTCCAGCTCCCGCTCCAGCTCCAGCTCCAGCTCTGCTGCTCCTTTGGCTCCGTTTGCTCCTTTAATTGCCAGGCCAGACCACACCATAAACTCTGCAAGGAGAGGAAAGCCTTTATTCTCTGGTTTTTAATTGAAATTTTTGCCCCAGCTTAAATCGATGCCAAACATAAATATGGGTCTACATATATATCTGTGTATATTAATATACAAAGAGAAATGTATGTGTGTGTTTGTAGAATATCTCTAAATATGCTTTACCTCAGCTCAAGATTACAAGCAATTAGCTAGCAGACAGCCAGACCATCTAGCTGAGCTCCTCCTCCCCCTGCCTCTGAGCCTTTTCAATTTATTTCACAATTCTTGGAGACTGTTTTTGCCCGACTTGGCCTCTCGGCTATTTGGCCAGCTTACTTAAGCTATATTGTTATTTGGCCAAGATTTCAATGCCAAATATGCAGCAGCTCAGCTAATCTGCAGCTGCAAGAGAAACTAACAAAAACATTTAGTTTTATGAAAACAAAAGTCAACCTTTGAGGGCACTGGGCTATGCGAAATTGCAAAATAAATTGGAAAAATATATTTTGACATTTTACAACATGATTTAATAATATATTAAGTAGCTTGAGCCAGAGAATTGAAATTGAAATTGGATTGCAATTGAATTGAATTGACATATGGATTTCCGATAGATCAGATAACATTTCTAAGAAAGTTTTTACAGCTCTATGGATACTTGTATCTATTATTAGATCTTTATTAAAGATATAGCTACAAAGTGCAGCTAGCTGAAGTGCGGGGTATTGCCTAGTTGAGCATTGCCATTCCCTACTTCAAGACTCCAATTGAAGTAATATGACACTACTTTCGTTCCACAATTCTAACTTCCGTTTAATTAAATCTTTCAACTTTAAAGCGCTGCGAGTTCTGCCCTCGTTTTTCCATTTGATTGTTATCTGGCACTGTGGGAAATTGCTTAAAGCGTAAACAGTTACTCAGCCATTCAGCTATTCAGTGAGTCAGTTGGTCCGCTGGCAGCTCACTCGACAGTCAACTCAAGCTGACGCATTTCATTTTGTAAATATTTTGTAGCATACCTTTCAGCGCGCAGCTAAATTAATTTGTTAAATTTTTGACGCTTTCGTTTCCCGCTCAGTGGCCCCCCTGCCCTCTGGCCGCCCCTCTCTCTCGTTCTTTGCTTTTGATTGAGTTGTTGCTCCCGCTATTTGTGTTGACTCATTGCCAGCTGTTTGTGCAAGCAATTTGCGCAAACAGCAAATAGCAGCAGCAAAAAAATTAATCTGGAGTGCAATTCAAAGTTGATTTCATATATCGATTTGTTGTTATTGTTGTTATTGTTGTTGTTGTTGTTGTTGGTTCTGCTTCTCTGTTAATTAATTTTGCTTTGATTGACAAGCGAAGAAGCGAAGTGGAAAACGATAGTTGAGCAGCCAAGCAATTACCAATATCTAACTAACACGGCCATAACTGCTCAGCCGTAATGAAGGTGAAGCGAGGGCTAATCGAGCCGCTGGAATTTGCGGCCATTTTTGCTGCCATTAAACACAAAACATGTGCATAAATTATGTCCAGCTGCTGCCACACTGGCATAATAAATGCAACGCCCAGCGCTAATTAGTTAATTAATTGTCCCCAAGCCGCACAGAGCGCGCACCGATTCATAATGCACTAAGCAGACCCCAAAAACGTGACTGGATTTGCTTTTGTGTTTTCATAATAATAATACTATATATATCATTAACAGTCTATAATTATGGCTCGGCTACAAACGGCTATACGGCTTTAAGCTGGATAAGCCTTTTAAAGCCGGGAAGCCTATAATTTATAACATAATGATATCGGCAGATGTTACGCTATAAAATTATACACAAAATATATCGGAATTTGAGCAATGGATAATGAAGCTATCAATATATCAATATTCCTTTACCTATAGAAGCAAAATGTAAAGGCAGTATTGTAAAAGTTTAAACAAAAATTGCAATTATTAAATATAAAATATTTAAATTGAATCTCATTTGTTTTTCAGCTAAAATTATGGTCTAACTAAATTAATCTCTGCATAGACAAGCTTATTGTGAAATATATTACAAAAGTTTTATTATATGAGAACCAAAATTTTCTAATTAAAATGAGAATGCTGCAGCCGAGCATAACTGTAAGCATAATACTCGCTCACAGCTCTCCAAGAATTCTCTCGACAAGAATTCATTGTTGAACAAAGTTACTTGAATACTAGACAAGAAATCTCCTAGTTTAGCTCACGAGCATAGGCAGGCGTCTATATATAGAAGACTTAAAAACTTTACACAAAACTAAGCTAGCCATTTTCCGCTCTCTGAGCGAGCATATAAATAGTCAGCAGGCGTTTTCAGCGCATTCATTAAATCATTCACAATTTGTCCGCATGACAAACAATAACGGTAAACTGAAAGTTGATTATGATTTAAAGTGCTTTTCAGCTGGCGATAAAATAGTCGGCATTAATATCCCGTCGATTGCGCTTAAAAGCTTTTGCCACGGAGTGAGGCTGCTGCTGCTGCCACAGCAACTGTTGCAACAACAACAGCAAAACAATTGAACGACAAAATCAACAATGGCTAATAGTTTGTGTGAGTGTGTGTGTGTGTGTGCGTGGGTGTGTAATCAGCGTATTTTATATTCATGCCTGGTCAGCAAAGGCAGCAAATTATTGCTCCTGCTGCTGCTGCTGCTGTTGCTGCCACTTAGTGCTGCCCTTGCAACCGATTGCTGCATAATTAGCAGCCGAGCTAAATATATAACCATTTGCAACGCACTTTTTCGGTTTGTTATCAATGCCTGTGAGCTGGTGTGGGGGGCTGGGGGCGTGACTAGCGGCTTTTGCTTCGTAAATGCTATAAATAAATCGTCGAGCGCAAAAGTTGATTTATACGACGCACGTAAATTCGCCATTAAGCAGCAGACAAATGTATTACAATTAAATGAAATGGAAGCGAATGGGGGCAGCAACAATAGCAACAACAACAGCAACAACAGCAGCAACAACAGCAGCAACAGCTGCTTACGCCCGCGGACACGCCTACACATATGCGAGAGTTGAGCCAAGCGGCGTGCACAGGACTTTAATTAAGATTAATTGGGCGCTGGCCAAGCACAGTAGTAGAAGGCAAAGTGATTGACTACCAGATACCCTGTAAACGGCTTAGAGTGGGAATTGCCAGCACTCAAAATTTCTCTCTCTCTCTCTCTCTCCCTCTCTCTCCCTCTCTCTCTCTCTCTCCCTCTCTCTCTCATATTCACCTCTTGATATTATGATTGAGCATAGCCAATCGATAAACCAAACACAACTTTGTATCGTTATCGAAATCAACAAGATAATCAAGACTAATTCACACATACATATGCAATCATAGCTGAACTAGCCCCTATTCAACATGTGCTATAAGTACAGGGCATAGCAAGCTAATACATACAGCAGAAGGGCAAGACGGAAACTTTAAGAAACTTGCCTGCAACTATTATAAGGAGTGTGGGTGTGTGTGTGTGCGTGTCGGACTGCGTGTGTGTGTATTAGAGGGCAGCGGGTGCTAATGAATGCCATTAGCCAGCAACAGCTAGCCAAGACACACCAGCTTCAATCTATTTAGTTTTTATACCCTGAACCCATTGAAAATGGGAAATCAGGGTATAATGGTTTTGTGAAAAGTATGTAACAGGCAGAAGGAATCATCGCAGACCCCATAAAGTATATATATTCTTGATCAGGACGACGAGCTGAGTCGATATAGCCCTGTCCGTCTGTCCGTCCGTCCGTCCGTCCGTCCGTCCGTCCGTCCGTATGAGCAAAAGGATCTCAGAAGATATAAGAGCTAGAGAGCTGAAATTTGGCATGCATACTCGTGTATACCATAGGCAGTACGAGTTTGCTTTATTTTTTCGATAACTCATCCGATAACTTTTTTATCGAGAATAATCGAAAAATCGACTTGGTTTTTTCAGCCTAGTTTGAACACTTTTAAACCTGGAGACTTTAAATTTGCGTTGTATATAAAGTTATCCGATACAAAAATTTTGTAATTTACAGATTTTGGATACCACGCCCCCTTCTCCCCCAATTTGTAAAAAACGCATTTCAAATACTAGAGACTTGTGCTTTGGAATGTACACACATATTTACTATATGATTACGCTCTGAAAGTTTCATTAAGATCGAAGGTCTACAAAAGAAATTATTCAACAAATAAATTCTCATAATATTGCCCACATTGCAGCGCAGCCCAAGCGCAGCCGCTGCTAACTGCGCAGTTAGCATAAGCCTGCGTGTGGATGCATGTGTATGTATGTGTGCATAAAAGAAGTGCAGAATGATTAGAATATCAGCTTGGAGGGTTCAGGGTATCTCCTAGTCGAGCAGTCTCGACTGGAGCCTTCTTACTTGTTATTAATGATTATGCATGCGACATGTGGCAGCAACTCTTCAGCAGGAGAAGCAGCAGGAGTAACAACAGGAGTAGCAGCAGCTGGAACAGCAGCAGCAGGAGCAGCATCAGCAGCAGCAGGAGTAGCAGTAGCAACAGTAGCAGTAGCAGGAGAAGCAGGAACAGGAACAGGAGCAGCAGGAGCAACAGAAACTTTCCACAAACTACATAAAATGCGCATCTCGCATTTCTATGGCGTCCTCTGGCAATTCGACAGTAGCTTTTGTATTAAGTAAATGTAATTTACTTTTCGTGTTGCGGCCACTAAATGATATCAGCTGACAGCAGCAGGAGCAGCAGAAGCAGCAGGAGCCGTTGGCTAACTGAGCTGGAGAGGACCATTTGTGTTTGTGTTGTTTCTTATTTATTTTTATTTTCAGGCCTGTCGTTGGTAAGTCAATTTTCATTTTCACACATTTTCCGGTTTAGCTCTTCTGTTTTCCTTTATTTTTCTTTTTTTTCTGCATGCATATCTGGGCAAACAAATATGTGAGGTGCTCAGGAAGAGGATGAGAGCAAGTGCCTGTTGATAAAACTGAGTGGCAATCATAAATGGCAAGCAAAGTGGGTCAAGCCGAACCAGGGATGCACTCATCCCTGATGGAGGATGAAATACTTATAGAATCTGAGGCTGAAGGAGCTACACTACACGTGTTATACTAAAGGAGCAATTGGAGCAGGAGCTACGGGGAGTGGATAAATGGGGCCAACTGCTCGCCATAGCTAACTCACTCTCTTTATAGGGCATATAACAAAGCCGTAGCGCATAAAAAAGAAATGTTTTTCCATGTGGCAAAGCTAAAAATAAGCGCGTACTGCTGGCAGCAGGAGAAGGAGGGGAGCACGCGGATGCTGCGATGGCTGCAAGCTGCCTGCGGGTGAGGGGGAAGCAAATCCCAGTGTGCCACCAAAAAAAAAAAAAAAAAAAAAGGCAATTGTAAGGCAATTTCAAAGGCGAAATTATTATGTCGCTTTATGTCAATTTTTTGTTCCGTTTGTTGTGCGTGTGTGTAGGTGTGTGTGCGTGTGTGTGTGTGTGGGTGGGTGCCAAGCTTTGCTTTCCTTTGTCACACATCCAGCATCAATGCGTGTATGCAGATAGAGGCGTGGCACGTTTATATTTCGTTGGTGTTTGGGATTTTTTCTTCTTTTTTTTGCGGGGGGCGGGGACGGTGGGCGTGTACGTGAAAATGATAAAGCAGCTGCGTCAAGGGCAACGCATGCTGTGCGCCATCGAATTTATTTTCCCTGCTGGCCCAGGCTTGATATGTGGCTTTAAACTGAGAGACGACAAAATTTGTGACAGAACATTTCGACTTCGACACAAACGACAAGAACAAGAAAAAATCCAGCAGAAAAAAAAGAAAAGAAAATCAAATAAAATAAGCAAAAAGCAAATAAACAAAACATTCCAAGAGAACAAAAACGCGAGTTAGACAAATGTGCGGATCTCAAATGTCTTATTTAGCTGCCGTGTGCCATGTGCCATGGGGCTCTGTGTCTCATGCGTGTATGTGTGTGTGTGGGCGTGGCAATATATAAATTACTTTACGCACGAACTGTCTGATGGCGGGTGAAAAAGAAAAAGCGTCTCGTGATAACAGTCGGCAATTGCGGTTAATATGATTAAGTTAAGGCGACAGCAATGAAAATTGCAGTAAAACTTTAGCAGCAGCTGTAGCAGGAGCTGCTAAAGTGCGAGCAGGAGGCGGAGCAGCAGCTGTAGTTTTAATTGGAGTAAGAACTGAAAAACCATGACTGTGACAGTTCTCTATGCACTGGATGTGGGATGTGCCTGAAGCAGAAGTGGAAGAAAAAGCAGAAGCTGCCTGCATAGCGGGGCAGAGGATGTGAGGCAATAGTATAAATACTAGCTTGAAATGTGAGGGAAGTATGAACTAGAGTAAAAGCAATATCTGGAGGCATAGCTGAAGCTGCAGTTAGACCCACAGCTGGGGCTGAGAACAGTAAAAGAGAATGCTAACTGAGAACTGTAACTGAGAGAAGAAACTGAGAACAATAATTGAGAATAGAAACGGGAAACACTAACTGAGAACAGCAACTGAGAACAGTAACTGATAGCAATAGCTGAGAACAATAGCTGAGAACAGTAACTGAGAATAGTTATTGAGAAAACTAACTGTGAATAGTAACTGAGAACAGTAACTGAGAACAATAACTGAGAACAACAACTGGGATCAGTTGCTGGGAACAGTAACTGAGAACACCAACTGACAATAGTAGCTGAGAGCACCAACTGGTAACAGTAACTGAGAATAGTAAATGAGAACAGTAATTGAGAACAGTAACTGAGAACATTTTCTGAGAACAGTAATTGATAATGGTAACTGAGAACTGTAATTGAGAACAGTAACTGAGAACTGTAATTGAGAACAGTAACTGGGAACAATAAAGGAGTAACTGAATTGAGAACAGTAGTTGAGAACATTCACGGAGCCAACAGCTGGACTTATTCAGTAACAGTCATATCAATCAAAGTCTTCGGAAGTGGCAGTAACAGAGACTTTATGGAGCAGTAGCTCATGTAAGTCTCTCATGGCACCAAATGCAACTGTAGCCATAACTTCAAATGGAAGAGCTGGAAAAGGCAGCTGTAAAAAAGCATAAACGATAGCCATTGTAGCTACTGTCAAAAGAACAGCAAAGTCAATTGTGGGACTTGTTGCAGCTGCAGCAGCAGTTGGCAGAGACTGAACAAATGGCAGCCGTAAAGCTTTTACTGGGATAGAAAAGATCGCATGTGATAATCATTGTAAATGTTGCTGTTAAAACTGTAGAGATAGGGATTGTATATCTCAGTAGATTTACAGCAATAATAACTGCAGCAGTAGAAGCAACTCCAATGCAACAGTTGCACTAGAATGATGATATTTGAAGACTATTTACGACCCTAGCTAAAAGTTGAAAAGCAATTAGTAAAGTAAGTGCAACTAGCATTAAAGTTAAGCTTTAGCCAACATCAAGTGCAGCACTTAAAGTAAATATTGTAGAAATTGTAGTCAAAGTTTTTCCAAACTAGCAGCAAAAGTAGAGAGTTACATATGTAATCATTAACATTTGATTAACATTAGCTGCAACAGCAAATATGGCAAATGTCGCAGCTGTAGTGCTCGTTATGAGTACAGCAACTACAGAGTGAAATAGTTGTAGCAACAATAGAGCTAAGCACACAATAGAAGCTATAGATTGGAGTATTAGCAGAAGAGCCAATATCAGTAACAGAGAATATTGCTTTTATCTCAAGTAAGAGAACTCTAGGCGGGAGTGCACGACTAATCCAGTTGGTTGGTTGGAATTATCAATCAATACTTTGTATATATGTATATACTAGATACAGCTCCTTCACTTTCACGAATGGAAATTCACATTTCAACGCTTCTACTCATCAATAGTTCAAGTTTTTTGAGGAGTCACACTAGAGTAAAATGTCATTTATATTTATTGACAGCACGTTTACCATCTAGCTTAACAGTAATGGGGAACAAGCGAGAGGAGAACTTCTTAGCTAATAGTTGGACTAACAAAGGCTGTCTGTCTCCCAGCAGCAGCAATATTCTGCCATTATCATCATCATCATAAATCACCGAGTGCTGCACATGCATCACTTTCCGCACACTTTTCATGCAGCTGCTTTTGTTTGGCCTGCCAAAAGGAGTTGTGGAGGGGCAGCGGCAGGCAGAGAGGGGGCAGACGGCGTTCCACTTGGCTACTGTCAAATGCAATAAAACAGAGCCACAAGCAGATTCTTTTGTGTGGCGCTAGACCAGATGACACTGCAGCAACAACAAGCGGAGAATGTGAATGTATAGAGGACTGAAAGATACCCTGTAAAAGTGCTGGCAGAAACTGCAGAGTGAGAGGCATATAGATTGTGTGACATACTAACCTCTAGTTGAACTAGATAGATAGAAAAACTGCTTTCATTAGGTAGCGCAAAGTCCTCAGAATGCACTCGCTGCTTTATCCGCCTTCAATGCGGCAGGCAGTCAAGCAGTCAAGGATCTGTGAGTAATGTGGCTTGGCCATGCAAAGTGCCGAACCAAAGTCCTCTTTGATTAATGCGCTCAAGAGTCACCTGACTGCAGCAGCAGCAGCAGCAGGAGTAGCAGGAGTAGCAGGAGTAGCAGCAGCAGCAGCAGGAGTAGCAGCAGCAGGTGTAGCAGCAGCAGCAGCAGCTGTGCAGCAAATTGCTTAATTTGTTAAGGCCACACACACACACAGGTGCACACACACACTCGCAGCATACATGGCGTATGTGGAATTTGTGCAAATGCGACACAAATTCAATTAACTTGGCTTGGGAACTAACTCAACTGCAGCTGCTGCTATTAATTACAAAAGAAAATGTCAAAAGCTATACTTCATCCACTTCACACAGTGTGAGTGTGTGTAGGTGTATGTGTGTGCTGGTGTGTGTGCGGGTTGTTTGTATGCTTGGAGAAACATCTCGCAGCCAGGCTAAGCAAAAAATAAGAAAAATAAAAAGTAGGAGCAAAAAACTTGGCTGAGCAAGGAAAAACGTTTCTAATTATACGCAGGCAAAGCAAACTTGAAGAAAAGCCCGTAGGAAAAGTGCAGAAAACTCGGCTTGCATTCAAATTTGCGGATCAAACAAAAAGTTTGCCTTGAGTGCGCAGTACTTATGGCAAATAGAGAAAGGAATCTCTTGAACGTATGGATTATGTGAATCAACATGGACCGGGGCACGATGTTTAAAATAAATACTAATTTAATATATGTGAGGGCATTAAAATATTTGGTAATGCAAATGATTATAGCATACCAGAAATTTGCTATTTAATTTTAGAAAAATATGTGAAACATGGAAAGTAAAAAATATATGCAGCCTTCTAATATTCTTTATAATATACGATATTACAATATCTAATGATTGACTTAGTAATATCTTAATCCGAAAAACATGGAATATAGACTAGAAAATCCTATGCCATATATATCATATATCATTATTATTTCAAGTCTCTCTCTCTCTTTCTCTCTCTTTCTCTCTCCCCATATATATGATATTACAATATCTAATAATTGATTTAGTAATATCTTAATCCGAAAGACCTGGCAAAAAACATGGAATATAGACTAGAAAATCCTATGCCATATATATCATATATCGTTATTATTTCAAGTCTCTCTCTCTCTCTTTCTCTCTCTTTCTTTCTCCCCATATATATGATATTACAATATCTAATAATTGATTTAGGAATATCATAATCCGAAAGACCTGGCAAAAAACATGGAATATAGACTAGAAAGTCCTATGCCATATATATCATAATTAATATTTCAATTCTCTCTCTCTCTCTCTCTCTCTCTCTCTTTCTCCCCTATAAATTGTTAGATATATGCCCACATTCTTGTCATATCTTCTGTACCAATTTCTATGTAGTTAACAACGATAATAGATGGAGCTCAGCTAATTAGATAAATTATATGGCTTAGCTTTAGCTCGTATTACGCACTGCTCGAGTTTCATCTGAGATTCATAGTCGGAAAGTCTTTGGCACTCCATGTTTGCTCTGGCACATTTAATATTCTATGTTTTCCAATTAGTTGGCGCCATTTAATTAAATACGAAGCGCATTTTAATCAAATTTCGTTGGCACAAGCAAATACCAATTAAAACTATCAAATTACGCAACCTTTTGGGAGGGCTAATTACGTGCAGTCTTTGCTTGTCATATGACTCAAATAACGAGACCCCGAAAGATGGGAGTGTGTGAGTGTGTATGTGTGTGGCATGTGTGTGTGTGTGTGTGTCTTTTGAATGTATATTTGCGGTTCGCCCAAAAAATGCTTTGGCTTTGAGTGGCGCGTGTGTCACAGGAAATTGGAGAATATTGCTGAGCGTCAGAGCAAAGTAAAACACACACACGCACACAGAGATAGATTCGCACGCACACGCATGCATAATTAATGTACTGTGCGGGCTAATTGTCAAGTATGCGAAGCCACAGATACATGAGCCATTTAGGCCAGCCCATCCCCAGCTGGCGCATTTAATTGTTGCCTTTGACATTGCAACAATTTCAAACGGCTTGCGGCGAGTTGGCCAATTGAATTGCCTTTGGCCCAGAGTGCCATTAATTGCAAATGCCAGAGACATTCCTTGAGCGCAGTGGCAATCGATAGGCTATTTAACAGCTGCTTACGGTTTGCTTTTGGCCAATTGGGTCCATAAACCAATATCTAGCGATATATCGCCTATTCTGGAGCAGCCAATTTATTGATAGAGTGATTGACTGACTAGAAGAGTAGCTCAGCTTGATAATCGGCTGACTGATTAATTGCTCGCTTGATTGATTAAGCTAACAGCTGTATGAATGATTGATTGAGTGCAAATTAGTCTAATAGACGATTCACTCACTACTTGATTGATGGCTAAATGTTGACTGATTGATGAGCTACTTGCACGATTGTGCACTGATTGATGAATGATTGATTGAACGAGTGCCCATTAGACTTACAGTATGACTTACATATTAATTAATGGTTTACTGCAGATTGACTGAACATTGATTGATGATTGATGAACCTACATGCTGAATGATTGATTTATATATTGAATAATGTTAGAGTAAATGTTATGCTGACTGATTGTTGGTCATACTACATGATCGACTGACTAAGTAAATTTCAGATTGATTGACTGAGCCTCTCTAATGGACGCATTGATTGATGACTGATCCATAGGTCGATTGATGGACTGCTTGTTCTAAAGTATTTGGCTTTCAATTTCAGCCTGATTTTGCAAGTGATGATCCAATTTCATTGATTGACTGATTGACTGACTGATGTATTAGTTTTTGAAGGCTACCAGATTGAGCCCATACAAACCCACATAAGCATAACAAATATAACCCATCTTCTGTGGCATGCTCTTCACTCGAGAGCTGTTAATGTCTCGCTTTGAACTCGAGTGTCACCTTTTGGTTTGATGCGTTTCTTGACGCCAATCAAGCGTTCGAACATCTTGTCTAGTGTGCGAAGATGGGGCCCTCAAGATGGGACTGTCTGATAGAAGTTTGAACATCTATATAGCTGCTCGCGCTTTGTTTGCTCTCTCTCTCTCTCTCTCTCTCTCTCTCTCTCTCTCTCTCTCTCTCTCTCTCTCTCTCTCTCACTCACTCTACCACTCTACTCACACAACAAAGACAGCGAAACACGTTGTCATTTCGTCGTTGTTGTGTGCGTCAACAACTTGCAGTCAGAGCAACAATGTTGCAAATTATAAGAAGAAATCGGAAAACGGATGAGTGCACAGGCACACAGAAAGAGTTTGAGAGGGAGAGTGGGAGAGTGAGGGAGAGGGACAGTCAAAGAAAATGAATTCAGCATTCTGATGCTGCCAGACGTTCAAAAAGTTTCCGAGCGGTTGGCTATGCTTTAAGTTCATTTCACTGCCAGCACAAAAGGGCATAATAAAAATCGTTTTTCAGTCTGTTTTTCTGTTGACTCTTTCATTTGGCTTTGCCATTGGTCCTTCTGACGGGCAAGTTAATTGTTTGCATTCATTGCGCTTTGCCCAAGGACCCGTCAGCTTATTTGCAGTCAACCAACAGCAGCATCAACAACACTCATGCACACTCATGCACACGCATGTACACACACGTACACAGCAACTGGTGTATGCACTTTGAAAGCGGCAAAAAAAAACCTTGTGGTCGCAATTAAAATTTTGTTTTGCTGCATTTAATTTGTTTTTTTGCTCATTTTATGCTTTTGTTGGCTCAAATGTGGCTTAATTAAAAAGAGGTAATAGCAGCAGCAGCCTAATTTAAGCATATGGCTAAACAGGTGAGCTAAAGTGGGAGTGGCACAAATTAGGTTTAAATTATGAATGCTTTATTCAAAGAAGGATTGACTAAAGCTGCTATATAAATGGTTTGGGCTCATAATATTTGAATATAGTTCACAGTGCACTTGATATACGAATGATTGAGATTATATGAAGACTATAGTTCTATTGAGAGAATTTCTTGGAGTGTATATTATCTAGTTATGCTCATTCACGAAAGTAAAATGAGTATATTGGTTTTTATCATAGACAAAAGCTCTGGCTTTATTTTCCTTCAATCTCTCCTTATTCTCAACTCAGCAGGAGTAGCAAACAATCGCATCATTTGTAGGTAGAGAGCGAGGGTGAAAATCGGTTTAGCTTTCCCTTCGTAGTCCCAGCTGTGCAAACTTTGAGAGAAATAACTTTAAGACTGCGAGTAGCTGCCAGAAGATTTCTATATCAGCTCGCCAGTTAATATTGATCATGAACATATTAAATATATAGAGTTTTCATGGCTTCAATTGTGCTGCACACAATTACAAGACGCCTGGGAGAAGCTATAAATATATATTGTGCTCTTAAGATTTATTGCTTGCGTTAAGTAGCCCACGTAGCAGCCCAACCGGTGCGTTCCACTCTTACATACACACAAGTACATGGTGAATATATAGCATATACATATATGTATATATGCTCAGCATTATACATATATATTTAGTTGAGTAGCTGCGGCAACCGCGTTGTCAACAAAACGTTAAGCGGGATTAGCGTACTGCGCGTTGGCTCTGCCTTTTTCAGCGCTCAGACGTCGCGACGCAACAATAACAACAACAACAGCAACAGCAATGACACAAACGTCAACAGCATCAACAAGGTGGCAACAACAAGAGCAACAACTGCGCACATGCTCAAACACTTTAGATCTTTAGGTACTTTGCATATGCCTTTAATATGAGCTTAGGACCGTAAAAATGGCAAAAGTCGTAGGCTAAGACAAAAAAAGTCGCAAGTGACAGAGAGAGAGAGAGAGGAGGGGAGAGAGAGATGCTGAGAGAGAGGGGAACGAAAAGGAAAGGCGAAAGGCGAGAAACAGTGGCTGGGCAAATGCCTGCGGCACAGAGTCAGCTGCTTATGAGCATGTTGTAAGTAGATACAAGTAGCTCTCGTCTGTTGACAGCTTTGTTTTCGCACATTCTGTTGCCAGAGGCGGCAGTCAGCCCCCAGCCAAGAGCGCACACTTGGCATTGTCAGTGGCGCCAAAGTTTTTAATTAAAATAACCGAGCAATAAAACAGCGCAACAAAATATTGCAAAAATAATGAAGGAGCAGGCGAAGGGCGATGGAGAGGCAGCCAGCAAATTGCCAATGACAATTCGCTCTGTACGAGTGTGTGTGTGTGTTTTTTGAGTAACATATATAACGTATACGCCACATGCAACAGTGTGGCCCAGTAGCAATGTCCTTGTTAATGGCTTTGCTCAAAAACCGAAGAGCGAAGCAATTAAAATTTTACAGCACTTCTGCACTGTAAAACCCAAGCCGAAGCGAGCCAAACGACCCGCCAGTCAAACCACGCCAGGCTGATGTTGTTGCTGCTGTTGCTGGTCATGATGATGGCCATGAACTTTGGCCCTGCTGCGAGCAACGGCACAGCTTTTCTTATTTGCAAAGGTCGCTGGATATTTGGTTAAGTTTTATGCTCGAATTGACAAACGTTCGGGACTCAAGCGGTGACTCGACAGCAGCAACAGCAGCAACAGCAGCAACAAAGACTAAAGCAGCAGCAGCAGCAGCAGCAGCAGGAGACTATATCAAAAGCAAAGGCAAGCAGGCAGCAACGGCAAACTCATCAGCATCAGCAGCAGCAATATGAACAGTAAAGGCTACGGCAACAGCAGCAACAATGGCCCTGTGCTGCAGCAACAATCTTGCTGCCCAAAGTAGAACCAATTAACGCTGAAACAAATAAAGTCCGAGCAGCAACAGCCACAAAATAAGGCAAATATTCAGGCGCTTCAATGCTGGCAATGGGAACAATGCGCCCATAATTTCAATAGAAGCAGCAGGAGCAGCGTTTCAAGTAGCAGCAGGACAAGAGCAACAAAGGCAGCCAGAGTAAGAGCATTAGCTGCAACTGCAGCGATAGCAGGAGCAAGAAATTGGAAGAGATTAGCAAGCACAACCACACAATAACGACAACAACATCAAGTGAAATTTCAGTATAAGTACCAATAGGAGCAACAGCAACAGCAACAACAGCTAGAGTTGGAGTAGGTGCGGCAAAAACGACAATATATCGAGAAAAGAATCAGTGGAGACAACAATTTAAGCTAATGCAACAACAACAGCAATCGAATAAGCAAAATCAATAACAGCAACAACAGTTACTATCAGTGTAACAGTAACAGCAACTGTAACAGCAGTAACCTCAACAGCCACAGTAGTAGCAACAGCAATAGTAGTAAGAAAACTAACAACAACAGCAGCAGCAATTGCAATAGTATTAGAAGCAACAACAGTAGTAGTAAGGATACCTACCAGCAACGACAAAAGCAACAGAGCGGCAACAACAGTAAGGGTTACAGCAACAGCAATACAAACGGGAACAACAACTGTCATAGCAACAGCAGCAACTCAAGCAACGGCAACAGTCACAGCAACAGCACCAACAGTCACAACAACAACAGCAGCAACAGCAACATATATAGCAACAGTAACCTCAACAGCAACGTTAACAGCAGCAATTTCAGCAATTGTTGCTGTCGCTGTAGTTTGCAATAGCAACACCAACAGTAAAGCGCACAGCAACAACACCAGCCACAGCAGCAACAACAACACTAGCAACACCCACAACAGCTACAACAATAGCTCATTAAAATATCATAAATCAAATTGCAAGCTGCATAATGAGCAATTTTTTGTTAGCAAAATGGAAAATTATTAAAAACGAAAAGAGAGGGAGTGAGAGAGAGAGAGAGAGAGAGAGAGAGCAATTTCACAGCTTGTCGTTGTCGCTGGAGAATGCGTAAAAAATGATGTGAAACGTAGTTTACCCGCGGTCGACTCGCATCGAGTCGCATCGAGTCGAGCCGTAGTGGGCTGAGCTGAGCTTTACATCAAGATTGATTGATGACATGACGTCAATTTGCTGTAGTGACGCCTCAGCGCCTCAAAAGTATGCAAAAGCGAAATGGTGCATGTTAACGAAAAGAACAAAGCCGAAAAAAGCGAAAGAAAGAAAGAAGGAGCGAAGGCAGAGGCCAAGTCGTGGGCGTGCCTCTGTCGTTGCCCACCAGTTGTAAGGACAATGAAAAAGGCATTAAAATGCGGTCACTCCTGGGCAGCTGAGAGTTGAGTCTAGACTCGGAGAGTTAAGAGCTGCTGTTTTGTGGTTTTCTGTGTGGGCGTGCGCCTTTGTGTGCATATGTATGTGTGTGTGTGTATGTGTGTGTTTGTGTGCTACCCAAGGGTCTGTCCCAGTGGCACAGCAGCTGCTGAGAGCCTGAATAACAAATAGCATTTTTGATATGAATAGATGACTGAATTTGTCAAAGTTGATTGACCGAAAAATTGTGCAGGGTATACGAAACGCTCGAGCATGAATTGAAAATTTAAATTGCTTCTTAAATGGATCTGCACATGAATAGCGCTAATTGTGTATGCAAAAATGTTCAAATTCTTCAACAGATTTTTTGCGTGATTTTGCGAATTTTCAAGAAACTTGATAAGAAATGCGAAATGAGAGGAAATTAAGTAGAGCACGGACTGTCTAGTGGTATAGTATGTCTATGTATTATGCACGTTATCAGGATAGCGCATGCTTTATGCTCCCTGCTAATGTTGAATATTTTCTTGGTATAAGTCTCACTATGTCTAAAAAAAAAACTTTCTAAAGTACTCTGCTTCATATTTGCTTAAAATAAAATAAAATAAAATTAAATAAAAACATAACTAAATATATGTATATATTTATACATACATATATGTATATTTATATTTATATCTTTGTCTGTATGTATTTAAATTTCTATTTAAATTTCTGTTTCTATCTAACTTCCAATCTATTCTGTTTTCCATCTCTTCAACTAAGCAATTTAATATGTTTATAACTTGTCTTAAAGAGTCTTTGCACTTTCTAGTTTTGATTGTGTTTTCTATTGACGGCGCATTGAAAATTTAATGAGACTTGATTAATTTCATAAACTGACTGAAACACGTCGCAAGCTGCATGATTAATGAGAGATGTTGTTGTTATTGTTGCTATTGCTGTTTTTATTATTATTCTTGTTGTTGTTGTTCTTTGCTGTCTTTGTTGTTGCCGAGGGCTGTCATATGAATTATGCATAATTGCTGTCACTGTCAGGCGTCCAAAAGAGCTGCCGGGCGCCAGCTGACCGAGCGAGCATAACAGCATTTCCGGACATGAATGTGTGTATCCCTCCCTCCCTCTCACTCACTCACTCACTCTGTTTATCTGTTGTATGTGTGTGTGTGTGCTGTGAATTGCGACACTTTTAACACACACACACACACAAAAAGTGAGAAAGCGAACGAGACTTATGCAAAATTCATCAAGTTTCATACGCACCACAAAGTCGCGTCAACAATTTGCTGGCACCTCATTTAGCGGGGTGCGTCGCAGCGAGGGTGGACTGTAGCGCCTCCAATCATCAAGCGTTGCCTTCTACTGCAGTTGGGCTACATGGCTCATGGTTCAGCGTTTGCCATGCGGGGCACGTAGCGTTCGGCGGCAACTGCAGGAGATAAAAGCAAGATATAAAATATAAATAGATATGGGCATATATATATATAAATATATATATTAGACGCTAAGAAGAAGACGAAATAGCGGCAATTACGTTCGAGTGATGCGTTTCTAATTTAGAGCTTAATTTGTAATTTGTGTGGATTAAAGGCATTCGATGCCAAGGGCTAGATGTCTCGCGTGTGGATTTGTGGGGCTAGACAGGTAGAAAGACAACAACAACAACAGCAACAACAGCAACGGGCAACAGCGGCAACAATTTGCAACACTTTACGAGCCTCGAGTCACGTTACGTATACGCTCCCATGTACATAAATAAAATGCTACAAAAAACAGCCCAGGCTCTTGCTCTCTCCGTATGTGTGTGTGTGTGTGTGTGTTTTTAGGGCCTTTATGTGTGTGTGCTACTGTTTTTTTTTTATGCCAGCTCATTCAGCATCGCAGTTGCCTTTGGCCGTCGCTGTCGTTTTAACATTTCCGCCCAACTTGCATGAGTTTCCGTTTCCGTTTTTGTTGACTTCACGCACTTAAGTTCACCCACAGCTGCTGCCCCGAGCTGGCAGCACAGTTTTGGCCGCCATTAATTGCCTCGGCTTTTCGGCATCGCCTTTCAAGCCCAAACTGTCCCATCAGACTGCACGCCCGATTGCGCGCCGCAGCAGGTGAATGGCGCAGCGCTTTTTGCCTTCACTTTTCTTGGCTGATTCTGGTCATTTGAGTACATTTAAAGCGAGCTACAAATTGATTTCTTCGGATAAAGTTGCCGGAAAATCATCCTTGGGGAATTGAAGAACTCAAAAAAAAACCAAGAGGCAACAAAAATATGTAAAAATTCATTCGGTTCGCAATGACATTTCAGAATCTTTTGATTCAATTAATATCTTTTTGTTGGATCCGCCAACTTTGTTTGCTCAGCCTGTCCCGCTCTGATGGTGCGCATCATTAATCTTCTTTATGGTTTCTTTGCTATGCTAAATATCATTTTAATCTGCAATTTCTTCAGGAATTTATGATTTTTTATTTTTATTTTTTATTTTGTAAAATATTTAATAACTGAGAACAAGAATTTAATATCGATTCTATGCCTCTCTCACTCTCTAGAGAGAAACTATGGCTATATCGATCTTTCAACTTGGCTCTGCTCTCTCAACAATTAACCCCATTCAAGTGAATGCGCTCTCAGTGGGTATAAAAAGCATTTTGTATTTTGCTTCCTTTTGTCATTAATGCGCATCGTTAATATAATTAAAATTCACATTAATTTTTAATGAACATTCAGCTGCTGCTCATTAAAGTTGGCATGGAGCAGGGATAGACGCCATCGCACATCGAGCTTCCATTTGGCCAGGGCTTTGCTGGACAGCTGCGAATTGACAATGTAAAGTCAGACGAAGGCCGCAGCGGCACAAATGGCTGTTAACAGTTATTGCCGATGTTGTTGTAGTAGTAGTAGTTGTTGTTGTTGTTGTTGCTGAAATATGTCAAAGTGAATCTGTGGCTTGGTCAGGAGGCAGCAATCAGTGCAGCAGCTGTTTGCTTTTTGGGGGCAACAATGCAATACGAAATGCACTGCAAGTAGCTGAGTGCATGTGTGTGTGTGTGTGTAGGTGTGTGTAGGTGTATGAGTGTGTTTCGCAAAGTGAAGCTTGAAATGACAAAACTGTCAAAGTGTCGACTCAACAGCAACGTTTCGTTTGCCTTTTGGTTGCTTGCCGAGTGCCACCTGCCAGCTGTCTCTCTCTCTCTCTCTCTCCCTCCCTCTCTCGCTCGCTCTCTCTACCACGTCACACACAGCGTATTTGTGGGTCAGTTAGCTGGGCAGCTAAATGCCACTTTGAGCTGTATTTGTGCTAAAAGCTTTTGTTAATGGCAACGTCAATATTTTCCAGACTTTAATAAAAAATTGCGAAAAAAAAAAAGAAAAACAGAAAAGGAAATGGTGAAAACGTTGCGGCAAACAAATGCGAAAACATTGTGTGCATTTTTGACGAATGAAATTGAATATACAAAGCACACACACAGACGCCCACGCACACATACAGCCATGCATAAATGATATGTGGCCAAAAGCAACATAAATTCATTTGCCACAGCAAAGGGTGCGAAAGAGAGAGAGAGAGAGAGGGAGAGAGAGTGTTGGTACAGAAGGGCAGCTAACTGAAATACTAACCCTTTTTTATTTGCCAGCAGGAATGCTCTAGTCGGGAATGCTCGACTAGTACATACCCTGCCGAGCTGCTGTAAATATCCTAAATCAATTCCACTCCATCTCATTAGAGACTAACGAGATCTCAGTTTTCGAGTCAAAATCAGACTCAGCTCATCGTTCTTGTACATTAAGAGTTCTGCCACGCCCCTTTCTGCCTGCTACACCAGATTTTCACAAAACCATTATGCCCCAAATTCAAATATTTTGCGTGGGTTCCGGGCATAAATGAAAAAGAAGAAGAGAAACCACTGAAGCCTTGGGCGCCCCGCCTCGCTGCGCTGAAAAATGCTCGTGAAATTTAAATAAAATAAAACGAGTTGATAATTGAAAACTGCGATTTTAAATTAAATTGAAATCTATCCTAAACATAGCTCTGATAGCAATGGAATTTAATATGGAATCTTAGGTAGAGCTAGAGGTTATAGAATATTCTGCCGACTATAGAACATGAGCTCTACCTTATTCCATCAAGCACTACATTAAATAAATGTATATAAATATTTCACCAAACTTTTCTCTGCATTTCACCTTACCAACACATTTTCTCGCTGTGTAGCGGAACAGCAAAAAAAAAAAAAAAAGAAAAAGAAAACCAACTACATGGCTGCTTTTAGAGTTAAGTCTTCCCTAGTCCTGTTGACTGTTTGCTGTTGCCTTTCGCTCGCATTTACACAATATAAAATTTACACGTGTATGAGCGAGTATGTGTGTGTGTGTGTGTGTGTGGCTGTGTGGGTGTGTTGTATGTTTGTTTGGTATTTGGAGCACGTAAAACATCAACGCATAAATACAAAACATGCAACGTGTGAGACAGAAATCGAAGATGCGCATCGCAACAGCATTAAAGCTGCCACAGAGAGCTAAATTGTTGGCAATGCATGGATGGATGGATTGACTGATTGATGAATGGACCGAGTCAGTTTGTTGCAGCTATCGACACATGAATCTCAACTGAATTGAAGCTGCTTTTCCTTAAATTTTCGTCATAAATTCACAAGTCAAATGCCTTTGTTTATTTCTCTGTGAGATAAAGATATTTCCTGTTCAGATAAGCCAATTAAAATATATAAACAAATCAAATTCTTATTCAAATTCCCAAAATATTAGACATGTTCTTTTCTCAGAATTAAATTACAACAAATTGTTTTCATTTGATTAAATATGAAAATCATAAGTCAGTCGAGTCTAGGTAAAACAAGTAAGAATGTTGCCGTGGGGCATGACCAGCTACACAATACTCGTTCGTATTAAATACTAAACTCTCCATTTAAACTCTAGGTCTATCTCTGGCGGAGATAATCGAAATATATAATCTTGATAATCTTGAATATATAATTTTATTTCTTGCTGAATCTAGAATCAAAGTTTGCAGTAACTCCTCCTCCCAATATACCCCTTTTATGTTGTGAACGAGTATCAATACCTTATGCAAATATATATGAATAATGAATGAATAAATATTAATCCTGAAAAAGCTGATTTAAGCTACTTTAAAAAGAGCTCTTAAGCAACTCACGAATATTTTAAGCACTCCGGCCAGCTCATACCCATTACACATGTGATTCGAGGGCATATTGGTTTAAGGAAAACATATGCAACTAACAGAAGTAGGCGTGGCCTGATTTGTATGCCATTAAAGAGCTAAAGCGCCAAGAGCAAAACGTAAAGTTACAGCTGAGGCTGCAGGATATCTCCTAGTCGAGCACAACCTGCTCTTATTTAATGTTATCCTGCCGAATGCCTGCTGTCACCTTTTTGCATATGTGAAAATTCAATTTGTTATAATTTGAAAATTTCGTTTTATGTTATGGAAATGCGCACGATAAGCCGCAGACGAATGCGAGCTGAAAAAAGAAAAAAAAATGAAATAAATAAAGAACAACAGAGATGGAAGCAATGCAGAGGTTGGGGAGTGGGGGCGTGGGGGCGTGACAGGGCGCGAAAGAAAAGCAATTTGTGGCAGCTTAAATGTCAATACGAGTTTTTCCACCTCAGCCTATGCCCGTTGTTGTTATTAGAGTTTGGTTTTAGTGCTATAGTTGGCATATGGCGGGCGCAAGGTGACGACGTCTATAAATAGCCAAACACGTCTTGGCCATTTTTAGATGTTGGCTACAAGGCACACACACACACACACACTCGCACACAGAGGCATAAAAATAAAGTTCTGTTTTGTGCAGCTAAAAACAAATTGCAAACAATAAACAGAGCTGCCAACCTATGCCGAAATACACATGTATGCCATAAATATATACACGCACACACACACACATGCACACACAGGCTGCTGTGCCGTAGGACATTTGCCTGTGCCTCAGTCAGGTGGAACCACAGCCCAGCGTTGGATAAATTGAAGCTGCCGCCTACACAAAATTTGTCAACGAAAACGTCCTGAGCGTTGCCTGTCGAGTCGAGTCGAGTCGAGTTGCTGTGGGCCGTGCGTTTGCTGTTAGATTGCCGAATGGAATGAGCCATGGTATATATGTAGGTGACAATTCGACGTGTGTAACAGGTAGAAGAAGAATACATAAAGAAAAAGTTTTCAGAAGAAATAGTAGAAGAGAAGTGACTCACTATCATAGCTGCAAGGCTTACAGAGGATATCAGGTATATATATATATATAGGGACAAACAAGAAGAGGAATAGCATATATAGTAAACTCTATATATTTCCTATACCTATTCCTAATCTGTACTCTCTCATTCAAACTCACTCAATCACTATTCAATTGAAAAAGTCTACCTTCAGCATATAGGGTATCTGCTCGTCGTTCTCACCACTCCCTCTCTGCCATTGTTTTTTGTTGTGGCTACGAGTGTCCTTTTCTTGTCCTTTCCCTGTCTTTGTTTGCTCCCCTTAATAGCTGTTGCTGCTGATATTTGGTCATTGATTCAATCAACTGAACGAATTCTTGAGTTTTGCAGCATTTCAATTTCAATTGTTATCTCTTTCTCCCTCTCTCTCTCCCTCCCTCCCCACTTTCATTCAGCTTACCACTGAATGTCTCTCTTCAGTTTTATTGAAATTTCATTTAATTTTGTGGCATAGTCTGTCAAATATGCGTCAAGCTCTCTCTCTCTCTCTCTCTTTCTCTCAGCTGCTGCTGCTGCCTCTCACCTATCCCAATTGATTATTATCATAACTGTCCGCAGCCGTCGCTCGTTGGGATGTTTCAAGTGCAACCTGGCGTATGATTAATACGTGCAAATCACATTAAATCCCTTCAGTCTACAACTAAGCCAATTTCTGTGCTAAATAACTTAACATAGATACGTACATATATCTCTGTAGTTATATCAACAAAAGCTTTCATAGCGCGTCGAGCAGCATTTGTTGTTGGCTGAGAGTTATGTTTCTATGCGCCTCAGAGCGGGTAAATCAATTTGATGAGACACTTGGATACCTTTCAGAGAGGCTATAAAATATGCAGAGCTGAGCTAATGTAGAAGTGCTTAACTGTCTGTTAAACTGTTATTATGGAATGTTATGGAATGATATGGGTAGATAGTATAAAGTAGATATGTGAACCAAAATATCTAAATGAATTATAGTTAGTTAGAGACAATATCATAACAATATTATAAGTAAATTCAATTACGTTCTCGTCTGCTTAAGTGACGTTTGCATGACTCGATCTCCAGATATCAAAACAATTTATACTTAAATATTTGAAATATGAATGCATTATCTTCTTATATAGGCGCTCGTAAATATGGTCAGCTCTTTGCTAATATTAACTAAAACAGTTACTATATTTATTCAAAAAGAATCAACATCTGTAGAAATTATACTTGATATACATTTCTAAGCATGTGAGAGCATTAAATCTGCGTTATATCCAAAGGATAACAGCTTCCTCTTGTTATTATTATTATTATGTGCTGTTATTATGTATTTTTATTATGTCTAACAAAACAAACAACAACAACCACAACACAAAGAGCGAGCAGCTCAATAACTCAATCAGTTCTCGACACAGACAACGTGAATTGATGCATTTGGTGGGCGGGACGGCGGCCAAAGCGAAAATATCCAATAAAATGTTATTTCCAAACAAAATACACCTCAGCACACACACACACACATGTGCACATAGATAGCCACGTATTTGTTACAAAATCGATGAATCAAAGTAAATTACCAGAAATAAATGAGATAAAATATGTGTATGCAATGAGCTGTGTAGCTGTGTGTATACCTGAGCGAGCCACAACAGCTTAGGGGCGACTATACATATATTGGCCAATTCCTAGGCAGCACGACCTGCAGAGAGAGAGTGTGAGAGCGGCTAAGCTTTGATTTAGCCAAGTTAAGCGACGGCAGCTACTTATATGTTGACCTGAAAAAATAATGGCAGCGAGGCGCTAGTTGATGCCATCATGAACGCTGCTTGACAGCCACTAAAAATGCCACACACACACACACACACACGTAGCTAGACACGTAGCATACACACACACACACCCACACACAGAGTCTTGGCAGGAAATTGAAAAAGTTTGTATATGCCAGACATCCGTTTCAGCTGCGCTTCGCGTTGAGTGCGCCAACTAATTTAATAAAGCAGCGCGACATGGCCAATTTTTACAACACACACACACACATACATACAGCATATCACACTTCATATAACACATGTGTGCCAGCGCCCAAAATATGGCTGCCCGGCCTCTTTGTTTAGCCATTTTCCAAAAAAAAAAAACAGAAAAAACAACTTTTTTTTGTCTAAGTAATCATATAAATATTTCTTTGGCAGTGTTAGCCAACTTGTGTCTGTGTGTGTGTGTGTGGGACAACAGGAAAATAAAAATAAAAATAAATAAAGGAAACTTTAGACGCGTTGCGTGTTTATTAAAAACTTGGACGTTTCTATTTACTGCGCGCAGCCAACGCGGCGTATGGGCAATATTTTGCTTTTGTTTGACCAAACGACCAAAAAGTAGCTGTAAAATTCATATATCTATGGTATAAGCCTAGCGAGCTAGTAGAGCTCTAAAGGGGGAACTGTGCAGCTGAAATCGTGTAGAAATCAATTGATTTTTCATAAATCAAAACGAAATTTGATAGCAAATGAAATTGAGCGAGAAAATAAAATGAAGCTTGGGAATTATAGAAATTTTCTTGACATTCTCTAGTCTGTATATAATGCTACAAGACTAAGAAAAAAGCCATCGAAATGGAAAATCCATTGGCTAGATCAAAAGTAACTAAGAGGTTTAACTTGGACTTTCTACACTTTTCATCATATACCCTGTACAACTTTACTTAGTTAAGCCTATTACTGCCAAATAAAAGACGATTTCTTTTTTATAAATCCTTCAGGTATTGCTCCACTTTTGTTTGGTTCTCCCACAATTCGTGCAGCTGCCTCGGCCTCGGCCTATCGATGCTAACAATTTAATCTCACGTTAAGCGTGCTTAATGCCTCATATTGTTGAAGGGCCACGCCCACTGGCGGCAGAGGTGCGCTCATATTGGATTCTGTGCGTCGCCACAGTTGGGTGCAAGCCAAGCCAAGCCACTTGCCACTCGCCACTTGCCACATGCCACTTGCCACTTGCCACTTATGCACACATCATTATTGTCAGCGACGAGGATGGACGAGGATGGGACGTGGATGGATGGCGGCTCCTTTGGCTGTTTAATTTATCGCACAGCCGGCAAATATGTTTACTTTTCTGCTGAGCGTCGTCCCTCGCTCTCCCCCCTCTCTCCCACCCCCCACTCTGAAGTAGTTGTCCCTGCTGTTATTGCGATAATAAACCCATTAAATTGCTGTGTGCCGCGCCGCCGCCTTCGGGCCAGGGCGAAGCGGGCGAAAACTGTCAGCGGCCACGTCTGCTTACGTGGTCTGTTGGCTCGCCTTGACGGCTATTGTGGTTTGCATACGCAATAGCAACGCCAGCGACCAGCAGCTCATGTGGCTGACTAAGAAATACCCTGGAATAATTGAACTAAATCTCTTGAAATTCTTAAATACTCCAAGTTGGATTAGATATTCTACTTAGTGTAGCCTCTACAGTTTACCTCTTGGGTTTGCATACTCCACTGCATTATGGCTAAACAGGGTACAGGGTATCAACAGGGCCACAACAACACACCCAACCACAAGCCCTCTTTGAGGCAACTCAGCCGCGTAACCATCAGCGCTGCTAAAAGGTTTTCCACTTTTATGCCAGCTGTTCGCTTGTTGTTTACATGCCACGCCCCTTTGCATTACCTGACCCACCACCGTTCGCCAGTCCTGTCCAGCCCAGCCCGTTGACTAAGTGGGTCAGCTGTGCGTTGAACTTATTAGCGTCCAGCCCGAGTTTACCTTGGCTGGTCAGAGCTGGACGCCTTTAACTGTTAACAAAAAAAAAAAAACAAAAAGCAAAATATAGCCCTAAATGCGGATCTCGCTTAAAGCCATATGCTGTTGGGTCCAAAGGAAATCGATAACACTATGCGGCTGCCCAATGCGGCGTATACTTAATGTTCACATATTTTCATATATTCTGCCGTATTTCCTGCCCATTTTTTCTTTACGCTCTCCCAGCCCTCGCCTCGCTACGGCATCGTAATTTATGCCACGCCCCTGCCATAGCGAGTCCAATAATATGGGAAATTATTAGCACAAATATTCGTATCAGCGTCGCATTTGGCATTTGTTGTTTCTGATTTCTTAGCCGCCCTCCCTGGCTCGCTTTTATTTTGTGCCCTATGCCGACTGTTTTTTGTTTGTTCCCACATTTATGTCAACTGTGCGTGTGTGTGTGTGTGTGTGTGTTTGTATCCTTGGGCAGCAAAGTTTTATGTCCTTTAGCGTCAAGGTTTTCATAAATTTTAAATGAAAATGTTTACGCTTATATTCATATTTATGGCAGCGCCCGTAGGCTCATTAGTAAGCCAAACTTGATGTCTTTATCTGCAGCAGCAGCATAGAAACACAATGCACGAGTCAAGCCGACCAGCCAATGCCCTATGCCCTATCCCCTAGTTGACCAAGAACTGATACAATATATTTGGCCAAGTTTACTTGCACTTAGGCCAATAAATCATAGCTGTTGTTGTTGGCTGTCAACTGCGAGACTTTGGCTTAGATTAGACAACAGCTCAAAGCAGGGCACGCAACTAATATACCCTATGTGTAAAGGGCATATTAATGTTTGCAAATTTTATGTTTGTTTTCAACTGTCATTTTCAATGGCTGCTGTTTTTTTACTTTTTTACATTTTTTTATTTTTTTTTTTTGTATTTCTATTTTGGTTTTTTGCTGCTGCTGTTGTTGTTGTTGTTGTTATTGTCACACTGCTTTTTTTGCGCATTTTTTGCATGTCAAGCTGGCAACTTCATTTGGCGTTTATTGACAGCGACAAGAGCCAAACAATGAAGAACCAAACGGTAACGACAACAAACCAGCAACAACACTAACGACAACAACAACAGACAACAACAGCAACAACAACACCAGCAACAACAAAAAGCTGTAACTTTTTATCAAGTTATTAACTTATCTAATTCGATTATGGGCGCTGTGCCTGAGGAAGCGCCAAGCAGAACCCACCTCAACTCGACCCGACCCGCCTCGCCCACAAGAGGCGCAGGCCCGGGCCATAGAGCTGGCGTTTACATAGCGAGCAATTCAATTAGAGTTGTGCCACAACAGCAACAGCAACAGCAACGATGCTCACAAAATGGCAAAATGGGGAAATAGACAGGCAGCCAAACAGACGGACAGACGGACAGGCACACAGTCTATCAAAAACGTTAGAGGCAACAACAGCGCGACAGGACATTAGCTGAATGCTAGGCAAATAAGAATGACAGCCAAAGAAATTGAGCAGCCAACAGTTATCCTATAGAGCAGCAATAGAAACTGAATCAAAAGTGAGTTTAACTGTCATCAGAACTTGACTTGAGAGAAGGTAAAGTGCGTCATTCTAATCCATGTGCGAGATGTGTGGAATTTATAACGAATCCAAAAATCAAAGATGAATCTAAAATGTTCTTTACTCATGGAACTTGAAAATAAATCTAATAAATGTCTGTTAAAACCAAGATCGAATCATGAAAGAAGCCAAAAAAGCAAATATTGTTAAGGCCATAATACTCCTATTCAGTTATTACAGGGTATATTCAGCAATCGGGCAACGCACACACACTCTCTCTCTCTCTTTGTCTCCCTCTCACATTTTTCTCACCTCGCCTATGCCAAGTCAAATAGAATATCTCAAAATGTCAGCGATCTATCAATCGATATGTTCTGCTGTTTGCTCGGTTTCATCAACATATTTATTAGCTCTATCTCTATATACAGCTGCTATACATATGTTCTGCAATTTCCGTCAAACATCAGTCAACTTTCGGCATCTTCAACAGTTGCCCACATTTCCCTTTTCATTTCCATTTTCCTAGCTACTTTTTGCTGCTATTTTCAAAGTTGCTTTTGTCTTTTACTGCTTTGTCGGCTAAATTCTTTTTTTTATGTTTTCGCGCTATCAGAAAAACTAAAACTTGGCCTACAAAACTTGTCCGCCTCGAGTCAGTTGTGTCGGAGTAGCCCCAGAAATACTTCCTGTCTGCATAAATGACAGCTGATAAGGTAAGCTCGAGTTTTATGAGGTTTCTCTATACTTGAATTTACTTGAATTTTGCTGAATTACTGCATGAATGCTTACAAGAAGGTCTAGTCGAGCATTGAAGAGGAGAAGATAATTCCCAGTGAATCCCTCCTATTATAAACTTATGGGAGAAATTTCATTGGAAACCTCTGCAGTTTTAAATGTAAATCAGTTTGAGAGAAGAGTCAAGGTCTCAACTAGTCGAGCAATCCAGACTAGATCAGACTATCCTCTATGTATT
This sequence comes from Drosophila mojavensis, assembly GCF_018153725.1. Classification (NCBI taxonomy): domain Eukaryota; kingdom Metazoa; phylum Arthropoda; class Insecta; order Diptera; family Drosophilidae; genus Drosophila; species Drosophila mojavensis. The sequence goes on along the minus strand of NW_025318899.1, from coordinate 1,331,397 downwards.
TATTTAGACATGGTATAATGTACAGACTCTTCCCATGGAATTTTCTTATTAAAGAATTTTCAAATATAGATATATGATATTCGGTATATCGATATTTTCTTATATATAAACTCGACTCAACATCCAGCGAGCTCATTCTTGCTTATAAGTATTAATTTGGATCTGTATACTAATCTCTACCTCCACATCTCTCCCCTATCTAATCAAATTAGTTATTCTCATATTAATTCTTCCCACTCCTCTGTCAACTTTTTCCTTTTATGGGATATCATATAGTCGCGCATTGTCCACAGCGCTTGCGAGCACTTTTTGCATATTTGATGTAATTTTTATTTGTTCAGGCATTGTTTGATAATTGATTTGCAAAATGAAAGCGAAATGCAAAGAGGAACGAAATGTTATGATAGCAAAATGAGATGCCGATGATGATGCTGACGATGATGATGATGATGCTGACCAGCATCGTCCCCTCTAAACAGTGAGCCAGCTGAGTTTTCCAATCAAAGTTGTCGTTGTTGTTCGTTGTTATTGAAAGGAGCTTAATGCCCAAATAAGCTGTCCATTATTCAGCAGCATGTACGAGTGCTCTGTTGGAAGAGTACACACACACACACACCCGCACACACACATGTATACATACTCATGAAAACTTTGCTCATTGTGCCATGAAAAGCTGACATTCAAATGCGCACAAAGTGCAGGAGGCGTAGGTGCCTGCACAGCACAGCAGAAGGCGGGGCGAGGCGGGGTGGGGCGGGGTTGTTTAGGGCATGTACTGCTGGCTCATGCATTATGCGCATTGTTTGTCAACAGACAAAAGCAACATTTTATGTGCTTCCTCTTCTGCTCACTGCCTCAGAAATGTTTTCGTTATCTTTTTTGAAGTGAAAATAAAAAATGAAGCAAGAGACATCATGCGCCAGAGTCCTGCTCGGCCAGGAATAGGGACTGGGACAGGATGTCCACGCCAGCACGAATAAATCACGTACACACACACACACACACAGCTGCCGTGGGTCGGCCATAAAGGTACTGCGGGAAAAGTGGGCGTGGCAGTGCGTGTAGCTGCATAAGCGTGATCGATACGCCCCAGCCCGAGCTCGCTGCTAATTTTCATGCAATAACAACAGCAATTACCAGTCGTGCTGAAAGCAGCGCAGCTCGGGGAGGCAGGAGACTGAAGTTTTTGTGGCAGCAGCAGCAGCAGCAGGAGCAGCAGCGGCAGGAGCAGCAGCAGCAGGAGCAGCAGTAGCAGGCGCAGCAGCAGCAGGAGCAACAGCAGTAGTAGCAGCAGCAGCCAAATCAATTTTGTAAAGCGCCAAAATGTGCACTGAGAGAAATAAAGGAGCAACTCCTTCAGATTTGCGCATTGTTCTTTGAATGAAAAACAAATTTGCTTACGTTTGCTTTCACCTTCGCAATCGCAGCTCTGGCTGCTCTTAGAGAGCTTCAGTCACGTTCGCTTCTTCTTTCGCCTAGTGTACGCCAGTTGGCAGGAGCCAGAAATTGAAGCACAGCTGCCAACAATGAAATCAAGAATTTCTTCTTGGCCGAAAAAAAACTTCAAGTAAACAAGACAGGTAACAGCGCAGCCAAACAGTCGGACGGACAGACGGACGGAGACAGACTGCGCTTGGTTTGAGCAATGGATGAATGGAATGAATGACTGCTTAGAGCCAGCCATTTGATGTTTGCTAATATAATTAAGCGATTTGCATTGGTGCGTAATGTGCTTAAGAATTTTATAATTAATTTTTTCTTGTTTATGCTCGTCTTGGTTTCCTTCAAAAATTGAGCATTGCGCATATGCAGCGTACGCCTGGGGCTTCAGCTGATAACAAGCATGTGCGTGTGTGTGTGCGTGTGTGTGTGTGTGTGTGTCAAGTAAAGTGTGTGTCTGAGTGTGCTCAAGTGCGCTACACACAATGCTCGGCCCTCATGCAAAATGCAGGCAAAAGACTGAACAAGTTCAAAACAAAAGGCAGCAGGGCGCAGGAAAATGGCAACTGCCAACGGCTGCCAACGGCTGCTGCTGCCAAATTCCAAACTTATCACTCAGATTGTCCTTTAAAGCACTCAACTTTAACTGGCTGAGTTGGCCTGACTTGTCCTGACTTGGCGGACTGCCTGGCTGGCAATGACAGGCACAAGCAGCGTCAAGAGTTAACTAAACGCTTGACAGTTGCAACAAGCGTGCCACGCCCAGGCCCACGCCCAGCCCAGCCCGTGCCGCCCATACCTCAAAGCCAAACAAGCAACCTTGGCCCAAACCTCAGGCAAAATAAGTAAAAGCTGCGCAGCTAACTGTCACAGAGTATGAACGACTGCGTGATGCCCTGTAGTGAAAGTTCTTTTGGCACTCAAACTGTATATACAAGACTCTCAAACTGTATATATATCAAATGCAGCATAGCTTATAAGAGTTGTCATCTCTTATTGAGGGCATTCATTCTTTATATACCCACCCACCTATACGCCCTCTTTGCACCATCGCACAGAGCAGCAAGACAGGCAACAGTCGCGTCGTGACGCTTCCGTCTCCGTTGCCTGCTTAAAAGTTTTGCGTCGCTGTCGCTGACAGCCGCTGCGCAACTAAAAGCTGCCTTGTCGTCCGTTGCTTGTGTCTTTGCCTTTGCCTTTTGCTTTCGTCTTTGCCGGCGTCTTGTGACGCTGCTCTATTCAGCCACGCCCCTCTGCGCCCTCGTCGCCTGCAGCTGCTCCATCTGCTTTGTGGCCTTATATCCGTTGCCGCAGCACTTCCTGTTTACAATTTAAGCTAATAAGCAGCCTTGCATCGTTTTCAATTTTCATTTAAGCGCCGTCGTTTTGCCATATTCAATAAATCAGACAGACTTAGTCAGCCATACGTATATATAGGGATACATAATATATACATATATATACATATTGTATGCAAATATTGACTATAGTTGGTGAACAGCAGCTAGGCAAACTTGTGCATATAATTTACTCTCGAATGTCGCATGAAAGTTCGAATTATTTGCCCAACAAAAACTGTAAATATTACACAACAGATATTATCTGATCAGAGAGCAAGTAAAGCGCCAACATTATTATTAAGTGGGCCATGTAGTTGACGTAACAGCTGACCAAAAATTACAATAATAGGCCACGTTTTAGCTGCCTCGATTGGCTTCAACTCAAATACTCATTAGGGGCCTTGGCAACGATATCATATGATCTGAATCATGAATACTTAGTTCACACAAGTAGCCAGATATAGCCACAGCGATAGGCATGGCTATATCAAGTGGGAGTCTAACAACATATTCTTCTACACTTTCTGAAGCTGGCTTCAAGCTGCATCTCAGGCATATTCAAATTTAGCTAAAATACCAAATTGAAATTGAATGGACTCCATATTTGATAGTAGCTACAAATTTAACGGTAATTTTCCACAGTTTTCCATCAGTTTCTGCATTGGTTTTGCACACGCAGCGCGCACTTGTGGCCAAATTCAATTAAGTTTAGCAACATTTTGATGAAGCAAACTTGAAAAGGAAGCAAATGTGAAGAGACACGCGAGAGAAGAAGAGGAAGAGGAAGCATGAGACGTAGCAGCTGCTGAAAAGCGCAATCAAAATGTCAGTATAACAATAAATTAGGGCTAAAAGCCCCAGCAAGTTGCCAACTAACGCAAAGCCCAAAAGTATGCAATAATATTTGTTGCTGCCGTCGGAATGCCTGAAGAGCTGGCGTGCATTATTTTTAATAATTATTATGTGCGGCTGGCGAGAGAGGTAGACAACAAAGAGAGAGAGAGAGGGAGAGAGAGGGAGAGAGTAGACAGACAGCTGAGTGGCGCATGTGTGTGTGTGTGTGTGTGTGGCTGTATTGCCTACCACCTTTTGCTATCGCCTGCACAGTGTTTGCTTTATCTCATTCAACACTTGAAGAACTTTTTACACACTCTCATGTGCGTGTGTGTGTGTGTGTGCGTGTGTCTGCTGTTGTTGCTTTGAGTGGGTGTGCGTCAAGTGAAACACCTACAAGCCAGCCTCCAAGCCTTCTCCTGCTGAATGTTTGCCCATCTGCCCGCCTGTCTGCCCCTCTGTCTGCCCTTCTGTCTGCTCGTCTTGCCAAAGCGAACTGGCCAAGCGTCGCATTTGCACATTAACTGTGTGAAAAATTATGATTGAGCTATAAAACAGTCAGCTCTGCTTGGCTGGAACGCACCTGAGATGTGTAGAGGCAGCATAGCTAGAACCCTACTCTTGATCGACTGCCAGCTGACCTGTAAAGCATATAACCTGTAACCTCATATAGTAAAGATCGAGCAAAGCAGAGATCAGCTTTAGTTTTTACTTGCCTAGCATATCATTAGAGTAGAGCAGAGCATATATTTCATTCTCCTTATATACCCACCTGCAATGTGTGTACAGGGTATTTGAACAAGGCTACAAAGTTTTGCTAAGGGCAACTCACAGATACATGCACATATAGACATATACATACATATAGACATATGCGTATGGGCGGGCAAAGTTTTTGGCAAGCGCATCGTATGGAAAGTGCCTGTAGGGCGACTTTAAGTAACTTAGAAGGCAAACACACACACACACACGCACACACATACGCACGCACTCTCTCACACACGCACGACAAAAGGGAAATTTGCACTTTGTCTTTGCTTCCGCTGACGCAGAACTTTAACAGCTGCTGCTGCTGCTGCTGCTGCTGCCGCCGCCGGCAACTAATGAGCCTCGATCTGAGTCCCAAGTGCATGAGATTTAACCCACAAATGTTAACCAGAGCGTGCCAGACGCGCTGACATCCCCAAGAGGGACACAATTAGGCAAAGCTAGAGCAACGCTCAGAGAGTGAGAGAGATAGAGAGTGAGGGCAGCACAGGGTAGGGCGGGGCAGCGCATGTAGTTAGCAAGTGAACTGTATGTATGCCTCCTCATATATGATATCATTATTTAATGAGCTCTGGGCAGCTGTAGTAGCTGGCGGTTCATATCAATTGACTTGTTCGCCATTAATAATATATGTCAGCCCATAAATCAATCACGCGACAAGCCGATAAATATCACACGGCGAAAAATCTAGTAAAGTGAGATCCAGATGAAAAGAAGCCAAACGAAAGCAAAAAAAAAAAAGATTTACTCTAAAATTATTAAAATCTAGAGAGCGTATAGATGGAATATTTATGCCAAGAAATATCCATGCAAATGGAAAATGAAAATGGGTAACTTCTAGTCAGACACTAGACTAGAGCAGTCTCAGTTGCTCTTAACTCTGCCAGAACCAATCATAATAAAATTAAGAATCATATTATCATCAGAATCATATTTTATTTATATAAATAAAGTTTTATAGACGATAGTTTTTCATTATTTTCTAGCTAAAGTCTCAATAAATATTTCAATATTATCATACATACTCCACATTTTAACATGCCCCCGTTTTTCGTCATGTGTAATCATGTATTTTATCTATATGCAGCACATGCAGGCGGGCAGTTCATAAATACATTAAAGACAATAAGCGCTGCGCAATTTGTGCGATGCTTGGGGAGTATTTAGGGGCTTTTACGGTGGCTACAGTTAAAGCTGGCTGCTATTTATAGATGCCAGGCGAGCACACCTTGAGACCAGTCGCCCCTTCCCCCCGGAACATTTGTAACTCTGAGCTATTTATAGACGATGAGCTGTGAGTAAGCTGAGCCGAGAGCTGAAGCGGATGCTGCGACGAGACATTCGTATTCGTCTCTGGTCTAAAAATAGAATCAGCAGCAGCAGCTGCAAGTTGCATGCAACATTCTGCATGTTGCAAGCAAAGCATTCACTGTTGCAGCTGGACAGGAAGAAAATGTTTTGCTGATTTCGCAAATCAATTTTGTGCAATTTATTTGCTATTATTACGAAACCCAAAGGATTATTGAGCACATAACAGGCAAGAGTGCTGGAGTCGTGTGTCAGAGACTGCATAATACTCGCTCAAGATGCCACACTGAATGAATGATATAGACTTTTATAGGTGGGGAGTTAAGCTTAAGTTTATGCAACGATATATGAAATACTTTTAATGGCGAAAGTCATGTATAAAACAAATATACTCTTCATGCTGCACGATAGAGTACACAAATCTCTAAAAATATATTTCTCATTCAAAAGAGAAGAGAAGAAAAACTGCATAGATTGCAACATTTTTGCCAAAACGAATAAAATTTTTGCTTCAACTAGAAACTCTAACCAAAGGGGGTAAAAATTATTTTTTTTACTCTTTTTTTTTGCTTTTGTTGAAATAGTTTCATTTGAAGCAACTAGAAATTCCAGCTCAAAAATGCAGCAATTCAAATATCTTGCATAACATTTCCCTATCATTATACGATTCGAGCTTAAGCACTTTCATAAATAATGAAAATGTTTTATTTCCATGCAAATGCCTTCTACTTCGCCTTCTCCTTCCTCTTCTCCTCCCCCTTCGCCTTGACCGCCCAGTCTGCACTTGAGACGCCATTTCGGCTTATTGTTTTCTGTGAGAACTTTGTCTGCTCAGTCAAGCTAAGCAAAAGGAGATACTTTTGCAGTTTCTCTCCTGCTCTAGCACTCTCGTGCTCTCCTGCTCTCCTGCTCTCCTGCTTGACATTTTCTCTGCTGTGCAGCTGTCAACCTACTTAGATATGGTCGAAAGAATATGCTCTGCTTCTCTTCTTCTTCTTTTCGGCTAAGATTGTTGAATTTTAATTGCTCTGCGCCCTTTATGTCATGTTCTTCCTCACATTCACATTTATTGCTCAAAGTGGAAACGGTAAGAAAGAAAATCAGCCCAAGAATCGACTGCATAATACTCGCTCATAGTTTACAATATCAATAAATTTGGATTTGCTACACCCCGATGAATAAACCATATAGCTATGAGTATTTTTAAGAACAAATTGTGAACAGTCCATGTTCAGTCAATCTGTAAAAGAGTAAACTCCAGCTTGCTTCTAATGCAGACAGACTGAGCTTGCTCGAAGCCCATATACTCATTTGCACTTCATGAACCTGTATGAAAAAAGAAACGAGAATGGAATGCCTTTAGCATTTCAATTGTTTGACCTGCTCAAACCCCAGAGAGCCCTAACATAACCCATTTCGTCGCCTGTTTTTGCGCACAATTACGCAACAACAAGTACAACAATAAAGTATACAAGAAACGATAAGTATTACTTGACTGCTGGATACCCTGTACTCAATTGACAGCTAGCAGGTAGCTCAAATCCAGCCAGAGTTTACCTAAAATTAAATAGTATATATATTTCATAACTCTATTCTATATCATATTATCTAGTCAACCTTTAAAAGTTTCTCATTTTTACTTCACACATACTTTCTTCAAATATCTTTTTCATTTGCCGTCATTGCCCATTCCGCACCTGTCACCTCTACAGGGTATCGAAAAGAAATGAAACGCAAACGTTTGCCGTTTTGCCGTAATCAGAAAGACGTAAAAATTTTCTATACAAGCAGGCAACGAAAATATTTGAAATTGCTTCTTGCTTTTGCCATAACCTTTCACTTTTGGTTCCACTTGCCACTTTGCCTCTCCTCCAGCTCCCACGCCCCGGCCTCGCCCTCATGCGCACCTTGTTTTACCTTTTGCTTTGGCATTCCGTCTCTTCTCTCTAATGGCATAAATTTTGGTAAAGCGTCGCATCGCATCGCGTCGCGTCGCTTTGCTTTGCTTTGCTTGTATTTTTAGGTTATTTCGCCCTCAGCTCTTAGCGACAAAGTAGACGACAGCGCATTGCTCTTGAATTATTTTGTACCTCTGCGCTTTCTCTTGATACACTTATACAAAGGAATGCGGAAACTTTGTCACGGAATGCTTAAAGGAAGAGAATTGTATAAGTATGAATTATATACATATTACATCCTAATCTGCATTAACAGCTGTGTTAATATGGACTAGACCTAAAGCTACATACATAGTTAAGCAAAGCGAGGCGTGATAAAAAGACGGTGCTGCATTAGATTTAAATATTTCTACATAATATTCGTCATATTCTCAAGGGAATTACATTTAAGTTGAAGGTAAAGTTCTTATATAATTAGAATTTCGTATTATTATAGGACTTTGGACTATATTAAGTCATAGATTCAGTGGCCAAATAATACGAGTTTGAATCGTTTGACTGCCGTACTGAAAACATTATGGAAATGATTTCAAAGTCAAGAAAAATTCAAGAAAAATCTGTATTCTTAGTTAAAGCTATTATATAAGCCAAAATCCCCATAGCTCGGTATGGGCTTCGGCTCTATTATTAATTTACCTTCCCTGTGTTGTTATGGTTCTATTTTTGATGTACCGGTTCTACACTTAATATTTATATATATATATAAAAAAAAATAATAATAAATAAATGAATTATATAAGCCAAGTCCTGTACTTATAAGATAAGACAAGACATACTAAAAAGTTTTTCTGTATATAACATATATAACACAGGTAAGGTTATTTAATTAACAGGCAATAACATTCTCTACACTATAAGAACCAAACAAACTTTCATCAAATGAAGAACCCATTACAAAATCAAACATTTTCAAGTCACCTCCATTGTATCACATTTCATCAAGAGTATTTAATATTCGCCATATTTGAAATACTTTTTTGTATGCCTTCGTTTTCCTTGTTGTGGCACGCGGCACGTTACTTGATAAGGTTAATTGCCCATTTCATTTGGTTCTTGGTAAATTTGTGCTTGTTAAATTCCCGATTGCGCTAGCCTTTTCTCGGCGCTTCTGGCGTTGATAAGCATACACACACATACATATATCGAAATTCAGATTTGATGTGCCACATCAATAGGACATTACTAGCATATTTGCAGCGGCGCACAGCATGGGGCAAGGACATGGCCGGAGACATTTGACACAGGTCAGCGCAGCGGGGGGAGGACAACAAAAAGATGTATGCATAGCAACAATAATAACAAAACCAAAGCAAAAAGGAAAAAAGGAAAAACTGATATGAAATACTTGTTGTATGCGTAGCTAGCACTCAGACTCGGAATAATATCCTCGACAATGCATATTCAATTTCATCTCATTATGCTAGAGAGAGAGGGAGAGCTTATGGCCACCAAATGTCTGGACATCGTATTACCATATATGCGTCTTAGATCCAAAATAGTTGAGGAGCTAAGGGAGGGCCCTTTGTGTTGCCATTGGCATGCGCAGTTATTTGGGCTGGCCATAATTGAGCTTTGTTAATCATCCAAGTAGATTATTATTTGTTGATTTTCATTGGAATTTTCGTTGGCATAGATGAAATATTTGAGATAGCCAACTGCCGTTCCCAAAATATCCCAAATATCCTTTGTCATTCCCTCACACTATCTCATCACATTCTACATTCCTAGTGTCTATGCAAGTCTCACTTATATTCAGGGAAATATACTTTTGGACTAATTAGAAACTTGTTGAAAATGCATTTCCATATTTTAGGCTCAGCTTTTGTTTATAATTCTTCCTCTTTCTATTTGTTTTACTTTTTTTTGGAATCTGCTTTCATTAATTTCCAAGTCCCTAATTAGAGCTCCTGCAACTCCAGCGCATATCCCTAATTAACTTTCGGCACTTTCTATAATCTTTTATTTTCCACACTTCATGTCCTTTTTTACGCTCTGCTTTCACACACACCGAGCCTTTGAAAAACTCACAACAATTTGGCAACTAACACCTAAGGGCAAAAGTTTTAACAGTAAAACTATTTCTACTTGTATTCATTGTTGTTGAAGTGCTATATCTCACACACACACACATATATATATATACAATTGTGTGTGTGTTTTTGTCGTGTCTGCAGCTGACCGCAACAGCCACAACAAACAAACGCAATAAAAATAAATATAAAAATAATTATGACTAGAAAAGTTGGCAGCAAAACAAAAACAACAACAAAAACAATATGAATGTTGTTGTTTTTTTTTCGTTCCCTTCCTTTTTTTCTGTTTATGATCTTAGCTCAAATTAGAAATACAACTTGTCACAACAGACGACAAATGTCACAAAGGACAACAGGCGACAATTGAAAGTGTCCTTGCGGCTTTGAAGCTTTGTCGACCATTTAGAGGACTTTCCCGGAAAGACAGCAAAGAAGAGGCAGTGGACTAAGCAAAATTATGATAAGA